>NC_140563.1:17857660-19135160 GCF_057381845.1 Rhamphochromis longiceps
CCTGATCAATGCCTTGGAGTCTGTAAAACGTTTTGATGTGTCAGCAGTTGCAGCTGCAAATATGTTTTGATGTTTTCAAATTCTATTTTAATATAAAGTTTCTTTAATGATTCATGGATTGTCCAGCTTTGTCCCCCAGAATTCAAATACTGACATTCTCTCTGAAAGATGAGCTAGTGTGTATCTGTAAAGTATCGTAGGCTATAAAAGACAGACATAGCCACTGTGACGTGACGTCACATCGCATCACTGCTTTGTGAAGTCTCATTTCGAGTGTGTTGGCTGCTGCCACGTTGTTGTTGTTTTTTTTGATTGTTTAGTTTTTTTCTGGAGAAGCGATTTCAACAATTGTACTAAACCTGGAGCACAGACTTCTTATACTTACTATATTTAACCCTACAGCAAGCCATGTTAGTTAGCAGATAATTACATTAAAAATGATCCACAAGGTGCCAACACCACAGACATTGCTGAGAGGCCTGTTTCTCTCACAGACGAAAACCAGCGCAGTTGGCAGTGTCAGTCTATGTGGCTACAGCCATCACTTTAAGCCCCAAGTGAGGTTTAAATAGGTGAGTTTTAAAAAAGAATCACCTCTCATGCTGTTGTTTTGATGGGGCATAATAGCCAGAAACCAAAACCATTTTTGTACAAAGCTACAAACATGCTTTTTTTCCCTGCTGCTGCTGGAAAGTATTTTAACATTGGATTCTATGAGGACTGACTCGCTTTTGGAGTCACCCTCAAGCGGCCACTCGAGAAGATACAATTTTACAACTTCTTTGTTGGCTTCAAGTTTAAGACCCAGAGATTGGTGCTTGGTCTGTGTGTGGGGATTAAGGGCACTGGCTCCAGTAGAAAGGACAGTTTTCAAGATGAATCTCCGCAAAGGAGTTTTTTGTCATAAGCCCTGTCAAACAGACGGGGTTGCTATAGCAACGCAATGAGTCGCAAAGTGCCTGCGGACCCCAGCACTTCATCAAGTGACATTCAATAATTTGGTGTTGATTGTAACTAGAAAATCAATGGTTCTCCTTTGGGATGTAGAGTGGCAGAGAGGGGAGCCCTTTTGTACGTATTTGTACCTGTGCACTAAGCTCAAGAGTGCAACCTGAAGGGGTGTGTGTGTGTGTGTGTATATGTATATTTATGTATGTGTTTTAATAGCATTTGTGTTCAAGAGCAGGTTAGGGTGCCAAACGTTTTGTCTGGCACAGTTTAATATATATTTTTGTAAATACTTCAGAAGTAATTGGTTCAGGTTTTGATTTTAAATGCAAATTGTGAATCTCGCCACCATTTACCTGATTTGGTTTTCTTTGATCAAGTTCAAATCCTTCTGCTCTTACATTCGTACACATTGCTCTGTGTTCTGCCAGTTATAACAGAGAAAGAAGCAATCAGAGGCTTAAGTGATTATTTTTTTTTAAATTCTCTTTAAAAATTCACAGACTCACTTTTGATCAAATTGTCTTGCTCATCGAGTAGAGATCATCAGAGAGATGAACCTCATTAACTTTAGTCAGCTTGCAACCACATAGAGTCTGTTATTTGTAAATAAGACAACAAGGTCTTCCATAATTATTTTTATCGATCCGATGAAAGTCAGAAAGTTAAAGCATGCGAATTCAAGAACAAGGTGGTGATGTTTTAAAATTGCTGGCTCCTGGCTCCCCCTTGCCGTAGCATTTATGTTGTACCTCGTCAATCTCTAGCTGTGAGAGCAGGCACTTCTTTCGAATGTTGGAACACTGAGCTACTAGTTGTTTCGCCGTCATTGTGGATGTTGGGTATCGAAGAATACCCTAAGAGTGTAAATAGTGAATGGTTTGTTAGAACTCATTATGTATTGTAGAAGCTTCAAAATGTGCTATTTTTGGGAACATAATGGATTCTAAAGTGATGTGAAAGCTCAGATGTTTGTTAGTATTGACCTTAACAAATTGTTTTACTGTCCAAGTTTCTCTTTCCTTTGTCACAGCAGTAGATGTGCATTGCAAACAGTTGTGAATTGAATTTTAAGAGCTTTAAGACGACAGCACATGCAATTATAAATATGTGATTTTTATGAATTGCAAAATTGATGTTACAGGAGCTTTGTTTGTAGTAACCACTACTAAAACATGACCCATCAGACACAGTCTCATCCAATCCCCTAAACCAGAGTGCCAACACGCCATCTTGCAGCACAGCATGCTAAATCATACACCTCTGCCTCGCTTTCCATTTGTTTGCAGGCTGCTCTTGTTTTCTTATCAGGAGTACAGAAAATAAGGTTCCTGCCCCCTGGGTATCATCATAATTCCTGACTAATCTGTGTGTTGAAAAACAAGCATGTTATCCATCTGTAGGTCTGCTATTACCAGTGGATCTGTGGCCGTTCTGATTCTGGAGCATTCCAGTTTAGGTGGAGGTTTTAAGCTGATCCTCAGGCGCACACAGATGATTTTCTCTCACCTGGCATGGCAAGAAATAAAAGTCACCAAAAAAAAAAAAAAATCATACAAGAAAAGAAGGTATTTGTGCACCCACCAGGCTAGCCTAAGCGCTTGGAAGAGCACAATGAGCAAGCCGATCACAAAACAAATTATAGAGTACATGAGGGGTCCTGGTACAGGCCTGCTGCTGCATTGATGTAGAGCAAAGACAAATTACTGTGATGCTGCCAAAGTCTGACAGCATGAAGATGAACTTAGTCTGCTTCTCCAGCTTCTCTAAATCTTATTATTATTACTTTGGCTCCTTATGTTTTTTGGGGGGTTTTATCAATCGCAAAAAATACATCAGGTGATTTTCGTGCATGCGGCACTGTAATATTGCTTTAGAATTACAAATTGAAAACAAAATGGCAGGAGATAATATTCAGTTTCATTCCCGTTTAATCTTTTCTGTCAGCATGCAAGTTTTGTGATTTAATGTCAGTACTAACAGCTCACAACACACACAGAGATGAGTTTTTTGTTATTTTGCCTACCTTTATTATCAGCAATGATAGATCCTAGATCAGCGGTCTCCAACCCTTTTTGCGCCACGGACCGCTTTATGTCCGACAATATTTTCACAGACTGACCTTTAAGGTGTCATGGATAAATACAACAAAATAAAACCAGTACCGGTACCAAAAAAGAAGAAGATTTATTCATAACACATCGGAAAAGACCCAGGAAAACTGAGTTAACGATAAAAACGATTAAAAAAATGACGATTAAAAAACGTTAAAAACCCTGAAAACCTTAAATTTCACACCCGAGACTCAACTCTCGTGGCCCGGTACCAAACGCCCGGGGATTGGGGACCGCTGCCCTAGATGATACATGGTGTAATCACAGTGTTACATGACACTGCCTGTTGCTAAGTTTGTCTGCTGTTAGCGACTGGCAGAAAGTGTATGGTTACTTTATCAAAGAAAAAGGTATTGGCAGCAAATTCAGAGCGATTTTCTAACATAAGCCAAAAGTCAATTGACCCGGATTCGATTCGGGTGCAGATTCGAGTGATAATTTTGTCCTGGTTTGTCATCTCTTTCATCTCATATATGCCGAGATCTATTGTTAGCATAAGAAAATGATAAGCACTGCAGCTTCAAGGTTGCTAAAAGCCTTAACTTAAGGTTTTCAGGTCCTTCTTTGTGTAACATCAATTGCGAGCGGGCCGACTGCCGCTAGACGTGCTGCATGTGACTTTGTCTCAACGTGACATTGAAACCGAACATCAGGACGCTGCTATTGTGCCCATAAAATGAGATGACCTGTTGGTGACATTACCTCAAAAGGCACTGGCTGGGACACAATAAAAGGTGCTTATGCTAGAATCAGCATAAGACTTGAATAGCTCAAGCAGAACAAGTTGGTATGAGTCTAACCCGTTTGCCCCCTGAGCTGATTGTCTGTATAGATTGCCATTCTTTCTTCTGGAGCACAAAACTCTCATCCACAATCAAAGGTGTATTGACTGCATATTGACCAGGACTCCACCAGCAGTGCTCACAGTCCGAAATCAATGATATGCCTGTTGTACATGTTTGCTATTTGTCTATAGTGAGAATTGCCAGGCTCTACCACACAAATGTACTTACCCTTTCCATTGGTTCTTAAGTGTTCTTTTAGAAAAAAGTAAAACAGACAATAGATGACGATCCTGCAGATGACCTTCATTTGGTGTGATGGAATGTCAGAGTCAATTTTTAATACTAAGAAGATGAAAACTAGCAAGGCCTGATTATATATAGTATTTTCCCTCTTGGTCTGTGTTTATTTAAAAATAAATAAATTTACAATTCAGCTTTATCTTGCAATTAAGGGTGATTGTAATACTTTTTATGCCTGCAATGTGGAGGGTTATACAGTATAGCAGGGAATCTCTATAACCTTGTTACTGTATGTCAGATGATATTGGAATATGATATAATAAAAAGAGTGTGAGCCCACTGCTCATGGGGATTGTATCCAACCACAAATATCATTATAGTCTTAGGAAACAAAAGCAGGCAGACCTTTGGACCTCTGCTCAGTCTTTGCTGGATCAACAGACACATACTTCAGAGTTATGCTATGTTTATGCTTGAGTGCTTAATGCATTTGGAATTATTACTGTTTATCAACGGGTGGCTGGGGAGCGTTAACAACCATCAAAGTTAAACATATGGGAACAAACATTTTCACTCTCATTCCCCCGGAACTGCAGGGAGGCTGGTGCAGCAGTAATGCAGGATGTCCTGAGGGTGTGCTGCTACACGGGTGGTGTCGGGGTCACGGTGTCATGCGGTTGTGAGTATTTTCATGGCAGCAGTTGGGGTTGGCCAACACACTTTACAGCCTGGGGTTAAATGAATATGAAAACAGACTGGAGCATCCAGCAGAGATAGCAGTGGAAAGATCTATTCTTTCAGTCACCGCGCCCCCTCACGCCCCTCTTCTCCCGCAGCCGAATGTGTTAAACTGAATGTTTCCTCGCTGAAAAGGTCACTACTCTGACAAGTGTTAAACCGATGTAGCATTCACTGCTCGTACTATGAGCCACACCTGGGTCACACATGATGTGTTTCTGACATGATGAAAAAATTGGATTACTTAGACAGCTTGGTGCGCAGCTAAAGGGTGATGAAACTGTTAGTCTGAAAGGGGGATTGGTGATATGATAACAGTTTTAATGAAGCTATGTGCAATTCTATCTCTCACTCCCTCTCGCTCTCCTAGAAATTATAATGGCATTGTAATTGAACATTTACAGATTATGCTCATAAATGTGACTCTGGAGTCTCGATATTGATGTTGCTGACATTTCTTTAGTTTCAGCTTGAGGCTATGTATACACATATATATAGACAGGAAACGTGTTACAATAGATGATTTAGGTAGATATTTATTTATCAGAAAAGGAGGGTTGAATGAAAACGGGTTATGGGAAATGTAGCAACCTCTGTTTTGGGATTTTTGTTTATTCTGTGACATGTTCAGTGATAATTTCTTTTAAATTCATGTCCATCATATTTTAATATTAGATTGATGGGACAAATTTGTGAATCCGATCCAAAAATGTAAAAGGAAAAAATGAAGAATTTTTCTCATATATCACAGCGTTGACAGGTTTTACCACTGTAGGCGTAGGCAGACATCACACACGCACCAGTCATACTTTCATTTACTTCTGATCCCAGAACCCAACCAGTGCTTGGCACATGCCACTCCCTCAGAAGTTTCAGAAGTCAGGTAGAGAAAAGCTGAAGCTTAGTGTTTGATTTGCACTTTGTTTGATCTTCAGGCACACGGGAGGCATCGGGTTTAACCAGATTTTGTGCAGGATGGCTCTGTGTGTGGTGTGCTAGAGTTTTTAATTTACATTTTGAGAGGTGGTAAGATGTGTTGGTGAAGAGTTATATGAAATTATGTGACAGACCTTTAAAAAAAATGTTATTTGCATTTAATATATGAGATGTTTTCTAAGAAAAGTGCAATTTCGATAGTACATCTCGGATTTTCTCCATGATGAACCAATGCTGCTGGAGTAAATGAAATAGCTCTGTTGCCATTCCTCTTTGGGCATAAATTACAATCAATAAATGTTAAAAATTTCAGAAAAAGTTGTGGTAGCTTCTAGGTTTTTGTTAATTATTTACTACTGTTGTAAAAAACACATTTTTATAGTAGACAGGGACGAAACAGGAACTTATCAGTCATTGAGTCCTACTTAATTACTTACTTAGTTGACTTACTTACTAATGAATAACCATGGAGGAGATAAGTTGTAAAATCTATAAAATCTATAAAATAAAAAGGTGAGAAGATTTTGTGCAATGCCCTAGATAGGAATGACACAGTTCAGTAGCTATTATTCCAAATTAATAACAGATAATTTTATTGTTTGATCATAACAGAGGCTTTATGTGGGCTGTAATATGAGGTTAAATTGCTTCTCAGCCAATAAATTAGTTTTTCGATACGCCGATTGCTTACAAAGCAACATTACATATGTTATCATTTAAAAGAGTCTATGATGTGCTATTTTTAGCCACGGTCATGTTCCCACATGAATTAAAGATTCAAGCCTTTTTAATAATTTATTGTCATTGAGAAATGTTTTGGTTGGCTTCACATGTGGCTACGCCTGTTTTGAAGCACTCACCTATCCTTTTGTATGTGCACACTGGACCAATTCCTTTCAGAGCTGTCATGTGAAAAGCAGGCTACGACGATGATTCATTCATAAAAGACTCTCATTTAATTACTCCCAAATCAGGTCGCATGAATACCCAGGAGAAGCGGCTGTTTTGCAGTGGCGGTGGGCGATCAGATCTGAGACACACATCAAATCACAAACCACTCTCAGGTCCCCGCGGCTCTCCATTCACGTGAACAGGATTTCAATCTTCACTGCTCACACCAAAGAGATTTCCACCCAGATGAAGTGTCAGCGCTGGCCTAATAAACCTGTTTATGTATTAAACGCTATGGGGACATTTGATATTCCTCACAGACATTGCCACAGACAAGTAATCACAGCAATAACTCCTCCTCATTAAAGCTCTGACTCATTTAGGATGCTTTCATGTTTCCTGTCAAGGTTAGAGTAAGTTATCAGTTTTTCACATTATGCAACTGATTGCAATGCATGGTGACTAAATGGTTGCCCAGAACTTGAGCATGATGTGCGTTCACAACCACTTATGATTGCAAGGCGATTGCACAGGTTGCCTGAAAGGAGGCAACCTGTCTGCGAACAGTTGTAGTCTGATTCAGAGTGACTCACAGAAAGAAGGTCCTGGGTTTGAATCAACCGTCTAGCCTGGGCCTTTCTGTCTTTATATGTTTGTATGTTCACTCAGTGTCTGCACTGGTTCTCTCTGGCTACCTCTGCTTCCTCCCACAGTCCAAAGTCATGCATCTAGTGGGGTTAAATTAATTGGTGATTCTAAATTGCCCATAGGTGTGAGTTTTTACCTTACACAGTTTACTGTGCCCTCGGCCTATGGTAGCTGGGATAGGCTCCCGCGCCCCCTACAACCCT
Source organism: Rhamphochromis longiceps (assembly GCF_057381845.1). Classification (NCBI taxonomy): domain Eukaryota; kingdom Metazoa; phylum Chordata; class Actinopteri; order Cichliformes; family Cichlidae; genus Rhamphochromis; species Rhamphochromis longiceps. The sequence continues at coordinate 17,865,164 of NC_140563.1, forward strand.
GAATAGAATAAGAGGAAGAGAATGGATGGATGATACATTTCTATTAAATGTGAATTTCTGTGTATACAGATGTGCTCAATGATTTGTGTAATGTAATTTTCAATGATTTATTACAGTTAATTGCTGTGTTATTTGAAATAAGCTGCCTGTAATTGCTAACTTGACCCCAATCACAGACTGATAGTAGACTGACATTGTCTTATAGTGACAGATATTAGTAACAGGGTTCCTATGCTTGAAAATCTCATTTTGCAGCAAAAATAAGTGATTTGAGAGAATTTTATCTTTTTGGATAAAAGAGATGTGGTTTAAAATGAATTTAAAAATAAGGTGCTAAATCACGATATATGTTACTCCAATACTCAGCATATTGTGAAAAATCACAATAATATCGTATAGTGTGATAATATATCGTGATGTGTCTGGTGAGGCCAGCTGCTTTACACAAAATAGAAGTGAGTGGCAACAAAAGCTGTGTTGCAAGGTAGAATGGAAAGAAAAAGAAAACTCGATGTGGTAGCCTTTTTGAAAGTCATTTAGATGCAGCACATGTCAGCTTGTTGAACCACATGAAGTGGAATATTGAATTGATCCAACTTTTGTGCTCTGTGTGATGGTTGGTACTTATCCCCAGACAAAAAATCAATACAAATACAGTTTGCGGGTACTGATTATGATTTCACATTCCGCGCCAGGAGCATCCACATCACTTTGTTTTTGTTGCTCATTTTAGTGTTTGTGGGCTTGTATGTGTGCACTTATGCAGAACAGGATAGACACACAGGAAGCCCGTGTGAGCATTAGAACAGATGACATGTCTGGGGACACAAGGGGTTTACAGATACACCATAGACCTGCATTACACACTTGGCTGAAGGTTATAACTTCAGGTTTAAGGTGAGCTCGAGTAACAAGTTTGTTTGAAATGCTGTTAAAGAAATCTCAAAATGCACCCATCAAAGTCAGGACAAATTGGTTTTCCGCTCCCTGTGATGTGAGGTCCATTAACTAGGAGAATGAACACTACTGAGAGCCTGTTTCTACGAGAGCAGGCAAAGGGCAGACTTGATGATAAACGACAGCTGGACAGAAGAAAAGGACAGTTGGGAAGTCGAAGGCAAAGTGACACAGAGAGGGCACAGAATCGGCGTTCATCAATTTGAAATGGAGACTTTATATGCGGTAGCATGTTTTATTCCCCATATAAATGTTAAACAATACATTTCATTAAGTTTCTTATATTGTTAACATAAATCATAACGTCTACAGGCTTTCAGGGACACACACTGAAACCCACTGAGCGTCACCCTGTTAGCAAGTAAATGGTTTGAGTAAATGTAACTTTAATGTGTAAATCCTGCCCTCGGGTTGCGTTGGAAGCGCAGTCTCAGGTAAATTCACCCCATCAAACTGTAAAAACCATGGCCATAAAGTAGCTCGGAAGAGCTTTTATCAGTCTTAATGCACTCTTCAAAGAGCATCCCTCAATCTGCACGTCTCATCGAGAGGTGCTGCTTGACCGCAGGCAAAGGCTACTGTATCAGTCTCATTTCACAGATGATGAGAAAGACCATTTGGGTGACTGATGAGCATCTTAACCTAAAGGGGTCACTGAGTGCACCATCACAGAGTGATGGTCATCCACAGCCGAACCCTGAAAACACTCCTTCACATGTACCAATATTGGATACTGTCAGCAGATTGTCTATGGAATATTTATATTCCTATGCAGTGTGGATATATTGCACAGGATCCTTAATGGGTTTACATTTTCCATCTGACCACAGGAAAACGAAAAGACAGTTCCTCTTGCTCAGCAGCACTTCATAACTTTGCTTCGTGGTATACAATTTTAGGAGACTGATTTTCTGACGCGCACTTTCACCATAGTCTTCTGTTCATCAAATGTAGTATTATATCCCCCGCTCCCCATCCTCGCAACAAGTCTCTTTGATGTCAAATTGACACTTTAGTGAACAGCACTTCATGGATTTGATATTGCCTGGCAACTGCAGAAAACCCGCTCCTCGTGGCTTCTTCAGGGCGACGAGAGACGGGCGGGGAGGTCGGTTCGGCGGTGGAGACGATGGTAGAGGAAAAGACGGTGGAAGGTATTAATCACAATGGTGATTTCTGTTTGGCTTGCCTCCAGGCAGTGAAGCAAAATTAAAGCCCAGAAAATCGGATTATGGCCTCCCTGGGGGGTTAGATGCCCAGTAGCCAGCTGATGAGCACTCATCTACTCTTCATTCTATTCTGCAGAAATGTTGGCTCGGAGGCCAATTTGTTAACAGTTATTGCTCATTTCTTGTGTAGCTTCCTGCTAGTGAGACAATAGCCAAGGTTTATTGTCTTGCAATTATCACAATTTGAGGGAAGCCGGTGATTGATATATCGTCTCTAGGGCTGCCACAAACGATTATTCTGATAGTCGACTAGTCACCGATTATTTTTGCGATTAGTCGACTAATCAGATCATCATCCATTGGACATACAGCGTACAGCTTATTGCACCAGCAGCATCTGCTCTTATATAACTATCATTAGCTTACAGCTTTGTGTTTAAGGTGCTAACTAAAAATAAAGACAAGATGATAGTTTATTAAATTTTAATGAAATTTGCAGATTGTTTCGGTGAAGTTTAATAAACTCCTTGCTATCTAAAATATAACAGGACACTGGAATATATTCTGGAGCATCTCACACTTCTGATGATCAGCTGTCTGCTTGACGTTTATTCAGCTGTGTAAAAACTATAACTTTAATCTCAGCCAAACCGATTTACTCAGGAACAAATAAAATACTACAAAAGGCCAAACAATAACATTTTTAAGTTATCTAAGTGACTTATATATCATGTTTAACCTGAGTAGCGAAAGACGGCGGTGGGTTTGAAAACGATTTGCCGGAGTCCGGTTTTCTCACGGCTCTAGTGAGCCTTGCCCCCGGCTCGCTAACGAGCTAGTGGGTAACAGACGTCTCCGAAAACGTCGGAGCGCTTTTGAAAATATGTGGTGTCTTGATAAACTAAGCAGATATTTGAGGTTTACACAGCTACATTCTCGCCTGAAAATATGTTAAACGTTTATTTTGAGACCCAGAAAGAATAATAAGAGTAATATTAAAACTAACTAGCTGCCACCATTGTTGGAAACTGAGCTGGGCCGCGCTATGAATTCTGGGACAGTTTCTTCTTCTTCGGGGTTTAACGGCAGCTGGCATCGTTGTACATGCAGTGCTGCCATCTTCTGTTTCAGTCCGTTATTACACTCTTAAATCCTACTACTCATTCCTGCGTCTTTTGTGATCTTACAAAGCTTCAAACGACACGTCGACTATTAAGTCAGTCGTCGATGATTTTGATAGTCGACGTAATCGTGACTAGTCGACTAATCGTGGCAGCCCTAATCGTCTCTGAGGTCTGTGGCTTTACTTGCTGCCAGTTTTGCTGTGGGGACACCCATTATCAGCAACAGCAGTGGTGCCGGAGTTATAAATATGTGATTTTTTTTTTAACTTTGACAAAGTTGGAAATGTGCATACTCCTCACAAATATGTCATATTGTGTTCATTAAACTGATTGGCCCTCTTCATTATGCACCTACTATTATCAATTTTCTAGAAACAGTTGGAGAAATATAATCTATAAATGTATAATACAAATATGGAAAAAAACAGAAGGCTTCTTGGTTTGAGTAACACATAAGGCGCAGAGAAAAGCAGCAAAATCAGAGAAAACGAAACATTATCGTAAAAATTAAGGGGTTTTCAAAACTCTTAAAACGTGTTACCAAAGGTCCAAAACCAAAATAATTTAGTGATATGTATTAAACAGACAAGCACTAAATGATTTTTTTATTAGTAAATGAACTAAACCATGTGTTGAAACAGCATTTACTGCTTTACTTCTCCTCAGCCAGTGTAATTCCTTATTTCCGACAGAAGTGCAACACATCCTCCTCTCGCGAAGCAGATAAACCCAGTGAAAAGCCTTACATGCAGGTAGGTCGCACATAAGCCTCAGACACCCTCCGCTTGCCCGTCTCTATGCAGTCAGCCCTGCCCAAGCTTCTCACAGGAGCTGTTCGTACAAAGGAGCGCATTGTGTAACTGTGCCTCAGTTTTAATGAACCAGCGCTCCCGCTCCAGCACACTCCTCCCTCTTTGTCAGTCCCCTCCCTTCCTGCCGCTGTTCTCATGAATATCACAGCGTCTTCTCCTCATTATTCATGAGCTGGTATCAGTGTGCTCATGTGCGCCGAAACAGAGGAAGAAAAAGGGGGGAGTGTCTCAGTGAGCGCGAGTCACAACCCTGGTGTATGAGCCTGTGCGCACGCCTGTGTGTGCGCGTGTGAGTGTATGAGTCTGAAATAGAGGGAGCGGGATAGAGGAGACACTCCGGCTGATGCTGAAACGGCCGCCGCTACTTCACTGCCGCTGTTCACATCTGAACCTTCTTCTGTCAGGCTCAGCTGGAGCTTTCTGTTCCTCTAAGCTGGGGTTGCTTGTGACTGCCTGAATGTGTGAATGGGATGCCTGAAAAGAGATGCTCGCTAAGGAGTGACTGATGAGAACCAGCGCTCCGGTGTGGAGGGTGACCCCCCTGTGTCCGTACCACCACTACTTGGGGAGAATTGGACGCCTGGCGTTTCCACGACAGCTATAATGGGCTGCAATCTGTGCACTTTACAGAAGCGAGAGGAACACTACAAGCTTCTGTATGAGATCGCACAGGTGAGGCATGACCGACTTTGGTATCGAATATTGTCTGTGTGTGTGTGTGTGTGTGGATGATTCACTGTGCGTGTTTTGAAGAGAGCAGTTCAAGTCCGGAGCCTTGTTCAGGGCATTTCACGTAGAAGATTGAAATGAATATATTTGCACTATGAAAGTGAGGCAGCATAATGGAGAGAGGGGCTTCTTACTCACTAGCAGATGTGATTTGAGTAATGAGCAGTCTCTCAGAGAGTAGCTAGTGTGCAGTCCATTCATCCTGCTCGAAGAGCTGTGCTGAGGGAGCAAGTTTTTTAATAGAATAGTAGCACCTGGTTTCTACTACATGACGTGTTTGTTCCAATTTCTTTCTTTCATAATGTTCAGCGAGAATTGCCAAAGGGGTTTTTTTTGTGGTATTTTATGAAAAGTTTTCATTAGACACTTCAGTGCTGTACCAGCAGTCGTTCTCTTTATATTTCTTGTGGCTCACTTGAGTGTGATAGTCTTGCTCTCACAGGTAACAGCGCCTACATTCGAGCAAATGTTGCTCATCTGACTGCACATTTATATCAGTTCCCTTAATGTGCTCTTTTCTTTTCTTTTTTCAAGGCTGACACAGCTGATGAAACAGCATGAAGTTTTTTTTTTTTAAGCAACTGCTTGAGCGTTTTGTCAGGAAACAGGCAAAGAGGCGGAGGACACACATCTCACTGACTGAGGTGGAGCCAAACACATAAACAAGCACCTCCATTCTCCCCATTAGCCCTCTTCCTATGACAGGCTAATAACTATGAAGCAATGTGTCTCCTGGAAGTGGAGTCATGCTCATCCCCCTCCCCAGCAGTAGTGCCTGCCTTCACGCCGCTGTGATCACAGCCTCATTAGCCATTTTATACAACCATCCCGTGCATTAATTAGACGTGAAATGTCTCTCTTTACCCTTGTGAAGCAATGGGGTGAGAAGAAGCGGGGGAGGTAAACCAGCATTGGTTAACCACTGCCTGTAGATTTGGGCTTATATGCGCCCCGAGATGCTGCCAAACTAAGAGGTTGAACATTGTCAGCGAGATTCTGAGCTGCTTTAATGGTCAGAAAAGGGTGCTACGCTAAAGGTGGGCTGCAAGCTTCAAGATCAGCAGCAGAGGAAGTTGCACACACTACTGGCCTGTTTAATATTAGCAAACAGAACTGTCAAGGGACCCCGAAGGATGAGTAGGAAGCCACTGCAGCGCCTGCCTCGCCACAGAAGGATCGTAAAAATAGTGCTGCCTTGGTGCTTATCTTGGCTTTTTGCGTCCCTCTCTCTCTGCACCACTTGTTAAGAAATAGTGTTGACTCCCCTTTCTAGTAGTCTAGCAGAAGGGGCTCAGTATCCGCCAAGTGGGGCAGTCTCCAGGGCACAGTTGCCATTGACAGGATCTCTCTGGCATATCTGTCCACCCACTGATATAGTGAGCTGGGTCAGGTGTGAGCTGCAACATCAGCAGCTGCTTTCTGAGGCAAGGCAGAAAGGATGTAGAGTAAGGAGGATAAAGACTGAGATGGGAATATAGAGTAAGCTGTTAATGATGCAGGGTGAAAAGGAAATCGAGGAAAGGAGCAGGAGCGGGTGAAGCATCCTTGACACGGGAGGTGAAAAAAGAAGGAATAGAAGGGAAGTGTATAGTTCCTTCACCAGTGAGAAACCCTGAAACCACCTCTTTTCACTGCATTGCAAACACACTTCCATGCACACGTTCAAACATGTCCTCTGTGAACAAATAAGCACGGTGTACAGCAGGATGGGTACCAAAAGTAGAAGATGATGGACAGTGAGGCAAGTCTCCTATAGTAGCAGAGCTTTCCCTGCGAGAATGCCAAACAATGTTTTTACAGTCAGGAAAAGTATGTTGTGACAGCAAAAAGCTGTACTCACCGCTCTCGCCACCAGCAATCTAATCGTCTTTCTTACATGTTGTCTGTCTAGCTTTCACCCTTGCTACATGTCTTTTTCCCCATCATTCTCACAGCTCGTGTTGTTGTTTTTGTCTTCTGGTTGTGTTTCTGTTGTGCAGAAATGCACACACACCTAGAATTGTACGCACACACACACGCTTGCTATGCCACTCTACTATTATTATGCAGAGTATGTGAGTGTGTGTATGCAAATGAGGTAGAAATGGCTTGCTGGTGTCACAGCGTGACTGACCAGCCTCGTGGCAGGTTGATTTGAAGAGCAGGAGACAGTCGCAGGGGTTGGTTAGCCACCTTTCTCCCCTTTCCTTCACGTCTAGAAACAATTTTGACACTCTCTCGATCTGCCTGACCCTGCTAGCTGTGGGAGATTTATGACTAGCTCGCTCTCTCGTTCGCACTCCCTCCGTTTCCCCTTTCTTCTATTCTCACGGCTGCAGGTGTTCTGCATGAAAATATCTTCACCTTTGTCGGCTGGCCTTCAAAGCTATCTCACAGAGCTGAGATTCTTTGTTTATTGAATCAGCTTTCTTGGGTCAGGGATAAGACACAGCAATCTTCTTGTGGCCTTGTTCTTTTTCTAACTTTCCAGTCTCACATTTATTTTTATACTCCAACCGATTAACGCTTGTCCATCTTTCTGTCTTTGACTGCTCTGTTTGAGTCCTCTGATTGCTCATCTTCTTTGATTGCATTTCTTTTAACCTTTGCTCCAGCTGATCTCTGTGGGATTCCACTCCAGTTAACCTCCCAGTGACGGCACTTTTGTCATCGAAGGCAAAACCTGTAGACCGAACAGTAGACTGCTTTATGCATTTAGCATGTAGACCCATACTCATGCAGCTATACTCAAAAGCTATAGTCAGGCAGATTCTTACAGCATATATTTTCCACCGTGTGGGTGCTCAGGCTATCTTGCCGACAGTAACAAACTCCGATTCGCTCTGTGATCTAGCAGGGTTTTGAAATTCCCATTGTGTCCATGAGCTCCCCTCGTGAGTGTCACACATTGTCTGTGCACCACTAAAACCCAGTGATGTGTGGCTTTTTGGGCCTAATTAGCAGGATGGCAGATGTTGATGAGACGAGGAATGCAGTGTAGAGTTAAAGATGTTTTGCGGGAACAGCCTGCATTGGCTTTCAACAAAAGCTGTTTTTGCAATGGCATGGCGATCAAACCAAAAATCCACCTACAATAGGTCTCAAAACTTCCCCAGTGAGCCACCACTATCTACTGTAGCAGCCAGCTGCTCCAAATGTGGCTGGGTAATGAATTTCACCTTTCGCACTGCACGGCACACTCTCCATATTTCATTATCCTGTTTCGTAATTGCCCAATGAGCCTCGCTTTTTTTTGTTAGTAGAAGTTTTGAAAGCAGTATAGTATAGCCAGTTTTATAAGTTTTATTAGGCAGGAGAAGAATCACTCTCCACTGCATTTGAGAAATAAATGGAAAGCAGCTTCTCAGCTCAATGAGGCACAACAGTCCCTGATAACTTGCTGATGCATATGAATGAGAATGAGGCACCCACAGCTTGGGTGCGCGCACACACACACACATACACACGTTTCTCCAGGAAACAAAAACACATGGTTAGTGAATATTCTAGATATAAAAAAAAACAGAAAGCAGTGTTCATGAATTTTAGAGTGGGGCCGCGTGCAGGAGGCCAACTGCACTGTAATGGAATCTCAGAGTTTAGCGATGTCATGTTGAGCAGGGTCACATGGTTGACAGGATGGGACAGACAGATGTGAAATGAAGCAGATCTGGAGTTTATGCTTTCTGTGGCAAAAGGCAATTCCCAGTATGGTGGTCCTGCAATTGGGTGGGTGGATATTCTATTTTGTGTAGTAGCATCAGATGTGAAACCTGTGGACTAGAGGCAATCTAAGGGGGGGGACACAGATGACTTGCTCCTGCTTCTGCAGTGCCACTAGCCATGTGTGTAATGGGTATGTATTCAATAAATGTTGAAGAGTTTTCCCAAGAGCCAAACTTCCTGAGAAATGGCTAGCAAGCTGCACCTGATACATAAATAGTGTGCACCAGCATACTTTTGTGTTATTTTGACTTTGTAAGACACTTGACCTCTTTTTCTATTTTTTTTAAAGAAATGACTGTCATATAAATGTCAGGTTTAGATGAAAGTTGTCACATCTGGGGAACCCCTTTTGTTTTTTTCTGAAGCTGTCATTGCCATCTTGTGGTCTTTTTGCTTCGTTTCTTTTGGCTAGTCATCAAGTCACTAGGATTTGGAGTAGGGCTGTGCGATATGACCAAAATCTCATATCCCGATATAAGAATTCTATCGTCCCGATAACAATATAAATCACAAAAATGTAACATTTTCTGTAAATTCTGTGAATCTCGGGCAGCTCGTCTTGCGGGAAGTGTTTCCAGCTGTGCGTCATGTACCTGGAGTCGAGTGTTTTAACCGATGCATGAAACGATACATTTTTAGACATAAGTTGTAACGGCCGCCGATTTCTTTGTGAGTATTTATTACACGGCGTGCTGCGGGGAAAAGCCTTTTCTAACGTTTGAGTCTAAGGTTTATTTTTTTAGCACCTGGCGGCTCCTTTTGAATTCTCATCCGTAAATAATCTGCTCTTTCACGTGATTCAGTTTATTTTGAAAAGTCTCAACAGGATCTTGAGCTTTATTGTGAAAAATTTATGTGGAACATAAACAAGCGGACACGCGATGCTGTTACCTTCATTGTTGCTAACCACAAGGCATAAAAATAGGCGCTTGTCCGTCTGTAGTGTGGTTATATAAAATATAAGAGAAAGAGAAAACTTAAAGAAATTAATATAACCACTACAGTGACCATCAAAAAGATGAAAAAATATTGCCGTAAACAGTTTATTTTGTGACACCACGAAACAAACGATAGCATAAAATGAAACTATACATGTTTTTATATCGTCATCCAATATATATCATTATATCGAACAGCCCTAATTTGAAGTGATTATATAATTTGAAAATAATTAAATTAATTAATTAACTCATTCACTGCCATTGACGTCTATAGACGTCAATTACGTTTTTCAATGGGAGGGGCCAGAATACAACCTCGGGCAGCTTGTCAGTGAATTTTATTTTTTCATATATTTGTAAATAAATTGTTTTGATAAAACATAACCTTTCTCAGTGTTATTTCTGTTTTATAGAAGTGAAAAACTATTTTATATGTTAGAGGTGTCACAAAGCAAGAAATATTAGTGTCAAAGGCACTTTTCTGCTTGAAATGTATTTTTCACAAAAAGCTCGTTTTCTCCCTTTTTTTGGTCAAAACAGGCATTTTTGGTGGAACCCACCTCTCTTCTACAGCTGATTACTAAAGAATGGAAAATGGTAGAAACAAGCTTTTTTTTTGGATGAAAGAAGAGAGTCTGTTCTTCATTTTGGTAGGTTCAGCGTTTATATGATCATAACACACAGTTTTCTGTGGCTCTTCAAAAATGAGTAAAAATGCTCAAAAACCCTGGCAGTGGGGAGTTACCTGATTTGAAAATGGCTGGCAGTGAATGAGTTAATTTGAAAAAATCACTCTGTTTCTTTCTCTTTGACTTTCTAAGAATGCAGGTTTAAATTAATCTGGAGGTCAGTTTTAGTACAACTTAGTTGGACTCACTACTAAATATGGAATGAAGACTGAAAAAGCACCAGGTGTGATATAAAAAATAAATAGCACAAGACAGAGGCCAGCTACTCAGGAATGGTTTGAGAATAGATTCAAACAGATGCTAAACTTCTCTGATTTCAGCTGTTGGTTTCACTCCAAGAATCGACTTTTTCTACTAGTTTATCTGTAAACTAGTAGAGGGTGATAAACATTTTTCCCCACTATTACATGGCTTTATCATAGACCAACAACTGAACTGACTAATGACACTCTGCACTGATTAACAAGGAAGACATTGTTTGGAAGTCTTCAGTAAATGGGTCCACACCTTGAAAAAAGTTGCCTTTAGTACAGCGTTAATGCTTTATAGGTATGCCTCTATCAGGGGCCTGTGAATGCTTTGATGGTACATTAAGGCTGTCGAACCCCCCACCACACCTTCAGCACTATCTCCAGACAGTTAACTACAAATGTTCTCATCTGTCTTCTTGTCCCATTATGTTTCTTTTGAAAGATGTCCCTCAACCATTAAAATTGATGAGAGTGAAGGAAGAGGGGGAGGAGAGAGGAAAAATGTGCTGCTTGATTGATCTTGTGTCCACCCTGGAAAGATTAGCCTGAGCTATAATCCAGGCTTTCGGTGACACTTTTACTGTTCCTAAACAACACAAAGGTCCATATTTTTAAAGCTGTCGCTTCGAACGTGTGCAGGCACGTGGGCAAATGCATAAATAGTGTGTAATATTAAAAAAAAAATGTCAGTGTCACTCTGAGCATCTAATGGTATTTCCCTACTTATTAGAACACTGCAGAGATTGTTGCATAACTACTGCTTCATGCTGGCTTCACACTGACAATGTAACTGGGGATTTCATAGTCTAATTTTGTGAGAATCACATATCCAATTGCATGACTGCTTGTGCATTTCAAATTGCAGTAGCTCAAATTAGTTTTCAAAAACAATGTTTTCGATGAGGTGAAATTAAAAAATGTAATTAAAATCCTCAGTGCACATTGTTGCACGGAGATGTGTGCCCTGCTCCTCAGATACAGATGATGCTACATTTGGCACAAGACATAAAGTCAATGGGTTTTTATCAGTTCTTCCACGAAATCTCCCTATGGAGGCGCAAAAGGGATTCAAGAGGGAGCTGATGAAGTGACCTTTTTCCTTTTCATCTGTTTCTTATCTCAATAAGAACCCAACTGACCTTTTCTACCACACATCTTGCTCCTGGACCTCTTTGTCTCCATGCCGCTCTCCAACCCAAGATGAACAAGGCTCTTCAAAATTAGTTTTATCTCCTGTATGTGCTCCTGTCTGTACCGATTTCTTTCATCTGACTCGCGGCAATCACCGAGGAAAAGCTGCACAAACAAACCATGACATGCCATTTTCTTTAGTAAACTAAAGCTCTTTCTCTGAGAATAAATTTCTCGACATATCACCGCTGGCCATCAGATGTAGAACTTCTTGTTTTGGCCGTCTACTGCGCCGAGGTATTCAGACAAGGACTGTGATAGGAGGGTTTTATCTAATATATGTGTACAGATATGACAAGAAACCAATTATAAAGGCAAACAAAGTCCTAGAGGTACTCGGATAGATTTTGAAGTGGTTTGGCGTCCATCTTTGGATGCAGTTAAAAGCTAGTGATCTTTTTGTCAGCTTCCTGTTAGTCTTGGCCTACCTTTGCTTATTTTGTACCCCTAAAATATGATAAGTCATGCATGCCCTGCAGCAGCAGCAGCCTAGTGGAAACCTGAACAGGGTAGTGATGTACTCGCCCCTGCATTCACTCCTCTTGCAAGGACAATGCATAGACCCAGCCTGACTCGAACACCAAGGGCTCATCTGAGAGTTGTAGAGAAGATAATCCTAAGCAAATAAGAATAAACAGAGCTAAATGCTGAAAAGCAATCATTTTTACCTGCTTCTAGACAAAAAGTTTACATTTTATTTTAGTTTGTACAAATATAGCATCAATTACTTTGGATGAGTTATATGAATTGATATGGAACAATAATACACAAACTACTACTATACTGATTGGCTAGTTTAGGATTTGCAACAGAGCATCGTGCTTTGACTCATTTTAAGGAAATAACTATAAACAGGAGTTAGGAGTATATATTTATATATTTCAGAAACGGTTGTTGATGAAGGCTGAAGGTGACTGCTGTCAGGAGGATACTGCTAACTTTCTGCCACTCTTTATATGATGCATGAAATCAAAACGATGTATGCATGAAGCTGTGACATCCCTAATTAGTACAGTAATGTACAGTATGTCGGCAAAGACGGCGCAAGCCATAAATTGTAAACAGCATGAATAGCACACACACACATGGTATTCATAATCAAATTTACTGTCCTTCAGATCATTTTGAGTTCATTTGAATTAAACAGTGGTTAATTATGATTGGGTTTAAAGGAAATTACTGTCGTGGTTCTGTGAGCATAATACCTGGCTTAAACTTCACAAGTTTATTACCATAAAGCCTTAAAGTCTTGTCCTTCCTGTTTCAGCGCTCTTGCCTTGAGTGCATAAGCTCATTTGCCTTTGAGAGCATGGGAATCACAAAACAATCTCAGCCACTTACTTAGTTACTATGCAAGTCTCCCTTTGGAAGATGACATCAGCGTGGCATCATCCCGCAGTAGTACTTTGCCTTGTTTTAGTGCATGTTTTACTTTCACATTCTCATCGAGATCAAAGGCTGTCGACTTCAATCAGGTAGAGAAAATAAAGTACATGCCCGAGTATCACACTGGCAATTCCCAATGAACCAAGACATCTTTTTAATGAAGTGAATCCACAGTAAAATGATGGAGTTGTTGTTGACGTGTATTGGGTGTGTTTGTGCGTAGGTAAAGAGCTGGGATGCTGCAGGTTATTGTGGCCTGGTATTAATTTATAAAAGTAATAATAATTTGCAGGCTTTTTGTTTGTCACCATATCCAGACAAGAAAGCAAAGGACAAAGAGGGCATAATTCTCAGACCCATTATTACCACCTGTGACTTGATATCTAAGAACCTGACATTATGCATTTCCAAGCACCTTGTTTTTTTTTTTTTCTCCTTGCACACGTGCAAATAGACTATACAAGCTCGACTGTTTATGAAAATATCAGTATGCATGTGTGCACAGAAATGTGTGTGCATTCTCAGAATTGTTTGTGTCTCTGTCTAAAGTGGTTTCTGTCTGTGCCTGATTACTGCAAGTATATATGTGTTTGTTTGTGTGTATGTCAGCGTGTGCAGTGCAGGCTTTCATGCAAGACTTTGGACTGCTAAATTATGATCAGAGGTGGGACCAAGTCATTGTTTTGCAAGTCTCAAGTAAGTCTCAAGTCTTTATCCTCAAGTCTCAAGTCAAGTCTCAAGTAATGTCAGGCAAGTCAGAGTCGAGTCTCAAGTCACTGGTGTAAAAGTCCGAGTCAAGTCACAAGTCTGAAACTTTGAATTTCAAGTCCTTTCGAGTCTTTAAAAAAAAAAAAAAACGAAAAAATAATGTTGCAGTTATGCTAAATGTAAATATTAGACCATGTAATTTTAAAATCTGTGTTTTTCTCAACACATGACAAAATAGTGAACTTAGAAAATATACACAAATTGTGAAATTGCACCTCTTTAAAATGCAGCTCAATTAAACCTAGCTCCAAGAATAATTTTCACCGACAGTTCTGAGATAAGCTGCATGTTATTCTTGGATGCGGTTGTAGGACCGGCTTTAAAATCGCATGACAAAAATATCATACACATTAAAAAAACTGTATCACCAACGTATCCTGGACAACATTTGCTAGTTAGATGAAGTCAGCTATCTCATCTTAGCATATTTATATGCATATTTATAATCATACGGTTCTTGGAGTGAGTGCACACACTCATGAAGTTTTTAACTTCCGGTCACTGCAACAAGCCCAGGTACAGTTTACTGACGGATGGGTGCAGGACCTTGAAACGCACCGTGTCGAACGAAAGACCATCGTACGTATCATAAGTTTACCAGTCTCACAAATCGACGTCATAAATACACATTCCTTAACCGTTTATTAATAGGACCTTTGAGCTCAACGGTAATTAATTAGTAGTGGAAATAATTTCTGGTAGCATCACAGAAATGTAGCAGTGACAACAATATTGTATGCTGTAATCGTACTGGGCAATTAGTGATACAAAAAACCTGTTTTATCCTGTGAATAAAAGCATATGTTTTTGTCAATGTACCATAATAACAGAAGCGAAACGCAATATTGTGTCAGGACAATTCACTATTTATGCACAATAAACACAATAAATAAAGGAGCATAGCGCGACAATTTCTGTTCAGCGCCAGACTTGCTTGTAACCTATATCACCAATTATGTTATGAAAATGACGTATTAACTACTACAAAACACTGACCTTCGTGTAAATGCTTGGAGCAGACTAACCTGTGAGCTGGAGTGTTCTGGGACGTTATATTTGATCTTTGAATGGCTGCAATCCAGGCCATCCGTCGCCTGTTTGTCACTTCGGAAACATGGCTTGAACAATTTCTCTTCAACGACGTAATCCGATAACAACCGATCTCTTTACCCGTCGGCTTCTCGTGGCTGTCATGCGACCGGCTATTGTAGTTAATAATACAACAGCTTCTTGACATTTTTGTGTTTCTTTTTTATCGCTGTATAACTGATTTTAATTGAAAGCCTGCGTGCGCTAGTACCGCTTGCCACGAGTTCCCAGAATCCTTTGCGGTTCTACCCGTGAATGACGTCACATTTTCAATCTCTATATAATATGCATGTTAAATTTTATATTTGGGGTAAAATATCAAGTCTTTTCAAGTAAACCGGTTCAAGTCCAATTCAAGTCCCAAGTCATTGGTGTAAAAGTCCAAGTCAAGTCACAAGTCTTAGAACATTTTTTCAAGTCAAGTCTAAAGTCATAAAATTAATGACTCGAGTCTGACTCGAGTCCAAGTCATGTGACTCGAGTCCACACCTCTGATTATGATCACAACTTACTGTGTGTATTAAGTGTAATTGTGAACAGTCCTGACAGCTTGTGCTTTTCTCCACAGTACAAACATTGGTGGAAACAAAGAGCGCACACAGAGGGCTGTGCATCTGCATCCAGGGTGCCTCTTAGCTGATTATCTGTGTTTAAGCAGACAGGAGGGCCCTCATTAATTTATTGCTATTCATAAGAATGCATTTTCCCCTCTTTTCCAATTAGAGTTGGTTCTATGCTGGGATGGATTTGTGCTGGAAAAACCATCTGCACGTTTAAAAGCCACAAAGCGATGTAAAAAAAAGTTATCTTTTGCTTGTATACCAGCAGAAGTAAGAATTTAGAAATCCAGGAAGTGGAATCAAAATCTGTGGACAGTTTGATATTGTTTGTAGTGTCACAACACAGGCAGTGGTGGAGTGACATTTTTTATTTTTTATTTTTTTATTGTATCCAGGGAAATTAACCAAGATCAAACATGGTGCCTTTAGCAGATAGGCTGATGTCAGTTCCCAGCGCTGACTTGCTGGTGTGTTTGGCTTGTTGCACCTGGCTTAGTGTTATTTGAGCTGATGGCAGCCAGAGTCACTGTCCTCTTGTATGGTGCTAACCTGCACTGTTCACAGCTCTGCATTCATTAAAGTTTATTAGGGATACAGATACATTCAGATGGAGATTTAAAAAGAGTAATTGGGGATATAATTAAGTGTGTCCCCCTCTTGTAGTCAGCAACTAATTAACAAAAAAGCTGTCATTAAAACCCAGTCATAACACGCCCACATGCTCTAGATGATACTCTAGATAAAGATTAATGATAAACCTTCATAAATTTGAGTTGAAGTTTATTTGCCGTATTATGGAGGAAAAAAATGTTTGGTTTGTACGTCTACATCTTTATTAACAAATTTAATTACAACACTCTCCGGTTTTAAGATTAGGCTTAAATTTTTCCTTTTTGATTAAGCTTATCGTTAGAGTCAAATCAGGACCAGATCAGAGCCCTAGGCAGCTGGAGGATTCCCATAATCCACTGAGTGTTTCTTTTTCACTTAACTCTTTTCACTCCACTTTGTATTTAATTATTATTTTAATTAATTGTGTCTTTTGTACTCTCCCTCCCCTCACCCCAAATTGGTCGGGGGAGATGGCAGCCCTTCCCTGAGCCCGGTTGTGCCAGTCATTTCTTCCTGTTAAAAAACAAGTTTTTTCTTCCCACTTTCCGAGTGCTTGCTCATAGGTTGGTCATTTCATTGTCTCTGTTACTGTAGCGTCTTTACCTTGTAATATAAAGGACTTTGAGGTGACTGACGGTGTGATTTGATGCTATATAAGTAACAACACTGAAAACTAAGAAATTGATTTGGACGAATTCGGAAAAAAGTGCAGCAGTATTAAACAGCAGTATTTGCTTTACAAAATGCAAAATAAAGCACAATAACTGTAGGAACTGTGTAAACAGTATTTAACTCTACGTTGCTGTGGGTGTAGTCAGTGCAACTGTGAACACCGTGGCTATGAGAAAAAGATCAATTTTGCCACTGGTGAAATGAAAGCGGACCTGACAGTACACACATGCTGCTTCTTGCCTGTGTCATATAGTGACACCCCCCACCCCCCAAAGTAATAAAGTATCAGCCTCATCATTGCCAGTGACATTTGGAAAAATCTGAAGGTTTGAGATGCCCGGCTGTATCATCTATATTCGATGAAAAGAAACGACAAAGCCTTGAGTTCTTGTGGGAGATGCTTTCATTGACAAACTTTTTTTCACCCTCTTTGCCTTTTTTTTTTCTTTTTCTTTTACTGCCTCTGCTTCTATACATTAACCTCTGCATGACTCCTGTGACTCGAGAGCTTTGGATTGTCTGTGACGGGTATGTATGATTGCAAATGCACGCTTGTGTGGAAGAATGACTTATGTTCTCAAAGGTCAGGCTTTCAGTCTGTGTACAGAAAATGGGTGGAGGGTGGGGGGTGGCAGGTGTGTGTGTGCGAGCGTGTCAGGGTGACACAAAGCCCCCCCTAGACGAGGCAGCCATGTTGGGTGTCACTCCACAGGTCACTGGGCACCCCCTGCAGCTCCTGTGATAAGCCTGGCCTGCCAGCCATTTGATGGGAAAGCTGACACGCACACCTACCTGCGCCACAGCTCGCATGGGCAGGCTCCAGGGAAGACGGTGATAAGAAGCTCTGTGAATGCATCTAGTGGCGATTCCTGAGGGCTCAAATTCAAAGAAAACTCAAAACAAAGAGTAATTTGCATCCAGTATTATTAGCCAGGCAAACAAAGAGCCCTTTGCTGCCTGTCCTGGGTTGATGTGCTGCATAGGGTGACAGTTGGAGTCCACTGTGGCGAGTCACGCAGCGATTTTATTGTCGCTGCCACTGTCACACTGACACACTGACACAGTTACAAAGGCCTCGTTTTAATTGGCTGCATTAGCAATGAGAGCATCACAGTGGCTTTTTAAAAACTCGAGCCTTTCTAGTATGAAATCAATGTCTCATCAATGTAGGGCGCGTTTCAGCTGACACCCAAGTGTAACTGTAATTTCATTGGATTGCAAAATCGATTTAAAAGTCCAAGTGCATTAGAAATTGAGGTAAGCGTGTTTAGCAGGTTAATTGATTTACAAGAAACGGATGAGAGCTGAGATGAGATGGTTGGTTAAGTGGTAATCTCCATATGACGAATTGTGTTTGTTGTAGTCGAAGGCAAAATGAAAGGCGCTTTCTTAAAATTTTAGCGAAGTTCATTTTCTATGCTTCAATATGAGCATGTGAGAGAATGCAAACTATTTTTGCAACGCAAGACATTGTTGTGAAACAGCAGCTAGCAGAAGTTCACAGCAGGAACTCGATGCGATCTTTGCGAGGTTGGATCGGCGACCGTGTTTTCTCCCCCGCAGCACTGCAGTCAACCCAGCACCTCCTACACAACCCAGATCCTCTCGCACTCAGTCCTACTTCCTCACTGTCTCAACACGAGCAGACTGACAGAATGGAAAAGCAGGGGGAGGGGACACCTGTCTTATTCATTAACTTGTTTGTAGAGAAACATAAAACTGCATTTATAGGTTGATTTAATAAGGCTGAAAGTATTGCACATAAATACACAGGCTTAGAAAGCACGGGTGCAATCCAAACTCACATTTTTACATGCGGTATATAGTACTGGCTGTGGGCAAACGCTTAAGGGACCGCTTGACAAAAACAATTTTATTAGAGATTGGATAGTTTATAGACAGATGTTAGTATAATACCCCATATTGTTAGCCCACAAAACACAGCAGAGGCCCTATGTGAATCTTTTTAGTTGTGCTGGACCGAACCTGTGCATGCATATAGAGGGAGTTGGTTTGGTGCTACTGGATAAACGTAATTATCTCTTAATCTTCTTTTTTTTAAGAGCTCAGTTTTCCATCAAAGTGATCGCTAATTATTTATAACACATTTGGTTCCACACCTAGCAAGTGAGATCAACAGGTGCGTTGGTGTAGTGTCAGGTGTGATGCTAGACTGTAAACTTAAAGGAAAAAGCAGAACCGAAAGACAGAGCACTTTGATACATTTCGATGATCGATGCATCTCTGATCTTGGTTATTACAGCAAACTAAAAATGGACTTAAAAGCTAAAACTAGATGTGGAAAAAAAATCTAAAATAAAAATAAAAACTAGAGTTTTGAAGAAAAAAAAAACAACAACTGAAAAACTAACCTAAGACCCGAACTCTTTCATGACATGCATTTTCAATTTCTCTTTGCTATTTGGGCTGACCTGATGAATGTGAAAACAAAGAATTACCTGATTTTACTTTTTTTTTTTTTTTTTTTTTTTACCTGATTTATGTTTCTGAGAAAAATGAGATCCACATAAGAGGTCATTCATTTTAAATTTCGATAGAACAGTGGCAGTATAATGTCCTCGTAAGTGGATATCAGGCCCTTGTAGGGCAAACTTTAGTATTTTGGTCTAGACAACCCAAAATGTGATGTCCACATGGTTGAACGCCAGGTCATAGGAGGTTAACTTGGAAGACTAACTATCCATCCATGGTATCTAGTCTTAGTTTTATTATCTGTTAGTTTGGTAAAAATGTTATTGCATCTTGTCGACAAGGCACTGATGAATGCATCTATTGACACTCATGTCTACAGGAAATGCAATTCAAAACATTTCAGACATTACTCAGTTCAATTTGAATTCACTTTTATGTGCATTGCACCAAATCACAAAAACAGTTAATATAAAGCACCTTTGAGGTCCTTTATATTATAAGATAAACACCGTATAATAAGAGAGAAAACAATCAAACCGCCAACCAAGCACCCGGCAACAGCGGGAAGGAAAAACTCCCATTTAGAAACCTCCAGCAGAACCAGGCGCAGGGAGGGGCAGCCAAATACTGTGACCTGTTAGGGTGAGGGGAAGGTCTAAATCTTGCCTATTTAAAAAGACTTCAAACTAACCCTGAAACTATTACATTCTAAACTAAAATTCAACTTTTTTTATATAATAAAAACTACATTGAGTTAAAACAATTATCAAATCTAGAAACTGAAACTAAACTGAATTCAAAACAAAAAGTCAAAATGAAATAAAAATAAATACGAATTAGAAAATGCAAAACTATAAGATGTCCTCAAAATGAGATGGCCTCATCCTTTGAGACAGTGAAAAAACTGGGTATGAGGAATGACGTTGGTCAACATCCAAGCATGTCCATCTAGGTAGAGGCAAAGTGTAGTCCTAAAACCTGTGGGATGGATTGTGGTATGCTTTCTGTGCATCTTGGGAAAACCTCAGAATCTCCCAGAAAGACTTTTATGCCAGTGTTGTGAAGAAAGTTGTCCGGATGGATGGAAGGATGACAACTCTGATCTAATTAAGTGGTGCATTATGAATGGATGTACAAACATAAATTACAATAAGATGTATTTCTGAGATAAAGATAGCTTATTCCAAAATAGGAAAAACTATAGTTCAGAAGTAAAAGCAGAGAAACTTTGGGTTGAACTGTGGGTGCCCTAGACAGAGATCAGACAGAGAATGGATAATGTGAGGAGAGGCGAAGAGTGGGACTGTATTAGTGTCATCGACGTGTCACTCTAACTCTGTGTATCACTGGCCCTTGTCAGTTTCTCACCACCACTTATAAAACCTGCAGAGGGAGTGACTGCTGTCAAACAGAGACCTGCTGAGAGTTTCCTCAAAAAACGGGGAGAAAAAAAAACCTGACAGTGACTGATTAGTGCCAAATGATTAAAGTGAGGTCCCAAAGCTTGCTCATGTCAGATAGTCTGGCATAAGCGGATCTACAAAGAAGTAAATACGAGTTTTGCCACAGACTCGGCACCATTTTAGAGTAAAAGCAGCTTAACAAAGTGAATTTGATTTGAAAATAGTTTTCCTCTGAGGAGTGCCTTGAAACTGAAGCAGCCTGAGGGAATAGCGCAGAGGTAATCAATATCAAAATGCCTGTTTTTAGATAGAGTACATTTTGGACTGTTTGTGATTTAATCAATAGTAGAATATGTTTAGAGCGAGAATGAGAGGAAAGGTGGGATTAGGATGAGCTACTTCCTCTACCTGAGAGCTGTAATTCATCAGGGAACTGACAGAAAGCTGATGAAAAAAAAAGGACAAAGAGTGCTTGACATGGTGCTTCTGTGTGCTTGTCTGGTCTCGGGGTATATGTGTGTATGTGTTTGTGTGTGGAGGGGGGTTGTTATGCAAGTGTTTGTGAGTGCGTTCACGCAAAAGCATCATATCGTGTCTTTTTTTCAGTTCTCCGTTAGATTTTCCTCCTCTTGGGAGATAGCTGTATTTCAGGAGACACAGAATCTGGAAATATCCCAGTTGTTGGGGAAAATCTATCAAGCCAGTCTGTTCTTTGTACAGGAATAAATTTAGCAGTCACACAACTGAGGGAGTTCCCTTTTTTCTCTCTGTCTTTGTTTGACAAGTCTACACCGAAGGGTGGCCCTAGGTGAATCTCAGATATATAAGGTCTTTTTATGTCAAAGAAATGTCCGCTGGCAGGTTAGCTTGTACCGGTGAAACCATCCTGCAATGTTATTGAATGCAGATGTCGCTTTTAGGTATGATTTACATCTGTAGCGCTATCTAGATGCTGAATTACAGCCACTGCAAATGTATTGACATCTGCCTGTGTGAAGGAGAGGGGAACCAAAAAGGTTGTGTGCAGAGTGTGCAGGAGGCGGTGACGTTACTTTCTCTGTGGCATCAGCTGGTAAGTATTTTCCATTAAACTCCCTATCAGATTAAATTACTCATAACTGAATGTGCTGAAACATGGTTACGCCAGTGGATTCTTCATGCGTATCTGCGAGATGCCATGAGTATTTTAGAATGAGAACCAGCTGGTCTTTAGTGGGTGGCAGTTTATTGGAGCATATTTTAGAGAGACGAGTATTATGTGTGTTGAAGTCAGTGCAGTGCAACAGCCCTTACTAATATCATCCCTGTCTGCTAGAAAAATATATGTGGTGAGACAACTGTGTTTTTGTTTTAGTTTTTTATGATGCCAGAGGCGGGGTTCTTTGCTGAGTATGATACTTGGCTTATATATCTACACTCACTCAGCTGTTATTCTCCTTGGCCAAGTGTTGGTATTTGACAGAGACCTAAACATGTGAAACAGAGACTGAAAGTGCCAGATGTGAGCAGGTTTTCACATGTTGCCCTACTGCTTCTTGGGACCAATTAGTATTTGTCATGACCAGCTTCCACCCTGACACCAGTTTGCATGTTTTGATGGTGCGCTTCTTTTCACTTGCAATATGGTTTATATTTTATTAGCGCCACTAATTGTCTCCATCTATATCCCTCCTCCGCCTGTTTCCAAGCCTTGGAATTGTTATCAGAAAATCACAGTGGAACAGACGCGTTGCTCCCAAGCAGTTGCTCTCATCTAATTATAAAACACTAGGTAAATGTTGAGCAGATGCCCTCCACCAGTCCCCCTACCCTCCTGCCACCCTCTGCCTTCCAATTGAGAGAGCCATTTGGTCTCATTCTAGTGTTACTTTGGCTCCACATGGAGTGGTGATCCTTGCCAAGTGGCTGCCATGGTATAAATGAACCTAATCGCTCGCCAACTCTGCACACTGTCCGGTAGACAAGAACAAAAGAACTTCTACTTTAGTTAAAGTGGTGTCATACCCTGCTGCGGTGCCTGAGTACTCGGCTTCTGGTGTCTAGTTTCAGAGTTTGTTTCTGCGGTAAGGACTCATGCATGTCATTGTGTCAGAGATGCTTTCTAAATGGCAAACACTACTTCTTTTTTAAGTAACAGCTTCAGTGTCTTTGCATTTGGAGCAAAGCTATAATTAGGCTGTTTCTGTGGAAAACAGAAAAAATAGAATAACAGGGCCTGAACTGCAGTCCAGGAATATGCATAATTTAGTCGATTTCCACTTACTATGCAGGAAATTCCTGCACGCAATTAAAGTGATCTTATAATCAGTCCGACCCTTGCACTGGTGCAAAAAGACTGGCCACAAGTGCTGCAGAGGTGGCCTGACATCTGACCAGGGCAACACCTGGAGTGCTCTCTCTCCCCCCCTCACCCCTCACTCTGCAAGACTGTGACCTCCCTCTGCAAGAAGTCCGGGTAGAATACACAGACGGGCTTAAAAGATCTGGAAGGAATCAGACTGAAAATCTCTTACGAATGGCTGTGACTGTGAAGTTAATGTTCACAAAATTAATCCTTATTATTCTCAGACAGGTAATGCTAATGTTGAGCTAATGTTGAGCTGCTCGATACAGTGCTGAGGTGCTGATGAGCCGAGACGACAGAGGACAAGGAAAGGATTTAGCATGCAAAACGAAGGCGAGCACACATTAGAGCACTTCTGAAGAAAGAAGCAGAAAAAAAATCAAACTTTCATGTGTAACTGTAGAAATCTATGACCTGAATACAAGAATACTAATGGAATAATAGAACGCCTTGTGCCTTATGAGGATAAAGGGCATTTGCATATGCGATCATATAGGATCACATGCCCCCATCTGTAACTTTAACGTGTGTTAGTCCCAGGAACCTCTTCCCAAACATAAGGAAGAATAATGAGAATACAAACACGAAGTAGTCTGACTTTCCCAAACACACTCCTGGGAAATATAGCTTTCCCTCCCTTTTTATTCGTTCACTTGTCAGAATGTTGCTTCTATAAGGATTGTGTAAGGGAGGCATGAAATCACACGCTTTAGGTATGATTGAAAACTAAGTGGGACTGAATGCTTATATCTGCCAGAGATGAAGAAGTGACTGAGTGAGTGAGTAAATAATTGGTTGAAGGAGAGATTGGCTTTCTCTTCGTCATGGCTGAATCACAAACTGCTCCTCAGACTTGTTGGTGATACGATTTCATCCAAACGGGAGATACATTTTAAGTAAAGAAATAAAGTAAACTATGGCCCTAATTCTGTCTCTTCTTCATCCCCCACTGTTCTCATCCTTCACCTGGCTTCATTACTTCTCATACAACACACACTGTGCTGGGGAAGCAGAACAGCTGTCACTTCTGTCTGTCAGGAGCGTGTCTCCTCTCCACTGCAGCCACAAGTGACCTGGCCCTGTCTCAGAGCCAGAACAGATGACAGCCCCGCTGTAGCCTGTTCGCTCTAGGTGTGGGGTCTGGGTGTAGCCTCGTTGGTATCCGGACCATGGCTGTGATTGCACTTAGCGGCTGATTAAAATTTAATCTTGCCCTTGCAGTTGTAAGGATAAAGCCTTGTACAACAACAGAGAATTTGTGTGCAGGTAGGATGAGTTTGAAGCAGGAGCAATCACACGGGCATCCATTATACAGTCTGTGCAGGACTATAAATCTGCACTGGAATTAACCAGTGGGTGGAGGCTGATTGCCGGAGCGGTCCCCTCACATTCCTAGGAATGAGAATAAATGAGCGGACGGAAGCATGAACAATCCTTTATTACACCCATTAGCTAGAGGAGCTGGAGCCCTGTGAAACAGGGGATGCCAAACACACAGCCTAGTCATCACATACGTGGCCTGATTATAGTCCCCACTACGGTGTGAAGACCTCCACCGCCACACACGCATACCATTACCACATTATCCCTGCCCATTCCACCCTCTGTTCACACAATCAGTGGATTCAGTACAGTTTTCTGCTTACTCTTTGTAACGTCAAAACATTTCTGAAGCGCCAGCTAATAAGTGCATCTCTGGAGTGCCTCCATGAGCTCAATATGTTTGTTAACACTTTTCTTCCCTCTCTCTCTCCCCCTCTCTCTTTTGGAGAAACTTCAAGATATGGCAGAATCATTAATCAGGAACTTTGCTGTGAATTAGCTGTAAATCATACCACTCATCCCCGGATGCACTCTTCAAACAACAGTGCCAGGTGTTCTTAATCAAAATTTGGTTTGTTTGCTTTTTTGTGTGCGTGCATATATTAAAAATGCCAGGTGGACTGTTTTCTTTTTTCATTAATATATTCTCTATCAAGAGCAAGGTAATGTTACAGCTCATTTACTGTGCAGAGCTTCAGGTCATATAAACATGTTTTGACAGCTGTTTCATTACATTCAGAATAGGCTGGCTGACGGTGTTTCTATTTTCTATTAGAGGTTACTTAATAATCCCTGCTGTTACAGTGTAGGTTGGTTATTGAGTTCATATGATGCTTTCAGTGTCATATCCTGCTCTTCAGCACTGTTTAACTGATTGTTACATACCCAAAAAGGTCTAGGGTGTGAGGGGAGTAACATAACACTAAATGGAGGACATGAGAAGGCTATTTGGGTTGAGTTGCTAAAATGTTAACAGAAAGAAATAGAAGTTAATTTGGGAGGAGAGCCAAGGCCAACACAACAAACGAGAAAACCTTAAACCCTGAAATTGAAATCTTAAAACTTAAAATAAAAGTCAACAGAAGAATTACAAGCCTACACCCCAGAAATGTTCATTCGCATATATCTGAGCATTTGCAGCTAACGCAATAAACCAACAAAGAAATGGATAGCAGAATAAAACACTACTGCCGTTCTGTTTCATGTCATTAGCGCAGTGACCCACAGCAAATGTTCCCTCTTCACCAAATGGCAAAGGAGTAAATTCAGCAAACTTTTGAGAACATGGCACACCGGCGACTGCCAAGTCTTCTGCCTGATAGGCAGTGAATTGAACTCATGACCTGTTCAACTTGAAAACGCTGAAATAGTTGGTGCTATGGTTGCCTTTTTTTTTTTTTTTTAACAAGTGTTCAGTCAAAGCTTGAAAAGAATGGCTGCAGAGTTGTGGTATTTCCTCACTTTACTCTGAGCTCTCAGGGTTTCATGTCCATGTCCTTTAACTCCAGTCTGATATGCACAGAAGTACTTTTTCTATACAGTAGCTCTTTTGAGCATCATTTCTGTCTCCTCCTGTTCAAACTGTGTAATCAGGACACAGTGGGAAACACTTGAATTGCATCCAATTTCCTCTCGCTTCCCTTTGTTTATTGACTCGGGGACCTGACAAAGAGTGAGACTTGAGTGGGTTGAGCGAAAACCACAGACACTAACACTCCTAACCTCTTGCTAGCACTTGCTGTGCCATGAACAACGCAGTGGGGAGCCGTGAAGTAGATTGATTACACTTGTGATCACTCTTCTAAGATAATGTCCTTCCTTTTAATCATGAATTGTGCCGCCGCTCTTTACAAGGATAAGATTATCATCAGCAACTTCATCACTGTCTCATTGTAAATGCCGTCCTAATTGGACGGCTCCGCTCTTCCTTGGAAGTTTTGATCTTATTTACTGCTGTGTGTCCTTCAGCTGAAGAGGAATCATTTTTGGATTGCATTTGCCATCTGCTTTTTTTCTGTGTGTCTGCTGTCTAATGTGCTGCTTTCCTTCACAAAGAGACGTCAGTGTGTTGTCTTCGCTTGCTGCAATTAGGGGTTTTTAGTGCTTGAGTGTGATTGTCAGTTGCCAGGTGAAGCTAATTACTCTACAAGACTCCGTAGGACTTCTACAACAGCTTTTTGTAAAATCAAAGGCTTAGCGGTGCTTGCACTATATGTTGGTTCGATCCCTGCGGTGTTGAGCTTTGCTGAGTGCTCTGAAGTCAATAGCTTCGTACTTACACATGGCGTACCATTGAGACCTTATAATCCTATGACTCCTTAAACTACCTGACATTTCATCAAATCACCAGCCATTTACCTGCAAGACACCCCCTAGCTTTGCTTTCTCTGAAACATTCTCAGTGTTTGAATTAAGATTTGACGGCGAGTTTTGCGAGATAAAGGCTCAAATGAGAGCTGAGACCTCGCAGCCTCGAGCTATCATCAGTAATCCACTCGTTTTACTCTCTTTGACGTTAGCTGAATTGACCAGACCTGCTCAGTGTCGATCCTTGAAGCTGTCTTGATTTTGAAGAAGAAGAAGAAAAGCAGCCTGAGGTAAAAGACGCAGCAATCTCACACATCATGCACAAAATAAATTGTTTTGTGCATAGTTTTTTTAACTTCAGCATTTGGACTCGTATTGTAAAGGTTTTGACAGCTTCTTTCATACTCGGCTTCTTTCCTCCTTATTTCCTTTCTTCCCTTCCTTGCTTGACAACCCACTTCAATTTGCTCTTAGTTAATGACTAATAGATGAGTTAGTGATCAGCCATCAAAGTCTCTCAGTATATCATTTCCACAATTAAAGCTGTCTGAACTTCGCTCTCTTTCCCAAACCAGTAACCTTCACAGTGGCAGCTTCAGGGAAAAAGAGGGACACCAAAATGTCTGTGATGTGAAAAAAAACAAGTCTGTCTGGCATTATATAAATACTTTTTATCCAGTGTTAATTGCTTTAACTGCTTGGATGACCACATATATTTGTGAAGAAAATAACTCCCATTTCCAAAAACTCATAAAGCTACAATGAATGACTTTAAAAAAAAAAACAAAAAAAACGACCTGGCATTTGATGGCACTGCTCTGCCACACAGATGAAAAACTTAATTACTAAACTCTCAGTGTCAGCTGAAAAGTCAGCAAATCGGAGAAAATGTTAAAAATACTACCCAAACCATGTCCATTGTAAACATCTACTGTGTTTTGACTGTGTGATGAGTCACAAGGACAGCACAGCTGCTTGCAGATACTACATACACATACTGTTTTCCCTATCTGTAACTCTGCATTAGATTCAGAATTAAGAGGATGACTGCTGTGAAGTGTGTTCAACCTTTCTCCTCGATTGCAAGATGTGTTCCACAAAATATTGCATAAATATTTTCTACTGCGAATCTCCTGGAAGTTATTTTTGAACAGGGACAAACCTGGTCTCGTCATAAATCCCATGATAGCGTCGTTGCACTGGGTATTCAGAAAAGAGGTGCAGCAGCTGAGTGAGTCACTTTTTGGACTTGCTTGTTTAATATTTTGCCATTAATGGGTAGAAAACTTACTGAAAGGAAAGGCAGCAATTTAGGACCTCCTTGAGCAATAGCTGCCCCAGATACTTCACATTAAGACTTAAGATGGAATATGGAAAGTCTGGCTCTTTCAAAAGGTCGTGATATTTACCTCCCGGTTCTTCTATATTTGCACAATAATTAATGTGTAAAATGACTGTTGTTGTCTAACATTTACATTGCATTTCTTTCTTTAAATGCATGTGCCTACTGCACAGAATAAACTGAAGACGTACAAGAGAAATGGAAGAGGAGGAGGAGATGTATTTGTCAAACCTTAGTGGTTTCGGTTTGTCCCTGTGTGTGTGTGCGTGTGTGTGTGTGTGTGTGTGTGTTAAAAACACTACGATTCACCTCTGTTTGTTGCACCCCCCCTCCACCTCATTCTCTTCACATAAAGAGGCGTTCCATGACAGTACCCACTTGATTTTCTTCAGTCAGCATATGGGTGGCACCATTACTCTTTATGACATCTTTTCACGCCAGGCCATTTTGCTGATCTGCACAGCACATAGCATCATCCAGCTACCCCTCATCATCCCCACCCCCCAAACCAATTATCAGTTATCACCAAGGAGAAGGCTGTTCATCCATTAGTTATTCATCCACCCAAGTGCAGCTTTTACTCTAATTCGATTTTCTCCCTCCGTTTTACATTAAAAACCACTCCAAGATGGCAAGATGTTAAAAGTTAAGCACAGAGATTAACCGCATCTCTAAATCTCCGTGTACCCCGCATGTGCCATTAACCTTGAACTAGCTGATTAACTTAGCAGTGGTGTTTCCCTCACCGGGAACAAATCGTATTTAAAATTTGCAGCAGAGTTTCAGAGTGAAACCGAAGTAGGATAGTATCATTATCTCGAATGTAGCCCTAATCTTTTAATGTTGAAAAAAAAAAAAGAGTGACCTATTTTGTGGGAAAGTAAAGAGAACAGGAGGGTGCCATGGATATTATTGGACCAAGTTTGTGTTGGTGCTTTGGCCCTGGTGTTTATTGCTGAAATCAGTGATCTGTTGCTCACTACGTGCTACCAAAAGCTAGAAAGTAACCCAGAACATTTGTGAACTGTTGCTCTCTTTACCCGCTATGCTGCTCAGCACGTTTGACATTGAGTGTCGTTGCCCTTCTCCCTTTGTCCTTTTAAAAAAGTTGTCCTTGCGCTGAGTTATTACGGAAAGAGATTGGATAATAAACATATGTAAAAACCACACAGTAAATTTTAGAGCAGATTGAAAGAGGTGATACACCTTGAACGAGTTGCGCAATAAAGGGAGTGCTCCACAGAAGATTGGTGCTCAGAGAAGAAAATTGGCAGAATTCATCAAATGTTCTGCGGGCATAAAACCTCAGCAGCAGCGCAAAGGGCCTTTAATGTGAAAAATAGCCCAGGGGCCTTGTGTGGTGTGTTTTATGTGGTTGGAGGGGTTAAAGGAGGCATGTACACTGGCTCATGTAGAGATGTTGAGGGGATTGTCAAATTTCCCCAGTGGCATCCTTACTCTCTCTCTTTTTCTTTCGGTTTCATGTCGTTGGAGCGTTGCTTGAGTTGCTGAGACAGTAGCGCTGACTGTGATTTATACAGTCATAAGAGCTGCACTGTAGCAGACCTTGGCCCGTATTTTATTCTGACACTTATTATTGAAATGAGACATTTGGGTGTAAGGAGGAACCCAGTCCGCTTTCTCGCCGAGAAGGATGAGCTAGCAGTCATGTTCGCATCAAATCTCGGTCTTGTAGCATTTGGAAAGTCCTCAAGGAGTATTTAATTCCACTTCTCTACTGAATGTCCCACTCGCAGGCAGTTTTTTTTTTTGTTTTTTTTTTTAATGAAAATGCAAATTCCGCCTGGCGTGTCGAAGGACAAAATTCCAACATGCCGATGTTGTTGGAGCTGCGGTGCGGGGGCTTCTGTTCGTGTGTCGTAGAGCAGACTCCGTTGGCAGCGCGTCGTGTGCCATATGGCTGCATAGACACAGCTGGGGGAAAAAAAATCAACTAACAGTACAGTAGTTGTGTTTTTAGTTCAGTTTAGTTGTAGTAATTATTTTTGACAGAATTTCAATGGATTGACAGTGTTAACATTATTAAAATTTGCAGCATCACTGGGCGTCGGGCAGACGACCACATGCCATACGGCTGAGAGCGGTCGACCAACCCACGGCCCTTTGCTGCATGTCTTCCCCGCTCTCTCTCTACCCCCGCTTTCCTGTCATTTCTTCACTTTCTGTCAAATAAAGCTAAAAAAGTTGGAGCATCACTGAGGCTTGTGTTTCCGTAAATCACCACCACGATTAAGTGGAAATGCTTATTTTTGTCTCTTTTTTTGTGTAAAAATGAGTAAACACCATCCAAAAGACTTCTGTGTTTTTACTTTGCAGATGAGTAAATTAAGACAAACACTGTGGTGAGGTTTAGTTCAAACTTAAAAAGTATTTTCATTTGTCTAAGCGTTGAAACAAAACAGATGTTAACTAAGCTGTGCAAGAAAAAATATATAAATATGTATTCTGAAGCTAACAATGCACTAAAAAAGACATTAATCATTAACTCGTATTGATGCACCACACTTTGGCGGTGTCCTTACTGTCAGAGAGAGAGAGAACTACAACCGGATGAATTCAACTCAAGTGGGAACATGATCTAAATTAAAGCTGACAAACTGAACCCATCCCTAACTGTCATACCCACAGTCTTCTTTGACTCTTTTATCTGAGGGCTCTGCACAGGTGACTGGAGCCCAACAATGAGTGGGTCATGTTGCCTTTTCCCAGAAGATGAGGAGATGGAACAGGCGTGTAATCGATGGATGTAAGCCCCACACTCGTGGGCCTGGATGACCTACATGTTACACTTCCTCCATCTGCCTGCATATACTTAGCACCCCACACGCTGCCACTCAGACCAGCAGGTGACCGAGCACATGAGCTGCAGACCGCGCGTAACTGAGGCTTATTGCATGTACAGATGTTAAGATCAACAGACAAGGTTACACAGTTAATACCGGGCTCTGTCGAAAGCCGTGTTTCCATGTCGCTGTAGCTGAAGTGGAATAAATGACCTTGGTTCATTCATTTCTGTGCTCTTCTACATCAGCCAGGATACCTACGAAGGCAAACGCTGTCCCCTTAGTCGCACCGTAATCTTTTGAAAATTGAAAACAAAAACATTTCATTAAGATTCAAAGTGCTACATGCACGCTATAAAGCAATGTGTGCAGTTAATTCAAAGGCATAAAAAAGCTAATGGACTATTATAGTCTACTGCCTGAGGCTGTCTTTTCTCCTCGCAGAAGAAGTACATCAATCACTTCTATCAGTAATCCCCTGCAAGCTGCCAGCGCTGTCTGTGCTTCCCGCTAGAGAAGCTGTCTCTTCCGTAGAAGCGGCATCAGATGTGGCTGAAGTTGACACATTAACAGATATGCCCCACTCTCCTACCACTATCACTACATTCTGCCCTCGGTCTTCGGAGATATTGATGGGAGGGAGCAGTCGATGAGACAAAAGCAGTGACAGAGGAGGCGCTCGAGGGGTCGAGCTAAGCTGCTGCGTGTTTGTTCTTCCTGGCTTGTCCTCTTACCTGGAGGATAAATGATAAGATGGGTCACAGATGAAAGCGCCTTCAGGATTGCGCTTTGCTGTAGGCGTCTACAAGCTCGTAGTTATATACACAGTGACTGTTAAAGTTTTCAAGTAAGTCTGTTTGTTTGTCGGTAACGGCTCAGGGCGGCTTAAAGTGACATCATATGTTTGCTGAAGAGGAGATTTAATGCACTCAGCCGCGTAACACATACAGTTTTTTGAATGTCTTTGTCAATACGGGACTCTGCTACAAAGGAAATGAAAGAAAGGAGGGGAAAAAAGTGGTTGCATCCCTTTGTTACACTCCACTAAGCTGGTTTACTGCATTTGTTGTTGGAAGGCTGGTGGTCGTCTCTGGGGCTTTGAATGAAAACACATTTCTCCTCTGGCTACAGCTGCTGCATATCCATGTGCAAACAGCCAGCAGATGTGTCTTGATCCAGCTCCTCCATCCCAGCACCAGTTTCCTTCCAACTTCACATTTACCTGATCATCTCCTGTCCCGGTTGTAGAGCAAATGATCTCTCCTGAGCAATCACCATTGTTTTGTTCCAGACCAATAAGATAATTCATGTTGACTCAGTGCATATGGAACACTTTTGGCCATGAAGCACTTGCAGAGCTGCTTTGGACTTGATAAACACTACAGCTGCTAAATAATTTGTTGCAAACAGATCTTGTTTACCAGCACGTGTTTATGAATGAATATGTATTTGCGTGCTTTGCATGCACACTTGAGGAGGATAGCTGATTCCTGCATAACTACATTTGAATGTGTGATGAAACTTTAAGAGGCTACAGCTTGTTCGGGCTGTTAATTTGTGAATAAACAGTGTTTGTGGAATTTAGCCAATTCCAGTTTTAGTGTAGGAACTCACCTTAAGCATCGTTAAGCATGCAGATTGATGGTGTACTTTGTGGATAATAAAGCAAAAGTGTGCTGAAGGCAGATATTCAGTGTAAGAATATCTGAGAATATCGAGGGAGCCGCAGCCAGACTTATAGAACCCCTTCCCATCTGTCAGATAGGACTACAGATCCACAAAAATAACATAGGCAGTGTGTCTAGCTGGATAGACATCAGTCAAGGGGACACAAGAAGGATGGCAGCGTCCCTCATGGAGTTAAAGCTACTTAATATTCTTGTGTTTATTGGGGATTAATTGTTCCATCTGTCTCACATAAAAACCAGTGAACAAAATAGAAAAACAACACAACCTTCCCTCCCGTTTTTTTTCCCTGATAGATTTCTTGTTTCTGTTTGGCTGTGAGTATGACTCGTTAAACGGTGAGGCTTGGAGGAGAAGGAGGAGGAGCCTGGACTGGACAGTCTGAACAAGGGGGAGAGCTGGAAAATTTAATCATTTTTCTTTGGGTCTGTCATACGCTATGGGCTGCCTCATTTGTCTGCTCCAACTCCTTTGTTTCCATCAGACTCTCTGTTCAAGGATTAGGCTACAGAGCAAGAGACATGCAGCAAAAGAGGAAAGAACGAGCTATATAAGCTAATTACAACAGTACTCCATGTTTCTTTAATACAGTATGTGTAAGGTATTTGCTGCAGTACTTAAGAACTGCTGAATGGCCAAGAATGAAAGCAAGAAAGATTTAAGTGGGGGCACTTGCTAGATTCAATGTGAATAAGAGGTATGTTTTGTGGGTGGAATACCTGAAGACCTAAGAGTGGGTGCCTTGGAACTTTTATTGTCATTGGGTGGAAATATTTAACCTTAAAATGTGTTTTGGCATACAAACCTTTGTTTGGGAGTCAGTTAAGGGCATTAGGTCGTGCATTTCAATTGTAATTGCAGGTAGGAGTGAAGCCGGGATGAGAGAGGCTGCACGACTGCTTTTTTTCTACCTTCACGTTGCCCACAGTTGAACAACAGATCTGTTGACCGAGTTTATCTCCTGCTGAGGTGATTAATGTAAGTTTGCTGCAAACAAAGGTCACATCAGGAGGCAGGGGAGCAGACCAGAGCACAAGAGCTAAGAGAGTTATATATGGCTACAGTTACTGCTGAGAAAAGAAGCTGTTTATTTTTTGTAGGGCATCCCTCAGTCTCTGGGGATTTACGTGGAGAATTAAAAGGAATAACACAGACGCATCCAGGAACGAACTAAGTAGAACAGTAGAGCAGCACTGCTGTGGCATAACAGTTATAATATTCATTGTCCTACGCTGTTTATCCCCCTATAAATATTTTTATATTTACTGCCAGTACATAATGGTGTTAGTTATGGGGATGGCAAACAGATGAAATTATAGCAGTGCTGTGCTGATGAAGATTTATTTACTTGTCTTCTGTGGCACTTGTGGGGTAGCCTTTTAATGCTACCAGGAAAAAAGCAAGTCCACATGATGCTGTAGGGTCTTTCTTCATAAAATCTCTCCATTTCTTGTGTAGTGTAGTCACAAATTACTAAAAGTGCTCCTTGAAGGAGAAGAAGTGTTACTACTCCTCAGATGGTGTCCTAGGATGTCGGTGATGTGCGTATGTGTGAATTGCCCAATTTGGGAGTTGCCAAATGGGGATATTTCTTTCTTCTTCTTCTTTTTTCTTTAGTCTTTTCTGCTCATTTGTGCACATAATGGAGCGGTTACTGAGTGTGGAGTCCCCTTAAGGGATTTTTCCTTAGGGTATCTCGAGATATTAGATATATGTCTTCATTATCTGGATAGTTTCAGCTGTTCGAAACTTTAAAGATGATTACGCAGCACTTCGACTGTCTTTTTTTTTTTTTTTTCTTTAAATCTCAGGTTCCAACTCTTGTGAAATATGATATAAGGTGAATACTTTTTGGTGTAGTCAACTTTTGAGTCGTGGGACTTTGTTCTGGCTTTTTCTATCAGCCAATAAGTCAATTACAAATAAGTGATGATAACAATAAAATAAAAGACAAATATTTGCTTGCCTCTATAATCCAATCCAACTAGTTGCGTATAGCTCAAATGGGATTTATGAGGACTTGGAAACATCCATGCTTTACACACGGTTAATGCTGTGTGGTCCTGTCAGTACAAAAGCACATTGAGTCATTTCATTCAAACGCAGGAGTAAAGAATTGGTGGTGGGATTTTTGGGTTTATAAATATAAACCTCCTCTGTCGGACTTCCCAGGTGCGTTCTTTGTCTCTAATGTTCGTTTAGAGGCAGTACATGCACACAGTCAGTTGCTGTAAAACTACCAGCTGCTTATGAATTTAGGTCATTTTGTTACAGTCAGAAGTGTGTGTGTGTGTGTGTGTGTGTGTGTGTGTGTGTGTGTGTGTGTGTGTGTGTGTGTGTGTGTGTGTGTGTGTGTGTGTTTATTTCTGCCACGACTTTGTATTTTAAAGAGTTTGTAATTCAGGCCCAGAAACACTGCCGCTTTTGAGTTTCCCAGGCTCGCTGTATCTTTCCACAGCTGACGCTTGTGAATATAAATGCCTTCTTTTACTTCATAGTTGTCATTTTAACTAATTTAAGTTTGCAGTGTGAGCAAAATACTCCCTTCCAAAGCCACATTTAAATGCAACAGTAACTGTAATTATCCTGCGTCTACCTTATTTTCCCTCTTACTTTTCTGCCGTTATCTAAATTATAATCTCTGGCTTGAGCATTTATACCAAAGCACATTCTCTGGGGTATTCCACAGCCAGAGTTTCTCCTGCAAAGAAATTACTGGTGCTAAATGAAGCAATGATTTTCTTTATACGTTCCAGCTGTAGTGCAAATGGTTTTCAGTCTGCCAGAAAATCCAGTTCTTTTTCGGGAGATGAGGTTGAAGATGGAATGAGTGGACAGAGGCCGTTTGGGTTTTGATCTAACAGCCTAATTATGTTGCATCACACTGATTGTGTGCATGCTCTCCACTGTTATATTCATTAAGATGCCTTTTTGATCATATATTGAGAAGACATCGTCTCCACCTTTAATGAGTCAGTACACTGGGTAGAGAAGTTTAGAAGAATGCATTAAGATTGAGGGGTTTTTTAACATGTGGTGCATTTTTACTGCTAAACAGTACTCCGTTGGTGCAGGTGAAGGGCACTGCTTAGAGTAGAGCATGCAGCAGGCTTTGAGCTTATGTCACTTTTCCCAGGTTTTTAGTCTCAGTATTCACATGCGAAATTCAGGACTATAGAACCACTTAAATGATACCTGTGCTTATAGTATCTTTACACATTTTTATTCCAAAAAGTTGTCAAAATAAGCGCACAAAAGAATGCAATTTTTCACTGTTATTCTCAGGTGAATGGAAAAGAGTTGTCCAAGTCCAGCCATGAAGAGACTGTGGAAGCCTTTCGCCCTGCCAAGGACCCCGTCGTGGTGCAGGTCATCCGGCGGACCCCCAGCGGGCGCCCCCATGGCCCCCCTCAGGAAATCCATGTGGTGGATGTGTGCACTCAGACTGACATCACCTTTGAACACATCATGGCGCTGGCAAAACTCCGGCCTTCAACCCCTCCTGTGCCTGACGTCTGTCCCTTCCTGCTCTCTGACAGGTATGCAGAAAATATAAAGCTTAAAAAGATCGGGAGCCCTGCTTTCACAGACTATGAGCATAGCAACAAATGATTTTATATAATTTCTTGATATATATATTTTTTTATTTAGATTTACTCCACTATGAAGTTTTAGGTTTGCTGCAGCAGATAGCGATACAGAGTTTGTTGTTGTGTCCTTGTCTGACTTTGGCTGAGGCTGACAATAATTAAGGATGGGGGAAAATAAGCAATGTCATTGAGCCATGAAGCAGAAATATCAGCGTTTGTAGGATTAGCATTACAAGTCTGGAGGACGACTGTTTATTATAAATAAATTGCCTAACCAGACGCGCAGTTTATTCTGACAAATAGAGATTTGTTTGAATGGGCGTCCTAGAACCATTCATTTCCTGCTTCACAAATACGAGGAAATGGGGAAAAAAAGAAACAAAAGACAAATTATGGACAGTTTCAAGTGGTTCTGATTAGCCAAGCGTGCTACATGTATCACTAGGCAGATAAAGTCCAAGACCACAAATAAATGTTGTTATAGATACAACGTCCTCTAGACTTTGAGGATCTGAACTACCAGTGTACTTAA
Organism: Rhamphochromis longiceps; assembly: GCF_057381845.1. Taxonomy (NCBI): domain Eukaryota; kingdom Metazoa; phylum Chordata; class Actinopteri; order Cichliformes; family Cichlidae; genus Rhamphochromis; species Rhamphochromis longiceps. The sequence continues at coordinate 17,901,583 of NC_140563.1, forward strand.
AAATTTACAAGGGGGATAGTTGTAGCTGGGTGGCAGGTGAAAAACTGCAATAATAAGTCAACAGAGATTATTTTTTCAGTAGACAGACTAAATATGTTTTGAGTTAAATTTCTCTATATTTAGAGAAAATATAACTAATGTAACTATGTATAATTTGTGGATGTGAGACTGATCGTATCTCAACAGCTCAAGCGTTTGCTGGGTTGTACATCACTTCAAAGCCAAGTTGGGGGTTTTTTCCCCTTTTTTTATTGTTTGTGAGAGCAATCCATTAAAAGATCTCCAGAGTTTGAAGCATCAACAAGAGGTTTTGCTGGAAAACAACAAAGGAAACATGGCTCCTTATTTCATCTTTTGGCATTTTAGTTTATGTGTTATGTGTTGTGTTTATCTCAGAGGAGAAGTAAAGTGTGCACAAGAAAAGTTTAGCATAAAAGAATATCTAGGTTTCACCTCGAGGGAATGAGCAAGAGCAACACTGCAGCTTTATTGCACAGAGCCGAGAAATTAAGACTGCCCCATTGTTTGGTACAGTAGATGATTAATTCCAAAAACACTACACATTTTGAGTTGTATATTTCTTGTCATTGGAAGCTTGCGTAAGTATTCAGTCAGTTAAAGCAACTGTGTGTCAATATTGGAGATGTTATTTAAAAAAAACTGTCTGGGTAAGTATCTTGCATGCACGATATATATATCTATATATACTCAGTGTCACCATAGAAATCCTCATGGGAACTTCTGGCCTTAATTGGAGCTGCTTGGGGTATTATTTTGCCTCATGGAAGGTTTACAAGGTGATTAAAGCAAATGGGCTAATAAAAAAAGCTAGGCAACACAAAGGAATGTATGCCCGATCCTCACAGCCCCAGGCCAAGTCTGAATGTAATCAATGTGACCCATAAAACTCACATTTTCTTCTCTTCATCTGAGATCAGGTGCACAATCCAATATACGGCAGGTTTTATAGCTATAACAAAGGTTTTGGCATCTTATATTTGGGGCTAGATTGTAAATTTGTAATTGTGTTCTTTGCTCCCACTGCCAAATGTTGTTACATGAATAATATTGAGCCATCAAGCATTCTGACATTTACCAGTCTGTTTTTTTTTGTTTTTTTTTTTTATCACTGGAGGGTTGTTTTGAGACAGTTTTACAGTCCTGGGTAATCTGGGAGTCAGACAGCCCCTGGAAACATCACTCAACGTGTTCGACAGAGTGTCTTTTTGAGGTTTTTGTCCACCGTGATTATCCTGTGCGGCACCAAAGCTTGCTCATCGCGTTAGGCCCTCACAATGCTGTTTTGTTCTGTGACTGAGGGAGGCATAATAGAATTACACTTTACAGTGTGGGGGGTTTTGTCTGTCAAGAGCAGGAAGCAAATTACAGTATGTGGATATGCTGTTATTAACACTCCAGCACCAATGAAAGCTCTTGACAAATCCTTTCTTCTTCAGATTTCAGCTAAGACAAAAGCAACTAAGTCCTGTCACTGTCAAACTGAGGAAAAGCATCTTGCTTACACCAAAATCTCCACCTCTTTCTGTTTCCCTGGCTCCCTGTCCATCCCTTTTGACAGCTGTCATTCCCTTCATACAATGGACCAGGATTACTACGAAGGGACTGACTACCTCTCCCCTGTACCCGCTGATGGAGACAGGACAGAGGAGTTTGAGTATGAGGTAAGACTGATACTTGATATCGGTGGCAACTGGAATGGTCAATATTAGCTATAAGGGATTATTATCAAAAGTGTATGCATGCGAGTAGGATCCCTGCACAGGTGTGAAGTGTACATCTACATTCCTGCAAACACATTTCTCCTGTGCTCATCTATTAAGGACAAATCCCAGGGGCACTGTAGTGCGAGATAATCAGTCGCATCACAGTCCTCGCTTCTGTTGAAAATGACCAAAGCTTTTGCCCTCAAAAGGCGACAAGATAAAGTAGAAAACTTCCAAGTGCACCCGTTCTTGCTTGAGATTTGTAAGTTGTTTTCATGTGTCCGGAAGAGAAACCGAGGGAGCTGTTTGACTGAGTATGATCAAACCCAATTAAAGTCAGGTGTGTGTGGCAGCTGCTAGCAAGGAAAAAAAAATCTTTGCTTATGCATCTTTCCCAAAGTGTAAGTAAGGGAAACAGTAGGATAGGTGATGCTTTGGAGGCTAATGATCTCTAGCACATTAGAGAATCACTGATTCAGGGACAGGAAGTGATAAACAGACTGTGTCTGTTAACCGCTTTGGTCCAATATTCTTTATTTCCGAGTCATTGAGGTGTGAGCACAAAGTCAGCGAGGGCTCCTCTGGTCTGATGTATGATGATTGCTCACCCCTCCCTCCTCCTATTTGTTTCATTGAATTTGTTCTGAATGTTTTCACCCACTGAGGTTGAGCTGTTTCTTCACATCCTAAAGAGATTTGTGCACCCATTTGAATCGCAGAGGCTTGAGTGTCAAATCGGAACAAATATAATGTATTAAAGCATCTTTTTACGCCTCATTGCTATTAGCAAATCCTATTATACTCTGTGTGCTTTGCAGCCTTTCCACTTTCTTTTTTTATTTTTTTTAAATGCTTGCAGGGTTTTATACTACCCTGATGTTGTTCCACTTACTGTATGTCGACTGATAGTTTACCCACTTTGTAAGGGACACCGTGCTGGTACCAGGTTGGACTCTCTTTAGTTTCAGAACAGCCTTAATTCTGTCTGGTGCAAATTTATTATGGTGCTGAAAACATTCCTCAGAGACTTTGGTCCATATTGACACAATAAAATCACACAGTGACACATCCACAGTGCTAATAATATTTTACCAGGTGTTCTGTTGGATAATTGCATTTGAATACGATGAACTTGGTATCATGTTCAAGAAACCAGATTGAGGTTATTTGAGCTTTGTGACATGGTGTGTTATCCTGCTAGAAGCAGCCATCAGAAGACGGTTACACAGTCATAAAGTGATAAACATGGTGAGCAATTATACTCAGGTAAGCTGAGGTGTTTGCATGATGCTCAACTGCTACTAAGAGGCCAAATGTGTGCCAAGAAAATATCCTGATACCAATGCACCAACACCAGCATCTCCGGAGGATGGATCCATGCTCTCGTGTTGTTTACACACAGTTCTGAGCTCATCATCCAAATTTTGCAGCAGAAATTGAAACTCGTCAGCCCAGGCAACATTTTTCAATTATCAGTTTCTGAAATACTCAAACCAGTCTATCAGGCACCAACAACCATTCCACATTCAAAGTCACTTAAATCACCTTTCTTCCACACTCTGATGCTCTATTTGAACTTCAGCAGGTCTACGTGCTTAAATGCACCGAGTGGCTGCCATGTGATTTAATGAGATATTGGCATTAACAATCAGTTGCGCATGTGTACCTAACAAAGCAAGAGAGCAGATCAGTAATTTAATCCAGGTCTGGGGACATATGGACAGGACACAGGAAACCTTCCATTATATGGTTCATGTTAAGTTATAAAAACACAAGTGCTGAATTCTCTGACCTCACAAAATAACCTGACATCATTACACATTACAGGTTATAGCCGGTCATGTAATGGCATATAATTGTGTATTTAGAGGCATCCTTCATCTGATTGCGGTCTGTTGGTGTTGTATAAACACACACACTCGTATGAATATGTTGCAAAATTAAAAAAAAAAAAAATGTCCTTGTCATCCACCCTAGTTGTCTTAAACGCCTCAACTTGCATTGACCCGAAGGTATCGAGTGAAACATTTAACAAACACCTGCAACTTTCCGTGCTCACAAGTGCTCACCCCTTGTCGGGCTGAACGATGGCTGTAAAAGTATTAAAATCTTAATGCTGCCTTTTTTAAATCACTTCTCAGCTAGACACACACATGCAGAGCAAACTTTTACAGCTGCAGACTAATACGGAGACTCCAGTCATCGAGCATTACGCATCAATGCGATCGTGGCTCAGGAGTTGGGTGTTCGTCTTGGAAGGTTGCCGGTTCGAGCCCCGGCTCCGACAGTCTCAGTCGTTGTGTCCTTGGGCAAGACACTTCACCCGTTGCCTACTGGTGGTGGTCAGAGGGCCCGGTGGCGCCAGTGTCCGGCAGCCTCGACTCTGTCAGTGCGCCCCAGGGCAGCTGTGGCTACAATGTAGCTTGCCATCACCAGTGTGTGAATGGGTCGATGACTGAATGTAGTGTAAAGCGCTATACAAATACAGGCCGTTTGCCATTGCTAAAAGTTTCCTTTCATGTACGGTTGTAAAATAAGGCTCTAACATCACAAACCGGTTGGTGCCATCATGGTGGCTACAACCATCTTGTATTGAGATTCTATGCACTAAAACATACGTTTCCTAGAATTCCTGCATGCCTGTGGGGGCAAAACTATATTAGTAACCATTCCTGTGATTACCTCAGGTGAGTTCTGCAGACATGAAGTACTCCAAGCACAGAGATAGTCCTCCCAATTTCCCTGCCAGCGGTAGCCATCCGCACATTTCTGGCTGCTTTTTCAATTACTGGTAATCAAAAGTGCGATTATTATGACAGCATCCAATGTGCTTTGATGGTTGGTGGCAATCTTCTCCTTAATCACGCCATCGCAGTCATTAATTTACTGTCAGCCCTCGTCCCCGTGCTGCAATCTCCTTCCTGAGAGGCAGAGAGCTCGCCTGGAAAATAGAGGAAAAAAAACAAATGAAAAGAGAAGCGAGAGGCAGTGATTGCCGAATGCATTTGATGGTTCAGGAGTCAACCTCCTTTTGCAGAAGCTTCAGAGTGAGTGGGTGTTTTTTTTTTTCCAAACAATATATTCTTAAAACAAATAGGCAAAAAAGAACATCTGATAAATAAAATGGGGTCACATCATTAGACACGCACAGATTTGATGCCTCATCCACCATGTAGTAATGGTGCCAATCTATTTTCTCTGATCATTTAGCCGCAGGTTTGCAGCACTATATCTAGCTATTAATTAGTCAGAAGTAAGTTTAAGCTTGTTTTACGGAGCCAGATAGGGGTGATGCATTACCTGCTCACGCTGCTGCTTCGCCTCAGTCGCGGCAATTAATTTGTGTGGTTTATTTTTAGGCAGATGTCTCAGAGACGCTGCTAGTGATTTCCCACAGATATCCCACAATTTCACACATCATATTAGCATGCCAGATATGCACTGTCTCCTTGGCTCCCCATTACCTCCATGACTGCTCCACTGCCTCTGGAGCCGTGCTTCTTTAATAGTATCTCCTCCAACAATAGCATGATATCTCATTAGAAACATTTTTAATTTAACTAATGATTGATTTTTGCAGTTTATTTTGTTCAGGTAATCTACAGGTAAAGTTTCTTGCTTTTGTGTTGTTTACTAACGCATCAGCCGGGATTTTGCGCCGCCGCAGCTTCTGAGGCACTCAATTAAAGATCTAAACTCCCACTCAGATGGAGATGCTGGAAAAAAAAAATCACAAAGCTCAGATGATGCAGATCTCCTTAAGCTCTTTGTCTCTGCATGTGCGAATGTGTGCTCTGTTGAGAATATGTGTAGGTGTAAGCATAAGATGTGCGCAGAGAACTGCTTGTGTGTGTGTGTGAGTCTACGGGATTGTGTACCCCAGCAGCAGCAGGTTGCTGGTCCAAAAACACGTCAATGATCTGTCACCGTGTGTGTGACAAGCTGAGATACGGGCGTGTGGGAAGAAATGAGTGGCAGTGGGGCAGGAAAAAATGGGAATTTAGCCTAAAGGTCTGTTTGTGTGTATGTGAGGAAGTGTGTGTGTGGTCTCAAAAACAGCTTAGTAGGGGTAGCCAGAAGCAGCAGCCATTGGCCTTTCCCCCCCCTTTTTTCCCTCATCTCATGCCAACATGGCCAGAACCACCCCCCCTCCCCCAAAGCCACCCATCCACTTCTGGAAAGTCCGCCACATCTGACACGTGTAACCAGCCAACCTGCTCCTTGTCAAAGAGGAAATGACTCTCACGGTTTCTGTCTGAGACCCCTCTGAGCCCCACCAGAATCCTCACCGCCACCTTATTTCTCTCGGCCCCCACCATCCTCCCCTTCACTCAACCACCTCGTTCCTGCTGCTGAGAGTGTTTTGCTGCTCTAATGAAGACCTTGGGAGGAGAGGCCATTTCACACTTGATTCCCTCCAACACCCTTGATATGTTTGAGCATTTGAAGATGGAGTGTAGGCCTGTGCTGCGCTGTGTTTGGCTGCACAGTGGCTAAAAGAAACAGAGTGCAAAGTGGTTTTAAGAGTTTAGAAACTGAAGAAAATAAAAGAAGCTCCACCAAAACGAGGAGCTAAAACGAGGATGGGAACTTGTGCGATTTTTACTTTTTTTCCACTAGTGTTTATTAAAGACGAATAATTCATGTATTCACCAGGGTACCACGCTATAATCCAAGAGCCTCCTGGGAAATTTGCAGACCACTGATTTGTTAGTCAATAGTTTGTTTATCTCTCCCCACAGGACACGGAGGAGTAGTTTAGTACTGTAGCAAGTAGGGCTGGGCCATATTATACCGTTCACGGTAATACCGGTATAATGTTAGGCAACGATAGGAAAATGAAATATCGCGATAGAATATGAGTAAAACGCGCATGCGCAGTGCCTTTGTTTTCATACGCACATGGCCGATTGTTGAGTGAAACAGATGAACCAGAATTGGTTTGTAAAAATGGTGCAACTTCCATGATGTGGAACTGGTTTGGTGTTTGTCCGTCAGATACACGACAAAGCACATTTTTTTTGCAGAACATGCAAGCGGCCGTCGTTATTGTCGTATTTGTCGGACTAAGATGCTCTTAAATCTGGGAGTAATCTGGGTCCTAAACTCCGTATGCTTCAGGTCAAACAACACTGTAGCATCACTAAGAATTAAAAACTGTCTAAATTCTTTCATCTTTAATAAAACGATCAGCATTGCTGCTTTACCAGGTGTAACTATGAAGTTTAACTTCCAGGCATCCATGAAAACAAAATGTATTACATTTAACGGAGTTAGAAGCTAGCAGGAAGCTAGCGGAAGTTAGCTCGCTAGTTTCGCTAGTTACCTAAGCATGATATAGCATGTTCTGACTGAGAGATTTCTGAAAAAAATCAAACGTACAGCTCTGCTATCACTTCCAACATAAATGAAGACAGGAAACTAAACAGCAGTGACGTTTGTAGGGTTACTGAAGTTGGGCTAGCTGGTATATGATGTGCTACGTGATCGCTAGCAACACAGCTATGTTAGCATAACATACACAGTGAAGCTGGAGGACAAACACTAACACTTTTCCACTTATAAAAGTTAACGTGAAGGTTCCTCATGGTTAGAGACAAATGCAATCGCATGGCAGGATGCTGTAAAAGGACCAAACTTCAGTCAGGAGAACAACTGAGATAATCCATCCACAATACGAGGTTAGTCATTAATATACTGCAACAACATGGGAATAGAGCAGCTGCCAGAGAATTCAACATTAATGAATCAATGGTACAGAAGTGGAGGAAGCAAGAAGAATGAGTTTAATAAAGTTTGATTTATCTGACTGCTTTGTTTCACTTAATGTGCCTTATAATCCCGTGCACCTTATGGTCCGAAAAATGCGTACTGCACACTGCAGTTTAATGTTGCAAAGCACCTCTTTTTAACTTCAGTGGATATTATACATGGTTATGCTCAGGATATGTCAGCCCATTTCTACTGGAAATGCCTTTTGGTTAAACTTTCAGCAAGGAATTTGCATTTGCACTGTTACATTTTATAAAGCTTTAATGTACATAAAAACCAGCTTCTTGTTTAATTTTTAAGTGAAAATAAATGATAGGTTGTCTTTTTGCGCTAGTAATGTGGAGTTGTATTTGTCTCGCATCAATTATATCGTCAGTTATATCGTTATCGCAAATTTTCAAATATATATCGTGATAAATATTTTTGGCCATATCGCCCCGCTCTAGTAGCAAGTGTGTATTTCTGATGGCATTAGCATATAGTTTATTTATAGTCTAATATTTTATAACTTAGCAGAGACTTGAAAGAGAAAAACTCAGTCCTCTGACATTTATCAAAGCCCCTCCGATCAAACTCACAGAGCCAAGAATGTCTTTCATGATCAAACACTAAAAAACCTCAGAAAAGTTGGAAATCCAGACTCAAAAATCTTATAGTTTTATTTTGCGCTGAACTTAAAGGACCTCATCAGTGGAACAGCCTCTTTGTGTTTGTGTAGCCATTGCCAAGCTCGTGCTTTTACGTTAAGTGTTTAGAATTTACATCATTCAGTTTGTGTTTCTTCCTTTAAAGGTTAGAGGTTAGAGGAGTCTGTCTCTTGGACCCTCCAAACCTTTTAGTAAAATCACTCCATCTTCTTGATCTTTTTTTCCGTTCTTTTCCACTTAGGAAGTAGAACTGTGTCGACTCAACAGCCAAGAGAAGCTGGGCCTAACTCTGTGCTACAGGACAGATGAAGAAGAAGATGTGGCCATCTATGTTAGCGAGGTGAGTAGATAACTTGCCCCGCACTTAAATAACATAAAGACGTTCATACAAGACATCTGCAAACAATTACCTTGAGTGTGAGTACTGTGAATACATAATTTCATACATTAGTCACTAAGCTCAAAGGTTTTGTGTCACTGGCATGTACACAATCACACAAAACCCTGAATCAGTACCTGCTCATTTCTGGGCATCAACTACTGCCCTTTTGTTTCACAGATACCCACTAGCTGTCCTTTGGCATGTGTGTCATATACATGTAACCATTTTATAGACTGTAGTAGGAAGGGTCTCGCTTCCACTCGTCACACTGGGATGCTTTTTAAGTACCCTCTGGGATCAAATTTAAATGTGCTGTCAAAGTGTCATTTTTCAGTCATTTTTAAACAAAGGCAGTTTCCTCACCCCAATCGTGAAGTTTTCGATGTCTCAAGCTAAGCAGCAGGGGAAGGGAAAACGGAGCTCAGGACACAAAGCTCTAAAACAAGTCACGAACTGCAGTCTCCTGCCTGATAGACCTGCCATGTATTCCACAGCCACCCCTCTAACCTGCGTGCTCTATCAGTCTTTCAAACCGGCCTGCTAACCCTCTGTGTCCAAAACGGTTACAGATGGTGTGTCGAGGCACCAACGCTAGCAAAATCAGACAGAATATGAGATGCAGCAATCCAAATTTGTCCTGTTTCAACACAATCATAACTTAGTGTTTAACTTAACAATCTGCATTCCTCAGTGTGAAGAAGAGACTGGAGATCTTTCTTTTATGTGGTGACATCTGTAAACACAAACATAAAAAATTATCATTTCGAGCTGATGACACAGGTGACGATGACATTAACCAAGGTGACGACAGCTCGTTTGGATGCCGTGAGTGCGATAAAGGCTGCACAAATCTAGACTGAGAGAGAGAAGCTGACAGGGAACAGCATTGTAGTCATTGGACCTTTTCAGTCATGCCAAGTAAAAACTCTACTGGCCCTTGTGTTGTGTTAGTTCATGTAGTCAATACAGCACAGCAGACGGATGAGAGTAAGGATCCAAAATCTGTAATGAATGAGACACTATGTATCCTGTATCTTCTTCCTGACAGCCATTTTTAATCCAGCAACCAGATTTAGGGCTGCTAACCATTTGAAAGATGATATTTCTAGCATACTCCAGTATATACATATTCTAACACTTAAATATTAAGTATCTTCCCTCATCAGTACTTTGATGAAATGTCTAATGAAAAATCTCACACAAAATTTAATATTCATCTTCAATGTAAGAAACAACAATTTCTTTATTTGGTGAAGTTTTAAAATTGAATTCTTTTTATCAAATCTGACATTACTGAACAGTTTAGCATTGATCTGTGTGTGCGTGATCATACTGTCAGTTCACCAGAAACAAAATGAATGCCAAGACAGCAAACAACAACAAAAAAGAGGAAGAAGAAAAAAAACACAGAAGTGCTTTCAGGTCTTGTCTTTGTTGTTCATCCAGTCTCAGTGCAGCTGACAACAAGCAGGCACTGGCATACATGTAAAGAGAGAGACTATTTTTCTCCCACTTGTTGGAAGCATAGAAAATGCCATTCTCCGCTCTCCTCAACTTTCAAATTCGTTTGAAGTCGACTTGGACCATGCAAGGTGTTCTCTTTGAGAGCTGAGTAGAATATAAATCACTGTGGTCGCTGGCTCCTGGCAGCATCTTTAAGTGTTTACTCTATAAAAAGTAGGGCTAAGAGGAGTGCACTGCATTTACATGAGATGTCTGAATGTCACTGTATGCTGGCTGCACTGGGAGTTGAGTGGGGGAAGAATACAAGGTTATTTTAAAACAAGTAGAATTTTCCAAATTTAGATTGTTGAATGGCCATTTTCCATTTTACTGTCTCATAGCACAGTGGGTGAATACATGTGGCTGATTCTCTAGACTTTTCAGTTCACCTGCTGTTTCTTTACTGCTCTGCCAGAGCCTCTTGCCCTTTTTCCTCTCACAGTTCAAAAACAGTTAAAAAAGGAAACAAACGTACAAAAAAGAATAAAGCTAAGAGGCAAAGCTAAGAAACTCATTCCGTAAACAGCGGTTTTGCCACTAACAATGTCATCTTCAACACGTAAACGGTTGTAAGTTATTCACGATCTGAAGTTCTCTCCTTGACTGCTGAGAAATTACCTTCAATTTCCTCTTTTTCCTCCAGCCCTTCACTAATTCCTGCCTGGGGACTTCTGTCCCAGTCTAATGAGCGGCCCTCTGTGTAGGAGTGAACTATCATGAAGATGGAGTGCTTGAACACCTCCTTGTCTGCCGAGATCTTATCTGATAGGAAAAAGTGAAACGAATGGCCCCAGATGCCGATTGATTGGTCAATGAAAGAGTGCTCTGCCCTCTTGTTGACTAGCATTAGTTACATGAGGAGCAGGTGCACGATGTACTGGAGTTGAGTTACGGGCTGGAGATGCTATATGCAGAGACTTGTTTTTTATCAAGTTGTCAAAAAAATAATAACTGAGGCAGGTGCAATCGATGTCTTGGATGATAAAGGTGATGATTTAGCTTCTTCCTCAGGCTTTCAGGAAACAATAAAAGGAACACATAAAATGGTCGGGAATGGTCTGGACAGCTATCACACAATACTTCCAGCCACATCTAGACTCTCTCGAATGAAGATTGAAAGTGTTTCATGTATAATTTTGTGCCTTCTCCACCTTCACAGATAAATCCAAACAGCATCGCTGCCAGAGATGGACGAATCCGGGAGGGGGATCGCATTTTACAGGTGCAGTAAAGCACTCGCTGGTCACCTCCACACTGGCTTTTATTAGGTTCAAAATAAAATTCTTCTTCTATTTTGTCACACTCAACCACTGTCTCCCAGCAAGAGAGCCCATTCATTTTTAATGGCAGCACATTAAAGGGGGAACTTGCACCCGCTGTGACTGTTAAAGAGGGAGAAATGTCCCCCTGGCTGTTTTAGTTACCGACTCAGCACCAGCAGGGTTTTTTAAGAGTTCTGGTTGGGAGTGACACTGTGCTGATGCCTCCTGTGGGATAGCTGAGAGGCAGTAACTGCTATTAGCCCCTAGCTAGATATCCAGGCTTGAGATTTGGAATGGCTACTGACAAGGACCGACGTTTGTTAGAGCTCTGGGTTGGATCGTGTTGTTTCTGTGGGATAGGTATGCGATTACAGTGTTTGTCACCATAATAGCTTCATAATAGCTTGTTAAGCCAGTGTTAATGGATTCATGGTTGCCATAAAACAAACTGAAAACATCTGAGATACCACCTCCAGAATTTTGGACTTGTATGTTTTACCAATAATCTGTGTCTGTATGGAAGCAATTTTGGGGCTGTCTTCCCTTTATTGTGATGGAACAGATGGAACCCAGGGCTCTGCATTAGCTTTATGGATTAGCTGCTCATCCCAGAGAGTTAAACCTGCACCCTTGTATAAAGACAATTTCATCTTTTTTTTCACTTGTCTGTCTTGAACACCAGGCAAAAAAAACATGCTTCCAACATACATATTTTGCTTCCAAGGAGCCATACTTTTTTAAAGTGGTCTTGAGCAATAGTTCTTTACACTTTCTCAAGATCTTTCAAAGTTTTTCTTTGGACATTGACTGCTTTTTCACTTATTTTCACCCCTGAAATTTCTCTCCTGACATCGCTGGGCATATTATAGCAGCATAAAACAGTAACTGTTGTATCCGCACATAGCAGACAACTTATCAAAGAACCTATTTTAATTTGGATTTTCATCTTTTTGTTCCAATTTCTTTGTTGAATGTATAACTAAATGCACAGTACACAGTAATATTTTTGCAGCAACATGGTCATTCTTACCTGTTAGCCAAAAACTTAGCATATCTCAGCATGGTGGCGTTTCCTTAAATACATTTAAAAATATGGGACAAAAGAAGAAATGAGAGAGCTAAAAATAATGATCTACAGCAGATAAACAGTTTCTGAAAGTCGTGTTCTTTAGAGAAATGGAAAAAATTAATTAAAGACCCGACAAAGGACCTAAGAGATGTGCCGGTTGAGCCAACTACTGTTTGCTAAAGCCTCATCAGAAATGGTCTCAGTGGAAGGGTGGCTGTCAAGAAGCCATTGTTAAAGATGGGAAACAGGGAGAAAAGACTGAGGCTTTACCAAATTACAGAACAAGTAAACTGAAAATCAGTAGCAACCGGTCTTTTGGAATGATGCCAGTGATTCCAAACACGCTGCCAATGCAGTAAAACTATATCTGGACAGAAAAAATACACTGTTGTTCTAGTCGTGAATTTGCCTCTTCAGATCCCCCACCTCAGCATAATTGAGACACTGTGGGATCATCTTAACAAAGAATAAAACAAAAGGCAGTCAACATCCAAAGAAGAGCTTTAAAACTCCTTCAAGATGCCTGGAGAGCCGAAGACTTTATACAGAAATTATAAGACAGCTTGTCTAAGTGAGTGAAAGTTGTACAGACTCTGTTTCTTTTATATATATTTGACCATCTTGGGAGGGAAAGAGAGAGACGGAAATAGTCTGCCTGGCCTATAATAGCTATGTGAAGTGGATCCATGAGTGCTACTGGTCTAATTGTCTCAACAGTACATGTTGTGTGGCTGATTTGAACAAAGGGAAGCGGTGTGCGTAGGTTTGTGAGGCAGACGGGTACTCTGGCACTATTATCCACTAGTGACAGGGCCATTACTCTGCCTGCAAAAAGATGGACGCCACCTGTCAGTGGCCAGTTAATTGTACGGCTAGATGTATGTATGCTGCTGGATGCTTTGGTGGACACAACACCTCCGTCAGCCCACGGCCGGTGTCTCATTCATAATCGCTGCTGGGTCCAGATTTATTACAGAGAGGGTTGACAATTTGCCCAGGAAAAGGGCACTACTGTCCAATGTGTTTCAGTGTGGCATTTTGTTTTTCTTAAGGGCATTTGCATTAGAGCGATGAACCTGTGTGTTCGTGCCTGTGTTGAAATTTTTGCTTGTTTGTGTTTCACCTAATATGGTCTTAATCGTGTTTGTCGTCTTCAGATTAATGGCCAGGATGTACAGGACAGGGAGGAAGCCATGGCTGCACTCTCCAGTGACGAGTGCAGGAACATCATACTGCTGGTTGCCAGACCTGAGATGCAGGTGAGAAATAATCACACATTCAACTCACACTGACTTATTATGCACTGAAGTCAAATAGTAAAAACTAATTTCCTCGACTTGTCTTTGGAAAAGAAAAGAAACTAAGTTTGAAGTGACAAAGACTTACAAAAGAACAACCGTGGAGCTAAGATAACCCAGCTGCTTTTGAACTGTCTGGACATAATCTACAGTTTACATAACCTGTATGGTTTCAAATTCAGGCTTTTACTGTACTGTACTGTGTATTTGCTCAAAGAAGACCTCAGCAGTTTGGTGTAGCCACCAACGCCCTCCCACCACATGTAACCACTCCTACTGCAAGCCACGACTGAGACCTCATCATGTTTTATTTTTATGTAGCGCCACTGTAATTGACTTCCAACGGTAAGCCATAAAAGCTAATGGCATGCTAATGTGGAGTGAGTTCAGGCCCAGGGCCGATGACAAACTAAGTGGAAGGACTCTGCCGCAGTGCAGAGGAACTGGAAGCAATACTAGGCTCTTTAATTAAATGCATTTTAGTAGTAAATCTGAAGTCATCAGATATGGATACCATTTGGTTTGCATCAGATGTACAAACAGATGATGGATGATGTGGATGATACGGCCTAACAGGTTAAAAGTGGTGGCCATCAAGTTACGTGGTTCTGATTCTACGATTAGAGTCCATGTTTAAAAGATGAGGACTGTATATCTGTCAAATGTGAATCATGACGCTTGTTATTACCCAAAAAGGATAACAAAAATGTCACTAAGCCACTAGCCTAAACCCTTTCCTTCACCATATGCTTTCCTTCTTCCTTCACCTATAGCTGGAAGAAGCCTGGCTGGATGATGAACATAGCGAGTTCCTGGAGCAACTGAAGATGGAAATGTTGGAGGAGCAGCAAAGAGAGGAAATGGAATTAGCTGCCTTACAAGAGGAAAAGGAGAATGAACAGGTCAGACAGCATCGAGACATATTGACCCTGCCAGTAATGAGCAAGTGAATGAAAAAGCTTATCTCCATGTAAGAAATTCTGAAGCTCTTTGTTTGCACTGTTCAGTATAACGAAGCTTCTAAAACTCAGCAAGGAGAAAAAAAAGGACAGCTCATTGCGACAGATCATTATACACAGCCAATATTATCTTTGATGCCATTTCTATCATAAGACAAACTGTTCATCAACTTTCTTTGCAAAACCGAGTCAAAACAAGCTTCTCCCTGTGAAATGTGAGCGTTAAATTCCGATTATGAATATTTATGGAGGGGGACCGTTGAACCATTTAAATTCCAAACATTAGTAACCGTGATTTAAAATTCTGTTTTGCTGAGAGGATAGCATACCTCAAAAATCCATATAAATGGGACTTCAAAGACATGGCAGAGAGGAGACAATCCCTGAAGTAACAGAGCTGGTTAACAGAGTTATGCACAACAACATATGTATTCCTTCAGGGGAATGCAGAAGAGGGATGCACTTCTTGAACTCTTAAAAAGTTCTTGTGACTTTTTGTTATTGTTTTTTTTTTCCCCTCGCTCCATGATTAAATCAGAGAATAAATTCAGAATAAGCATGTTTCTGTATTACCAAACAGAAAGTCTGTACATTTAGGTTTAATTACCTTGCTTTCAAAAAGAGCGTAGCTGTTGCACATTCATGTACAACGCATGTTTATGTTGTACACAGCTGCATATCCCATAGTTGTTATCTATCTAGAAGTAATTCACGCTGATTCTCTTCAACTTATTTCAGAGAACAGAGGATGATAAGCCCACTTGTTCCACACTCCCTCATCATAAGGACAATGTACTGAGCATAAAGGACAGGATGGGGAACTCGCAGCATAATGTCATGGCACATATCCAGAAACGTCTGTCCCAGTGCCTGAAAGACAGTCGGGACACGCACTCTACCACCAGCTCCATGCGGCTAGACGACAAAACGGATGAGGATGACGATGAAGCAGAAGGTGATCGCTTCCAGCAGCTCTTGGAACTGAAATGTCAAATACGCAACAGCGGCGAGTACGACCTGTTCTACAGCCGCCGGAGCACTATTGAGTGCAGCATGGGGGAGCAGGCGGGGGTACAGCACGAGCTGCGTATGCTCAATGAGGAACTGCGCAGCATCGAGCTTGAATGTCAGAACATCATGCAGGCCCACAAACTTCGTAAGGGTCAGCAGTCTCCCTCAGTGGGCCATTCTACACCCTCCACCAAAATCCAAAGCTTTCACCGCGGTGAGCCCTCAAAGGGTAAGCTGGCCGACATTAACGAGAGGCTAGAGAAATCGGACAAGGACAGCTCCAGTGCCTACAACACAGCAGAGAGTTCACGCAGCACCCCTCTGGCAATGGACCGCTCCCCGGAGCACTCACTCCAGAGAATGGTTAGTCTTACAAACCAGAGGAACCTCTGCAGCGGCCTCGCTGCTGGTCATTCTCTTAGCCTGAGCCCCATCCCAGCGTGCCGCGCTCCAGTCCTGGGTAAGAGCAGCAGCCCTGACCACAGCAATCCTTCTGAGTCAGACCAAACACCTCAGGCTGAGGAAGAGAGCAGAGGGAAACTAAACCAAAGCGCTTCCCGAAATCCATACTTCTCACCTTCTCACAGTTCCCAGCAGAGGCAGACCAACATCCCAGCTCACGCCCGCCACTACCAGAGCTACATGCAGCTGATACAACAGCGCTCAGCTGTAGAGTACGCTCAGAGCCAGCTCAGTCTACTTAGCGTCTGTAAAGAGCCTCAGAGGCCCATTACAGAGCCCAAGATGGAGTGGAAGGTCAAGATCCGTAGTGACGGTACCCGCTACATCACCAAGAGGCCTGTGAGAGACAAGATCCTGAAGGAGCGAGCCCTAAAGATTAAAGAGGAACGCAGCGGGGGAATGACGACAGATGACGACGCAATGAGTGAAATGAAGATGGGGAGGTACTGGAGTAAAGAGGAAAGAAAGCAGCACCTCGTCAGAGCGAAAGAACAGCGGAAGAGGCGAGAGTTCATGCAGCGCAGTCGGCTGGAGAGCTTGAGGGAGAACCCTCAGAGCAGCAGTGAGGGTCGAAAGGAAGTCAGCATCATAGAGCTCAGCCACAAGAAGATGATGAAGAAACGCAACAAGAAGATCTTGGATAACTGGATGACAATCCAGGAGCTGATGACTCATGGTACCAAGGCCCCAGAGGGAGCTAAGGTACACAATGCCTTCCTTTCAGTCACTACTGTATAAAAAAACAAAACAAACACACACATTCTACCCCATGTGGTACGACATACTTGCCTCGTTAAATGTGGCATTTTTACATGGACAATAGGAATATTTTTCACACTTTGTAACCCAAAAAAAGCATTTTGTAAAGAATTTATCAGCGGCATCATGACATTTTGATGTTTTTCCAAGATTGTTTTTTTCACATCACTCTGTGGGAAAAAGCATTTTTTCTATGATACAATGACAATACAATTATTTTGTTATTTTACGCGAAACATGTTTATCTTTTCAATTCTATTTTCATATTTATGTTGTAACCACTTAACTCAAGACAGTTCTAAGAGACTTTTTTTTCTTTTATGTAATATGCACACTTACCAATGGAGCATCAGCCGGTCATTTGCTTTTTACTTTTTTAAATAAATACAAACTAACGTATACGTATGCAGTCTTTGTCTCCTATTCAAAGCAAAGGAGACGTGGACATAGTTACTCCTCATTGTCCTGAATTTTAAAGACAATTCCCATGGAAACGAGGAGGTGGGAGGGGGTAAAGATTTGGCGCTGCACGTTGAATTGAATTGTTATCAGCAATTTGCAAAAACATCTTTAAAAAAGTTGGATACCTCATTTTACAGCAAAGCACGTGTTGTTTCTATAACCTCAACAACAAAGCTACAAATTGGGAACAAATCAAAGCTGCTGCACTAACAGTTTAGTGGGGAAATACAGTTTTGGACACAGAATCACATGTCTTAAAACTTTTAAATACTTTTGATTCATTAGTAAAGAGGACATTTAAAAAAAATGTCCTGATATGCTTTGTTTGTCTGGTTTGGCAGCTTTGGGTAAAATTTTTGTATTCAGTTTTATTTTGTGGGTTTATTTTCTACATGTATGACAACAGATGAACCTTCCCATAGCTTTTACATATCAGTACTTTTTACTCTCCCACATACACCTTAACTCAGCATAGCCTTAACAACCAGACACGAATCAACGGCGATCAAGTTGCCAGTTCTGTGGCGACTTGATTTCAACCGCAAAACTGTCTGTGTATCTTTGCAACAGAGATATTTTGTTCAGACTTATTCATACATTGTATGATTTGAGTTTTTGACAACTGGAAACATTCATATATATTGTATAATAGTTCTGATTCATATTTGCAGTTAGATCAAAGTGGTGTTAGGATGATTGCCACTGAGCAGGACTCAGAACACAGCATTTTAGAACTGGTGAGATAAACGGGTTGCCATTTATCAAAAGTCTTATAGTCCAGTTACGTGTATAGTAAACTCCATCCAAATGAATACTTTTTAAGTGAAGTATTGTAAATTTGAAATTTTTGAAAACCAAGTCCTGTAACGTTTTAAGTCGATGTCTGATGGTCTGAAGTAAAGCGTAGGTGGAACATTTGTAGCCAGGTAAAATGTGTTATAATGGTGATCTTTGCAAAAGAAATGATAATAAATTATTGGGTTTTTATATAACTTTGCACTGGACTGTGTTTTTTTTTTTTTTTTTTTCATTAAGAAAATTTGAATTTAGTTGGTGCCAAAAACTTCCAAAAACAAAAATGCTGGTGAACAACACTGAACCTTAACACACTGCTAACATAATCTTGACATAATACTAATGAATTGTCCAATTTCTGTGTGATAATTGTGCATGGAAGTGTATAAAGAAGAGAGGTGGATGTTGTTGGGAAATGGTGCAAGCAGGAAAAGTGAACTGTGACAGAAAGTACAGCAAGCCCACCCCCAGGGCACGGAGCAGCCTTGTGAAGTGAAACAGAATTACTTGTTCACTCAGCACACATTCACCTTCTATATCTCCTGAAACATGACTCAGTGAATAAGGTAAGTTATTAAACAGAAGGAGATTTCAATTAAAATCTGCTTCCACTTGAATGGCTTTGTGTTCATTAAAATGTGCCAACCACTTAATCATCGCTATGGCCTTGTCATACGCACAGGGAGAGCTACTGGGATACTCTGGTGTCTACATTATCTCAATCTGTCATGTGCTATAGATGAAATTGAAGTGTCATGAATACCATATTGCCCGAATACTGGTTTGTACTTTGTTTTCATTTAACTGAGAACCATTTTAAGAAACTGGTAAAAATATGAGAAGTCTTGTTGATTTTTTTTTTTTTTAAGTAAACTATTCCATGAGTGAAATACAATTAATTTACACAGAGAGAAGTTCAGAAGGAGTGTCGTCGTGGATCTTGAGAAAGCATGTGAGGATCTGTGGAGAGGAACTGTGGTACTACATGAGGAAGCCAGGAGTTGGAGAGAAGAATGTGAAGGTGGTGCTGGACATGTATGAGGACAGCGACAGTTGGGAGCTGTGTAGTAGAACTGACAGATCAGTTCTAAGTCGGGGTGGATTTACATCAGGGTCTCACCCCCTTCTAGTTTGCATGATGACAGATGACGTCAGGCGGGAGTATCTGTGGACTATGATGCTTGCAGATGACATTGTCTAAGTCAGCGTCCTCCAACCTTTTTTGCGCCACGGACCAGTTTATGCCCAACAATATTTTCACGGACCGGCCTTTAAGGTGTCGCGGATAGCGGCCGCTTGTCGGGGCCTGGGGCCTGGGGCTCGCTCGGGCCCCTTTGGAGGTGGGGTGCCCCCGGCCTCTCGGCCTGGGGCTCGGTCACTCAGGCACAGCTGGCTGCTGGCGGAGCTCACGGGCGCGTCACTGCAACTCCCCCTGACTTCTGCTCCGCGGCTGCTGGGCGAGCCCTCATCTGGGACTCTCCTCAGCTCTTACTGGAACAGTGGCGCGGCTGCCCCTCTGTTGGTCTTCCATGGTCTCTTGTGTTCTGGGGGCCTCTGGATGTCTGGAGTTTTGATCTCCTCCATACCCGCTTCACACCCTGGAGGACGGGGCTGTGGCCCCCCCACACTCCCTAGCAGATCATTACATGGAGAAACCTTTGGAATGCAAGCATGCTGATCCACACAGGTATGCACACATGGGTATTCACAGACGCAGACTAAAGCTTTCTTGGCTGCTGCCTCAAAGCACACTGTGCGCTGTCTATCTTGCGTGCTGCACAATATCGTTTATTATTTAGTAAATATTGATATCTATGACTAGCTAGTTTATTGTGATGGTGCTTTGTTTTCTCTATTATTATGTTACTCTTTGTTGTTTGCTGTCTCCTCTGTTTGTTTTTTTTGTTTGTTTTTTTGTTTTTCTCCATACAGGTGACCCAGGAGTTCTTTTTTTTTTTTCTCTCTCTTCCCCCCCCTTCTCACCGTCTCTTCTCCCCTTTGGTTTTCTTTCTTTCTCTCCCCCTCTTTCTCTCATTCATTCCCCCTGTCCTATTTATTAAAAAAAAAAAAAAAAAAAAATGACAAAGGATGAACTGAAGCTCTGCCATCACGTAATGTCGCATACTGCTGTTTCTGATGTCATTTAAGAAAAAAAATAAATAAAGAAGGTGTCGCGGATAAATACAACAAAATAAAACTAGTACCGGTACCGAAAAAAAGAAGATTTATTCATAACACACGTGAAAAGACCCAGGAAAACAGAGTTAACGATAAAAACGATAACAAAATAACGCTGAAAACCGATAAAAACCCGGAAAACCATACATTTCACACCTGAGCCTCAACTCTCGCGGCCCGGTACCAAACGACTCACGGACCGGTACCGGTCTGAGGCCCGGGGATTGGGGACCGCTGCTCTAAGGAGCTTGGAAAGAAGACTACGTTGACCTGGATGAAGGAGAACCTTCACAGACATTTTGCAGATGACATTGTTACCTGTAGTGAGAGGAGGGAGCAGGTGGAAGAGAGGTGGAGGTATGCCCTGGAGAAAGGAAGAATGAAAGTCAGGAGAAGCAAGACAAAACACATGTGAGTGAATGAGCAGGAGACAGGTTGTAAAACTGAAGGCAGGCAAGTTCATATACATGGCCAATGCAATGACAGAGAGTGCAGGCAGCATGGAGTTAGTGGAGACACCTGTCAGTGGTGATTTGTGACAGAAAGGGAAGGTGACAAGATGTACTTAACACATTGCTTCAGGCAGACCAACTGTGGTGACCTCTAAAGGGAGCAGGTGAAAGAGGAAGAAGTAGACACTGTCCCAGAATTATGGGAACACCGAAACCACACAACATATTTTTGCAAGCTATTATATAGAGCTTTCTTACTGAAATTATGCAAAGGTTTCATGTCTGAGGCAGCTGGATTGGTCGACTTTCCCAGTGCAGTCCATGTTAGCATCCATCCCAAAATAATGATGGGGATTGTCTGGTGAATTCAAGGCTACATGAGCAACATATGAAAAAAGTGGTAAACTTCTGACTTGACCTTCCCATTTTCCAGAGTACACACGGCTTAGGAAAGCCCCCCTAATGGAATTTACTGAACATACTGTTTTATAATGCCAAGGTGTATCCCATTGGGTGATTTTAGCTTGTACTCTATGGTCAGTGCAGTTTAATTTTTAATATATCGAGTGGCACTTAAAAGCTCTCCATTTATACACCTAGCATACATTAAATTTAACTTGGTGTTGAAAATCAGACTCACTCCATTTTTCCTCGACTCCATTTGCTCTCTTCTCGCTTGTTAATTCTCCCAGCCTGTATAGACCAAGACCATTAAAATGCCAACGGAAAGCCAGAGAAGAAACTGCGTAGGTTGTACCAACCAGTGCCAGAACTAGCCAAGTGCTTGCTAGCTAATTAAGTTCATCCCTGAGCCCCTGAAAGACCCAGTCAGGTGTAATTAAAACTGAGCCTGTGACAGCCATGGCATTTGTCAGAGCCAACCAGCAGTTCAAATACCCATACCAACTGAAATGTCAAGCAGATAGCAGTGGCTCATCTCCTCCTCGACACCCCCTCCCCCACTCACCCACACACACACAAAGTTATTGCCTCTGTTATAAATGTTTGCCGATAACCTTTAGGATTCCCTGAACAGCAAAAACTACAAATTCTCCCTCATTATTCAGCCAGGAAGGCCCATATTTATTGATGTACAGATCCACTTGACACATGATGGTGCTTTGTACTTTACAGTGCTCCCTCTCCCTGATAATCTCAGAGGCAAGAAACAACTGCTAATTGGCTCCGATCACGCATCTCTACATGTCTCTTTGGAAATTGATAGCAACTTCAAATCAAATCAAATCAAATCACTTTTTATTGTCACATCACATGTGCAGGCACACTGGCACAGCACATGCGAGTGAAATTCTTGTGTGCGAGCCCCACAAGCAACAGAGATGTGCAAACACAACAACACAAACGAGCAAAATACAAGAATGGCCAACCTGAAACTAATAAATATATGTACAATATATAATAGTGTATGCATTTCTGGATGTGTATACTAAATATTTTCCTACGTGTGTGTGTGTGTGTGTGTGTGTGTGTGTGTGTGTGTGTGTGTATGTATGTATACACATTTTTACAAATTAAATAGTAAAAAAAATAAAATAAAATAATAATAATAATAATAAAATATATAAAATATACAGAGTTGAATATGTGCAAAACAAGTGGCATTTATATACAGTGTGGAGTGCATAATGTTGAAGTTCCAGTAGTGAAGCTGAGGTGTCTATGACGTGTTCAGCAGTCTGATGGAAAAAGCTGTCTCTCAGTCTGCTGGTACGGGACCGGATGCTGCAGAACCTCCTTCCTGATGGAAGCAGTCTGAACAGTTTATGGCTGGGGTGACTGGAGTCCTTGATGATCCTCCCCGCTTTCCTCAGGCACCGCTTCCTGTAGATGTCTTGGAGGGAGGGAAGCTCACCTCCAATTATCCGTTCAGAGCACCGCACTACTCGCTGGAGAGCTTTGCAGTTGTAGGCGGTGCTGTTGCCATACCAGGTGGTGATGCATCCAGTGAGGATGCTCTCAATGGCACAGTGATAGAAGGTCCTGAGGATGCGGGGGCTCATGCCAAATCTTTTCAGTCTCCTGAGAAAGAAGAGGCGCTGCTGCGCCTTCTTCACTGTTTTGTTTGTGTGTACTGACCACGTAAGATCCTCAGCCAGGTGTACGCCAAGGAACCGGAAGCTGCTCACTCTCTCCACAGCAGCGCCGTTGATGGTGATGGGGGTGTGTACTTCTCTGCACCTCCGGAAGTCCACTATCAACTCCTTTGTCTTTGCGACGTTGAGGGTGAGATGGTTGTCTTGACACCAGTGGGTCAGGGCGCTGACCTCCTCCCTGTAAGCCGTCTCATCACCGTTGGTGATAAGACCCACCACTGTAGTGTCGTCCGCAAACTTCACAATGATGTTGGAGCTGTTAGTGGCTGTGCAGTCGTAGGTGTAGAGTGAGTACAGGAGAGGGCTCAGTACACACCCCTGTGGAGCACCAGTGTTCAGTGTGATGGGGGATGAGGTGATGCTGCCCAGTCTGACCACCTGGCGTCTGTCAGACAGGAAGCTAAGGATCCAGCTGCAGAGGGAGCTGCTCAGTCCTAGATCCTGCAGTTTCCTGTCCAGCTTCGAGGGAACGATGGTATTGAATGCTGAGCTGTAATCTACAAACAGCATCCTCACATACGTGTCTCTCTTCTCCAGGTGTGACAGGGCAGTGTGTAGTGTCAGGGCTATGGCATCATCAGTGGACCTGTTGTGGCGGTATGCAAACTGTAGAGGGTCCAGTGAGTCGGGTAGTGCAGAGCAGATGAAGTCCCTGACCAGCTTCTCGAAGCATTTGCTTACGATGGGGGTCAGGGCTACAGGTCGCCAGTCGTTCAATGAGGAGATGGTGGAGGATTTGGGTACAGGGACGATGGTGGCCATTTTGAAGCAGGCTGGGACTACAGACAGAGAGAGGGAAAGGTTGAAGATGTGCGTGAACACTCCAGCCAGCTGAGCCGCGCATGACCTGAGGACGCGGCCGGGAATCCCGTCCGGACCAGTAGCTTTGCGTGCGTACACCTTCCTGAAGCACTTCCGCACATCCTCCTCAGACACAGTGTGCGCACTGACGTCATCCGCGGTGCGCACACTGTCCGGTCTCATGGTGTTCGCTGTGTCGAATCTAGCGTAGAATACGTTTAGATCCTCACACAGAGAGGCCGTGGTCTGCGGTGTGCTGGTTTTCCCTCTAAAGTCTGTGATCGTGTTTAGTCCCTGCCACATACTCCGAGGGTTGTCAAACTGTTGTTCCACCCTGTCCCTGTACTCACGTTTGGCTGCTTTGATCGTCTTCCGGAGTTGGTAATGTGCGTGTTTGTAGTCCGATGTGTTCGCGGAGGCAAAGGCGGTGTTCCGTGCCGCGCGAACATCTCCGTTAATCCAGGGTTTTTGATTTGGGAAGGATTTAACTGTTCTTGATGGGACGACATCTTCCACGCATTTCCTGATAAATCCACAGACTGAGTCTGTGTATTCATCAATGTCTCTGGCGGCCACGTGAAACATTTCCCAGTCCGCGTGATCAAAACAGTCCCGCAGCGCAGACTCCGATTGGTCCGTCCAACAGTGCACCGCCCTCCGGGTTGGAGCTTCCTGTTTCAGCTTCTGCCTGTAGGCGGGCAGGAGCAGGATGGAGCAGTGATCTGATTGGCCGAATGGGGCGCGGGGGAGGGCTTTGTACGCATCCCGGAAAGAGGTGTAACAGTGGTCGAGTTGCCGGTTTCCACGTGTGTTGAAAAGGATGTGTTGATGGAGTTTTGGTGAGACTTTCTTCAGGTTTCCCTTATTAAAGTCTCCGGCTGTGATAAACGCTGCCTCTGGGTGTGCGGTTTCCTCGCTGCTGATCGCGCTGTACAGTTCCCTGAGTGCACGGTCAGTGTCGGCTTGTGGGGGAATGTAAACAGCCGTAATAATCACTGCTGTAAATTCCCTCGGTAGCCAGAATGGCCGGCACTTAATCATCAGGTACTCCAGGTCCGGTGAGCAGAAGGATTTGACCGGGTGCACGTTCGCATAATCACACCAGCTGTTGTTGATCATGAAACACACACCACCGCCTCTGCTTTTCCCAGTAAGATCCTGTGACCTGTCCGCGCGGTGCACAGAGAACCCCGGCAGTTGTATTGCGGAGTCCGGTACTTTGTCCGATAGCCAGGTTTCTGTGAGGCAGATCACGCAGCAGTCCCGCATCTCTCGCTGGAATGAGATCCGTGCCCGAAGCTCGCACAGCTTGTTCTCCAGAGACTGCATATTAGCCAGTAATAAACTGGGTAACGGTGGTCTGTAAGTGCGCCGTCTCAGTCGAACCAGAACGCCAGATCTTCTCCCTCTGCGTCGGCGTTTGCGGCCTCCAGGGCCAGAGAACAAAGGCGTCTCAGGTGAGATGAATGGGGGGTCTGCAAACGGAGCGTCCGTGTTGCAAAACTTGAACTCCGGAAAGTTATAAGAAAGACCGTCTTTTATGTCCAGTAAGGTTTGTCGGTCGTACACAAGGAGACAAGTGCTGCTCGTGAAAAAATAAAGGAAAAGTAAAATTAAACACAGAAGAAAGCCGTTGCTTGGGGGAGCTCGCGACGAGGCTGCCATACTCGGCGCCATCTTGATCACTCAGATCTTTAGTATCATAACTGTTATGCTGTAGGAAGTTGCCCCTGTCACATCAGATGCAGCCGCATGCTTATGGATGCTGTGGATAGACTGCTAAAGTGCTGAGCCAGCTGTTCTAATGCTTAAATGTTTTAATCAAGGCAACAGTGCATCAGCTGCTAGTTCCTTTATAGAGGACAAAATCACTTTGTGTATCAGGATATTCTTAAAAACGACTCTAGGACAGCTCTCCATCTTTTTTTATGTCATAACATAAGATGAAGCATGCTGAACCAGCTGACTGCTCTATGAAACACAGTGGTGCTTTGTGCTAATGTTTATCATGGTCACAGGTTTATGCATGCTAACATATGAAGGCTGCTGGTTTGCACCTATGTTCAAATGCTAGCATCTCCCATCTCTGACATGACTGCTTTTGCACATGATTCCTTAAAATCTAAACAAAAACTTGACAAAACTAATATTTAGAACACCAGTTTATTCAGATCCACATGTGGCAGCTACTGGGTGGTTTTTACAGGCTGAACAGCAGCAGGAATCAAGATCTGCACATTTATTATCTGTAAGAGTAACACATGGCACGATCACAGGGAACCAAACTCTCCAGACCCTAAGAACAAAAGTTTTCCAGCTTTTTTTGTTGTTGTTGTTGTTGCTGTTGTGCCAAAGTACGTATTGGAGTAGTTGCAGTAAGGAAAGCCGGAATTAAAGTTAACAACCAAAAAACAATTTTCAGTAAATATTTCATCCTGTAGTTTAAATATAATTAATATAATCATTAAAGCGTCCCTTGTGAGGAAAAGTGATTTTTTTACACATATTTTTAGGCTGTTTACTCAAATAGGTCATACTAAGTCAAAGTCAAATTTATATAAACAGCACATTTAAAACAACAGCTATTGACCAAGGTGCTGTACATTTAAGATAACCTAAAGAGATAAAAACATAGGAAGACATGATAAAAATTTAAGAAAAAGAAGCATAAAATGAGAAGATTTGAGAAAGAAATAAGACAAAACAAGTAGTACAAACTCATTCTGAGCCAAAAGCGGGTTTTCCAATGGGTTTTGAAAGTGTCTAATGTTGGGGAGGTCCTGATGTGAAGGGGCAGTTTGTTCCACAATTTAGGAGCAGTCACAGCAAAGGCCTGCTCTCCTCTGTGCTTTAATCTGGACCTCGGGCCAGCGAGGAGCATTCGATCCTCAGTCCTCAGTGATCTTGCAGGAGTGTACCAATTTAAAGATCAGGTATGAGGGTGCTAACCAGTGCAACGCCATAAAAAAAGAATAATAAAATCTTAAAATCAAAAAAGTACACAGGAATATTATAAACAACAGTCCAATACAATAAGAATCAATCTACCTATCTATTATGATACAGCTAACCATCACTCAATCACATGGTAGCAACTCAGGGTCAAGACAACTGTGTGAAGTTCAAGCCAAACATCAGAATGGGAAAGTCTGTCTCCCCCTGTCTCCCGCTGACTCCCAACCAGTTGCGGCAGAGACCCCTATCTGAGCCTGGTTTTGCCAAAGTTTTCTTCCTGTTAAAAGTGAGTTTTTCTTCACACTGTCACAAAGTGCTTGCTCTTTGGGCGTCCTTTGACTGTTGGGGTTTCCTCTGTATTATTGTAGGGTCTTTACTTTACAATATAAAGTGCCTTGAGGTGACTGTTGTTGTGATTTGGTACCATATAAATTGAACTGAACTGAAGTGAATTGAAAGGTGATTTGAGTGGCTTTGACTTTGGCATGGTTGTTGGTTCCAGATGGACTAAACTGAGTATTTCAGACATTGACAGTCTACTGGGATTATCCCAAACAATCAATCAGGTTTACAGAGTCCCAAAAAAGTGAAAATGCTTTGTTGGTGCCACAGGTCAGAGTAGAATGACCAGACTGATTCAAGGTGATAGGAAGGCACCCGTTCATTACCACCCACTCTTCATACTTTGGTAATGGTATGGAGAGGAGCAGCAACTTAAAGTATGGCAGAATCACATCACATTTTATGATGACAGTCCAGAAATCCAAAGAAAGAAAGAAATCTTGTCACTGGATGGGAAACCGGTTGATTTGCCTCTTTGAAATACACCATATTACACTGGTTGTGGATCTGAGTACAGCTTCTATGTTTAGCCATCCTAGCTTTTTACATTCAAAAATCAGCATCAATATAAAAAATAAATAAACAAATAAAAATCCTGGTGCTCATTTGTGACCGTGAAATAAAATTATCTGGGCAATGGAGGAACAACAAACTAACCACCATCCATCAAGTCACGCCACTGCTAAACAGGCCATTAAAAATGTTATAGTTTTATTAATAGAATTATTAGAAAAATCAAATTATCTATTGTGTTACTGTGTCAGCCTTTGCTTCATCACAGCTTTGCGTGCTCAAACTCTCTGCTGGATATGTTTGCATGTCATTACTGGCAGAGATCTTTTATTGCTTCTTAGAAACATTTGGACTCTCTCTCCCTGTGTTCCTACACCCCCAGTTTTATGTGTCATTTGTTGTCTCATTTTCACCCCAGCCAAAAGCATTTGGAGACCTATTAAGCAAAAACCTGTGAATATTTCAGAGCATAATTAGAGCTCTAATTACAATTCATTATTCATAAAACGGGTGAACCAAACTGCAGTACATACTGTCGAAGTCTCAGATATGTACTATTTGGAAGTGCAATTAGAACGTGTATAATACTCCCTAAAACATATTGTAATACTCTTTACTGTGGAAAGATATTTGTTACTATGTTATTCATAGACACACATTGCAGATTTCAAGAGCTATTTAATGCCCCAGTCGGTGGAAACGTAACCTCACTTCAACAATCCGCTACCACGGCTGAAATCCTACATGTAAACAAAAATGTAACAATGGTTCAAACGACTTTTAATTCACCCATCATGCTGCACTTGGATCAAAGAAGTACGACACAAATTCACATTTGCTGCTAACTCAGGCCCACATACACACTTCCCATCACAAGTCATATACTAACATTCAGTGAAAGCTCAATTTGGGATCTACCAATAGTTTTTTCTTTGTAACTTTTTTCAGTCTTCACCTCCATTACCATTACCTGGTAGGTCACTTGTCCTGTTTTTTTTTCTCCTGCCTCCAAGGTGGAAAAGATTGACATGTGTGGTCAACCATGCGAACTCTATGCTGTACACAAATGTAACACAATCCGGTTGTTCAGTCTGACGTCACTAGCCGTGTCTGGGTCTAAACTCCGCTGCAGGTCCATATATCAAACGATCACTGTG
Organism: Rhamphochromis longiceps; assembly: GCF_057381845.1. NCBI lineage: Eukaryota > Metazoa > Chordata > Actinopteri > Cichliformes > Cichlidae > Rhamphochromis > Rhamphochromis longiceps. Next base: position 17,930,200 of record NC_140563.1, read on the forward strand.
GCATTACTGAGAGTTGAAAAACTGTCTAAAGTCTTTCATCTTTAATAAAATGATCAGCGTTCTGCTCTCCCAGGTGTAACAATTGAGTTTAACATCCAGGCATCCATGAAAACGGAATTTATGACATTTAACGGAGTTAGAAGTTAGCAGGGAGTTAGCTCGCTAGCTTCTATCTAAATACAATATAGCATGTCCTGACTGCGGGGTTTTGGAAACAAATTAAAACGTACAGCTCTGTTATTACTTCCAGCATAAATGAAGACAGAAAACTAAACAGCAGTAACGTTTGTAGGGTTACTGAAGTTGGGCTAGCTGGTATATAATGATGTGCTGCGTGACCGCTAGCGACACAGCTACGTTAGCATAATATAAACAAGCTAACTTTTTTTTCCACTCGATAAAAGTTACCGTGAGTGTTCTCGGTGGTCAGGAACAAATGTAATCGCATGGCAGGATGCTGTAAAAGGACCAAACTTCAGCCAGGAGAACAACTGAGATAATCCATCCACAATACGAGGTTAGTCATTCATATACTGCTGCATGGGCTGGGCTGTACACTCAAAAAAATGAACTCAGCCTATCTCTGCTTTTACTAAAGTAGATTTTGTTGTTTGTTCTTAATAAACTCGATTTTGCAAAAATCCTTAAAGTGTTTGTGCAAATTTAATGAAATGTTGTTACTTTTTGTTGTTACACAAAGTCATTGAACTGTGTCAACGTAACATTGTTGAGTAAATTCACAGGTTTGTCCCTCTGCACATACTGCTGCGTGCAGAGCCCGCCTAAATAAGGGCCAATGCGCATGCGCACCACCCTCTTTCTCAAGCTTGCTATTTCTTCGCCATGTGGACTGGTTCAGCCGCATTTTTGTCCAAAAATCAGGTAAGAAGTCATTTTTCTTGTAAAGCCCGTCTACATATATATGTTCACACGTCAGTTAATGTCGCAAGTGCTACTAAGAAAAGAGTACAGGCAGGGTTTTGCCCGGTAAAGGTTTGCTAACGTGGACTTGCTGCACGTGAGTTTCCAAATGATTTTGGAGGGGACTCCATTGCAATAGCAAAGCTCTGTTTTCAGCCCAAATGTAGTGTAGCGCTAGCGTCGGTATGCGTCGGTACGCGTCGGTACAGGCAGCGCATTCGGTCCGGCACGCACTTTCGCGCCAAGTTTATACTCGGACGCCTGACTGCGTTGCACTTTAGCCAACAACAGTGGAGAAGCGCTCCTCGCTAGCAGACAGGTTAGGGTGTATTTTCTGTCTAATATTTCAGCTTACGTTTTGATGTAGCTTGCAGAAAGCATTTAGTAAGCTGGTGTAAGATGAACTGCATTAATGTTGTACAATGTCCATGGGATTTCTCACTCGACTTTTAATGTCAGATTACACACACATTTACACAATATGCAGTGGTGATGATGTAGATCAATAAATTCATTGTTGTAGCATACAATATTAAAAATAAAACTGATTAATATGAAACATTAACAATGTGCAAATTATTTAGTTTTTTCAGGGACAGTGTAATGAAAATGTCTTTTGTGCTTCTCCCCCAGATACGTTGATGTGGCAGTGCAAATTGTGCAAAAAAGTGGTGTCATCACGAGCTCTGTTATTAAAACACTACAGGTTAGTTCATAGTAGACAGCAGTATCCATGTGCCTATTCTGATTGTGTCTGTGTTTTCAAAACATGGAATGCTCTGCATAGCCACTTAAGCAGATCACATACCCAAAGAACTCTAGACAAGTCTGTGAGTTTGGCAACATTTAACTGCCATTTGTGTTCCTGCTGCAACATAGCTTCGGAGCAGGAGTATTTTTCTCACATTAACAACCATCTAAAATGTAACGAGACTGTGCATTGCATGTTTGAGGGTTGTTCTTTCAAAACAAATATCTATGGTACATTCAAGTCTCATCGAAATAGGAAACACAATCCTTATACCTTAAAAGACTTCAAAATCGGTATTGCTAACACTATTGTAGGCCAAACATCAGCTGATGACAGTACAGACACTATTGTAGAAGAGGACATAAGTGCAAATATTGATCACGATACAACTACAAGTGAGACTGAAGATTTGGCAAATGTAATAGAACTTAATTTTGTATCTCTTTTACTTAAGTTGGAAAACTATTTTCATGTTCCCAGCATAGCAATTGACGAGTTGCTTTCAGAATTGCACTACCTGATAAGCTGTGCATCAGTGCCTTTGACAAATCAAGTAATTGTAGACATACTCAAGAATCATAACCTTTGTCTAGACCAGCCTGTTATTGAAGAACTGACAAAGGCAGTTTCTTTTAACCCTTTGTTAAAAGCCATAGAAAAGGACGGCACACTTGCCACTGCCTTCAAACGCAGACAGTATTACAGAAAACATTTTGAAGTAATTGATCCAATTGAATACATTCTCGACTCCCAAAGCAAGAGGACCTTTCAGTATATTCCTATTCTAAAATCATTACAGCAGATATTTAAACAAGAAAACATACTGAACAAATTTGTCACTAGCCACAATCAGAATCCTTTTGTAAATAAGGAAAAGTATACATCATATAAAGATGGTCTACATTTTCAAAATAATGAGTTTTTCTCAGGCGGTGAACTAAGAATCTCTATTTGTCTTTATGTTGATGATTTCGAAATTTGCAATCCATTGGGGACATCACGGAAAAAGCATAAACTTTGCTCAGTTTACTGGATTTTAGGTAACTTGCCACCAGGTAGTCATTCATCCCTCTCTTCTATTTATTTGGCTCTCTTGTGCAAAAGTGAGGACCTTAGGACCTTTGGCTATTCAAAAATATTTGAGCCACTTTTGCAAGACCTTGTCATTTTAGAGCAGCAGGGAGTGTTCATTGACAATTTAGGGGTCAACTTTAAAGGCACTGTCCAATATGTAGTGGCAGACAGCCTCGGAGCTCATGGATTGGCCGGTTTTGTGGAAAGTTTTTCTGGAGATTACTTTTGCAGGTTTTGTACTGCTACACGCTCAGAAATTGAATCAAAAGCTACAAATAGTGACTTTTCTCTGAGAACTGAGGAGCTCCATCGTGTACACATAGCAACTGCACGTGAGACAGGGGTAGCTTGTTGTGGTGTGAAAAGCTCGTGTGTCTTAGCAGACAGTCTGTCTTTCTTCAAGGTCACTACAGGATTCCCCCCTGATCTTGCACATGACCTTTTTGAAGGTATTGTGCCTTTTGAGATAGCTGAGTGCCTTCGAATACTAATAGGCAAGAAGTACATCACTTTTGAAAATCTAAATAGACTTGTTCAGTCATTTCCCTACAAAGGAGGGGATCAGACTAATCGCCCTCAGAAATTGCCTCACAATTTTCTTAGTAAAAAAAACTGTTGGTGGCAATGCACATGAAAATTGGTGTTTACTAAGACTTCTGCCACTTATTATTGGACAACACATACCTGAAAACGAACCAGCTTGGGAACTTCTACTAGATTTGAAGGATATTGTTGAGCTTGTTGTGTGTCCTGTTCATAACAGTGACTCAGTTGCATACCTGGAGAGTAAGATTTTAGACCACCATCAAAGGTACAAAGAAGTATGCCCAGATAGAAGACCATTGCCAAAACATCACTTTCTGGCTCATTATCCCTCAATAATTCGCCATTTTGGTCCACTTGCCTTATTATGGACAATCAGATTCGAGGCAAAGCACACATTTTTTTAAAAAGTTGCTAGACACACAAACTGCTTCAAAAACATAACCCTGTCTTTGTCAACCAAACACCAGCTCATGATTGGCCATTACATGCATTCATCAGGCTGTAGCAAAGCCACTTTTGAGGTTTCACGAGTCTCGGCAGTCCCAGTAGAACTTCTCAAACGTGAAATTGCACATTGTCTTGCTGAAAAGTACCCTGACACAGCTGTAGTTAGCCTTGCCCAGAGTGTGTCTGTTGCAGGCATCTACTACAGGAAGGGCATGTTAATAGTACATGGATCACTGGGGGGTCTGCCAGAGTTTGCTGAAATCCTGCAGATGTGTATTTTGGCAGATTCGTTGGTGTTTATAGTAAAAAAAACTGAGCTCGTGGTACACTGAACACTATGGATCCTTCAAAATTGACCCATCTCCAAAGGAAATTTCTCTTGTTGCACATGAGGATCTGGTGGATTGTTATCCACTTTGTGACTACCAAGTCGGAGCTTCTCGCATGGTTACATTAAAGAGATACATACACTGTTCAGGTAATTTTAATGTCCATGTTGCCGATTTAATTTTTGTGCTGTATAGCAGTACTTCTCAAAGTTTGGTTCTTAAAAATAGTTGGACCAGAACTTAAATCTACTCGGATATGTTTCAAGCCTTGTAAAAATACTAGAAAAAAAATTGTGCTGCAAAATTCTGAATACCACTAAAAAAATGTAACATGTACTGAAGTTTGGGAACCACCTGCTCATGTTCTTGCACTTATTTTTTAGAGTAACAGTTGGAGATTGGGACATCAGAAATGACAGCCCCAACAAAGCTTCTGATAATCCTGGGGGAGAACAACGCACTCAAGTTAACCCTTCCTTTGGGGATACCAAAGAATGTTAACGAGCTCAAAGCGGAGATTGAAAATCAGTGCGGAGTTTCTGAACAGTTCAGATTGCAGTACATGGACACAGATTTTAATCAGTTCCTTAACATGACATCCACATTTGATCTAAAAGACATGGACAAAATAAAAGTGATTAAAACAGGTGTTCCAGAAACATCCACTGGTAGTAATGAAAGCAGTGTGTCCTCATTTAACTTGGGTAGCCCCTGCTCTGGCCACAACCCTGATTATGACACAGATATACTGTCATCGCCAGAATCCAGGTCATCAAGCTCCTCGAGCTCAGCAAACTCCACGCTGCGATCAGAAGCCTGGCCACTGGACTTTCGCATACCTGAGTTTAGCTTTGATGTAGAGCTGCAATTGACAAAAGGCAACCAGGAATTCCAAGCCAATGGAACACTTTTAACCCTAAAACCAAAGCTCAAGTCTGACATTTTAGAGAGCTTGTCTTCAGAAATTATGAAGTACAAAGCTTACCCTTCAGACAGCAATCTTAGTGATGTTTGCCAAGCTTTGGTTGTAAAGCATCCATGCTTGAAAGAGAAGGGTTCAGAAACTGGATTTTCTGCATGGAAGATCAGTTTGAAGTATAAAATGTCAAACTATCGTGGAAAACTGAAGAACTTAGGGTGTAGTGAGTTGGTCATCAATTCTCTCAAAAGAAGAGGGAACAGTAATGTGCATCCCAACCAAGTCAAGAAACCCAGGAGAGCAGAGGTGAATTTCTGCCCTGATTATCCAGCTGGAGAAACCCGAGAGAGTCAGGAAGAAGAAAGGTTGGTGCTGCTTTCAGAGTTCAAGAAGAAGAACAACAATGAAACCATCAAAGCAAAAATGGCCCAAACCTTTCCTCACCGGAGGCAAGAAATTCTTCAGGACATGCCCTTCGTAGCTGACTTTAAAAGCCGATGGCCAGCTCTTTTTTCTCCACGTGAGGTAACTGAATCAGTTGATCTGCAAATGCACTCCACATGCAATATTTTAAACCCATCACGCTAAACATTTGTTTATTTTACAGATAAATGCTGAATTCCAGCGCATCACTACGATCCCGCTAACATCCACATTTATGGCACAGCTGGACAACAACACAACCAAACTGACCAAAGTCTTCAGAAACAAGGGAGGAACATCTGGACGCAAGATCACAGAAATCATGGCTGCAATTGATGAGGTTTGGAATTAATTTTTTTCAATGCTTCATTCCCTCTTTTAATACATATGATTTTGTTGTCTCCTTCTATTGTAAGGTAAAGTTTAATGTTGGTATTATGGGATTGTTTATTCTTTGTCCTTTTCATGATAGTGTTGTCACAGTAATAAAGTTTTAAGTTGATTTGGATACTTTATAAAAAAAATTGCCAGAATTAAAAGCTGTTTTTACAGGACAGTAGCGTTTCCAAAACGGGATTTGCCGCGGCTCCCTGGGGAGAATTTTGGCATTTACAGTAGAAAAGCTGAAGCTAGAATAAACTGCCATCAGGCACCTTTCAAACCAAGACGGGATAAAGGGAGGTCTCTGAGCTTAGTACTACAACTGTTTTTTCATTTGTCCTTGCAAAACCTCCTGTTCAAGTCCTCCAAACACACCCACGTCACCCTGCTTCTCTTCCAGCGTCACTGGCTGCTGGTCAACTTCAAGGTTCATTTCAAGATCCTGGTTCTGGTCCTTAGGGCCTTACATGGACAAGCACCATCATACAATGGAGATCTTCTCAGTCCCAACACCCCCAGCAGGTCCCTGAGGTCCAGTGATCAAAGCCTGGTAGTGCACAACAGTCTAAAGACCAAAAGTGACAGATCATTGCTGCTGTGGCCCCCAAACTCTGGAACTCTCCTCCTAAGCCTTAGATCAGTGGACTCAGTGGTTTACTTTAAAAAAAAAATCCTCTGTTCAGGCTGGCTTTGGTGTGACCTCTTGTTCATCCTCTTCCTCACTGGATTCTTCATGCTGCTGTTTTTGGTCGGGTTTCTGTTTTTTTTGGGATCCTGTGGTTACCTTTTTTTGCTCGTCACATTTTTTCAAATGATAATGTTCCTTCTTTCCTTAATTTTTTTTATTTTAAATTTTGTTGTTCTTCTGTAGTGTGTCATGGACTTTTTTTCTCAAAGCATTATATACATTTATTTTGCTGAAGTTAACTGAAAATGTCTTTAAAGTTTAGCTAAGTAAAATTTGCTTTTATGTTTTACAGAACGACACAGTTGCAATGAGAAGAGTGTGTACGCTGAAAGGACTTGCAGTCTACCTCAATGAAGATCCGAACAGCTTGATCAAAGAATATCAGGCAAGTAATCAAATAGAAACAATTTCCAGTAATAAAAATTTAACTGACGGTAATTTTTCCTCACACACATTCATTAGATTATAACAAAAAGTTAAAATTAGAACATTATTGGAGATATAAAAGCACAAGCTTATGCGGGAGTGACCCTTGCCATTACAGTTGGGGTGTAATGTGGGCTGAGTGTACTGTCTTTCTGCTTTGTTGTTCTGCCGTGTACTCAGATGATGGACCAACACCTCTCATCTCGCTCTGAGCTGTCTACTGTTTTGCAGCTTAAAGGGATATTCCACCCCAAAGTGAAAATTGGTCTATTACCATATTACCCAGAGTAAGATAAGTGAGAAAAAATAATTTTGTAACCAGTGCAATAATTCTCCTGATCCGGCAGCAGTCTATTTGCTTTTGCCTAGCATTTAAAAAATGGAGTGAATGGGAACTATAAGCATTTTGGTTGCAAATGACTCTTTAATGGTACGAATTATTCCTGGTGAGCTCAATAATCATGTCGACTTTAAATGAAAAGTAATAAGTAACTTGAAGGATTTGGAGGAGTAGATTTAGACTTGGGAATACATTATGGTTACCACATACAACACTGTAAGCCGCCGCTGCATGGTGCATGGATATTCGAATATGTGTTTATTTATGGAAACCAGAGGCTTTTTCAACCACTGCTGTTGTATCCAAGTGCTATGCCATGGCGGGTTACAGGGTGCTTTGGCGTAACCGTAATGTAGGCCCAAGTCTAAATCGCCTCCTCCTGCAAATCCGTCGTGTTACTTTTTACTTTTCATTTGCAGTCGACATGATTATTGAGCTCACCAGGAACAATGGGTATAAGATCAGAAATGTACTGTGCTGGTTACAAAATGCTTTTTTCTCACTTATCTAACTCTTGGCAATTTATGGTAATAGACAAATTTCCACTTTGGGTGGAATATCCCTTTAATTGATATGAAACCCTGCAACTTGTATTATTATGTTTATTTACTTATTAATTTTTTTAGGATGTGGACTTCCATGAGGCCGAAAGTGAAATGGAGAAGACGCTCATTGGCATCTACGTCATCAAAACAGAAGGAGAGCGTGACCTTGACCCGGCAGAAGACATTGGTATCATAATTGAGGGTGTCGCTGTGCTCAGAGATCTTCCTGATGTTGCCACTGCTGTTGTGTTGTTGTTCGGCCTGATCTACACTTTAAACATGAGCTACCCATCCAACCTCAGGTACACTTTTGAGTTTTTTCAGAAAGTACTGATGGGACTTGATGCTAAGAAGCTATCAAACAAAGTTCAAGTGCTCAGAAACAAACTCCTTGAATAAAGAGGAGGAAGCGGGAGGCCCTTATTGCTTAACTTAGTTTGAATGCTTTACGTTCAGGTATAGTTAAGTTGTTCATAAACACTTTTTTTCATTGTCAGTACTGTTTCTTGGGAACATTCACCAGTTTTAGAGAACAATAATGTTCATTTGCATTTTAGCAAAATACTGTTACTTAAAAAATTGGTGTTGCACTTCTTCTACTGCTACTTGACAACATACAGAAAATGACAGACATTTTAAAAAGTTCTAGCGGTTAGGCCGCTGTGATTTGATATTTCAAAGAATGTGACATTTGGCAGCTGTCTGCAACTTGGGATGTAACCATAACTTGAAAAACTGAGTAGCACTGTTTTACAGTACAGTTTTTGAACAAAACAGCCAATTTTCACTGTTTTAAATGAGTTTAGTTTGCTCTTTCATGCTTATCAGTGTTTGAAAATAATTCCTGAAACGTCCTGTAAAATGTAGGATTTTTTTTGATAATTTGGATGCTTTCTGGACCAGTTGAAAGACAAGTTGGTTAGCACTTCACTGATCTTTGAAGTAAAATATTGTTTTATGCACAAAGTATTTAGTTAAAGTTGTAACAAGTTGTCTGCATTGATTGCACTTTGTGTTAAGCTACGGCTCTACAGTCTTTTCGGTCTGTCAACAAGTATTTAATATGCACTGAATGTGCTTAGTAAAGACAGGACTTTGTTGGATCATTTTTTTTAATCATTTTAGTTTGACGACAAGTTGGTTAGCACTTTATACTGATCTACATTTTCTGCACAAAATATTCACTTGGAATTTGTAACAAGTTGCATTGATTGCACTTTGTGTTAAGCTGTTGTGCTTGGAAAAAAGTATTTTATATGCACTGAATGTGCTTATTAAAGGCAGGATTGTGTTTGATAATTTGGGTGCTGTCTTCATTTCTTCCTAAAAGATCTCCCTAAGATTTACTTAAAAATGTTATGTCAAGTGGTTCCACATAACTGCTTTAAGTAACTTTTAAGAAACTTTGCTATTTTGTATGGAAGTAACCAGTGTAAATGATTTATTTGTAATTGTATTGAATAGAAATTACTTAACAATTTTATATAATTCAAAAGTAACAAAGTTATGTAGCAGCTACATAAGTTTTACAAAGATACTACCTAACCAGGTTATGTCCTTCTAAAGCAGAAAAGTTATGTACCAGCTAAGTAACAGTATTACAAAGATATTGCCTAAACAAGTTATGTAGGCTTAAAGCAACAAAGATAAGTATCAGCTAAGCATTGCAATTAAGTTACATTTAGCCAATACACTTACGTAAATCTAACTTAACAGTATTGAGTTCAAACTAAGTAACAACATTTCTTAAAAGTTACTTAAAGCAGTTGTGTGGAACCACTTGACATAACTTTTTTAAGTAAATCTAATGTTTTATTTTTTTGAGTGTAGTTACATCCTAAGGTTTTAAAAACTGAGCTTAAATAAATGATTAGCGGTAATAAAAGCCGAGGGAGGTCAACAGTGATCACTGACTGTTTTAGGAGCTTTTTGAGATCAAATAGAAGAAAATACATAACATTAAACATGTTAACAACACAAAAGCCATATTAAACGCAGACTACTTTAGACCCGGAAGTAGGATTCGTCGCGTCATCACTGAACAACCGGATAGTAACCTTTGTACATTCATTGTCTCTGTGAATCCCATTAACATTCCTTTAAAGTTCCTCTTCCCCTTATTCATGAGCCCCGGGTCAGAGTCCGTATCCAATAGAAATTACTATTATAATTCTCAGTCTGCGATTGCCTCACTCAGGTTTAGAATTAATAAATAATGTCAGCAGTCAGTGCGCAGGATGTGTTTCCAATTTATTACACAATGTAAACACTTATTCCCCCCACCGCCTTTCATGTTATTTAGGTGTCAGCATCACAAGAAAGTAGAGGGTCTTTTTATTAGTTATAGTGAGCTCATCAATTACCATTTCATATTCATATGTAAGACACCATGTAGTCCTGTCATGAAGGAATTTCATAATTTCTCTTGTCTTCACATTTATTTAATTGGCTCCTGGTGTGCCTCTTAATGAAATTGCATGTAGAGTGAGACTGTACATGCACTCATATTTCTGTATTTCTGCCACTGTAGGGTTTTTTCTCCTGAGTGCATTCTGAGTAGAGGGACACCTGCTCTGTGAGTAATGAGAATCTTGCCAGGAGGCCTTGTGGGTCAGAGCTCAGCTCTTCACTGCTTCCAGGCTTTCCCACAGGCGAAGCTGGGAATGATCCACGAGTCATTACTCATTGACTTGATCTTTGCACACGCGCAAAGTATAAGCACTGCTTCTTTTTTAACACACTGTGTAAGTCAGCTTGCTTATAGGTGTACCAACTGACTAATCATACATGTCATACACATTTTATGATTTGCTCTTCCGTTGAAATATTTAGTGATTTAGGAAAAATTGTTTAATTATTTCACAGAGGTGATTATTCATAGTTCTTCCCGATTTGTTATTTTGATTAGAAATAAGCTCCATCTTCAGGAAATGCCATTATTGCCCAACATTACCTGCTGCCTTTCCAAATCTGCTAATGATAGCTTTTTGTTTTCTGAGGTAGAAACAGTAATAGCCTCATCTCGTCTGATGCTTTGTTTGGAGACTGCCTGGGAAAATTCCACACACCGAAGCTGAAAGTGCCTTTTCCCAATTAACCACTTAAATCAGCTCTGCAGCTGAAAACCTCCTCTCTGTTTTAGTCATTAATTTGCGCACCTCTCTCCTCTATTATGATGTGCATTAACAGTTCATTCATCATTTTAACGCCTTTGAAGTATAATTTGTAGCTACACAAGAAAAGGCAGATTTCATCTCCTAAAGAACGGCCTGCGTTGCCTTTGAAGTAAGCTGATCAAGGTGTGACGCTGTCCGGAGGACGCTGGTGGCTGGTGAGGATTTAGTGAATTCCCACAAAAAACAAAGATGTAGCTGACTGCACAGCAGAGCCTTTTTCACAGAGACTGACCTTGAAGCTCGACTGGACCGTTATAGTTTATTACTGTAGATTTCAGATGTCTGTGCAAGCTTTATGATTCATTGCTACTGATTTCATAGTGCTTTGCAGACCATTTGACAGTGCTGAGTTTTGAAAAAGAAGACAACAAAGGTGGAGTCATAGCGAAAGCGCAATAATGGCCTTTGTTGTAAAGTTAAATTTAACTTGAGCAAGTCAGCTAAGCAACATCATCACCTTGCAATGACACAAATGGGTCAGAATCTTATAAAATAGAAAAAACTACATCCCTCCTTCTTTGTCCTGGCTTTAATTTCTTTCTGTTAATAGGAAAAAGTTAGTTTTATGTGTCATATCCCTTGGTGCATTTAAGAGAAGGTCAGGTTTAAAGCAAATTTGAGCAGACACATCAGAGGGTGCTGCTGGAATAGTGCTGTTAGTTTCGATATCAACCTCTTGAGCTTCACTAACAGTGCAGAATCATAAAGTAGCAGCAGAATCCTCACTGGGAGAAATATACACTGCAATACGTATTCGTGTTCTCAATAGCGGATGGGCTATACATCACTGTCACCCTGATCCTGCTTTTTTGAATTTCCTATTTGCATGACACACGGTGAGAATGTGCTCCGTGAATGCCACCGATAACTGCAGTATGCAAAGACAACAATGGCTGCATGAGCCAGATGTGAATCTGCTAGCAAAAGAAGTTATGCATTATGCAATTTGTCTTTACCACAACCGAAAATCTGTTGCAATCCAGGCAGAAATCACATATTGAAGCTTCATTTACATTTACATTTCAGTTTAAAGGTACAATGTGTAAAATCTCGCCAGTAGATGTCAGTGTATCGCAGACTCTAGTCAGCTGAGTTCTGTTTTGTAGTCTAGCAGTCTTTTCCTTAGCTGTCAAAATGCTGGGTGTCTGTGTTTATTTACTCAATAAGAGCCTATAAAACCTGTGTAAGGAGTCAAATACAGGTTGTCAATGAGGCTCATTGTGTCCCATGCCAGAGATAACGAGGTGATTGTTGAGAATATCCTAAACTTTTCTGTTGGTAAGCACTGCTGTTTTTGCCACTGTTAGCTGTTGCTGTCGTAAGTGACACACTAATCAGTGTATATTTATAGCATAGAATTGTTTTTTCTAGTAAATAAATTCAAAAAATGACAGACTGCACCTTTAATGAAATAATAGCAAGTAATGTTAGCTTTGCCTTTAGATATATTAATTAAATATAGGCTACATATACTGTAGCTAATGTTAGGAGGTGAATTCCATCATTGGAGTGCCCAGTGCTTTTATCTACGTTCCACACAATCATACTAAAACCAACGAAAGCGTGTAAAATGTTTTTTGCACATCATGTGCCTTAGCCTGGTAGCTGGTATGAGTAACAGGGATGTGATACCTTTGAAAGGTGAAGCAGCTACACTGAATTATGGAATACTGTGGGTCTGAATATTGTTGACAACTTCTGAGTTAATGTTTCTAATCAAGTCAACATATATTTGTATTCTAGTCATCTGAAGATAAGAAAAGGCATGCATTTGAGTTTAGGCATTATACTGTTCAAGTACACTGTGCAAGGGTGTTTAAGTTTAATGTGCTTTTGCAATATGTAAATTTCACTTTTAATCACTGTATTCTCTTGCATCAGTTCTGTTACTTCTTGAATAATCCTCTAACATACCCTTGAGCTTAAAACTCCTCAGGTGTGCCCTCTGCTCTTTAGGGAACCTGGGGGATATAAGTGCATCGAGAACAAAGGGATCTCATAAAGAATGTAAAGTTATGAGCATCCACCACTCTGGTGCATTGTAATCAATTAAAATTGCTTCTGGCTGAGAGTATTAGTTGCATTTTAAGGAGATTGGTGTACATAGACATTACAGCGTAGGGCGTTTTCATTATCTTAAGTGCACATTGTTTTGTTTAGACCAGCAGAAAAAGCAGGAAATGAGTATTATGGGCAAGTCTGAGCATCTGAATAGATAAGTCAGACCTTGGTCCTGCATCTTTGTGAGGTAAATTAGGCTATTAGTTATAGCCCAAACTACCAGCAAAGATAACTGCCTGTGGTCCCTGTATTATGTATATGCCTAATATTGAGGTACTGTGTACATTTCATTACCACTGCTCTGTTCAGTTTGATATTGAATTCATTCCTCCTCCTATTGCACAGTGACTTTGCCCTTGATTTCCATCCCTACCAATATGAACATAACTGATGTATTCGTCTTTTAAGATGCAATTTTTAAACAACACAGAAACTGTATTAGACAGAAGAGTCAGCAGATGACAATATTTACTGTTCGTGTCCTTGTAAATACAGTCGCAAGAGTGTGCTGTGTCACTCTCCCTTGCTTGGCTGCAGATACATTGGCAGGAGAGTGATATGATCTTGCTACAACAGACAGAAATAATGTTAGAATGAGCTATCTAAAAACAGCAGGAGTGTTTAATGTGGTCTAGAGGTCCACAAGAGGATCAGAAAATTGGGCACGTTTTTGCTGTCGCCTCACAGGAAGAAGATTCTGAGTCCCAACCTCCTTTAGTTGGGAGTTTGCATGTTCTCCATGTGCCTTCATGGATTTCCCTCTAACAGTGCAAAGACATTTTTATTATTTTAATTAGTGACTCTAAACCGGTCATAGGTGTGGATGTGACAGTGTGTAGTTGTTTGTTTCTCTGTATTACCCCTGTAATGGACTGCCAACCTGTCCAGGACGTACACCACCTCTCGCCCTCTGATAGCATTACTTTTGATGGGTAGATTAATTAAAATTTGATGTGAAATTTCAACTCAATTATTAATATCCTTATTAAGTGTTGAAAACTATACTGATAGTAAATAAGCCTGAAAATACACAATTAAAAAAAAGAAAATGTAGCTGTTTTTGATAAATGTGTTATAATTTGTTCAAGATTTTTCCTGCTGTGCTATTATGATAAAAACAACAAAACTTATTTTGTGAAATATATGAAACATAATCTTTATGGGTTTCTGATGATATTTTAAGGTTACTACCATAACTACCATCCAGTACTCTACCTGAAATCTGAGCACCTTCAGGAGTAGGAAACTTTTTTTTTTTTTTTGCCTACCACTGTTCAACGCTGATGTAACAAAGACAGAAAGACAATAGGGAGTGTAGGGCGCAGACTGGCTTTGTTCTCGATTCGACATCCCAGTTAATAAAACCAGAATACTATATTGTACTAATACATATGAATATTAGCCATTTTCAATATCCTCTTTCATTCTATCACATAGTCCTCTGTCCTTTACAAATGCACATGCTCACCTCATATTACTATAAAAAGAACTTGTAAGCATATTGTAAATTAGATTCCATTCAATAGTGGGAGCTCAGTAGGTTGGCTAATATTTCTTTTGATGATCACAAACACGAAAGGATCTGATAGTCATTAATGTGGGGCCATAGTGTGCGACTAAAGCATTGCAATAATTTTACCAATGATCCAAAAAGCTCTTTGATTTTCCAGAATATGAATATCCTGATTTTTCACTCTGTTATCTTCTTTTTGCACATGAAAATGTTTCAATAAAGGCTTTGGTCAGATAAAACTGGAAAACAGGAGACATAAAGCAAAACCAGCTGTACGATTAATCAAAAGATAATCAAAAGAATATAAGTGCATATATAACATACCATTCATTCAAAGCTAGTGGACCTTTTTCACACGTCATATGCACCGTAATAGGAGTTTAATGGGCCATAATGGTAAAAGCATAAAAATCCATCAAAAACATATAAGCAGTACAACAGTTTTGGGTGCAAACGCACATCTCTCATAATAGACCATTTTAAGTTTTCATGAATTCATTGTAAAGTAGATTAGAGTTTTGTTTTGTTTTTTTCCATTTATTCTGTGCTTGCATTGTGTTGCATAGCTTTTGTGCACACAAAAACTTTTGTTCTTGGAGATGCATAAAATGCCTCCTTTGAATTCCAAGCTTTATGACTTCCAAGACTTATATGTCACTGTACAACACATTTGCAGAATAACTACGGTAGAGACAGAGTAATAATAGCACTCAGGCTAAATCCTGCAATTGTGTGTATACTCTCCATTTTCAAAATAAGATAAATGCTTCTTATACACTCAAAAAAAATAAATTGGGTGGTTGTTATATTTACAAAAGTCTAACTTGTCATTTGAACAAAATAATTTAATGTTTCTATGGTGAACGCAATTAAATCATGTTGGATGTGCATGAAATTCAAAAACGTATTTTTTTCTTGTTCAGATGACATGATACAATCTAGGAAGAGTGGTTAGTTGCTTGGACTCACGAAATTCACAAGATGACACGAGATGTAAAACCCTGGGGTTATAAGAGGCAGACAACCATACACACAGCACGTGTATGTATTACTATTTATTATGGTTTAACTTGTCAAGGACAAAAACATAAAGGAAATTCTGCATCAAGCATAGCTTTCCTTCTTTTGTTGAGTCTGTATTGACAGCTCAATGTCATGGTGGCTCGTGCTGTTGCCTCACAGCAAGAAGGTCCTGGGTTCAAATCCACAATCTGACCAAGTTTGCGATGGGTTCTCTCTGCGTACTCTGGTTTCCTCCACAGTTAAAAGTTATGCCGTTATTAGGGTAAGGGTAATTGGTGATTCTAAATTACCCAAAGGTGTTAAAGTGCAAACGGTTGTTTGTCTCTATGTGATAGTCTGGCGACCTGTCCAGGATGTACCCTGCCCCTCTTACCCTATCACTTCCGCAGCCCAGATAAAGATAAGAGGATGGGTGGATTGGAAGTTGCTCTAAATCCGTTGAATTTTTTTGTTGAACATTATGTAATATGAACACAACATGCACTACAGACATAAGTTACATTTGTTCATTCAACAAGATTATCACTGGTGTAACAAACAAATATTTTACAAGTTCATGTAACAAGACTGACTTTTGATGTGCCAAAGTGTTTAAACAATATAACATGACTTTAAATACAGGGAGTGCAGAATTATTAGGCAAGTTGTATTTTTGAGGAATAATGTTATTATTGAACAACAACCATGTTCTCAATGAACCCAAAAAACTCATTAATATCAAAGCTGAATGTTTTTGGAAGTAGTTTTTAGTTTGTTTTTAGTTTTAGCTATTTTAGGGGGATATCTGTGTGTGCAGGTGACTATTACTGTGCATAATTATTAGGCAACTTAACAAAAAACAAATATATACCCATTTCAATTATTTATTTTTACCAGTGAAACCAATATAACATCTCTACATTCACAAATATACATTTCTGACATTCAAAAACAAAACAAAAACAAATCAGCGACCAATATAGCCACCTTTCTTTGCAAGGACACTCAAAAGCCTGCCATCCATGGATTCTGTCAGTGTTTTGATCTGTTCACCATCAACATTGCGTGCAGCAGCAACCACAGCCTCCCAGACACTGTTCAGAGAGGTGTACTGTTGTCCCTCCTTGTAAATCTCACATTTGATGATGGACCACAGGTTCTCAATGCGGTTCAGATCAGGTGAACAAGGTGGCCATGTCATTAGTTTTTCTTCTTTTATACCCTTTCTTGCCAGCCACGCTGTGGAGTACTTGGACGCGTGTGATGGAGCATTGTCCTGCATGAAAATCATGTTTTTCTTGAAGGATGCAGACTTCTTCCTGTACCACTGCTTGAAGAAGGTGTCTTCCAGAAACTGGCAGTAGGACTGGGAGTTGAGCTTGACTCCATCCTCAACCCGAAAAGGCCCCACAAGCTCATCTTTGATGATACCAGCCCAAACCAGTACTCCACCTCCACCTTGCTGGCGTCTGAGTCGGACTGGAGCTCTCTGCCCTTTACCAATCCAGCCACGGGCCCATCCATCTGGCCCATCAAGACTCACTCTCATTTCATCAGTCCATAAAACCTTAGAAAAATCAGTCTTGAGATATTTCTTGGCCCAGTCTTGACGTTTCAGCTTGTGTGTCTTGTTCAGTGGTGGTCGTCTTTCAGCCTTTCTTACCTTGGCCATGTCTCTGAGTATTGCACACCTTGTGCTTTTGGGCACTCCAGTGATGTTGCAGCTCTGAAATATGGCCAAACTGGTGGCAAGTGGCATCTTGGCAGCTGCACGCTTGACTTTTCTCAGTTCATGGGCAGTTATTTTGCGCCTTGGTTTTTCCACACGCTTCTTGCGACCCTGTTGACTATTTTGAATGAAACGCTTGATTGTTCGATGATCACGCTTCAGAAGCTTTGCAATTTTAAGACTGCTGCATCCCTCTGCAAGATATCTCACTATTTTTGACTTTTCTGAGCCTGTCAAGTCCTTCTTTTGACCCATTTTGCCAAAGGAAAGGACATTGCCTAATAATTATGCACACCTGATATAGGGTGTTGATGTCATTAGACCACACCCCTTCTCATTACAGAGATGCACATCACCTAATATGCTTAATTGGTAGTAGGCTTTCGAGCCTATACAGCTTGGAGTAAGACAACATGCATGAAGAGGATGATGTGGACAAAATACTCATTTGCCTAATAATTCTGCACTCCCTGTAAATTTAATTAGACTAACTTGGTACAAACAAGTTGTTTGAATAAAAGTCAAATTAGTGGAATTTTAATGTTAATATTATGTTAAACTTACAAACATATATTGTGTTGAAACAACACAATCAAGATGGATTAATATGACATGATTTGTTTAGATGGAATATAAGTGGCAAGATAAAATTACTGTGTCAAAGTTACTGAGACTAGAACACAGAAAAAGTAAGTAGATTTTATCCTCACCTTTTTTAAAAAAAATTATTTTTAGCATGTAACCCTTTTAAAAATATGCCTCAGTTCATATAAACATCATCTGTGCAAAGATTTATGTTTCTAAAATGAAACCGTGAAAATTACAGCACTGTCAATACATGAATATTCAGACGTTGTACAAAAATGTTCAATTTTGGCACACGTTGGACACCATGCCAGTTGAATTTTTTAGGTGAAAAATGCTTTTTTAAAAATATTTTTTTGAAGAATTAACCACACATTTACATGGCAATGGCCCTTGTCTCCCGTGCTCATGGAGCATTTAATTGGCCTCTGGCCCTTTAAACTCTGAGGGGCTGTAACTTTGGTTTCTTTTGGTTAATCTACATGATTGACACCGCTTTTTAATCGTTTGAGCCAATAGGATCACAGTAACAATGTCACGTTCACGTCACTACAACCAATCTGTCCAGTCATGTGTCTGTAGGGGGGTCTAAAATTGAGGTTGTTGACGGAAAATGGCTCTGATGCAGCTAGTTAGGCGTGGTAACTGCGGATAATCACGTGGCTACCGGCGAAAATAACTGAGGAAATCAGGACAGTAAGCCAATTTCTGTCTTAGCGCGTTTGTGCTGCAATGTGTTTTTGTGGTCTTCTTTTGCGGCTCAGTCAGTGAATTCTGGTCAGAGCGTGGTGAAACTTGGTGTGTGGAGTCAGTAATAGCTCTGGAAGATAACTGGCCTTCCTTTAGCCGGTTACATGAAGTTTAAAGGATTTCCTGTTAGGTTTTGTTTGTTTAGCAGACTTGTACGTATTTACATAACTGCTCGTTTAATCATGGCTCGTTTTCGTTGTGTTTGGTGGTTGTAGAAATGGTATGTGATTTTAGCTGAGATCCAGAGGTTTCTGTGGACACCACACATGTCAGGACTTTCTCACCCTGTGTTATTATAACCGATTAAAGTGATCTCCTTTTTGTCCCCGGTACTAGGGGCATGGGGCTAAAGTGGTTAACAGATGGCCCCTTTTAATTACCCATCTCTCTTTGCTCAGCATGGACGCAAAGCATGGCTCGTTCCTATTCTCTCCCATCTTAATCTATGGTGACCACAACACAATGTAGTAAATGCACTGGTTCTTATGTACACTTTTCCATTCTAATTGAGCACTCAAAATACTTTGCACTTCATCCAAAATCTTGCAAACTTTCATACAAGCACTTTGTTAACTAATATTCACATATTATTATCTTAGTTGACAGGCTTTCTTCTGGCAACCCTTCCAAACAGGCCATACTTGTATTTTTTGTTTCTAATTGTACTGTTATTATACATTGAACATGCTAACTGAGGCTTGTAGAGTCTGAGATGAGGCTCTTGGGTTTTTTGCTGTTGCTCTGAGCATTGCATGATCTGATCTTGGGATGAATTTACTGGCAAGTTGTCTCTTGGGAAAATTGGAAACTGTCTTGAATGTTTTCCACTTGTGAATAATCCTTCTCACTGTGGAATAACAGGCTTCAAATCATTTTAAAATGGCATTATAATCATCCCAGACTGATGGGCAGCAACTATTGTGACATTTCCTCTTGTGCCATTGTGCTAACACACAGGTGAATGCTCCAGATCTGCAAAAACTCATATAGATGGTCATACTTGCTGATGTTCAGTTACTCAAGTGTATTTATCAGCACCTTACCGGTAGTTAGTACTTAGTTATTCACATTCTGCTTCTATATTTTAGCCTACATTTTGTTAAATAAATAATGATACACTGTATATGAGAGTATATGAGACTGTATATGTTTTGTATTTATCTAATTTTGAGACCTGGTATGGAACAGATTATTTTTATATCCTGATTTAAAACTTCAGAATTTAATCCTTATCTCACCAACTAGATTCTAATTTCTTTGTCATGTCTCAGTTTTGTTTTTCTATATTTCCAATTCCTTGTGACTTTGCCAGTAAATTTATTCATAATAAGCTACCATATATGTCTGTGCCATACACAAGAGAAGCAAAAAAAACAAAAAAAACCAACCCCACAGCACGCCTGGTAAAAACCACCCATAGGAGGGATTTTTGCTAGTAACTGAGGATATTTTGAGAAGAAATACATTTTACTATTATTATTATTTTATTTGTTAACTTCAGGAAATTATCCTTGGGATTCCCAGGGAAACCTGATTGTTAAATGTGTCAGTAGAATGAAGGTTATAGAGACCTATGCTTTATTTTTACTTTGACATCCCCCCATTCTGTGTCATCCAGCTTCAAAGAATGGGACCCTGGTCCAGGTCTTTCTTTTTCCATGCAACCCATTTTCTTCATGTTTCATGAATTTTGTGTAGTTTTACAGTTGTTTTGTTAGCAAAAAAGCAAACATAACCAAACATACAGCTTCGCCAAGGCCTGAGTCTTTGCCTCAGCTGCTGCAGAGGAATAAAACCTCATGATGCAAGTAGTATCAGAAATGGTAAGGCCATTGCATGAATGCATAGTGTATTATAGTGACTTGTGCAGGAATGTCTCTCTTATCTGGGTTTAATTCTAGTTTAAAGAACTTGAACTCCAAGGTCTTGTTAGCTGTTATCCCTTAAAGGGCTCTTATATGATGGTGTCTATACAAAAGAACATTTTCATCAGTTCAGATGGGCTTTTGGGAAGGGGGCTCTTGCACAGACAGCAGCTAAAAGCTTTTAGGCAGAGGTTGAGGAGAGGTATTTGATGTTTTTTGATCATTAAAAACCTAAATGTGTTTGGGCCGACCATCATAGTAAAATTATGACGCTGTAAATGAGCTATATGGGCACTTTGAAGATGGCTCACCTGCATTATAGTCATCAGTGAGCTAGAATGTACATTTTGCTTAAGAGCTTCGCTGGCAGTGTGAGACCTGTGCAGTGTAGCAATTTAGTGTGGTTACCTGAACCTAAGTATGCTGGTTATAAAATTCATCCTGCTTTTGACCATGTTCAGAGTGTGACATGAAAAGAAACTAATCATTTGTGGAAGAAGCTTATTACAACCCCTACAGTTACATCGTGAAAGCACCTGTTAGTGACTGCAGTAACTAACATGAACAATGGAGGTTTTACACAGAGCTAAAAAAAAAAAAAAAGTAGAAAGGAGGTCTGGGGGGATGGATGGTAACCATTACCTGTCTACCACAGACTTGAATAGGTCAGCATATTTAATGCTTTATACCACTTGTGCCCCTTTTCCCATACATCATTACGAAGGCACTGAACGGCAATATTTCTGCCCGTGTTACGGCAAAATGCCCGTGTAACAAAATCCGCTAGCTCTGATTGGCTGAGCTCAGAATGCCTACAATGTCCACAATGCCTTCCAAATCATGTGATAACCACCTTGGCTTTCGTACTTACGCTTTGCTGTTCCACTTGAACGACGTATTGTTGTTGCAGTTAGCAATTAGCCTATAGCCTATCGTTCACTCAAAAGGCACGATGGGTGCTTCGACTTACGAAAATCTTCGACTTATTAAAGACCCTCGGGAACGAATTAATTTCGTAAGTCGGGGTTCCACTGTATATGTATAGATAGATTTTTTTTTTTCTTCTCATGTATTTATTTTTTTAAGAAACACAATGCTCCAGAAAAAAGATGTTTGAGTAGTTAGAAATGGTGCTGTCATATGCTAATGGTGCTACATGTGCTAATGAAAGTGCAGTGAATAAAACAACAGCTTGAGAGCCGGTCTGCTTCACAGCATCCACAGCTGATTACTGTCTTCTGTGTAAGGTGTTAACTAGTGTCTGAAAACTGTTGCAAACTTAATGAATAACAACACAATTCCTGTTAACTGTTAAATGTTTTGTTTGATGCTTCACGCCCTTTATTTACACTATGGTGCTGCATTGCTCTATGCTTTATTGAGTTCATAATACGATGAAAATGTAATGCATTTGGGCTCGTGCACAAATACTAACACACATTTCACCCTGTCAAAAGAAAATTTTCTGTTTTTCTGTGGTGACTGTTTAGCCAGTAATACATCTACAGTATGTCAAACACATCCCATTACCAAAGGTGAAAAAATATGCTATTTTACAATGACACGTTTTGGGCTTTGCCTGAACAAATGTATTGTCTGTTTTAGATATGAGATAAATCGGGTCTATGAGACATCTATTAGGAGCAAGTTCGGTGCTTTGCTGGTAGGAGAGGAGCTAGCGGTAGCTGCTAACGCGTCTGTCAGCAATCAAAATCAACACTAACAGCTAAATGAGGGGAAAAAACTTGCAAATTAAACTCCCCTGTCAATCCACATCTGTTTGATCCTGTCTCACTGTCAGTCTGTATCAAGACTCCTCACTACAACATCATTTGAAGAATATAAAAAGAGGGTATGTGTTCAGCCGTGTTACTCTGCCTTCAGACAATTGTAAGTGTGTGTCTGTGTCAGTAACATTTTTGAAAATGGATACAGCTGAATATAAAATTGCCTCAAAGTTGTTTTGGGCTCTATGAGAGTTTATTATAGATTTTATATACGATCTTTATTACCATCTAAGGCACTCCTGACCTGAGCTTGCCATCTCCCATTTCCTCCTAACTGAGATATGTCTGCCTCGCCTTATTTGCTCCCTTTGGCAAGTCGTTTGATTAACAGAACAATAGTTTTTAGCAGCACGGTTTTCAAAAACGATATAACCCTCCGTATAGTGCACGAAATAAATATTTCATGCCCTCTCCCTTCAGGGTACAGTCACACTTTAGCTCATTATATACTTACAATGATAGTCGACACATACTTCCAACACCCAGACACCCCAGTTTTTGGCGATAAAGTCATCCACATCTTACGTAGGAAGATTCCTTTTCACAGTCTTTGATGGAAGGCCATGAAATATTAATTTCACAACAGCTGTCTGCTCACCCTTATTTGACGGGGCCTGTCAGCCTTCTAATAATCTTCCTGGGTTTGGTCTCATTTGTGTGTCCCCATCGAGATGCCTGTAATCTCCTTCATTATTAATCTCACAGAGCAGAAATGTCATGCCGCCAGCTCCGGTGCACACTCGCCATCATTTAATCCTTGTTTACCAGACTTCCTTTTTCACCCCACTGAAGCCACCCGCTGCTGCCACACCAGCGTGCTCGCCCCTAAAGAATAGTCTTTTCATTCTGTCACGAAAGCAGAGAATTTGCATTGAGATCTATAGTCTTTTTCCTGCCACACACCCTTCTTATCATGCCTCTAATGGATCACAACAGCCTCCATTGTGCCTTGCATCTGTACGTGCAGGCTAGTGTGTGTGGTGACTGTTTGAATGAAGATACCTTCAGAGCCCCTTGAGGATTTTCTAAGCTGATTTTTACCCCTTGTTGCATGTCCTACTTCCTGCTCAATCATCTCGTTTCCAGATCCCCAGACTCCTGCAGCTTTAATGTGGCATCATAGGGTGTGTACCTGGCCAGGGCCCACATTTGGAATGAAAACAGTTTGTCTGGTTTTTGTGTGATTTATCTGGGTATTGTATAAAAACTGTGCCATAAGGAGACCGATGGAGACATAAAATGTGAACAGGCTGTTAGTTTTGATCTAAAAATGGATATTTTTATAGAATTTCCTTGATTCTTTGATTCCAATGTTCATAATACAGTTTTTCCTTGATGTCAGACATGTTTAAAATTGTATCAGTCATTTAGCAGCGGTATAAATGACTGAAAAGTCTTGCCTATTTTGAGTAACCGCAGTCGGATTAGATGGTACTGTACCTGCAGGAGAATCATAGAAAGCCAAAGTGTACTGCAGACTAATAATGTATACTTACAGACAAATAATTTAAAATTAATATAAAGCAACTTTATATCAACGGCCACAAGCCAACTGTGCTCCTAGTGCCAGTCCCAAGTCCAGATAAATGGGAAGGGTTGCCTCAGAGAAGGCATCCAGTGTAAACTTTCGGCCAAATCAAACATTCAGATCATAAAGATTGGTCTTCCTATTGATTGGTGCTGTTGGCCAACAGGGTGCTGTTGTACTGTTGGCTAAAGGCAAAGCAATAGGAGTGGGGGAAGGTTAGGAGTCAGCGAGAGAGAAGAAAGGCAGGAGTCTGGAGATGAGAATAGGGACTCTAAATGTAGGGGCTTTGACTGGTAAAAGGGGAGATGGAGAGAAGGAAGGTCAATACATGTGCCGAGGAAGGATAGTGGCTACATGGGTCAAAGGATGTTAAATCTGCCAGGCAGGAGGAAGGGAAGACCACAGAGGAGGTTCGAGTACTTGCAGAGGGTTGGTGTGACAGAAGATGCTAAGAATAAAGTCAGATGGAGGCAGATGATCTGCTCTGGAAACTGATAAAGTGAGCAGCTGAAAGACAAAGAAGATAAAGCAAAGTGATATTTAGCATTTAACATGAAAGGTAAAAGCCTTGAGTCTTATCTCAAAGCGGTTGAAACTGTAATATTAAAACACAATCTCCCTTTAAGGACAGAAACTTAAATGGTTTTAACTGATTTATTTTCTCATTTTTTTTGTTATTGCTTAACACCTGGAAATCATTAGCTTATACTGACCATAGTTACACTGTTCACTCATTTGTCAAATTTAGCTGAAGATATTATTGCCCCAAACAGCCCATCAGCATCCACTTACAGGCTAGCTAGAGCTGCCTGTAGCTGTATGTTTTGCCTCAATTAGGGACACAAGTGGTGGTGACACTGAAGCCAGATTTAGAATTAAGACAGCAAGGATGACTGGGGGTCCTAGAGGGGGTGAAATTTGAGGTTGAGCATGTCTATGAGAGTACATATGTGTACCAGAGAGGCCTTGGCAGTTCAGTGGGACTGTATATTAGCACTTGCCAGCTGTTCTTTCTTATATGCCAAATCCTCCTCTGTTTGCTGACAGGCTCATTGGCAGCTGCATGCGGGATGGGGAAAGGCACCTGTCTGAATTGTACAGGGGGTCTCAGCAGCGCCAAACAACCTTACAGCAGATGGAAAATGCTGGAGCAAGTGGCCTGTGTGTATGAAAGCTTTTATTTTGAAATTGATCCTGCCCACAAAGTACTGGCACATGCCTCGTGGATCTGTAAAAACAAAATTGGCACAGTTGGTCAAAGTGATTGTGGACATAAGGACTGATCGTTACAGCCATTCATCTGTTTTTACACACCTTTTATAGACTTTATAAATTCCACTGTTAGCCATGACAGATATTCACGAATTTCTCCCAGATTGCTTTGTTTTAATGGTATGCCACAGCACTGTTGTTGCTCCCTTAGGTAAAAAGTGGGATGCATCAAGTCTGCTTGTTTTACTCTGTATTCATAAAATATTGCAATACAAGTAGAAAATGACATGTCAAAAGAAACAAGTTAGGTGACAGTCAATGGGTCCATACTTTTCCGGGTCATATTTAAAGCAAACAAAGACAATGCAACTATTAGTGGCTCAATTCTCCCTCTGCTACCACCTTTCACTCTCCTCTGGTCTGGCGTCTTAATAAATTCACCATATCATCTCTTCACCAGGATATGTGTTTGATTTTTTAGGTGGCTGCAGGATTCTGAAAAGCTCTGAAGAGTTCTACCACTTTTAAGTCAATCTTTGCATAATGCTTGGTTTAATAATAGAAGCAAAACTGAAAACAAATCAACAATGGAAACCATTTTAGCATTCATACTTATTTAATTGAGGAAGGGGTTTTTTTCTGACTGGCAGTGTCTTTTAATTTGGTAAAGCGTTGTAAATGTATTGAAATGAGTGTTCCAACTTTACAATTTCTTCAAACACTTAACAATTTAATGGAATGTTTTTCAAGCACAGATTTAATTCATACAGCATGCCAATTATTACTACTGCTTGTCAAGACTGGAATCCTCTGCATTGGATTTATTAATTATTTTGTTAATTGGGCTACTATTTTCCTTAAGTAAATCCATAATTAAACCAAGCTTTTGCAAAAAAGTATAATTTAATCAAGCGTTACGTCATCTGGGAGGAGTTGTTGAGGCAATGCCTGCTGTCAAGACTTGCGGTCTTTAAGTAATGACGTGATGAATCCTGCTTCCTGGTCCTAACTATGCTTTTATTAAGGCTGTTGTGTTTTTAACATGTTTTAATGCTTTGTATCTTTTCTATTTAATCTGAACAAGCCCCTAAAAAAGGCAGTGATCACTGTCGGCCTCTCTCGGTTTTTATCACCATTTTAAAGCTCAGTTTTTAAATCCTTACAATGTAACTACAGCCAACCCATGCAGCAATTAATGAATGACTAACCTCGTATGTATGGTGGATGGATTATCTCAGTTTTTCTCCTGACTGAAGTTTGGCATTTGTCCCTAACTATCGGGAACCCTCATGTTAACTTTTATCGAGTAGAAAAAAGTTAGTGTTCATCCTCCAGCTTCACTGTGTTTTTGTTATGCTAACTATAGCTTTGTAGCTAGCCACCACGCAGCACATCATTATATACCAGCTAGTCCTTCAGTCACCCTACAAACACCACTGCTGTTTAGTTGCCTATCTTCGTTTATGTCGAAAGTGACAGCAGAGCTGTAAGTTTTAATTTTTTCAGAAATCCCTCAGTCAGACCATGCTATATCATGTTTGGGTTGAAACTAGTGAGCTAACTTGCTGCTAACTTCTAACTCCGTTAAATTTAATAAATTCTGTTTTCGTGGCTGCCTGCGTGTTAAACTTAATTGTTACACCTGGTAAAGCAGCCACACTGACCATTTTATTAAAGATATATAGAAACATTTTCATTTTCACTTGAAATACTAACATGAAAAAATATATTGGTCTAGCTAAAGTTAATGCTTGTAGAGAACAGTTCATGATGAAGTAAAATCTGTTATAATGAAAATAGCAGGGAATATTAATGTCATTAATAGGTTTTCTAACATATAATTGGAATTTAAGTAAGTCTACTTTGTTATCATTTACAGGATAGATATGACATGAAGGGATTAGCTATGCATTCTGATTTCAATACTGCTTGGAAACAAGCCTACAGGGTTGCAGCTCCAGAATAAATTAAGTGAGTATCCAGTTACCCATCACAATATAACTTATTACAAAACCATTATCCCATTAGTAAGTCTGTACTCGGTTTGTTGACGATGATAGAGGAATATTAAAGCACTCATTAATAGATCTGCCACCTTCTGCCAGAGCCTTTACAAAAGGAATAAACAGAAGAGTAAAGAACGGCTCCATGTAATGAATGTATTGAAACTGTCTGGAATAATGAACCTTTTGATGTGGGGGTAAACTATCATTATTTGTCAGCTATGGACTTCAGACACAGGGACCAGCTGGAGATATCATCATTTCATTCAACCTGTCTATTCATATTCAGGAGACCCAGGAGGCAAAAAGAGCAGGGAACACATGTGCAACGTAGAATATGCAGGAGCGCCATTGTCTAAGAAGCAAATCTTTTCAAATTACTGCAATGTCAGGATGTAATGAGAAAGATAGGCAGTGCAATAAAGCTTGGACAATAAACAAGTCACATCTGACATCCTAGTAGGTCTGCTTGAGTAAATATGGTAATATGACAGCTTTGATAATCCAAGGCTCACAGAACAACAAACTCTCACTGCTTTGATATCTGTGTGCATTTGAAGAGCCACGCATTAGATAAAATGAGCAGTGCAGAGCAAGCGTGATGCATATGCGCTGAGTGGCAATCATTTGAAAGGTATAACTGGTGATTCTGCAGTGAGCATAACAGAAAGTCCACATCTCTTCATCCTTGAAGGTTAGAAATGTGCATCTAATAAAAATAAATGACCAGGACGATTTCAGGTTAAGTGTCAGTTGATATTGTCGATACAACTAATAAGAGAGTCACAGCTCATAGTAGGGCAGAATGGACCCATGATATGTAGTACTCCTCATTTCTATATATTTTGCTAGGAAAATGGGAGATAGCTCCAGCAGTTTATGTAAGTTTGCACATTTTTCAATATTAAACACAGCAACAGAGTTCAAGTAGTCTTTCAGAACAGTTTTCTAGGCCTACTGAAGGTTATTCAGCAGATTATTAGATTCTTGCAGATTAATTGTCAGTCAGTTGACGATAACCAAGAGCTGGTGTGATGTACCAAAAAAACTGGGTTTTCAATAACCATTCCCATGTCTGCAGACCAAATAAATTTTGGAAATGTTATATTTTCAATATGTGATGCATTGTTATATTTCATATGAACGCACATTGTTATCCACAGAGATACTAATGTGACTCTTAGTCCCATGAGGGTATCCAGGCACTTGTGTTAAATATTATTTGTTCCCCTGACTAAACAGAATTCAATTATCAGGTAAAGCATGCAGTAGGGCTGTGCGATATGACCAAAATCTCATATCCCGATATAAGAATTCTATCGTCCCGATAACGATATAAATCACAAAAATGTAACATTTTCTGTAAATTCTGTGAATCTCGGGCAGCTCGACTTGCGGGAAGTGTTTCCAGCTGTGCGTCATGTAGCTGGTGTCGAGTGTTTTAACCGATGCATGAAACTATACATTTTTAGACATAAGTTGTAACGGCTGCCGTTTTCTTTGTATTTATTACATGGCGTGCTGCGGGGAAAAGCCTGTTCTAACGTTTGAGTCTAAGGTTTATTTTTTAGCACCTGGCGGCTCTTTTTTTACTTCTATTAATCTGCTCTTTGACGTGATTCAGTTTATTTTGAAAAGTCTCAACAGGATCTTGAGCTTTATTGTGAAAGGTTTATGTGGAACATAAACAAGCGGACACACGATGGTGTTACCGTCGTTGTTGCTAACCACAACGCATAAAAACAGGCGCTTGTCTGTCCGTAGTGTGGTTATATTAAATATAACAGAAAGAGAGAACTTTAAGAAATTAATATAACCACTACAGTGACCATCAAAACGATGAAAAACTATTGCCGTAAACAGTATATTTTGCGACACCACGAAACAAACGATAGTGTAAAATGAAACGATAGACGTTTTTATATCATCATCCGATATATATCGTTATATCAAACAGCCCTAGCATGCAGTAATAACATTGTTGTCTGAGAGGTAAACAATATTCCAGATTCAGGGAAATGTAACTTATGATGCACTGTAAGGCTGAAATAATGAATCAAGAGTCATTTCTTCAAGTCTAAACTGCCAGTTATGTTAATGGCAATTACATTACAGCATCCCATAAAATTCTGAATGATTATACTAAAGCTTAGCAACAATTTGTCCACACAGTTGAAATATTTCTATTAGTCAAGTATAAATGAAATCCATCTAAATGTCTGTCATTACCTGTTCTGAAACCAGAAACAACTGAAGTTCATATGTCCAAGACAGAGCCATCAGCCAACAAGAGTAATAGCAGTAGAATAAGCATCAAGTTTGATCAAGCTGTGATTACAAAACAAAACAAAACAAAAAAACAACAGAAGAAAAAATGAAGGAAAGGATAACCCCGGGAAAATGATAGAGAAGTGTCTCTTTGCCAGTACTTTTTATTTAGTGGACTTTAAAAAAAAGCGGCTTTTGGGAGTTGCTGAAGACAGAAAATATTGGGCAGCTGTTGCTCTCAGATCAGGGAAACAGATGACTTGCTGCTGAGATGAGCTGTGTGATTAGACCTGGAGTGGGACTAGTGGCACAGAGACATGAAATGAGTTACTGTCACAGGAAAACATCTAAAACTTGTTTGTAATTTCTGGATATTCATGTTTGACTGTCCATTATGCACAGTTTACTTTCATTTTCCAGTAATGCTGCTCTACAAAATAGCGGCTTGTCTCATCTGAGTATGGGTTGTTAGTTAATCATTTGTCATTGTGGCTCATTCAAGTTAATTACCTTACTAATCGATTTGAGGCTTTAAACTTATGTTGCCTTTGTGGTATTGTGATTTCATTTGAGTTCAACTCTGGGGAATATACGCTTATCTAAGAGCAATTACCTTAAAACAATATGATGAAAATTGATTTCCTGTGCCTCTGTAATGCTCATCTAATTAACCCACAATGCAAAGACTGAATATTCAACAATGGCTGCACTGCTTTTGATAAAGAAAAACATGTGCCCGGCAGCCTCTAATAAAAATATTTTAAGCGTTGACATCTGCGCAAAGTACTATAATATCTCATCTAGAGTTAAACTGAGTAAAATCTCAGGCTCTTATTATTTTGCTTAAGACTAAAGAAGAGTAATGTCCAAATGTGATTTAAATGACTTCGAACATGGCAACGTTTTTTGTGTCAGATAGGCTGGTCTGAGTATTTCAGAAACTCCTGATTTACTGGGATTTTCCCACACAACCATCTCTGGGGTTTACAGAGAATAGTCTTAAAAACAGAAAGTATCCAGTGAGTGGCAGTTTTCTGGTTGAAAAAGCCTCGGTGATGCTAGAGGTCAGAAGAGAAGGGCCAGACTGTTTTGAGTTGATATGAAGGTAACAGTAACTCGCACTAACCCTGCGATATTCAGATTGTAGTGTCAAGATTTTGAATAAACAACATGAAAAGATGGATTTATCCTACATTGCATCAACACGTCTGGTGGTGGTGGTGGTGTAATGGTGTGGAGGATACTTTCTTGGCACACTTTGGAGCCCTCAGTAGAAACAGAGAATTGTTTAAATGCCACAACCTACCTGAGTGTTGTTGGTGATTATCTCTATCCCTTTATGAGAACGGTGTGCTCATCTTCTGATGGGTGCTTCCGACAGGTTAACGCACCACATCACAAGCTCATAGCATCTCAAACTGGTTTCTTAATGATAACAATGTAATAAAATGTAATAAAGTGGCCTTTACTGTCACTAGATCTCAATCCAATGGAACACATTTGGGATGTGGTGGAACAGGAGATTTGTGTCTGAGAAATCTGCAGCAACTGTGTGACGCTATCATGTCAATATGGACTAAAATGTCCTAGGAATCTTTCCAGCACCTGGCTACCTGACTAGTGAAAAAATAATATGGCGTGCTATTTCGTTTTAATTATACCCTTATTTGCTATAAGCATGTATGACTGGTCACCTACTTCACACCTACATCTACTTATTTAGTCATATGGTGCAGTGGCTCCTTTGATCACGCATACTGACTGATATGGACAATCAAGGAAAGTCTCTGTTTCGAGAAAAGGTTTGACAATTATTTAAAAAAAACAAAAACCAACCAAATAACTTTTGATGTTTTAAGTCGCAGTCTATGAAAAAGACAATCAGGAGAAGGTTAGTGAGAAACAGGTGTCTTTATGAAGTCAGTAGTTAGCTGGAGAGTGTTTTAAGGGCCATAACATAAACTTGACACCTTCATGAAAAAAAGGCCAAATTGCATTCTTTCTGAATCACTCTGAGATCGTCTCAGAACTTTATGAAACTGAATTAAGGACATTGGAGAAGAACAGTTGCTTTCACAAACTGAAATGCTAGGAGTTATGTTTTAATAAAACAAACTGAGCAAAAATCAATGCAACCAGACAGAATTAAATGTGATGTGGTTAAAGTCAAGTATATTAAATAAAGTCAAAAGCACTATTATCAAAAAACACTGTTACCATCAAACTAAGTAGTAAAACATGACATTCTCAATAGCCTGCCTGTATGTGTGCTCTCTATTCTAAGCTCTTATAAAACTGAATGTGGGAATTTGCCTATGAGCAGCGTCAATTATGTGTTTTTGCTTGATTTTTAATCACTCTGGAGATAATTAGACTGTAATAAAAAAAAAAAAATCAGTTGGATTTTAAATGTAAGTTAGTTCACAGAATACTCTTTGTCATGTTAATGAGTGCTTTCTTATAAAATGTTACTGGTGCTGGGGAATATTTCACCGCTGCAATGTTTGGGGTGATCAATAAGTCAGCAGACAAGATGTAAAGTTAATATTTCAGAAGTGCTTTTTGAACGTGATTAAAATCTGGTAATAAAAGCATCATAGATTCATAGCTTTCTTTCTCCTCTATTTATAATATCAGATGCAGGATTTTCAATAGCTCAGTTTGATGTAGTATTCATTGCCAAGGGCACCGGCAGTCAGTTATGCGCGTTAAATGTTGTAGAGAAAATAGCTGTATGAAGAGGTCCCACTTTATTATACTCAAGGTGTGAATGCTTTATTTTTCAGGAGAGCCATTTGCTCCCACCTTCATTGCTTTGTGCACATTCTCCCCTGATATTCCACCGCAGTAGTTAAATGGTTCTGTCTTTAATAAGTCAGTTTTGTCTCCTGTTGAGGTTTTTTAAAATTCATTCACCACGCTTCTATCCCCATTGGAGCATGACTGGGGGAGAGCAACACTGAGTACAAAAGATTTTCTGGATTGAAGGCATTTTTTACAGAGACAGCTATTTTTGAACTTTTCTTTGAATGTTTTTATTTGACGAATACGTTTATGAGGGAAAAGAGCATTTTATAAAGTAGTTGTTTTCTGCAGCGAGGCATTATTGATTAATAGTGGATAGATGGGGAGGAGAAAGGGTTATATTGTAGCAAAATGTCTTATTGAAATCTACTGTAGGTCATTTCAGTTCAGTAAAGAGAAATACAGTGGATTCTCAAAAACATACACTGGCACTGCACACTGAAAAAAATATGTTGTTGGATTTACTTAATTCAATGGTGGACATTTGTTGCACACAGATGTTTTGCTTTGGCAGCAACTTAAACAATTGAATTAAATTAACACAATTTATTCATGTTCAATAAACTTGTGCAATTTGTGTTGATAAAATGTGACTTAAACATGTTTTGATGAAGTAATTTGAGCTCTTGGAATATTTTAATCCTTCACAATTTTCTCACGTTATCCCAACACGATTCAATAACTTTTACCCAATACTACTTGGTCACTTAAATACTACATGTTATCTTCAAATTACATTTTGCTATTATATTCTAGTATCAAATACACAATTTTCAAATGGAGGCCTTATAACAGATTGTATTGTTCTCTTCCAAGATGGTTGCTGGCATCCACCAGTAACCTTTCAAAACAACATGTCTAATTTCACTGCAGTAGGTAAAGAATTAAACTGACATTACTCCTCTACTGAATCTATATAAATCAACAGTTAAATAATGTCAGTTCTTCCGTGTTCTCTGGAATCAATCACAGCAAAGAAATTGGACTGTTTCTTTTGAAAAATGTTGGGAAAGAACAATACAAAACATTCTATTTAAGGCCTCTAACGTCAAGATTCAGTTAAACAACAATTATAACTAAACAATTTGAGGTAATGTTAGTTTCCATTAACATTAAATTAGGTTACTGAATTGGCAAACACCTTCCTATTAACACTACCCATTTTACCCCAATAACTAAAGAAATTAGCACTTGCAGGTCAAAACCTTTATTCAAGAGACGCAAAAATAACATTGATACAGTGACTGTCAAAAATTACAGCACTGATCATACTGTGACATCTTGGTTCAAAACAGCACACTTAGAAATATTCAACGTTCTTTACTTCAACTGAATGAAACTGAAAATACCATTTCACACGACCCATATGGGATATTTAGACTGTATAACTGTTCACGCTACATCTCTTCACTAGTAAAAGAAAGAAAAAATACAAAGAGAAATTTAAAAATGCTGCCAAACAGACAAACAGAACTTGTACAGAGCAAAAGGAAAAACAAACAACAACAAAAAACGGCTCGTCCTCATGGCAGTTGCAGAGTATATAAAAATGAACCCTGCGATCCGTTCCTGGAATTGAGCTTCAAAAATGCAGCAGAACAAGTGTGAGATTTAAATGTCCTCTCACCTAGAGCTGGTCACCTCACATGCATAACAGTGAGCTTCGTTGCAGGAGCAGTTTTGTCTTAGTTGTGAGCTTTTCTTGAGAGCTGAGTTGCATCCAACTCCATTACCACCCATTGAATCACCTCAAAAGTGTAGCAGAGTTGTGATGGGTAACTCATGTTGAAGGAATAAAAAAGGTCCAAACAGCATGGCTACTGCAAAGGTCACGTTATCCAGATCTTGAAGAACAACATCAGAAAAGTCATTGCCTGCTGCATCCTCTGGAGACAGATGTTCATTGTGGTTTTCTCAATCTGTGCAGTGGCCTCAGTCAAGTCCTGGTTAAACACAAAACATTTCTTTAAGATTCCTTTTTAAACTCATCTCTTTTGAATCTACCAGTTCTAATGTTAGAGTAATTTAAACCAATGCAAGCAACATAGTAAATAGCTATAGCCAAAGAGTGGTCTGCCATGCTGCCATTCATGGTCTAACAGAGTTTCTAAGAGAGGGTGAAAAACATAATAATTTCAAATGCTTTACATTAGTTTTTGTTAGAAAGACACCGGCCCATCAGAAATCCAGGTTATGTCACTCAGAAGATGTTAGAATTTAGACTTTCAGCCCCACAATTTGGTTAGCTGTTGGTCAGTTGGTCATTTTTTCAAACAAAAGCTAATATAAATATTGGTGGGATTTTCCTTTGTTCATTAGAATGACAAATTTAAAGTTTTTTCACACTGATGTGACCCCTAATACAGGGGTGGGGATGGGGCCTCAAGGGCCGGCGGCCGAGTTCACTACCAGGCCTCATGTGAACTTCAAATTATTAAAGAGGACTACTGGTCCTAACCAGTCCAATGAGGATCAAGTGGATAACTAAATGCATTTTTAAATGTTGCAAAGCCACAATCTACCCATAAAACACTCACCATGAACTCCTGCACCAAGATGTTGCAATTGTCTTTCACACAGATGCGGAGCACTTTGATGAGGGACTCCGAGGATTTATGTCATCCTTGACTATTATAACAAAGAAAACAGAGATTTGTGAACTTTTCAGTAGCACAGAAGAAAATGATCCCAGACAAAAACTCTTGACTTTTTAAACCAGTCAACATGCAACACCAGCATCTACAAAGCAATATCAAAAGTTCCTGTTTGACATCAACTTTATGGATATATAGTTTCCAGAACATTTATTTTTAAAAAAAGATAATTTTTTCTCAGTGGGCCAGTAAATGCATGACGAAAATTATGGCATCCTTTTAGTGGAATCATTACTCACAGGTAATAGTTGACTGTTTCAATGGATGTAGCATAAAAATCTTTTACTGACCTAATGCAATACATATACACTTTGTAGTTAAAGAATTTTAAAGTTCTTACTGTCATTATGGCAGCTACATCCTTTAGCTTTGTGCCCTGTTCCCCTGATCACTTTGCAAACACTTTCAGCAGACTGTCAGAGAAAAACTCAGCTCCGTCAGAAACCTTGACTGTAAAGGCATGGTTGGGATGCACTGGAATGCTGCATTTTATCTGAAATGACATAAAATTATTTTGAAATAACAGCAGGCACTGTGCTTGGTTAATCAGTAATGTTTTGTTGAATAAAAACTGTGTTTCCAGATCTTATGGGATTAAAAAAAATCCAAAGATGTTTGTTTCTGATTTGCAACCCAACAACCCACAAGTTACAACCTCATTTCAGTTCAAGTGTGCATTAATGCGAGTCCAGTAATCACCTTTCTGGCAATACATACAGGTATAAGTTAAACCTATGGCAGATTTTGGATCTCTCAGTTGTATTAATAGGGTGAGTATGCATGCACCTAATAATTATAAAAAACCTATTATAATTAAGTTACAGAAACGAAAATAGAATATACTTTCTTACCATAACACCTTGAACCCACAATCCATCAGCTGACTCCTGGTGAAATGCAGAATAGAGGTCATCTCTCAATGTGCAGCAAAAAAAACAAAAACAAAAACAAAAGGACAGCAGGTGAGGGCAGGAGGGGTAGGGATGTAAGCTAGCATAATGCCGCTGATGATATTAGCTAAAGCTGTTCAATGTCCAAAATCTCACTAACACCACGGTGCAGTAAATACACAATGTAACTGAAGAGTCAGTTGACAAATCTATTCACACAGAAAACCAAATTATGTTATGAGTGCCTCGTAATTAGGTTTAATGTGATATTACGGCTCTTGTGCCAAAGACAAATTCAAATGAAAAAGCGCCAATTCTTTGACAACAGATAAAACAGCAAATAAGCTAACGGCTCTTTTTTAGCATGTTACATGGCGACACTCTAGACGTTTAACTACATTTGGCTGAAATATGGTAAAAATGAATTCAAAAAATCAAGACATACCAAAAACGTAGAGTTGGCTGCTCGACTTGACTGAGATGGATGCCTTTTTTAAACCACGATCCAAAGCCCGCGAGATGAAATCACGCGTGGTTTCACGAGATTTAACGTTGCTATCTTATTGACTTACTTCACCTGAACATGATATGAACAATTGAATACACCCTTTCTGCATATCATGTAGTTTTTACACTATATAGTTACATTTAACTTTAAAACATGAGGCAATTGTGTTAAATGCATGCAAGATGCTTACATAAATCCAAGAGATGGCCAGTCCCTTTTTTTCAGTGCAGTGTATGTTTTCCTGGGTCTAAAAAGTATCTTAATACATATTTATGAACTAATGAAGGTGGCCATTACATTTTTCACAGAATATGACATTTTTCTTGATTCATGCATTACTTGTTTTATGGAAAACAAGCCGTGTGAAGGGGCCACTTTCATATTAATCATATAAATCTTGGAAAACATGCAATAAATATATTAACAACCATTTTCTCATGTACATAGCCTTTGTACATTTTAAATGGTCATTTACAGAAGACTTACATGTTTGCTTTCTTTTTTCTTTTTTTTTTCATTTATGTCAATGTCATCCCAAAGTCCAGACACACAGAGGTCAGTTAGATGACATAATCTGAATTTCTAAATATGTACTGTTCTTTAACTGATGGATGACTTGCCTAAAGGCGTTTCCACACTTTGGGGATGCATTTAGGGATGTTCTGTATGTCCATCAAAAAAAAGCAAATGCGCTGCTCAAAATAATTTAAGAACACTTTAGAAACATATCAGATATCAATGGGAAAAAAAATATTATGATGGTTATCTATGCTCATTTGGGTAATCCCAAAAGGTTGAGGTAATGTGTCACGAACAAAAGGATGGAAATACAAATGATCAACCTATGGAGGGCTGAATTCAAAGACACCATGAAAAGTAAACAAATGCCTATTTTGCTGAAAATTCATTGCAGCAACACAAAATAGTACTGAGTAGTTTGTATGGCCTCCACATGCATGCCTGCACCTAATGAGGTGACAGATGATGTCTCGGGGGGATCTCCTCCCATATCAGGACCAGTGCATCAGTGGACAGTCTGAAGTCCAATCTGGTGGAGTCAGACTGAAACATAATGTTCCAGAGGTGCTCTATTGGATTTATGTCAGGTGAGCGTTGGGGGCCAGTCAATGGTATCAGTTTGTTCATCCTCCAAGAATTTCCTGCATATTCTCACCACATGAAGCCAGGCACTGCTGTGCATAAAGAGGAATCCAGGACCCACTGCACCAGCATAGGGTCTGACAGGCAATCCAAGGATTTCCTCATGACACCTAATGGTAGTAAGGGTGCCGTTGCCTAACCCCTTAAAGTCTGTGTATCCGTCCATGGATATTTTTCCCCAGACCATCAGTGGCCCTCCACCAAACCGGTCATGCGGAATGATGTTACAGCCAGGATAATGTTCTCCACCATCATAAAAGCCAAACCAGACCCTTTCAGTCTGTGACATGTACTCAGGGTGAACCTGCTCTCATCTGTGCAAAGCACAGGGCGCCAGTGGTGGACCTGACAATTCTGATATTCACTGGCAAATGCCAATCGGGCTCCACGGTGACACGCAGTAAGCACAGGGCTGACTAGAGGACGGTGGACCCTCAGGCCACCCTGAAGTCTGTTTCTGATTGTTTGGTCAGAGTCATTCACACCAGTGGACTGTGGGAGGTCATTTTGTGGCGCTCCGACAGTGCTCATACCGTTCCTCCTTGCACAAAAGAGCAAACCTTTAATGGGATGTATCCAGGAGGAGTTGGACTACCTGTACAGCTCTGTAGGGTCCAGGTATTGCCTCATGCTACGAGTAATGACATTGACCCTAGCCAAATTAAGGCACTGTTTATGAATGCTTAAAGCGTGATGCAATTTCTTTCTTTTTTTTTTGACTTAGTCAAACAGTTATTTCCAACCTATGCCTGGCCACTGACTCTCTGATGCTACTTAAGACATACTCTCATTCCAGTAGAAGTAGATTTCTATTCAGCTACATGTTGTCGTCACAGACTTCAGCAGAGGCCAGAAACAAACCAGGGCGATGTTGTTTTTTTCAACAAAAATTAAATTCACTGTATATGATTGAAGAGTACGTGTGAAAAACTGGAGATGCAGCCTCCGGTGGGAGAATTTCTCTCGGGATGTGAAACCGGAATAATAATGACACACAACTGAGAGGAGAGGAGGGATTTCTGTGAACCAACCCTGTCACAACAGAGACCAGAATAGTGGTATTTTGAGTAAAGGGGATCATTACTTTAGTCACTGTGGCAAGACTTGGTAAATCCCAGAAGGCAGCACGAGTAGAATTGAAGTCTTAATTTTTTGGATCTTCTTTCCTCCACATGAAAATAAAATAAAACGAGTGGACACACAACTTGAGTTACGTATCTTTTACATTTTTGTTATGCTTGATGGTTTTCTCCAGCTAGTCATTTGTGGCCTCATGAATAATTCAAGTGTGAAAAATCAAAATGAAATGCGAGAGCGAAATATATGTCACACGAGGTTTAACATAATAATAAAGCCTCCACTGTTGATTGTCATCCAGATCTGGCTTCGTTTCAGCCACGCATTCTTGCCATTTCACACCTTCAGCCCGGCTGATGGAAAGAACAATCATATTATATCAGCTGAATCATTGCTCTTAACATGTGTGGAGCTCCATTACAGCTATCGCTTGGAGTCAGGGAACAATCGTGACAACGTGCTGGAGAGGATTAAACGCGACGGTGCTCTTTGTGGACAAGTCATATAAATGCCAGACCATATAATTATGATTAGAGGGAATCTCCAATAAATGTTAATTGAATTAGGAATTCAGATAGAGCTCTGTCGAGTTTGAGATGAATGTGTGATGATTCAAACTTGTTTCTGCTGTAAAAATGCTGATTTTAATTTGGTCAGAATCGCGGGTACGTTAAATAGATCATGCTGCTGAGTTGTTTCATTCCCATCTCTGCTCAATTATACATTTTTCTAATGAAATTAAAGGAAAGTGCAGTGGTGTGAAAGGTTGCTCAGAGTGGTAGTATGAAGCCAAATGTTTTATTGCTTTCTGCTCTGTTGCTCAAAAGTACCATTCATTATAAAACAAAACGGGGGAGACTGCAGCAGAAAGCACTGCAGAAAACGCTGCTATATTACCAGTAATCAGTGGAAGTGCCATCATTTTGTAAGGGCTGACAAGCCAGTCCCCTTCCAGACAGGCACCTGGAGGATGTTTACATCTTTAATCTGAATCTCAATGAATGTGCATTTAATTTATAAAGACACAGTCAGGTGTTTACTTGTAATTGAGAGCTATTTTCTGCCAGTGAGCTTGATCACATCCATTATAAATGATTATGTGACCATCCATGGAGCTACTGTTGCTTTCAAGCAATATTTGCAAGCTAGATTGGTTGTTTTTACACATTTCACTGCAAACAGCGGCTATTCATGCTCATAAAACCGAACACTGCTAAATGTATACGTGCATTGTCATAATAGTGTCACTTAGAGCTGGGCGATATAAGATTTTTTTCATATCACGATATGTTTTTTTCATTTCAGGCGATAACGATATATATCATGATATAAGCCAAATAACTATATTTGTAAGATTTAAATGTGACGTTGCTCACAAGTAAAATGTGAAATAATCAGCAGCTTGTTTTGATTTAAATATTTATTTCCCATAATAAGTTCAACAGGGTAGATGTACTTAAGGAACATGAGACTTTTTCAGATAAATAAAGGCAAATATTGCAAACTACACAAAAGCAGCCGCTAAAGCGTTTAAGTTTCAAAATAGAACAAACGAAACAGACGACTAAATTGTCAGTTCCACTTAGAAACAAAATATTAATTCTAAAAATAAATCTTAGTTTGTTTTACAGAAGAACAGACAAAATTGACGAACTTTTGTCAATATCAAATAAACTGAGAACTAAAAGGAAATTCTCAATCTCTCCTTGTTGTATAGCTTAGCTTTTCAAACAGTTTTAACAGTTACTTTAGTCTGACAAAAGCCAAATTACGAATTAGCGCTTCCAGTCAGAGATTGAGCATGCACTGGTCTATTGTATTTCCAGACTTGCTTTCGGCACAGTTTACAGTGCGAGCTACTCTGTTTTTTGTCAGACTTGAAATAGCCGAAATACCTCCACACTACGGAACTTCTATGGCTCTTCCGTTCGACAATCTCTCCGGCATTGGAACCATCATCTGTTTTCTCTTCGGTAACCTTCGGTCATGCTCGGTTGATTTTTCTCTAGTCGGCACACTCATTTCCTCCATTACCGTTGGCTGCTTCCCAAACAAATACACATGTGCGGCACGTAACAAGTCACGTGACGTGACGCTGCGGCTGTGATTGGTTCGGCTCTGCGCTACTTAATTTGGATTGGCTGTTGTTCTTTTTTTTTTCTTTTTTTTTTTTTTAAAGAGGACAACAGAGATGAGGCCTATCACAATAGTTTAACTTTTCTATCTAGGAAAATTTATTTCGCAATACATATCGTTATCGTTCTATCGCCCAGCTCTAGTATCACTGATGCTGATGTGCTACACAGAGTGAAAACAACCTGCCTTACTAACATTAGAAGACTATCAAACTTATGTAGTGTAGCATTATATTGCTGACGGGATGATAACATGAAAGACAGCCGTTCTCCTAAGAGCGTTTTCAAAGGATGGTAAAAGTTTTCACTACAAAAAAGCTTCTTGCACATAGATAGCCTGTAACCAGTGTAAGAGTTTTTAAAACAGTGACCCCATGAGATTTTCACCTTAAATCAGGGAGATATAGATAAAGGTCAGAAAGCAATTTAAGCGCTTCTGCAGGTCTGCTCAGAAGCTTAATTTGATAAGGGGATCATAAGAAAGGTCTTGCCAGTGGAATTGGTTTTACTGCCACAGAGCTGTAATGAGAAAGCAGCTGTTAACAGGTGCCCCATTTTGCCACTTTTTTAGAGTAACTGCGATGCTTGCTAAATTTATCATCCATCCATCCAAAATGCAACTGTTGCACCTGCTTCTCTTTGGGAGAGACTGCTAAGCTTATCTATCTGATGTCCAATTGCCATTCACCTTAAACAGAATAATAAATACAAAATAAGATTTTCTTCTCTTATTTTGTATTGAGTTGGAAAATTATTATTTTTAAAAAAAATGAGTGGTCATTAAGATGCTGGAGCAAATCATTTCCTCACACTCTCAATCCTAGAGAAGCATGATTAGGTAACTATAGCTGTGGTGACTGATATTGTTAGCCTATGTACAAGCTTATACAAAAAAACCTTGTTTCATGTTTCCAGCCACATTAATGGCACAAAGGATTATTTTATCAGTATTTGTATGTTGATAAAATAATTGTTTGAGAAGCCTCCTGGATTATCCTCCAATGTCACACAGTAAACCTCAGTGATCCGCAAACAGGATTAGAGCTTAATCTTCTTATTAAATTGTCATTCATGTGCTATATAATGACGCAATCCATCTGCAAAATCACTCAAATCTTTATTACAAAATAAAGACATTCTACCTACACACTTTTATTTACACATTGTGCATTTCTTCATTCAATATTTTTGGAATAAGACAAGAGTACAACTAAAGACTTTTAATGCAATTTGATAACGTGCTTTACATATGCAGTGTTAATGCAGGAATGATCAGCCAGGGATCAAAATGGAAACTTTTTACTCAGTGTAACTCTTTAGAATTGACTGCGCATCAGGGCATTAGACTGATTTTCCTTGGATACCTCGATAGAGAACGTACCGAGTCAATGGAACATTGAATGGCTGCCAGGCACTGCTAAAAGGAAATCCATGCATTCAGGACAGAGATAATGAAACCGAGTTAAGTCAAATCTTAAGACACGTACGAGTAACTCACTCTCAGTCCCGTAACAGTAAAGATTTTCTCCTTTAACTGAAATCTAGTTATTCTCTGCTCATGATGGACAGCTTATAAAATGAAGGCAGTTGCTCTCAGTCCTTTTTAATCCTGAGGTTATGGGAACTAAGTGCGCTTAACTTTTCTCCACTAAACTTATTTGGCAGATATCAGCTCATTTTCTGTGGCACTGTGTAGGACAACAAATTTGCCTTTGATAACGGGATCTGAATGTAAGTACTCACAATGCAGGCGATTTTGACCTTAAGAAGTCACACTGGCTTCAGTCAAAATGTGGTTTTCGTGAGTAATATTTTTGTAAAATTTTCATGTCTTAATAGTATACGCCTTCACTGACTATCAGTCATATCGCTGATAAATTAGGCTTTTCAATCCTCCAAGCATCATAAATAATGATAATGACTTACAGGAGATTTGATGAGGAACCATCTCTGTGTTTTTGTGGTCAAAGTGCCCTTGAACATAAATAACGGTGCCTGAAAAATGTCTTTCTTGGAGTACTTGTGCTCTGCTCGTTAGCTGAAACTATACAGCTCAATATGGCTTTTGCAGCTTGGTAACCTTAAATTGCATTGTTGCTGTAATGTGCCTGATCAATCTACTTCGCTGTTACAAATGCCTTAGAGTGCAAAAAAATATAATGCTAAATTACTCCGAGATTCGATTTTTATAATAGGTTTCACATGAGGGGCATGTCTACGTCTTTTTCATGGAGAGCCTAGCTCATTTAACACTTCCATCATGGCAATCTGTTCACGAGGTGGAAAGAGATTTGTGGTAAATTGTGGAGTTTGAGGAACGGTAGCCGCAGGGATTTCCTTTGAATGTACTTTTAATTTCAAATGAGACACCGGTGTAAAACCAAGCCAAGAAATGCACACATTAAAACAAAAAAAATTGATTTGTGCTGACTGAGCTGGATTTTTTGCAGAAGGTCTCATTTGATAGCAAATATTTTTTGAGGAATACATAGACTGTCTTTTTTCATGTCAGAGATAAGTGTTCTGGCAAATCCATCATGTGCCGCCTGCTGTCAGACTGTGGGAAAAACAATTAAAGGTTCCACACACAGGTCGAGTTGCTCCGATAGTCAATGAAGGCAACCTCTCTGGGTGGGCCTAGAAAAGATAGATTCATTAGGAAATGCCAGGGGAGGAGGGGTGGATGTGTAAGACAATTAAATGACCTACACTGGAGGGGACTGAGGACTCGGGGGGCTAAAAAGATGAAGGGAAAAGCCAACTGTTCAACAAACAAGTTCCTAGAACAAAGTTTGCACAGTACACTGTAATTATTAAGCAATTATAGGGATTTGGGTCAAAAAGGAAAACGGTAGACACTGACAGTGAAGTCATTATGGTGATCGAAGAGCTTAGAGGGTGTTAAAACTTCAGCATATAGAACTGTAAGACTTTGGAGTGTCCCCTGAAGGTCAGTGATATGCACACAGACACAGCTACACATTAATTTGTATACAAGCAGCCAGCAGAAGCACATTCTTGGCATTCGGTCAAGTCACAGACAATGTACAATATGGCCACAGATGACGCTGCTGTGTCGGTGCACGAAAGTGGCCTTCCAGATGCCCGTGCACGGTCGCTCAGTTAATCAAACACTCAGTTCATTA
This sequence comes from Rhamphochromis longiceps, assembly GCF_057381845.1. Lineage (NCBI taxonomy): Eukaryota > Metazoa > Chordata > Actinopteri > Cichliformes > Cichlidae > Rhamphochromis > Rhamphochromis longiceps. The sequence continues at coordinate 17,973,845 of NC_140563.1, forward strand.
ATGCTGCTTGTCACTAGTGTCAACAATCGAGAAAGTGCTGAGTATTGAATCGCGGAGGACTTTGTTCGCCAACCATTCTTGGCAGGCATTGATTTTAGCCGATAGTCCTTTAGCCCTCAGGCAGCAGGATGTAGCTCATTGATGAGACATTTTATCAGGGAAAAGGTCAGCCCGAGTGATTGATATCCTCTTTTATGAGTCGTAATATGGACGATATTAGTTGTGCACTTTGACTGCTCAATCTCAATGACATTTACTACAACCTGGCCATTAAAAAACGATATAGGAGTGAGACTGAATAACAATAACGTCCTTATTTTTGTGTATTTGAATGTTGAGCATCTATAAAACATGCGCTGCTGTCTTGCATATGACGGTGACAGCCCTTTTGGGGTCTTTGTTCAAGTGTTGTTTATGGCTCCTAAATGTGAGCTTGGGTAGATGGTGGTATTGATTATTTGTCTTAACATTGATCCATGCAGATAACCTTATGTTCAGTAAGGAATGGATTGAAGGGATTTAGAAGATCGAGATTAGCTTAGAGAAGTTAAACTAGGCATAATCTTTTGCTAGCTAATAGCTAGCTTAACAACCACTCTACAGATTAGCATAAACGTGTGTGGACATTTAGTACATACTGACTTATGTGATGCAAGACATTTGAAGAACATAACACTCGTTAAGACTGACTTAAGTTAACAAAATGAATGAAGTACAAGTACATCTCCATTATTTGCCAGAACTTAACATACCAACACGCTAACCTGTGATGATGGACACCGTGCTAAATGTATGTTATAATGCCACAGTTAGCATTCTGCTTAAAGCACTGCACATGCTCTGTTTTGGGGATTTTGACTGTAGATCTGTAGCCATGTTCAGGCAAAGCTTAAATGAACTTCATAGTTCCGTTTGTCAATACTTGCAAAAGTCACTTTGTGCCTAACAAAGTGCACTGGAAGACTTAGTCAGCACCCAAGCCATACCTTGTCATAAACAGAACTTCATTTCATGACAAGGTGATATCCATACTTCTGACTGGAGGCACTGAACTAGCAATTCCGTTGTATTTGCATATGCGTATTTCTCATCTTGTTCTGCTTACAGTGGCAAATTTACTTCTCAGCGTGATACTGAAGGATCCATGCATAGCTAATGCTCAACGGTAAATTACACTAATTGTTTTAAACCCTGACATACCGGCACAATTATACCTGTCTCAGCAGTGCAGGCAAATGTATTATTGATCAAAATGTTCGCTCGTTAAATGATATCCTATTGCAGCAGGAAGGGTAGGGAGCAAGGGAGATGTATGCATGGGGAAGAAACTGATTTTCTACCCGATCCATTCAGCTGTGATAAACTTCTCATTCTTGCTCTGATAGGTCACTTTGTTCACTTTAACAAACTCACAAAATACATGAATGACTCTCAAGTTCCTCTCTTGACTAACTGGATCCTTACATTCACTGAAGTGCTGTCCTGTAACTTGCATCCAATAAGGAAAAAACATTCCTTAAAATCCCCTTAATATGCAACATTCATTGCAATGAGAGCCTCATCAGTCGTTGCAAGAAGTTTGATGCTAATATTTCTAACAAATCTATACTGTACAGTGCATTCATGATGTATTTATAGCCTCTTACTTTTGTGCATTCTACATATTTGTTCAAACATTTAATATGGAAAACCCCCTGAAATTTGTCATTTTTGAAAGCCTTAAGACTCATCACTGTGTACACCGAAATTATCCTTAAGCCTTGTGAGGAGCTGCACTGGTTTCTCCTAGTGTGTGCCAAAATGAACTTATTGGACACAGTTCAGTCCATAAGGTCATACATTAAACAAGTCCAAGACAAAAACCAAGCCAAGTAACTCTCTGTAGACCGCTAGTATAAAACTGCACCCATGCATAGATCATGATACGGGTCAAAAAAAGCCTAGCAAGTGACCTAATTCTGAAATGGAATAAGTTTCCAACTGCCAGCACTCTTCCCAAAGTTTGGAAAAGAATAATCATTTAAAGGCGCTCAGTCAGTGAAGTGACCGAGAACCAAACTGCCTCTCTAACAGCTCCAGACGTCTACTGCAGAGATAGGAGAGCCTACCAGAACTACCTGAGCAGCTCCTGATCAATCTTGGTTGTGATAGTAAAAATTCTCAAATCTAAGACAAAAAATTGAACACTGTATTTTGTGAATACCAGATCATCACCTGGCTAATGTGGAAAGGGCATTGAGGACGCTGCTCCACACTAGGCAACAGTTCATCTTTCAGCATGACTGCAAACTAAAACATGCAGTTTCGGCAGTGCTGGAATAGCTGCAGGTCAATTTTCTGTTTATACATGAGTAGCTAGGTAGCCCCAACACGGACCCCCATAGTATATCTGTAGAGAGGCCTGAAGATGGCAGTTCAGACACAGGCAAACGGGCCTTCCAACAGTACCGACTGGAGAGTCTGAACTTTAACAATAAGATTTTTTTAAATATATATACATATGTGTATAGATTTGTTTTAAAAACAGTTTAAAACATTCAAAAATATATTACAATGTGAAGAAGAAAATGTTAAAACATGTTTATTTAATGTCTTTTTATTTTAACCAGATAGTGCCTACCCATACACTCATTTAATACCACTTTGTTACTCTTGCATAGAAGCATTCAATGACTAAAACAATAAAGGCGACAATGCGTGCGACTCAACCAGTGGAGAGTCCCAGATGTAAGGCTACATCTTCACATGTAGCTTATCCACCAAATAATCCTCAGTCTCATTTCTACATTGCTTTAAGCACCCTTTAAGTATTATAACACAAGCATGTGTAGAAGTGGCATCATTTGCGGCTACATTTAAGTGACTATTTCACTGAATTGTAGTTCTGGGAGTGGGGAATGCTGTATAAACTGTATCAACAGCAGGTGTAATTATCTTAGCACAAAAACTGTCCTCTTGAAACTCACTTTGCAAAAACTTTAACTATTGCTAATCCAGGCTCCACATTTTATTCTTGTAAAGATGAAATTGATAACTTTACAGTTCCCAAGAGTGCATGATGCTTATTTTATAAACCTTTTTGCTATGTGTTGATCCAGTTTGCCGCTGACTGTTTTAATTTATGCCCAGGCTTGAAATCGCTATTGAACATCACGGGGGCCAAGTGTTCCAAGCAATAACATGAATAATCCATTGGCAGTTCCTGTTAGACCAAAACAGAATGAGGCCATTCTCAATCACCATTATACTCAGGGGGAGTGCAACCAGGCTGTAGCAGCATTAGCCTTTCCTACTAAAAACTGATCACACTTTGCCTTTTGAAGTTGTACTCCATCTCACTAATAGGTGCACTTTGGGGTATTTAATATTAAATATTCTGCGAATGTATAATCACTTCATGAAAGAAATGGGTTTTGGAGACTTTTTTTTTTCTTTTCATTTGCAGGCCCAAGTGCAATATATACTTTCATCCACATGAAAAAGCAAACTCAGTAATGCTGAGAGTGATTTGTGTTTGTATTATATTGAAAATATAAATAATCAATTTATAGGCTTTAGGCTTTTAATCGACCACAAGTAAGTAAGTTATGAGTGATCTACCAATTATGAGTTCCCAAAGAAATAAACGAAACCTTTCAACTTTACAGTGGAGATGCAAATCTGTTGATGGTTCCAGCTAGCTTCACATCCTGACATTGAGCTTCAGAGTTAACTGATGAAACTTGTGAACGCATGATTCTTTCCTTAAACACAGAAAACGTTTGCCCGCTCAGCGCGCACTTCAGAAGAAAATGGATATATCTCACCGCTTCTTGGCATGGAGACCACTTTAAATTCATCACACAGACCTATTGCCTATGCCGTGCACGTTTGTCAATCTGCCTGTGAAATGAAGAGCCAGGGGCTACTGACCCAGACACATCAGCTCCTTTTTGGCCTCTAACAACACTTTCTGAAGTCTTCACATTCACACATTGATTCATTATTTTCAGTTTGCTGCTGCCTTCGAGGACACGGCTCAGTTTTTGTGTGGAGTGAGTGGGCAACAAGTACAGTTTATACAAAGTGGTTATGATGGCTGATGCAACAGACTTTGAATAATGAATATAAAATAAAATGCATGAAAGTGAAAAGCTTTATCTTTTAAATGAAACCTTTGGGATGTACAGTTGCTACGAACATATAGTACTGTGCAAAAGTCTTGAGCCACCCTTCATTTCTTTATATAGATTTCTAGGAAAATGGGAAATGGATGCATTGATATGTTGATCTATTATTTGGCAAAACAGCATTTGTATGTTTCTAAAATCAATATTTGGTATGAGCACCTTTATTCTTTAACACACACAGAACTGTCTTAGGCAAGCGTTCTTGTCATTTCTTACATATTCTTCAGGAATAATTCTTCAGGCTTTTTCAAAGCTCTTCTTGGGATGTTGGCTGTCTTTTATGCAGTTCTGATGATCCCACAATTTCAATGATGTTGAGGCTCTGGAGAGGCCAATCCATGACTGACAGTGTCCTCACCTAGTTTCTGTCCAGTTATCGTTTTCCTGGCTGGCAGTGCATTTGGGATGATTGTCGCGCTGAAAAATCAACCAGTTGCTTTGCAAATGGAAATGCATGTTATGTTTCTGCATTTATTATTTCATTAATTTTGCCAAAATCCCCAACAAGCACCACAGGCTGAAATTAATGGTTGTCAAACTGTGTTTTTTCAGTAAATCAGCTAAAATAATCTGAACAGATTCTGTGGTTTAGCATCAGTCTGCTAACTTTCTATTTTGTCTGTGGCAATTAAAAAGCCACGTAAACCAAGGGGTTTACGTGGCTTTCTTCAATGCTTGAATGATTTATTGGTCAATGTTTAGTGGAATACAAAATACATTGCCTTAAATTGCATTGCATCTGAAAAAGATCAGATATGAGGTCTGAACTGAAAATGAGTGAAAAAGCAGCCAATGTCCTAACGTGAGCCTCGTCTTTTCCACAGTCATGTACTTACACCTGAATTAGCTTGTCATATTACAAAAACGAAAAGTTTTCACTGCGATACTTTACACAGTGTGTACTGTGCACTTTTAAATCAACAATAGGCTCTTTCAAATTAAAAATCGCACACCATTAATCTTTGTCACACTGAAAATGTTATGGCATTTTCAATTGAATTCCACCGCAAGCACAGATACTACAAAGACTTTGTCCTCTCTCTAGGTTCTTCTTTTCTCCTTCCTCTTACCCCAAACAGTAACAGCAGTTGGCCACCCTCCCCGAGCCTGGTCCTGCGACAGGCTTCTTCCTGATAAAAGAGAGTGTTTTTTCCCCTCACCATGGTCACCAAGAGCTTGCTCAGTGGGGGCCACTGGATCATTAGGTTTCTATGAGTAATGTGTTTATGAGCACTGTAGTGTTTTGGTTATATATGCCTAAATAAAATGGGGGCACCATTAGGGTGTTATTTATAAAACATTTATTTAGCATACAACTGAGATGCATTTAAAATATTTACTCCAGTTTTGCAGTAAAATGTTCAAACATCTGTTACAATCATTGCTTTCTTAAATCAGCTGTGCGGTTTTTTTTAACATACACATTCATGCCAGCTGGTTTAATTAAAAACAACAGTCCCATATATTGTACCGTAATAAGACAATGTGTCGTTACTTGTAAAGTTAATGAAAAGAAAGATATGCTATGACAATATACAATACACGACGTATTGAAAACTACCATATCAAAGTACATGAAATGACAGACCCCTGTTAAAAACTTAAGACAGACATCAAAATTTCTTCCAGATGCACATATCCAACAAAAATAAATACTGATGAAAATGTTTAAAATATTCTCAATGAGTGCTTTCCTCAGAAGAACATTCTCATCTACAGTAGCGGAAAATAGTACCTGAAAATGACAGCATCCCTTTTCTGTGAAATAAACTGGAGTAGAAATGAATATAAAAATCTAATAAAATACTCTTGATAAGTCTTTTTTTATTCATAAAAATCAGTACAGAAATGAAAAGTGATTGTAGCTTCTAAAATAAAACAAAAATACAAACTGATTGTCTGACATACAGAAAACATTTTTTTCTTTTTGGCCATGAAGTCCAAAAATCTCTGCAGGGCAAAGTGGCATCAGTGCACTGTCCACTACAGTTATACCACATTTAACACCCATTGTGTTCATTTGATGGATATGCACCAACACTGGCTTTAGAATAAAATGACAAAATAAAATAAATACAATCTCAAAACAGGTTACCCTTCTGCATTCCCAGTGTCTTGATAGACTGTTTGTAAACAAATGATGACTCGTTGTTAACCCGAGTCTGTTTTTGATCCAGCTCACTGTCAACAAAGGAAGAGCTAGTCTCACCTAAGAGATGTTAGGCACCGTTTCTTTGATGTTACACCTGCTGACCCCCATCATCACCTTCTTCTCTGTGTGGCGTCTTGTTGAACAGACATGATGCTCTGTTTTAACCTCTTTGTAAGCAAGTGACTTGCTCTGCCGCAGTAGGTGTGGGTGGTTGTCTGCAGCGACGTCTCCAGCGGTCGAAGCAGCGAGGTCTCCAAGTTGTCGCCGAATTGGTACTAGGATCAAAAGTAAACATGTTCAGCTTTCCTACTCCTCATTTCAGACATGAAACAATAAAAACTGCCTTTTAATTGCATTCTTTCCATGCCCACGTCGTTTTCGGCTGCTGCACCAACTTAAAATGCAGCTCTTCTCGTTCTCCTGCCTTTATGCCTTTAAAATAAATAAATAAAAGCAGCACAAGTGTTTGTTTTTAATACCTGTTGTTTCCTGTGACAGCTTAAAGAAAAGAAAAAGCACAATGACAACTACATTCATCTCACATGAATTAAGTGCCACATTTATCACCGTCACTTCCAGACAAAATAACATTCTGTTTTTGATTCGTATCTGTCACTTCAGAGTGTGTTCGAGTGATGAATATCTATTACCCCAACTATTCGCAAATGGGCTTAATAAGACGTGACAGCGTCGGGGAAAACTACAGCTGCTGCATTCCAGATATGCTTCATTATTGTACGCTTTTGTATCGCCAAGTAAACAGCAAAGGGGGGGAGAAAAAAAATTTAAAAAGAAACTTTCAGCCTCCTCTGTGAATGAATATTGGCAGCCAAGGCTTTTGTCACGTACGGTATGCAAATAAGAATGTGTGCCTTTCACTTTTATATTGAGGTGCACCAATCTTTTACTGCTCGAGTAAATAAGGGAAATCACTATTTTACAATGTCTTATTTGACTCGAGTTTGGCAAAGTATTACATTACTCAAAGCGCACTTTCTTTATTATCTTTCATATAGTGCAGAAGGCAATAAAATACCATTAACAGCCTCCTATTGATTTTTATGTGGATGTGGCGGGTGCGTTGTCCACACAGCCATCATGATGTCTCAAACTAGCATCAGCACTAAAAATTTTACAACTCTTCTGTGGGCTTGGCTGGGTAATGGTAGTGCCCTTTATTGCAAGCTCCTCTGCTGGCTGAGAGAGAGCCTGCCTTGGGAACTAGGCTGACTAAGGAGGTCTCGGTTGGATCGAAATTAGAGTTTGTTCGAGAATTGCCTGCGCCGAGCTTTGGGATGATAGCCTCAAAAGACTGGAGTGGGAACAAAGTGGGAGGAGACTGTGGAGCTGAAGCAACTGAACGCTCTGATAAAAAAAAAAGAAAAGAAAACTTGAGCAGAACAGCTAAAGATAAAAACAAAAGGAGAATCATTTTTAAAAGATCTTCAGATCTCTCTTCCAATACAGCCACTGTGAAACACGGCCCTTTATCTTAGAAACATCTTCTCAACTTTTTGCTTACTAACGAGAATCCGCAGCACTCCTCTGCCTCCTAAAACCTTGTGGATATGGTATGTGCTGTATGTGTTTCTGTGCTGTCTGAGAGACTGATGGAAGCATGAGGACCGAGTGCCCCCATAATGAAGCCTGCTCGTTTTCTTAATGGCTGAGAACATTGCCCGCACTGATAGCGGCCTGGCTCGGCCCTGTGGCGGTAATGGATGGAGACCAGCTAATGAAGCTTCCCTTGCTCCCCCCAATAGCTGCCTGCATGTTGACCGGTAAGCTGAAATCAAAATGAGCAGATCGCAGGGGAGCTGCCAGCAAAACAGTGAAAGAGCTCTCAGGCTCTTCTGCTTGCTCACTTATGATACAAGTGCTGCATTTTAGCCTTTCAAGGCCTATAAGCTTAAACACATTTCAAGTTTCCAGGTGCTTTTTTGTTCAGTCTTTATTTCCAGGTGGTGTCCTGTGTCCAGACTTAAAGATGCTATGTTGACACTTTTTACAGGTGTTAAATCAAAATCAGACCTAGCCAGTTGTTTCAAACGGGTAAAAATCACACCTATGTTATTTACATCAAAACGCCCAAAAAATACCAAAAAAACCAAAAACAGACTAATCCTACGAACATTATTAGGCATAACATTATGACCACCTGCCTAATATTTTGCTGCCAGAAAGAGGCCAGACCTATCGAGACACGGAGTCCACTTGACCCCTGAAGGTGTGCTGTGGTATCTAACACCAAGATGTTAGCAACACATCCTTTAAAAGGTGGGTCCTGTATGGATCAGACTTGTTTGTCCAGTACATCCCACAGATGCTCGAATAGATTGAGTTCTGGAGGCCAAGTCAACCCCTAAAGTCATTACGCACCTCAAACTATTCCTGAACCACTTTTGTATTGTGGCAGGGCACATTATCCTGCTGAAAGAAGACACAGCCACCAGGAAATGCCATTTCCATGACGAGCTTACAATGTCTGCTGTATTGCTTAAGTACATGTCAAAGTGACAGTCACTTGGATGGCAGAACCCAAGGTTTCCCAGCAGAACATTGCACAGAGCATCACACTGCCTCTGCTGGCTTGAAAGAAACTGTGTCATTCACTTCACCTGTCAGTGCTCACAGTGTTAAAGCCTGATTGGTGTACACTGTTTGTGTCATCAGTGCCGAACAAAAAAAAAAAAGAAAAAAAAAAAAAATCACACTCTGTGACATGAGTCTTCCATTACATAAAAAACCCCAAACACAGCATAGCCAGAGGAGCTGTAAATCTTCACAACCCTGAAGAAATGATCTAGATGGTTAAAATACATGTTTGTGACCTGTATTTAAAGATATACAGTCAGTCTTAACAAAGTGAAAAATATTGACAGACAATTGGTTTCAGTCCTTTCACCCAATTTGTGGACAAAGTGACAAAAAGCCTTTTTCTGGAAAGCAGCCACATTCAATAGTAGTTAAATAAATTCAGATTTGCGTAGATTTGTCAGGCATTTGTGTTCACAGTGGTATAAAATCTAAGTGAAATGACCTCTTTGTCTAAACTGCATGTGAAAATGTTTGAATAAATGCCTTAAATGTTGAGAAGCAACAACTTTGGCTTGAATTTTTAACCTTGCAGTTAATAGGATACCAAGCAACCGTTTCACTGACTAAAACTGGATGGAGCCGACATGCCTGGTTTGGAAGACCAAAGACAGGATGATGAAAATGTTTAACAGGCTATTGATTAAGCACTCGTGGATGGAAGCATCTATAAGAGAAAAGCACTGACCTGCAGTGCTTATTGATAATGTAATAACTGGCAAATGTTTCTCCAAAATAATCTGGTCTTCCTACAAAACTGCCCTCAAAAAGCAATTTCTCACAAGAATAAACATGTCCCATGATATATTAAATATCTTCTAACTTTTTCCAGTCAGTTATTTCAAGAATGTGTTGTAAACCTTTGGAAGAATAAATGTTTTAATACCTTCAGATATGTGGCTAATTTTCATATTTGATTTTTTAAAATATTTCTTACATTTGAAAACTTCTAAATTAACATGCAAATAAAAATGATTTCATGATCTGTTTATTTTCTATGAATTAAAACTGTGTCTGTTCTTTGAATGATTGCGGTTTAAAGATTCCAAGAAATAAACAGACACTTGTAACGTGTTTCTAAATGATTAAACTTCTGATAAAAACCCCATTAGGTTTACAAGAAACCACTGATCGATCACAATCCACACAACGTTAACGCCCCAAGCCAAAGATGGAAGAGTCGGCAGCATCACTGAACGGGCAAATTTCACTGGCTGACTGCCAGGTCCCACCCCCAGGCGTGTGCGGCTGTCCCGAGCAGGGGGTTTACCCTCGCAGCCGAGAGGTTTCCTTGATGAAGACTCGGGGCAAAATATTTGCTGTTTATTTGGAGTCTGTGCTTCGGAAACCGTTCAATAAATTACATTTCTTGACATAGTTTTGAGGGATATTTGCAAACTGTGAACCACTGAAACACTGACAATAAGTGCAGCTGTTCTTTGTAGCAACATTTCTTAGCTACTTTAGTGTACAGCTTGGATTCTCAATCTGCGTCTTTGGCTGACTTTCTTGCATGCTGTGTCTCATATACTTCACTGAACAGAGTTTTCCGTAAGAAGGAAGGACACTTGAATATTTGTTCCCCTTGTAAGGTAAGGTAGACTTCTGTGAAGATGCCCGTACCTTCTGAATTGCTTCATAGACAGCTCGAAATGCTGGCTGTTTGTCGTCATGATAAACTCCTCTGTTACCATGGAGAATAAAGACACCTTCTTGTTCAGCCTGTTGACAGTTGCTGCCATAGATACAGTGGTCTGGACGGTAGTTCCACTGGCAGGGAAACATATACAGGCTTTCTGTAACACAGTAAGATGAGTGGGTTGACAATGATTCAAAAGAAAACCATTGAAATCCCTGAAATTTGTACTTGACAGTAAACATCCAAAAGAAGAAGCTTCTTTAATTAATCTTTGTCTGCTGGTCTGACTTAACTATCATGACACACAATAACGCCATGTATGTGGTTGCACTAACCTGGGTTATGGTGGAATATGATATTAAGAAGGTCCTGGTCACCCCAGGTGATGTTGAGCTTATACTTCTGGAGAAGGGGCATCAACATTTCCTCCCACTTTAGTGTAACTGTTGTCATGTCATTCTGGAACGACAAAACGCAGAAGGGATGTGTGTCATTTTGATTCTAGAAACCATAAACATGCCATTTTAGCCAATCAATCATTTGGGGAACACTTCCCATCCACGCAAAGGAAAGGGACTGTCTGTCAGCGAGCTCTCTAGGAAGCTTTAGCATTGAATTACAAGAGTGACCTCAGCTGGTCAATTTTAGTGGTGCAGAACAGCTACTTCTAAGGATTTAAGAACATTAGACAGCTCTAGAGGTTTCAGTCAAAATGCAAAACTAACACGGAATTGAGAAAAACATGCCTAATGCAGTCCTTGTTTTAAAAACAGTACTTATTTAGATATTGTATATTAAAGGCCATTTTATTAATCCTTTATTTATCCAGGTAAAAAATCTCATTCAGATTAAAAATCTCATTTCCAAGAGAGAGCTGGCATCATGGCAACAAAAGTCACATACCACATAGGTATATAACATTTAAAACAAATACAAATAAATGTATATCATGACCAAACCCTTTTTAATAGCTGATACACTTTCACATATATCATGACACAATGCGGTATAACCATTAGGCTGGTTAATAAGCAACAGATTTATCTTTACCTTGAAAAATTTTTCCCTGAGGCGTGTCATGTTCATGAGCATGACCCCTGAGTTGATGCCTGTCTTGCCGTAGTAAGGGTGGCGGGCAAAACGATTGTACCAGCCGATACGTGGTTCCTCATGTTCTGGAGCCATGGCAGCTAATTGCCTTGAATTGAACTGAGAAAGCAGAGCCCACATGTCTTCTACTGGCTGCAGAAAAATAATGTCTGTATCTACATAAAGCAAGGAGTCTACCTCCTTCAGAATCAGCTGCAAAAGACATATAGAAAAAAAAAGATTAGTATATTCTGAAAAAGCATTACTGTATTAAGCTATCTGAATGTAAAAAGATACCTACTGGCAGAAAAAGCCTCTGAGAGGCACAGGGTTTGAAGAGTTTCTTCCATTCTCTTGCATTCTCCTTGGGAAAAGTGATAGGGTAGATGCTGGAATTAAACCTTGCCCGAACTCTCCGAGGCCACGATTCCAGCTGAAAAAATAAAAAAAAACCAAACAAAAAACAGAAAAGCACTAATGTTTAATTGCATCTCTTTTTGAGCTCTTTCATTCATTATGCATCTTTGTCTTTAGAACAAAAAGCACCAAAAACTGGGTAAAGACTTTACTTTCTTCCTTACTTAGTCATAACTGGACACTTAATGCTGTTTCTCCTCTGAAAACAATGAATTGTAGAAGACTAGCTCCTTGATACAGTTTGCAAATGTGTGTTTTTAAGCAGCGGCCCCCAACCCCCGGGCCACGGACTGGTACGAGTCTGTGAGTTGTTTGGTACTGGGCTGCGAGAGTTGAGGCTCGGGTGTGAAATTTATGGTTTTCCGCGTTTTTATCATTATGTTTTTTTTATCATTAGCTCTGTTTCCCTGGGTCTTTTCCCATGTGTTATGAATAAATTTTTTTTGGTACTGGTTTTATTTTGTTGTATTTATCCACGACACCTTAAAGGCCACTCAGTGAAAAAATAGTTGGACATAAACAAGTCTGTGGCGCAAAAACGGTTGGGGACTGCTGTTTTAAAGCAGATATCTTGAAAACAGGAACAGAAAGTGACAAAAGTTACCTGCCATGGAAACCTGGTATTTCCACCGGAAAACAAGACCAACCTCAGGTTTCTTTATAGCATTGTAGCTAAGCTGCCAAAAAGCCATAGATCTGTTGAGCCTTGTATTGTTATAGCTCACTAAGGTGACTCTGAATTAATCCTCAGGTATGTTTCTACAGGCCAAGGCTGCTAGGATACCTTTCAAGATACATTTAGTAACGCTAATCCTTTTTGTTTGTTTGTTTTTTACTTGCTGGTTTCCAAGTGTTTTCTCAAACACAATTAAAGATTTCTCTGTACTGTAAAGGGGCCTGAGATGACCATTGTTGTGAAGTTGCACAGCATGAATAAAAAAAACTCCAAAGGAACAGTTGGGCTATGAGTTGAGATGGGTTGAGAAACATAGCAAATGAAACCACATATGCTTACAGTGTTTCTGAAACTCTTGTGAAGTTCATCCTCAGCAAAGATGTAAAAGTGCAGAGGCTTTTTGCTGAAGAGAACAGCAGACTTCAACATGGTGATTGTTTCCTCTAGCCTGGGGCCACAGGCCACAACAGCCAGGTGACTCCTCTCATCCCTGCTTTCTGCCTTCACTGCAGAGTTTGACCGCTCACTAAGAGTCAAGAGAGAGGTGGAAGAAGAAAAAAATTTAGGTGTTTATTTTTACATTAGAATGGATACACTGGCAAGTGCAAAAGAAAAAGTGAGTCTCGGCTGACTGGTACTCAGCCCTGTAGGATTGGAACTGTCATTAGATTTAACAGAGGGACTCAGAAGAGAACAGTCATTCATACTTTTTGCTGCCTTCAAGTGCTTCTTGTGAATTACTGCTTTCACGTTTGGACATAATGAATGTAGCCTGTCATATTCAATCATTTCCATGTATGCACAGAAATGTTTACTGTATGGAAAGCCCATTAACACAAATACAATAAGCAAAATGTTATATTTTATTCAGACCTCAAATTTGAACTGGTTGTTTCCAGCCTTGATTAAATTATACCACAAAAAACCTTTTATTATACATAAAATGAAAGATTTAATGCTTTAATGCTGTGCTAGTAGCAGGAATGCAAAAACTCAAAAACAGTCACACAGAACACTGTGGATGCAGCAGTTATCAAGCATGTACTCTGAACTGTGGATCTACGAAGTAGGTGAAAAGTGTAAAGCTGGAGGCAGTTGATTATTGCAACATGTATCATTCATAGTTTCACAAAATCAGGCATACCTAAAAGATGATTCCAATAAGCAGTTCACTCCACAAACATCAGCAGGCAGTCTCCAATATGGATTCCAGTAAGAAACTGACTGTGACTTACACCTGACAGAATAGAAACATCATCTTTTGGATCCTCAGAATCAAATCTCTCTCTCGGATATCAGTAGTGTTTTGCGATTTTCATTAAGATTTGTTTAACATGTGGCGGTTCTTTAAATCCAGCCTAAAGCTAACCTTAAGCTTATCGGTTATCTAGCAAGCTAACAGGTGGTAGCTAATGGTTGTTTTCAGATTATGTGGTGAAAAACAGCACAACTAAAACACTGAACATTTTTAACTTATCCAAAACACGCCAAATTACTATTTGTTTGGTAGCTGGCTAACGTAAACTAGGTTTTACAATACATGTATCGGCTCGTACACGCTAGCTGAAGCAAGTAAACTAACGTTAAACTGCAGCGATATGCTAAAGGTGCAAATGAAGCTGTAACAAACAGGTAAAGCTAACTTCTACTAATTTTTGTAGTTTAAGTGTAAAATTGGTTGACACAGCTAGCTAAGCTACCTGTCAAGCCCTTCTTCGCGGTCTCGGAGGCCTTCCAGGCCTGGCCTTTTCCTGAGAAGGTGCCCGGTGTCATGACTTTTCCTGCCGGGTATTCCGTGTTCTTTTACTGTCCACCCGTCTCTGTCCTCTAAGGTGGAGGCTAGCTGATTGAACACATACAAAAAGGAAAAGAAGACGAAGATCATGCACAGGAGAAATGTGTGAAGATAGCATCGCATCTTGCGCTTCAGATTTTATAGGTTAAAGAAACATTTTCATGTTAAGCTTAGCTAGCTATCACACGACATATCACCAGCTAGCTACTTTATCGCATTATTAAGTCAGAAAGTAAGCAGACAGGCACAGTTGGTGTTTACAGTTTCAGCCCCACCCACTTCTGTTACACGTGTTTTGTCTTATCAGCCATGTACCCACACTGCGCCACAGTTTACAGTAGTAAGTGGCACATGCAGGGCAGAGGTGGAGTCATTCACAATTACAGCACACATTGTAGAAAAAAAACCAAAAACCCATAACGATTCTACAATCAGTATCATTCCTTCTTGAACGAAATTCAGGGAACGCTCAAAGCGCCAACTGAATACACGAATAATGAAGTTTTAAACTTAAAAGCTTAGACAAAATAGTCTCCTTTATGAAGTGGTGGTACATATTTAAATCTCCTGTAGTTACTGGTGTATAAGCAGTATTTTTAATGCATTAATGCGCCATATTTTATATCCGTGTCAAATGTGCAATACTTCTCTGAAAAGCAGGGAGGCGTGTGTGTGCGTGCGGGTGTGAATAAACAGGTGGAAAGATGAAAGCATCTCAAAATTGCATTTGTGTTCATTAACTGCAGAAATTTATTTAAGTTCTTTTTGATCATTAAAAACAAAAATAGCCAAATATCTACAACTTACTTTATTCAACATCATTTTACAATATAAACCAGTCTATAGATTAGATCATGCTCAACTCTACCAAGTGAAGGAGAAGCATACCGAGAATAGCTCATCAATATTTGTACTAAAAAGTTACACAGTAAACATTTATTGCATTCAACGGGATTAAAAACAATGACAGCCGGATAAGGCCAGAAAAACCAACAGTGTTATGATTTATGATAATGGTAAAATTATAATGCTTTTTTTTTTTTTAAAAAAAACAACAACAAAAAAAACCCAGAAACATTCTCATCAACAAAGGTTGACATTAAGTGCAAAACACAACAATTTTCAGAGGATGAGCTACAATTGTGAGATGAAGACACATTTCTTCCACAATACATCATTTAATCTGTGCTGTAACGACAAACTGAAAGCGATGCTTGTGTGACACTGAGGTGTTAAACGCAAGTTGCCACAGCACGTGGCGCAGTTCCTCTGACGTCCAGGATTTAATGCTACAGTTCCTTTTCTCAGTTCATCATGATAGATTTTGCTGCAACAGGTCTTTGAACCAAGCAGACACCTTACATATTGACTCCTGAATTGTTTTACTATTGGAAGGCACTGGGGAAAAAAAGTGAATGCTATCATAGTGGCATATATAGTATTATTAAAATAATGTGCATTTTGAAGTTTAATCTCTGACTGAGGTTGTTGAGAGTGCAGGAGAATGGGTTGTGCTGACCAGGGCTGTGGATGTTAGTGAGTCTCTCCGTTAACTGACGAGCTTTCCCCACGGGGCGAAGAGCATCTGGAGACACCTCGTTCAGTATTATCAGAACTTGAGCCGCTCAGATTGTGTTGGTCTCCTGAGGCAGTGGTTACTGGAGTGGATGTGGGTTTGGCTTTCTCCTTAAAGTCTGTGATTATTACAGTCAAGTCTCCAACTGTGACCTCCAGATGCTGGGCGCTGCTCCTGTCTATGTTTTTTAACCTTGGCCTGTTGAAGCAACCCAAAACAAATGGGGTCTAAGTACAGCTTAAAGGGTAAAAAAACATTTCAGTAGCAAAAGAAAAGGAAAAGCAAAAAAGAAAATAAATCAAGGATTACTAAATAGAGTGACCCATTCATTGATTTCTTTGGAAAACAAATTCTTTACCTCATCTTTTTATAGCCCTTCTTTTTCAGTGTAGGTTCTTTATCACTTTTGTCTTTCTCTGATTTTTCTTTCTTCTCCTTTTTGGGATGTGTTGGTGGGGGAAACTGCTGATTTACTTGCTGTGCAACCAGCTGAGAAACAGGCCGGGGTTTTCTAAAAAAACAAAACAAAACAACAAAAAAAAACAAAACTTGGAGTTATATCAATTATTAATCTCTGCCTCTCTTCCACAGTGTCACTAATGCCCTGTCTTCCTCCCCTGACCCCCCAACCTGTCGACGGAGATGTCTGCCCCTCTCTGAGCCTTGTTCTGTCTGAGATTTCTTCCTATTAAAACTGAGTTTTTCCTTTCCTACTGTTGCCAAGTGCTTGCTCCTGGAGGATTACCTAATTGTTGGGATTTTCTCTGTATTATTGTAGGGTCTTTACCTTGTAATATTCTTATGCTTTGAGGTGACTGTTGTTGTGATTTGGTACAACATAAATAAAATTAAACTGAATATTTAGATCACTCAACCAGTAAGTCGGGTGAGTGAGAGGTTTAGACTGCTTGACTGTGTGTATTAGGTAATTAAAACAAATTTGTGTTAAACTCTTGTCATCAGTGTGTTAAAATGGGCTCCACAAGTTGATGTTATCCAAGCAAGTAGAATCATTCAAAGGTTTAATCTTAAACTGCTGAAGCTTAACTGGAGCATTGGAACAAAAAGATAGAATATTACATAAACGACAGTGATTGAATTCACAGATTCATATACATTTCTGATAAACTCTGCAATGTATTTTACAGAGCAACAACTGTAGACCCTCCTTCTCCACCAAGAACCTTTCAGTCTACATCAGCTGGGAAAACGTGTAAAGAGTTTTGCTCTCATGGTACAGCCACGTTTTAGTTTTACTATAATGACACAGACAGCCGCACGCTTGCACCCTATCAGGTGGACTTCTAAGAAGTATAATAGAAATGACGACTTGTCTGTTCACGCCCACAACAGAATTTAATCTCTGAAAATTTAGCGACTTTTTGCTGTTCTCTCACTACTTCTTCAAATTGCCATGGCTTCATTTGGCAGTGAAAAAGGCACTTGTTACAATTCTAATACACTGTGGAATTTGTTTTGTGACAATTCTCAATCTAATTTTGCCATGATGTCTTTAGACTTCTATGTAACCTTCAGTAATGGATTGACCTGACTCTTGGTCCAAGCAAATACATTTACAGTCTCACCTTTGCAATTAATTTTCTTCCTCTGTAGTCTTTCCCACAAGGAACAAACCCTATGCTTTATGTTTACACCTGCAGACACATGGCCAGTGTAGAAACTGGAAAGTACTATGAAGCAAGTTCAACATACCCATGGTATCCATCCGTTACCTAATTTCAGTTATCCTAACAATGGTGATCAAGATAAGTGGTCACAGGAAACTGATTATCAACTTGCTAAATTTAGTCCAAGGTTTCCTGATTTAGGTATAAGCGTGCTTACATGAAAGAGGTGGCATTGTGATCTGGCAGTCACACTTCAACTGAGCGGTTGATGTACAAAAGGAAGAGTAGACTATAATTTTAGAAAAAAATCAGCGATGTGAGATAAAAAAATAACTGTAGACTACCAGACACAATAGGTAAGATTTCAAATGCTTTGGTCAAAAAGACTGGAACAAAAAGGACTAATAAAATTTAGCCTATTTAAAGCTACCCAACCCCCCCCAATAAATTGAAATCCTGCTTCCTCATACGGGCCTATGACATTGACATATTATACTATATGTCATATAGTATATGACATAGTCTGACAATGTGTTAAATATTGATCTGATTGGAGAGTGGTTGGCTTTATTCTGATTTAAGTATTTTGGAAGGTTATGTAAGGCTGTAGAGCTGTACCATAATGAGAGATAATTAAAATTTGGTGTGTCCTCTGTACTATGAATGAGGTGGACACAATATTACAACTACAAATTAAAGTATAATTCAATTGAATGTAATAAAACAAAACAAAGGGAAATACTAAGGTCGTAAGCCCAGCCACCAATAAAAACGCCTAAATAAAGTTGTCACGCGTCAACATCACAAATGTAAAAAAGAAAAAAATTGGGGAAAAAAGGAAAGAATGAAAAGCGACTACGTGAATGAGGTTTCGCACAGCTGTGGGTAATTAAAGCAGTTATGGGGTAGGTCCAGTTTTTCTTACCGAGTTGACGTGCCTTTTCTGACATCACACATCATGCACTTGAACGCCTCAGCGCTGTTCCTGAATGTGCACACGCTGCAGTCCCAGTAACCATCGTCGGAGGAGGGCTTCGATTGCCGCTTTGGCCTTCAGACAGAAACAAAACAAAAACAGAGGGACAGTGGCAGTTTTACAGCGGGAATGGTGATTTCACCAACTACGTGTGCGACTAAGGTTACCGCTGGTGGAAATTAACCCTTCGAGGAAGTAGTTTCTGCTCAGAAGGCAGTCAGTGAAGCAAAGCGAGTCTTCACTTGACACAGGCAGTTGCCCCGTATTAAACCAGCAGCCAGCCGCCATGAACACTTCAGTAAAACGGCTTCATCCATTCACGGTGCTTTGCCTTCACGAATTGTCCGTTTAAGTCTAAATTCAAACACACTAGTGAAAGTTTTACCTCGTGGGACTCTTCTTGTCTCCCATTTTTTGAGAATCGCGGTCTTACAGGACTTGAAAAGGATCGATGTTACAGGTGAAAAGACGCATTTAGCTGCTGCTCAGCTGTCGGAGAAACTCCTGTCGAAGGGCGGTCACGTGCTGCGGGTTTACCCAATCACTTTAAATGTAATCACAAGCGCTATAAATGTGATTAAAAGTCTTATTACTGCAGTAAACCGCATGGAAATGCATAAATGCTATGGTATATTCAATATAGTACGAGACAGGATTTTAAGTAAGAATAGAATCTTTTAGAGTAGGACTAAAAAAATATTTAGGCGTAATTCACTTTAATGTTAATATTTTATGAGATAAAACTCAACCAAAAAGCCTGTCGATCTGTTTTGCTATACCCCCCCCCCCCCCACAAACTACAAAATACACACGGCGGGGAAATGTGTACTTTACCACAGCTCAGGTACAGATAGCAGAAGAATAAAAAGAGTAAACCAAGAATGTAAAGTCAAGAAATACAAAATAAATAAGATAATACAATATACAATGCAATACAATATATACAACGGTAGCTGAGGTTCTATGTACACGCATACACAGTATGTATTATGGATACAGGGTTGTGGAAATATGCAAGTAATACATTTCAACTATTCTACTACTATGTAAGTAATAGATATCTATAAGTATAGACATGTACTTGAGCACATACGTACAAATACACATACATCACATTATTTATTATTGGTTGATTTTTTTCTAGAAGTAAATGATCTCTTAAAATCACTCACACACACACAAACCCTAGTAAAATATGATCTCCATCGTCTATGATGATTTATGTTGGCAAAATAAGTGTGCATTTTCGTAAATGGCTGTTTTACTTATCTATTTAGTGTATTTGTGAATGTTTATGTTACTGTACTCTGTGATTTTGTTTCATTTTTCACACGTCCAGTCTGCAAAGTCAATGCACACAACTAATAAAAAAAACATTTTAAAAAAAAGGCAAAATGAAAGCAGCTGCATCGAAGTCAAGTAATACATCTCGTATTTTGTTTCCTGCAGCAACACAATAATAAACATTATTTCAGATGTACATCTCAGTAGTTTCTTCAAAACTCAACACTTAAAAAAGTGATTATAATAACAACTGAGGGGAGACCTCCATTGTCCCCTCTTTCAGAGTTAAAAAAACAACAACCCAAAAGTTGTTTTCTTGAGAACATTAGAACTTATCCACATTTACACTTACAACCCTTTTCAAAAAACAATGAAACGAAAATGAAATGAAAATGAAGAGTTAATTGAAAGTAGGGTCCTGAAGGTTATATTTGCAACAACAAATATAAGAGTTTGGTAAGGATGAGATTTTGGAGGTTACTGTAAGAAGAGGAGCTGTTTTAAACTCAAGGAAGGGTAGTATCATTTTAAGTAAACACTCTTTAGTCACAAGTTTGGTTTAGTCTTATTTTAGTCAAAAATATAGCTTAAATTATTTTTCTTATTAAACATTGCAGAGAGTTTAAGAATAAAACAAATCAATGACCATTAAAGACGGTTATCATGTAGGACTAGGCTTATTATACTGTATATAACGTAAATTGTATTCTGATTTGTATACTCCGGCGCGCTAGGTGGCGCTATGAGATGGCATGAACGTTGTTATTAAATTTGTTCAAAATAGAAAACAAGAATCAGTGCAGGGTGGTGCTTTGCAGTGTTGCTGGGGTTGTTTTGGTTTTACTTTTGAATAGTTTGGACTTTCGTATAATTTGTATCTATTTATGGGAGCCTTTTTGCGATAGGAGGATTCTATAATGTGGACGTCGCGGTGAGAGACATAGAAATCACTACTTGGTGAGTTTCTGAAGACCTCGCCTCATGTGTTAGCTTAGCTAGTTAGCATTGGTAATAACATAGATAAAACAGCTATGTCCTTGATTTAGAGCAGCATAATACAAAAAACTGGCAGAGTCACGTATTTAGTATTTAACAGAAATGGCCTTATGATGTGGTCTCGCATGGTTTGCTTTCCCCAAATACTTTTTTCTTTCTTACAGGTTCATCATTCGCAACTGAAACATCTTGAAAATACCAGACGGAGAACCAAAAACATTCTTTTGGTAGTAAGTAAATATACTAACTTTTCGGTGCGTTACTGGTACATTATAATACAGATCTGAGCTCATAAGGGAACGTTTTTGGCTCTTCTACTGTGTTCAGTGCCCTGAGCAAGTTCATTTGAGACTGCGATATATTGTTATGCGTTTCTCAATCTCTTAAGTTTCCAAGGATGGATTCATTTGTCTCTGTCTGTGTAGACCCTCATCCGTTTTCTTAAACTCTTATCAAACCCTTGACCAATTCACTGGTGGGTGGAGCCTGTCCCAGCTGACAGAGGATGAGAGGCAGGGGAGACTCTGAACAGGTCACCAGGCATAATAGGAGTAACACAGATTTACAGATAACAAAACACTCTAAGATCCACATTTACTAATCTCCAACTAACTCAACAGATGACTTGACTGTGGCAGGATACCGGTGTAAAGGGGGAGCAGGCAAACTCCACACACAAAAGGCTCGAGCTGAGCTTGGGGTTTTATCCCAGAGTACTTACAGTGCCACCCTGTGTTAACTTACATGCCTTTGTTATTTCCTCTAGTTTGATGAGATGGGATTTTGCCAAACATCAAGTAGTGATTTAAAGCCATCAGAACTCTGGATTTAAGCACTCTAGTCTTTAAAAAAAAAAGACAAGAGAGAAGACAAGAGAGACACTTGTGCATGGCAGCTGCAGGCTTCAGCACAAATTCTCATTATGTGATAAGTCATCCCTTTGGCCATCAAAACCATAAAATCTAATCCATAAGCAATGAACATTTGCATGAATCAGTATAGACTTTAAAGCCTATTTTCACCAATGTTTTGATTAGCAGAAGACTCGCTCTGCCTCCTGAGCTATAACTACCCTAAATGTTTACATGTGTGGTTTTCAGACATATATTGTAGAGTAGAGCAGGGCGATATGGCCAAAAATATTTATCACGATATATATTTGAAAATTTGCGATAACGATATAACCGACGATATAATTGATGCGAGACAAAATACAACTCCACAACATTACTAGCGCAAAAAGACAACCTTCCATTTATTTTCACTTAAACAAGAAGCTGGTTTTTATGTACATTAAAGCTTTATAAAAATGTAACAGTGCAAATGCAAATTCCTTGCTGAAAGTTTAACCAAAAGGCATTTCCAGTAGAAATGGGCTGACATATCCTGAGCATAACCATGTATAATATCCACTGAAGTTAAAAAGAGGTGCTTTGCAACATTAAACTGCAGTGTGCAGTACGCATTTTTCGGACCATAAGGTGCACGGGATTATAAGGCACATTAAGCGAAACAAAGCAGTCAGATAAATCAAACTTTATTAAACTCATTCTTCTTGCTTCCTCCACTTCTGTACCATTGATTCATTAATGTTGAATTCTCTGGCAGCTGCTCTATTCCCATGTTGTTGCAGTCTATTAATGACTAACCTTCTATTGTGGATGGATTATCTCAGTTGTTCTCCTGACTGAAGTTTGGTCCGTTTACAGCATCCTGCCATGCGATTGCATTTGTCTCTAACCATGAAGAACCTTCACGTTAACTTTTATAAGTGGAAAAGTGTTAGTGTTCGTCCTCCAGCTTCACTGTTTATGTTATGCTAACATAGCTGTGTCGCTAGCGATCACGTAGCACATCATTATATACCAGCTAGCCCAACTTCAGTAACCCTACAAACGTCACTGCTGTTTAGTTTCCTGTCTTCATTTATGTTGGAAGTGATAGCAGAGCTGTACGTTTGAATTTTTTCAGAAATCTCTCAGTCAGAACATGCTATATCATGCTTAGGTAACTAGCGAAACTAGCGAGCTAACTTCCGCTAGCTTCCTGCTAACGTCTAACTCCGTTAAATGTAATAACTTTAGTTTTCATGGATGCCTGGAAGTTAAACTTCATAGTTACACCTGGTAAAGCAGCAATGCTGATCGTTTTATTAAAGATGAAAGAATTTAGACAGTTTTTAACTCTAAGTGATGCTGCAGTGTTGTTTGACCTGAAGCATACAGAGTTTAGGACCCAGATTACTCCCAGATTTAAGAGCATCTTAGTCCGACAAATATGACAATAACAACGGCCGCTTGCATGTTCTGCAAAAAAATGTGCTTTGTCGTGTATCTGACGGACAAACACCAAACCAGTTCCACATCACGGAAGTTGCACCATTTTTACAAACCAATTCTGGTTCATCTGTTTCACTCAACAATCGGCCATGTGCGTATGAAAACAAAGGCACTGCGCATGCGCGTTTTACTCCCATTCTATCGCGATATTTCATTTTCCTATCGTTGCCTAACATTATACCGGTATTACCGTGAACGGTATAATATGGCCCAGCCCTATTGTAGAGTCTGCTTGAAATGATGTCTGTGCCAAGAACATCACTTTTGAGAACTCACAAAACACCATGAAGTGAAGTTTTTGTTCTAGTCTAGTTTTTCTAGCTAGAATAGTTTGAGAGATCATCAGGCATCCATTTCAGTTTTCTTTTTTTTTCTATCAAAAGTCTTTTTATTAGACAAAGGTTTGAATGCAAAGCATACAATAATGCAAAATGCAGAGAAAAAAACAAAACAAAAAACAACAACAAACAGACTCATAAAAAAAAAAAATTAAGGGGGGGGGGAATGCACTAGCATCCTCTGCTGCGCCAGCATTAGCACAACTCTCGGCAGTAAGGTTTTTCTCAGTTTGTCTCCTTCCCTTGGACATCCTTCCAATGTCACACACATAAATGACCCGAAAAGTTCGTGTCTAACAGCAAAACGGGGCTCAGAAAGTAAAATTTAAAATTTTAGTTTTCTATATCCTGTTCATATCACACTACCTGATAAGGGTTGTCTACAGGCTGGGTTCCCTGAGTTTAAGAGGAGTGGTGAAAGAATCGTGTGTGTAATCATCAAACCTTTTTTCCCCTGCCTTACATAAAGAGTAGAATATCTCTGATCAGAATCAGAATCAGAAAGGGTTTTATTGCCAAATGTTGAGCGGGTTTACAACATTAGGAAATTGCTGCGGTGCTTCAGTGCAAACATACTGTTATAAATACTGTTATAAATTAAGCTTAAATAGACATGAAAATAAAAATGAGAATAAGAATTAAAAGTGCTAAGTAGATAGATAGATATATACATGATATATACATGAGTGCAGGTGGTGATCAGTGCCAAACATGGAATGATGCAGTGAACACAGCGTAGGGTCATGTGTTAGTGGTGGGAACAGTCATACGGTTACTGTTCATGTGTCACAGCAGAGGGGAAGAAACTGTTCTTGTGGCGAGAGGTTCTGGTGCGAATGGACCGGAGCCTCCTGCCTGAGGGGAGCAGGTCAAACAGACTGTGTCCAGGGTGAGAAGGGTCAGCTGAGATCCGAGCTGCACGCCCCAGTGTCCTGGAGGTGTACAGGTCCTGCAGAGATGGGAGTCTGCAGCCAATCACCTTCTCAGCAGAGCGCACAACACGCTGCAGTCTCTGTTTGTCCCTGATAGTGGCTCCAGCGTACCACACGGTGATGGAGGAGGTGAGGATGGACTCGATGATTGCAGTGTAGAACTGCATCATCGTCCGTGTTGGCAGGTTGAATTTCTTCAGCTGCCTCAGGAAGTACATCCTCTGCTGGGCTTTCTTAATGACGGAGGTGATGGTGGGCTCCCACTTCAGGTCCTGGGTGATGGTGGTACCCAGGAAGTGGAATGAGTCCACAGAGGTGATGGGGGTGTCAGTCAGGATGATGGGGGGGGGGGTGGGGGGGGTGGAGCTGTGTGCTTCCTGAAGTCCACAATAATCTCCACTGTCTTCTGGGCATTCAGCACCAGGTTGTTGTGGCTGCACCAGGACACCAGACGTTCAACCTCCCTCCTGTAGGCAGACTCATCCCCGTCCGAGATGAGTCCAATAACGGTGGTGTCATCTGCAAACTTGATTAGCTTGACAGACTGGTGGGTGGAGGTGCAGCAGTTAGTATACAGGGAGAAGAGCAGGGGAGAAAGAACACAACCCTGAGGGGAGCTGGTGCTGATGGTCCGGGAGTCCGAGACATTCTTTCCCAGCCTCACATGCTGTTTCCTGTCCGTCAGGAAGTCAGTGATCCACCGGCAGATGGGATCAGGCACATTCATCTGGGAAAGCTTGCCTCGGAGATGGTCTGGAAGGATGGTATTGAAGGCAGAGCTGAAGTCCACAAACAGGATCCTGGCGTAGGTTCCTGGGGAGTCCAGATGCTGCAGGATGAAGTGTAGGGCCATGTTGATGGCGTCGTCTACAGACCTGTTGGCTCTGTATGCAAACTGCAGGGGGTCCAGGAGGGGGGCCGTGAGGGCCGTGATGACGAGAGATCATTGATGTATTAAGATCATTCTTTAAAACGTTGTCTTTATTTTGGCTGACTGTAGATATATAGTGTCTATATTGATAAACAGCTATTTAATCCCCTTTTTTAAAATGTTTTTTTTTGTTGTTGTTTTTTTGCAGTGGCATATCGACATGGCCGAAAATCATTTATTAGAGAAGCATATGAAGAACACTTCTTACCAGTGGATGGAAGAGAGGTGAGAGAATGTGCTTTTCATGACTAATTCATTTGTATTTAGTGAAAAGAATTTTATTAGTAGGAATCTCTGGTGTTATGATGTTATCATTACTATAGTCTTGTAGACAGAGTATGTATGTGTTGATGAGTATTTGACCACTTTTTAGGAGGTCAGTGTTCTTTCCAAGTCTTTTGACACTCAGAAATTTTAGACATGTTTCTCTTATTCTATTTGATGCTGCATTAAGGATAGTATGCTCTGAAATATCAAATGTGTTGTGCTGTTATTTCAGGTGACAGTTCAGCGGGTTGTAAATATTGTCGAAAAGAGGTCCCACATGCCACGGCCGGGAGTGGAATTAGACAGAAGATTTAATGATGATCCATGGTATGGAAGTCCTCGTGATTACCATGATGGAAGAGGCTATTCTGAGGACGGCAGTTATCCAGCGAACAATCAACGAGGCTTTGATGAAAATCTCAACTTGGGCAATTTCCGTAGAAATTCCTCTCCCCACCAAAGTGTACGATAAACTTGATTTGCAAGTGTGGTTCAGAAACCTGAATCTGTGTTGTGTTAAATCTGCATTTGTGGCCTTTCGCCATTAAAGTTACTGAAATTGTGATTTTTTTTCTTTTTTTCAGGAGGCACCGTATTCTCAGCAGTGTTATAGCAAAGATGATTTGAGGCATCAGTTAAGCTCAAGGTAGTATGTTCATTCTTTTTGTTTTTTTTAAGGTATTCAATTTGTCAACAATTTTTGCTTTTTATATTTCGTCTTCATTACTTTGTGTCAGATCTCAACTCTGATGAATTCTTTGTGTAATCCATTCTATTGACCACTAGATGGTGGCAGAGTTCTGTCTTTTAAAAAGTAAGCTCAATCAAAAGTTTGAACACACCTTCTCATTTCATGGTTTTTCTTTATTTACATGACTGTTTACTTTGGAGATTCTAACTGAAGGGATCAAAACTATGAATGAACACATATGGAATTATGCAGTAAACAAAAAGTTTGAAAAACATCAAAAAAGTTTCTTGAAAATAGCCACCCTTTGCGTTGATTTCTGCTTTGCACACCCTTGGCATTCTCTCGATGAGCTTCATGAGGCAGTCATCTGAAATGGTTTTCGAAGAGTCTTGAAGGAGTTCCCAGAGACGCTGAGCACTTGTTGGCCCTTTTGCCTTCACTTTGCGGTCCATCTCATCCCAAACCATCTTGATGGGGTTTAGGTCAGGTGACTGTGAAGGCCAGCACATCTGGTGCAATACTCCATCACTTTCCTACTTGGTCAAACAGCCCTACACAGCTTGGAGGTGTGTTTGGGGTCATTGTCCTGTTGAAAAATAAATGATGGCCCAACTAAACGTAAACCGGATGGGATGGCATATTACTGCAGGATCCTGTAGTAGCCGTGCTGGTTCAGTGTACCTTCAGTTTTGAATAAATCCCCATCAGTGTCGTCAGCAAAGTACCCCCACACCATCACACCTCCTCTTCCATATTTCATGGTGGAAACCATGCATGTAGAGACCATCCCTTCACCTTTTCTGCGTCACACAAAGACACAGTGGGTAGAGCTAAAGATTTCAAATTTGGACTTATAAGATTAAAGCACAGATTTCCCCTGGTCTAATGTCCTTTCTTTGTGTTTCTTGGCCCAAACAAATCTCTCCTGCTTATTGCTTTTCCTTAAAAGTGGTTTCTTAGCAGCTACATCAGCAGACACTCTTTTCTCGTTGGCCACTTCGACATACCACCAGTTTATAGGCCCAAGCCTCACTTTCAAGGAGTCATACCAGGCTACAGAAGGGGACAAAGGCCACTAGTGTCTACTCACTAAGTCAGACAACCCCACCCTGAGAGGAAAAACAGCTGGACACTCTGTCCACAGTTAAACACCCACCCACCCACACAAACACACACCCATATACACATACATGTCTCTGACACTCTGAGCAGCAGGTCTTATTTAATTTCTGGCCTTATTTTCCTAAAGTTCCTAATATTCCTAAATGAATATTAGATAATTTCAGGTTGTCATTTAATCTTGAATATGTATGATGCAGTAATTCTGTTAGGTGCATATTATTTAAAGCTTGTGAAGGAATGCCTGGCATTAAAAAAGCATTTTGCCAGCTTAAATTGTAAGCTCATATATCACATTTTTAAATTTGCCCCTTCTGTTTTTTTCATGCTGACACTGCTGGATTGCCACGTTAGATTTATCATAATTTGTAAAATGCTGACAGTGACATTGTAGATGAACTTTAAAATGAGGCATTTTGGTAAAATTGTAAAAACCCAGAATGCACAGAGTGGTCATACAGTATGTAGTACAACCTGCCTTCTGTGTAATTCTAAACTAAATCTATAGTTTTTGTTTAATGAAAAAATACTTTAAAATCAAGTGAATATTTTCACAGTTAATTACCAGATTCCCCACTTATATCAGTCTCACCCACTGCACAACAACTAAAGAAGGAATTCTGTACTGTTTAACTGTAAAATTACGAAGACGCCCATTTAATTTGACTTGCTTGTGTAATTACTGAGCCTTTATGTGAACTTTGGATCTGTCAGGTGTTTCTGTGAGTAGAAAAGGAGGGTATTTTAAACAAAGATTGCAATGACTAAAAATTTCAGTATTGATCCTATTTGTGTCACAATGCATAGCCAAGAGTTCTGTCAGTTCCTCAGCAGCACTGGTGTAATATTGCTCCACAATCAGAACTGTGTAAATGAAGTGTTTAGTTTAGAGAAAGTTTATGCTTCTGGTTGTTCTGCCAAGGTACAGCTCATTTTTTTTGAGTCATTTCATCATTACCAGTCAGCTTGGCCATTACCAACGAGGCCAAGCTGACAAATGTAAAATTACTCTTACAATCCCAGCACAAGATATAAACTCTAGGTACTCTTTGCTCCGTAAGACCGAGCAGGACTCATGCAGACGGGGAATAAAGACACAGCTCAGGCACTAATTAGTCGCTCTCTAAATTAAAAGTTGCCTGCGTGGATAAATATACAAATTACTATTATTACTTACTGGAAATTATACATTTAACTCTTGACTATAAGAATGAAGAGCACTCATGTGCAGACATGAACCTTTGAATGTATGTCATTTGTCTGTGAACGCATGTCTGATAAACGCTTTACTCTCTTTTGTTGTTTTCTGACTTCTAAATAAGATACACAAGCTTTTTTCTACCTTTAATGTTTGTTTTGGACGGCATAAAATGACAGTGTTTGGCAAATGGCATGCTAAGTCTGCTACTTCAAACAGGCCATGAGTCGTAAAAGTTTGAGCCCTTGTTAGACCTGCTTTTTGTTTGAGATGAGGATTGGGTTCAAGCAGAGGTCGTGACAGCCAGGTGCCTTTAAATTGTTCTGGAGGTTATTTGAACACAAGCTTTGAGTTTGGAGAATTGTGAAGTCGATGTGTAAGGAACTATGGTGATTTAATTATGCTGGGGCTATCAAATGTTGCAAAAATGCTCCGAAATTGTATTTAATGGTAAATAAAGAACAGATTTAGTGTCAGTGCGTTCTTACCGTAGCTACAGGCTGCATGAAATTGAGGACAGATCATAGTGAGGGAAGACCATAATCAGTCCATTTTCCAGCCAACAGTTGCTTTTGCCAAAGTGGAAGATTGCCTTAGTTCCAGAAATTTATCAGTACCCCACGGAGTCTTTCAAGTCTTTTTCATTAGTTTTCCTGCTTCCATCACCAATCTGACGGAGTCACTGATGCATAACCTGCACATTTGTTTTTAATACCAGCAATCGTAACTAAAACAGCATTTTGAACTCAACTTTCATAGATTACGTTAAATGTGCTTCTAACTAAACTGCTTCATTTGCTAGTGCTTAAATCTGCCTTTTTTCCTGTTGTGTTCTGTCTTAGAAAGAGTGGTCGAGGACACCCTTTTCGCAACAGAGGTCGGGGAGGCCCTACTCAAAGGTCAGTGCGCGACAGAAAAGCCAAGTCAGTGCCCTCACGTGCATTTCTGGGTGTTGACATCCTCTTAACTGTTTGCAAACAAAGCTTGAATTTGGAATATGAATTACGATCCAGTCTTGATGCATGTTCAGTTATTCAGATAAGGAAACCACAGAAAGTCGATTCTGTTCATCTGGATGTAACATTGTCAGTGGGAAAAACATTTTGTCACTCTTCCAAGTGGCTTCTTTTTTGTTATCCAAGTGCTACTTCCAGATGAACACAATCTGGGATATCTTTGTGGGATACATTACAATCAGTTATATAAAGAGAAATCCAGTTTGCCTTTTGTGTAATCCTTTTCTATGCATACAGTAAGCAGTTTGTTTGGTCACCAGTATTTATGGCATTAGTTTGCTCTCCATAGAAAGGACCATGATGAGTACAGGAACCCTCAGCCTACAGTTATTGTGCGAGATCGCTCTCCTGGAAGAAGGGAAGGCCAGCCGCCTCTTCGTTCCGGATCAAACATCAAAAACTTCTCACCTGATGGGGACAAAAGCTACACATATCAGCAGGGACAGCAAAAGCGTAAGTGTAAAATCCTCTGAGGATGCCAAATAGCTCATTTTAATGATTTTGATAATGCCCGCATACCGATTCACAGCGGGATTAGCTAAAAGATGCCAAAGGAAGTGTGTGTAGAGAGAACTGGGGCCCGTTCTTCGTACGTCGCTTACTACATCCAAGATCAAATGACACATCCAAGATCAAATCATCGCGCTAACCGTGAGCTCGCTAATCCGGTTCCCCGAACACACCTGCTGTTGACGATTAGTACAGCTGGACGCAGTAATGTGACATCACTGGGTGTCGTAAAAGGGGCCACGCATCGATAGTAGAAACATTGATCGGCAACCCTCTGATTGGTCGGCGAAAATGTCGACGGACCGCGCTCGGCTCGGTATTTTTCGGCAGCAGAGCAAGAACTCTTGAGTGAGGGATTTCAGGAGTTTCAGAGTTTAATCAGAACGCAAGGGAACACTGCAAAGGCTGCAAAAGCAAGGAGCGAGGGCTGGCAGAAAGTTGCTGACAAATTAAACTCGTAAGTAATTTAATAATAACAATAATAATGGAGTGGATTGATATAGCGCTTTTCAAGGCACCCAAAGCGCATGACAATGCCACTATTCAGTCACTCTCACATTCACACACTGGTGGAGGCAGCTACAGTTGTAGCCACAGCTGCCCTGGGGCAGACTGACAGAAGCCAGGCTGCCATATCGCGCCATCGGCCCCTCTGGCCAACACCAGTAGGCGGTAGGGTAGATTTATTATATTACACTATATTATCCAATATTATATTACATTATATTATAATATGTTATATTTTATCCTCTTTCACATTAGAGCCACGACAGGACCCACTAGAACATGGGAATAAGTAAAAGTGAAATATAAGAATATTCTACAGACTGGTAATATTTATCACTTATATTGCTTTTAGTCTCTTGGAAAGAGACCCTGGAATAATCTGTTTGTTTATAACAGCAACCAAGAAAAGGGCAGAGGAAAAAAAGACAGGTGGTGGTCCTGCACCCCCTCGTCAACAAGTTGGTTAAGTGAATAATACCCTCACGGGAAAATCGATATCTCTCTATGAGCACACTGTCGCGCTGAGCTAAAGGATCCTGTCTATCCCGCAATATACGCTGAATTCTGAGGACTCTCCTTATCAATCTTGCACCTTCCGCAATGGGTGGCTCGCGTATACGGACAGGACATGGCTGCGACAGGCTTCCCAAATCCACCTTCGCTTTTATAGCCGTGGTCTCTCATCTTGATTACACGAAGTAATTTACAATTACTACTCTGAAATATGAATTAAATCTGTAATAATCACATACATGTAATAGAATGTTAATAGTACATTTCCCTTTTTTAGGAAATGACCTGTGTGAAATCAATAAATGGATCAGGTGCTGCATTGTCTTTAGTTACATTGATGTTATTTATTTATGGTGAAACAGTGGTGGAATATCGCTGTTGCTTTCGTATGATGACGCGGACATACCTGCGTGGCCGCGATCTAATCCTGTTTACATAAAGTAAACCTGCTCCCGAGCAGGTTTACGCTTACGGCTCTGTTGCTATGACAGCAAGTCCCGGATGAGCTTCGGGGAACCGACTGATCCAGGATCACGCGAAATCGTCAACAATCTAATCCGGCTAACCTACTTAGCGAGGTACGAAGAACGGGCCCCTGGTCACCAAGGGTCAGTCTATGAAAACAATACCTTGATATTCACATGGATGATCACCGGTTGTTCAACGTCACATTTGCATTTGAACTCTTTCTCATAGTCCACTTTATGTGTATAGTCCAACATCAATTCTTCTCCTCAACCTATAAGTTGAACTTGCTCGTGTGACCCGGTGTGGCAGCAGATAGTAGGACATCTAATAACAAAGCACATTCTTTGATTTTGCATGAGAAAAACCTAAAAGCCCATTGATAGGTTGAGAGTTGTGAAGTTGCCTTACCTAATACAGCACTTTTTGTGCAACTGTTATATCCTTTGAAGTGAAACTAGAAATCACTCCCAATTTTACAAAGATAATTAAAATGTCTAAACAAATTAAGCCGCTTCAGGTGAAACATCTGTTTTTCAGAGGTGGTGTGTAATGTGTGGGGTCAGGGTGTGCTGAAAAATGTTAGGGTGGTAATTAGGCTAACACCAAACACACTTTCAGAGGCTGGGAAAAGGGTACCCTTAGCTTGGGGTGGTTTGGCTTTGGCTCTACCCTGACCTCTTTTTTTAGTCAGAATGTATTAAATACACTAGCTTAAAACTGTCTTCAGAATCACACTGGGTGTGTCATTTTACTCAGTTTCACTTTTGTGACTTTTATAGGCTTCAGAAATATCATTTTCAGTGCTGAGCCAGTGAAATTTATGAATGTTTTAAAGAGATCTGACACAAGCAGAGTTATTAATTTAAAGCAAGAAGTGTGGACAATAATTTCTCCACTTCTTTGATTTCTGAGAGGCTTAAATGTATTTATGTGTTAAAAGCTGAGCTTCATGTTCTACAGCCCTTTGAAAATGTAATAAAACAGTGAGAAAACAGATGCACCTCCCTGCTCCACTACCATCTGGGATGTTAATTAGAGCAGCACAGCAAAGTACTCAAAAAGTGTGTTTGATTATAGGGCACACTGGGCTTTGTCATGAACACAAAAGGTTTAGTTCAAGTACATTTTTACAGTCAATTGTTGTCAGGTACATATAACAAATTTTCTCACATTCTGAAATAAGCAATACAAGTACACTTACTTTATGTAGCATTTGGCTGTGAGTCTAAAACTGAGAACTATTCTGCATTAAACTACTTCCATTACATGAATGTTTGTGCTGTGTTTTTATATGAGCAGTTATAACATTAAACTGCATATGGATTATGGCAGACTGGCGCTCATGTAAGAGTGTGTAATAGCCCACAATAGCTTTAGGCTGTTATAACTAGCTCTGCACTTAACATGGTTCATTATTATTATAAGTGCTTGACTTTCACACTGTAGTTTTTCTGTTTGCTCTGAGCAACATTATCGCAGTATCTAACCTTTTTGCGGCGAAAGTTGGTGCCATCTGGAGACTCCATAGTCCCACAGCAAAACACCAATTAGCTTTCATCTCAGATCAATTAAATCAAAATGAGAAGTATCCTTCATTAAAATAAACAGCTAGCTTCTATTTGTTTTTTTGTTTGTTTTTTTTCTAGACACACTGGAGCCAAAGACGGCAATATTTCAGTTTAGGCACAGCTGAACTCCATGACCACTATTGTGTAGGAGGCTCCAACAAGGGAGTATTAAAAAAACTGTGACTTATACTTTTCAGCTGCTTCATAAGGCTGTGGTAAATTGTTCACTGTGATAAGTGAGGTACTGTCTCATGTCTCACTGTAAAAACAAATTTTCCTCCAGGATATCTTTTAAAAATATTTTGTGGTGTTTTACCATTATTGGGCATTATAGTAGGGAGAGTTTGGTGTCTTTAGAAAAAGAAGACTAAACAACAACAAAAACCAGATTTTAAATCATGTATTTATGGGTACTAACGTGTATTTTTTGGGTCCCTCTGTGTAACATTAGTCAGATGTATGATAGTTATCTCAGGATGCTTATCTGCTTATTTTCTTACTCTAATTTTACTTTTCTCTGCAGATAAACCCAATCTGGTGACAAGCCACACTCCCAGCAGCTCTGTGGAAGGGTCCCCTCACAGTTCAGCCTCTTCAAAGGTAAAAGAAACATTTTTGAGAAGATTCAAATAGTTGTGCTCTTAAACTGAATGCACTGACAAATGTGGTAACAGCTGGAAAAAGTGCAGGTAACGCAAGCTATGAGAAGATGTTACAGAATATCACTTGTACTATTGCATTGCAAATACAGAAGAGGAAAATATTTGCATTCGGGGCTGTAATCCTTCACTATTTATATCCATTACGATCTACATATTCTTTTGGTTTATCTTGGACATTGAGCCAAATAAAAGTTCTGTGAATGCGTTAATGAAACCTATCAATCTTAAGGATGCATTACTCAGATAAGGAGGATAAAGAATATATAAATGATGATTTTAGTAATAGATTTCAATTCAGTTAACAGAAAACTCAAAAAGTGTGCATCTGGATTATTATGGGTGAAACATATTGTGCAAAAATCTGGCAGCTCCATCAGCATGTTACTGTAAAAATAATAAGCAAAATTTGCTCTTTGGTTCACGGACATTAAGGTTGGGTTTCCTTTAGGTTATCTCTGTAATCAGAGCGATATACCCTGTCTGGTAACCTCATTTCTGTTTACTGTTGACATGTGGCATGCATAATTAGACACACACGAAAACAAGAACTCAACACCTGTAAGAGAGCAAAGTTGTCTCCATTTGAAAGACTTTGAAATCAGAGCCAGTTTCTAAACGCGGTGCCCTCGGCTCTAACCCCTTAACCTTTGGCCCGCCAGGAAAAAACTTCAGCATCTGCAGCGGAGTCGGAAGAGGCGGCGGCTGCCAGCATGGAGCCAAAGCTGACACCAGAGCAGGACATCAAGGCTCGCCGGTTGGAGGCCATTAAGGCGAAGGCTCTGGAAATTGAGACGGTAGTAATTTCCTCCATGAAACTGTCTACCTTCTGTGAATTCACTTTACTTTATATGTTGCTTTGGATAATGTAACTAAGGGTAACCACAACTACCTATATGGCTCTTTGCTCAGGCTGACCCTTCATTATTCATTCATCATATCACTGGGTCTTTAATACGACATCAACTAAAATCTTTTTGACCTTAAAAGGGTGAGATTATATTTCTGAGATTTTACAGGAAATAGAGAAATTAGCTTAATTGCGTATTGTTTCAGGGTACTGAACCGCCTGTTGGCCAGTGAAACCTTCAGACTCGCCTCACTGTAACTCGTTTCTCTCACTTTTTTTAAGGCCAACTCATGACTGACTTATACACCACTCAGATCAGCCAGTTACAGAGGACATAGGCACAGGTTCAGGAAAGAAACTAAGCTGATGTCTTAAGTTATTAAATACCAAACGTATTGAACCACTTTTTTTAGCTGGGACATGCTAATAGGTTCACCTCAATGTGTGGTGGCCTGTTGCTGTACATGTTTGAGTGACTTTATGGTTGACTTCATGTATCACTGTAAGTCATGGAGCAATAAGTACAAGCTATGCCTCGGCTTGTTGTAGCTTATATGTGAGAATCATATTTTTCTTGTAGAAAAAGAGGATGAGTAAGCAGAAAAATGCTTAGCACCTCAGTTTGCGATGCCTCTCGCGGCCTGCTATTTGGAGTTGCACTTTTTCCATCCCCTTCATCACTTTACACTACAGTACTACTTATCTATTCCAGTTAAAGCAGTGCAGGAATTGCCCTGCAGGATGCAGGCGGCCCACACACAGTGTGGTACATCTCTTGGCATTAGCACACACATGCTTACCCTGCCATTTAAAGACGTGGTGAGAGGCAGCAACCTCAACTGCGCCTTTACTGTAACATCTGCCACAGGCGCAGTCAAAACCACATAGTGCTCGGTCACTCTGAAGGAATGCCGAAATGAGCCGATCAGGTAGCAAGCAGAGACGGGCCACTGAGTCAATACACTGGTTAAAAAAATGTGTTCTTTTTATAAAAATGTTTGTCGTTTCAAAATGAGCTTTTTTTCCTACAAGTTTTAATCATTTGTGGACATCCCTGCATGAGGCTCATTCAGTCACAGACAGATTTAATGCAGTGACTCATTGCATCCCATAACATACTGTCTGAAGCCATCATAGGGAGGCGATGGCCTGGGAGGTAGAGTGGGTAATGTGCTTCTCAGAAGGTTGGTGGTTCGAACCCTGGATTCTCCAACCTGCATGTCGAAGTATCCTTGAGCAAAATACTGGACACCAAGTTGCATCCATCAGAGTCTGAGTGTGTGAACATTAAGTTAAAAGTGCATAACTCCTTCTCTTTTTTTTCTGTTGCAACGGATGGGCAGAGGATCAGTTTATTATTCTTTAAAGTGACCACAGAACAAGTCTGAACATGTAAAATAACAACAACAGAGTAGAAACTTAGAAAACATCCATATTTCAATATCACACCAAAGCTAAGTGCCTGGGAGTGATTTTCCCTAGAAGTACATTCATCATCTCAATCAGCCCAAATGAAACCTATCCATTTCAACTATTAGCCCCTCCATTGAGAGGTCCGGTTTGCAGCTTGAGTGATTAAAATGGCTCTTTTAATATCCCCTAATGTGTACCAGCCCTCAAGTCATTACCCTACTTCCCTTATTATGCAGGACCCCTGCCTGCATCAGTGCTCATTTGAACAGAGCCTCACTAAACATCCATGTGAGAGCCGTATGTATAATTTCACTCAAAGCCTTTACTTCCCAGCCCCCACACACTATTCCACTGCACACTCCTGTCTGTATGTTCACAATCTGGACCTCCACAAACATCCGATTTGGGCAGAAGCCTGCTTTTTAAGGCTCCTCCTTAAGGCCCCTAGTGTTGCCATTTCTCCTGGGGCTCCGGTCCGTCCTGTGTGGGCCCGTAGTATCAGGCTTAAAAATCAGCCCATAGCGCCCACTCCAGAGAAGGAACTTAGGCAGAACCTCACCGCAACCTTTACTCACAACATTAAGAGCATGCTGAGGTCAGAAACACACTTCCTATTAGTTCATGCGAAATAGAAACATTTCTTATAGAAATAATAGTCTCCCCACAGTTGTTCAGTATGTTGTACATATACATCGGTTGTTAATCCTTCAGAAAAATGAAGCAAATGAAGCATTCTCAAGTCTGTTTTGATTCTTTCAAGCATGAAAACAGTGTCTGTGGGATATAATGAAGTGAAAATGTAATTACTGCCACGAAAGGCTGTAACTTGGGAAGAGCTCAGACATGGCTTTGTTTTGAAAGATGGCAAACAAAATCAATCCGAAGGCGATTAAAGGGGTGGGATTGGTGCGTTGGGCATTATACCACATGTTTGTGTCTCACTTAGCCCATGTTTCCTTTCACATTTGGACCAGGCTTTTTTTCTAAATGATTTTTACTTTGTGCAAATGTTCAAGGAGGACAGATCTTTTCTTAGGAGATAAATTTGTTAGTAGAAAATAGTTGCAACTGTTAGAAGGACAAATGGTTTTGTAGGTCGACAGAGAAAAGGGGCCCACGCGTTGCTGTATGAAGCTGACCCTCAGCTTAGTGGCCACACGTGTCGTGAGTCGCTCACTTCCTTGTGGTCGGGTTGAAGTCTATCATTATGTGGGGTTGCAAATTTCACATGACATGATCTGCAGACATTAAGACATCCGCCGCAGTCCAAACATCTCCCACAGTCTGGGATATTTCTGTCAGATTCATTCTAAACAGCCTTCCCTTTGTGTGTATGTGTACAATGCATATTGAAATACAGTGATAATAACCTATATTGCATCAACATTCATTCATAATAGTTATTTACTCACCTAATATTTGATTAATTTTTCCTTTAACCTTGTTTCAAATGGTCTAAAGCGAAGAAGGTGTGTTAAAGATGCGAGAATGAACAAATAAGCGAGAATTAGGCATCTGAACATGCTGTGGCTGGTTCAGCTGTGAAGTGAGAGAGGAATGATATAAAAAGGATAACTAAAGAGGCTGTAGGCAGTTTTTTTTTAACTTAATTGTAATTATCAAGAACAGCATACAATGAAGACCGTTCATTTTCACTCTCCAAGTTTTGTGTGTAATTTTCACATAACGTTTTAACCAGACCCAGCGCCTGGGATTTTTTCCCCTCTCTAACAGGTTCGCTCAGTAGCCTCTTTTGCTTGAAAACACAGTAAATGGCTCCCATGTGGTGATCTGTTTCCATCCATATTGTTCAGGAGTGAATGTTATTCTTGTTTCTTTGACCTTTTCCGCGTGTTTAAAGCCCCACCTGGCTCAACTCCCTCTCAGATTTTGACTGTGGTAAATTTATATTTTTTAAATATTCTAGATTTACAATAATGACAGTTAAACGATTTAGCAAATTACATATTGGAGACACATAACTTTCTCAGCGGGTAAGGTTAGGTTATGGCAGTAAATTTCTAAATGCTTCAGACTGATGGATACACAATTTTGAGTTAGCCTGACATTACATGATATGTATCTAGGCAAAGAAACAGCAGCTGTGGTTTTTAATTTCCCCAGCACTGACTGAACCCTGGAATATAGTGTTTAACCGGTTAACCTCACTTTCTGTTTAAGCACGGACACTGATTTAAGTTGACAGGCAGCATTTTTTCTTTTCAAAGTTAGCAAAGCTGATGGTGTGTGTTTTATTGTATTTTAACAGACTGATAATAGTAGATGAGATACAGTTGGCTAATTTTAGTTCAGCAACTAATGCCTGCACACCCCACAGTCCTAAAATGGCTTTGTGGTCTGAACATGACACAGATAAGTAGTACTTCTAACATAAGGATGCTGAGACTGTTTAATTAAGTCATTACTTTAAAGAGGTCACGTCTCCAGACATGTGCAAAACTGAGCAAGGACTGTCTTCTGTTTGATCAAGTTGTTATCAATAGTTGAGATAACCAAAAAAAATTGAAAACTAGCTGGAAATGATATAATTTTTTTTTTTTTTTTTTTGCACTGGCTGTATTTTGATATATATTTGCTGCTTGATCACCTGCAGAGTGGCTGTTTCAAGTTCTCCAGTGACCGTGATTGTAGATGTGATTGCGGCTGAACTCTGGAAGACTCTGATGTCCCATAGTCCTCCTTAACAGGCTGGTGTAGCCCTAAACCTCTGTGCAGAGTCAGTGAAGGGCCTTGCATTTTGCCATTTTCCCTCAGGTGATAAAGATGTTGTCAGCGTGCACCTGGGACTCCAATAAAGAACTTAATAGCTTTTGGGTTGGCAGTAAAATCTCTATGGGACATGAGAGCTTGTTGCAATGTGGTGTGAAAGAATGCTGCTGCTTAGTTCTCATTGATTTCATTGTGTAACTACACATCCAAACGACATCCTTTGCTTTTCTTGTAATTTGAAAAAAAAAAAAGATCCGTTGCTTTTAAAGCCAAAAGACTCAAGATTTTATTTTGAAGAGGCAACGAGAAAAAAAAGAATCAAAGACTATAATATTCTTTTTTTTACTACTCACCACAGCAAAAAACTGTCTCAATCTCATTCTATTGCTAGCATCCTCTTCTGTCACATCAACCCTTCCACATGTCCTCCTTCATTACATCTATAAACCTTCCTCTTTTCCTCCTTCTTGGCAACTCCATATTCAACATCCTTTGCACAATATATCCACTATGCCTCCTCCTCACTTGCTCAAACCAGACTTGTGCCTCTATTTTGTCTCCAAGCTGCTCGACCTGAGCTGTCCCTCTGATATTTCTAATCCTGTCCATCCTGGTCTCTCTCAGTATAAACCTGAGCATCTTCAACTCTACCACCTCAGCTCAGCTTCCTTCTTAGTGCCACTGTTTCAGATCAGAACAGGATTCACTTCTGCCTTTTAGACTTTCTTTTCATTCTTGCAGCTATCCTTCTCACAAATCAGCCCTTTAAGATAAGGGCACAGTTATAACATTCAAATAGAACAATTTATTATGTCTTTATAATGTGGCTTTGATTTTGTTTTGTTTTTTATTCGTTGTGTTATGATATTGCATACATAATGACATTCTTGATGTGATTGTTTTGTTTACAGCATTACAGACAGGACTGTGAGACGTTTCGCACGGTGGTGAATATGCTGGTGGAAAAAGAGCCCAGCTTGGATAAAATGCTGCAAGCGCCACTAGACAAAAACCTGCTGGAGATCAAACAGCGTTGCCTAGATGCTCTTAGGAACTTTGTGAAGGAGCTGGATGAAGTAATAGAGCAGCCGGACACCAAAGCGTAAGCCGCACATCACTAAAACAAAGAGGAGATAGAATAGAGTTTCAACACTTTCCATTTGAAAAAAGTGGAAAAATGTTCCATGTGCAAAGTTTATCTAAAGTGTTTAACTATTTTATATTTTTACAGTGTTCTTCAAAGAACAGTACTGGCAATTTATTTACACAAAACACTCATGTACAGTATTATGTGCAAACAGGATCATTGTGATAGAAAGGGGTATGTTTAAAACTAGACTGAATGACTGAAATGCCTATTGCATTTTGGGTCAAAATCAAGTTTGTGAACTGACATAGTGCTTTTTTTTTTTTTTTACCATGAATTGTGTTGTCAGAAACATAAAATGTTATTGCATTTATAATTGATGTAAAGCTAAACATGTCATCATTTACACCAGCTGGAAGCTTGGTTAACATTACTGCTAAAATCTTCTGATAAGGAAATTTAAAAAAAATAAGAAATCATGAAATGTAGCACATAGAATGATTTTTACCTTTAGCTATGGCTACAAGTGCAGCTAAGACCAACACAAAAACAAGCATTATCCACCAGTTATCAAAGGGTCCAAGTTCATGATGTGTTTTACTGGTGCAGGAGAGTGCATTTTTTAGGATATGCATTTATTTTCTTTTTTTCTGCTTGTGAATATCTTTTTGCTTTGCAGTTAAAACTTTTGCAAATAAAATGTGAGACCTGTAAATAAATGATGTCTCGTATTTCCTTGTTTACATCAATTACAGTACATCAATTAAATGTGTTTTCAGAAAATGGTCACAAAAAAATCAACACCAAACACAATCAAATCATGATATATAGAGATTTTTATTGCAATTAATACCTATTTTAGCCTTATATTCCAGTTTATACATTTATACAGATTGCAATGATTTTCTTACAGTACAGTGACCCATAAATAGATTGTTCCAACAGGCTAATTATTAATACACAGTGCTTTTATGTTGGTGCTGCACAAACCTGGAAAAAACATCTGCAGAGCCTGGGTCATGTCAGTTTGTCTTTAAATTTCTGACACCCATATTTAAAAATGACTCTGTACCAACAGCCAATTGTTTAATTTTAATGCCATTTGGTATAAAGAATGACAAAGGTAGAAAAATATTACTTTAAAAAATTTCTACAATATATACAATATATCTGCACTGTTAAATAAACACAGTTTAGATTATATTTTATAAATATGTATTATACTTTACCATCAGTTTGTAATGCTATACAAGTGTACACACCTATAATAATCCAAATATGGACTTGTGTCTTACACAACCACCTTGGTAAATTGAGTGCTGTGAAGCATTTAATAGCAAGCAAACTGTTTATATTTTAAATGATGAACAAAGGGGCATCGGTGAGTGGCAAATCGTTGCCCAATGCTCAGCAGAGTAAAGCCTATGAAATTATACAGTTTTTCCCTTTGTGGCCTTTTTTCTTTTTGGATTTAGTCCATTGGCCATAAGGAGCAGAGGACATGCCTGCTACAGAGCTTGGCAAGTCATCAGTGTAATAGTGTCTGTGCGGCCTGGGCTGAGGGATGGGCTGACCCAGGAAAAAACCTTCCTCCTCAGAATCAGAGGAGGAAGATGAGCATGTAGAACACCAGTCATCATCATCATCATATAGACCCAAGAACCTTCCCATTGCTTGGCCCTGTAACCTGTAGTCGGACATGGCAGCAGAATGGGGGTGACTGTGGAATGGTTGGTGCCCCTTGGAACCGAGGGCATTCCCTCTGCGGTCCGCTTTGTTGCACATCTGGGGCCTTTCCTTAGGCAAAAGGTTTAAAGCATTGTCAGACCGGGATTTGCGGCTGCGACGCCTCCTATGGTGGTGCTGTTGGCGACCAGAGTGAAGGTCCTGGCCTTGTTCTTCAAAGTGGTACACTCTCCTCCGAGTCCGTTCACTCATAGGTGGCTGCCGCACTTGAATGTCACCATAATAACCATTGTCCACAACATCATCCGAGAATTTGACTTGCTGCGGCCTAGACTGTGAACGTGTCCTTCTGAGGGCAGGGACATGAGGTTTGGGTCTGTCCTCCTGGGGTGCTTCTGCTAGAACATTCTCCACCTCCTCCTGCTCAGATGCAAGACTTTTTAGGGAATTTGCACTTCTGTGTAACATAGAAGAGTTGAGCGTTCCCATATTACTGGTTTTCTCACAGTCTTCTGTTTCCAGTTCATGGAAACCTTGCAGGGAATATACCATAGACCTTTCTTTATTATCACCATCTACTGAGGTTCCTAGAAAGGAAAAGAAAATTTATTACATTTCTGCACTAAAATACATCAAAATCCAACTACTGACATAGCATAAAATCATGTTATTTTCCATATCTGATTTTTAGAGTTCCATCTACTCACCAGTAATATTGGAAAGAGCAAGTGAGTCCATAGAGTCTCGGACATTCTGGTCTGTCTTCTTAAATTCATCGGTGATACACTCCAAAGAGTCGGTGTACCATTGTGGCTCCTCT
Organism: Rhamphochromis longiceps; assembly: GCF_057381845.1. NCBI lineage: Eukaryota > Metazoa > Chordata > Actinopteri > Cichliformes > Cichlidae > Rhamphochromis > Rhamphochromis longiceps. The sequence goes on from NC_140563.1 coordinate 18,016,479, forward strand.
CCCTGAAAACCTCCTCCAGCCCCATGATCCAGCTCCAACTCCTGGATTTTTCTGCTGCTTGCTGGACCTGGATGGCTACCATAGGCAGAATCTCCTAGCCCATCCTGTGATTGTGCCCAGTACATGTCAGCTTGGTACTTCTTGCTGGCAAGGCTTCCCCTTCCTCCCCCACCATTACTCCCAGCTTTTGAGGATACCTGCTTTGACTTGGTGTCCTTTTCTGCAATCCAGAAATCTGTAGGTCTAGAGTCGCTGGCTTGCTGGAAAACCCCTTGTTCCCCAAACTTTAACAATAGCTGAGTCATGTAGTCTTCGTGCTCAGCCCACTCTTCCTCCTGGTCGTCAGGTGCCTCATTCTCATCACCGCGGCCTCTCCAGAAGTGTTCATCTGATAAGTTCATATGGGCAAGCTTGTTGGTCAGGGTGTCATCAGCATTCCCACTCAAGCCAGGGAACTTATAGTTAACAGAGGGTGAGAACAGGAGTGACTGCCGGCACTGGTCAGCTGAACGACTGCTTTTGCCGATGCGCACACTCCGGCGGGATTCACGTGAGCGCGCCGACTGGAAGGCAGAGTCAGAGGAATCGGAAGCATGCACATCTTCCCCGAGACTGCAGGCTTTGGAGCAGTAAATACGACCCTGGTATGGCAGAAAAGGACTACCCAGTAGCGAGGTCTTACAGTGGGCACAGCTAAAGCAGCTCTCAGTGGCATGCCAGTGGAGCCCATCATAGGTCATCTGAGCATGATCAACACCTGTTAAAGGGGGAGAGCAAGTTAACATTTCTCTGTTGCTTGAAATAGTATTTTAACTCCAGAAGATCACTGTCTTACCAATGTGTTCTCCACAAGCCTCACAGTACTCTGCATAGAGAGACTCAAAGCAGCCACAACAGTACGGTCTGCCGTCCTTCATGATATAACGCTGACCTCCGAGAATTGTCTCACATTCAAAACAGGAGAAGTGTTTCATGTGCCAGTGGCGCCCCTCCGCCTCAGTACACTCATCAGCAAAGATAATCTGTGGACAAAGATGTGCATTAGTTGAGACAAAATGGTCATCAACCTTTAGAAGCTTCAGATGCAATATCTATCTTTGCAACACTGTTTTTTTCTCCTTAGTACTACCTCATCACAGGCTGAGCATCGTGGTTTCAGCAGCTCAGCATGGTGCCTCCCGCAGTGGATCTTTCCATCATGGTAGAAGTAGATCAAATCCACGAGGAGTTCCCTACATGTGGAGCAGACAAAGCAGGATGGGTGCCAGCACAGCCCAGCGCTCGCCCTTGAAGCAAACACGGCCATTTCTCCACCGTTGATGTTTTCGCCGCACTGTAATTGAAAGCGCTAATTATCAACTTTTAAAAACAACACAAGTCACATTAAGACTGAACAATTGTCATACTTTTGTAATAATGTTTGAGTCCTACATGGGCATGGATTTAGCTTCACACAAAGTCTGAGTCTGGCTACAAAAAAACATGCCTTCCATCAGCACCTGGAATCCCACTAGGTTGTTCTCAGATTAGCAGAACATATTTTATGTCTGTCCTTCTGACTGACAAGAACAGGAGTGGGTGGTAGAGGTCATTTAAAAGGAGAAAGAAAAGGAAAAACAGCAGTCTCAGAGATTCATCAGTTTATGGGCACCCACTTGGCTGCTCACTGGTTATTGTTTAAAAAAAAGAACTTTATACTGAGCCTTTCCAGCCCAGACAGCAAACACTTTTTAGTCCATGACAGCATTTCTCTCGTTTCCAGCTTTCTTTCTGATCTAGATTAGCTAAATAGCCAAAAATGAGATGCAAATAGGAAACGTAGCAAACCCTTGTTTAATACCATTCATGGATAATTATTTTTATATAAGAATACTGTTTATATCCTTAGTTCCACAAAAACTCTAGACTACTGTCTATTTCTCAGTCATCATCGTGTTATAAACAATACATGGGCTGCATGCAACGTACATGATCACAAATGCTGTTCAGAAAATTGCGAGGCAGCAGTTTTACTGTGCCCCTCCCCAATGCTTCCTTCTTCCTCTGAACACTGAACATGTGCAGCTCCTTCTTCTCCTCCTCACTCAGGGACTGGCAATAACGCACCTGGGAAAGAAGGGAATTGGTTAGGAATATGATGGCTAGTTTCACAACCACAGGTTTTTATATCTATATATAGATATAGATATAAGAATTGGGATGATTAATGCTTCCTGAAAATCTGCTACTGAGAATAGTATATATAAGTGACCTTTTTGGATTGAGGGCGAAGTGCTTATCAGAGCAGTTTGAACAAAAGGAACTCTTGACCCCAGCTTTCCCTTCCTACACCACCCAACATATCTCCACCCACAGTCCCCGATTGAGAACCTGTTTTTTTTTTTTAGTTTTTTTTTTTTTTTACAACAGTCCTTAACAAGGGGGAAAGCAGACGTTTACACAAACAAGGCCTGTGTTTAGAGTGTAATCAAGACAGTGGGCAACAAAGGAAGACAGACAGCCGAGGCGAACTGTGGTGCCACTGCAGTGGTGGCATCACATAAAGCCTCTTTCAACCAGCCTCCCTCTCACTCTCTCTCTCGCTGAGCGGTCCTCATAAAAACCACTGCTATGGCAGGAATCCTGCTGGTGGGGGCTCACGGCAAACATCATAAAATTATCAAGTCAAAAGTAACATTGTACCCACTCTGGACGTCTACAAGCTTGCGGAACAAAAATCCCCCAGTGTGATGTCAATGGAGACGCTATGGGCGCACATTAGTGGGATAGCAATGGAGATGGTGAGGCTTGAGCACTGCAGGATGAGTGAGCAGCATCAAATGCAGCTACTCAAACACAATTGTTTTTTTGTTTTTGCTGCAATTTTGGTGCAAATGTGAGGGCTGAATTTTTACGAGACACGCATTTGCACACACAGGCACCAAAAATTCTCACCTCATTATCATGTGGTGGGAGTTGGTAGAGGAGCTGCTTGATTCTGAACTTCTCTCCTGGGCTGTTGACATATGGGATCTTGTCCTCAGGCAGACACGAAAAATATAGCTGGACCTGGGGGAAATATTAGGTTAAACACATGATGTTTTTGGTTGAATAAAAAGGGTTAGGGTTGGACAACTAAATGCATTCCAACTAATATAACAACTGAGCAATGGCTCAGAATTATTATTTGCAGGAGCAGAGAGTTGGTTTTGGTCCGCCCCAAAAGTAATTTTAAACCCAAATTTTCACCCGTCTTATTGCAGCCATATATTATCATTATTGCCTCGGATTCAATATGCCAATATTAACACAAATTCTTTTCCAAGAAACTAGAGAACAAGCACATTAATTTGTGATGAGACACATTCTGGGATAGCGCTATGTAGAATGTATGGAAGAATGACTTTGTGGAATCAAAGACTTTTCCCTAATCCCCAAATCAGCTTTAATTCAAAAGTGCAACACACAGCAGTGATCCTCTTTGACGATGAAAAACGCAGGAATCATCGTCTACATAAATCTGTGCTGAACAAGCCAAGACAGGTCAACAGGTCAAATCAGTTTAAGGGTTATATTTTTCAGTGATATGGTTGTCTCTACACGGACAGGACAAAGCAGGCTGTAATTGTAGCACCCTGACCCTTGGGGCCGACTGCTAAAGACTAAACTTTATGAGGGAGGGCCCATCACAGTTAGCTAGATAAAGAGATGGGATGCCGTAGTCCTGTGTGTTAGGGGACTTCCAGCAGCTTTGACTGTCTAGAGGAGGGGTAACAGCACAGCAATTTACCCTGGCAATCACCCTCAGACCCCAACAACCACCTCTACCATCATAAATTATGCACATCACGATGCTGCTACGACCCCTTATCCAGCTCACTAGGCCCGAGGAACAGCTAGCAAGCACCCAAGCTCTAGGTGTTTCAACCCTGTAGTAGTGACCTGTAATACATAGCCCATTTAGGGAATTGGCAGCAGTAAAGGCATTACAGTTGATCTATGTGGTTCCTAAAACAAGAGACCCTGCATGTTAAGGCTTTTGCTGCATTCGCTTCCCTTCTTGCCCATCACCCACTCATTGCTTCCATGTGTGTTGTTGATCAAGGGCAATGGGACGGCTACAGACTGAGTGAGAGAGAGAAAAGAACACCAAGCAGTGGTGAGAGCAGAGTTTAAAAATTCTGAGGATCTGGGAAAGTGCCATATCTCACCGACTGCTCAACGGACACGGCTAACAGCTCTGCCTGTGGTTGTGGAGGCGAAGACTCCGATTCCTAGCTCGACCCACTAAGTCCTGCTTCTAACTCTGCGGTATACTCATGCTGCCCTTTAGTGGCAACCTCATAGAGTCTGAGAAATCTGCCACAAGCAGTGAGAACAAGGAAGCTTAATGAAATATGTTGTCCTTCCCATAGGTGCCATTTTCCAGAGACTTGGTGTGTTATTCAGTATAACACACAGTGAATAGCGTTTATCTGGGCCAGGCAAATGGGCTATAAGGGAGTTAAAATCAGGTCAGGGCTGTTTTTATTCGCTGTCTGGAGGATACACCATTATTCGTGGTGTTGATTTAGGGAGGAAATGATTTGCGAACCAATGAAATTGATACCACAGTTATAGAGAACAGTGTCCCGGTATCCAAACGGAGCAGGCTTGATTAATCTTAGCTCAGAGCGTCTTGAACTGGTGCATTTGTAAGCCACATTGTGCTTACCTGTTCAGGTCTCAGGCCAGGTGGCACCCACGCATACTCCTCCAGTGCACAGCCTGAGTCGTCATCAGAGGTTGAGCTCCGCTGGAAGCCAGATGTCAGTTTACTGATTTTCTGCTCCATCATGAAATCTCGCTTGCGTGCCCCACCCTGGAAGCCAGCCACCAGCCCCGCTGCACTCACCAGGCTCATCGGGCTCTCTTTTTACTAGACAGGTGAGATGAAAGGATAGCAAGATGGGAAGTACCGGGATTTGAGAGAGGACAGAAGGGGGAAGAGGATAGAAATATAAAGGAAAAAAAAATAGAAATGTTTGTCATCAAGCCATGACATCAGTTCCTACGTCCTCACATCTTAATCCAGCTCTCTCATGTCAGTGCTGTTCCGCTGATTGTTAACCGCTTGCTGAGTCACACCATTGCCACCTCTTTCATGAGGCTCACAGCACCCCTCAAAAACCCATAATGGTATTTAAGCAAGCTTTTTTGGTTTACTTTTAGTGATGAGTCTACTACATAAAGGCACTCATAAAGACAACTCCATCCTTTCACCGCTATTATGGTAGCAGTTAAACACGTGCCTTCCTCATGTGGTTTTTGGGGGTGCAGAGATTGTTAGGAAATTCCCAAAGCTTCATGAGGTGATGTTCTATCTCATTATAGTGACAATAACAAACTATTCAGAATTATAAACTATTTGAAGTTGCTTATAACTGTGACCATTTCTTATTAATCTTCTGCAGGTTTAAAATAATTTGTTAGGTTTATGTCTGTATGAGTCATCATTTTACTTTACTGAGAAGCTGATGATGCTATGCCCCAAGGGAGGGGGGTGGAGTTCAACACATGGGATTTGATCCTAGCTTGATCAGTTGAGCCCGAGGTCTGTATAAACACAAGCCTGGCTTTAAGACGAGGCCACCATATGGGAAGCGTCCACAAGCCTGCTCTCTTCCTTCATCTCTTCTTTTTCTTTGGATTGCAGCAGGTTGGAAAACAAACAGTGAGCGCCTGATCGTTCTTTCATCTTTTAGATGGACAGTGAGCGCAGTGCCAGACAGGTGAAGCAGCTGGATGAATGCAGATGAATAGAGGCTGACATGGATGGATAGGACTAACTGATACTGACACTATAACCTGAGGCAACAAACAGAGCAGGGAGATAAAAGACTCGAACTGTACTGACCTCTATATATGTGGTGTCTGCAGTTACTAATGTCTTACGGAAAATCCAAACTTTTGCAGACGTGACTGTTGTGATGAGGCAGAAACAAACTAAATCTGTGCAAAGCTGGATAAAATTAAAGAAATAGCGAATAAATAAAATCACTTAATTTATTTATTAATTTGTCTTTAATGTTCAGAATATACCCGGACGGAAGGAGGGAGGGAGTGATGTCCAGAGTAACTTTAAAGTGATTATTTGACATGTAAATTCCAAGCAAACCAATTTTTGGAATAATCATTAGGCAACCCCATCTGCCCTGATCTTTATTCATCCCTCTCCAGTCATCCCATAACTTTATTTCCTGGACTCCTGTAAGCATTTAGGACCACGAAAACACAGTCATAATGAATGCTTGTGCAGTTGTGGTAATTTCTCACTAGCCAAGAGCTCTAACTGAGATCAAATGGGAGCCCAGCCAGCATCCAGCAGCCTGGCCCTTGCACCACTTCCCCCCTACCCAAGCCTTGAACCCCTATGGACAGCAAAGGTACAGAGAGCCACAGAGAGACAGCTGAGAAAACCAAATACACTCGAGGGCAAGCCTTTGAACATAGAGATGACAGCATAGGGGCCTTAAAATCTGCTTTCTGCTCAAATGATAAATAGATCGACCACCAGTGCCACCACAACAGGTTTGAGACTGATTCTGGGAGACTTTGGAACTCTAACGGATGGATGGAAAAGCAGTCTTTCCAAGATATTTTGTTTGTTTTGATGATGATGTAAAAGAGCACCGTCTAACAATTCAAATTTCCCGTAGGTGCTGGCTGACCTCAAAAGCCATATCATTTTTATAGTCCATCAAACCACTCAATGATCCGTCCTGAGGCTGGAAGCACTGTCATCGCAGAAGAGACCACTCCCATCACGACAGAAATGTTTCGTCATAGTACAAAAGATGATCAGAACCTCTTTGAAAAACGTTGCTCTCTGTTGTAAAAAAGTAGACCCAGGTCATTCCAGCAGGTACTTCAAGCTTTTTATATAATTTTATGTTGCTTAACCTCTGTAAGGAATATGCAGACACAGGCTACTCTACACACAAATACATAGAATACAGAAATAACTATCAATACCTTGTCAAAATCAGGTGCTCGTGTCGATTCACTCTGTTAGTGAAGACTGATATATTAGCATGTCAGACCTTTCTCTGATGATTAACAGATCCACGAGACATGCAGGTTCAGGCAGCTACTGGCTGTTCATATCAGCTCATCTTTCTCAAAGACAAGTCAGCCACTGTGGCATCGCTACTACTAATGACTGACAAGCCCCCCCCCTTAAGCTTATCCAGTCATAGACTATCAGTGTTAGGTGTGATGATAATGGTGTTAAAGGATTCCTGGGCTTTTGGGAGGGTTAATTTAGGCTGCCTTGTACCATAAAGTGTCAGGTCAGGCGGATTGGCTTATAACATATCCCGTTAAAATGCCTCTGATGCCCTAAACAATGGTGCCTTTGTCAAGTCACTGAAGGTTTTATCCATCAAGAGTCTGTTTATCCCTTTGCAAGTATTTTTTTTCCTGAAGATGCCACGTTTTATCTTGTCACATATGACAGTCGAAGCCCTCGAACCCAGATAACCTGTCTTCAGATGAGAGAGCTAGGGATGGAATAAGGCACTCTGTTGTTCTATTCATATCTATTGACTTGCAAATGAGACCAAAATAACCTACAAAAATGTGCCCTTGTTTGAGAACAGCTTGGGTTTCACGTGGGAGATAGCTAACTATAGGCAGGTTCAGTCAGGAGGCAAGAGGCTCACTTCAGAGCCACACATTTTAATCAGGCACAAAATCACTCATGTGCTACATTTGCTGGAATTCTTGCTTTCACATGTTGGCTGGGTATCTGCAAGGATGTCTCACACAGCCAAACCTGACTCACAGGAATGTCAGGCTTGAACTTTAGCCAGGCTCTCGAAAGCAATACGGCGTTCACGCAGCTCTGTGTTAAGCAAAAAAAAAAGTTTCTCATACATCTACAGCTGGTTGCATGCTAATTTTTCCTTTATCTGTCATGCAGTTCATTTCCTCTGGCTTTACCCGAAACAATTCCTTAACATTTTGAATGACAGAAGCACTGAGCCAGCTAACTTCACCGTGCTCATACTGACTGACTCATCACTCAGGCTGGCTTTTATAGTTTTTTCCTCTAACAAGGGATCTATGGTTTGTGAGATTAGTTTTAACCCTCTGCCCCCCTTCCCTTTTCACCCTCCACCCCACCCCCCAAGCCCCTGCCCTGCCCTCCTCCCACACTAGCCAGACCCCTGCAGTCCCGAATGTTTAACAGCCCCTCACTCCTTTGTAAAGGTGCTTGTTAACATGGCTTTGGGAGCTGCAGGTCTGCATATCTGACTGATCTACCCACAGAAGGTAGTGGGGGTGCTATTAGACTGAGGATAAAATGGGGTGACTGACATGTATGAAAATGTTAATGTCCTTTTTCCACAAAGGAGAGGGAAGTTAAGTCATGCCAGGAGAAAGAGGGAAATCTTTAACAGACGCGCTTGCTTTGAAATGTTTTCAGTGATTGCTGATTTGAGAACATCCCACGACTTACTGAAGGAGGGAAGAGCCCCGTGTTCTACGGAAAGCGGACAATGGAGCTTACATTCCCACAAATGCTGCATAACAGGACCTCGGTGACTGTGTGGGTTCAGACGTGTTTCATTAAAGAACAAAACAACCACTTATTTGAGTTCACCCTGAAGAACGTCCTGTCTGACTGTAATGCCCGACAGCAGTGGTGCGCCTAACTACAGTGCAATGCATTATTTATCGCTTTGTTGAATACAGAACTCTTGAAGGACCCCATGCAGCGACTGACCAATAAATACAATCAACAGTGACATTTTTAAATAGTGTTCGACAACACTTAAACCATAGTCCCCCCCCCCCTCCAAAAAAAATCCAGACACTGGAGCTTTGGATTAACAGCCCTTGAGAGAGTGCACAGGAAAAATAAGCAACTTCTGGTCTGAATTACTGTCTATTTCTTTAGGAAGTGGATGATGGACAGGCACACAACCCAACACAGTGTTCTCTGTCAGTTTAGGCTGGCCCTACTTGTTTAACTTGGCTTCTGCTAGCTGGGTAATGCAGGATAGGCTGTAGTTGGGAGAGAAAAACAAGAATTTCTGTTCACTGTCCCTGCATACTTAAGCTTGAAGTCAGACAAACTCAGTTTATTTTTCATGTCCAACAAGATTGAAAAATATGCAGCATATTATTTATCTCCCTGCACACACGCAAATATTTAAAAATCACTGCCTGTCAGCCTTTGGCCGTTAATGTAGTGTCAAAAAAAAGAAGCAAAAAAACCAACCTCTGGGCCAGATGAAGTTCATTAGAAAAATGACACCCCTGTGCTAAACTAGAAGCCTCGTGCCTATAAAATAAATAAATAAATCACATTTTAAAAAGCTGAACTTGTAATTGAGTAGTATTTATGATTCAAAAATGAATAAAACTACACAGCATCATCAAATCAAAACCCGGAAAAGCGACTCAAAATTTGATACCAGTCAGATTAGAAAAAGTCAAGGTCAAAATGCTACTGAAAAAAGAGCTCGACGGGAGGATAAGTTACGCAATGCAAAGGTGCTATAAGGAGTTGGAGTTTGGTCAGCTTATGGAGGCCTCTGTTTGTGGCCGGGGAGTGTTTTTTCAAGACCAAATGGATGGGAGTGACATCCCCACAGAGATATACACTACTGTGCTGGCCAGCATGGACTAAGATTCAACACACAGCAGCAGACTTCAAATGCACTAACTCGTGCATGAGACCTAAAATCAAGTCTGATTCGTATATAAGAGACAACTTCCACAAAGACCAGAAATTGCCTGTATTTGGGATGTGCTACATGTTTTACAGGCGAAACATGCATTTGCAATCAAGCCATCCACACATTCATTCAAATACATTTAATCAAGGAGTTACGGTGCAACTTTTCCATTTTCTTTCAGCCTCACTACAACCAAAGCAAAGCTCTCAGAGGAACCGGTTTACATCTCATTCATTTTCCTGCAGGTCTTACCTCAGTGTAGGCCAACTCTCCTGACGTGAATAGAGAAAACGGATCTTGTCGCCACTATATCCAGTCCTAAATTGTTCTGCACTCCATATCTATGTAAGCTCCTCTAAACTCTAAATCCAGGACAGCAGCAGCCAGGCTTCTCTACCGGAGCTGTCAGCACAGTAACAGCCCATATCAAAGCTAAGACTGTATAAAGTCAGAGAGTGAGCGAGGTGTGTGTGTGCATGTGCGTGTACACGGAGGAGCCCAACCAGATGGTCATCCCACCCTCCTCTCTGTCAAACACTCCTCCTCCTCCTCCCCTCCTCTTTCTTCCAACCCGGCCCTCTTAACCTCAGCCCGGCCCTTAAACTCAGAGGCAGCGAGTCATGGCTGGGTATGGCAGAGCGAGGCGTCTCTTGCTTCAGTCAGCCCCCCCCTCTCGTACTTCAAACACATGCTCCCAAATGAGAATCGCTGGTAGAGCTCGCAGAAACCGTGCTTTAAAGCAGCACATCAGTGATGGCAGAGCTTGTTTTGCCAGGCTAACCGCCCCGTATCCACAACAGCTTTCACATGACGCTCTTCTTTCTTCTTCCCTATCAACGGCTGAAAGATGTGGGGACGGCGGTGAATGTTGAGTCAGGATTTGGTTTATTTGGTGGTTTGACATTTCCTTTGTGCCTACATGTAAAGTTAAAGAGAGCTGTCTGCTAACAAAAGTTTTGATTGTAGGCTTATTGTTAGATCAAATGATATATATATGTATTTTAATTCTATAGAAAGATTGGTTTCAAGCATCACAATAACTTTTTCTACTACCTGAATGTGATGTCAGCATTTCTGTATGAGACCAGTCATCCGGTTGTGAATCAAAACGAGTCCTCCATGCAAGTTACTCCAACCACAAAGCCTCACACTGTCTAAACTAAACACACACATGTAACCAAAGTTATCTCCAAGATGAAACGATTAGGTCACTATTTGATAAACAGAATTAACTGGTCTTAATAGTTGCTCAAAATTAAGATATTATATATTAGCAATATAATATGTATTGTCAGTGAAAACAATCATTACCCTAATGTTTACTCCGTTATCACAAATGAGAAGGAATTAAAATGACAGATATCTATAAAGCCCAAACGTACAGATCCACCCACGCAGTGAAACTCCCTGGAGAGGACACTGTTGACCTCTGCCTCTCCTTCACCTCTGCTGGAATGCCAGAATGTGATCCTCTTCCTCTTGCCTCAGAAAATAAAAGTTGCTGGTTCAGGTCAAACTCTGGACAGTTGCACCTTTTGCATCCTTTTGTGGTTGTTTAATTGCAATATCAAAGTGTTACTTGTTTACGGTGGACATAACTTCCAGAGCACTAGAAGTTCTTCCTCGTCAGAGAGGTTTTGCTGTCGAGTATAAAAACACTTAGACTGTAAAACAAAGCAGTAAGGCATTTTACTAGGAAGCAAGGAATCTATTAAACTGGTCAGATTGCTTTCTTTCTAAACATTTTAGAAGCTGTTTGTTCTTAGGAGATGCAATGTTGGGACCTAACTCTGTGAATGGTGTTTTTCTTTGAGGATTAATATAGAAAACGTTTTATGTAATGCATTGAACTTAATCAAGCGGAGAATCATTGTCTACATGCGAAATACTCAGTTGGCCTTTTAAAAAGAAAGTTGTTTAAAAAAATAAATCATATATTAAAAAAAGGCTAACAACTCATTTCTAGCACATGATGGACACCATCTGAGTAGCACTTTTTCCATCCTCCACACGCCTACATACTTTACACCATTATGTGCCAGAATATCACAGCTTGGGTGGTGAATGATGGCTGTCATTTCAATGGAAAAAAATGGAGCTTATATCTGTAAATATTCTGTTTATAAAGTACGGGATTTAACCCCTGCCAGTGCTCTTGCAGTCGAGCACTGGGACAAAGCCATTGTTGCAGTCAAGGCCGGGGAGGAGAGGAGCCCTTTCACAGCAAACTTCAGGCCTTTGTGTTAATCCAAAGACCTAAGCACCATGCTCCATTAGCAAGTCTTTTAGGAGAGGAACAACACAATGTACCCCCGTCCCCCAAAAGGAGGATTCATGAAATGCAAAGCTAAGATGGTTCCTCTAGTGTGGGCAAAACACCAGACCTGGATTGTTTTTCATTTCCTCAACATACAGGAATTAATAACCTGCTTATTTCCCACAAGAGAGAAACTCAGATATGAATGTGCAGACATCTCATCAAAGACATCTACCCAGGAACGTGCAGAGTGGCGAGTATCGATTTATGATTACACCACTCTAAAGTTAGAAGTAGCCGGCTGCACAGTTCAAGGTTCGCCGCAGATAGCTGAAAAATATAAAGTCGGACAAGTCACGGATCCCCGACCCTTGACCTGTGAGAACATCAGATGACCCATAAATCTATGGCCCTAGGGATTTACAGCCCTTTCCTCTGTCATATTTACAATGACCTGAACAGCATCTCACACCTGGTCTGTATCTTCTCACTGCTGTAAAAGAAGAAGAACAAAACAAGAAAAGCATCCTGTGCTACTGGCAAAGTAGTTCTGAACTAGCACGCCCTGACAATGACAGGACAGGGAAGATGATCATCAGAACCATCACCTGTGATAAATCTGCATTCTTAACACAATCCCAAAGCAGGGAACACACAAAACTAAGAATCTGGTCAAACATTATTGCTATATCTACCACTAGTGATTCTTATAGTGGAATTAGCACAAATTAACATTATTAACTGTTTGTATTAGTCAAGTTTTGGACTACCAGCGAAGGAGGCAAATGGAAGGTCAGTCTCTAACTCACAGCTATTGCTGAACTATTGTTGAGAGTTGCTCTCGCTAGTGTGTGAGCCACCTTATAAAAAGTAGGCATTCAAGGTTTAAATGACTTGCCAAGGGGTATTAGCAGGACACAGGCCCAACAAAAGCTTCAGTTATAAAGACCAATAAAAGCCTATCACCCTACAGTAACAACAATCCTTTTTACGCCTTGAAAGAGGGAGGAAAAGGTCAACTGGTGGAGCAGTCAGCGCATTGATATTGACTTAGCTAGATTGGCGCTGACAAACTCAGGTCAGACTGTGGGCTTGTTAGCCCTATAACCCTCACATAACCCCTTTTTACTGTTTCAGTCTGACACATTGGAGGCAGCTGAGGGCAAAGCTTAGATCTAAGCTTCGTTTCTGACAGGAGACATTTGTAAAAATTAAAGAGATATATCTGCTCATTTGATACTTGACCCCATAAGATCCCGTGTTTCTCAAGGGTGCTGAATTGGAAAACATTTATTGGACTCTATTGCTAATGAGCTACAACTACATGTGAACATTTCCACTTCAGCTGAAATTCTAATTTCCTCATCAACCAAATACAAACACAAAAGTTAACGATGCTTAAAAAATGTCGATAATAGAGGCCACCTGGTTTTATTTATTAGATTACTGTAATGCTATTGTCTAAAACCAATAATATAATAGTGATGAAACAGATGATCTATGAATGGGCCTGGCTGCATGGAACCAATCTATGAACAAACACTATTTCTTTACTCATTAATTTCTGCTTTATTCAATTTGCCACACTGGTGTTGTGTCATGTATGATGTAATGCAACACGTTCTCAAGTTGCAATAAGCAGTACGCGGCATGCTGCATCAGCCCATTGTTTCTCCGCTTTATCGTTAGTGCTTTGCCAAACATTGCAGACGCGCACGATCGGGACGCCTTGTTTTTCACCCTCAATTTGACACCCTCTCACACAGTTGTAAAAGCCGGACCTCATTGGGAACAATGGAAAGTGGAGCGACAGAGCTCCTGGGGCTGTTAAAGAGAGGAAGCCCCTTTATTTGAGGATGCTATAACTCAACAAAAGCCTGTGGCTGTCTACACACAGAGCAGGCTAAGGATGAATGGGCTGCTCTTAGACTACACACTTGTGCTAACAAAAGCGGTGGATCAGCAAAGGGCAAAGCCACTCATGTGTGGTCTCCATGGGCAAACTGTGACGAGTATATACATAAAATAGCTAAACAGTCCTATTAACACCTCAAACCAGCATGTTCGGCCAAAAAATCTCTGCTTTAACACCGTCTTGTTTCTTCAGCTGAGCTTTGATATGATCTTGGTGACCTTAAAAGCTGTTAATTTATATGACACGTGATAAGGTTTAATTACTCCTCTTAAAACAGCACCCAATTTCAAAAAGGTTTAATTTATGACCTCAATTTTTCAGAGAATCTAACACACGTGCACGCACCACGGCCCCTCACACTTGATGGGCTTTTCTCCTTAACTCTCCTCAAAGTTCAATAGTATATCCTTCCTCTGGAAATGGAACTATTTCCTGTCTTCCCAACTTCCCACCAGTTCAAACTGTCACCTGAATGAACACGGGCAACACTTTAAAATGAAGCGCTTTCGTGTATAAGGAGACGACGCGGTCCAGCAAAGAAGAAGTGGCTGACAACTCCCACACGTGGAAGCATTTTCCTGAGCCTGGCTTCAAAAGGCAAACCGTGGAATCCAACAATACTCTGAAACAGTTAAGAGCTGCTCAGTCAGGATCCCACTAATGATTAACATTCCTGAAGAAACGCTCTGTTACAGTCTTTTTAGAGCGTTCTAATTAAACACATGCTCCAGTGCCACAGCACAGAGGGAACTTGCAACTGCAAGCGGGGATGCTTCTTTCCAACTCGGCTTAATTGGACACAATTTAAGTCATTAAGGTGGTAGTAAAACAGCAGAAAGAGCAAAGGAGAGGCCCAATGATCTCCCCTGTAAGGCTCCCCGTTGCTCTGATGTTGTTGACCCTTTCACCTTCTCATGTGACTCACATTAAAAAAGAGGGGTGGAAAAAATGTACAGCTGAAGTTAAATCCAGTCCAGAAAGACCCATACTGGCTTGTTAGTTAAGCATGTATAATGTAGTTGCAAAACTGAAGTAGACCATGAGGTTATACACGTTTGGAGGTCCTGTATCCTATGAGGCAAAGTTGTACACGAGTATCTTTGCATGTGTTTGCCACATTGGGCTGCTTTTATTAGTATTCCGCTTGTTGTGCATTATTGATCATTGTGTTTCTACCTGATCTTGCTTGTTGACATAATCTATACCGGCTTTCTATACATACGCTGTCTTAAAGCATGAAAGATGCTCTTTTCCATAAAGATGATCACTCGACTATACAGATCTTTTTCAGTCTACGAGACAAGAAAATTGCATTTTTGAGGCAGAAAAGGAGGAGAGAAACAATGAGCATGAAACTTTTAAAGACTTCTTTCCAGCCATGTATCCAGGTTAAGCTTTCTGCTGTTACTGTATACTCGTCCCAAACCAATACTCTAATTTTTAAGAATCATAAAACCTTAATTATACCATCTCAATATGTGCTTTTTACATTTCTATTTTCCTCTTAATGTGAGTCAGGAATTGACTACTTCTTTATAGAAATGTGATGTAATGTCTATGTCAAGTGTGAAGCGGTGTTGAGGATAGTGGCTGATATTTTGCTGGTGCATCATGACCCATTGAAAAAATTGCCATTGGTTGCTTTCCATTATAAAAAGACTCTCACTGATTAAATCCCTGAATTAAATCAATTCTTATTCTTTACACCCATTTTTGGTCGCCATGTCTTTAGGGTCAGGCTGACATCTGTGGTTTGAATTAGTTGTTAGAGTATTAGAGCAAGTATAACTTTTCAGTAGTTAATGACCTGTCCAGCTTACCAACAAATGAGTTGGAGCGTGTGAATGTTTCACTGTAAACATGGAGAGGTCCAATCTGAAGCCCTCTGGGAGCCTCGGTCAGTTTATCAGCTATACAGACCAGACATTAGTGGCTGGGATCAGCTTGTGTGTGTGTGTATGTGTGTGTGTGTGTGTGTTGGCAAAATGTGTGGAATGGAAAAAGGGACGAAACTGGCTGCATTATCACCCTCCAAATTACAGATCCCAATCCTCTAGGGCAAATCCCATTCCTAGAAACCTTGCATGTAATGTGTCTGTTACTGTCAGCATCAGCGTGTTATTTTTGGAGCTGCTAATACTGAGGTCACTAATGACACCAAACCATCTTCAGCGATGGAACACATGAAGGAATTTAATAATATCTGTTATGTTTCTTTTCCAGATCCAAAAATGTCCAACGAGCTCTCTGAAGTGTGCTTCTGTACAAACAGGTCACATACAAAGATGCGCACATCTGCTGAGCCCCTGCTTTCTGTTTTCTTTGGGAGCCCAGCCCCTAACAGGAAGACAGCGTGAGCACAGCAAACAAAAACCCGGCTCTTTGAACTGGCCTCTCACTAGGAGCTGCCATCGGGTTGTTGTGGCCAAATGAAATGAAATGTTTCTGCGTCAGCTCGGTGAAGCCACTGCGGGCCTCAGGCTGCTCCTCTGCAACACATGTCCTCAGCTGGCCTTTGCCAATATTAACCCATTTGTATGTTACCCACATTTACTCACCTTTACTGTGATGCATTTTCTCAGTGTGAACAGATTACTGAAAATTATTCGGGTAGCACATATTATGCATAAATCGAATTTTCGTAAATGACAGCTGTCAGATGGCGGTCAGACTCAAAATAAAGAGGATGATGAGTACATCAGGCAATTCTTGCTCTTACTCTTTAACAAATATAAAATAAATGTGGTTTTGGTTACAATGTCTGGCTAAACAACTTGAAGTTTGATTTAACTTTGAATATGGCATTTTTTTCTCCCTTAAAGCTACACAGCTTAACTATACTGGATCTTTTTCTTCATTTTAATACAATGTTTCAACTGAATTCAGTTCTTACTGAACAAAAATTAATCAGAGTATTAATATCAGCATTGTCTGC
Organism: Rhamphochromis longiceps; assembly: GCF_057381845.1. NCBI lineage: Eukaryota > Metazoa > Chordata > Actinopteri > Cichliformes > Cichlidae > Rhamphochromis > Rhamphochromis longiceps. The sequence goes on from NC_140563.1 coordinate 18,033,293, forward strand.
ATGTTCTGCAGAGAAATTATGGGTCCTGGATTCTATATCCATGCTACATCGACACTAATTGCACATTGTTTCAATGGCACAATGCGAGGGATATGCCAGAAATAGCTTAGAGGATCCACCCCTGCAACACATAAGACCCAAAGCTTCCACTGCCATACAGCACAGGGCCCCCACCCAGAGGTCTTGCATCCAAGCCCAGACATGTTTGCTTGCTAGGGGAAGATTTATACACAATATTGGGCAGGTTTAATGTTGCACTTGATTGGCCAATACATTAGGTGACCTTTTGCCCTTGCAAGTATTGATTGCTGTGACACTTGTATCTTATGTTGTACCCAACCTCAAATCCACTTATGTTTCTATCAAATATTGTATGGTGCATTGAATCTAGCATAGCAATGTAATTGGGTTTCTACCATATTCAAACCTTACATGTTTATTTGACAAAGAACTTTCAGTTATTAAACATTTAGTATTGGCTTTGATTAGGAATTGGCTACCATGTATATCCCTAACCCTGACACCCTGAAGTATAGTGTTGCTTGAAACTACAGTAAATGGACGATCGGCTTTGAAGCCAAAAATATGTAAAACTTTAAGTGAAACAGGCCTAAAGCTGGAATGGGGTAGTGCATTGACATACTGCTTTTTGTCCCTTTTAATCTTTGTATGATATATTGTAAGAAATGTTTTAAATGAGTTATTATAGTCAACTTCAGCACTATGCAATTTGGGAATACATCACTCTGCATGCATTTATTTTCCAACCTAATTACTGGTAGAGGAAAATATGGCAACTTTTATTAACTAAACCTTCTTAGAGGAATATTCTGGCAGATTGTCCCTACTGTAACCTTTCTGGGGGGGGGGGGGGGGGGGGGGGGGGGAATTCCCCGGAAATACCTTTGTTGTCAGCTGAAAAATCTCTTGCCCAGCCCTGCAGCGTCCATTTTTAAACCCTGCTGACCTTTTCCATATCATCCACGCTCACTGACTACACCCCTGTGACAATGCCAACAGGAGGAACAAGAGCCACAGGAAGGGGCTGAGTTGGGGGAGTGTGTTTTGCATATTTTCAGCCGGGGGTCCGGAAAGCTTTAACTGAATCCCCCGTTGTGTGCTGGGGAAGTGAGCTGGGCTTTTTAATGACAACTCTGCGTAATATGTTTTCTTTTGCTTCTAGTCCTGCGATGCTTTGATTGCTTGGATGGATCCCTATAGATGTGGAGGACAAAGAGAAATCACACCATTCTGCAAGCATTCCCGTCTGGCGCAGATGAATTTCCAGAGCCACAAAAGTTGCTGACATTTGGTATCTTTACATCTGTTATTCCACCTTCAGGCATGTTGATGATAATCAGCTTCTTAGCAATGCACCATGATTATCATGCAGTATACATCCAAAGCCGATCATCATGCCTATACATGGTGATGATAAAGAAACGTGTGTGTGTGTGGAGTATGACTTTCATCATCTTGGTGGTCTGATGGTTGGTCGCACAATTATGCTGTGTGGTTGCAAAAGATCTGTTGGGGCATTAAACTCCTGTCTGCGAGCCAAACCCGTTTTCCTCTAACATCATCCTGCAGCTCCCAATAAACAGAGTTGTGCCTGGAAGCGCTAAATCACTAACTACCTCTAATCACTTTAGAATAATGCTTAACATGTGGATCCAATGTGCGCCACCGCTTCGGGCACATTTCCCACTCTTATACATGATGCCGTTTGAAAATTACACAAGGGGAACTGTACCGTATAGCAAGCACAAAGTTATATTCTGTCCTACAGGAAGCAGGATCCACAATAGTTATCCCAAACACCACAATCACACTGTCACAGGGCCCTAAACTTGACCATCTGAGCCACCGTCCAATTCAGCCAGGCCCAGTGACCACAGCTTCAGGGACCACCGGCGTTTAAACAAGCCATATTTCTTCCAATCTCCTGCCAACCTACCACAAACAGTTTACAGTCAGTAGACTCTGCTCTCTGGAGTTTGTCTATGGCAACTCGACTCCAGTGCCACATCTCCCCATCCAGAGCCGTGAAAGACTGGCCTCCTCTGACAGATCCTCACAACACACGGCCCCTGTCCTGCTCTGCTTTTAGCCCCGCTGCGGTGAGCTGGACCACGTCTGGGGGATAAAAGGCTGCCAGAGTGTTTGGCTTGCAGGCAATTTACGCGGACGCAAAGGTGATTCATTCTAGCTTCGCACAAACAGGCCTCTGTGTAAATTTCACTAGTGCTGGGCTTTTAAATCAACATTTGGAAACGTATACATATGGGCACCAGGACTTAAATTCTGCCCCTTCGCACTTAGCTCTGCAGACTCTAGCGCTCTCCAACACCTACTTACAATCTCTCTCTCTCCTAAAAACCATCACCTTTTCTTAGCAATGCATTGTAGTACTAAAATAAACCATCAACATAATCTACTGTTATGAAGCAAGTGCACATAAACATCAAGCTTGCTGTGAAGGATCAAATCTGTTCCCATTCCTGAGTCCAAAAATGATGATGAGGCCAACTACACCCCCCACCCCTTATGTTCACACACAATCCTGCACAAAGCACTTTAAAAGTCTTCTGATTCTATTAATGGCACCTTTGAAGCACCTCGAGGCTTTGCAAATGAGACGTGAACAAGCATGGTGTGGCATGTGGTGCTGGTCCAAAAGCACCACTTTGTAAATCATTTAGTCCATAAATAAACCTAATATTCTGAGAGACTTCTTACCTTTAGCAGATCATTCAAAGTATAAGCTCACATGCCCCCTTTTCATTCTCAATCAAGTAAACACTGATGCCTGCAGTACGGTAAAGTAAGAGATTTTAGTGGCTATGCAGCATTATTTGACACATTAAGTACCATGTGCAGTGAAATACAATGTAAATCATTAATGTGAAAGTATGAAAATATGTATTAGCTACTGGATCCTGAATTTCTTTAAACGTGGGCTGTGGTGACACTGATATGTCTTTGTTATGTGCTGAGCACTAAAGTGCTAATAAACTTTTATTTATATGTAAATTCAAAAGATTGTTTGCCTTATTTGGTTAACTCTTGACTCCAAGGCAGTGAAGCCGTCAACCTGCAATCTGGCCACTAGGTGACACCACCACCTTAACTCTCTGTGCTGCCGTTTCTATTCCTACTTATATCTGTTCTCTCTCAAACTACTTCTTTGTTTGATGTTTTTCTGGACTGGCGAGCGAAAAAAAAATATTTAAAGTGCGGTAATAATGGCTGGGTGGGGTTATATCTGAAAACAGTTTCTGGTACAATTATAGCAGGAAATGACCTTGGAAATCATACTGTGATGATACTGTCCAGAGTCTGGAGTAAACATACCTGCTTTGTGTTGTCAAAGTGCTCCATTCTTTTAAATCCAGTCTTACTTAAATTGCCATGCAACGTCTCAAATCACGTCCACAAACCAACAATTTAGTGTCCAAATAAAGACCACACCACTCTCTTCCACCTAGCTCTCCATGACTAACTGCCCCGAGCTCAGCAGTGCTTTGTTTTCATCCGCTGTGCTCAGTGACAGATTTCAGGTTTGAGTCTTGCTTTTACACTTAGTCGAAAGTGGGTCTCCTCAAAAAGACACGCTCAGGGTTTAATGGCTTCCCCCCCTGGTCCATTGAGGACAAATTATTATTTCAGGCAGCCTTGGTTAAATATAAACAGTATGTGCTCTCCTGTGTCTCGTAGGTTTAGCTCTTTGTATCACAGCTGAGGATGGAAATATGTGAAACTTGAGGGTGTGTCATTTTTCTCCAAAGGAAGGGCTTTATTGCATGTTTATCTCTGTGAGAGGTCCATTAGGAGTGATGAATTCACTCAAGAAGGTTGGAGTCCTTTCCCCCTTTTTTAAGTTCAAGCTTTTTTTTAATCGATATTTTAGGCTCTGTTTTAAACCCACACAGAGCAAAACAAAGTATATCAGATCAAAACAAGCTATCAAGAATAAGTTTCCAGATGTTTTCATGTAGCTATTTAAATACAGTTAAAATACCCTAAATGTTGACGTTCTCACCTCATACATCATGGTAAAGAAGAGGGGGGAGTTTAAAAAAAAGTGGGACTAACTTCTCATGTGTGACTAAGTTCTGGTTCACTCAACAACAGTCGTGACAGCTATGCGAAGCCTGTGGCGGCGGACAGGCAGCGGTCACGGTGCGCCGACCAGTTGTCACCGAAGTGACAGGCGACAGCTGAATCTATACATCTGGAGGCCCAAGGGACGCCACGTCCGAGTGTCTCTGGTCAAGTTTTTTCAGCGTCAGAGAAACGAGGTTACTGTGACTGTACGCGCAGGGAAAGTGAAACGTGTCTCTTTGGAGATGTCGCTGCGTAAAAGCCCCCAAAACTGCGCAGGGAAATTAAAACAGGTTTGCTGACTTTATGTGGATGACACTAGTGGCATATAGTCTCTGCAGAGTATGTGCGTGTGTTTCACAAATGCTTAAAAGTTGTTGGAGTTTTTGTTTGTTTGTTTGAAATTAAAGTATCGTCAGCTTTTCCACCGATGCATTTAGAGTAATTAGCGTAAAACTGCAAAAATAACACAGCCATCATAAAAAACAAAACAAAAACAAAAAAACAAGCAGAGTGGGTGGGATTGTTTACAAACTAGGTAGACCTGAGTTAAACGCTCTAAATGACTTGGTCTGCTCACCTCCAAAATTGCTCAGTCGCAGTGAACCAAGTATCCACAACCAATATTCCCGAAGTTAGAAAAGCTGCGTCTCATTGGTATTAGATGCACAGTCCAGAGAGGATGTCCCGGAAAGCTGAACCGAGAGCTGCGCAGAGCGATAAGCTTAAACCCCAGATACTGAATGCATTGGAGAGGAGCGCTGAGAGAGCTTGGTCTTGACTTCTCTGTCACCACATCCCAGTCGTTTCAGCGGCGCGCGGTGCGCTGCGGTGCTCCTCTCAGCGGTCACAGTAAAATGACATTAGCGTTGCTTGCTGCTTATTGGCTTAAACGAGCAGCCCCCACCATTCCAGCAGAGACGGGCTAGTCCCTCCAGCATGGTGGACAAATGCTCCTGGGAGTTTAACTCTTACCTTAACTCTTAGTTTAGGGGGTGAAACCTACTGAATAAGATTTGTCGACTTTACCTAAAGTTTACTTTGGTCTTTATTTTAAGTAATCAAGAAAGCTCACCTTTAAATTTCTCTACTTCTGTGCTGCACATAATTAAGTAAGTCAACTCAAAAGTACAAGCTTTAAGTTGGTGTAGATACAAACTCGTTTGTCCTTCTCGCCACAAAGACTTATGGAAGGTAAGTCTATCAGCCTAATAACCCCAAAAAGCTGTTGCTTAGCCATCCAACCATGCACAGGTGCTTGGACACGCATGAAACAACAGTAAATAATTCAGGCTTGTGCTGCTCAAAGTATGCAAAAAGGTTGATCACTGTAATAATAATTTTAAGTATACTTATGTTTCACACATGTTAATGCATGAACTATGACATGGTTTTTAACTGATGAGTCCTAAAAAAGATTTGAATCTTAAAAGTGCTCATATTTTAGAGAGGCTTTGGAAACATGACACACAAATGCAACAGCTTGTATCAATTTAATTCCATGCCCTATCACCTTTATGGCTCATGCTCTTATTCAAATTGACACTATATATTTGGCTAACCAGGGTTATGGCCCAGTGACCAGCACGTAGCTCTGACAGTTGACAGCATCTAAAGTAAGAACAGGTTTAGGGAGCTCAAAGCGGGTCAACCTTTCTTCTCACAACACAGTGAGCTCAAGTGGATCACACTCATGTCACCCTTTTCCACAGTCGCTTGTCTGTCCATCAGAGCTGCATGTGTTTTCATATTATAGATTGAAGCTTATCTAAATGAGGTATCACATGATCTCACTCTAGCCAATTAGTCCCTATACAAAAGAAACCTTAAAATACTTTTCTTTCTTATCTTTATTTGTGATGTGTCTCATTTTAGCATCAGTGCTCATTTTAAGAGTTTTAGATGTATTTAGAGATATTTGATCTATTTCTGGTCCATATTTTCCTCCCTCATTTAAAACTGATTTGAAAATAGGACAGAATAGGCCAAAAAGCGAAGGAAAAAATAGCAAGAAAGCACAAGTTACAGCACAACACGTGAGAGGAAGACAGCGTGCATGTTTCCACTGTTAGCCCGGCACCAGAGCCGATCGATAGAATTTCAGCCAACTAATTGTTTTTGAAGTGCCTTTTTGCCTGAGTTCAAAAATGTTGGACTGGCTAGACCTGAATGTTCAAGCCTGTTTTAGTCACATATCTCTTTGCATTTAGAGGATAATGAGATATTTATGGTGGTGTTGTAAAAAAAAAAAATTAAAACAAAACACTTTAGGGAGCATTACTTTATTAAGTGGATCATAAAGATGCCTGTCATACTTTCCAGGTACTATCTCAGATGATGTGACATTTGACTTTTTCGTAATGTAAAACCTTTTTTGGGTGATGGAGGAGCAGTTCATGTGTCGATAGGATCAGCAAGTTTAGGAACTAAAGAAACTGAAGCCCTCAGATCTTTCATACTGTTCATGTTGTTAATATGCAGCCACTTATATTTTGTTTTTCTTTACTTTCAGTTCAGTGGACAAATAATAACTGAACATGTCGCAAAGTCAAGCCACAGATCCAGCTCTATATGCTTGCAGGAATTCTGTGTTTGGCTGCAGTGAATCCCACTTGCATGCATAGTTTTTTTGAGGGGTAAATGCATTTGGATGAGCAGTAAACAGTGGCATACTTTCAAGAGCATAAAACTAGATTTATTTGATTTTTGGTCTGAAATTACAGTAATTAAGTTTCTGAAAAAGTACAAGTTTTTATTTAGAGCGACCACAAGTCAACAGCATTATAGTTGTTGTGCGGTTGCAAGAATGGCTGAGGAGAGGATTTGCTGTAGTGTAAGCACGGTCTTAATCAAGTGGCTCACGTTTTCATGTTTTGTCTATTTTATGCAAAATTATTTTGCAGAGATGCAAGTTATGACTTCCTGCAACCTACTGGGATGTTTACATATTAGAATACATGAGAATAAGAGACAGAGAAGGAAACTGTGTGCCCCATAAACATATCGCATGCAGATATTCCCCTCAACTTCAATTTGAGATATCTTTTAATCACTTATTCCTGGTACATTATTCAAACATATGGAGAGAGAAAAAATCACAATAAGATGCATTCAAACACCTTGGAAGGGGAATTCTTTTTTTTTTTTTTTTTTTGCAAAGAGATCTAGTTTCCTTGAGTTTACACGGGAAATCTGCGGTCCAAACAAAGGCAGGAAAAACAAACAAATAAACAGTTGACCAGAACAAAAGCTGATGGCTGAAGGCAAAGGTGGGACTAGAAGACAGAGAAGCTACTCCTTGACCAGTTTCCATGGCTGCTCAAAAAGTGGTAATCAAATATGAGACAAAAAGATGATGGCCCAAAAAGCCACCAAAATGGACTTGAATTGGTTTTTGCACAGCGTATCACAGCCTGACAAAGTGGATCCACGTGGATCCCTTTTTAAACTAATAAGCTATAGTTCCTGAAAGCTATTCAGATACCAATTGCCTGTCTTGACCCATAGAGAAGCAGCAATAGACTGCTACAGTAGCTACAGATTATTGGAATTCTGGTTGGTGTCATGACAGTTCACTTGTTTATCGCATCCTGTTAATACCAGAGTGTTGTAAATGGCATGCTGCACTTTGTAGTCAAAGCCTCTATAGTCTCTAATTTGCTCACAGTCTCCCAAAATAACCATCAACAGAAATGAGACAAGGCTTGTTTGCTGTCAACCTGTTAATTATGGAACTGTTACATGAGCAGAAGTAATGACGAACTTCTCATAGAGGTGGGATGATTTCCACTAAACTCAAGACTAGCTGTTGTGGCTTCATCATGTTTTTATTGATTTTATTTTGAAAATTGAGATGAAATATTATATTTTGCCTCAAGTACAGATTCCTTCATCTCTGATGATTAGAGATTACATGAAGATATAGCTAATCAAAAGTTGTAGTGACCCATTGCCCACCAGGCTCTTCAACTGCAGATGTTTTCAGCAGATTCTGTGCTTTCTCCGTACTTGTGTAATTATTGCCACCAAGCCACAGTCACACGTTTAAAAACTTTGGAAGTCTTTTGTAATCTCAGGCCTTATCCACACGTCGGCCTGAGACTGAGGCTTGGGACATTTTAGTCGGTTGCTCCCACTTCACATGAGGCTGCAGGCAGTCTGTTTGTTTTTCATTGACAACTTTAATCTTATCTTGGAAAAAGCTTCCTTTTTTTTTTTTTTTTTAAGCAAAGGTGTATCCCCCCCAGCTCTCATGGCCCACATGCACTGTCAGGAAACAGGCTGTGGGTAGTTACTACAGCCTCTAGTCACTAACTGCCTCTTGCTCCATAATGGCGCAGGTCTACAGTTGGTAGTTACTGATTGCTCCACTTTGTCCTCTGTGACCTCTGCACTTCCTGTTTGTATCACTAGCATCCCCCATTAACCAAATAATTCTTGTGACAATAAATAAACTAGTTAATTAGATTTGTGGTCAAACTGTCGTTTATAGCTGCATGCATCTAAAACTTCCACAGTTTTGAAGATTTTTAAATCCACTCTACCTTTCTTGGTTCACTTCAAATTTCCAAATACACCCCAAACTATATTTCTAACTTTCAGGATTTTAAGAATAGAAAATGTTTATGTAATAAAGCCCATCTTCTTGCCCGAAGTTGCTTTAAGCAGTGATCTCCACTAAGAATAGTAACATATAGTTACAAAGTACAAGTAGTTTTGATCGATAAGAAAGCTTTTAAACACCATTCAGCCGAAGCGGTGAGCAAACAGAGATGCAATTTTCTTGTTATAATAATAAATCACGTTTTCCTCTGTGTTCTGGAAGATTGCTGACTGAAGCAACTTCATAGGCTAAACTGACAGTGGGCCCTTATTTATTTATGCTTGCTGATTAAAGTTGTATTATAATAAAAATACTCAGTTAATTGAAATACATTAATGGTGGTAGTGATTTTAATGATTTGGGGAAATCTAGTTTAACTTTAAGTATTATGCAAAAATTTTGAGTCACCTACATTTCTTTGTATTTGGATGGAAAATCGGATTTAAAAAAAAAAACATGTGAAAACATATATGTTAATACAGTATCTTGTATTGTTCTTTAAATAGTCTCCAGGAATAGTTCTCCAGGCTTCTTGAATGACATTCAAAGCTCTTCTTTGGAGGTTGACTGCCTTCTGTTCTGTTCTCTGTCAAAATGGTCCCACACTGCTTCAATGTTGAGGTCCAGGCTCTGGGAATCCAATTCACAACTGATTGTGTTACATTAGGAGTTTTTCTATCCTGCTTTGTTTTCATTGCATTGTGTTTAGAGTCACTGTCATGCTGAGAAATGAAGCTATCCTTACCAATCAGATGCTTTCCAGATGTTTTTGTACGGTGAATCAAAGTACTTTTTGTACTTTTCTGTGTTCATAACTTAGTCAGTTTTGCCAAGATCCCCGACGCCACAATGCAGCTAAAACCCAAAACCATGACACAGCCCCCACCGTGTTTTACAGATTTCTGTTGACACTTATTGTTGTATCTCTCTTCTGACTTTTTCTATACATATTGATGATGATTTGAATCAGAAAGACCTGTTATCACTAATTTTCAGTCCATTTCTTGTATTATTTGTCATAACTCAACTTTTTATCATTCATTTCTGACGAGGCTTCAGTGAACAATAGATGGAACAACTGAAGGACCAGATGTATCTCTCAGGCCTATCTGGATTTTTCCAGTTTCTGAAGGAAACTTTGTAACAGTTGCTATCGTAATGCAGTGTATCACCACATGGCGGCGCCTCCTGTCTCACGACTGGTGTCACCCCCTTTTTTGTTCTTCTTCGCACTCCTCCTGTAATGGATGCTCCCGTGTGTACGCGGACTAGTGTGCTCTTCAGTAATGTGTGGTAGAGGTAGCACTTATTTTTGATATTGTAAATAAATGAGTACTTTTTGGAAAGTCAGAAGCTGTTGCTCATTCGCTATCCACCTGCACACCTCCGCGGCTGGCTTCATCTCCACCGCACGTTACAACTGGCGCCCGAACTTTTTCCCCTTGGACTTCAGACGATTTTTGCATCCCGCCGAGGATTCTTCTCTTCTAGCACGTGAACTGTCTCGGAAATCCCCCAAGTTTTGCGGACGCTCGGACGTTTTCTCCAGCCATGGCCGCAGCCTCAGCTCAGGTGGGACCCGACTAATTTCTGGATACCGCGGTGTGCCGCTGCTCTGCTTGGGAGAAAGAAAAAGAGAGAAGCTGACTCCGCGACGCGAATGGACTCCGTGGATTTGTTATTTGGACGTGCTGTTGGTTTCGTCTTCTAAGGATGAATTCTTCTGTGGAGAGCCTGGACATGAACATTTCTGCTGGCTTTCCATTCCCCTTTCCCTCTGCTGAGACTGACTGTAGCACATGTAAGTGAGAACTTGGCCGACTACAACCGTTGGTGCTGGTCTTCGGCTCAGTATAACGAAACGATTTAAAATTAATCTTTGCATTTTTGTCTTTCTAGTCTGATCTGACTCTTTTACTACTATATCAATAACTACACTGTGCCCTGGAGCGGCTTAATTTTTTTGAAATCACAATGGCACACTGCCCAGACGACTCTGACTCAGACATGGAACTTACCTCGTTACCTATGCGCCAGATAGTTGAAAATGTGACTCCTAGCCTTAGCCAACAAGTGGTGGAGTTAAGAACTGAGGTGAATAAGCTTAGTGATTGTTTACGTGACTCACTGAACATACAGCAGAGTTTACTAAGGCAGTGGGACCAACTCACAATGGGGAGCTCTCCCCCTCCTGCAGTCCCACAGTCTCCTGTTTTCCCAATGGCCACATCGACACCTCATGTTCCTGCGAGAGACAAAACTGAACCCACCAACAGTACCAATCCGTTCCTGCCCAGCAACCCATTTCAACCTACAAATCCTTTTCTCCCATCTCACTCACTTGAGCTCAGCAGCACTTCCAGAGTGATTGCGGCAGCTTTACATCACGCAAAACTGGAGCCTCCTGTGTATGCTGGGGACGGCAAAGTGCAACCTGAGGACTGGTTAAATGCAGTTGGCACATACAAAGCCTCATTGAACCTAACCGATGGGCAATTGCTAAACGAACTGCCACACTTTCTTGCAAAAGAGCCCGGGAAATGGTTCAAGGCATTGAGCTCCCACATCACATCATGGGCTCAATTCTGTCAACTATTTAAGACAGTTTTTCTGCCCTCCGACAACCAAGAACGCATCCTGAGAGGAATTTTGGATCGTGTTCAGGCTCAGGACGAACCACTCCCAACCTTTGTTGCCCACATGTTGAGTGAGTTTGACAAACTGAAGAGTCCTCCACCTGAAAAAGACAGAATCGACCTAATTAGTAAACATGCTCTTGAAAAATACAGAGTTGCCCTGTATGGCGCTAATGTCACTTCTGTAATGGACCTGCTGCTACGTGCTCATGAGCTTCACTCAGTGCTTGGACCACAAAGACCACAGCCTGCTTTATGTAGCAAAGACAACTATAAGCCTGAACCTTACTGCTTCAAATGCTCTCAGCCAGGGTTCACCACACGCACCTGCCCAAACTGTAACACCCAACCTCATTTGCCACAACGAGCCTCGAACACCGCTAGGCATGGCCCAGTCCAGCCATTGCCGGCACCTGGCCCCTCTGACCCTGGCCATGAAAAGGTGGAATTAAGCAGCACCACATCCCAGCCACAATACAGGCAGTCGGGAAACTACAGGGGGGGGAGGACATTTCACAGAGGCCAACCTTCCCCCAGTTACTAACGGAGCCTCACACGCCCGATTCACTACAGGGTGGACACAGTCTTGGACACTTGGAAGACAATTTTTCACAAGTCCACTGGAATACCCCACTAAGAACGAAAGTGAACTTCAATGCTTCATCTGTGGATGCTACCCTCGACACGGGTGCTTCCCTCTCGGCTGTACGAACAGATCTCATTCAAGTAAATGACTCTCACCCTAGAAACACAAGTGAGTGGAATGGTCCTGCAGTTAACCTTGCCAATAATGCTCCCTGTATCCCTGACGGTGTTATTTGGCTCAATATTGGATTCATGAACAAGAACTTTTACCAGCGTTTTGCAATAATACCAGATTTGTCCTCTCCTTTCATTCTGGGAATGGATTTTATGGCAAGAGCTTCTGTTTCTATTCACATTCCCACTAGAACCGTCTACATTGAGGACATCCCCTGCCCACTCGCAGACGATGAAGAGGACCTTCAAAATGATTACTCACATTCACCTGGAACACTGATGTCTTTGGACTTGGTTCGCTCAGACTTAACAGCCAAACTGTATGAAGCAAGTCTCTCAGAGAACAACAAGGATGCTTTACTCAATCTGCTCAGCAAGTTTAGCTCCTTGTTTGATGGTCAACTTGGTCGAACGGCTCTCACTGAGCACGCCATAGAGACTGGCAATGCAACACCTGTCAATCTCCCACCCTATCGCACGTCACCTGCTAAGAAACGTGTGATTGAAGAACAAGTACAACAAATGTTGAAGGACAACATCATTGAACCTTCCACAAGCCCTTGGGCAGCTCCTGTAGTCATTGTAAATAGAGCGGCCACGGAACCAAGGTTTTGTGTGGACTTTCGAGGGCTCAACCAAGTTACCCGAAAAGACTCTTATCCCCTGCCTCGTGTAGATGAGTCTTTGGACTTTCTGGCAAGAGGAAAGTTTGTCTCGACATTGGACTTAGCGCGAGGCTATTGGCAGGTTGCTGTAGCAGAGGACTCGAAGCCTAAAACTGCCTTCATCTCTCACTGCGGTCTCTTCCAGTTTCGGGTGCTGCCCTTTGGGCTCTGCAACGCACCTGCAACTTTTCAGAGACTCATGAACTCTGTGCTTGCTGGCCTCATTTACAAAACGTGCGCAGTCTACCTGGATGACATTGTTATCGCCTCACCTACCTTTGAACAGCACTTAGTGGATCTTGAGGAGGTGCTGGGCAGACTCCAGGCTGCTGGCTTGTCATTGAAGCTCAAAAAGTGCCAATTCTGCCTCGATGAATTCACCTTTCTCGGGTACCGCATCACATCATCAGGTGTTAAGCCCGATCCAGACAAAGTAAAGGCGGTTAAGGAGTTTGATACCCCAACCTCAGTGAAACACGTCCGTCAGTTTCTTGGCTTGACTGGCTATTATCGACGCTTCATTCAGAATTATGCCCGCCATGCCGAACCTCTTCACGCCATCACCAGAAAGGACAATGCTTTCCACTGGGACGACAGCTGTCGAAGGGCCATGGACACTTTGAAGGATCATGTCACATCAGCCCCGATCCTGTCATTTCCAGACTTCAACCGTCCCTTTTCCATTCACGCCGATGCATGTGACATTGGTCTTGGGGCAGTGTTAATGCAAAAGGATGACAAGGGTCGTGAGTACGTTGTGGCTTTTGCTAGTCGCTCCCTTCACAAAGCTGAACTCCCCTACTGCACTTCAGAGAAGGAGTGCCTCGCTGTGATATGGGCTCTGGAACACTTCCGCCCGTATGTTGAAGGTGTTCATGTTACTATCTTCACTGACCACAACAGTCTCAGGTGGCTCATGTCTCGTCAAAACCCAACGGGCCGACTCGCCCGCTGGTCACTTCGTTTGCAGGACTTTGATTTCACAATAGTGCACAAACCTGGTGCACAGAACAAAGTTCCCGACGCACTGTCACGCAACCCTTTGCCTCTGACCTGTGACAGGCCGACTGATCTTTTACCAGATCATGCTGTTATGGGCAGCCTGGACATTCGTACTCTGCCCCCCGTCATTCTGGCTGACCGTTCACAATTGAGACAGCTGCAGTTAGACGATCATGTCACAGGTCCACTCCTCAGAGACATTGAAGCAGACTCTCTGAACAGCTTGGACAATGCCACCTTGTTACAGTATGTTGTGTATGACTCTCTTTTGTATCACAGAGAACCCAAGTCCACATGTGCTTTGCACCCTTTGAAAGAGCTGAAACTGTTTGCCCCTACTTCCATTAGAGGCACCTTGCTGGACTATTACCACGACCACCCCACAGCAGGTCACTTGGGTGTTTCTAAGACATTGGCTAGACTGCGTTTTAGGTTTTTCTGGCCCAAAATGGCAGCTGATGTGAAACACTATGTGATTTCATGCTCAGTGTGCCAACTCACCAAGCCAAGTCAAAAAAAAGCAGCCGGTCTTATGGTTCCCATTGTCCCCCAGAAACCCTGGGAGTATGTGGGTGTGGATTTTGTTGGGCCACTTCCCCGCACCCCCACTGGTAATGCTTATTTGATCGTGTTTGTTGACTATTTGACTAAATGGGTTGAAGCCAGTGCTGTCAAAGAAGCTACATCTCAGGTAGCAGCTGGTAAATTCGTCACTGACATTTTTGCTAGACATGGTACACCCACTTACCTGATTTCTGACAGAGGGTCTCCTTTTGTGAGTGAGCTTTTTGAACATGTTGTTTCTGCATTAGGCTCGGTGCACAGACTCACTACGGCATATCACCCTCAGACAAATGCTACTGAACGCGTCAACCGGACTCTGAAAACTGCAATCCGCGCTTATGTAGGTGATAAGCACACATCATGGGACAAGTTTCTCCCTCAGATTTGCTTTGCTCTGCGCACCGCCCCTCATGACAGTACAGGTTTGACTCCTGCCATGATGCTTTATGGTCGTGAGTTAGACACCCCGCTTGACCTTATCACTCAGCCTTCTACAGCAGGTGTTGATGAACCGGGTGTGCCTTACCCTGAGACTCTGAGAGCCTCCCTGCAGGAAGCTCACGACCACGCCAAAGCAGCTTTGGACTATAGCCATGACAGACAAAAACGTTACTATGACTTGAGACATCGACATGCCACGTTTCGTGTTGGTGACCTTGTGAGAGTTAAGACACACCCCAGGTCAGATGCTCAGTCTAACTTTACTGCTAAACTTGCACCACTGTTTCAGGGACCATTGTGTGTATCTCAGAGACTCAGTGATGTTAATTACAGGCTCACTTGGGTGGACTCCGGTGTGGATGCAGGTGTTTATCATGTTGTGAACATGCAACCGTTCCATACCTGGGACTCTCTCACTTCCAAAGAACATTCTGTTTCATCGCCTGCCGAGAGAGAGACCGCAGAGGGTCTGAACTCTGACTCTCAGGCCCACCCTGGCCCCCCTGCAGACACTGACATTGGCTCTGAGCCATTCCCCTTTGATTTACCGGACATTGACTCTTCTTCTGGTGTGGGCGCTGTTCCAGAGAGTGTTTCACCCAGATCTGTCCAGCACCCAGCTGCTGGTGGACATTACAATCTCAGGCTCAGACGTTGCCCCAGAGTTACGTCTGGCTGGAGCAACAAAAGATGGACTAATGATTTTCACACAACCAGGCTTGATCTGAAGTGAAATGTTCTGGTTAAACCTGTTTGATGCTGTCTTGTTGCATTGCTACTTTGAGTCATGATATGTAGATGTTTCTGTTTGCTCTACTTAATCCAGTTTTATGGCTCTTTAGTGCGTTAAGGTTCATTCTTAGCATTTACTTTAAAAACAAAAAAAAGGAAAAAGTGAAAAAACTAAGAAGACTGATTTTCCACTGTACATGTTCGTCTTATTTTCACCAATTTCATTTTTAAATGGTCTTTTGCCCTGTGTGTGCACTAATCTTAGCTGTAACCTCTATGTATAGGGTACTGTTAGGTGTGGTGTGTGCTTTTCCAGCTGTGTATGGCTGAGGACAGCCTTTTTCTCACCAGGGGGGACTATGTAACAGTTGCTATCGTAATGCAGTGTATCACCACATGGCGGCGCCTCCTGTCTCACGACTGGTGTCACCCCCTTTTTTGTTCTTCTTCGCACTCCTCCTGTAATGGATGCTCCCGTGTGTACGCGGACTAGTGTGCTCTTCAGTAATGTGTGGTAGAGGTAGCACTTATTTTTGATATTGTAAATAAATGAGTACTTTTTGGAAAGTCAGAAGCTGTTGCTCATTCGCTATCCACCTGCACACCTCCGCGGCTGGCTTCATCTCCACCGCACGTTACAACTTTCAGATACTGCAGATAGATTTTTAGGCCCGTTACTTCTAACTTTGTCTTCTTCTTCTTCCTCAAACCTTTTAAGGATACATTGCACAGCAGGTTTTTAGCTAACAGCTCTTTTGGAATCACTTTGTTGATGCAAAAATAATATTTTATATCTGTCAACTGTTCATGCTGGCATTTTCATAGACTCTAAACTGAAGACATGGGAACAAATTATGCATATCTTTAATGCCTACAGATACAGTTTGAAATTGATTTCCTGTTATCTGTAGACACAACATTGGTTGTAAAATGACCAAAAAAAAAAAAAAAAAAAGCATTCCTCTGAAAATGGCCAGGTAAAAGAAATGGACTGACAGTGAGTCAAAAAGCAGCCAATGTCTAAAGAAAAACTTTCAGAAAGCCTGGAGAACTATTGCTCAAGAGAGGTACTACATGCTTTCTTTGTTTGAGCCAACCTTGGACAAAAGCTAAAAGTTAATGTAATAGAGGAAACATTTCAAAGAACTTTTTCAAAGTACAGTTTTTTCTCTTTCAGATAGCTAGATAAGGAAAACTACAGCTCAAAATATACATAAAAATCCACTGCCAGCAACTTATCTCGGCATAAAATGGGACAATAGATGGTAAAAATAGGTTTACCTTTCTTTGTATATTCACCTAGAGTTTTGTACAGATTAAGTACAATTAACTGGTCTCCACTTTTGGTTCTAATTTAAGCTAACCAGCCTTCAGCGGTAGCTTATAGAGAGAAACCATAGAGAAATGGAATAATTATATTACACTCCCTGCCAAAAAAATAAAATAAAATAAAACTATTCCTTTAATCCAGCTGTTGCGGTTACACAAGACTCAAACAACACATTCTACTTGTCATGTTCACTTACAGGGAAAGCTCCATAAAGAAGTCATTCAAGCCTGCTCTTCCATTTCTAATGAACAGCATTTACCTCATTTTTACACCTTCTCATAAACATATATTCAGTTTTGGTTTTGAACATAAAACAAACCATCAGAGAGATGGTGTTTTTGCATCTGTATACCAGGGCTTATGTTCTTTGATCAGTTTGTGGGTCTCTAACTGAATCCCTTTGGAGAGGCAATATGCATGCACAAGGTAAAGTAGTTGATACCTCCCAGTCAAAAAGGGCCGCTGAGTTGGTAAGAGTTTTAGAATTTCAGCTGGGAGCGCTGGAGGAAAGACAAACACGGTGCCACACCAGCAGAGAGATTTAAGGTTAAAGCATTAGCTCTCTTTTCCCACATTTTGGCTGGCGACCTGCACATGTAGGTTTGTGTGGCTAAGTTTCCCTGTTAAATGTTATGGTCAAGGCATACGTTGTCAGATGATCAGACCATGATGTTAGCTAGTTTCCGTTGCTTTTTTCCTCCCCATCTCTGTATCCTTCCTCAGCCTTTCATTCTTATCCCAGACATTACAATCCCTCTGCTATTAATTCCCAGGGGTGGACTGAGGCTCCACTGGGCATGCTGCATTCCCTCGTCCAGTCTTCTGTCGCCTGTGAGATAGCACAGAGCACACAACCTGCACTACTATTAAGATTCCTTATGCTACCCAGATAAGGGACATAAGAGGAGCTCTGCTTTCACTCTGCCCTGCTTTAATTTAGTCTCCATAATGTCTCCCTTCCTTCCTTTCCCCCTCTGTCTTCACTGAGGATTCCTGATGTGCTGGATTTGCTCCATCACACTTTCTGTCTGAATTTTCAGACCTTGTCCAATGCGAACTAGTACACCGGCTCTGGTGTCTGGTTTCATTGTTGGTGGCTTTTTGACACTCTGCTCTTTCAGCCTTCCAGACTGCACCCGTCCTGAGGGATATCTCACCCTGCATAAGCCTGCAGTTATCCTCTTGTTGAAAGAACTTGAGAAGACTGACACTATGCTGGTGGCAGTTGTCATGTATAGATATACTGTACACAGTGGTATCGCATAATTTCAATTTCCAGAGAGAAAGTGATGAACATTCCCCCATCTTTACACTACCCGAACAAGCTTGAGAATTTCCATGGTTGAAAGATATTGGATGGAAGCTATATGCATAAATTCTTTGCTTGCTGTATATAATCTCTTTCCAGCTTTATCCTGTCATTTCTTGGCAATGGGAACCATTCGCAAAGTGCCGACCCAGTGGATAGTCTGTTTCCCTCATAACAGAGGCTGTACATCTTCAACTGCAATCCTCCGCAGCTTTCAGGGGCACTAGGCTGTAATTTAATGTGCACCAGTGGAATTCAGTGCAGGGTCATATTGCTTCACTAAAATACCATCAACAGCTTTGTTCCACCACAAAAAGAATACATTACCGAAATGAGGTCAGCTGCACTTCTGGGTGACACTTTACATATAATACATTACTTTTTTTAAAGACTTGTTAAAGACTGCAAAAAGCCAGATAACCAGATTTACAGCCAAGCTCGCGCTATCAGCATTTGCAGGCAAAGATTGTTTTGTATTTTACTTAAACTTGTGGTACCTTGTTGGCAGTGGAATTTACTCTAAAAAAACTCTTTCCATTCCAGACTTTTTCATGTTCTTGTAGATCAGTATCCTCAGGATCATCAACTTGGGGCTGTGCCAGTGCAACTCTGTCTGCACCTCTGCAAGATGGGCTGATGAGGGAATGGGGAGGTAGTCTGAAGCCTCTTACTGGAATTTGCCCCATTCCCTAAATTCCATGCTAAGAAACCTGCTGCAGATGAGCATGTTTCAATTGGAGGTGCTGCACAGTTTTGGGAAACTTGGGCTGTCTCTGAAATAAATTAAACTCTCTTTTTCCTCCGTTCCTCCAACCAGTCTGTCCTGTGGAAATGTGGCATTAACAGATCTTTATCAGCAGACCCATCCCAGCATGGGCTTGCAATTTGCCTTTGTTTTATTTAACCGACCAAGCGCCGAGCGAGGATGAGGGATTTGTGTGTACACTTCCTTCTGCAGCTCTGCAGTCCTAATGCGAAACTGGTGTTGCTGCGGTCCTGACGGTCCTTTTTCTTCTTCTTTTTTTCTCCACTCTACGAATGTTCCTGTGGATGATAATAACATGGGTCTGCGCCTGAGGGACAACACTGTGTGGTCAGGGTCAGCTGCAGATGGTTGTGCCTGTGGACGATATAAACAGCGGGAATGTCAAAACAACCCTCAGACAAGTAAGGAGAGCAGGAGCAAAGGAGAAAAAGTGGGTAAAAAATATGCCAGTGAAACAAGTGCAAAAGGCAGACAAAAGTTAAAAACTGACATTGCAGAGAACACATAGCTAAATATGGACGACACGATGACAGAACTTCCAACTTGTCCACGCTGGTCTGATTAAATGATGATGGAGAATGGAAAGAATGTTGAGCAGTGTATAAATGGTAAATGGCCTGTATTTATATAGCGCTTTACTAGTCCCTAAGGACCCCAAAACGCTTTACATATCCAGTCATCCACCCATTCACACACTGGTGATGGCAAGCTACATTGTAGCCACAGCCACCGGCTGGAGCGCACTGACAGAGGCGAGGCTGCCGGACACTGGCGCCACCGGGCCCTCTGACCACCACCAGTAGGCAACAGGTGAAGTGTCTTGCCCAAGGACACAACGACCCAGAGTGTCCAAGCCGGGGCTCGAACCGGCAACCTTCCGATTACAAGGCGAACGCCCAACTCTCGAGCCACAATCGCCCCAGTAGTGAGTATAAAACTCAAGACTGTGGACAGGAGGTATGGGTACCTGACATAAACGGTAGTAACCAGACCGAAAAGCAGCACACATTTCGGTGCTTTATTTTGGTGCTGTTTTTTACTGAGATGTCATACACTTTGGATTCTAGCCAATCATTTTACCTTTGCAAGCGTAGTAGGCGGGCGGGTACGTACGTTCTTTTAGAGCAGAGCTACAGATTAAAAATGCCCAAGGTGAAGCGGTCAAAAGTCTGGCTGTACTTCACAGCAAAAGATGCAAACTCAGCAGCCTGCAACAAGTGCTTTAAGCTGATACTGTGCAAAGGAGGTAACATCTCGAATCTGATGAAACACCTGGCGACGCATAGCGTTTTTTAAAAGCCGAGAAATGCACCGTATTTGATAGCTTGCTGCGAGACCTCACACCAAGCAAATCTACTGCGGGTGTGGTGCCTGTTATCGGACCCCGAGTTTGCAACATCCCCCAAGAACCCAAAGAGTAGAGTCCTGGCCCGTAGCCCTGCCAGTGTAGCAGAAATGATGACGGATGATGATGGCAGCAGCAGCCGTTCTTCTCTGGGTCAGTAGCTTAATGTTGTTCGTGTGTAATTTATGTTGAGTAGGCTAACCACGTTATTAAATTAATGCATGTAAGGTGAACTAGCTAACACCGTCGTAGTTACATGCGGCTGTCTTCTTGTTTGATGGCAGATACTCGCTTCACCCTGGCCAAAAAGGCTAAAATGACCAAAGAAAAAGTGGAAAACAGTTAAACATGAGAGGTTTTTAGACAAAGTTGGTGGTTTTTTTCCCATTGTTTAAGCACTGCTTCCAGCCAAGAGTGATGCCATAAATCCCCTATAGCTGCAGAAAAGGCTAACATTGTTATCTTTTTTTTTTTTTTTTTTTTTTTTACAAAAAAACAGCTAAACATGAGAGGTTTTTGGACAAAGTGTGTGTTCTTCATTCTTTAAGCACCGGCACCGTTTCAAAAGTACCGGTTTGGTACTGGTATCGGATAAAACCTAAACGATACCCATCCCTACTCAGGAGTGGACTAGTTCTACCCATCTAAACAGCTCTCACCAGGCCACTACACTACATTACCCAGGAAGCAGGGGGTGCTCAGCCTTCTAAAGGGTGGAAAGGACACTGAGAACAAAGTGTTAATCTATCTGAGCTCTCTACTGGCAGCAGTTACATGACACCATATGTGAAACCAACTGTGCATGATTTCATTTGTCTTTTTGCCAAGAATCATTAAACTGTTTCTTTGTTTTCAAATAATTTCCCACAAATACTCCTCACCAAACCACAGCAGAACACCAAAATGAGCCATACGAGCTCCTTGAAAGATAACGTTTTTACACACTATTCTAGCCAAAGAAAGGAAAGAAAAGAAAAGACAAAAATCTTGAAACACAGTGACTTTGCTACAACAGGGCAGGAAGAAGAATTATAGTACACACACTGTTACATGAAGGCAGAATGACAGAAGTAAATCTGAAGTTGTGGGAAATTACCCCTTCCATTTAAAACCAATTTCCCAAGATTTTAGCACATCTCACTGCTTATTGTTATAATGCTGTCAAAAGCTCAGTTTTTTGGCTGTTTCTTCCTGAGAGAAAGTCATCATTTGGTGGACAGGAAATAGCTTTGCAAGAAAATGTATACACAAGTAAGTTATTTGAACAAAAATTATTGTGAGTTGTTGATGATGGTCTCAACTGCTCAAATTCAACCCTTTCTAAAAATGTTTGATTCTGTTAATAACACTTGAATGCCCTCCTCTTCTTGACTGTGTTAAACACCGTGTCCTAGTGCTGGTTTTGCTGACCAAAGACTGACGACTGTATGTGATTTTGGGGGGGAAAAAATCCCTGAATATAGAGGGTGACACATTGCATATCTCAGTCCTTCAGTCTCTGTCTCTTCGGCTTGCTCTTGCTCTCTGTTTTATATGGTTTTACACCAGGGGTAGGTAACTCCAGGCCTCAAGTGCCGGTGTCCTGCAGGTTTTAGACATCACCCTGTGTCAACACAACGGAATCAAATCATTAGTTCATTCCCAGGCCACTGGAGAACTTCAAGACATGTTGAGGAGGTAATTTAGCCATTTGAATCAGCTGTGTTGGATCAAGGACACATCTAAAACCTGCAGGACACCGGCACTCGAGGCCTGGAGTTGCCTACCCCTGTTTTACACACACACACACACACACACACACACACACACACACACACACACACACACACACACACACACACACACACACACACCAAGGTGGTAACAAAGGCTTGACCTAGAGCGTCTCTTCACAAAGACTGTTTGCCTGTCAGTCAGCGCTCTAATAATTAGGCACACTGTATCTGTGAATGTCGGCTGGTGTCATTTGGGCGCCGCTGCCTTCAGGATGATCTTAGTTCAAATTTAATGAGGTGGGAACAATAAAAGAAAGCCGGGCCATGTGCAGTACTCCTGATGATCGAGATATTTCTACTGTCACATCACACCATTACCATTTCTACCGTGCCTTCTATTGTACACTGTGCTCATTAACAGTGTCACCAGAGAGAATTCACTTCTGTAGCCTGGAATAATCCAACTTTTGAGCTTTTAATTAGCCCAAAATAGGACTTTCCCTTGAGATGAGCTTGTAAAAAAAACCCACACACACTTGAATCTTTTGTAATTTGGGATATCGTCCAACACCTGGGCCAGGAAAGGATTTACTTGAATCTGAAGTCCAAGCAATCATTACCTTTGATCGTGTGTGTGTGTGTGTTGTTGTGTGTCAAGGTCCCTGTACACTTGCCACATTTTGATTTGCATGTGGAAGGCTTTACTGGATTGCAGGTGGCCCCACACACACACACACACACACACACACACACACACACACACACACACACACACACACACACACACACACACACACACACATGCAGGCAGGCACACTCAGAGAGTCAAGGGTCATGCCGGCCCATTAAGAGCCAGTCTACTGTGACGTTAAAGACAAACACCATTAGAATATTTATGACTCATTTTCAAAAACTGCCTCATGTGTGAAAATGTTTTTTGGTTAAATGACACATCGGTGATTACAACTGAGAGCGGAATCATGTGGGCATGATGAAAAGCATCAGTCAGCTCCTGGTTTTAACTTTCCTCAGCTAATATTTCAGGTTTTATCAAAATGACTTCTGTGCCTGAGACGTGCACTTGGTTTACTTTAAATTCTTTATTTATTCCTTTTTAATTTGTTTAAACTGGGAAGCTGATTTTGATGGCTAAGCATGCGATGAAGTGGTAATATTCAAAGTTTTACACAGTAATATTCAATCAAGGTATGTGAGCATACTGTCAATAAGCTAAATATGAGACTGTGTATTAAATTAAAAATGATTTTTTAAAAGAAATATAATATAGGTCACATTCAAATCACACAAAATCAACATTTGGGGCCTAAATATCTTTTAAGTAATTTGACGACTTGTTAAATTTTGATATAATTTTGTTACTTAGGCACAATGTAAAACTTACATTTAACAGAAGTTGGTCAAATTTACTTGACTGGTATACATTCAGTTCATCACAAGCATATTTTTCCTAATGATTAATTAGATTTCAGATACATTTTACTCCAAATTATTGGTTCAATAAGTAACAAATAATCTTTTTTTTAGTGTAACAACATTTTTTAAAAATAAACTCAAGTAACTCAAATGTGTATCTCTCAGTCTGCACTCTAAAGTAAATTGATTTATAACAGTATTTTTTTTGTTTCAAAGTTCACCCATTCACTTCACATAGAAAGTCCCAGGAAGATCAGAGCCTTGATAATGAGCCAGACCCAGAGATAAATCCTACAATAGTTTTCCAGCATTGTATTATGAATGTACGGATACACTACGTATACACTCAGTTATTTTGATCTATCGGTGATGGTGGTGTTGTCCTCCACCACTCAAGAATCTTTAAGCTTATTGGATAACTGGCTACAGCAAAGTCTGAGGATCCATCAGGGGAATAGAAGGTGTTGCTACTCTGCTGGTGTAGCATAACGTCTGTGTATACATCTCTGTCATCTGCTCCTTTCTCTTGGTCAAGTGCTTATCCATCAATTTAACTCGACACTCCTTCACTGTCTTACACACAATGTGTGAGATGAACATCAGCCTGGAGAAAAAGAGGTTGTCATTGCTCTCTTTAATCCTACTTAAGACATTTGGGGCACTCAGCTGTGGATTATGTGTGTGCGCGCGCACACACACACACACACACACACACACACACACACACACACACACACACACACACACACACACACACACACACACACTCAAGTTGGTGAGGCGATGGTTAGTGTAAAAGCTGTGTCCATCACTGAACACATGTCTGCCAAAATTTAAATAGGGTGTGATTTAAAATAATGTCTCCAAGAAGGAAGAATAAAAGCTCCCCGCAGCTGCAGATGGAGGAAGCTTGTTTAAGTATTTTCTGAAGGCCTTTCTTGATGAAGACATATTATCCTCTTTTAGCCAGCAGTAAAACTGCATTTGAGTCAGACAATGGGGCTGATCATAAATACAGAATAAACTAGGAGCATAATTCATTGTCAGCACATATGTATTGTCCTGGGCTACATTATTCAGTGGTTTATTCTAGAGAGTGAAAGCAAGCTAAGAGATGTTGGGACTGCAAAAAATATCCATCCTAAACAGGAACTTTCATTGCAATTGCACAAAGCAAAATAAAGCTGCCCTTCAAATGTCATTCAAAGGTTCAAAGCTTTAAAGCTGCAATGCTAAATTTCTATGAGAACAATGAGCTAAATGACTGTCGAATATGAAAGAAATCCCTTATGATGATGAAACCACACAGGTTTCTCCCTCCATATTGTTTCAGCTTCTATTTATGCTCAACCATTGTCTTTTTTTCGTTCATGAAACTTGCTATCTATGCAACTGAAAACTGTAATGACTGCTAGAGACCAAGTGTCAGCTACAAAGTGGTGCAATGTGTGGAAGTGGCAACTGATACACTTAGCCTTTGTAAATTGTGTAATTTGTGTAGAGGTGTAGCTCTGGGTTGTTGAGGAAGCTTGTATGGGGCATGCTTGAAGATTACAGGGTTCTGTTCACAGCTTCAGCGCAGCCAATCCAGTTATTATCTCATATGCATAAGTTTTATATGAAAAACAGAAAAAAGCACACAAAAAAATCAAACTTGCAAAGTTCTGTTACACCAAGATGACAAGAATCATTTGTTTTGGTCTTTGGTTTTGGTTATAGGTTTTGTAGGATTTCACATCAAATGCAAATCGTGATTTGTTTATGGTAAAGATGATATGTCAATACATCGAAATCATTTTTTTATGGAATGTAATTTTATTCTAATTAGTATTGTCACTATGTTAAAAATTTCAGTCTGATACTGATAAGTTGATACCCAGGAAAATACTCAATACTATTGTCAGTGCATTTTTTTAAAACGAAAAATGACAACAACACTGGGTGTTGCAAGTATATTCAGCTGCAGCCCTGTTTATTCCCCGTGTTTCTGGTGACTTGGCACCATGATTTTGTTGCTGATCAAATAGAATTGTTAAGGTAAACGGCCACTCATTCTGTGTAGCTACTGGCAGACGTTCGCCAGCTTCAGTCTGAGACTTTAAGAAAAACATAACTATGTTATCCTGTGAATTTAACACTGTCTATTAACAGTTTATTAACAGTATCACAGTTTGCTGTGTAGCTCCAACATGCTAGTTGCTAGCTTAACTAAACAGATGGCTAATGTGGCTAACTGCTAATATTTAAACACCTAATGTTAACGTGTGCACACATTTGAACATTTATGATAACTGTTTCAGTGCTTCAGTGTTGCTGAAACAGTGGTCTTACAAACATCACTAAACTGCTCAAAAAGACAATGTCTGTTTAAGGTGATCAGTTAAGAGTGTTCACTACTGTTCAGCTGCTAGTGGCGGGAGGGGCTGTGTGCCTGTTTCAAGTTATGTTGGTATCAGTGTTGTTTCAATAGCAAAGGTTGGTGACAATTTGTTTCAAAGTTTGACATTTTGACAGCTCTACATGGTACATATTCTAACAACAGTAAGCACCATACAACAAAAAACAAAAAGAAAAAAAAACCCAAACACTTGTTTTTTTTAAAAGAATTTTGGTTTCTAAAGGCATCATAAGTGTCATTTCTGGTGGTATCCCCAAATATTATTGCGTGAGTCAGCTGGCCATACAGCTACAACTAGATAACATTAATGAACTACTCTTCTACCTGTGGTCATGCTGCAAGATTAAGTCATCTTCATGGTTAGCTTGGTAGATGGTTGGGTTAAAGTGGATATGATGCCAGAGACAAGACCATTAAAATGTGTCATGTATTGAGAAAAACTTTCTCAAGGTTTTAACGTTACTAGAGACATTTGGGATGATGTAAGCGTACAAAACATTACAGACTGAAATATTTGTTTGCAAATGTTACATATTATAACTTTAAACTAAAGGTTTTACAAGATGGGCTTCTCCGAAGGTTGATTCTGTTCATCTGGACGTAGCATTTTCAGTGGGAGAAACATTTCGTCATTCATCCAAGTGACTTCTTCCGTCTCAGCTGACTGCAGGTTTCCCCAATCTTATAAACAGTACAACAGTCTGACTGAAACCAGCCCAATGAAGGAACAATGGGCTGGGAAGTCAGTTCCTTCATCATGATTATGCAAATTCTCATGGCCATTGATCAACAACCACTGATCAATGGCCACGAGTACCATTCACAGAAAGTTGGGGAATGGCTGCAATCAGAGCATTGTAAGATGGCGAAAGATGTACCCTTAGGCCCCCTCCTCAATTCAGAGATGGTCTTTACCTTTTCACGTAAACGTTTCTCCCACTGAAAACGTTACGTCCAGATGAACAGAATCAGCCTTTGGAGATTTACTTACCTGGATGATTGAGAATGCATCAAGAAGATGGGCTTTGTTCATCCACTTTATGCCAACATATGAAATGGACAAAAAACTGTCTGAAGAGAAAAAATCTAACAAACCTTAGCAGCGATACTTTTGACTTTACACTTAAACTCTGCATAAAAGCTTCACTTCATGAATCTGCCCTCAGGGCAGTTTAACCCTGGTGAACCTTACAGTAAGGCATCAGAGGAAAACGCGACGTGCTCCTTCAGTCTGTTATTATATTGACACCAAAGTTCAACGGTAGACAGATGTCACTGTTAATGAGTTAAGCACTGATGAGCGGATTGAAGCAGAGTCATGAATGACATAATGAGACATGAGTCACCCTGTAGACTGTTTCTTCAATGTTCTTTCTTATAGGCAGCCATCTGGGCTCTTATGCCCAAACAGAACGTGTCAGCAACATTGTAGCAGAACAGAAGAGTGTCTGTTTAAATGAGTCTGAACAAAAGAAAATAAGGTAGACGCCAGAGTACATGTACAATAGAAGTGATTGTGTGTGAACTGAATACATCAGTTCATGAGGGCTATCTAATGGGATTCCCCCAAACCATAGTGTGAATAAAACACCAAAAGCCAAACCAAAAAAAAGACCAGTTGTAGCTTGCAGAGTGGAGTAGAGTATCATACTAAACAACAAAAAAATGTTGTTTTTTTGTCACTTTAAGATTAATATAGTCTTTGCTGGTCTGATTATTTCACGATAAAAGCACCAACTGTACAGTGTCATAAGGCTAAAATGGAGTTATAACAAACTTTGAGAATGTGCACAGATTTATGTAGGGTTCCTGCACTGAGGATTTACACCCTTTTGCTCTACACAAACCACAGCTGAAACAACTCAGACTGGTCCAAGCCCTCAAGCGGTCAGTACCACTTCAAGAGAGCAGCATGAATCACTTGAAACATTTTAGCAGTATGAAGAAGACCAAAACATCACAATGGAGTCATCCTTGTAGGAAATCATAATAAGCAGAATAATACGTTATCCTGCTGTCTTTGTTTTGTGAAGGGAGGGATCCAGTTGCTTGACCAATGAAGCTTGATTCAGTCTGATCTCTGTCAGAACCCTGTCCACCAGCTGTGTCCAAACAGCCCACGCCCTCAGCTTGTGTCTGCTCAAAGACACAAGCGGAGGGCGGTATTGGGAGGAGGGTGAGAGTGTGGGCCATCTGAGGGTGTACCAAAAGCGCTTGCTCTCCACGCTACAGTAACTTCTGCTTTTGACATGTGGGGCCCTGAGCCCATCTATCCTCTCCCTGACAGCTCAGCTGCTGCAGACAGGGAAAGGTAGAAAAACATGATAATACTTGCTGCTTTAAAACCTAGTCTGAAATGTCTTTATCTACAGAAATACACTTTTTTCACTGCCAATACTGTGATTCTGCTGATTTATCAGGCCAATGGCATCACTGAGTTTTGCATTTTTCATAGCAGTAAAATTATATTAGAAAACAACATATAAATAGACAGCCATCAGTATAAAATGCTGGAGAATCAGGCTGATCAGCACAGAACAACTAAACTTAGTTTGGAGAGGAGAGCAGTAATAAAAACCTTCCTCAGTGGTGATCTAGCTTGTCTAAGTCTTTTTCTCTTTCCCATAAATCCGGCCTCAAACAGAGCCAGACGATAGACGGCAAGAAATGCCTTGTTGAAATAAAAGAGATGTCGTACTGCAGATGGTGCATCTTAATGGAGGTGAGATCAGCAAGCTGTGATAAGGGATTCTGTCTACTTTGAGGAGACAGAGCAGGCAATCCCTGCTCAGGGAGATGTGCAACATCTGCAGCCAGACATTAATAGATGACTCTGAGTACCACGCTGACAAATTGAATGCCACAGATGAGTAATGGCAAGATACTCGTAAAAGCAATTGTTGCTCAATTGTTCAAAATGCACTGGTGCATGTGAACAATAATAGAGAACTCTGCTTAAAATACTGAATGCAACGTTCCTTAGAAATCATTTTCAGCATATTTTTTTAACTTTTAAAACAGTTTATAAGCTAGTTACCCATTTCCAGTCTTAATGCTAACCTAGCATCACTGTAGCTTTTTCCTTTATTGCTCCTACAGCTAAAGCTACCAGCATAACAGAACATAACAAAACAGCTGAATGAAGACATGCTTCAGACTTTGGCCAGATATTTTGATTTGCTAAAGGACCGTGTAGCACATACTCCCTGTCCTTGTGCAATAGCTGAACCTACATGGTGGCTTTGCCTCTCAACTGCATTTGACAGGAATCTCTCAATGGCTTTGTGAACTATGTAAACACAGAAACCAGTGGCTAGTCAGAATTTAGTCTGAACCCAATCTGTCCACATAGTGAGATCTGGGGACCTGGTATTAATAATGACAAAGACTGAATTGACTGAATTGCCTAAATGTATGAAGGCCATAACACATTTTCAGTTCTGAGTTCTATAACACCTTTTCCCTCTGACCGGCTATGTTGCAGTTAAATTGCAAGGGACTGAGTCATATGGTTTCACTTTGAGGAATATACTTTCCTACATGTACTCTGTGAAGCTCATGTTTCCATTTTTGTAGGTGTGGTCTTCTATTTAGGTCAAAACAGAACTCAGAGCAGAGGAATTCCCTGTGCATCCATGTGAGGGAGGGTTTTTAATGAACTGCTCAGTGATTGAAATGGGCCAAGTCTGCTTACTTTTACATTTGCGCCACTGTTACCGCTACATTTGCGCCACTGTTACCGCTACACTTTGGGAATAAGAAGCACATATCTGAGTACATTATGCTAAAACGTAACAGAGGGAACTGCTCTAATGGGGCTCATCAAGAACTGGACAATATTTATACTGAGAATTAGAAGGAAAATACAGAGTGTTTTAGATCCACAATAACCCACGTGTTGGAAAAATTTGACCCATACATCTCCGGCCTAACCCAGCACTTCATCGGGTTATCATAAACTGCATACCAAGTGATTTTTCATCAGTACAAAAATGCACATGTGGAAGTCGATGGAGGAGGACACATGAGTTAAGGCCAGCTAGTATTCTTGTAGTCTGGCCAGAGCTCCCACTCATACCCAGGACAGCCTTCTTCGATGAATCAAGGGGATAGTTTATGGCCTCTGGTCTTGCCAGGTCTTCAGGCCAGTTATTCACCATTGCACCTTAGCCTTTCCCAGACAGCCAGAATGCTATTATCAAAGAGAAAGAACCTGAAAGGTCCAAAAAAGAGTAAGTGGCCTCGTTAAATGGAAAAACCTGAGTTTTTTCAAATAGCAGTTGTTCCCAGTACCCTTCCCCAGTTGCTCTCGTCTGAACCTTATAGTGTGTAAATATATAGAGAGAAAGCAAGGGAGTGATTTAATGACTTCATCTTACAGAAACAGAGGATATTCTAGTTCCTTGTGTGTCATCATCCAAGCATCACCTTGCTGGAATGCTTTCCAAACCACTAAACTATCAGCAGATGTTCCCTGCCTGTGCTGGAACAATGTTTAAACTCATTGTTCAGTTTCTCATGATGGATCTCAAGGTGCACAGCACTGTGCAAAAGTCTTGAATCACCCCTCATTTCTTATTTTTTTGCAAGGAAAATGGGACACAAACGCAGCAATTTATTGAAATGTGCAAAGATGCATGGAAATACAGTATTTAAGGCAAAAGTAAAGTGAAATTCAAACAAGCTTGAAAGTCAATATTTGGCCCGACTACCTTTATTATTCAACAAAACCCTCTTGGGCAAGATTTCAGGAATAGTTTCTTGAAGGATATTCAAAGTTCATCTTTGAATAAACTGTGCTTTAATAACGTTGAAGTTCGGGCTCTGGGAGCCCAATCGGTGACTGTTTTATTGTGCATTTTTCTTTCCAACGCTTTTATTGCATTGGGATTGTCTTTTGGGTAATTGTCGTGATGAAAAGTAAAGCTGTGCTAATCAAATGTTTTTTAGTTGGTATTACATGGTGGATCACAATCTGACAGTACTTTTCTGCATTAATTCGTCCATCAGCCTGAACAAGATTCCCAACATCACTGACTGAAAAGCAGCCTCAAACTATGACAGAGCCTCCATCGCGTTTTGCAGACGGGTGTAGACACTCATTGCTGTACCTCTCCTGAGATACTTTTTTCCATCACTGGATAAATAGAATCCACTTTTTGAATATTTTGTAGCAACATTAACAATTTTCTGGGGTGATTGTGCACGTGCAGGGATTTTTTTTGCATGTATGCAGGAGCCTGTATTCGTTGAAGTCGGGAGTGCGGATTAGGTCTGGTCTCTGGCTCTCGTCAGCACATGCCGGACATGGAGCTCTGAGGCCCTGCATTCATTCCATGTTGTTTTCATTCCCCCACCTTTGCTAGGTGCACAAAAAAAATATTTTCTCAAGTCTCCACATTCCAGCAAAAAAAAAGTGCATGTAGTTTTACGCACACCTGGATTGTGGCTGTTCATTTGATACCTAACATTTTTCAATTTTCAGTAGAACCTCAAAAAATAAGAAACATTTCTTCCCCTGCACTAAGCGATTCTGGCAACAAACACGCTTTTCTAAACACATTTCATGATCCTTCATTTATCAAAGAAATTCACATTTATCACACCCCCTAGCTTTTACACATTTTTTTTTCTTACAGAGAGGCCCGCCACTCTAGTACTGTAGCAGGAAATATCAAAGCCTATAATTACAGTCAGGTACAGAAGTTAAGGAAGTGAACTAACGTTCTTGATCAGAGTGCCGCATTACTGGAAGCTACAGACTTCCATGAGAGCACTTTCATTTATTAGCTTTTCATTAGGAAACTCGACCTCAGTATAATCCTTCCCTAAATAAAGCTGCACAGAAACTTCTTCTAGAAAAGTGTTTCCACTCTTTCCACTCCGTAGTAGACATGCTGGCTTCAAGAGATTCAGCTGTTTTTTACATGAACAAGAGTTATAAACACATTACAACCACAGCTCTGTAAAGATGCACATCGTGCCTGGTATGATATTGTCACTGCCTGTTAATGCTAACGGCTCTTTGATACCATTTGAAGAGGAGTTGAACATTTGGCCTTTTGCTTTGATCCAGATGGCATTCTCTGACATTCTTGAACTGGGCAGCCAGCAAAAAAGAGTTGGCATGCTGTGGCATAGTCTGAGTCTTTCTAGCAGTTCTGCAGATGAGCTGAACAAGTTGTGTCATCCCGGAGCCCTCTTACCGGAATCAGACTTGACTGAACACCTCCTGCCCTCAGGAGACTGCTCCATCATATACTAACAATGGATGCTACATCTTTTGGAATTCGGCTTGTCCAAAAAATGTGTTCATTCACGGAAATACTTCTAGTCGCACATTTACATTTCTTTCCACAGTTTATATGCGTAATATTGCTGGAGCGAGTGCAAACAGAATTCACATTGTAGGACATACAATTTCTACTTGTCTTTTAAAACTCAGCTATGGTAGCAAAACATGAACTGTTCAAGTATGACAATGCCAGTCTGTGCTTAAGTCACACTCACTGTCATTTGGACATTTAATTGTTAAACCAATTCCAAGTGGCACTAATTTACAGTATATAGTAATTTCTAATTACCTTTCCACTATGGATGGTTTAGTTCCAGCAGAAATCATAGAGAACTTTAAAACTTTAAATCACATAGTAACCAGTTATTAACCACCAATCTTCTTGAAACAACATCATTGGAGTGAAACTTTTAAAAAGTTTGGCTCAAATCCCCTATAAAGTCTTCATAATCTCTAATGATCATCACAAACATGAGACAAGTCAAACATCTTAGTGAAGGGCTGAGATGTGAGTGTGTTTATTAGAAGATTTGCGTGACTGCTGTGGCGATTAAGAGATAAATCGTTCTGGATACCTCATTGCCAGGAGCATGCAAGTCTGTTTGCCTGTCGTAGGGCAGTTTCCCCCATGCGGACTGGTTCACACAGGTGACCTCATACCAGAGAGACGCGCTGTACTGACGGCGAGCTGACATTCTAGCACCACACAGTCATCCCTGAGCAGGGCATTGCTTTCAAAACAGAGCTGCCTTTCCTCTCAGTGATAGTGTGATTTGAAAATGAGATGAACAAGTCTCCACTGTACCAGCAGCAGATTGCCCAAGGTTATGACTCTGCCAGTCCACTGCGCATCTGGTAAATGGCCTGTATTTATATTGCGCCTTACTAGTCCCTAAGGACTCGATCATTCTACTATAGAAAATTGTGAGACATCACCTGAAGGCCAGAAATAGCCTCCCATCATCCAGGGTCTTTGAAAGGCTCCTTGCTCAGTTACCCTACCCTAGCCTTTATTGAAATACTTGGTTTTAAATAGGAGGCTCCAACCTGCCTTGTTGTATTGGGAAACAATGCCGCTATCCCGACTGGGATCTCTGTCATGTTGATTTATGATGGCAGGAAATCCAACAAGAAGGGCTTTCAGATGAAATTCGCTAAACTGGTTGCTACTGTGCCATCATGCTTTCCTTATACCGTACCTTTACAGTGGAAGCTGATCCTATCATTCTCTATGATGAGGGTAACCTAACCTCTATTTAATTTCATCAGTTGACTGTTTGCACAGGAAACAGTGACTCACATAATTACATCATATGCTTATAGACAGCAGATGGAATGATATACTATGCAAAATGTAAGTGATGAAGGTAGAAACATTCCCACGCTGCACAATAACACCGGATACCATGACACATCTAAAATCCATCTTCAACTTTAACTTTAGTTGGATACAAGAAAAACAAGCTTGAAGGGGAAGGCAAAACTACTTTTTTTCCTGCTACAAAATTAATTTCCACACACTCAGTTGGCTCTGTGATATGAACAAAATGTCGAAAACAAGCTAAAGGCAAATGTGCCAGCTCAGAACGCAGGGGAAAATGATTATAACCGCACAGACTTTGGCTTAGACGTGATGGTTTGTTTACTGCCAAGAACAGCAACTCTGCTGAGGAAACAAGATCCTTCTGACACTCTGAACAAGTCCCAGGCTCTTGTGGAACAAGCTACTAAATGACCAAGTTTAATTAAGAATAAATTAATTTCACATTTTATATGATTGTAAATTGAAATAAGGACTGTAAATCAGTGGCTGGAAGGGAGGGTTTCTTGGATCATACATAACTGACTGACTTTAGTTTAGGAGGTTGTGTACAAGCTCAGCTAAAACTTATGGTACTAAACTTGGCTGGCCTTTCAGTAACAAACATAATTTGCATGGAAACAAATGGAACCTTTGATCCATCGTGTTGTATCAAAATAATCAGCACATAAGATGAAAAGAGCCTCGCTGTTGTAATTGCCTTGATGTGTGTGTAGTTCTGACTCATGAGGGCAGAGAAGCTAATGTCTCCCCTCGGCCCTCGAGGCGTCTGCCTGAACCCAACCTCCCCTCAGAGCCACAAGGTTCGCAACTCAGTGAACTCGTACAGGTTAAAGGTCAAGAGCCCCGGGCCAGGTCACAACCTCTGCAGCTGACAGTTATGCTTAAAGATCATACTCAGCCTGATTTGTGAGGTTTACATAGAGCATTGTAAAATAAAGCTGTTTATGGCCCATGTGTTTACCTGTGTCCTGCTCCCAGAATGTATTTCAAAGCCAGTTATGCTACAGCTGCTATACAGAGAATATTTAACAGCAATGAAATTAAGTTTTCTTTGCAGTTAAATAACAGGGGAAAATGAAAAGGACCCTTATTGCATGTCAAAAACAGCTGCCTTATTACACAATAGCATTAATTGGCAACCAATAAAAAGTTGCTCATAGAGTATAAGACAGTTTTTAAACAGAGTCACGGTGACAGGCAAATGATCTTTTAAAGAGGGACAGCAGCAACAAAGTAGCCGATTGCAAATCTTGTCAGAGCTTTTATGAAGCACGCTCTCCTGATGCCTGCTGACCCTGGTGGAGAGTAAACATTCCATTTGGCCTTCATGACTTGCCAGTAATTACCCAGACTGCCTCAGGGCCTTGCTCACTGCCTGGCTGGCTTGCTGACTGGCTGAATTTCCTTGCTAACAGACAGATTTGTGACATCCATGCGTTCCCCTAGCCAGTTTACATCACTTTAACCAAGGGCTTGTCAACTCACCTTCACATGCTTTCACACTCAAAGCAAAGAGATTCTAACAAAAAAGAAAAGTGCAGGTATTTTAAAGGATGTTCTGAACTTTTTTTTCAATTCATTGTTGACATATCACCTGAGTGCATTGCAACATCGGTTGTTACAGCTTCTTGCAGGCATTCATTAAGGTGTGTTGACTGCTGAAGGCTGCTGTCGGTTCCAGTAGACGTTGCTGCCTGCCAGGTGTGACGGGGGACTGACGCACCGTCAGGGGCTTCTGCCAGTCCGCGCACACACAGATCTGATTGTCCGCTGTCCAGCTCCACTCCCTCATTATCTGCGTAACTGCTTGTCTGAGACCTTTCGCTCAGCAGTCGAGCAAAGTCTCCACAATGCAGACAAACATCCCAGCTATGATAATTTACATTTGGGACATCAGTATGTTTTCCTGGATTCACTGATTTGCTTAAGATATTGATCCTCTTCCGACATTCATTAAATTCCGTGAACAACTTACCACATGGTCTCATATGAAACGCCGGGAAATCATCTGTGTCAACTAATAGAAACGTGCCTTATTGCATTGGCCAGAATCATGTTTCCAAGGCACATTTTCATATATCCTTCCAGCCTACACTCCTCTTTCCCCCACCTACACAAATGACTTCTGCAGATCTCCAGCCTTATCATGCAATTAGGCAGGCTCATTTAAAACGCCTGTGGCTTAATGTGATAGCAAAAATGTTGCAGTTAAATAAAACCATTTTAGCCATGATTTATGGTAGCGGAGAAGAAAAGGAGCTCTGAGGTACTGTTAATTAGTCACATGGCTCTGTTATTATGCTTAAGATTTAAATTGTTTCAGCATAGCATCCAATCAGGTCACTCCAACCCTTGGCACGAATGGCAAATTAACATGTTGTAAGCTTGATGGGTGTTCATTTCATACGTGTGAACACTTGTCTTTACAAACAAACCCATGCATCATTTTTAATTGGCTGCGTTTGGACTGCAACTTGTGTTAATTAAAATGGAAAGTCCTGGCAAACGAGCTGCTGCAAAACCCATGCTGTGATTTGGTTATCTTACTTTATCTATTAGTGGATTTACTTACAGTGTATGCATGAGACTTTGGGGATGTTAACAACCTGAAGAGGATGTGAAAAAATTCCTAGCCATTGGAAAACATTGGAAAACAAAGCAGTTGTTGTTTTTGCTCAAAACTTTAAAATCTGCTCAAACACCCTCAAAATATTACACGTTAATAGGCCATGTTGCCATGTGCTGGAGAAAAGGGTTTAAAGAGCCTAAGGGAGGAGACTGCAGGGCTGAATGTAGGCACTGTTCACACAAGGCTCTCTCTGACTCCGTGTTTACTCAACCAGACATATGTCCAAATCTACGCAGAAGAAAAAGTCATATTACCGTCTTCCGCACAGATTAACCCTACGATTCAGGTTAACAGCCCTCCAGTGCAGGAAATTCCTCTTTCACTCACTATAAGGGAAACCATAATTTTTGTATTAGTCACATAATGAATTTTGATCTGCGCTGAAGCACCCTCGGAATTTTGTCCATGAATTTTGGCATATGCAGTAAAATAAAAATAAATCTTTAAGTCTTTACTTTTTATGGTCTTTGTAAATGTTGCATACATTTATCTTTTTTTTATAGATTGAGTCACTGAGCCACACAGGTATATTTACTACCATTTATAATGGAAAAGCAATAAAGATATCTCAACTGCATATGGCTTGTTTAATGGTTAAACATAAGACGGCAATAATATCCATCTTCTGGTTCACGTAGAAGAATCAAACAGAATTACAGTGACTAGTTGTGCCACGTTAGGAGTGTTTGACAATCAAGATATTCCTGGGTCTTTTAAATAAAGCCTGATAGCGTGGATTTTCCATGCTTGCATGCACTAAGAGTCTGTGTAAATAAAGGGAAAGAGCTGGTATAGCTCTCTCAAGGCTTTGCTCTCTGCTCAGGCCTTATAAGGTGGCTCGCAGATCAACAGAGCAGTTACTGGGGACATTTGATCCGCGGACACAAATGGAGAGCACTTGCACTGGAAACAGTGGGCAAAGAGGTTGGGGGAGGGGAGTTAACCACCCAGAATGTATCAGTGACATTGCTTCAGGCCCTTTCTAGTAATATTTCCACAATAAATCCATAGAGACATTGCATCTGGAAGAAAACTTACATCTCTTCACTGAACTTGAACTCCTTGACTTTTGCTCTGATTAAAATTAAAAGTTAAATGAAAATTTCTGCTGGTGCTCAGATGCTTTTATTACATGCAGGATCAGCTTGCTTTGGCCCACAGGCAACAGTTGCTGATTCACAAAACTGCTGTGATTAGAGGGTGATGCCAGGCTTTGTGACACTTCAAGATGACGGTGAATCAACATCTGGACATCTGGACACCTGGAAGTCAGTTGTGACAGCAGGTTGGGTAAGGATCATCCACGGGGTTCTCCGACCTTTGCGGTAAAACCAGCAAGAAAACAGCTGTTCTTGCACGCATCCACCACCCATCCTCCCTTTCTCCATCAGTCATTCCACTTAGCAAGAGCTGAGTCAACTTTGTAAAATGCACCCCCCCTCCCCACATGAGCAACCACCTCCCAGACACTTCGCTGTTGTCTCTAGCTCATGCTTTCTATGGCTGCTTTTATGTCTCAGAAGATTGTAGGGTGACTGTGAGAGTCTTGAAGAATTGCTCACAACATTTGTTTGTCAGAAATGCTCAGGCTTCTCCGTTGGTGGTATTTCCTTGGCCGTACCTTGAACTCTAAGTCACAATGAGAGATGTGAACAGGCAGGCTCATGCAGGGGGGGCTCAGGTGGCACAGTGGATGTGGAACGGTGAGAAAACAAGCAAGATGAGGAGGAGATACAGGGAAGGGGAGACCACCAATTGCAAAGCAGTGAAGTGAAACATTACACATTTGCTCCATTGGTTCACTGATTGGTCTGAAGTTGAGGCAGCTGACTGGGAGGATTCAGTTTCGTGACCCAGCACCCTTATCAGTGAGTATGTTTTCATTGCTGATCACTCAGTGAAACTCCTGCAGGGTCCACATCATGTAAGCCAAGAGGTGAATATCTGTGACGCAGAAATGCCGTTAAGACAGGGCGTTAAGTGAGTGACTTTGCAGATGTGCAGCTAACAGGCTCGGGATGCGGCAGCAGGTGTGAGGGCCAGACCACCTACAGTCCAACCTGAAAGTGCGCACTCCCTAAGAACTCTTCCCCAGCCCCTCATAAACAATGCAGGTGAATCCATGTGAATTCATCCCGGGCACCTCTACCTTTCTGTGATCACTTGATGTCCATAAAGCTCAGTGTTAAAGTTAATAATTGTAAAGTGCTTTTTTAAAATACTGCAAATCCATTTCAAGCCCATCTTGTCCTTTTTTGCATTATTTTGCAAACACTTTTGTAATTAGTTTTTTTTCTGGAAACTTGAGCTTGTGTCCCTGGACTAGCTTGTCAATGTCCACTTTCTTATCAACCTCTCAAAAATCTGTACACTATAAGCTACATTTGCCTTTGTCACCATATAAGAACACTCACATAGATGCAGGGCGTGGACACGTTAATGTACCGAGAACAGCAGCAAGGTATCAAAACACAGAGTCACAGACAGTTATAAGGTTTGTAATTAAGACTTTAAATGACAATAAAAATGTACAAAATGTACCAAGTACCAAGAAAGACTGCCTGCACTGTCTGTGTTTGCGAAACTGTCCTTGTCTGCACCTGAGTCTAACCTAGACTTTATACTTACTTAGTAGATTTTATACATACTTACTGTATGAAGTTCACCACCTGGGTGCATGTGTTGCTGGTGCATTGTAATGTAAACCTTCCGTGGACAAGCCCACGAGCCACCAAAAGCAGACAGGCATGTGCAGGTCTGTTCAGACTCTTGGAAGTTTACATTACTGGGATCCAAGTGGACCATAGCAGACTCATCAGTGGAAAGTGTAACCCCCACTTAAGTTTTTCGATTATGCTATTTTATTGCAAGAGCAGACATCGTAAAGAATATGTTATCACTAAGTAGTTTCCTAATATTTTATGCATAAATATTGCATCTTGTACTTTTTCATCCTTTTTAAAAATTATTTTAACAAAAATGCGATTAAATTGATTTCTCTCAAAATGCATTTGTTATTGCCAATTAATACAATTTTAGAATCATTTCTAATAGCCTTGGAGGATGGGACAGCAGGCCAGTAATCTAATAAATTATTCAACCTTGTAGTTTTAAACTCATTCATCGATGCTAAAATCGATAAAGGCGTAAAGCCGGGCTATGCTCTGAAGTTGTGATTTACACAGCAAGAGGCCCCTCAGTAAACAGAGGGAGCAGACGCACTGCTCAAGGGCCCCTCATTCATCTCATCATCTCAAGGACACTGACAGCTGGCCTTCGTGATGGGACAACGAGTCAGAGAGGTGCTCCAGCAGAGAGAGACGTTGGCCAAGGGCTCTTTCTGCTCTCGCTCTCTGAAGGGGTTAAAGTCTTAATCCTCCGCTATTCTCTGTGGCATAAGGATTAGCCAAACAAAGTTTAATATGCAAACCTTCAGGTTAGGGACAAGAGCAAGATCCCAGCTATGTTGCTCCAAAGCTGGTCAGTTGATCGCAAACATGCATCCTTTGCTTCTCTCACTGGCTGTAGCTCGTACAAAAGGCCATGTTGGCCAGAGGGTGACCACCCCCATCAAAGCCTTTTATGCGAAAAGAACAGGCTGACTTGTCTCTCTGCACTTTACACATATGCATTTTGTCACCACCAGCTAAGTCATGATTGAGATAGCATTTGCATTAATTCTCCGTGAAAATATTGTCAGAGTTATGTAAACAACCGCATAAATAGAGCGATTTCATAGCTCAAGCTGCTGACTCTCAAAGGGAGTTTTGTTTGCCACTGCTCAGCAGTATATAAATATTCAATTGCCTGTTAGCCACAGCTGCTGCTAATCCTCGGCAGAAGCCGCTGCCAAGTTGGAACATATTTGAGGGCAACTGGATAATAAATCATAAGAGCTCAAACACAGAAATATACCAAGGAGCTTGCTGTTTACACCTTTTGTTCTGCAGTGATGATGGTTGTGACAGCAGGCTCATGTGACCAGGACTAAACTCACTGAGAACTGTAGGCCATAAATGGACCGTCAGTGCTGGAAGGCAAACACAATGAAAGAAGAGCTCCTCTCTTGGCACAGGAAAGTATGACTGGGTAGTGTTTATGTCCCTTTTGTGTTTTTATGTCAGTAATTTATACTTTTTTCACGTGTGTGTGGTTTTTTTGTAGAATTAAATAATTTTCTACATTATTGATTATTACTCTTAACTATCTTTACTTTAACTTTAAGAAGTTAGTTGTTCATTAAAAATCAGATAAGGGTAGCGTGACAGATGTTTACTTTGATTACACAAACATTATGTAGGACCAGGCATTAATTTTTAAATAACTGGGCATGACTTGAACATATATAATATTATACTACAGTATATTTATAACTAACTAAGCAGCTCAGTGTCTTTCTCTTGACAAACTTTTCTTTAAAGATATAACACGTCTTGGTGTCAACTTGAAAAAAACGTGGATTTGAAATATAAAAGTGAGTTAAATGGTCAAATGTGATTTGGATGCAAACTATATTGTGAGTAATATATAATTTAGAATATACGACTTTCATTCCTAAATGTTGCCAAAACAATCAAAGATGGTAAAATCTGAAACATACTTCTACAAGTAAAATATATTTTCATGAAAGTTTGACCTTATTTGATCTTGAAGACGAGGTCAGAGCTCTAAAGTATTGTGATATTTAGTATCATCATATGTCATTCCCTATAT
Source organism: Rhamphochromis longiceps (assembly GCF_057381845.1). NCBI lineage: Eukaryota > Metazoa > Chordata > Actinopteri > Cichliformes > Cichlidae > Rhamphochromis > Rhamphochromis longiceps. The sequence goes on from NC_140563.1 coordinate 18,074,057, forward strand.
GCCCCTATATGTAAGAAACATAGTTTTAAATAGCTCTATATACCGTTATTATCACTTTGGCCTTAACTCACATTTTAGTGGTTTGTTAACATGACCCCACTTCATCCCTACAAGGTTTTATTAGAATTCATGCAAAACTTTCCAAGTTATCGTGCTTGAAAAGCAGAACGAATTACACACTGCATGCAAACACTACCTCCTTGGTGGAAGTAACAATATCCACTTCTGTTTCATGATGCAAAGAAACCCCATATTTTCAATTACATTTGACAGATTGGTATTTTTTCGAGGTTTTGGGCTACGTGTGTATTTGCAGAGCGTTCTCACTCCCGAGGCGTAACATGTCGACGTTTTGTCACGTCCCGCGGCGTTCCTGAGGAACGCGAAAGGAGACCTTCGGCGTTCTTATGGTACGCGGCGGGTTATGGCTGGAATCCAGTGCAATGACGCTCCCGCGGTAATAGACGTTCCAGCCCTGTATTCCAGCCCTAAACCTAACCTTATCCCTAGCCCTGACCATAACCTTATTCCTGACCTTAACCAGGACTTTAATGATGTTAAATAGCGTGTTTCTAAGCGATTTGAAGAAAAAGAGCGAACATGTGTAGGTTCAGTCCAGACGGTTCTCATATTCCCTCTTTTTCCGAGGTCGTCATTTAGGAACGTGGTGGGTAGCCGAAAACGTAATATGGTGACGATTTGTCACCTAGCGTAAAATGTTACGCTTTGGGAGTGAGAACGGGTTGGTATTTCATGAGTCTTGTTCTATTGAAAAAAAATAACAAAAATATGAAAGAGGACCAAAACATGCCAGTCCGCTTCTGTTGTCCAGTAATTAGCTCTATCAGAAACATTTTACTTCAGTGTTGCTTTGACAAGGACATGACAAAACATTGCAATAAACATGAGAGAGAACAAGTCTGGATTGCATTAAACCAAAGTCAAGTAGGAACAATAGTGTGAAATTTGGTATTCCGCACTTTACAGTGTTAACGTGAAATGAAGATAAAAATGAAAAACCACAGAAGACCCTGAAAAATCATCTGTTTTTATTTTATACATTCTGCTTAATGTCAAATGGAGATGAAGAAACTGCTCCAGGTGTGGTAATTACACCTTTTTGGCCTGCAAACTATTATCGAAAGCAATCTTTCTTCCTGCAGATATTAGTCATCTATTTCAAGAGTGCGAATATAGGTATGATTAATTGCTTGAACCAGGACTACAAAGACAGTTTTGTATAGTTTTGCAGGTGTTTGCCTGACTTGTCAGGTGAGGAACAGATTTTGTCAAACAGTTTTGCAACTCGGCAGGATATTCACAAAGCCTAACAGCTGTGATTTCTTAAAGGTACGGACCACGGAGCATTATGGTCAGGGTTCTTTAAAAACATCCCAAACATAACTTTTTTCAGAAAGAAAACTTGTTACCATACCTCCAACGATCAGTGGAATGCAGGAACGGAAGAAGGACCAATAAAGTTGAGGGATTCCACTGATCTGTAATGCGGCTTATAGGATGTGTCCAGCTATTTCTCTGGTGACATGAAGAATAAATTCATTCATCTTATCAATGAGATTCTGTGTGAAGCTGGTAAGTCCTTTGGCTGACCAGAGTATCAAAAACTGGTCATTAGGACATGAGTGACAAGTGGCTAGAGCCAGCAGGGCTCAGACCCAGGTAGCGTTCCACTGCTGATCTGTCCAGACCAGTTAATCCTCAATTCCTTTTTTTTCTTTTTTTGCCTGTCCCGTTTGGTTCTTTTGCCATCAGAATTGTTGTCTAAAGGTAAAGAAAGATGCCCAACGGATTTACTTTACCAAATGGACCATCCCAGCCTTGCCGTATTGGTCTATTTGATTCACCTTTGCTTTTATTGTTGATTTTATTTTCATTTGCTGAACACGGGACAGACTTGACTGGGGAAAAGAAAAGGGAGAAAGAAAGAGGGGGAAAAAAGAGCGGGGAAGAGGGATGTGATAAGGGGCAAAAACCAACAAAACAAACAGACAGAAAATACATATATCAATCACCTGGATCACCTGTTGAGAAAGAAAAAAGAGAAAACAATCAATTCCAACTTTATGTCCAACACAAGGCACTAAACAGAGTATCACTAAAGAAAGTAAAGAAGGCCCAGCTCTGAAAGCTTCACTTCAATCCAAAGTGAAACCCAGCAACCATTTTTCATCAGGCCGTCTTTACTACGGAGAGGATTAAGTTATTTCTAGGTTTAGAACAACTTTGATCATGACTGCTGGATCCTGGAATGCACAAGTCTTGATCAGAAGCCAAAGCAGCAATTACCTGATGACAGAAGGTCATTAAGATGGCCGGCTGCCGCCTGGTTCCAGACACCCACCTTAACCACAACCAACCAGTTCCTTTGATAACATCAAACTCACTTCTTCTTGTCTAAGCTCTACCACAGTCACACTAAGCAAAGCCACCTAGTGCTAAGTACAGATCTGCTAGACTCCACTGACACCCAGCATCCCCCACAACTAAAGAGAGGAGTGGCCCAACAGGAAGTGTCCAGGGCAAGGCAACGCCAGAGGCTGTGAGGTGGTTATGTCCATATGTCCATGCTATCTGTGTGCTGTTCTTGATTTCCCCCCTCCTACTGTAATTCCTTGGAGGCAGTAAACTGAACTAAAAAGGTTTAGGTTGACAAGTGTTTATCCTAGTTTTATTGTATATTATTAAAAAAATAAAAATAAAGAGTTATACAAGGACTTTGCATCCATCCAAGCACCTATCTGTGTGGTTTAGTCCATCCAACAATAAGCAGGATGTGATATAAAATCAAAGAGGAAGTCCTGATATACTTTATACCTTAGTATTCAAAAGGGACATGCCAAAGCGAACAGACTGTTTAAATCTATTGGTTGGCAGTAGCTCCACAGTGTAGTTTTACATAGTTACTTGGTCAGTGAAAGGCCACTGGTTCAATTCCATCTGGAGACAGAAATCCCATTTGAAGTTGTGTCAGAAGGCCTCCTGGATTAAAAAAACAAACAAAAAAAAAACAACTTCCAAAAAACAACTGCTAATAAGGGAGCAGCCAAGAGCAGCTTATACTGTTTGAAGAAGCTAAGCGCACTGACACTGATTGTTTTGTATGAAGAATAAATGAACAAAATAAAACATGCCTGTAAAATTGCCATGAACATGAAAATAAGTATTAGAGATCCAAACCACTTTTTTTCAAGGTTCAAGTTTCTTTATTTTTCACATGCATAGTTATACAAGTATAACACACAGTGAAATGTAACCTGACACGCTCCTTGACAAATGGGGGGGGGGGGGGGGACATTATATATATAGTATATACATTAGGTGAATGTGCAGTAGTAGCAGCAAGCAGGTGAATTCTGTACATTAATAAGAATAGACAATCTGACTATTTTACAGAATAGACAATATAAACATATTTAAAATTAAAGGAATTTTTGCTCTTGCTCTGGTGTTTCTCTGTTGTAGTGTTGGACAGCTTAAGGTGGAAGGACTGTCTTTAAGGGCCAGCCTCGTGTGGCCAATACAGAAACTGCAGTTTGTGTCACTTCCTCACTGGCTTCATTTTTCAGGCCTGGAGGCTTCTGCTGTAAAGGCGAAATTAGAGCATGAAATGTACAGGTTGACCTTTGACCCATCTGTTCCTTTTGCCCTATTGAGTCGACAAGTAAACTAAGGTTACTCAAATGTCTACGAGGTCAGGGCAGGGTCAACGTACCTGCAAACAGGGAAGTGGAAAAGATCACAGGGCCGAGCTTCTGTTGAGACCTTGATAACATTTGAGAGTGGTGAGGCTCAGGTCGCTGTTATGCTGGCTGTCAGTCTTAATTTACAAGGTTATGACAACGGGGAACTCTGCTATCTGCTCTAATGTTTTGAGTCTTTCTTTTTTGTACAAATGTTGCAGGACTGGCACCAAAGTCCCAGACAGTCTTTTTCTTTTCTAAGCTATCAGTTTCTGTTCTGTTTTTCTGCTATGTAAGAGCTCTAGTTCCCAAATCTTTGAGTTGTGCTACAAAACTCCAGCTCAACATGTGTCTGTCAGTGAATATACAGAGTTTACATAATTAACAATCCTCCGTTGGGTCTGATTTTGCCACAAAATTATTCAGTCCCTACGTTTTCCACTTGCTCTAGAGTTATTGCCCTCAGGTGGCCAAGTACCATTGATCCCCATCCTGAGAATTTACATTGTGCATATCAAGAGGAAACAAATCAGCAGTGAGGAAACAAACAGCGTTTTGGTTACACTCATAAAGACCCTGGCAGGAAATACATAAATAAAAGCTCTATTTTTACCCAGGTCTCCCACAGAAGCCAACAAGTATGGCAAAAGTAGAAGTAAATACTGACTAATGACATTGATTCATCAGGAATATCATAAGACAGCATCTTGCAATAGTTGTCATGTCTTGTGAAGATAAACTATTTTAGGCTTCTAATTTAGCTTCTAAACATTACGCTCTTAAAGACACCTAACTTCTCACACCTTTCCAACTTTGAAATTTTTTGAACATTTTTTACTTTTCGCTGCTAAAAAGCCAACAAGCAGTGTAAGTTGGAAAATATGCAGGAATTTAACTACTAACCCAGATATGATTGCATTTTGAGTATCTGTACAGCTGTGGTCTTTTACATTGTCCAAAGAAAAACAGCAAGTTATTTTCGATAGCTCCAGGCTGGTTTTGGAACTACAGGTGGTATTTTGACAGGGTTTCAGGAAAGGTTCTCATAAACACAGCGAGCTGAGAGTTTGTAAGACCTTTTCTATCCCCAGATTTTCCTTGAACTCTGTGTTACCACTGGTTAGTAAGCTATATTTGGCATGGCTGATAGTACATTATGACACACATTGCTGGCTTTTCTTTTATTATTATTCCAGATTAGAGATGGATTTGAATTATTTCTGTAATTTATTAGCTTTGACCATGAATGGCAGTTCCCATTTTAGCTTTGTTGGAGTGCTCATGTGACCTGAATCCAAAAGAAACTGCAAAATAAACTAAAGATCTTTTGGCAGCTTTCAGTAAAATAATAATAAGACATTTTAGTCTTCTCTGAACACCTTGGAAGTGTTTCTGCAATAAAAATCCTAAATAACACCTTCTTACGGGGGATTTTTGCACTTTCCCTCCCTTTCTAGCTCTTTTGGCACACATGCAAAGTCAAAGTGTAGCATGATTAGATCAGCAATGATTCCAAGGCCTCTGCCTCCACGGCATGTTCAGGCTTTACAACGAGACGTCGCTCTTATCAGAGACAATGCTACATTCCACAGCGGGGCAGACGGAGTCACATTTTTTTCTCTATCCATCGACAAGATTTACTATTGCGCCCACTATCTCTGCGATTTGTAGTTACAGCCCACTTTGAAATGATCCCATTTGCGTCTCCGCCCTCTGGCACACTGCTAATCTGCAACATGGAGGAATATGGGTGGTGTTCGCACTCACCTGTCAGTGAAAATACCCCCTCTGCCCACACACCCAAAGAATAATCCATTTTAAACTGTATGTTTTCTCCCTCGTTAAACTCAATGGCAGGAAGAATAGTTTAAAGCATATGTGTAGAGAAGTTATTAATTCTTAATTCATAATTCTTCAATGATTTAATATTTAAAATTTATTTATTTGTTTGTTTTTAAATTATTATATTAACATTACATTTCAGTACTCATTGTTTCAAAGATTTATTGAGATTAAATTACTTATTTTTACTTAATAGCCCGGCAGTTCATTCCCACGTCCCAGTTACCAACTTTAGTGGATTTTTCTGCATCAGAGCTGTTTTGATGTGTAAGTAAGCTGAATGCCTGCTTTGGGCTCATGTGGAAAACTGGGGCTTTCAAATGTCTCATCGAAGTGCTTGTCTGGTCACATAATGAGGAAGGAAAAAGTAAACATCTGAAGCAGGAGTCAGGTATCTTGTGTTTGATGTCAGAAAAAAATTCCACTAATATTAAGTTTTCATCATTGTATGTGTTCAGTCCACCTGCTTATGGTTTATTGAGAGAGAGCGAGAGAGCATTTTTATAGGTAGGATAGCAGTGCACTAGGGTCTTATGTGGCAATGACAAATTGATTACATGGTTCACGGGTCAGGTAGGATTTTGTTTAGGACCCCGCTCTGGTCTGCATAAAATACTCATGGTTTTTAGAGAACTTAGAAAACAAATTGCATTGACAGTGCTGGGAAAAGGCCCAAAATGAAAGTAAAGACAAAGAAATCAATGATTTCTGATCTGTAAGTAGAGGTAATGAAACTTTCTTCTTTTAAATCTGCAGGATGGAGCAAGAACACGGACCAAATATGACAAAAATCTGAAGACTTCTTGCAGTTCTGGGAACTAAAATAAGTACCACAAGTACCTACTTTTTTACAGTCAAACTGCTTAATTCTTTTCTGGCATTTGTGTAGTTCATTATTAAAAATACAAAAAATCCTTGGTTGAATTCTTGAATAAACAAAAGAAATCATTATTTTATTTGATTCTATCTTTGCATCTCCACTGTGATTGAACCCGCTTTGACAAGCCTCTTTTTTCTTTCATCATGACTTCTGTGTGAGGATGCCAGCACTGATTTCATCAGGTATTCATAACCCCACAAATACACACAATTGTGAAGAACATGTGTGTAATGGAAGGCTTTCTTAAGTGTTCACAAAGCTCCATCATTTTCACATGAGTATGATTTTTGGTGTTTATTAGCCAGTGGTCAAAGAAGTTAACTCTGTCACTGAATAACCAGGTAATAGCTACTCTCAACTGAGTGTCTTCCATTGACATTAAACAGATCTGGTGACATACTGTCATCACATCAGAAACATCTGAAGGTATCAAACTTTAAAAAATAAATGATCAAACCCCAACTCACTGAAAAAGATAGAGCTAGCAGTAGGAGTTAAGCAGCAATACTGATGCTGTGGACAAGCCTGAGGAGTTAGTTAATATCTAGTTGTCCAAAATATAAATCGAGTTTTCCCGATGCGTGGCTGGATTTCATAATGACACTCCTCAGTGTCAGACTCAGGTTCTGACTTCTTACAGGTGCCATAAGATTTTTAATTTGTCTGACCCTAACTCAACTGTCGTATTAGTCAGATGACTATAGTCTAATTTCACTGCAGGTGCAAACTTTGCATGTGACTTTGCATCTTCTGATTGATATATATATGTAGTTTGGTTTTTTTGAGAGATTTTATTGTTCATTAAAAAGCCAAGCTAAAAGAAAGCCAATTTGACTCTTTGTATTCGCAGCCATCCTTTGTATTTCTTTATGCTTTTGTTTCAAGCCATGGAAGCCATTGTGCATGGAGACAAATGGGAAAACCTTTGTTATTTTATCTTTTTTCCGGTGACTGGCTATAATCTCTCAAGCAATCTACAGCAGATTGACCGAAACACAGAAGCTTCAGTACACATAGGATTCTTGGAAGAGCTGATGCTGCCGAACAGTCTTAGCTCATGAGTTAGTAAGCATGAGGATTATAGAGGAATTGAGAGAACAGTACTCACAGTGCTTTGAATTCAATCCCCCTTTCTGTGTCTCTTCTGTGTCCCCAGACAAGTCCAAGCTATGAGAGGCAGGGCCCCATACCGGGCTGCTTATAAGCTATTTGACCTACATGAAAGTGTCATGGCAGAAAGAAAAAGGCTGACCTCTTCTTCTTGGTCACCATATCCTTCTCAAAAATCATTTGAAGTTAAGCTCAGCGTTAAATGAATCTCTGGACTGTGAAGATAAGCCGTACTCGACAGGAAGTCTTGAAATATTTTCTCTTTTTTGATTGGATGATAAAGACTTAATGGAAAACAATTATTTAAAGGTAGATTAGCTTTTAAGAGTATTTATACACACACACACACACACACACACACACACACACACACACACACACACACACACACACACACACACACACACACACAAATGGAGTTCAAGCACATTTTTGTACAAATTCATGTTAAAAGAAGACATTTTACGTTTAACGTAAACCTCCATATTTAAATATCCAGAAATGTGTCTAATTCCAGTTTCTGGGAATGCTTTGACAATAACTGAAATACTTGAATAATTAGAAAAAGCAATTTAAGTTGTTTCTTCCAGACTCCTTTATATTAAATCATAAACATGGGAAATTCATAATAATTGGGGCTAGCAATTGAGAAGATATGAAACTGCTGAATCACATGCAGTCTACTGCTGAAAGACCCTATGACTGTGATCCTGTCAATGAAGACATGAGCCGATGTTGGCCAAACACTTCAAAGATCTCAGAAGAGAACAGTGACTTTCAGAATTACTGTCTTCCTTTTGGCTTATCCACTTTTCTAAGGAATTTCTTGTACCTAAATAACTGTTTGTGGATTTGATCAGTTGGGACCACACTCAAGCGTCACTTTAGCCAAACTGTCTACCCTCACTCACCGAAACCCCTGCAATCTTATCACTAAAGCAAGAACATAGCCTTTTTATTGATTTAATGACAGACATGACCGACAGCGTTATCTCTCGGATCCAAGTTGGTTTTTGATCTCTTGATCTTTTCTCACATTTGAAGCCACATCAAAAGTTTTTGAGCTATTCAAAGAGGACTGCAGAATATGGCATCCTGTCTTCATGTGAACTAATCCAAGCCAGGTGGAAAGAGTGGAAGGAATGAAGACTGATTGATGGCCTGAAATACAGATGTAACCAGCAAAACTGCCAGATGTGCAGCACTGAAATACCTCCATGGTCTAATATTCCACTCTGGTTGTTCTGATATCTGTCTGAGACAATGTAATATTTGTCCTTAGCTTAGTTTATCTCATACCCTCCTACCAGGTACACAGGCTAAAACCTGTGGCTTTTTTCAAGCTAGCTGATGCTTTGATCATTTTAATTACAGCACATTAAGTAAGCTGTAATATTGTTTTATACTCTGCCATCAGCCTGATGTAGGGTTCAGGTCTTGGCTGCTATCTTCAGCAGTGTACTCGGCTCTGAGTAATCCCAACAAAACACCATTCAAAATACAGGCATTTGCATCAAAACTGTTATTAACTTAAGACTCCAAATCTACTTTAAGAAAGGATGCCAGCATTTCCCCTCAGCTCCAAAGAACAGATGCCACATAACTGCCCTCTTTATAAACTCCACTACTAATTATTGAGTACAGGCATTTGAAAGCGAGCTACCAGGTGTGACTCTGTACGCTAGTTTTTCATGAATGAAACAGCAGATGATTTTGAATTGACTGACCAGCTAGCCTTATGAAAAACTAAAGGGAACGTATACATACTTGATCATTTAAAGAAAAACAAAACAAGTTGTTTTTTTTTAACTTTTCTGTTTTAAACAACAGCAAGAACTTCTGTTTCACTCAACCAGCTTTCTTACCTCATGGTGTGCAGTGATTTACAGTCCAGGTCTGCATCTATGTCGACCAGTTTTGCACGCTATTTTCACTTGTTCGACAGAATCACTTAAGCAGGCAAACAAGCAATTAATCACAGGTTTTAACACTGACCTCGAGCCTTAACCCGCACCACTGAGAGTTCTGCTCTTTGTCAAGATTCACAGCTTGACAGATTTAAACAGCTTGTAGATAATTATTGAATTTAAAGATTTTAACCACTGTGCTTAAAAAAACAACAACATAAAAATCTTATATTGCAAGTAAAAGCAGGAAAAAAACCCAATATAACTTTAAATGGAAAACAAGGGGCTTGAAATGATACACTGTGACTCAATAGGCAGACAAAGGCCAGAACACACACACTCACAGAAAAAAAGGGATGAAAGGATCAAAAGTCAAAATCACCATGTAGCACACTGGTCTTTCTTATTGCTTTCTGAATTGGCAGCATGTTAGCATACAGAAAACAACAAAGAAAGCTCCTAGATCAAGTAAATTCTTCATCTGCAGAGGATTAGGCGTTTCATTAGTCACAAAAGCAAAGTGTGGACAGGATAACCTTCAGGCAAGTACAAATGACATAATCTGTGGCGAAATCTCAGAAAACAAGTGTTGGTTCATTCTTCCCAGCTGTCCAACAAACTTTGTTTTAACAGCATTTTTGAGGTGGCTTTCCTGGACCTAAAATCCTGTTTGGATTAAAACAAATAAAGAACTAAAAAGAAAGAATTGTTAAGGGACAGATTTGGTACTTCTAGGAAATATAGCCTTTCTTTTTCTAAGTCATACACTGCAACATTTATGCAACGGAGAGTTGCATATGTCTGCAGCACATAGTCAACGACAAAGCATCTCACTTAAGTGTCCTCCTCAGTTTTCACTGGATTGCAGGGGAGGACAACAGAGAACAGATGCCCTGCAGTCATAAAGTGAAAAGGGGAACAAAAACAGCCCTTCTAATTTGTTTAAACTTGAACTCTAGCAGGCTGATGGGAGGTAGGTTTTGGGGTGAATGGTGCCAGAGTGCTTCCCCTGTATACAGAGCCTCCCTGTGCACATCAAAGATCCCCAGCATTAGCAGATAGCTGGTCACCCCCGTGAGCAAAAACAGCTGGGCCCAAGCAAAACAAAGATGATATAAGCAGCTTCCTCCTTAGGGGCGGCACTACTGCAGTCGACAATGATAAGCACCAGCCTATATATTTGAAGTGCATAAGTCCCCCACCCGAAACCCTCTTACTCTACCATCTCCCCGTTTTACCCCACCTGTCCTCTCACCGCACTACTAGCACCACCAAAAACAGACAAGTTACCGCCTCATGTGCTGCAAGAGGAAATATAAACTGCGATCTCTTGAACCCTGCCAAAAAAAAGAGTTCTGGCTTTTGTCACGACAACCATTTTGGAGAAGTAGCGAGTGTGATTTTAACTGGCAACGAATGACCTGTAAAATCATAAGAACATGATCTAAATGTCTAAAGATGTCTTCCCCCTTTAAAACACTAGGACCTGTAAACCAGACATATTTAAAACAAGTTTTTAAGTCTAATTTTATGGGTGCAGAATTTGACAGCAATGTGACAAGAAAGTGTACTAAGAAGGACTCTCCAGGCTTTACAATTTGCAGACGTTGCATAAAAGTGGAGGTAAACACTTTCAATTGCACAATTTCCTGTTGGATTTAGCTGACAGCGCTTGAGGCATGCACAACAGAGCAAGCTTGGATCCCTCTTCAGAGTCTGCCAGAAGCAAAAGTTCATATTTGTACACATAAGATCCTTCGAAACATAAAGATTTTAAGCTAATTTGTTTCCCAAAGTCTGTGCCTGAAGTCAAGCGTATCAGAGACGAGGAGAAGGAATACATTTTTGTAATGCCATCCTTCTAATATAGTCCAAACAAATTTACAAGGTCACAAGGATAGAGCTCTGCAAATGATTACACGGCATTATGTCATTAAAGGGGCTGATATGATTTTTGCTTGCACATGCTGTGGGCTACACTCTTTTGGCACTGGTTACTGTGTTCACTAAGTTCACTAATACGCTTATATTATGGAAATGCAGGTCACACGTCACCTGTGAGCTTTTAGTAACAAATTTTAAAGCCTATTCTCTAATTAATCCAGCACACAGTCAAATAAGGATTAACTGAGATGAATATTCAGAAAGAGCTGAAGTTGTGAATCAGCACACTGAGAAAGGAACTTCTTAACAGTTACACTGCAGTATAGTTTGCAATTTCACTCTCATTCAAGGTACTGTTTTTAACAGTTTATTGTCTTACTTAAAGTTATAGTGCGTAAAATCTTACCGCTAGAACTCAGTAGACTGCGGATTGCAGTCAACTGAGTTCTCAAACTATGAAATACTCTTTAACCCTGTGTTTTGAGAAGTTCTGTACAAATAAAGGTATTAAGGTAATAATAGCTTATAACCATGTGTTGTTGTTGTTTCGCTAGCTTTCAATTTTTAGCTCATTTTCTGAAGACGGGAGGGTCACATGGCTAATCTGTTGAGAAGTTAGTAATTACGACATTATCAGAAATAAATAAGCATGTATATGCACATTTTTTTGTATTAGAGCCCTGACTTCAGTCCAAGAGATGAGGTGAGATGAGGTGAGAGGTGAGATGGAGAATGACATTTTATTGAGATGCCAATCACGTTGTCTCCTTCCTTTGGATTTTCACTTCTTTGGTAAAAGAGGGATGATAAAATATAATCAGATGATAAAACACAGGCCTTCATGACTTCTTGACTCTGACGGTGCAGATGCAAATTAAAACGTGTCTTTGCAATTGCCTCGCTACATGACGTACTCTAAGCACATACATGGCAGACCACAAACCGGCGTCCATTTCTATATATTTTTAATTGATCTAAGTATATGAGAATGCATTGATTTATGCAAGCCAGTAGACATTGTTTTTTTTGTTTTGATCTTACAACTGACACAGAACTGTTGTTGGTGGATAGTTATGTAAAACTGAATGTATGACTTCTCTTTTGCACTCCTTGGTTCTGAGTTCTTCCAAATGCCAACACTAACAATTAATATCCACGAGCTTACACTACAAATTTTTATTCATTAAGTTTCATTTTATGCTCAAATCTCTTAATAAATTAATTTATTTTCCAGTGATCTGGTATTATCCAGTTCAAAGCACCAACACTTGGCTCAGAGTGATATCACTGTCCCTGGGACTACATTGACTTTGACGAGCAGGAGGGGCCATCCCCAGAGGCCGTCCACGGCCACAGCCATGTCTGGATAAAGTGTGAGTCAAAGATCTCACAGCCAGGCTGTTACACCTCCATCTGGACCCCTGAATTAAACATCATCTAGGCAGACGGGCTCCCTGCCCCAGAGCTTGAGGGACCAGAAACTGAGGCCAATTAACCCATGCCTGGTCTATTCAGCTCTTACTGTGTAGCCAATTAGGAGGGCATGTCAAAAGATGATAAAACGTTTGGGTTCTGACTTGACATCAGGAACACTGGACACCATTTGCATAAAATCACAGAGACCGGAGGAGAACATTTTGTCTCTGGCTGTGATTACAGTTCGCATAATCCAACTAAATAAAAATGCCAAGGATAATCATGATTAATAAGTGGGTATTTTAGGGCCCCAATAATATTTCCCTTGAATAATTTATAGAATAACAAAACCTTTTAAGTATAACCACTAAATACTACACTTGCAAAATCTTTTTTTGACTTGCCACATTATGTCACAACGTCATCAAATACTACTTTGTCTTCTTTTCTACATACTATGAAGAAATACTTCTGCAGATGACACAAGGACATGAAACACAACAAAGAGAAGGGCAGAAGTGAAAAGAAATCAGGAAGTCTTTTTTGCCTTTGCAACAGATGGAAATGATCACAGTTGTGGCCCAGTGTAACCTAGCTTATTAGACTGTGACATGGAAAATCATTTGCAATGTAACAGGATGCAGGCAAACTTTGATTTAGCTTTCACTTCACTGAGTGGTGCCGTTAAACATTTCGAATAATATGTCCAGGATTTATCATTACACAGAGCAGTGTCTAAGTATAAGAACTAATATGTTTTTCATTGTTTGGCTCTACTCCAGCACACTGAAATAGAAATGAAACACATGCTATGTGGTCAAGGTGCTGACATTCAGCTTTGAGTGTGTTTGGGAGTGTTCATAATGATATGGACCATATGACCAGTGTAGTAGGGGCAGGCAAATCCCCCCTATAAAACTTAAATTTCCACCCCAGACACTGAAAAGGGACAGCTTGTGTGGGGGTCCTGATGACCTTTTCTTAGAAAAGCAATTGCTGTCTTCCTCTTTGAATCCATCCATCCATCCATCCATCCATCCATCCATCCATCCATCCATCCATCCATCCATCTTCTTAAATGATTAACGTCTCCTTAACAAATTTCAAAGCCTAAAAACACAAGTGTATACATAATACTAAAATTACAATCAGATAAAGTTCTAATTGAATCATATGTGTTATTAACCTCTGTCTCTCTTCCACAGCATGTCTTTTATCCTGTCTTCCTTCTCTCACCCCAACCGGTCGCAGCAGATGGCCCCGCCCCTCCCTGAGCCTGGTTCTGCCGGAGGTTTCTTCCTGTTAAAAGGGAGTTTTTCCTTCCCACTGTCGCCAAAGTGCTTGCTCATAGGGGGTCATATGATTGTTGGGTTTTTCTCTGTATCTATGAAGCGCCTTGAGGCGACTTTTGTTGTGATTTGGCGCTATATAAATAAAATTGAATTGAATTGAATTAATATATCACTAAATCTCCTCCCTCTCAAATACTTCACTAAGGTTTGGTGACTCCTTTACTTTAAACAAGGAAAGGATATGTTCATTGTTCATTTCTTTTACCACTCAATAGAAAAAAAATGTTCTTAAAGATTTTGTTAGCACCATTACCTCTGGGTTGAATGCTGTGCTTCAGAGCAACTGCCGAAATGTTACAGAGCAACCTCATCTTGAATTTGGTGACGTTTCAGCCAGTTCTCAGTTGATTTGGTATTTATTGCTGAGCATCCTGTTTTAAAAGAAAATCCTGAAAACACCCTTGCAGTGGGGCTTACCTTCTGGGAAAGGGAAGAAAAAGGAGTTATAGTTTTTATTTGGGAAAGCCTAAAAAACCTTTATGGTCAGAAACACAAGAAGTCTCAGCTGAAACATTTTCACAACTGGATTTTGATGATCTTACTGACACAATTGCTGCCACGCCTGTCAATGCAGCGAAGCTGGGCTATGAAACTCCTCCAGCCGACAGCTTTATTAAATACATCTCTGCGTAAGTGTTTGTTGCCAGGTACTGTTGTCAGGGTCCTGGGACAGGGCGACCCAGGATCCCTGAGCAGTCATGTATTATATTATTATTATTATTATTGCTGTGTATTTTGGTGTTGCTCCCCCTTCCCTGTGCTTGTGTATATGTGTGTGTGGGTGGCTGAGCACTTGTTTATAGGCGGCGTCAGGCCTGGAGGGTGTGGCCCTGCAAGGGGACTGGCCACACCCGAAGCCACACACCTGCTGCTGATCAGGCCTCGTCGGGGGAGCTACTTAAGAGAGTCTTGGAGCTCCCACCGACGCGGGATCATTGCTTGGGACTCCACGTTAGTTACCCAGTTTAGGTTTTGGTCGTGTAGTGTATGCCTGCCATTGTTCAGTGTCCTGACTACTGCCGCTATTGTTTCCCGCAGGAGGAGCGTGGAAGGCTTAAGGAGCAGCGAGCACCGGGAGTGCAGACACGGGAGCAGAGAGCACTTGGAGGACACGACACGGGAGTCTGGGGAAAAACACGGGGATTTATTGTTGTTTGATATCACCCTCTGTAAATAAACGCACTGCTTGAACTTTGAGCTCCGCGCCTGGGTCCTCCTTCCCCACATCCCCACGGTCTGCCAGCCAGACCGTGACAACTGTATTAAAGACACTAATCAAAAAAGTGGAGAATTTGAAATAAGCACGTTCTTTGCTTCATGTCAGCTATGATATAAAACACAAGGACACCATATGTTTCTTTGACTGTTTTCCCCCGTGTCTGTGAACCTGCTGCTTTCAATTCATTGCACAAACAAGCACGTGTAATCTTTACAACATTTGTAACTAGGAATTTATTGCACTCAGCCCCCTGCACACACTCAGTTGAATAGCTAATATTTTACATCAATCTGTTCCCTCAGGGTAGGAAAAAGTGTAATGACGGTGAAACTAGAAGAAACAGGTGTTCTTCTCGCCAAGCGTTTCTTTGAAGGTGCTGAGAGTTACAGAAAGATTGTGAATCACCGCTAATGGCATGAAATTATAGTTGTGGGGTGCAAAATGAACTCATGCCAGTGCAGCATAAGCCACGGCAGTAATTGCAGTACCTTGAAGGGTTATAGATGGCACGAATTGTGGAATGACAGAGGTGTGTTGTGCGTTAAATGAACAATGAACAGTGTTTACCGGGAATGCTGTGGGGAGGATTTACAGAGCGCTCCCTCGAATGTGATGACTGAAGTGCATTTCAAAGGCAAATAGTATATTTAATGGCATAAAGAAAAAAAAAAAGCCAGCTCGTTTTCACATCTACCAAATTAAAAAACCTAAAGACCGTGAAAGTAGCTGAAGCTGTGTGCCACCTGGACACTTGTTGAACTAAAACTAATCAGGCTAATAAGGTCAGACTGTTACTGTTCAAAGGAAAATACTGTTGTGTGACTTTCTGCAGAAGAGGTCTACTCTCAAAGGAAAGTGTCTGGAAAAGATTTATAGTTTCAAGGGGCACCATTTATAATTACAAAATACACAAGCTGAGCAGTTTAACTGAAGCCACTGAAACAAAGGCATTTGTAACAAATATTAACATGAGGCAGTGGTCTCATTACTCATTTGCTTTATCAGAAAAGGCGGCCATGACTAAACCAATTTAGACTCCACAAATAAAAGTCATTTGTATTCTTCGACAGGCAAAAACCAATAACCAGAATATATAAAGCAAAGGCCAGCAGGGAAATATCTTACTGGTGATTTTTCATGTTATTTTCAGTAATCTAATATAGCATGCATATTACATTTTTGAAATATTATACTATTGCTGGATGTGTTCTTTTTACAGAGCACAGATCAAGTCATTTATTATGATGTTGTTGCTCTTTGAATGTCTTCTAATTTCTTCCAGTATGGTGACGTTTCTGCATCTACAAATTAAAAAAAGCTTTCAAATAAGCACAGATGATAAGTTTAACATGTTGAGCATTGATTTTTGGCATCTTCATTGGTACTACTACTCGGTACTTGTTTGTATCTATTTTTTGTATTTTCGTCTTAAAGAGAGATCCTCAGTTGCTTTATCTTGGGGTTTTGGTGTGGATCTGTTCCTCATTGGAGAGCTATGGTTAGAGGGAGTTATGTGATGCCAACTGTGAATCCCCTGTGGCTTTTATAAATAACATTTAAAAGGTATTACTTTTTGTAATGGTTTATTAAGTGATATTTTGACGAAAAATTCTTTCTCCACCACGTCACATCACGTCATGTCACATGAAGGAAAACGGGTAAATGCCAGTTACCGCATGACTCTGACAGCGCTTTTAGTCAGCTTTACAGAACTGAAAGTAGACTTTTATGAAGTGGTTTCCACACTACTGAAGATTCACTTCCCAAATAAAGTCAGATAAATTCTGAGCTGCGAATGTATCACTCCCATTTTGGTAGAACGGGTCCTGGAGCGAGGCTTGGAAATCATCTTGACTTCTAAAACTTCTGGATCTCATGGCATATTTTACAGCCATGTTTGGTGCTGCAATTCTTTTGGGATTCATCAACCTTTTAATGGCAAAAGAAGATACGTGTGATCTCTATGCCACTCCTGGGCAGAGTCTGACTCTGCCGCTTGCATATGAACGACTGACAAACTCTCATATCCTGAGATGGGTTCATAACAATACAGTCATTTTCTACAGGCAAGGGAAAGTGTCAACTGGAAAACCAGAGGACATTACTTCAAATGGATCACTCGTGCTTAAGAAAATTCTGTTTTCAAGTCAAGGGATTTACAAAGGACATGTACTGCATCCCAATAATACATCTGCTAAAACATGGACTGGGCGCCTCTGCGTGCTGGACAAAGTATCAAAACCTCAGCTCAGTTATTCTTGTGACTTCAGCTCTATGGCTGTTAATCTTAATTGCCATGTTACTAAACCTGAGGGTTTGGTGTTTTCATGGACGCTTGATAAGGAGACATTAAAAAGTGAAACAAAACAAACACTGAGCATATCTTTTATCGATCTGAAAGCTGAGAGAAGTTTCACGTGTGATGTGGCAAACAAAATCAGCAAGGCGAGTAGCGACAAGGTTCGGCCGACTTGTCCACCTTTACTTTCTTTTAAACGTCAAACTGTAATGGCAGTGCTAGCAGGAGGAGGAGGTCTGATTCTTTTTCTGCTCTTCGTTATCGTTGGATTGTGCTGTTTACTCAGACGCAACAAAAGCCAAACGAGTCCCAGGGATAAAGGCGAACTGAGGATGCTTTCTCTACAGAAGCAGGAGACTCACTCTGTAAGCCCAGAACACAAGAATAACCACCCAACAGAGGTTGTCACTCCACCGCTGATACCTCAGCCTTCACCAAGAACATATTACCAGAATGTTCCTCAGCTTGAAGTTCAGACTGAAAACAGCCCTTCACTCATGTATGACGTTCCTGACAGACCACAGCCTTCACCTGTACCGAAACCAAGGACCAGGAACCTCCAACAAGTAAACACCTGACATCACAATGAGTTTTCGGAGTGGTGACCAAAAATAGTGTTTGTGGAAAATGTCCTTATTATCTTTGCCCACCCTCGTTCTTACTATTTGGTTTTGCAGGTCTTTAAGCTAAAACTTAAAATAACAAAATATTTATTTCCTTTTCAATTCAATGTTATGTGATTAAATCAACGTGTCATTACTGACAGTCTTAGCTGTTATATCACGAATGATCTAATTCCAGAGGTAATTCAGTCTGACGATGTAAGCAACTAGTCATAATTGATATCATAGAAATGATGCATAATGCTTGTAATATTCTGTAATTCTCCTGCTGTTAGGCACTCTCACGAAAAGGTACTTCAAGCTTACTAAATCATTTTAGAATTTTTTTTTTAGATTTATCAAACAGAAGTGAACTGTTGGGACTTACACGGTATTTATGTATGTATTTTTCTTTAGCAACGCAGGAATAGCAACTGTTCTATTAATAGATCTAGGACAAAAGTGGTTTATATCAGCATTAGGCTACACAGACAGTAACTACTAGCATAAATTCATCCACTGGTTTTATCTTTGAAATGAGGAGAACATTGCCAAAAGCTGTGGCATGAGATTTATTATTATTAGGCTTTCAACAAGAGGAATGACCTCTTCTGTCAAAGAAATGACCAGTCACCATTTGACCTACTTCTGAAATCGTTTAAAAAAATAAAAAGGATACCCCACTTACACAACACTCTTACATGAAAGCAGATGGATTTTCTGTTACATGTAAACATAATGTGCGCTTACAAACTGTATGTGTTGTTTGAAATAAATAAAGTTGTCAAAATGATCTTTGCATGGAAAACTACACTAAACAGCTTATCTGTGTCAAACACAGCCCTTTGTCCCAGCTTCTTACATGTCAGCATTCTTGCACTTATTAAAATTTGCTTGCTTGCAAGAAGTTATTAAAGGGAGAAAAAAATCAATAGAGAAATGGATTAGCTAAGGCAAATATCTATTATCTCCAACGGGTAAATGGTAATCCACACATGAAAGTGTTTGCTGTCTCGCCTAATGCTGTGTGACAGCCACATAATGGAATCCCCCTGAGCGTCACTGCCTAAAACTTACAAACCAATGTCATCTTTTGTCAGGTCCCGCTCCACTCCTGCTTTCTATACATGGCAAAAAAATTTCAGTCCAGCTGAATTTGCTCGTAAAGCTGGTATCTGCTCCTAGAACAATGCCCCTTTTTTCTCCATTTCCCAAGAAACACTGAGTCTTGGCTGGCAACTCGCCACATTCAGTCACCAGCTTAAACCGTGCACAACATACATAGATGGAGATGAACATCTCATACAGTGGGGCAAAAAAGTATTTAGTCAGCCACCGATTGTGCAAGTTCCCCCACTTAAAATGATGACAGAGGTCAGTAATTTGCACCAGAGGTACACTTCAACTGTGAGAGACAGAATGTGAAAAAAAAATCCATGAATCCATATGGTAGGATTTGTAAAGAATTTATTCGTAAATCAGGGTGGAAAATAAGTATTTGGTCAATAACAAAAATACAACTCAATACTTTGTAACATAACCTTTGTTGGCAATAACAGAGGTCAAACGTTTACTATAGGTCTTTACCAGGTTTGCACACACAGTAGCTGGTATTTTGGCCCATTCCTCCATGCAGATCTTCTCGAGAGCAGTGATGTTTTGGGGCTGTCGCCGAGCAACACGGACTTTCAACTCCCGCCACAGATTTTCTATGGGGTTGAGGTCTGGAGACTGGCTAGGCCACTCCAGGACTTTCAAATGCTTCTTACGGAGCCATTCCTTTGTTGCCCGGGCGGTGTGTTTTGGATCATTGTCATGTTGGAAGACCCAGCCTCGTTTCATCTTCAAAGTTCTCACTGATGGAAGGAGGTTTTGGCTCAAAATCTCACGATACATGGCCCCATTCATTCTGTCCTTAACACGGATCAGTCGTCCTGTCCCCTTGGCAGAAAAACAGCCCCATAGCATGATGTTTCCACCCCCATGCTTCACAGTAGGTATGGTGTTCTTGGGATGCAACTCAGTATTCTTCTTCCTCCAAACATGACGAGTTGAGTTTATACCAAAAAGTTCTACTTTGGTTTCATCTGACCACATGACATTCTCCCAATCCTCTGCTGTATCATCCATGTGCTCTCTGGCAAACTTCAGACGGGCCTGGACATGCACTGGCTTCAGCAGCGGAACACGTCTGGCACTGCGGGATTTGATTCCCTGCCGTTGTAGTGTGTTACTGATGGTGACCTTTGTTACTTTGGTCCCAGCTCTCTGCAGGTCATTCACCAGGTCCCCCCGTGTGGTTCTGGGATCTTTGCTCACCGTTCTCATGATCATTTTGACCCCACGGGATGAGATCTTGCGTGGAGCCCCAGATCGAGGGAGATTATCAGTGGTCTTGTATGTCTTTCATTTTCTGATGATTGCGCCCACAGTTGATTTGTTCACACCAAGCTGCTTGCCTATTGTAGATTCACTCTTCCCAGTCTGGTGCAGGTCTACAATACTTTTCCTGGTGTCCTTCGAAAGCTCTTTGGTCTTGGCCATGGCGGAGTTTGGAGTCTGACTGTTTGAGGCTGTGGACAGGTGTCTTTTATACAGATGATGAGTTCAAACAGGTGCCATTCATACAGGTAACGAGTGGGGGACAGAAAAGCTTCTTACAGAAGACGTTACAGGTCTGTGAGAGCCAGAGATTTTCCTTGTTTGAGGTGACCAAATACTTATTTTCCACCCTAATTTACGAATAAATTCTTTACAAATCCTACCATGTGAATTCATGGATTTTTTTTTCACATTCTGTCTCTCACAGTTGAAGTGTACCTCTGGTGCAAATTACTGACCTCTGTCATCATTTTAAGTGGGGGAACTTGCACAATCGGTGGCTGACTAAATACTTTTTTGCCCCACTGTATGTCTATTCCAGGTCTACCCTAGAAGTGGAAGGGAAATACGTCTACTGTAAATTATGCTTAATCAGTGGTTCTTGGAGTCTAGAGGATACACTGTTTTGATCTTGGTGTGTGTGTGTCCAGGAAAAGGGTCAATTACCCTTGGAAAGTATCGTGTCAAATCATTTCTCTTGTTATCGGGGGCTGCCAAGTCTAAGGAAATCAGAACATCAAAAGTCAGCCAGTGCAATGGCGTTTTTCATCAGATTTTTCTGAAAACACAAACATTAGCCTTCTGTTACCATTTTCTCTCACTTTGACCTCCGTCCATTACTGACACGTAAAGTATACAACACATCGAGCGAGCTGAAATCACAGTCTTTCAAATCAAGCTCCAATTTATTGAAAAGGAAACATGGCCAATTACTCTTAGAAAAAAAACCCTCAAAGTGACTCACTGCCTTTAAAAATCATTCATCGTGTAAAGTAAGTAGAAACTGTAGTTCGTGGTCTTGCTGTATACATAAGAGAAAAGTGCTGTTAAATTCTTTATTCGAATGTCTCATTAAAAATCAGATTTACAGAATCTGTCAGCGCACCAGTCCTATTGATGTTATTCTTCTCCATCTGTGCACCTCACACTTTCGCTCCCCCACGCAGCACATGCAGTCTGCTGGCTGTCTCTGCACAGTCTGTGGGTGAGTGCAACACAATCTTACAAATTTGCTGAGAGATCTGGCAGAACTGATTTTATTTTTCTATGAAAGTAGAATACTTTCCAGACTTCAGCAAGCTCAAATACACTGCATGTCAAAGAACTACTCAGTGTGCACTGTGTTTCTAACCAGCTCTGACATTTCTCGCTAAAAGATTATGTCTTTAAAGGGAAATT
Source organism: Rhamphochromis longiceps (assembly GCF_057381845.1). Taxonomy (NCBI): domain Eukaryota; kingdom Metazoa; phylum Chordata; class Actinopteri; order Cichliformes; family Cichlidae; genus Rhamphochromis; species Rhamphochromis longiceps. Next base: position 18,096,049 of record NC_140563.1, read on the forward strand.
AACCTTTTCATCTGAATATGATGTTGGCTGCATTAAGCAATAATCCTTCACTGGTTTGCACCAGGTGGTGTGTGGCTCCTTGCAACATTCTTGTAAAAACTAGTTAGAAAAACGTGTCTTAATCATTTTGGTTACCTGAAAACTAAAGAATGTTTTAAGAAGAAAGACTTCTGCAAGTTTCAGGAGGCTGTCTAATCAAAGGCAATTCACAAATCACTGTAGCATGACAAAATTCCAAAAACAACTTGTCATTGGACGCAAAATAGTTCACAGACACGCATAAAGGTCTAGTTTTTTTTTCTTTTTGGTGAATTTGGGCTATAGGTTAGATAAAACAAAATAAAACACTGGCACTAGCACTGCATAGCATCCCCTTGTCTTTTAACAACAGTCCTTAACACCTGAGTTTGGAGTTCAGGTGTTTGATTTCGTTGGAGAGGAATGTTGTCCCATTCTTGTCTGCAGTGTTGGTCAAGTTACTTGAAAAAAGTAATCAGTAACTAATTACTGATTACTTCCCCCAAAAGTAATCCTGTTACTTTACTGATTACTTATTTTCAAAAGTAATTAATTACTTAGTTACTTTTTAAAAACACAATTTACAACCTGAATAGGTGATAAAGCTATAGATCTTTCAGCCCAATTCTACTTTTTCTGCATAATCCATCATACAAAATGTAATCAAATGGAAAAGTCTCTTTTTTAAACTTGTTTTATTAGTTTTAATCTTTTAACTTTATGCATCAAGCAAAAATTTAATTATATGCAACATTCTCTGACTGGAAGAAATTTGTTTAACATTTAAACCTATTTTCTGCACATTCCAGCACATAAAATAAAAACATTTTTGTGTTTACACTCACTCTTTCAAATAAATGCAAGTGAAACACAGCAGAAAATAAATAAAATCAAAGACTCAGCGGTCCTGTTGCTCTATTTTCACCTGTATAGCAGGCGGAGGTTTGCCCTGGTGCAGGTGTGCCGCAGCGGTCAGTTGAAGAATCCGCGAGTTTGTCTGTGAATTTCCCATTACGTGGTAGCGCACTCTGCAGTCTGCGTACTCGGTGCTTGCTCGGAAGTTAAGGGTTTTTTCGCTGCAAAAAGAAGTTTTCTTCCCACGCAGTGAGCAGCAGACGCTAATCAGTACTTCCACGCTTTAACGCTGCATGCTCATACTCTCTCCCGCACTCGATATATTATCCGTTGTTGATCTGCACACAGCTGTTGCCACGAACGTCGCACTCGCTTACGTCATTGTCATGAAAAAAAAAATCACGGTTTTAGTAACGCAGTAATGCATCGTGCTTACAGGAAAGTAACAGTAATCTAATTACCTTTTTTGCAATAGTAATCCCTTACTTTACTCGTTGCTTTAAAAAAGTAATCGGATTACGTGTTACTGCCCATCTCTGCTTGTCTGATATAGGATTCTCACTGTTTTGGGTCTTCTTTGTTGTAATTTTCACTTCATGCAGCCGTGCTGTTGTAATAGTTGCAGTATGGTGTTTAGCATTGTCTTGCTGAAATAAGCAAGGTCATCACCGAAAAAGATCTGGATGAGAACATTTTAGTCTAAAATTTGCACAAACCTTTCAGCGTTGATAATTTCATAGTCACTAATGCACCACCATACTGTACAATCAGAGATGCAGGCTTTTGAGATGAGCGCTGACAACATGGCAAATGGTCCTTGTCCTTTTTAATGATTTCTGGAAGATTTCCTGAGCCTGAGGATCATTATTCTAAAACTGTCACACAATTTTTGTAGACTGGTGAATCATGTTTACTTCTGAGAAACTCTGCCTCTCTAAGATGTTCTTGTTATTCCCGGTCATGTTACTGACCTGTTGCCAGTTAATCTAATTAGTTGCAGAATGTTCCTCCAGCTGTTTCCTTTTAGTACCACTTATTTTTTGTTACCCCATCTGAATTTTTTGAGACATGTTGCTGCATTCCAACTTTTTTGGGTACAGGGTTGTACTTGTAACATATTAGTCATTGTGCAATATCTATAATCGTTATACCTTCACAGGTTAGTGTTTCTGTCACAAATAGGAGTCCCAGACCTCTTGCGCCTTAACAAGAAACTAAGGTCAATACGTAGGTAACGTTTGATTGTTATCAGACTTTCCCAACAGATGTCTACTGAGTCATTACTAGATAAGTCAAAAATATTAATTTGCTGTGGTTAGGAATGCATGTATAAATTACTTGATACCGTAAGAGTCCAGGAAATGAGGAACAGAGGTCACACAGGAGGAAGGAAAGAAGAACAGAATCAATGTTACAACCACATCAGCAGTGAGCAGAAAACAAAATATTCCCTTAATTTTATTCTAATGCCTCAGCAGCTGTTCTGAGCCAGAGAAGCTGGCGTGTGAAAAGAGAAAAAGCTGGGAAAACAACAGCCCTTTGTCAGACACAGACCTAGAAAGGATCTCTACAAGCATTAGTACTCAGGAAGGAATGTGAAAGAAAACATGTTCATTGCATCCTGTCCGCAGGAAAAAGTTTACAAGTAGTTCAGTAAAGCAAAGAAATTTCAGAATTTAAAAAATGATTAAGAATTCTATATTTAATATTTCCAAGTACAAATATTGTTTTCTTTTCATCTGCCTCATATCTGAATGCATATCAACATGTGAATCTTCACAGGTGAAAAGCTTAGGACATAATATTTTTATTTTGGAGGGGAGTGCGTGCAAAGCTAGCTAAATCAATCAATCAATCACTGAATACTCTGAAGCTACATGTGCAAATGAATTAATACCCTGAGGCTACAGTATGTGTGAAAGGAACTAGTCTGTTAAATTACATTTGTTTTGATACCTACCTAAACCCTGGTTGTGCTTTTTACAATTGTTCCTCATTATGAGTAACAATTTTAAATGCTTTACAGTACAAAACCCTGTTTTGGCTTCTCTGATCATGTTTATTTTAGTCCAAGAATCATGCACTGACTGGAAATTGTCTTTAATCATTAAGTGAGTGTTGTTTTGTACAAATTTAAAATGGGTTTAAATGAACAGTGATCCACGAATCAAACAGTAAATACAAATGGCAGTTGAAAAAGAACTTTAAATGCTGACTTCAGACCTTGTTTTAAAATGACAACCTTTATTTTTTTGACTTTTACTTTATGAGTTTTCTCTATTTGGCATCTTTATTGCTTAATTTACTTTCAGTTCGACTGCGATTGGATCATGCGAGAGATGTCATCCGTGGTTAAAAGATGCCTTACAGGATGGTTAATCTCATCTCTTTGTTGTCCCTCACCAGGTGTATCTCAGAGCTCGTCTTCATCTAGGGCACTACTACAAACTCCAGGTGACGTTCCCATACAGGGGATGATTCTAAACAAACATTCCAGGATAATCAGTCCTAGACAAAAGAATAAGGGGGGTAAGCTGGAGTCTGCAAATGCTGTAAAGTAGACCTATCATTTCCACTACAACTAGAACTCTATAATAAAAATATTTCTATCAGCGAAAATTACCCTTCCATGGTCTTGCACCTGATGTAAATCAGATGGAGGAAAAATTCCGCTTTCTGCTCTAATAAGCATCTTGTGCACACAGATTCAGCGTTCATGCAAAGATCAAACATTTCTCTAACATTCTTGGAGATACAGTGTTATGTATTTGCCAACATGAAATTACAAGAATAAGGACATCAACACATGTACTTATGATGTACATTTTGCACAGTAAGACGTTCTGCTTTGACATGCAGGGCATGAACATCTAAGATGAGTCTGCCAAATAGCTATACCTACTGAGGAACACCCAGAAGAGAGGATTTTGGGTAGTTTGTAGCCCTTGTCTTGGTCTATGAGCCTAGCTCCTCTCAAGAAAAGGATCCCTTTAGCCTTATTGTCAGTGTTCTTTCATGCGGGAATAATAGCATGTCAGTGATGGCCCGTGCAACAATAGTTCAAGATGAGAAAGGTGTAAGGGTCCAAAAGAGAACTAACAACACAAGGTTTTGCTTTGGCTGTGGCGCGACTATCTAACAAAGCATCAGCACAACACCCCAATGGCCTCGCTGTGTGGCCTCAGTTTCTTCAAACACTTTCGAAAGGCGGCATTACTGGAAAATTTTCTTGAAAAGTATTTTATCACCACAACAGATAAGTGCTTTAAAAAAAGGTACGTTTTGCAGCGTGTGTGTGGGTTATTAATTGCTGCTATGGAAACCATCTGGTTGAGAGAAATGTACAGAAAAATAAACACAAGAGCAGGATCAAATATATATCTACAACACATCTGTCATTCAGTCATCTCTACATGTGATTGTCTTTAAGAAAAACAGCAATAATAAGCCCTATTTTTGTGTCCTTTTTATCTATCAGGGAGGTCACAGAGGACAAAGAAGCAGATAATATCTAGGTTTATGATCTACTGTACTGTGATAAATGCTTTTTATGAGGAAAGAACTGCAAATTAGTATGTAAAATCTTACAATGAAGCATGACTGTCTAATTAGAAGACATCTAATTATGTGTCTAACAAGTCTTTTTGGCCTTCTTCTCAGTCAAGCCTTGTCCTTATGGCAGCTGACAGACAGTCTGATCAAAGTGGCCTCTGATGCTGCACTCTGTGCCAGCAAAATGTGTCACAAGCAGCTGGGTGGGGTATGCCGTTGAGCTACAATAGCCAACCATATGGAGTGTTAAAACTGAATAAATCCTGCTGCTACCAAGACATGTGAAACACTGTTAATTCTTTCTTATACTGCATGACACGTTATAGCTCACTCAACACTGCCCATGTGCATAATGCCAACATGAGGTCCAAGGAACAAGGCTTTGAGGTTCTTTTAAAATGAATACAATAAAGCTTTGGAATTGTAGGTAGGTAACAATCATTAATTTTAGAGTGGTAGCAGTAAGGTTCACCTGAAGCATCAGAGAGAAATGACTGGTGGGTAGTTTGCTTGGTTCAGAAGGGCCATAAATTTCATGTACTCCACCTTTACAAAACATACCAAAACCTAGTCTTTTCGTTAGCTGAAAATTTTTAAGGTAAAAAATATGGCAAATATCTCAATAAAAGCAGTTTTAACAAAAGCTGAATGAGAGCTGATCCATGTTTGCTGTGTCATTTTACATCCATGCATCAATACTGAGATATTCAAAGTCCTTTTTGTACCCCCTTTTCCTATGAAGACAATTGCTGTTCTCCTCTTTGCATCACTGTAGATATATCATCCATCCATGCATCCATCCATCCACCAAAACTGCAAACAAAAAAAATTCTTTCTCTCACAGCTACTAAATTTGAAATTTGCTTCTCATCTTCCTTCTCTCGCATTCCCTTCTGCTTTCACTCTTTCCTCTCTGCCTCTCATATTATTTCCATCCACTGCTGGTTTCAACCCTCAAATCACCCCTGCTGCCTCCGCACTCAACCAAATCTTTAACGAGCAGTGTGAACAACTTTGCGTTGTTGTGTGCAAACAATTGCATCTGCGCTGTAATTTTGCTGAACTTCCGCTACCTGTGGATGCAACTGCCAACACAGCCACGAGTGTTTCAGTGAGTAAATGAAAGTAATGACGAATGTGTTTCTTAATAAACATGTAAGCTTTTCCCAAACAGTACATGAAAAGTGCAAACTGTGTCTCAGTGAGCTATTTACTGTCTTACAAAAGACTCATTTAATGAACAGGTTCAGCATTTAGTTCAGAGTTTTAATGTTCTTGCAGTTTTGAAAAAAAAAAAAAGCCAAAAAAAAGCCATCTGTTACACATCTCACACCCAAAACAGGAGTTTAATTACTTGAAAAACACATCCCTACTTAAAATTATGGGTTTTGGTGCCGTGGGTTTTGTTTTTTTAAGCCAACCGATTTGTTCACAAAAAAAAGAAAGAAAGAAAGAAACTTGGATCTGTTTAAGTGATGCTTTCCCCTGTTTTTCAGACAATAAAATAGCTGCTGATTTGCAGCCTTTTGGATTGTAAGTACAAGCAGTGACACTGAGTGCACTCCCCAGAAGGATCTTTTCCATGGCTAATATATATTGCCAAGCAATAATTTACAGTCATACAATTCACGCTCGTAATTTGGGATTTTAGAGTCCCAAAACAGGCAATTTGTCTGCATGTTTTGGACTGTGAAAGTAAAGCAGAAATTCCAGAGGAAACCCTAACAGACAAAATACTTATAATGCACCGTTCTTCAAAACCCAGTTTAATAGAGACAATTTTGGAGGCCAGCTTTCCCATTAAACAATCATTTTTCCTGCTTCCCAAAGCAAAGTGTCATGAGCACTGTGTATACTACTGCAGACATACTTTAAAATAATATCAATGGGCTACAACTGAAGGTACTTATTTATTATTGTAAAAAATAAAGATGTTCACATGGCAAAATGAGGCTGGAGAGCTTAAAAGCTTGTCATTGGCTATTATGCCGGTGTACTGAAGTGGTTTTCTGTGTTTGAGCAGCTCGAGAGAGAGAGAGCATCGAGTAAAACTGGAATAAGTGCCCCTCTTACTAAGCTAATAGATTAGATGTGTGTGTGTGTGTGTGTGTGTGTGTCCGAGAAAGAGACTGTGGTCGTATTTAAATGTGTGTGAAGCACATGCACATTATCAAACACAAAGACTTCCCCAGACACGTACAGTCTGTGGTCTGTAGTCCAGACAGAACGACATGTTCAGAACAAGACAGCATCACTTGGAGTGACTCTCAATTAGAGCAGGTACACAAAAGGGATGGAGATGTTTTGGGGGGAGGGACATGGCTGAGGCTTTGAGGGCCTTTTAAAGGATGAATAGTGCAGTGATAGTGGTGCTTTTTTTGTGGGTTAAACATGGTCACACTCTTTTCCAAAGACAGAATGAATAATAATTACAACAGAAGTGATTTCTTTATTTACATTTCTTTTATTCTTTTCCCCCTCATTTCCTCCTGTCCACAGATTGTATCTTACTTAGTTTATGGGTTAGTTTATGTCTCTCAGGTACAAGAAAGTAGAACATATTACTTAGTTGAGCACAAAAAAAAGAAGTTCTGGTTCCAAATTCAGAATGAACTGATTTGAGTTTACTTGTCAGATGCAAGGTTATGGATCAATCCACCAACAGCGATAGATCCGTTCCAAATGGTCTTACCTACCACTGTTAGAGCAGAGTGATACACTCTTTGCTTTCCCTTTATAGTAGCAAGGAGCTACAGTTCAGTGCATGTTTGCTGAAGGCAACAGTGCCATCATTAGCTCATACTATGCCTTGACACAGTATCGATTTTTCTAAGAATATCCTAATAAAAAAAAAAAAACGAATCAAAGATGCTGCTGACGATATAACCAAGAAATGTTTTAGGTATGAAACTTACTGTGCACAAGTCTTGAGTCGCCCCTCGTGTTTTTAATATTCTTTCCTTCTAAGGAGCCTGACTTTCCTCTAAAAGTTTTGTAAAACTTATTTTTAAAGTTTGAACAGTATTTTTCAAATGCTTTCAAATGCTGTCCTTGACTTATATACTGTAATTCCATGCATGTTTGCATGTAAATCACCTTTTCCCCATTTTTCTTTCTGTCTTTTTTTTGTTAACAAAAACAGGTGATTACTCTGTAACAAAAAGTTACTTTAACTGAGTAAAGTAGCTTACTCTGCTACTGATTTGTGAAGAAAGCGCTGGTCCTCTATAGAATACAGAGGAAAACAGCTGGAATTGGAAAAATGCCCCTCATCTATTCTGATCTACCTGGAAAGTAATTCCCCCATGACCTCCAAAATCGTTTTTCATTACCTTTGCAAACATTTCCATTGAAGACACATAAATTTCACCCTTCTCCCCTTCATATAGCATTAAACCCATAAGATGCTGAAGTCACAATAATCTGAAAGCATTTCAGCTGCTTGAACTGTGCGCTCTCTGTGTCATCACATGACACGGTATATGTGGGTTGTACTGTATATGCAGTTCTCACTGACTTTTGTGAAATGCATAAACAAAGGAGACATTCTGTTTAGAGGTCTGATATTCCCTGGTGACATGAGCCACAACAGTGTGTAAAAAGTCTCCGGATTAATTGGAGTGTAAAGCTGTTAAAAATAATTGGCTTCCCCCCCTCCCACCTCTTATCGTGAGTAGTTTCAATCACAAAAGACTGCCCACAGCTCACAGCTATAGTTGTGTCTGGCCTTTGCCTCAAGTCATTGTAAGTATGCTGACATGGGGCAACATTTTCCAGGCTTCTTAACAGCCCAAGTTTTACAATGGGAAAGTATTTTCTATAATAAAAACACTACCACTGGCCATAATGTGCGCATTTATTAAATGACTTTCAGCAGGTTTTTATAATTCCTTCACTGTGAGAACTTTGAGCTTCAAATGAGGGGTAAAAAAACAAACAACAACAATATGAGCTACAAAATAAAAGCTGTCAAAGAAAGCCTTGCTGTATTGTATGCCACGAAGATCCCTAAGCCGAAGTGGAAATCCTTCAGGGAGTGTGTTCTGTTCACTGCTAGCCCTAATGTGTGAGTCACGCTGGGGTCTCACATTCATGGATCAAACAATGCAAGTCCATTTTTCACCACACCACATGTGCACATAGGCTATTGGCACATACTTGCAGGACCCCAGGGCCCCAACGCTAAGCAACCACCCCCTCCATACCCCCCTCCCCTCGCTTGCACTATGCCCGTTTCTGACAACATACCACCCAGCATACCAGTGAATAGGTGGTCAATGCTGGACGAAGGATGCAATCCCCCACACATCGCATGCAGCTGTTACAAAGTGGACACTTTAGACATGTAACACAATACCTAAAAATGACCTCATTCAGCTTTAACCTGTTAAAGTCAAAGCTGGCACAATTTCTTTAAAAAAGAGCTGACAGAGAGCCTGACAGTAGTGTCTATAATGCCCAGACGGCAACGTGCCAACAGCTTCTACCCCTCAACAACCAATGGCCCAGTTGGCAGTGTAGAGTACTTCAAAATTGTGCATGGGTTTGTTAGATTTTGACACAGACATGGTGCATCAAAAGATGAAACTGATACTGTTCAAGGCCAACTGTTCCACTGCAGGATGTGTGTGAGGAGTGGAAAAGGGGTTTATGTGTGAGGTTTACGGGATTTGAGCTTGCTTAAACAACCTCGTACTCCTCCTGCAAAAGCTTTTACTGGAAACAACTGCTGGGCTTGAAGATTGGACGTTTGTGCTCACGACTCTTTATCCAGTATATGTGCATACTTGCATTTGCCCAGATATTTAAAACAAAATAAATAAATGCTGGAGTACATGAACATTTGAAACCTCGCACAACAAAGACTTTGCATAATCAAAAACAAGACTTCACAAATATGTGACTTATATTTTTTCTTTGTATTATTGTAGGGTCTTTACCTTACAGTGCAAGGCACCTTGAGAAAACTCCTGTTGTGATGTTGTTGTGATGTTGTTGTGTAAGTAAACTGAAATTGAACGTATACGATACACTGAACTGTGCACTGTATGTCTAGAATACACTGTTCTTGCTTCTTTACTTACAGTTAATCTTTCACGTTAGCCATAATGAGGTAAGCCAGTGGCTTTTCTAATGCTTTAGCACCATCTACTGGCCGGCAGTAAAGGTGCAGTATAGGCTTTGCACCAACCCAGTCCATCTCAGGTGAAAGTCTTAATACCACAGTTTAAACCTACAATAAATATGAAAAGCCGCAATAATATTTAACATCAAAGCACTTGATTAAAATATTTCTCTGCCAATTTTCAATCATTTAATATTTGTCATATATTTATATTCAAGCCTCATTTATGTTCTTCATGAAGATCCCCCTTTTACTGATAAGGAAACCCGTGTTCACCTTATTGAAGAAGACCACTGAAGCAAAGCTGTAAATAATAAAATCACTGATGTCGTTAGTAATACTTGTCTTTTCCTACAATGATGAGTCTTAACGGATGAAACCTGAACTCCAAGGCATTTTAATCAAAAGTTTAGCAAAACATTTTGTATACATAAAGAAACAATAACAACAACAACAACAACAATAATAGGAAAGGGGTTTCGCATTGTTTTTACTGTTTTTGTCCAGCACTTTCTCGTAGGCTACATTAATAAACTGACGACAAGCAAAAATGTTCCAGTTGTGCAATGTAGTAGGCCTATTTTATGCTCAGTAACTTAAACCCACTTTGCATAAAAAAGCAAAAAAAAAAGCAATCGAATATGACAGTAATCGATTATTCATAGTCCTCGTAATTATGGACATAATGATTCATGTATGTAGTTCTATGTTGCGGACGGTAGGGGTCACTGTTCTCTCAGTTTGGGAAATGTTTGTTTCTCAGGCCAGAAAATGATCCCTTCTTAGATTTCAGTGCAGATTCTCATAGCTGAAACGTAATTTTAAGTGGCAAAAATGCAGTAGCTCTTCCACTGCTAAATTTAAAGTTTTTTCTTTGCCTCAGTAGTAAACTTGTAAACTAACTTTTTTAATGTTTCACACACTCATCAACCACTTGGTTAAGTTGGTAAGTTACATCTTCCTAGTACTGGGTTGTAACTTCTTTGGCTTTCATGATAGCATCACAAAGTTGGTAACACATCCATAATGCACATTTTGAGTTCCACCGCATCCCAGAGGTGCTCTATTGGATTGAGTTCAGGTGACTGTAGAGACCATTTGAGCACAATTCAGTTCAATTCAGTTTTATTTATACAACAGTTGCTTCAACACACTTTGCATTGCAAAGTAGACCCTACAATAAAACATAGAGAGATAAACCCAACAATCATATGACCCCCTATGAGTAAGCACTTTGGCAACAGTGGGAAGGAAAAACTCCCTTTTAACAGGAAGAAACCTCTGGCAGAACCAGGCTCAGGGAGGGGCGGCGATCTGCCACGACTGGTTGGGGTGAGAGGAGGAAGACAGGATAAAGACATGCTGTGGAAGAGAGCCAGAGATTAATAACAAGTATGAATCAGTGCAGAAAAGGTCTTTTAACACATATTGAGTGAGAAAGGTGACTGAAGAAGAAACACTCAATGCATCATGGGATCCCCCAGCAGCCTACACTTATTGGAGCATAACTAAGGCCCTAATTATATGCTTTAGCAAAAAGGAAAATTTTAAGCCTAATCTTAAAAGTAAAAATAATCTCTGTCTCCTGAATCCAAACTGGAAGCTGGTTCAGTGTACAGTGAACTCATGTTCAAGAAACCAGTTTGAGATTTTTTCTCCTTTGTAACATAATGCCATCAGAAGATGGGTGAAATGTTGTGGTCATAAAGCGGTGGATGTGATCAACAGCAGCAGCACTCAAGTACACTGTGACATTTAAACAACCATGCTGCAGCAGAAACCAACACTCATGAGACCAGGCATTGATTTTCTATTAAACTGTTCAATTTTGGTGAACCCGTTTGAATTGCAGCATCAGTTTCCTGTTCTTAGCTGGCAGGACTGTCACTCCTTATAATAATAACAAGTATTATAAGGACCATATAAGTTATATTATGATTTATTCAACAATGGGGTTATTGTACCAATAACTATTTCATCTTTAATGTTTACTTAATCAGTATGAGAGTAATGCAAAAGTACTCACTTTTATGAGCAAAATGTACTATGAGACATACAGTACACATAAAACAAACATTTGACATTAAGTTTTTATTACAGATTTATTCTTATTTTTCATAGTTACTTCTGCCCCTTAGAGCAGGTTGCAGCTGTAGATTTTACCAGAATGTCTGTGCCGTTACCTCAAAGCAGACTGTGCGCCGTGGTCAACATCAATCATTAGCACTTTTATGAGGATTCTCTGCACAGGTTTGTGTTTTTCAGCTCCATCATTAGCAATATCTGGTTTATGAAAACATTAAGGCAAGAGGAGTTTTTTCCCAACGTCCACAGCCTGGGAAGTCTGAAAGGACCTCATCACAGCTTGATTTCACTGGAAAACTGCTCTTGAAGGGAGTTGTTGTTGTGCTTCAGGACTATTCCAAATCCTTAGATTAGATTTTAGGAACCAAAGCAGGCTTTTGGCAAGAAATCAAAGCAGCTCTTGAGGCACTACAGTATCTGTTTTCATTTAATGTACAAAGCTATCTTGGTGCAATGAGCCCTAGAAAAGTGGCTTATATATAAGCACTCCACTTTTTCCTGAAGTACCTGCACCTTTATTACCAAGGGAATTTGGTGACATAATTCCCTGAAAAGGAACTTTTCCACTTCATGAAACTTACCTCATTCCTGGATTTTGACACAACTTTGATGATTCGCTCTGTAGTTGACAGCTTAAGGTGTTTCTAGATCTCAAGAATACATATATATATTAGTGAGGACTGGTTTTAAAAGGTATTTGCTCTGTTTATATGTCTCTTAAGTGGAACTGAACTCTTGAAAGTCATGTTGTGGAAAAGCAGTCTGCATCACTAAGTGAATCCACATGGAGCCACAATGTGGTGAGCAAAGCACCCAGCCAGAGCTGACCTGCTGCCCTTCTTTAGAATCCAGCTGACTCTGTGGCCGACAGAAACTGCTGTAGTGATAAGAAGGACCCGTGCTTTAAGTGACTTCATACAGCCATGTAATATTTCATTTAATATATTTACTTTGCTGCATACAGAATGTATATGGAGTTTGACCTTAGATTTTGAGTTTAAATCTATGTGCACATGATTATATTAGAAAACAGGGCAATGACTTGATCTGTTTGAAGGATTATTTATATAAATTATGTTGCATATTGTTTTAGTTCACTAAAATAAAAATTAAAAGTAGACTTTGCAAAAATGAAGACCAATTGAAATGATTTTGTCAACTTAGTTTGGTTAAAAATTGTTTTGCAACTTGCATGATTAGAAATTCATGGATAAAAAGTCCCAAAGAAATAGATAAACAAAACACAAAACTAGTATTTAGTATTTTAGTTTTAACTAGTAATAGTGTTAGAGTATAGATATTTATAGATTGTGATTTGGGATTTTATACTTTTTAAAATCAATATTTTTAAACTGCATTGAGCCTTGATGTGAGAGACCCAGATCCGACCCTCCTAGCAGTTTAACGTCACGTGTCTTAACGTAAAGGGAGTTGGTATCCAACTTTTCTAAAAACAGCAAGAAAATAGCAAAGTATAAAAACTGAAAATTGCAAATATAAAGAACCACACCATCACTTTGTTCATCAACGAGTCTGTTGGAAAGCAAGTTTTATTCTTACTTATTCTTTAACATTAGTGTAGTAGCAAGACATACAAGTAATAGTACAATTAGTATAGCACCAAAATCATTTGTTTCTTTTATACAGGCTGCGTACATACTGTAGGTACATAGGATTCTTTTAAACATCTTTGGATAAAGCATGGCAAACAAGCACACCGTTTCTCTACTCAGTACCAATGCCCATTCAATATTTTAGCACACAGTTTGCAATTCAAGTATGAATATTACAAATACACATATATCATAAGTTACAAATCTTAATGGTTATTACAAAAAAACAAAAACAGGATTACATTTCTACAAAACTGACAGCACACAGTGCATCAAGTATTCTTTAAATTTCTGATACAGACCTCATAGCACAATTGACCATCATAAAATGAACGACAGCCAAAGGTTTTCTAGCTGCTCACTGACTTTTATTATTTTCAGCCATTCTTTAAATCAAAAGAAGCGGCATTGTCTGAGAGGGAAAAAAAAACAGTCTGCATCTACTGCCTAACTTTGGTTAAAGCTTAACATTAGCGAATCCGCGTGTTCAGTTGGTTGATAGTTGTATTTGCGGTCATGGCAAAAGCCGGATATGATGCGTTACAGTAAGTATTGCTCAATGGGAGAGTCCTTCGCACAGTCGCTGGTCTGTTTTATCGGGCAATCTTGCATCTAAAACATTAGCTCTGTTCATAAAAGGACCACAACAGGCTATAAGGAGATCCTAGGGAGTCTGCTAGAAAGAGTTGAATCTCTGCCCTATCGAGTGTTATTCCCAAAGCCAGTTTTCCTTCTCAACATTAGAGGTAATTCCAGTTCAAAAGCACCTTTTAAAAGATCCTCATTCAAGATTAGTGGTTATATGCTACAAATAGTAGGATAATACCTATTTTAGCAGACAACGGACAAAACATATCAGACAATGGCTTCTCTGTTGGTAGTAGTCATTGTACCGTCATACAGAACATATCTACAAGTCAATGCAGAATAAATATGTTCAAACATAAATATATTACAACACATATCTCAACCGAGTATGGATGTCTATGAGAGGTAGGGTTTTGCAGGCACCTACAGTAGGCCCAACGGAGGGTGTGAGGTGAGACGCGCACGCATACACACACCTGATACTGTGTCAAGGTGTAACAGATGAGAACTCGTGTGACAAAGAGAAACACCAATAACAATCTAACTATGAAACACACATGCACGCACACGCACAAAACAGACAAAATTGTACTTCAACACCAGGAAATATGGAAATAGTTCAGCTATTTCCTCACAGCACTAGTGTTTACTCTGACAGTCGTGCCTCAGTGTCAGTCGGTGGACTGTCTATGTGGGTTTCAGTAGTTTTGTTAAAAATACCTGACAACAGATGACAGCAGACAGACTCACAAAGTACACGACAACTAAAACAAGACGTTATCTGTAGTTATTCTAAAGGCTCCTGATGTTCTCCTAACGTTTGACCTCTGACATGAGACAGGTGTGGAAGGACTTAGTTGCATGCTGATACGTTTCAGAGTCTTGAGCCGCAAAAACAAAAAAAGCATAAGAATTTCTCATTCCACCGACCGTAAATGTTTGTACGTCTCAAACTATGTCATTACTCATGCAAGTGGCCCCTTTCACATTTTTCAGGTTAAAAAATAATGGTTATTTGATTTATACGTTATTCTCATTATTGTGTTGCAAGTGAAAACGCAAATGGGAAAAGGGGTCACCTCCTGAGTAAATCCCAGGATGAGACATACGTTTAAACAGGAACCTGAACTACTTTTGTTCCATTTCTTTTCCATATGGGAATCATTCCTGCTCATCTGTTGCTGAGAACAAGATTTGTAATGCCCTCATATATATACCAAAGCAGCTAGTTCCTGTAGCCATCATTTTTCTTAATCTGTCACAATGTAGAAAAATAACACAACTATCCCTTATATACTCTTCCATAGTCTGCGTATAGACCTTTTTTTTGAACCACAGTAGGATTGCAAGGACAGCATGTCTCCTTTTATACTATCTTGCTGACCACCATATCAGTTGGATCAGAGCCCAAGTGTTTTGTGTCTTTCTAAGTTTGGAAAAAGTTCCTTATCAGCCGGGAGGATATTTCTTTTCCTCCTGTCTTTGTATTTGTTTTCCCAGTGTTTTCAGTCCTGTATCCCGTGTTATGATACAAAAAAATCAATTTGCGTCATGCAAAATAATTTAGTCTCCAAAGCACATGAGTGCATGACAACGTCTGCACAACTGCTGACTCCTCTTAAGTGTTAGTAGTTTGGGTGAAGTACCTGATGGTGGCTCTGTAGCACTGCACTATATATAGCGTCCTGTCTGTTCAAGCTGCTGTTTGGGGATTGAGGATATTACTGTGGGATAATAATTGTTAAATGGTCCCCCTCTGACACTCACGGATGACTGCAGGATCAAATCTCTCTTATTGCCAGTATCTTATTCCAGACAGATTTAGGTGGTTTGGTCTCTGCACAGCTCTCAGTGGACTTGAAGAAGTAGGCCGTTGTGAGCCTGGGGAATGCACTTCCCACAGAAACCACCACAGCGGCCGTAGATTCTTGTCCCATCCTACAGACAGAGACAAATGAGAGAGGAAAAGTGGGCAAAGGGCAGAGAATGAAATCTTCATAAATGTCATGAAGGGATTCCTGCTCAGTGAATCACATTGATGACATTTCAGCACTACAGTCTCACACCACAACTGGAGTGATCCAGCATGAGGCTCAGTCCACCCCAGCAAAATGAAAACAGTGATCCATTACTTGAAATCTGCCCGGCATGACCCACACTAAAGGCAAGCATTATAGGAGTTCACTTGGAACGTTTTGTTTTTACCTCCGATCTGTGGACTTTGACTGAAACATAGTTGCCCTGAGATGTCCACTTGGTGGCCTGAGCCACTTTGAAGCCAGTGCCAATTAGATTGATGCTGAACTGGCCCTGAAAACACAAAAGAGACGGATTTATTTCATAGAAGTTCTCTAACAGGTAAGGTAAAAGAATAGAAAACACACAACCAAAAAAAGCAAAACTGTCTTTCTTTTTTTTTCACAAACCTGTGGACATTTGGCTGCACTATAACAATCCCCCGCTGTAGCAAAGGGCACTGGCTGACCAAGAGGTGTCTGGGAAAACCGGAGGTCTGTGACTGGTAAACAGATACCAAAGACACTGATTTAAAGTCACAGTGACCACAAGAAGAAAAAATTGACTGAAACCACATGGCTGTAGAGTATCAACAACTAAGATTTTACTTTCTGGAAGAAGATATTTTTCAACATCTTTTCTCCTATAGTGAATTTGCTTAAATCTAAAGCAAAATTAGCAAAATCCTACTTTTTAAAACATATTTACCTATAGGAAATCTTTATGTTACACTTTCTAATTGTTTACTGAAATTCAAATACTGTTTGACTGCATGCAAGTAACATTTGCAATATTGCAAAAGGCACACCACATTAGCACCTCTTCATATTCTGCCCCTCATCTTTAACTCATTATTTCTCCTCGGCTCTCTTTAAGCCACCTGAAAACTAAATGAGTGTTGCGCAGACTGGGTGTGGGAACATGTGCTGTAAGGACCCAGATCAGATGAAGGAGACGGGAGGATGATAGCGTAGGTACTAATCCAGCTTCTCAAGCATGCAAACTCATGCAGACACATCTTGTGTTTACCTATTTTTATGGCCATAACGCCTTTCCTTAGATATTCCTAAAGCTACTTAAAAGCGGAACATCTAATCCTACCCATTACCTTTATTCTCACCATAACTTAATTTTAAACTTAACCTGGTAGCTAAGGTTTAGCGATGAAAAAGCCTCTCAAACTTGCACAGTCCTGCAATTTGGTTCCAACAAATCTGCCTGAAGCCACAAGTATAATTGTGTCTCAGCTTTTGGGCCCTGAGAATATAATAAACACACACTAACACACACCCACACACATCAAAGACAAAAGAATAACAAAAAAAACAGCACAGTAATCTACATTGTTTTATGTAATCAAAAGCATACTTGGACAAAATAGGGCAGGTGGAGCTGAGTGGAATAATGAGCAGAGGAATATGGCCTGAAGATGTGCATGTGTGCACATTGTAATTGTATGATTGCTTGCATGCAAGCGTGAGGACATGTTTTATTTCTGATGCAAAAGGATGGATGAGTGCTGACGGGCACGGTTTCAAGTCCTCTCCGGGGACACGAACACACAGTGCTGAAATCTCATTATTTTGATTTGGGAGGAGAGAGCGTGGAGTAAGGCTTACTTTCATTTGGACTGGGCTCTGGATGTGGCATTAGCGCTTTGGAGCGAGGCGTGTGAGGGTTAAAAAAACACCCATGTGTGGTCTCGATACAGTGCACGGCGTAAGGCAATCATGAAGTAATTACTCACTCGTTATCCTCAGGGAGTTTAGGTCCAGACGAACTTTGTGGAAGAGTGTGTATCCCGCTGCTGAGTAGTCGTTCCTACACTCACAGTCCTGTTTTCGGCTGCCGTTATACGGGCATTGAAATGGGTTCAGCAACCTGTGCGTTTAAAGAAATATGGGAACTGAGTGCAAACAGCACAATAACCATATTTCACACATTGCATAACCATACAGCGAGTCATCTCCACATCATACGCACCTGTGGCCATACACCTCGGAGTAGTTATCGGTCTGACCGCTGCGCAATGTCACATACTCCTTGGGGAAATCAGTCTGCATCTCAGCACAGTAAATCTAAGAGCAAACATATTGAGGTAAAGGATGAGATCCCACAAGTTTGCTGCTGCTGCTGCTTGAATCATGACGTGTGCCGGAGTAATTCTGGCAGAACATACAAACCTGTAGGATCCGGGATTTGACTTTGAGATAGTATTCGCCATCTATCCTCACGCCCTGTCTCATCTGGACCTCTCGGCACGTACTGAACAACTGGCCTGGGAGAGGGAGTGAGGAAGAAGAGCTTTCAGTGCAACAGTGGGAGCTGTCGACAGCTTTTAAAAGCTGGAGTATTTAGCCATCTCATTTTAAAAGTTAGTACATAAATCTTTTGTCAGCAAATAGCATAAAAATGTTGAAAGCTAAAAAAACTAAGCACTTCTCCCTAAAGCGGATAGTGACTTGGATCTAATCTTCCCAAGCTTGAGGTGTTGTAATTGTCTTGTTTGTGTTGCAGAGCTCATATTGAGCTGATTAGCTAGTCAAGATTAATACTTGACCAGAGAACTGACTGTCCAGTATATCCTTTCAATTTCATCAGTGCCTGACTTGGCAGAATCTAAGTCAGGAATGATTAACCCTGCGAACTTTGGCTTGCTGTTTTACAGCACTTTCCAAATCCACAATAATGCCTGGCTCAGCTGAAGCCCTTGAGGCATTCTGACAGACTGCACAATTTGCAGAAAACTGCTGACTGTCTGTTTATTGTTCCACTAAGTGATCACTCCAAGAGCCTTTAAGTAGTTTATTGTGTAAAAACAAAGCAAAACACAGAGTTTTTAGAATCAGATATGGTTGTTTCCACAGAAAGCACCGACAGTGACCATTACATTACATTTTACCACTCACATTCTCTTTCCTGACATGCAGCCTGAGACTCAGGTCTCTCTGACAGACGACAGTGTTTGGACGTTTGGCCTTTTGAGGTCACGCACTCCACTCTGCGCTCCATCACTCCTGCTCCACAGGTCTGCGAGCACTGGTAAAAACACGCACATACACAAACTCATTCCCTCTAAAAGTGAAAAAGGCTCCAGTCCAAATCCACAAATGAGATTTATTAAAATCCACAAGTCATCAAAATGTATTGTTAAAACTGTGATTAGCTGAGGAGGATTTCTTGCTGTCTAACAAGCCTTTTCTGACTCACCTTGCTCCACGGGCCAACTTTCCAGTAGGACATGTGAGGGCATTCCGTGAGGAGGCACGGCCGGCTGCCAGGAGGGCGAGGCTCAGGACAATTCGTGCTGGCAAAGGAGGACTGAGTGTACACACCCTGAGCGGGAGAGGTGGGCATCAGGGAGCAGGAGACAATACGCTGCTGGTAGCCAACACCGCAGCTGGCAGAGCACTAAGCCACACGAAAATACACACAGTGGGTTAAAAGCTTTGGCTTTAGAAGAAGCTGTTGTGCAGTAGAACGGGGCCTCATTGGTACTGCTGATGAGAATTGATGACCTTGCTCATTTTAAAGCCTTCTCCATTTGAATGAGCCTGATTCTACTGAAATGCAGATGTTTTGAAGCAATTAGTTGATTACGATGACAATTAAATTAGCAGAAGATGTCAAACGTTTTCGTGTTTTATTTAATGAACATTTTGAAATAAATGCCACATTTTCATCTTGTCAGCTGTTTTAGTACATACACAGCAGATCTCCCTATGACTATTCGAATATTTGTATGTGAGAAACAAGAAGACACCTCTAAATAGACACAGTTTCTCCTTTTTATCTCATTTTTAAGTTAACACCTTTTGGGTTCAGACAGTTGTTTGAAAAAAGAAAAAGATGAAACAAAGTTCCTTCAGTCTTAAATTATTTCTTTCCATTTTAGAGAAATTATGAATTATTTGATACCAATACTGAAACTTATTACTTATATTTCTCATGTTCTTACCATTGACCAGTCTCCTGTTATCCACATGTAGTGACAAGGAGCTTCTTTGCAGGGCTGGAGCAATGGAGGTCGGGCTAATGGATCACAGTAATCACCCTGAGCAGGTGTCATTCCTGGATCCATGCACACCACTTTCCTGCTTCTCACGCCTTCTCCGCATGTTGCATTACACTGATAAAAAAAAAAATCACACACAGGGTTGTGAGATGGATTGTGGTTTCAGCAACTAAATCAACTTCTAAGACTCCTGGACATCCCTTTAGCACAATAAATGCACATCCCTATTAAACCTTTACACAAATGGAGGAAAGTGAGTGTTGTGTAACAACTGGAACAGTAACACAATGCCAAACATGTGCTCTTGACAATGTCAGTGTTAAAGATAAAAGTTAAAACAGATTTCCCTTCAGTAATGGCTTAAAAGTCATAAAATGGATCAGGATTTGAAAATTTGTGTGTTTTTCTTTTCACTTTCTTTATATTTCATAAGAACAGAGAGGATTTCAGCGGCAAACTGTGAGAGAAAGAAGGTTCAAAGTTTTTGCGGCAGCACAGACAGAGATCTAAACACTGCAAAGATTCAAGCAGTGCTATGTCCCTACAGGATGTCCCTTTTTTTAATGCCTCGCTTTGAGGACAAAGCACATCGCATTAAAGAAAGATGAGCCAGGAAGAAAACAGTCTGCTAGTGTGACACAGAGCAGTGCCGTTCAGTAGCACAGAAGGGGCGATG
The DNA here is from genome assembly GCF_057381845.1 of Rhamphochromis longiceps. Classification (NCBI taxonomy): domain Eukaryota; kingdom Metazoa; phylum Chordata; class Actinopteri; order Cichliformes; family Cichlidae; genus Rhamphochromis; species Rhamphochromis longiceps. The sequence goes on from NC_140563.1 coordinate 18,116,592, forward strand.
GCCATCAGTACTCTCAAGTTTGGATATCATTGATTTGTATCATATTTAGTTGCGATGGTTAACACTAAAGCCCTCACGACAGATAAAGGGTGTATGCAGGACGCCCATCTAATGGTGCAGAGAGAGAGAGTTAGCGACAAAGTGGAGATTGCAGCCAATAAAAGCTTTAATAAGATGCTTAAACATCTGAACATCTGTTTCACACTTGGAGAGTGAGCAAAGGAAATACGTCGTCACAGATAGGAAGAAAGAGAATAAACAAGTTACTTACTTCTTTCCATTCATCAGCGACCCAAGTGTAGTGTGTGCACTCTGCAGTTTGGCACGGCCGCGCAGTAGGAGGTCGCGCGCGAGCGTCACACAGGTCCTCGAGGACTCGTCCCGTACCTTTTAGCCTGCAGTAGACATCGCGGTTCTGAACTCCGACCCCACAGGTGACAGAACACTAGTAAAACACACACAAAACACACATCTCATTTCGAAAACATGGCAAGAAGTGGGAAATGACTCTAAAGGAAGCTTATTTTTCTCCAGCAGCAATAAGGCTATAAATACAAAGTATTCGTTTTTGTGGCTTTTTAAACTCATTTCTGTTGTAGAGCTGACCTTAAAGGGGCACTAAGCTGATGACACAGTCTTAAAAGCTTAAAAAAGAAGGCGACTGAACTTCTTTAAGTCCGTAAAGATGTTTCGCCTCTCATCCAAGAGGCTTCTTTGGTTCTTAAAACAAATGGTGGAGAGTTCCAAGCATTTAACCTCTAGTGGGAGCTGACCACTTCGGAGGTGGTGCTGAGGGTCGCTGACCCACTATTGATCCTGTGTATCATCAGATGAGCCAAAGTCTGATAAAAGGGGTCATTACCATCACAGGGGGTTACGGGTGAATCCACTGTGTGACCTTGCCCCACCCTCACGCGATCTGTTGAGGTCATCTGAGGCAAGATGTGAGTGGAGGGTAAAGATTTCAAAGATTTCTCTGATTTGATGAAAGTCCAGTTGGGTCAACCGTATGTTCTAAGAGATTTCTTTACATGTGTGTGCTCCTTTTCTTGATTTTTCAAACTCTTAAGACTACCATGGCCTGGATGAGGGCCTACACAGACACACTGATTTTACACATTAAATCCAATTTCCTTGACATGAGAAAAATGCTGTACAACATATTTTGTTATTAACCTTGACTTTGTCATTGGAGGTATGTTGCCCTGGAGTTTAGACTTAAAATTGTGCATGAGTACGGTTTAGAACAAGTCACTATTTAGGAGTAGTGGGGGTCAGTAGTAAGAACTGACAGCTGAGTTGCATTTTAGGACCATGTGCTTATGATGCTTCATAAATCTCTAAATCACGGACTCACCAATTTAAACTAAGACTATATAATGTCTGCTCAGCAGCAGCCACTACAAGGGGCAGTTACAAGATAATGGTTTATTGAATTTGCCCTTATTTTCTGAGATGCTTACGTATTGCATACTACCATTCTAACAAATATGCTAAGAAAATATGTGTTAACAGAGTAAGTGAGACAGCAAAATCCATCTTATAATTCTGTTGGTTTTCCTCTCCTAAGTTTCACAGGCGATATTTTTATAACGTTTGTTTGGTCTGCCGAGTTAAGATATGCTGCTTTGATGCTCCGGTTCAATGCACTTCATGAATCCAGAAATGGGTTTGTTCCTATTCTGTGAGCTGTATATCTGGGATCACACAAAGATCTATCTCAGACATCTCTTTGATGTTCTTTGAGAAGCATGCCTGCATACTAAGGTAGCGCTCTGTAAGATTTCTGTCAGTGCGCCCCACGGCAGCTGTGGCTACAATGTAGCTTGCCATCGCCAGTGTGTGAATGTGTGTGTGAATGGGTGAATGACTGAATGTAGTGTAAAGCGCTTTGGGGTCCTTAGGGACTAGAAAAAGCGCTATACAAATGCAGGCCATTTACCACGATTTCAGCTGACCACGCTGATTTCTCAGCTTGCCCGCCACACATTACACATTCATAAAAATCAGTGTACGACCCAGAAGTTGCTGCAACTTCTGTTATCGTTGCAGAGTTTATCCTTAGATGTGAAGGTTCAACTCTTTGAGTTTGGAGAAAGAACAAAAAGCACTGCAGGAAATCTGACCTTCAGATCAAAATATGCCTTTAAAAAGCAAAAACAACAGCAAAAAAAAACTTGCGTCAAGCATGAAAATAGAACCTGCTGTTCAAGTGATTCTAGAAGTGATACAGCATAACCCAGCTTTAAAAAGTGTGCGCTCTTTAATCACAGTGTTTAGTAAGCAGTTTAAAGGGTCAGCTCATTTCATTTAAAAGGGCATTTTTTCCTGTACTTTCAAGCTTCGTATAGTGGAATTAAACAAAACTTGTTCTTTATCATTTTTTAAAGCAAACATAGATTTGACCATATAAACAAAATCATTCACCTTCATTTTATTAAAACAAAATAATTCAATAATTTGTGAGAAACATGCAACTAAAATCCAAACTCAAAATAAGATAACCAAATCAATAAGACACTGAATCGTCCTTTCAACTTCACTTTACAATAAACATGTGTAACATGGTATTTTGAATAGCAAGTGGAGAGAATTTTGTCCTTGAAAACCAAACTGATTCCCAATGGGAAGCACCCCCTCCTCCCCCCCAGCTCCTCTAATATATTGTCTATTACATTCGCAGTCAGAGGTGACTGAGAGTGCTGGGTAGCTTCGGAATAACTCAGGCACTGGGTGCTGAGGTTTCAAAGTTGTCACATGCACGGACATTAAGATATAAAACATGTCTTTATGCTCTAGTTGAGGATTTCATGGTTGCTGGTGGTATGTGGAGGAAGATGATTGCTTCCAGACACCAGCGAGAGAAAAAGTGAGAGGGGAGGAGGAAAGGCTCAAAGAGTGGGGAGTGGCAGGAGTCTTGTGAAGGGGGAGCAAATGTAAGCCTTGCAGGACCTTTGGGGATTTTACATTTACATTTTATACTTTCCAAGCAGGCATGAGAGGCTTTTCATGAACTGCTATGAAAGTATTCAGTGTCCAAGTCACCAATTAGTACAGAAACCTCCTGTAATTCAGATATTTATCCCCTTCCCACCCTGTTTGCATGTGCATGCACCACAAACTTGGCTGCATCAGCTGCCACATTTATCACTTTTCATTTTGACAGATTCACATTCACATGGTCAGTGTGTGGTCTGACAAAAAGCTTTCATAGAAGAACTGTACTCTAAGATAGGATTTTAAAAAGTTCCCTGAATATTTGAAACCACAAACACAAATGTTACACTAAGTGTGCTATAGTAGTGCACAAAAGTCTCGTGTCACTCCTCATTTCTTTACATTTTGCTTCCAAGAAGCCAGACTTTCTTGTCATTTTTAAAGTGGTCTTGAGCAAGAGTTCTTCAGGCTCTCTGAATGTCGTTCAAAGGTTTTCTATTGACATTAACCGCTTTTTGCACTTTAGTCCAGTCCTTGTACCTGACCATTTATAGAGTATTTCTTTTTTTGTTTATTGAACCATTTAACACTGACCTATGAAAAGATCAAGAATAAAAAGGCACCTAACTCAAGGGATGAACCACTTTTGTGTCTACACATAGCAGAAACTTAACCTAAGAACCAATTTGAAATTGCATCTTTAGAGCTATTAACTCAAACTTTGACATATCTTGGTATGCTGTCCAATGTGTCTTAAAGAAAACTGAGGAAAGTTGACAAGTGGAGGGCAAAAGATGACATATCGGGCATAAATAAAAACAACGCCATGTGCAAAGCATCCAGTAGTACTGCACTGGCTTCATTTCTCAGTATCACAATGATCCCAATCACATTGCCAGCGCAGTATAAGCACACTTGGAATGCTATCGGTTATAGATTGGCCTCCCCACATTCTGGACCTCAACATTATTCAAGCAGTGTGGGATAATCTTGACAGAAAATGGAACCAAATCCAGCCAACATCCAAAAAAGAGCTTTGAATGTCATTAAAGAAGCCTGAGAACTATTCCTGAAGATTTCTTTAACAAATTACAAGAAAGCTGCCTAAGAGAGTTCAGGCTGTGTTGAGGAATGAAGGTGGTCATCACACAATTATTGACTCTGAAGCTTGTTAGAATTTTGCACAGTACTGTACATAAACAGTCTTGGCCTTTAGAGTTTAGTTTACACTTTTGGGAATGACACATAAATCTTCAAAAAGAGCAAACTGAGCGGTGATTGGACAGGTGCTCTGTGTGTACATGTCCTACATCTGCAATCTCTAGAAAGAGTTTGTGTTTGTGCCTCAGCTGCAGTTACTCACAGCATGGCCTCTCTGAGACTTTTGGTTATTATCTAATCCCCAGAAGATAGCAAGAAGAACAAACATACCTCCCTCCATCTGTTAGCTTTCCAACTGGGGCATACTCGAGCCCGACAGGCCTTCTGTGTCCGAGGCCGGGGCAGATGACTGCAGTGCTTCTCTTCTATTTTGGTTTGGTTCTGATATACACAGACTACATCCCGCTGTTTGGTCCCTCTGCCACAGCTTACTGAACACTGGGGAGGAAATTGCAGGGAAGGGGGATGGGTGTTGGATAGAGAACAACACAAAGTTTAGTGAAACACAGTAAAGTCCAACTCATAGCTCGATTAGCGCTCACGCTTATGATTGCACCATGTAAACATTTCTGTACAGAAGTTCCTCGAAAAGTAAGTCAACTGAAAATAAAGTTGTTAAGCACAAGTTACCACACTGAAAACCAGAAGAGATTGATTTTTTTAAGGCAACCACATTCTGTTAACCAGAAATCTCATTCATAGGCTCTCTTGTAAAGCCTCAGATCAATATGCATAAACAATCGCATTTAATGCAGAACTTAAGGCCTCAACAGAAGAACACCCCTTTGACCCAACACCTAAAGGCCGACTGAACACACACTCCAAAACAAATTTAAATAAAAAACCCAAAATAGTGACGAAAAACCTTTATGTTAAACAGCCATGCTGATGGAATACAGTGAAACAACTGAACCTGTAAACACAGGGATTGCTTTTAGAGCAGCAGAGGCACAGGAAGCGGGGACAAGGGATGCAATGCAAAGCACACCGTAGATGCACACGCAAGACATTCATCTGGCACCAATAAGGAACTTAGATACACTTCAGGAAATCTAGACAATGAGGCAAGAGGACACAAAAAAAGGCATGAAGAATAAAAACCAGACACACCAATAAAAAGATCTGAAACGGCCTTTGCCTGAGATGTTACAGACAGCAATTAAGGTGCCTATTTCTGCTTGCTGAGTGAGTGCCTGTATACAAGGCCACTCTGAATAAATGAGATGCTAGAATCGAACACACCAGATGAGATTTTGCCTGAGCATTTTTTCCAGTCCAGATAATGAACATTATATTCTACTGTCCTCTAATTATGATCTCAGATTATTGCATAACTCAGAGGTGGTGACCTATGGGCTTTGCAGATGTGGAGTTTGTGTTTTTCTTCACATTCTGGGAGGTAGAGGAATGGTTTCCTGTTTAAACAATCTAATAATCATATGCTCCATTCAAAGCCTTTCAACAAAGCCACCTCATCCTGCCTTTTCTTGGTAAGTATGGTGCGGGTAGCGGTTGACACTGCACACACACGCATCATACACATTGTAATTATCAAGGCATTTTAAACACAGGGCCCGCTCAGCTGACAGATGACATCAAAGCCAAGGGCCAGAGCCTGAGTGACTAGTCCCCAAGCACGGCAGATTCACATACCTGCTGCACGCTCACTCAAAAAGCAAAACAGGACTCTCCTTTACCTCAGACAAGAGCAGAGAGAGGCAAACAAGTTGGAGGGGGGGGAGATGAGGAGTGGGGCTGGCCCCTCCTCATTCTTGTAAAAGAAGCAGGAAGAAAGAGAAAGGCAAAAAAAAAAAAGGGGTAGGGAAAAAAAGGAAATCACAGCCATACGAGCTACGCTCCCCCAGCTGAACTGTATCTGCGTTTTAACAGTGGAAGAAAAGACATTATATGGCATCGCGCTCCTCCCGCAACCCTGCCAGCCTCATCTGTCAGCCATTACTTAATCATGGCCGATAACACAGAGCACAGAGAGCTGGCACAGCGCGTGGGACCAGAAGACAGTTTCACCTCTGAGAGCAAGAGGAGGGCAAGGACTCAGGGACCTCTGATTCAGCGATCTACAGCTGGGTTGCTTCACTCACCAGCACCCACTCAGGTAAGACCATTTTCCCTATCAATCAGCCTGCTGCTTGTCTTTTATGTCCTGCATTTGTACAGTGTCAAACTTAAAATATGTCTGTTTTTTTATTTTCTTGGTGGAAAATTGATCAACACACATACTTATGTTAGTTTTTAGTGTATTTTACTAATGAAAAATTGCTTCATCTGAACCTCCACGTATGTACTGTATGTTTTATTAGTTGTGTTGAACTTCTAGTACTATTCAGGTGTGCTAAGGTGTAGCAGTTTTGAATACAGGTTCACAGTTCCTTGGGAGAAACGTATAAATCAACAGGTCACACGGGAGGGAAATTAAACCCTCTTGAGACAGATTTGCCCTCCCACGTTGTCCCAGCAATTAATTTCAGATGATTTGGCGGGCTAAGCCCACTGTAATCCAGTGAGGTTCATTTAGGCACGATGTGGATTACTCTAAAATGGAACGACTCAACAGCTTTAGATTTGGCAGCTGGAAATCAGCCAAATAAAACAGCTTTTGTCAAACAAGTTTTCTTTTTTTTTCCCCATGCAGAACAAAACTTCTCCAGAGGAAGACATAATTAATATTTACAGCCACATGTAACAAAGAGGCAGCTTTTCATTATTTTGCTTAGTGGCTCTAAAGCAGCCTTTTTGAGTTGATCAAGATTCACAGTTCTACCACAAATCGCATAATTGAGTGCTAAACCAAACCCAGCTAATTCATGCCATTTTTCTCCTTTTTTGCATGCTACAAAACTACAAAATACAGACCTCTGATTTTGATTAAGTGAACACTATGATCTCATATGGATGCTCCAACTGGATAATCAAACTGATATCAGATACCTTTTTGTGCATCAATGCCTTTGTCTAGGACTGGCAGGCAGAAACCTCGAGATGACCCAACCCACTGCTTTAATCTAAACAGGTAAGCCAACAGAACACATGGAAATTGTTAAAACGCCCCAGGGAACCTTGACTGTAGTTTAAAAATGTGTCACACTGCTAATAAATGGATATGACCTTGCAGTACCTTGTGGAGAGGAAAGAATAGTCCACAAAACCAAGTAACCACCTCGTTCAGACAGACTAGTTTGTCATCATGGCCTTAAGCAGCAAACATTTACTGCTGCTTGAACTATAATTATGGGATGAAGAGGTTTTGTTTGGCAATAAAAGCAGAATTCAGGTTTGTTTTATGTTGGAACTGAAAAATATTATGTACCTCCTCCTAAATCCATCTGCATGCTGGTTTATCCCAGAATTTCATCTTTTTTCTTAGTGTAATATATCATCATAGTAGCTTTTTTTTTTTTAATTAAAACAAACTGGATCATAGGACAAAAAAGTATATCTTTCGCGTTTAAAATAGCTTTGTAGATATAAATCCTAATAGAGGGACAGGGACAATTATGGTGTTGTATATTGACTACAGTAAGTGGTTCTAACTGAGTACACATCTTAAAATGTGAGGACCATGGTTGCATTCCAATCACATTGCAGCATGCTCGCAATGCAAGGGGATGGTAATACCAAGCATATGGCAAACTGTAGTTGCATACAGTCTTCAAAGGAGCTCAGTGCTGACCTGGAGGAAGAACAGCGTGTGGAATCATACTCTCAAGCACATGTTGTCAAGGCTGAGTGATAAAATATCACTCAGTTGAGCAAAGTTGACTTGTCCTCATTAACCATGCTAACCCAGCAGAGTCTTAATCTGGTAGGAGTTTAATAGGTGGGAACTAACCAAACGCTGACATAGTTGACATAGCGACATGTCTTGAGTAACTATGTTCTTGGCATGCAGCTGAACACATCAAGTTCAGATAAGGAGAAGAGGAAGACGTGGTGTCACAGAACATTCAGGCTTTTCTGTCCATGGTCTTGTTTTGCAGGGAGGTTTCAGAGACAGAAGCCAAAACAACACATGTTATCAACATGGGAACAGCTGGTAAGAGTGGCGTCATGGGGCAAAGGAATGTCAAGAGTCATAGATCTTTTCTATCCAACAGGCTAAAACACCCAATCAGACTTCTTCATCCTAGTTTCATTGATTTATACTGAATATCCAACTCCAACCAAGTTTATAAGATGCTTTGAAATAAGAACAATGACAATGCACATACAGTATATGAAGATCAGGATGCAGTTCAATATATTGACCTAACAAGTGATGAATTTGAAATGATGGAAGTTGATTTTGTCATATTATTCATTTATGGATGTAGTTGACTTTATAATGTGGAAATAATTTCTGTCTATCCAGTTTTTCACAGACGTTTTAACACAAGATCCACATTGAACTTCCAAATGGCTAAAACTAAGCACATTCTGACCTAAACGTGTAAGTATGAACTTGCCATAAAGTGTTAAATAAACAGCAGGTTGAGCGGCATGTACAACAGTCTCCAACACAGTTTGCTTTTCAAGTCAACACCACTCAGAAAGAATATAACAAGTGACATAAGGAAAAAAATGGACTATCCAGTCAATTTTTCCAACTCTAAAGATTCCACCGAGACATTTCTCAATGAGCTTGTTAAACATCCTGCAATGAGCGCTATAATGAACACAGCCAAAAATGAAGAGTAGTCATATAAACATAAGAATAAAGCAAATTCTTGATGGCACAACTTGGAAAAACACAAACAGCAGATCAGTTAGTCATAAAGTAGTGACCTGTGACACGGGGCAGCCAAGTCAAACTTCCTCTTCCTGCTAAATGTTACGCAGCTGCTTTTCTTTTTACAAACAGCAACGTATGGAAAAGCTCAGAGAAGAGAAAGATCTGAACCTTTCAATTTTTTCTAGGAAAAAGAAATGTACAAGGAACTGATGCAAAGGAATCTTACACTTAATGCATATTTTCAAAGTGGTATTCAGTTTTGTTTTTAGCCTTTGTGTGGAGATTGCCTTGTTTACCTTATAAATTGTTTTCCTCTCTTTCACCATCATTTTCTTTTTGTTTTGTAGCTCTCCAACACTGTACCTCATTTTAGTCCAAGTCCAAGGACGGTATCAATTCTTAGCAAAGGAAAAATTTTTCCACCAGAGGAAAAATACAATAGGAATCAAGACAGAAAGTAAATAACAACAATGACGGAGAACAGATAATAGTCAGGTCTCAGAGTTCCTCCGTCAATCCAAATGCATCATGCAGGGGTCATGTGGTGAGGTGGAATTAACATCCTTTATAACTTCAAAAAGAAACAGAACTACCAGGTGGTGCTATATTAAGGTTTTTATTTTAGCTAAAAGTTGAAACAAAGCGCTATTTGCTCTGTTACTGAAACTGACCTAGAAGACAGTGTCAATCATTATCGCACCCACAAGAGGGGAAACAGTCCATTTCACTTCATCACTTGATAGCATCGACATGCCCAAACATGAACAGGCCCCATTAAGTCTGTGGTGGTAGCCTCATGTGAGAGGACTTTTCATGTAAGTGGAGTCTATGAAGTAACTCCTGTGGGTTTAAAAACACTTCACAGTGCTTCACTTAAAGGAATGCGAAAAAGCAGATGTTTTGTACCTGTGTGAAAACACGATCATGTTCTCTGCCATTCAGCCAGCCCGGAGAAGACCAAATCAAATGCTTCCAGAGACCTTCAATCCCTGTCTCCTCTCTGTTCATCTCACTGCATCAGCTCCCAAGCTGGATCACCCACAACAGCTACGCTCACTAAATGGGCACTTTATTTTCTTTCAGTAGCTTTCACACACTCACTGTGCTTCAGCAGGAGCAGGAACGGCATTAATAGACTTCTCCTAACTATCATTAAACTAAACTAGATCATGACGATACTTGTGCAGCAACCTGCAAAGATAGCTTCTGATATCATCTCACGGCATCAGTGCCACCTAAATCTTAGCGGTTTGCCAAAATGTGTAAGCCCCAGGGATTGATCCTTTATGTTAAAGTCTTTTACCAATTTAGCACACACAGCAATGATTGTTCTAGTGAGAAGCACCAGGAAGCCGCTGCTCTAATAACCTAAACTCAACTAGCACACGGGCAGCATAAGGAATCACAAGGCTGATGATGTCACAAACAACTGCCCCCAAAGTGACAGGTTTGATGTTTCCCCCCCTGTTGCCCTCAAACTGGAGTCAAGTATGTCAAAGCTCTACATGTGGATTTCATTTGAAGCAGCATGATTAGCGTGCAGACGCTTTACTGTGATCCCCCCTCCATGGGAAACCCACACTCGACGGGAAGTGGTATGTTTTTGTTAACAACAAACAGGCATAAATCACATAAGTGGTGCAACACAGCCGTATCACTGGTCCTTACACCCAGCTGACATCAAGATTGCTTTTAAGGTAATTACCATTAGCTAATGATATTTATGTTCCTAAAAGTTTATGTTGAACTGTGTGCCTATAATCCGGAACCTGTGCAATAAATGTGGTAATTGTTTTGTGTCTTTTTCTCTTTTTAAAATACTCTCTGATGGCGTGTATTGGGAAAATGAATATGACTTTAACAGTAACTGATCAGTCAGACCTTTCTGGTTACTTACAACAGATTGATGGAAAGACACTTAAGTCAGTCAATCAGTCAGTGAAGAAGCAAGTAAACAGTTGAATTTATCAAGATATGTTTTTTAATATGTAGAAGGTGCCAAAAAGGAAAACAAAAATGAAATCAAGGGCACAACAAGCAAGATTAGTGTCTAAGATTAAGTCTCAATCTGAAAAGGTGAGTTTTGAAAAGTCAGTTTAAGGGTGTAAACATTTTATAAATCGAGAGGCAGAGAGCGAGAGAGGCAGAGCTCATTTATGAATATTTCCAAGATGGTAGTATGTACTCAGGTTTATTTCCAGGATTGTTGTCTGGTTTAAATATATTGAGAGGGCTTGATTAGAATGGATGGCATTTAAGGGTGTCTCTGCAAGATTACAAGGATTTTAATAATACAGTCTCTTATGAAATGTTTTGACAGAAAAAAAGGCGGGATACGTTTGAATATATTTGATTTATGTAACATATAACAACTAACATATACACTACTGCTGATGGTTCAAAATTATAAAAAAAAAGAAGATTTGGTATATACTACAAAGGTAAGATGCTTTTACATAAGGTAAGATAAATCCAAAGCCATGAGCAATATTGGAAATGTTAATTAAAACAACTGCCTGCCCCCCACCTCCCCACCATGCTGCTTGATCTCTATCTGGCCTCTAAGCGTCTCCTATTTCACCTGAACAAAAAAGGTTTGTTTGTATGAACAATAAGTGCGTTTTGAGCCTCTCAAATCATTGTGAATTCCTAAATTATATGAGAGTTTATGCATTACAGAAGATGAATAGGTAATTGTAATTTTGAATAGAAAAAGACTCAATGATTATTGTGTTGTGTACATTGGTGCTTTGTAGGTCAATAGTTAAAATAATCGTTTACTTTTAAAGAAAGAAGTAAATAAGTAATTCTGGCATATTGTGGGTTATTTGAAGCCTTTGTTGAAATACTAATTTAAATATAGTTTGACAGTACTTCAAAGATTATAATTGCCTGCATTTTGCAAACAGTGTTTGGTTTTTTTTTTCAGAATTTCTACTCCTTTCTCCAAAAACTAAACAAGACTTGCCAGAAAAAATTAATACCAATTATTGTTGCGGTTTAAAAAAAGAAAAAAGATAATATTACACTGTCTCCAGCCAAATGCATTACAGAGAGCACTATTAATACAATGGTAAACAGATGTGCCACCCAGCGCTAAGGTTTAATTTGGACTCTGCATGTTTTTCTCCAAAGAGATTAGAGAAGAAAATGTTAAAACACATAAAAGGAAAAGGGCCTGGAGTGTTATTACACTGCAATGTGCCATGGTATGTGAAACACTATAGATACTATAGAATCAGAGTTTAAGTTTTCCCCCCAAAGATTAAATTATTTAAAGTATTACTGAAAAACAAAACAGTAAAGTCAAATTGAGGGTCAAATACCAAAATACCCCTAATGGCCCACAGATCACATCTTTTCTATGGGGTGCTGTACGTTAACTTTGTACATAAACTGTATGTGTATTGCATGTACACAGTATGTAGAGCATATAAATGTACTGTATATAAAAAGTCAGTGCACATGAAAACAAACTCTTTTTAAAGTCAGTTGTTATTTACCTTACCCCTTGCAAAGCAACGTGTTTTTTTCTGTCTTGCTGTTCCTCGTGCAACATTTTGGCTTTATGACATTCACTAAAGTCCAGTGTTATTTTTTTGTTGTTGTTTGTTTGTCAATAAAACATTACAGTGAGAAACAACACAAATTTCACAGTTATGTTTCTTTAATGTTCTTTACAGTTGGAAACAGCTAATTTAACATATTTATATATTTCGCATGTGAATGAAATAAATAGCAACAAGCACAGCAACGTACCAAAATATGCAAAATAAAGCAGAGTTGGCCCTTTGGGTTTGTGCAACTTTGCACCACAGACTTTAATAAAACGACTGGGAGTGAAACTGCCATGGGTGAGGAGTCTCGGTTGTAGTGGAAAGTCGTCACACAAATACGCAGGGAGAGAAGCAAAAAAATAAAAGAACCCACAAAAAGAGGCAGACTGCGATCCTCCTCCACTGGGAAGGATACCAACATAAACAGAGACCAAGCTGCAACACTTCACCTGAAATATTTGTCATGATAATTTTTTGGCTTAATCCAAATGTAACTCGGAGGATTTACACATGTCACAGTGTATAACTGGTAATTAAGCATTAGTGGAAGCCTGACTCTGCAAATATAGATTCAATCCCTGCACGGTGTGTAAGTCCAACACATACTCAGACTGTATATGGCAAATGCTCTGTGTTTACCTGGATAAGTTACAAAGTGTTCACAGTTTACGTTACTAATACTTGACTGAAGAGCTGTCTTTTACTGAGTTAAACATTTCAAGTCTTTCATCCATATTAAGGTTGAATGTGTGCCTAGTTGCACCTGTAATGACACAAACACGCCTTCACTTCAACATTACTAACGAAAGATGAAATGTTAAAGAAAAAATGGCTTCAAGGTTCGGGTGTTTAGTTGCTCTTTAAAGATTAGAACAATAAGAGCAGCAAACATATTTCTGAAATAATATTTAGTCTTCATGCTAATATAGAACATACTTTTCACCTGACAGCCGAATTTGGAAATGATGTGGCTCTTTGAACATGTTGCCTCTCAGTGTAGCAGAGTGAATGCAAAGACCAAAGCAGAATTTGGTCTTTGCATACTTCGCTTACTTTTTTTGTACGTAAAAAAAAAGACATTAATAACCCTCCAAATGCAGAATTATTTGGCGGACGTGTGAAAAATGTCAAATAATTCAAGTGAAGCATTACACAAGTCTAAACTGCAACAAAATATTAAAGCTGCAACAATTAATAATACACTGTAAACAAATAAATATGATTCATTTGAACGAAATCCTTCAGAAATAAAACTGGCCAAAGGATGAAAGAGAAACAACAATCGACTGTAATTTTACACAAAGGAGGTATCTGCGTGCTTTCTTTGATCAACAATAATAATGAACTTCTCAATGGTTTTGATTTACTGCACACTGACTAAGCTGAACTGATGCTATCAACCAGAAACAGAATAAATAAATTATTTCTAAGCCTGGAAATATGATAAAAATTCAATCTTCACAATACCGCTAAGTCATCAATATTTAAAATTAAGTTATTAGCACCTTATTATGATGACGTATCCCCTTCTAACTGGAAGATGAAGTATACACAGTGAGAACTGGGACACGTCTTTGAAAGCTGTTGGAAAGTATGGAATTCTCCCGTGTGACATACATTACATCATATATTAAACAACCTTTACTATAATGCCTCTTGTTGAAAAACTTTGCATTTTTTTTTTAGGTTTTAAATATAATTTCAAAACGACTTTTTACGTCTTTTGTGAAATTCTCTCTTTTCCCTTAAACGTTACTGCATATATTTTCAGTTTAACCCAACAGAGATGCATTAAAATGTAAGTCAAAACAAATGATGGAAAATATTTTCCTCTGTACAAAATGTCATTATTCATTGAGAGACAAGAGAAGTTTGACCAAGAGCACCAGCGAAATATTAAATATAACCAGCTCCTTGCAAAATATCATCATACTGTACAAAAAAACATCTACAAAATGCACTGAAAGTCGTTGTTGTTGCTGTTCAATAAAGGTCATAATATTAACTCTTATACACAAATATACACTTGTGTACTTTGGGCACAGGGTGAAGACAGCAATAACAACATAAATCATTTACTTCACGCCTCATGTATAAAATAAATATTTTCTGGAGTTAGAAATATATGGCATTGTTAGACAGCACTGTCCTGATTTATATGTTTTAATTTGGAGCCTTGGCTCATAAATGGGATCCATGTGTTTTTAATGATTCCCTAAGTGGAGCAGCATTGTTTTGGGTATGTTTTTCCTCTTTTTTTTAACTTGTAATCAGCCCCATGCCACTGCAGGGCCCATCTGGGTGGGCTCGAGCTGGGTAGGCAACAGTGGTGCGAGATAACCCAGCTCTTGCTTCAGAACCTTTGATAGTTTCAGGCTGAAAACACACTAAGAACGCAGATCTGAAGTAAATGCAGCACACACCTTTCTTGAGGAAGAATAACCACTGAAGTTAAATTAGTTAGTACTATCATACCGGCTTCCATGGGTCACGGTGCCAGGAGGCAGAGCCTGGGCAGGACTGCAAGTTGCACTGCTCCATGTCAGGTGGCTTGTCTAGGATGTCACAATTGTAGTCATTGAGCCTCTGTCCATTGGGCCTTTGACATACCACCAGGCGAGTTCTCCTCCCTCCACCACAAGTTTGGGTGCACTGAGGGGAACAGCAAACAAAATGTTCTGTTTTTCGGATTCCAGATCAGTTTGCTTTGACTTACAGAGACATGACTACCAGATTTTTAGACCAAGTCCCTGTTTGTGTGATAAAAAATACACAAACAAAAATGGGGATCGCATAAATGGTCGATGGAAAACAAAAGAGATGAGCGAACTGCACTTCTAACTATAAATATGGTCTCACCTCTCCCCAAACACCGTAGTTCCACAGAGGACAGGGCCCAGAATCACAGTTCTTGGACTCAGCAGGTTTAACCCTCTCATCACAGTAGTTGTTGCTGCGTCCATCAGCATCCTGACAAACAACCACCCGCCTCTGGAAGCCTCCTGCGCAGGTGCTGGAACACTGGAGAGCACACAAAATATGCAATTATATTCAGACAATGATTATGATTAATTCAAAATGATTGGACTACCAAGCTCTTGAATTGACATCTAACATAAAACAAATGTAAAATCTCTTTATAGAATCTATTTGCAGCAGTATCATGTTTACATGAGTCTAAAGAAGAACTTTCAGTCTCCACCGCACCCATTATTTATGAAGTGTAAGAGTACATACATAATGCCACTAGGGACAATCTGAGTAAAAGTGACCCATATGTAACACTGCATTTGGTTTCACACTGATAACTGGTTGGAAACACATGAGCAATTTCATGCCAAATGCATGTAAAAAGCTCTTTTTATATAACATTAACAATAACACTACTACCAACAGGGACAACCACACCTACACTGACCTTCCTCCATACATGCAAACACTATGCAGACGTAAAACTACCAAACAAGGTTAAAAGGATTAAAAGAAGAAATGAAACATGGCATTCTATCTGAATTTGGGCCAACGCGATTCAAAGCCAAGTATATTAAGAGCCTCAACTGCCTCAAACTATTTGGATTTGTTAATGCTGAACTAATTTCAGCCAAGAAATCAAGGCACTACCTTTTGAATCTGTTAATAGGACCATCAAAAACAACACTTTTGATACCATATTGTTTTTTTGGTATTGCTAAATACCAGTCACTGACACTGACATGAAATATAACATTTGCTATGTATACACTGCAGCCTTCAGTATTCCTATTAAGCTGTCCATAAAGTCCTTTACCATGTATGGCCTTCTGCCCTGGGAAATGAAAACATCTGCTACCTCACTCCTACTAGATGTGTTCGCAAGAATGTGTTTACACACACACACACACACACACACACACACACACACACACACACACACACACACACACACACACACACACACACACACACACACAGGTCTCTCAACAACATGTTATATAGGCATGGCCTGTATATACACTGCTGGTTCTACATTAATATGAAAGCTTACTTTTGCTGTATGTAAAAAAAAAGACATTAATAACCCTCCAAGTGCATTAAAAGGAACCTTGACAAAATATATTTGAACCCTGCTATTTCTTCAACTATCTCATGCTGAACATACTGCGCCCCAAGGTCCGGTCCTCCATTGGTTGTCTGCTGAAGGCACATTCCAGCTGCTGTGCCCTGGGTGACGTCCTGGATCCTGAGGATATTCGTAGGGCTGGTCATTAATGCGTTGGCGGTGGTAAACAGAAGGACAGGGTGCAGCAGTACACTCCTGTTCTGTCACGGGCCTCTCATCCGGGTCACAGAAAGACTGGTCCACTGGCTGGGGGTAGTTGGAGCAAACCACTTGTCTGGTGGCTCTTCCTACACCACAAGTCACTGAACACTGTGGGAAGGTGTGGGAAGAGAGCCAAAGAGTTTTAAAAACAAAGGTGAAATAGAAGAGCTGTGATTTTTAATGAGAAAAAAATGCTTGGAAAAAAGAAAATCTACTGCATGTTCTGCAAAGCTCTGAGAACTATATTATGTTTTTATAAGACAGAAAAATGTGGGCTTTTGGATACCTTAAGTAAGAATCAATGTTTCAAACCTCGCTACGTGTTGCACCATGAGAAGCGCCGTCTTGTGTGACCAATTGCGGAAGCTCCACTACCACCACCACTACTAGTCTGACCAAGACAGACCAATCACCAATCACACAGGTTCCCAGAACCCCCTTTATAATAGCCCCCAGCCCCAAACCAAGCATACCTGCTTTCTTCCCTACAAAGATCACTAGAACTCCTCAGCGGTCCTGAGCCAAAATGATCCATCTTATGCTGATGCAACCATCAAGGTTAGACCATCAATGTGGGTATTTCTAGTTTAAGGATTAACTACTAAGTTATATTTGATGTACATATTTACATCAAGAGATATTCTTCTAGTAGTGGTTGTTGCATAACTGTAACACATCAAGTAGCTTGAGTTTTATGTTTGTTTAGCTATTGCTAGCTGAGCATTAGTGATTACTGCTACCACTGAATATTGTCAGGTAACCATTGGTGGCGTCTTGCCCTTGCCCAGCTGCTTGTGAGTTGACCCATCCCCTCAGGCATCACCTGGGTATCAACCACACAGAGGAATCTCTGGGATGCCTGCACTTCCACGAGCACTGTGGAATATTGCTTAGCAGAGAACCGTGGTTACACTAGTAACCAAACATTTTCTATATACTCCTAAAGTCTGGATAGTGAATGACTGCTTACCCTTTTTTTAAATTTTGCTTTTGATCAATTTCAAGGTTTTTTTTTTTAATTTATCTCTCTCATGACATTTTTGTTGGATGTTTTCCATTTTCTGAATTACATTTGAGCAATGTTATTTTCACTGATGTTCCCATGAACAGATTTGCAGTATTTCGTGGTGAGTTCTTTTGATGGGAAGCCCCCATGAGACTAAAAACATGAATACAACAAGAGTAGAAATCAACATTATGTGACATTAAAATGTAATCTAATTAGGGGGGGGGGACAATGGGAAACTCCCTTTTAACAAGAAAAGTCCTCCCACAAAACTATGCACAGAGAAGGCAGCCGTCTGCCTCGACCAGCTGTGGTACGTAGAGAGCAAAGAGGAAAAACATGATGAGTGAGAAATCAACAGACAATATAGAGTTGGCAGGTTGGTCCCACCATAAACTGTAAATCAAAGAAATCTCACTTGGGTTCAAATAGTATAAGGAATTTGTTTTTCACTCAAGCAAATTCATGCAAAAACTACAGCTCATCACTGACTCCATGCAAATGCTGGTTTAGTGACGTCACGAACAGTGTTTACAGCTCATTGTGTTTCAACACGATTTGAAAATTGTTGGAAACATCTGTTTCTATTCGACACAGCTGGATGTTTTACTTACAGGTGACCATTCTCCGGCGTGCCATTGCCCACAGGGGCTGAAGCAGGTGGCAAACTCAGCGGGGCGGGGCAGGTGGGCGCAGTAGGATTCGTCTGCCACTCCTCCGTGGACATCTCGGCAGCTGACATAACGAGCCCGCTTTCCCTTGCCACAGGACACGGAGCACTGGAGGACATGCACATACAAGCAGAGCTCTCTCACGTGTTCTCCATTCTTTAACTTCTTTGCTTCTATTTAGTACATGGGGATCTGCCAGGCCCGGGAGCCATCGACAGTCCCCTTTGAGGCCTTCCCCAAACCGCAGCTCAATTTATGCCAAAGCATTCACTTTTACCTACTAAAACGCTGTCAAACCTAAAATGAGGACGTGGGCCCAGCTAGTGAAATGGTTTTGTAAAGAAGGAAGGGCAAGCTTTATTGTGATATTTGGTAGCACGAAGCATTCAAAAGGTACTGCTGTCTGAACACAGGCAGAAAAATCAGCTCTAGATTTGTGTGCTTCACTTTACTGTAACCCCTCGACCATTTTAGAGAGAAAATTCTAATGGTTCCCAAGAGATGAGAATTACAATATAAAATACATCCAGGAGTGCTGTATGACATGATGCTTATGATAAAGGGTTCAACTTTACCTCATCTAATTCAAGTCACTGATCTGGATCTTTTGGCCATGTTCAAAGTATTGGTGCCTAATTTCATTACAGTAATAACCTGGCTTTTTTATGCAGGAAAGGAGCAACTTCATTATGTTTTTTAAACGTATATACTGTGACTTCTTCACCTTACAAATGAATTCATTGTCACTGGTATCCTAACATAACTCCCTCAGCGCTCATAATTATGCTCTGAAGGTTTACTCCTGCCATCTCAGCGCGACACCATGGAAACATTTCTGAAGAGATGAATATCTAATGCAATCAAGCAGCTCTAGCTCAAACAGAAACATTAATATCGCTTTCATATCAATGTCACACTGAGGATGGCAATGCTGCTCCTTGGGGAATGCATGCATGTATATATGTGCATGTGGAGCATGTGTGTCTGAAAGACCGTACTGGCGCTGGCCTCTGACATGTGAGCTCACACCGGTTTTTCAGATTGACAGATGGGGTTCAATCTCAGAAACCGAAGACTCGTGTTTAGATGAAATCTGGTTTCCATTTGCTCCGAATAACAATGCAAAGTATTAGAAAGGCGGAGGGACCTCTTTGCCAAGACACTGGAGCCTGCACGTGTCTGCATATTGTATGTCTGTGTGAGTGTGTAGTTACAGCAGGGGGTAAAACAGAGGATTGTAGTTATGTGCAGTATGTACTTTCTAGAGTAATGTTGGGATATACAGTGATGTTGAATATGTCAACCTAATATTCGTAAACACATAACATGACTTGAGTGTGGTTGAGACACACACGCACAAACCGCACACAAATTGCTCCATCAATATTCTTATTTTTCATTCTTTGTCAGAGGCCTACAGTCCTACTTTCACTCGATCTACACACACAGTGATGAACAAAACAGTACAAAGATTATGCTCTAACAGATCCACCAACCTCAAGTTATTTCCTTACCGCAGTCCAAGAGCCATATCTCCACTGAGTCAGGAACTGCGCAGAGTTGTCTGGACGAGGAGTGCTTTGTGCTGGAGAGGCTTGTGAGCATGATGGCATCTCACAGTCCTTCAATGACAAACATTGTAACAAACTGCCCTGTGATGAGCTAATAAGCAAATATGCAAGGATCTTAAGTTGTCTTAAAGGAATAGGGTAAATTAAACAAATTGGGGCAAAATATGGTTATTAATATACCCCAAAAATATATCATTGCACCTTTCTAAGCCCTAGAACCCTAAAACGTAGTACTGTTGAAGACAACCTGAAATCAAACACCTAGAAACGATCACTTATCTATAAACTTTAAGATCAGTCAAATGCCTTGAGTGTCCATCATTGTCAATGGACATCAAAAAGATTTTTTAAGTCAGTGTTACCTGTATGTTTCCCCTTCATTCTGCAGAACTATGCATGTTCCAAGATTGACACTAAAAGGCTCTACCTAAATTCTAGTTTCTTTATATGCATCTAAAATCTGAGTAAAGGGAGGGTACCTTTGAGCAGAATTTATGACCTCAGCTTGTTTGGAAGCCAAACAAAACACCATTAGATTAGTTTTCAAGCTAAATCCAGTAAGATTTAAAGCGGCACTTGTCCATGTCTATATCTTAAAAAATAATCTGCCATATCGAGCCTTACCACAACTTTTAGCTCACTGTTGACCCACAGCTGCAGTGTTTAGATCAGTTCCATCACTCTTGCCAACCTTCTTTCCAGCCACAGCAGGCAGCTGTTTTCACTCAAAAGGCTCTGATAAACCCACTTTACACTTGTGTTACCTGACCAGCACCAAACCACAATCAGCTGGCAAGTAGATGGGGAACATAATAAAGCGTTTAGCAATTTAAAGTGCTAGTCTCCCCATTGGGAGCTGGTAAAGCCAAAACAGGAAGGTTAATGTTGGACTTAATGCTGATATATTAACATTCATTTGTAGCTCTGACAAGAGTGTTGCTGGCACTGCTTCATTTCTGGTGGTTGTTCAGATAGAAGAAGTGTTTTAAAGGTGATAAAATACAGATGCTTTTAGTGCTTTTTCCACTTCCTCTGAAGTAATCAGAAATTACTTAATGCTGTTTTAAAGTGACTTAGGAACATAAACTCATCAGTAATCTAAATTGTGCGTGCCACTTGCCGGATTTACAGTAGTAATGAGCGTTGTGTGTGTGTGTGTGGGCGGGCGGGCGGGCGGGCGGGGGGATGCATTTTGGATTCATATATTTGAAGGTCACATTACAATATATTTTCAGGGAGTAGTCCCATAAAAAACTTAACTGTTTGTGAAATATTTCGCATTATGGTGAAATTACGGTAAAATCCACTTAAAACCTATTAATTAAGACTCTGTATGGTTGACTCTTGACTCGATGCACGATCTTAGGTTTCTTATTACCTGACTGTCTCTGGGCATCGCTGCAGCATTGCACTCTCTGTCATCTACTGTGTCGCCGTAATCCCCCGACACACACCTTACAGCTCTCATCTGGTAGCCATGGTCACAGGTCACTGAACACTAAAAGAAAAAAAACAAGTTACACACATGCGCACCTATGCCAACTCTGCTGAAGTTGGAGGTTGAAGGTTGATATCTTAGACAGGGCCTCAGTCAAGGTCCTGCTCAGCAGAGGCCCTGACACGTACACACAGACATCCATTCACATACACACCCGGAGCCTCAACTCGACCCTTTACCCAGTTCTTAATTCACATACAAGGCTCTCCCATCATGTTTAGGTACCACACGAGAGCACAGAAAATGCCACAAGATAGATTTATTTGATCTGCAAATTATAATTACCCAGGCAGTAATGAGTCAATATATTCCAGCTCTGTAAATACTACTATCTGACTTAATACAAACATGTCTGGGAGCGTATTATTAGTTACAAAACTACACTATGAATGGTGAAAAACGCCCATTCATGCCTGTTTTATTTAGTTTGTTCTTTACTAAAATGTAGTTAAATCTACCCAGAGACAGTGGGAAATTTGTATATTTGAATGTGTATGTGTGTCTCTAATAGTGTGGGTCAGGTTTAGTCTTACAGGATATGAGGGCAAAGTGAAAGTAGCATAAAGGAAATGGGAGCTGGTGTCACAGTAAGCACACTTTGCTGTAACTTGCAGGTATATCAGCTTACACACACGCACTACAAATCTACACTGAGTCTCCTACTGCCACATTCTCTCTCTTTGACCACACACATATCCACAACCACATACACAGAGTAAATCCTAGGCACTCACACATGCAACCCATTTCCTCAGTCAAACACTGAATGGAGTCACCTCGCCCCGCTGTGTCAGTGTGTGTGTCTTACTCGTGTGTGTGCGCAGAACTCACCGCTCCCCAGACGCCAACTTGCCAAGATGCACACTCGGGCAGCTCGCAGCTTCCCACGGCAGGGGGTTTACTTGTCATGTCGCAGAGGTGCTCGCTCAGCTTCTCCTCCCTGGCTCCCATGCTGCAGGACACTTGTCTGTGCCTCATCCCTTTCCCACAAGTCACCAGGCACTGATGGTAGAAGAGTTGTAGGTTGAGGTTTGTTTGTTTTTTATGAAGTTACTGAAAATCTACGAAACAGTCGATGGTGAGTACACATTTTTATGCTAATTGTCCTGTCCTATTTATGCCATTGGTGTGAACACTATAAGAGAAAGCAGTTATACTTCAAGCTGCAGGTTCAGGGTATCCCCTGTATTACATCACATATACACTATATATAGTACGCCAGTAATTTGATTGTTTATTATTTGCATGTGGCTTTGCAGAAGCTTACTTTTATGAGGTGTGTTGAACTCATCCTCTCATTCTGAGGAATAAATCATTTCTATTCTGGGATATCTGTTTCTGTGTGGTCATATCTGCATGTCTAAGAGCATCCAGGCTCACCTCACTCCACTCACTGATGATCCACTTCGGACACGGGTGGTCGTTGCAGGTTTCAGTTACCACCCTCTGGTATTCATTGCATTCTCTGTCCACGAGCCGGCGGCCCAAATTGTTCATGCAGTAAGACTCCCTGCTACGGCTGCCACGTCCACATGTCTTAGAACACTGCATATGGAAAAGTCATGCAGGTTGGATGGCTTTAAAGTCCTTAACCGGGCTAGGCCCTCACAATGTACAATGTAATTTCCTCCGACTGTACCTGTGACCAGGCGCTGTACTGCCAGCTCTTCAGCAGACAGTCACCGTGGCAGGGCTCTCTGGTCGTTGGTTTGGGGATGTCGGCACAGGCACTGGTCTCCATTCTCTCGCTCTGTCTTTTCATCCGGTTGTACTTCATACACTGAACATCCAGGTTGCGATAGCCTGGGCCACATTTAGCTGAACATTCACTTTTTCCAGCAACGTGCCACCTGCGAGACAGAGAAGGGTTGTCATGAAGTGTCTGACTGTGGGCGTGCACGGGAAGTGGGACCGTGGGACATTAATACACACCTGACTTCACAGTCTATGTTGCATGGCTCGTTGACGGCTTCGGGATGAGGTAAATGTTCACAGCGTTGGTCCGACACCTCAAGGTGATCGCTCCTACGCACACACACTCTCTTCCGTCTTCGCTCACCTACACACACACACACACACACACACACACACACGCACAAACAGTGAAACAAAGCAACGTTCAGATCGTTCAACATCTGGTAGTCACTTTACTTAAAAATATCACATTTCATCGCCTTTAACAAGTCTTGCTAGCTTTCTAACATTCAATCCTCCAGCCTTAGGGGTGTGCAGGTCTCACACCCCTCAAACACACGCTGTGCACTCTGATCCACTGGGAAACCGAGTAGCTTGCTACTAAAACGGAAATTTGTGGGGTGTAGTAAAACCAGGCGAAGGTGAAGGTGTCAGGTAATGCGATTACCTGGGATCAGAATGGGGTTGCAAAGAAGGGGCTCTTTAGAAACCAGATGCCGATTGAGTAAGTTTTTAAAATCTAGAGGTGTGAGTAACATGATGGAGAAGAAATCAAAATATTAATAATATTAATTAATAATAATATTTGCACTGAAGCTCACACTATACATTTTGATCCTGTATACTTCACACTTTTGGAGTGTTTGGCCATTGATTCTTCACAAAGACAAATGCTGCACATTTTGAACAACAGTGAGCTTAAAAAATATTCATTTCTGTATTTATGAAGGCATCCCAGCAGCTCAAAAGGTCCCTTCCCCCCATTTCTGAAGTGATTTTAAATTCACAGAAGCCAATGAAAAATGATCGTGTTCTTCATGTGTGGAGATTTGGAAGCCAAGAGATCTTACCCTGGCAGATGCGGTTGCACTCGAGCCAGGAGCCTGAGGGATCCCAGACAAACTGCTCTCTGTGTTCCTCAATGGGTATGTTAAAGGAGTAACGAACATCTGGGTTGTAGAGGTTTCCCACACACAGGACCTGTGGGAATAACGTTGGAAAAGGCGAGGTCAAAGGTCTGACATGCTTATTATTTTGTCCATACAGAGTTCTCACCTCTTTAACAGAGGGATTAAGATCAGTGTGTCACTAGGTGAGAACGAAAGCAAACTTTTGCAGAAAAGAGACGCAGAGGTGAAAACTGAAGCGGTGTGGGGAGAAACATTAACAGAAGAACACACAGTATGCAAATAATCAAAGCAGAACTGATATAGTAATAACATAAAGTTGACTTAAGCATTAAAAGAAAACAAACTTCCTATTAATACCTGCAGAATGAGCTCCTCCTCAATACGGTCAGTGCAGTTAATGCGCTCAACTTTTGTGTCTGAGCCGCTGTAATCAATGACGGTTCCCTTGAAGTCGATTTCCCTTTTGAACATGGCCACCACAAAGTTTCCATTCAGGAGGAAATTGGAATGGCTATCGGATAATGCTGGAATGACATTCGAATAAGAACGACACATTTCACCACAAGAGACAGAAGAAGGAAAGCTTTGCCCTCGCAATTTGAAGTTTGGGGAATGCGCGAGACGGCATTTGTCACTTTCAGCCTACATTTAAAGTAAACAGTCTGGCAGACAGCTGCCAACCTATTGTTCTGCCGTCCGAGGAGGTACCGTATGTTGAAACAGCGGTGACACCAAATTGCATTTA
This sequence comes from Rhamphochromis longiceps, assembly GCF_057381845.1. Classification (NCBI taxonomy): domain Eukaryota; kingdom Metazoa; phylum Chordata; class Actinopteri; order Cichliformes; family Cichlidae; genus Rhamphochromis; species Rhamphochromis longiceps. Next base: position 18,141,592 of record NC_140563.1, read on the forward strand.
TTTGGAGTCAGACTCCGGGACTCTCTTCGGTGATTGACACTGGAGTGGAAACAAAGGATCTTCACTGACTGCAAATACACACAAATACCTAAACAACCACCTCTGAATTACAGTCTGTGAGTACATGCCAAAACAATGCATCTAATCAAGCCTAGTAAAAACTTTTGTTGTTTTGCATTTAAATCTGCAAGTTGTGCAATGCCAAATAATCAGAGAGAATTGACAATGATGCACGCAGATAACTTATGGCAACATATCACATATTTCTTATGCCTGCAGAAGAATTTGTGCACTGTCCAGAATCGTGTACGCATAAATGAAGAACAATGAAGAAAAGACATTAATGTGCAATTTTCATTACACAAGGAAAAAGAAAAGAGCGAAGAAAAAGGGAGAAAGATTGATAGCACCCATGGGAGTAGCCAAATGAGAAAGCAATTATGTTTATTTACTGAATTCAAAGTAGCACTCATTCAGAGCATACTCGGAGTACTGGCGACAGAGACGTCTGATGTTTCACCAGCTCTGAAAGGCTGTTCTTGACTCACGGCACAGCGCAAACGCTGTATTTACATGATTTTTGTTTTTCAACCTGTTTCGTTGGAGTATTTTGAAATATTGTCACAATATACACGTAATAAATGGAGAAAAATGGCGCCTGAACTTCTAAGCCACTGACACCCATTTATGTCACCCTGATCTTCTCTAAACAAATTCCTCCATATTGCACCAGCTGAAGTGGCAAAACTGAAAGGGTGTTGCAAACATTGACCATATTTAATGCAGACAGCACTCCCAGAATTGGCGGGGCAAAAGAGGTCCACCAGAAATTTCTTCTGACAATTGGAATTAAAACATCTTGAACACAACTTGATCCATCTGAAACATGGATGCCTGTACACTTTACAAAGGGGGCAAAAGAGCTTCTCTCTTCTCTTTTGCTTGTCTTTTTTCTTTTCCTGTGTCCTCCTCTTGCTCACATGCAAGCACAGAATAGGTCCATCTGACCCTAAAACCCTTATTTCTACTTCCATGCAGCTCAAGCTCCACATGCATCTAATTAGCACTTATTGCTGCCTCATTTATCTTTCCGAGTGGTTGACACTCCATTTGCTTACCCTCAACCAACGCTCCTCACATTTCCTCGATATACGTGCTCAGTAAAAAAAGAGAAAAAAAAGTCCTTTTCCTTTCATTTTTGAAAACAGTTTGACAGTAACTTGGCTCGTTTCTCAAGTTCAACCCCTTTTTCATTAACATCTGCCTTTACTGCTCTGGGTCACCGAGTCAGCGCGGTTTATGGTCATGGCATTGACCTATGAGATGAGAACCGAAGAAATGTAATGTATACATCTGACTGGTTTGGACTGCCACCGCATTCAGACTGAATGCTTTTAAATTTGACCTGGTGTTGCTTTAAAAACCACACCTTCTTACTGGTACACTCACCGAGGTAGTTGTCATCTTCTGGTTTTCCAGAGTAGCTGACCTGTTTGATATCAATGTTCATGGCTCCAGCTGGAATCCGAACCACTGTGTTGTAACCTAAAGAAGAAGAAAGAAACAAAACCAGGCAAACAAGAGACTGAGACCGTTTTTAAGAACTTTCAAGAGGGAAAAACGTAGCTACGATAACACCAATGCACTGAACACTCCCCACTGTGATTTCCATAATAGCTTCACTATGCTACACCAAATTCCTCTTAGGGAAGTTCCAACCACTAGGGATTTAAATGTCACACTTGGAAAAATACAAAAAAAAAAGTCTAGTCATCTCAAATAACCTGCAGGAGGCCCTGTTATAGTCTCAGAGGCCTGACCGTTAAATTATATGTAATTATTCCCTGGACTTACCTTTGGCCTGTAATTACTACACCAGGCCTGTTGTCCCATGATAAACTAACAGAGAAGGCGACTGAGCATGAGCAAGAGAAAGAGCCTGTGAAGACCAAAATATGATAACCGAGATGCAGGTATGAAGGTTTAACAACAAATTAAGCAAAACACAGAACCAGCGAGACCAAACTGGGACCAGAATTTGCATGAACTGCATTCATAATGAGCAGCTGTTTGGTGCAACCATTGTCTTGCACTTTTGGTCTCTCTAATAGACTGCCTTTAGTCTAATGTTTGCAACAGGTGGTGGAAAGGTAAACTAGGAGTCGATTTATTATTTACTCATTTCCTTTTTCATATAGGCTCAGCTTGAGAGTCACAAGTGAGAAGTGAAAGGAATAAAATACAAGAGGTGGGTTTGAAGCGATCTGACAATTAGCCTGACACCTTAAGCCACTCGGGGGCAGCACTTGTTTTACATATCTTCTTCTCATCAGCCTTGTAGATCTCACACATGTAGGTCTTTCTCTTTCTGTCTGTTAGTCTTGATTTGAAATGAGCTGCACCAAACAGAGATGACAGACAGTAAGGTTTTTTTTTCGTCTTGACACTTTTCACTCATAAAGATTTGCGTGAAACAAAACAAAAACCTTGCCAAAGTTGCCTTTTGAGTTCACTGTTACTGCTTTTAAGTGCTATGTCACATTCACTACCTAGAGCCACTTGGGTAACGATAAGCTCACAGGCCCACAGAAATACATCAGGAACAGCCAACACTAGACCCTCCCTGAGGCTACGTGGTATCTCCTAGCTTAGCGACTGACCGCACACACAATCAGCCCTCACCACAGAGTGACCCAGAAAAGAATAGTAAATACAACACCCCGAGGTTAAAACAAACAAACAAAAAAAAACTTGCACTTGTGGAATGATTTGGTTTACCTTGTACAGACTACTTTCTGACACTAGCGAGAAGGAATACTATATAGTATTTGCTTTGCTAAAGAAAATTAGCTTGTGTTTTTAATCCCTTAAGTATTTTGTGTACAGATTATTTTCATTTTAAGTGAAGAACATTGAGGAAACTTCAGTAAAAGGCGGATGGTGTGGGAGTTCTTGATTCACAATAACTATCAACAGTTAATGTAAGTGAGTCACCAATTCCTGTGTTTTAACACAGTTTTTTAAAGAATAATAATGTATTTGTGCTATTTGAAGTATTATCGGGCCTTGGTGTTAGCTACAAAAGCATGTTTAATACAAATTGTATTGCGAACATAAAGATATTTGTTTACAAGTAAAAGGAACCAGACTTATGGTTGACAGTTCATCATTTTGTGTCGGCTGGTGAAGAAGGATTAAGGGGAAAACTAAGTAAACACAATGAATGAAACGCGGACAAAAAAAGGAATAAATCAAGAGACATGAAAAGAAAAAGAATAAAAGGTTCAATGGCAAGAAGACAGGCTCAGACTCAAGACAGGAGCAGAGGGATATCCTGCCTGGGCTACACTCCCACTCCTTCTTTTTTCTTTTTGTCGTTCTTATGGTTAAGCCAGATTTCCAGGGCTGAGGTCAGTGCCTGATTTGGTTGAATACAGTCCTCAAACACTTTGCCACCCCTGAGCCAAAGGAGCGCAGAAAAAGGAAGATGGATAGAGATGCTAAAGTTGAGTGCCAAACTAGCACAGTACAAATGACAGAGGCCACACCCATAGCTTTTTATGCTAATGCTGGTCCTGTTTTACTGCCCAGACTTAAAAAGGATTGGATGCAATCAGCAGTTGGCCCACAGTGAGGCACTGCTTTAAGCACCACAGCTGAAAGGGGATGATGTCAGGTTTGTGTTTGCTATCAAAAGACCAGACTGAGTGACATGAACAAAGTTTGTAAAGCTTTAGAGCAAACTGCTTTCATGTATTTTTTCCCCCAAAATTTGTCCAAAGCATACATTGTTCTTCACATCAAGCTTAACATGTTAACCATAACCATACATGACATCAGTGCCTAATATGAACATATTGAATGTCAGTGTTGTAGCCTCATATAACTAAAAGTCTTTCTAAGCTCGTCTATGTTTGCTGCATATACAATTTATAACAGCCTGTTTATTTGCAGAATGTGCTGACATATGTTTTGTGGAACAGTCAGTTATTAATGGACAGAGCGTGCAATCTGAGCTGAGAGGGACTTACCATACTGAGCATCATTGAAGGTTCCTTCCAGAGTTTTGCACGATGAGTTGTCGCCGCCACACACGCCGCACTTGTCGTTCCTGGCCTTTGAGTTCAGCACATGATCGCAGCCCGCTTGCTGCAGAAGTGCAGAAGATAGAAAAGACAGAAATGTGTGCTTTAGAGTGAAGCTCCTGACAGCGCGCAACTAAGCTGAAGCTGACGGCGTCGGAGGGTATGTGAGCAAGTATTGCTTTGAGTGTAATCGGGAAAAACAAGGAGCACGCAGACATACCCTGCAGAGGCCCTGCACACAGATGTCGTAAGTGTCTGGCCCGCACGGTGTGCCGTCGATGACACGGTCCTTCAGTTGATAGTATGCCGTAGTCCCAGCAACCCGGCAAAAGAGCTTGCACCGATCCTTCATTAATACTTAAAGGATACAAAGAAAACAATTAAATTAAAATTCTGAGCAATAAAGATACATTTTCAGTGAAATCCTGCGAATCCTTAGGAAACAAACTTTTTAACTTAAACCTATTTACTTCTTTGTGACCCTCAGCAGACTCTTGCTTTATCTCTAATATTTAGACTCTAGAATATCTAGAATATTTATTCTCTGCATTTCGTTGCCCTGTACCTGTGCATGTGCAATGACAATAAAGTTGAATTCTATTCTATTCTATTCTATTCTAGATGGTATCTGACAGTGTACCCAGACCGGGGCTTGGCTTCTTCGCTTCAGCATCAATTAACTAAAAGAATCACTTGCAGCAACTTTGCCAGATGGTAATCTCATGGGGCAGACTATCTAGGCAGGGCCTGACATACATCTGTAAGAGAAAGCTGCCAGGAAGTTCATATGGAAAGACTTTATGTTGCCCTTGATTAGTGTCAATTAAAAGTTTACTTAAGGACACCTTAAAAAAAATACAGCTGTAGATTTTTATCATACATTCATCAATTTCTCAACAAAAATTGCCTGTCTTCCCCTGCCATGTATTAAAATTCAGGCACATTAGATTCAAATGCAATGGCTGTGGAGGCGTCGCAACTTTGTAGGTCTTGGTCCTTGCTTCTCTCTTACACACACTTGTGGATTTACAGATAAGTTTATTGACGTATTTGTGCAAACTGTGAGTAACTGGATGCAAACAAAAAATCACTTTAAAAATGTGGGATGTGGTGTTTAAGGTGAACGTTTACGTAAAGTTAAAGCTACATGCTCAGTTGCATTTAAATAGTGTATATTGCTGATGGTGTGGCTTGAATGGTTTGGGTATACTCACTGCCACTGTACTTGGGGACCCAGCGGACGGTGGGAGGTAGACCATTGATGTTGAAGTGTTTGCCGTCAAACTGAGAGCACTGCTCTTCCCGGAAATCCTTCTGTCCTCGTGGGCATGGCTCAGTGTTGCAGGAGCGGAACTTCATTCTGCGACCCACACAGAACTTACCGCCGTTTCTGGGCCTACAACAACGGGAAAATTAACGATTACAGAGGCACTACGCAAAGTTTGAATTTAAAGATCACATTAAGTGATCTTTAAACATGTTGTTCACATCCAAATCACAGTTATCGCACACATATTTGCACTCTGACCGTCAATAACGATCTCATTATTTCTTATGAAGCGCCTTGAGGCGACTTATGTTGTGATTTGGCGCTATATAAATAAAATTGAATTGAATTGAAATTGAATTGAATTACTCAGGCTTGTTGCAGTCTCTAGTGGTGCTTCTCGTTCCTCCACCACAGGACCTGGAGCAAACACTGTAGGGCCCCCAGGGACCCCACTCGCCATGGACTGGTTGCAGATCCAAATCTTTATTTACACACATCCCATGTCTGCAATACTGAAATGGAACACACACAAGCAAGAAGAGAGCATGTTAAAATGTATAAAAGCAACCCCTGCATTACTGAAGGCAACATAATCTAGTACAGCACACCTGGGCACAGTGTTCTTCTTCGCCATCTCAGTCATCGGCTTATTAGATCTTTAGTCCCACATGAGAAAATTGCATTTCCACAACACAATCGATAGTAAGAGGAAATTTAATGAACACAATGACAATCTGACACTCACAAAAGTGGTTTAGTGTATCTCTAACCCGACCCCTGTATTCCAAACTTTATATTTTATAAGCCATCTTCGGAATTAAAAAACAAAATACGGGAACACAGAGCTTTCATGCAACAGACCCAATTATCCCACAAATAAGGCTTCCAGTGTCAAGCAGTGTGTACCCGCTAAGCAACTTTTGCCAAAAAGAACTAATACCGCTTTCATAAGCAAAGCACAGCACGCACATTTCCCTTTGTGTGTAACCAAATCCTCCTCTCAGTGACTAAGATATCAGAGGGTCCTGTTCAGAGAAAGAATGCAGGACAAGACGGCGTCTGTCTGGGTACGTAGCCCGCCGTCCGGGCACACAGGCGAGGGGAGCAGTGGCACCATGATAAGGAAACTCTAGAGTCGTGATAACAAGAGGAAGAAAGTTCATTACTAGCCTGACATCAGAAGCTCCCTTCTCCTGCTCAGTTTTTTTATCCTTTAACCAGAAAAGGAAAACGTTCTTTCTGGACACCTCACAGTGTTTATTTTGACTGCACTCCGTTTGTCGGGAGCTTCATGTCCATCCTGTTACTCCCACCCCCAGCTCCAATCAGCTGAGAAATGAATCTACTATGTCTAATCCTTTTTCCACTATGAGGCATTTGAGCGCCTGCGTCATGTTCTGAAGACTCATGAGAAAATGGAAACAAAACCGTGCCACATTTACTTCACTGGAATTTTATCATTTCAGCTCATTAGCCAGTGAGATCGGTCAATCAATCAGAGGTAGCTCCTGGGCAATGGCTGACCTGGTTAATTTCTGCTTTAATGCAAATTAACAACATGTATTCATTACCTCAGATGTACAAATGCAAAAGGGCATACACAAAACCACATGGAAGCAAGTACTATTTGGCTGCTTCTGCTATCCTGGCTTTGTTTGCATGTGTGTTTTACACACTTGTGGGTCTTTAATGATGGAGTGTAAAGTCTGTACACAATGGCAGGCAGGTGTTAAGAGCTGCAGGGTATGGACTAAACAAGCCACAAACATTTTCATAATCCGGGCCTAGTTTGAGGAATTCCCGGGCTCACTCCTCCTGAGTCCGAGTCTAGCGTAAATGCAAACTGAACGCGCCGATAATTCTGTTGGAGCGCAAACAATGAATTAAGAAAAGAATCAAATGGAAAGTGCTGAAAAGAATTTGATAAAGCATGCGCATTATTGGAAATAGTTTCCATGCCACAGAAAAAGGCAAACAGGTGCTGGACTTTGGAGCTCACCGAGTTCATGGAACTGTCAATGAAACACATTTAGGCAGTAAGTCCAAAAGCTTTCCTTTGTTACAGCAAATAGTTTCCCCTCCCCTTGCAGCCCCCCACGCTCAACTTGAGGAGTGTCAGCCCAGACCTGAGCATCCCTTCTATACCTCTTCTCCAGGGCTACCCATCCCCCCTTATCCCCTCACGGTGAATTGCAAAGGTCGAGCGGAGACCACCAGAGTGCAGACAGGCAGCAGGACCCAAGGAGCTGTCAAACACAAGGCTGACTGTCTGTCACAGAGGACCACGGACTGTGTAAGCCTCTGAGGCATTCCACTATCCATGCTGGCACCCTCTGTTTACATCCGTTTTGTTTGGCCTGAAAAGGTGATGTGGTGAAAAAAAAGAAAGGAGGAATGGGGGGGGGGGGGTGGAAACCAAAAAAAAAAGAAAAAAAACACACATAAGTGCGCAAATGTGAATGTGTATTAAGTGTTAAGAATGACTGCTTAGGGTCTGAAGGCACTTGGATCCACACTCACTTCCAATTAGGTTCCTACCAAAGAGCACATACACATTTGGAAAACACTGAAATAAAAAGGCGCATTTAGCAAAGCCCAAGTGCCCATTAAGGACACCAGGCGAGCCTCTTTTTGCTGAAAAGATTGTCAAATTTTGACCTCAGCTGGGAATGTGTTGAAACACTTGGAGGTCCCGTGAGAGAAACCCATCCAGCTGTGACTAGCATGTGTTTCAAATTAGAAATTTCACAAAGGTACAAGCTAACTTACCAGCTCATATGAAAGTATGCATATGTGCATACACCTATATTGCATGCATGTATATATATAGATCATGTAAGCTGAAATATACCCAATACCTTTGCCTCTTGGCTCTTAATGACATACTCAATAAAGATTAAATGAGTAGCCCATGGAGTCACAGAGAGCAGTTACCAGCATGCTAACTCAAACAGTGAAAATAGTAAGGACAGCAGCATCTGCTCTGAGCACCTCAGCTGCTTTGGAAGTTAGCGCCCTGTAATTGCCAGAAAACTGTTGCAGAGAGCGCCTCATTTCTGAACCCAAGCCATACATCACAAGAGGAATGAGAAGGTAGAGGACTGATTTAAAAAGCACTCCGCTCTTTCATTTTAACACGGCCATTTCCAAAAGTCATCACCTTTCATGCGGGCGGTGCCTTTCTCATGCCTCTGGGTTAGGAGTTCACCTCGGATGGTTGGGGGTTTGTGTATTGTCTCCAGCAGCTGGGAGCCCCCTTTCCTCCCAACAATGCAAAATTAAAACAGACTGCAATCTTAGAAATGCTAGAAACATCTGGAGCAACCCCTCAAAATGCGATGGCATGGACCACCGCAGTTAATTTTCAATATGGCGTCATTTTGTTTTACGTGTTTTATCGCTTGTCCTGGAGGTGAGGGAAGCTGTAGAGGCCCAATGACAACATAGGATCATCTGCAGCACTTCCATTTGCTGGCCATGCGACTGGAAATCAGTCACCTTACAGCTGCTTTTACAGAGTGGATACACACAGACTCATTTTTTAGCCCATGCACGTGTTTTCACTGTCAGTTCCTCGAGTCTCCTCTTTGGTCGTGTCTTAAAAGACCATAAGACAAGACAGAGAAATGAGAAGACACATTGGAAGGAGTGTGGCAGACAACAGGAGAAACAACAACCTCTAATTTTATCTCCTCTTTGCTTCCTGTCCTCATTTGTGGTCTCCGTTTTTCCGAGGAGTGTAAGAAACATTTCCGTAATAAAAAAGGATTGATGATTGATGATTTTAGTAAATTGATCACCATTTTTGAGAAAAAAAACCTTTAAATATAAACCCAATCTGTGATTAGAACTTAACACCAGAACTGAGCAAAGCCACAATGTTACAATGCCACTCAAAGGTATAAAAGTATACAGTACCATTTGCTGTTTGATCCCGACAGACCCTGTGTCCAGGTAACTACCAGTCACACTCGTACAGCTGTTGTGTATATGTGTGTTTTCAAGTGCCATTATGGCAAAATGTGGTCACAGAAAAACTGCAGGTGGATCTACCAGCTAGTGGTCAAATGTTCATCTGTTTCTGCATGTCTCTGACTTTGGACAGGCACTACTAAAACAAAGATCTATGCAAGACACACTTTTGTGTGGTCTTCCATAGTTGGCTGTGATACTGTTCTCAAACTAATGACTAGTAAGTGCTTACCTATATATGTGCTCACCTAGTTTTAGATATACAATTACACAATCTACATACAAATGCAAAAAAGCTTCCTGCAAACAGCTGTAACAAACAAGCTCAACTTCAGACTCTTTTTGCTCAGCAGCATGCATCTGTGTGAGCAAAAATAGATCAGGTAAACTTACCAAACAACAGACAGGCAGAGTCAGCAATTATTTTTTTATTGGTTATTTTTAAGAAAGTTAAGCTCAAACATCCTCAGGAAGTGGTGGAGACTGCAAATACATTCGTTAGGCACATATGTTAACTCTAAATGAATGCTTATGTTGGGTCGTTGTAAGATGTGTAAAGAGACAACTGCTTGCTAACAAGTTAGCCAAATACATTATTGTGTACGTCAGTGTGGTTCAGAGAGAATACTCTCATAAGTGTCTCCCTGAACCATCCTTGTACAAGCCAGGAAGGGTTGACTGGCAAAATGATTGCACACTGACTAATCAACATGTCTCTTCTTATATAGTTACATCCTGGGACTGTGAGGACTCTCATACTTGGAATGTAACATAGAGCATCCATAGGCTTTGAGTCCTGCTCAAGCAAGAAAAGCTTGTTTAAGTATGATACACATGTGCCCCAGTGCGCTGGGCAGTTCAGTTGTGTGCAAAGTATTTGAGCTATCATGTTTGCAGAAATAACGACACACAAACTCGACCAAAAACATGACCTCCTCTTGAGGTAATAAAGGCTTTCTACGTTAAGTCTGTGCTTGTGCAGGAAGTGGGTTCACTGCTACAGTCGGATGCAGTGTTTTCAGCTTCTTGCTGTTGTCCCATTATCTTGTAACTCTTTCCAAGTTCCACTGAATATATCGCCTTTCACACAGCGACGGGTTTAAATGTCACCACATTATAGCGTAATCAAGCAAATACACATGCAATGAAAGCTCCACTCAGTGGTTTCCGGACACAGAATTTCAATCAGTAAACTGCACGAATGCGAAAACAACAATCCTCTTGTTACCCCAAACCCACAGATATGTGTGCGATGATAGCAAATCAAAGTGGCAACATCCTGCAAATACCCAGAGATTAGCTGAGAGTAACACTGATACTGGCCTCGCGATCCCCATGCAGACGTGCACGCTCGCACAAGACTGCACACAAACGCACTGCCTGTCCCGGCATCGTACAACAAGTCTGTCAAGCTGCCAGCGGAGATCCAGCCAACACTCATCGCCTCCGCCAGCATACTCCATTCTGCCCCGGCTTCACTTTTCAAGACCCCACTATCTCAGCTCTAAATGGCTGAAACCAGAGCGGATCGTCATTCTTTTCCAAACAAGATTCTGTAAATCAAAAGCAACTTCCTGTTTCTTAATTTACACTAACTGTTCATTTAAGCCATGAACAAGAGTATGTGGAAATCTTTCTTTCAAATATTTCACACACTAAAAACTTGGCTAGCAGCCACCACATTAAATAAATTTAAAAAACTAATTCATTGAATACTTCATCATTTCTTGCTGAGATGCTTTAGGTCAAAACCTTCATCCAAAAAAATAAAAAATAAAAAATAGAGCCAGCTTAAGCTCTGTTGCCTCTCTTTTGCCCCTCTGCCACCCGCTGAGCCACAACGTGGTGAGAAGCAGCACTGGGATTTTCAAAGGGTAGGATACTGATACAAGGCCTAGCAGCCCTGCACTTCGGCTTGACACTTATTGACCATGCAGGCTGGCCCCTAATCTATGCACACACAAAGACACATAGTTGCATGCACACATCTACACATGTGCATCTGCTCACACTTAAAAACAGGTACTTCTCCAATAAACGCACACATTGAAGCACACAATTAAAACACACACGCAAACAGTCGCAGCCAGGCGTGAAAGCGGCATCCTTTTGAAGGGTGAGGGGACTGAAACGGGGAAGGGCAAGAAAAGAGAGGATGGAGGGGGAAGGAGGGAGGAAGAGTGGTGGTGGTATTTATAGACAACAAGTGATGGGATGCCCTCGTTAGCGCACGGCCCACTGAGCCAGATGACAGAGGCAGCGGCCACGAGGTCATGTGACCGCATTACTCACTCCGGCACCCAGTGAAAGCAAAAGATGGGGAAGGAGGGTGGGAGGGAGACAAACAGGCAGGATTGGAGATATTCAGAGAAGAAGGGAACAGAGAGAGAGACAGAGAGAAAACTACCCATGAACCCTGCACTGCCCAATGCCCTGATTTAACTGAGCAGTATACAAACAAAGTTTTTCTCCACCTCCCTCTTTCATTTACAGGACATGCTACTCTCCCACTATTTGAGGCACTGCCCTCAATTACCCAATGTGGTCGAAACTTTGTTTCATAACTGGAGAGAGCAAAACTTCTTCCCAAAAAGCACAGAAGCGCAAGAGGGAAAATTAGTTTATGAGATGACATGGAATTGCTCAGAACGACACAGTAAGCAACAAAACACGTATCTGAAAAGAGCTGGGATCCTCAGTCCCCCAAACCCCCCCACCTCGACCCCTATCCCAGAGACATAGCTGCAATCCTACGAATCTGACAGCTAAAAGCCAAGAAGCCATGAGGGTCTGAGGCCCGTGCAGAGCCTAACACTTGAACCTAACCACGGACCAACGCAAAAGCAGAACCAAGACATGTAAAGAAGGAACAACGCAATTCTGGCACAAAAGAATGAAGAGGAGTCATCTGGGCATGCAGATTATCAGACTTTAAACATGCTCAAAGACACACAAGCACACCCCACTCAGACACCACATTAAAGAGCACTTGTGTGGGCAGGTGAGCGTTGGTGTAGGGTCCCCTGCTCTTTCAACTAACGCCACTTCAAAGAGCACCCTGCATGAAGATGAATCTGGGCCTCGGCACCACAAACAAAGGTGGTGCCACTGCTGACGCACACACAGGCAGAAATGAAAGAACATTTTTCTCTCATCTGTTATTCCAGAAAAAAGAAAAGGAGAAAACATTCAGTGAGCAGCAGTTCTCTTGGTGAAAGTGCCTTGTTTGATACCAGAGGTCAGAGGAGAATGGCCAAGCTGCTTCGAGCTGACAGGAAGGCGACAGTAACTCAACCACTCATTACGTCCAATGTATGCAGAAGAGCATCACTGAACAGAAAACATGTGGAACCCTTGAAACAGATGGGCTACAACTAGAGTTGGATGTCTCAAGACCGGTCTTGGTCTCTTTTACGTGGTCTTGGTCTTGCCTTGGTCTCAACGGACTTTGGTCTTGGTCTCGCTGTCTCAGATCGACATAGTGGTCGGGAGATTTGGAGTCAACAGTATCCCTGACACACATTGTAACGTTCGATAATGTGTCCTGCGCAAAAGCATCAGCTCTAAGAGCCGTGCTTACAGAGTGCTTTGTAGTGAATCAGAAGAGTCGACTCCCATTGGGCGAGAGCCGGCTCCTCACTTAATTTCCTTTCACTGCTCAGCTCTCACACAGTGGCTCAGCTATGCTCCAATCCCTCCATATTGTGGCCAATCACATGCGAGGATATAGGATAATATCATTATGTGAAAAACAGAGAGGGTGAGAGACGCGGCAGTCAAGTGGAGCGTGCTTCTGTCCTCTCGGTAAGTGAGTGCATCGCAAAAACACATATATATGCCTGACACCTGTAAACGAAGCAGCATCTGGCTGCAGTTTAAAGACTTTTTTGTCTCATCTCGACTTTGTCTTGGTCTTGACTCGGTCTGTCTTGGTCTTGGTCTTGTCTTGGTCTCGATACCCTCTGGTCTTGGTATTGTCTTGGTCTTAGTTTAGGCGATCTTGACTAAAAGTCTAGCTACAACAACAGAAGACCACAGCGGGACCTGTAAGGCTCAGATTAGGAAACTGAACTTTGCACAGTTTCATCAAAATGGAACAATAGATGATTGGAAAAACCTGGGTTATTTGTTGCTGACCATAATCGTCCCTTTATGACCACAGTGTACCCAGTATATCACTGAGTTCACTGTACTCAAATAGTCTCCACAGTCACCTGATCTCGGCCCAATAGAGCACCACTGGGATGTAATGGAACAGGAGATTTGCTTTATGTGTGTGATGCTGTCATGTCAACATCAATCAAATAGTTTCCAGTGGTTTCCAGTACTTAATACCTACAAAAGTGGCCTGAAAGAGCATGCGTCTAGATTTATTACCTATGACAATGTAGGCAAGGTGGTATCTTAAACATTTAGCTCAAGGCAGTATATGCCTACATAGTGATTCATAAAGTGGCAAGTGGACAGAGTAATCAAAGAAATTTTGAATTTGAAATAGAAATTAGTTGTGGAAGGTTAGATTAAACTGCAGCTAAATCTGGTTAAAACTATATATGATATGCATACAGTATATTTCACTGTGAAGTAGTTTCTTGTAAAATGCTGTTATGCATAACTGTTAAGAATAAAAACCTGACTTGATATAAGATTGTATGCTAGTCTCTTTAAACCTTAAATTAATTCTGATATAGACTAGTCTCCACTAAAGATCAGGCATCAGTGGTAATCTAGCTAAATCAGCTCCAGTGGGATTAAGGGGTTGAATCTTAATAAAGCAAACCTGTGTGCGATTGAACTCTATGTGTTTCTCCCACATTCAGGTCGAGAGCAGTATGGGAGCTACAATCCCAGGACCATTACTGTTTAGTCTGGTTGTTGTAGTTGGATTAAGATGTTAGCCATCCCCTGTTAACCTTTCTTCGCTAGACTGGGCTGATCCAGAACCTAACATGGTGAGGAGGGAGATAGAGCAAGATGAAAGGATACAAGGGATACGAGATTTACATGGGTCCACACTACAAGACTGCTGGAGGGCATAAGGTTAAGGAGAAAAAGAGAGCCCTCCTTCTCTCGCTCCCTCTCTTTCCTCCTCTCCAGCATGTTTTGAATGCTAAACACCAGCCCACCATAACAGCCTCCTTCACCTCCTCCTTGCTTTCCTCAGCCCTCTCCTCCCCACCTCCTGCCCAGCAGAATCACTGATGTGAGGTCTTTTGTGAGAGCGCTGGCTGGCCTCAGACTGGCTCTGTTACGGTCTGACCACTGACCCAATCACCCGCCTTTTAAAGAGGTTTTGGGGTCGTGGGTTCACAACAAGGTGACTCAACTGTGAACGGCGGTCGGCATCCTTTTTCAAAGGGCCCATGTATTTACCTTTCCCTATCAGGGCTCTCTCTCTCCCTCTTTTCTTTACATTTTTGTTTCTTCTTTTTCACCCCTTTCTCCACATATCTTAAGTAACTGACCCGTCTCAGGCCTAATTAGCATAGCATCCCAGAGCGAGGGGAACACTAAGGCTAATGGGGGCGTTGGGTCTCCGTAAAACACTTAGAGTACAGCTTCAAGTTTCTAACAAGGACCATCACCTGAACCCACTCGAGCAGGTTTCTACAATCAATGTGGCGACAGCATAGTAATATATGATAAATTATTCCTTTTTCTTGGCAGAGGAAATGAACTAGCAGGGAAAGGCATCATGATTCAAAACAGAACTCCATTAGAGGTTTGGCTTGTGTCATTAATTTAAATGCACTGACAGAAATATCACATTGTTAGCCTTTACTGCATCACAATAATTATTCATGTCCATTTACTAGATGAGAGACATGTGTTTTCCTTCCGCTGTGCAAGAAGGTGGAAAAAATCCTATGGAAACTCAGTGCTCAACGACTGTTTTTTGTGCGGTACCTTTAACCTACACTAGAGGTTCAGCGGCGGCATTATCTACACCTACATTCTCAAATGGGCAATTCTTGAATATCAGCTGGGACACCCTAAGTGTGTTCCTTAAAATTGTTAGCATTTTTGGTGTAGATGATTTCCCATAATCTATACATGGAGAGACTGAGACTTACCATTCCATGTCCACAGTCAGTGCCATCAGCGAGTGGCATGTGCTGTGTACGGCACCCTTTGTGGTCCCCCTCCGCACTCGTACACCACAGCCTCTTGCACTGTTTCTGTGGGGGAAAAGAAACAAACGCGAGCAGTAAATCATTTGGGAATTAACAGGAAAAGAGCTTTTCTGTGATGTGAATATCCTGCAAGGTGTTAAAGCATGTACAAAACCCCTCTTATGCCAAAATATTTTTTTCAACAACACTGAATAACACAAGAAATAATTGCTCCAGCCATTTTGGTCTTACATAAGAGGGATAAAGCATGTGGTTGTAGTCCCAGTATATTAACGGAATTCTACAAACATTTCAATCCAAGCAGCTGGTAGTCGACTTTTTCTGATTCCCCGTTTGGTCAGTTTAAAGAAGTTTGACCCCATAATGGCAAGTCTATCATATTTGATACATGAGTTTTTAAGACGTCTACATCAACAGTGTGATTCATTTTCTCCTGAAATACCTGATATATACTATGAGACAGTAGCAGTATGCTACTATGAGCAATTAAATCACACTAAAATGAAGAATGTAGCAAAAATGATATGAATTAAAACTCAATTATGCAAAGTGATATTTAGTTTCCTTGTTTTCTTTTATCAGGAGGTTCAATTAACACTACAGTTTTCGCCTGATTACTTCATGGTTCAGGCTTTAAGGGGTTAAGTACTCAATGAATGCCTCAGATATCTTAATATAAGAACGAAGATGTGCAATTTTAACAGTTTTTCTACATGATAAATAAATGCTGTTGTAGTAAATGGAAGATATATGACAGTAAGAAAGAATCATAAGAAATAAGTGTGTAAAATTACAGAAAAAATATGTGGTAGCGCCTTAAAACACTGTAACAAAGTTTTGTTCATTCACAGAAAAGTCCTTGTTTACCTTTTTCCTCTTTTTTTAACTATACTACTACAAAACTATAATAGTGAGAAAACAGGAAGTTTTTACGTCTTACTTAGGTTTGAGTAATAAGAATGGCCATGTCGGAGTTTCAGTAACAAAATCTAGAAATTCAAATAAATTCAGTTAATAGTCCAAAAATTAAGCCCTGCTTCACATGTTTTGGCCCAGGTGTCCAGTGGGTCAGATTGGAGCCTTCGGTGGGTCAGTTTTGGATCCTTGGCCTTATTTTTGTCCCCTCAAATGTTTCAGGTAAAGAAATGTTTCACTTTCATTTTTTACCGTGGCTTTTTAATCTATTTTGATAGCAAGACAACGTACCAAGTAAGGACAAATTTGGGAACCGGGACCAAACATCAGTTCACACTGTCTGTTGGCATTGTAGAGCTGACCAGGGAGGAGAGTGGGCATGTCATATGTTCTGCCCACAGGCTCATCAAGGAGGCACTCCCCATAGCCGGTGCTAAAAAATTAAATAAATAAATTCAAAACAAATCATGTACACATTCAACAGGCAGACTTTCACAGTACAGAATTCTTCATAACAATGTAGTAATTCCAACCCTAAAATGTATCAGCACACTTCATCTCTTTCATAAAAGCAAGGTAAACATCTCTGTGTCACTGTCTGTGATCATCCACAGATGTGTTTTCCTTGTGGGTGGTCTGTAACGTTACAGAGGAGAGAGACTGATACCGCTTCCCCCTTAAAAGCCTAATAGCAAACGCTGTCACTGTGAAACTGGAGTTAGGCGCCACAGACTGAATAAAACAGTATTTTGATGGAGACAAAAAAAGGGATCTGCTTACTGATCACATTTGTATTAGATGTATTTTCCTCTGCTGAAGGCAAACAAGAACATTTAGAATGCTAAAGCACCATGATTAAGTTAAATAAATCTGCACCAGCCCCAGCGCTGCAGTATAATGACAGATTGTGCCGTATATGAGCCACACCCTGAGCCATGACACAATAAAAGAGACAACAAAAGCACAGCTGGACTTACTGCGTCTATTCACCAGCAGTCTGCGTATAAAATCATCCGCATTTACGGCCGTGAATGGGCACAAATGAAACATGTTAGCAGAGCAAGGCGAGCCACAAAGGATCTTCTCTCGCTTTGTTTACTTTGGGAAAAGGAAACTTTCAGATGAGACAGGTCTAGATGTGTAATTAGACAACATGTCTGCACTGCTCTGACAAATTTCATCCTGGATCGAGCCGCTAAAACACCTGCTCAACAAAGCACCAGCTGATGTGACAGGCCAATAATTACACAGGATTATCCTCCGTTACCATTACTTTGTTTCTTTACCCTTTCATTTCCAGCCATAATGTAAGAAATTGTTGCAAATGCTGGCTTGTGGCAAGAGGAGGGGATGATTGCACTAGAAGAAAGCAACAGCAGTGGAAGACACTGAATGCAAACCACATAGCAGCCTGTCGAGGAATCATTCGGACAGTCCCATATTACAGTGTCTTTCAGCAGTTGGTCATCTGTCTAATCGGTGCACTGGAACTTAATGGAATTATTATTAAGACCGAGACAGACCGAGGCAGAAGGGGTCATTGTGGTCATATTTTAAATGAAACATCTATGTTCTGGGGAAGGGGGACAAAAAATCAGCTGTGTGGATTCAAGACGGTGAGCCAATTCCCATCTGGAAACAAGAGCTGTCACACCTGGAAGCCTTTGGCAGACTTGGAAGTGTGTTTATTTACAAGGTGACTCGGTTATTGTGTTCTTGTCACATGAGACTAAACAATAACAGTTTTCACGTACACCATAAAGGCAAGCTGTCAAGAGGTCAGCTCATGACAGATTGGAGGCTTCTACAAAGAGCTAAACGACATGTGCAGTGTTCGATCAAACAGTAGTAAGTCTGTCATGTCAGCGTTTTGCCTCTGACAAGATGAATTATTGTTGTCCTTTTTTTTTTTTACTGCTGTGCAAAGATGTGCTTTTACTTTGTAGTGCTTAAAACGTAAAACTTAAGGTTCTCTTCCAATTAAGTGTTAAAAACTTCAGTAAGGTTTTAAGCTGTCACTTCAGAAAGAATCATGCCAAAAACAACAGAGATCCGTTTAGATGATGCTCACAAAGCAGGAGATGGATTTACAAATTTATGACAGCGTTGTGTCAAGATCTATAGTGAGAAGTAGCATCAAGAAATTCAAAGAGTCACACAGTAAAGAACAAGCCTGGCAGAGATGTGTCTAAAAACCCCAGAACAACTGCCAAAATGCTAGTTAACGATTTAGTCAAGTCAGGGATAGTGGTCTCAAGGAAGTTAATCACTAGAACTTTGTGCAGGAATGGACTGTGAGTTCACAGACCAAGAAAAACTTCTCTTCACTGCAGAAGAAACAACTTCAAGTCAGACCTAAATATACCAGGAACAACCTGGAGAAAGATACTAGAAGTGGGTCCTTGGATCAAATAAGACTAAACTGCTTGTTTGACTAAAGAGACAGTGTTTATGTTTGGATTACGACGAGAGAGGCGTGAAACACAGAAGTGGTGGTATTGTGTTGTAGGGACGTTTAAGTGCATCTCAAAGTGGAAGGAATCATAAAGAAAGAATATGTGACTACTCTCATGGAGGGAGGCTGATAATTCTGTCTTCAACTGTATGAAGATTGTCTTCAACTTCCTCATCCACAACCAGATGGCTGTCCCTCCGTGAGCCTGGTCCCGCCTGAGGTTTCTTCCTGTTAAAAGGGAGTTTTTCCTTCCCACTGTCACCAAGTGCTTGCTCAAATGGGGTCATCTGATTGTTGAGGTTTTTGCTGTATAATGTCTTTACTTTAACATAAAAGTGCTATATAAAAAATTGAATTGAACTGAATTACAGTTATATATGAATAAACACAAAGTAGATGTAGTAGCTCCTAGTTTTCGTCAAGAAAATAGATGCTGATGGATTATTTATAATAATTTCACATTACACTTTATAAGAGTTGTTGCTGCTTTGGCAAAATTTGAGATGTACATAGGAAATTGATAGGGTTTCCCCAAAATGAACAAGAACTAGAGCGTAGGAATAGTCAAAGAGTTGCATTTAAATTTTATATTTGGATGTTGTGGGTTAAATCAAATTGCACAGTGCCAGAGTAGGAATGAATAGTGTCTTTGTGCAGCAGATGGGACACAATGACACTGCACTACAACAGTACAGTTTTCATCAGCTTTCAGGTACGGCACTTGAGTGCACATTATTACAACAATATTCAGACAAGAGGGACTGCATTGGGGAATCCGTTGCTGTTTGAAAAGGGATGTTTGAGAGGTGGCACGGCCTTTCGTTTTGTAAACTGTTACAGGTTGAATTTACTCTACGGGAAGAATGGGCAGTCAAAACACTGATATACTTGACCAGGTCGGTCCACTCAGCAGGAGTGGTGCTGCAGAAGTGCTACTTTCAATCAATGCTCCTCATTGTTGGCTTGCAAAAAACTTCAAAAGCACTTGGACTGCACTCTCAAGAGCCTTTCCCACCACCGCGGCTCCCACACCGAAGCCAGTGCTTCGTTCTCGATACCTGCACTGTGTGTTACATCCAAAGTGACTAACAAATGTTACAGTTTAACATGAATGCGACTGACGTTCACGTCATGCTCTTCCTGTTTTTTTGTGTAGTAATTAGATACAAACAGAAGAGCAACACAACTTTATCCAAACAATAAAGAGACAGATGGACATTCTTTTCAACTTTGGCTGCAAGTTCCAACCACTGGATGCTGAGGTCCGGGCTAGCTGGAAACTATGCAAAGAGCATGGCCTTAAAACTCCATATGAGGCCATCGCCTAATTCTCGAGACGCATCTGGTTAACAAGGCTGTCCTTTGTGAAGGCCTCTACAATTAACAGAGGAAAGGAGGCAAAGATTAAAGGGTCATGTTCAGGGAAGATGTAATTATAACTGACATTTCCCATTTTGAATCGAAGTCAGGATGAGCGTCCGTGGGTGCGGGTTTGGAGTAGCTGAATCAGCCACCTCCCCATGCACAAGGTTGTGGTGATGAAATGGGATTAGTGACTAGATTACTGTTTGGCCAGCTTCTTTACAAAATAGCTCTGTCTGAGCAGGGAGACAGATGAAGGACTTCAGGAGATCCATCGCTCAGGTCAGCTGAGGAAGACCCCCAAATTCAAACAGGAAATACTCTTTCAACACAAGGCAATAACAACTCCACACAGTTTACATTACACTGACCTGTCTGCAGAGTTCTGTGGGAGACTGGAAGCAGTTACATGTAAAACCTGGAAAAAACATCACTTTCTCTCCCGTGAGAAGAGCTCATAATGAGTCACGTGTTTTGATTACGAAGCAATTTAGAACCAGATAGGAGAGCTGCAGATACCTACTCAAGAAAGTCGGTGATGTACTTGCGACTGCACTTGGACCACGACCAAGGGTTGGTATCGTAGTTAAGTGTAGGAGCCATGACGTGATACTGGTGCTTTATCCCTGCCTCCCGGCACTTGGGGTTGTCATCATGAGGCATGTTGAACCTGGTGCAGAACAAAAAAAAGGGGGGAATTTAGAGATTGTGAGGGTTATCATCCGATTATTAGATATGCCATAGTAAAAAGGATAAATGTCTAAGATCGACTCTCAGTCATTTGTAGCAGGGGTTCACAACCAGCCCACAGATCCGGTAATATCTTTGAGTTATTCCTCACACTTTGCACTTTTCCTCTACTGGTCTGTTTGTTTTCCACTTCCAAATACATGCACATCCTTATTTGTATTATTTGCTAAATATTTAGAGAGTAAAATCCTTTCAAGAGTTTCAAGAAAACTCCAACTGGCCAGTAGGTGGTGCAACATTGTCTTAAAAAAAATGTCACACCCCATCTATCATTATCTATTGGCTTCAACATCGAGAACAACATGCTAGTGAGATCTACCTCCAGCTTAGAGGTCAAAGCTCACCATCTCACATTCTCAAAGGGCTTAATGCTTAGAAAAAGCTGGGGGTAATAGCACCTCACACATCAGTTGCTCTCACAGACAGGAGAACCAGACTGATGTGTACACAATCTTACCAATAAAGCTGCAATAACATTATCACAAACATTTGCTGAGATAATACTATTTCCTGTATTTTCTGCAAGTCCAAAAATCAGTTAACCAGCTAATTGTTTGAGCATTTGTCTTTAGCGATCAAGCAGTGAGACGGGAGTCTTTGCAAAAGAATAACTGTACGTAATGAGGCATGGAAGCTGCAAACTAATGAATTCATCCAGGCTGTCTGTAGCTGGCAGTCTCATAGAGCAGGTTTTCTTGATCATGTCCAGAACAGTGCAGCCCAGCATAGATGTCCTGTTTTGTACTGCGGTTTGGCGCATTACCCATAAATACATGCACGCATGAGTACACATGTATTTATACACACAGGATCCCATGCAGCTGTATGATGTCTTGAGATGTTTACGCCAGGATGTGGGGCAGTGCTGTGCTCTGGGCTGGAGCTGAGGGTCAATCCATACCACCACACAAACAAGATCTAGCATGGCTGGCATGAAGCCCACCCTACGGGAGACGGAGGGCCCGAGGGCAAACACCCAGGAAATAATTAAGCCTCTGGCACAGTAATAAGCTCTGCACACAAACCAAGCCGTTGGATAATACTCACAACATCAAAACTGAATCAACTGGTACTATGCAAAAGATTTTTTGTCACTTATGATGTAAAAAAAAAAGTAAATAGAATTGAGTTTCACAAAAAAAAGGAGAGAAAACATAAAACTGGATATGTTGCGTCAAATAAGTCAGATCAGAAGGATACAAATGAGAATACAACCTTAAAATCCTGAGATGAGAGCCTTTTAGTGTAATGAGGTTATAAATCAGGCAGTTTTGTGGCTAGATCAATGGAGGAACCAATTTCAGTGATTTACATGCATCCGAAACCACTCACTTCAAGCTCTTAACAAAATAACTGCATCACTCTGTGCACATCACTGTCCCCGCGCCACTCTGCCACCCTATTTGATGGATCTTCAGCACTGAAAAAAGTATTTCTTTGATTAAAATCCTTTGAAAAGCACTTCAAGATAGGCAGGGCTCACTGTCTGTGAACTACACATCTTAGCTGCTCTGAATGTACTTGTCCACGAGAAGAAACCATCTTTAACAATCCCAGAGATTTTATCCCATTGGCTTTCTGATTTGTTTTGTTTTTTGTGTGCACTTTACACACTTGATATACTTTTTTTGCAAAATGTCAGGAAGATTTATTTTTGATCTGGGACATGTGAAGACAGACAAATGTTTTAAGTCCTCATACATGTCACCTTTGAGGAGCTATCAAGTGACGCCACGCCACCTAAAAATCCCTGTGCTGCCTAGTAGTGATCGCACATTCTCGCAGTTATCTGAGAAAGGCCTCCCAGCCATTAGTATAAGTCTCTGATTAATCTGCAGTGCTCTTGAGTGGGTCCCATTACCTGACACTGGCTTTCTCAGAGCGCCAAACACTCATGAGAGCTCACGCCTGCAAACACAGTGATTCGCCATGCCAAGAGACAGAGCCAAGTGGGCTTCCAGCTGCTTGAACTTTAGCATAAACAGATCCACATGAGACTCGAAGTAAAAAGGGCAGGGTGTAAGCTTGGTCCATCTGCTGCTCCTCTGGTCCAGTCTCTCCACTGGAAAAATGTGTGACCGTGGCAGAGGAACTAGAAAAAAATATCTCTCATTCTTAACTATTACCTCACAGGCTCACACTGACAGTGCGCCTTTTTACTACCCAGATGGAGAGAAGCAGAAGAGAAAAAAAAAACCAAAGACAGAGGCCTTGTCTTTATCCAAAAGTAAGCTCTCTGTTTTAAATCACCTGGAGCGTTTGTAAGAATGAGAAGGTAATGACTTATTTATCATAATTTCGCCACAAATGGATGTTTGGAATAAACATCGCTTCATACGAGAGATAAAGTCATGTGTTTTGACTCAGTCATTTGAAGACAGATTATGCGTACGAGTCTTTCTTCACTCCACACATGTGGCAGTATTTGCTTGTTGTGAAAACACTCTCTGGCGCAAAGGCATGTTGTGATAACCCCGCTATTACCCGGTCGAAGGCGAGCTGCACATGATGGCGATGTGACATCTCCAGTTTGTTTTACCTGTCTTTGGCGCTGAGGAGTCGGGGGTGGGGGGTGGGGGGTGGAAGGCTTTCCAGGTACTAAATACA
This sequence comes from Rhamphochromis longiceps, assembly GCF_057381845.1. Taxonomy (NCBI): domain Eukaryota; kingdom Metazoa; phylum Chordata; class Actinopteri; order Cichliformes; family Cichlidae; genus Rhamphochromis; species Rhamphochromis longiceps. Next base: position 18,165,142 of record NC_140563.1, read on the forward strand.
ATATTTAGCTTTGTACTTGCTCCTTGTACCATTTCCAAGAAAATCTTTGTTGTTGTTCATCAATGCCAGGTCCAATTATTATTAGGATTTTTGAGGGTTTTTTCTGGCATTCACATAAAGTTGTGTCTTTGAGCTTATAGCTATCGAGGTAAAGCTCGGACACATGGAGGGTTGACGTCCTGAGCTCTATAGTAAGGCATTGTAGGCTGGCATGTTATTAAAAGTCAAGGTTTTTTTTCTTTATTATGTTTTGCACCTGTGTCTGCTGCACTCTGTGTCTCTTGATAAGAGGGCTTTTGTAGTCGAGCTTGGCTTTGAGTGGTGACATACGTCCTATGTGTGTGTGTGTGTGAGTTATGGGGGTGGTGGTGGGGCAACAGGTTTAGAACTGCAACTTACACATGGCCCAGCTCATGAGCGATGGTGAAGGATGCACTAATTCCATTTTCCTCACTAATGGAGCAGCTCCGGTACGGGTCGCACATGGTCCCCAGCTCAGCAAGCCCTACAGGGTCAACACACACCAATACGCACACACAGGAAAACACACAGATCCGCATAAACATCTACAAGCCAAGTGTGTCTGGGGGAAAAATAGTTGCTTGAGCGTTTGAGAAGATTAAAGGCATCAAAACTTCTGTTTCCTAAGAGAGATTAGCACTGCCACAGTCTCCCTCCTCCCAGGTCTACCACTCTGTTCTGTCACGATAATATTATTAGCTGACAGCTTGCCATAAACTCATTACAGCACAGTTCATGAGCTGTGGTCAGTGGAGTGGAAAGTTCACTGTAAAAGAACTTAACGTGCAGATATTTTTGCATGAAAAGCCAAAATATTACCTAATGTGTCACATTTGTCTTTAGCGCGGCAGATGTCTTCCCTGTGAAAAAGAAAAAACACCATCCTGTAAATCCCTTCTGAAAAGGGCAGCGTGCTCGAGCGACTTGCTTTCGAAAAGGAGGTGAGGGGTGGGGTGGGAAAGGCAGATACCTGGTTATGAGGAGCGCAGTGTCGTGGTGAGAAGGATGGCTGTCGTCCTGGACGTTGTGGCTCTGCTGCCAGACACAGAAGTTGTGCAGAGTGGTGGCAGCGTTGAAGCTCACAGTGGGACCTTCCTGTTTTGGGTGAAACAGCAGTGGGGTTACGACCAACAAACTGGGCTTATATACAGTAACCTTTTTTAATAATGGTGGTAAAGACATATTAGAACATCAGGTTCTTTAATGTGTGAGTCTTATGTTTGTGTTCATTATGATTATAATGTTTGGACTAAAGATTTAGGTGCTGGATTTTTGGAAAACAAGGACATACATTGGTAATTTTTCAGTGACATCTTGCAACCTACAACGGCCTTATGTTCTTTCCTGTGGTCCTTTCAATAACAGAGGTAGTGAGGAAAATCTCACCGTGACCAAACTAAACAAAGAAAATCCCTAGGCAAATGCCTACTTATTCAAAAACTGATAACAGAGCATTTCATTTGCAGGTGGCTAGCAGCCTTAATACATTATGATTTGTATTCCACATAAGCCCGACAAGAAAGACAGCTTCCTTTCAAAGAGGCCCCACAGAGAAAAAAAAGCCAAGCCAAAGACACCTGCAATGACGTCAACCACGCGCAGATGACCTGCGTACACGTAGCATTCAAGACCCCGTACTCACCTGTTCATTGTGGATGATGACAAGCTTGACAATCTTGATGCTGATGAGGTTTCCTATGCTGGGGTCCCTGTACACTGCTGCTACCTGTAACAAAGACAAAACACACAGACAAAAAAAAATGCAAACTTCCACTAACCTGAGTCAGAGCAGAGCTAGAGTCATGTATTAGTTAAAGTACTTGGAATGGGAACACACAGTCAAGGCTCTTTTAGCTAAGCTCTATTTTGGTTTAATCAAAATAGCAGCAGCTCACCAAAGTCAAAAGAAAGCACAAAGTGCCTCCTCGAGGGTAAGTTTAATCAACAGAGTATTTAAACCAATTACAACCCCCCCACCCAGAAGACCATAGAAAAGGAAAAAGAAAAGAAAGAAACTGGACCTGGCTACAAATGTGAAGCAGCCCCTCTGTGGGGACAGCAAAATATTCCAACTCTTTTCCCCTCTGCTACTCTTGCGTTTCTCGTGCACCCGTGTCACAGTCAGCCAGCGGTGCCCCGAAACAGGGTACGGCCTCATGACAGGAACTTATTAGTTACTATAAACAGCTACCTCATCGTAAAATAGAGGGAAGCAAACGTAGCCCAGGCTTGCCCGGGTTGAGTAATAAAACGAGACTGTCTTTGTATGCACGTCATCCAACGGTGACACATGACCCCGCTCATTAGACTCTCACCTCCAGTTTATGCTCTCATGCGATCAGTTTAACAGCCAGAAGCGAGGGGGGACGACACCATAAATTACTGCAAAATGCATTCAGGAGCAAATATTAAACAGTAAAGGTTTTTTTAGGACTTCTTAGAATTTATATTTTGCTACATGTGCAACATTTTTTTACATGGTTAAAAGCTACCTTCTTAAAATAACAGTAAGACAGTAAGACATCAGGGGTCATATCTATACAGTTTATCGGCGTGACCAATAGAAAATAATATGGTAAGTTTGGATAAATTTTTGCAAAAGTAGAGCAAATGTAACCATTTGAAAGAGGACAGGGGGGAAAAAAGCATGCATTTGTGTATGGCTGCCCCCTGGTCTGCAGACATAAACATGATTTGCTGTCGAAACTGGCCTATGCAACACTCACTATACTCCAGCAACCTTTAAGGACACTCCACTGACAATCATTACTCCTCTGCAAGTAAATGAGTGTTTCAAACATTTTGCCTGTGATGGTGTAGAGAGACAGCAGATACTAGACTCAGTTGAATTAATAACCCGTCCTGAGTTGAGACGTTTTACTACCCAGTCCATCACAGTGTCACTGGCTTAATTACCAGCCTTCTTTTTGATTGATTGAATCTTTATTTTGAACATGTTGAAAAAGTATAAAAAAAAATAGAATTAAAAGAGACAAATGAACAAAGCAAACAAAAGGAAAACGAGCAACCACAACTCCAAATAACGTCCATGTTCAAAAAGGAGCAGGAAGAAGCATAAGCTTATTTAATCCCACCCCTTTTCCACTATCTAGTATCAATAGACTACAGAAATACCTCCTTGCAATTACATTATATGTTATGTGTAAATTTTTTTTTTTTTAATATATACACATATATGTTTCTATCTATCCATACATACGTATATACACACATACGCACATATACACATTTTCAATAACCCCATTAACACCTCAAGGATACACAACCTACAATTATATATATATATATATATATATACCCATACCAACAAACCCGTGCATGCGCACACACATGAAAATATTAGACAAGAACACCCTATCAAATCTCTACCTTTTCCCTGTACCCTGTAAAAACCATATCCTTAAACCGCTTTTTAAACTGCGCCATGCTTGGACATTGCTTCATATCTTTACTTAGTCTGTTCCACAGCTTCACTCCACACACAGAGATGCAAAAACTTTTTAATGTTGTACGGATAGGAGGATGTTTTAAATTTAATTCCCCCCTCAAATTGTATCCCCGTTCCCTTTTAGAAAACATTTTTAGAATATTGTCAGGAAGCAGGTTATTTATTGCTTTATATATAATTTGTGCTGTGAGAAAATGAACCAGATCTGTGAATTTTAGATTTTTTGATTTTAAGAATAGTGGATTTGTATGATCTCTGTAACCAGTTTTATGGATTATCCTTATGGCCCTTTTTTGTAATATAAAGATTGATGATAGCGAACATTTGTAAGTATTGCCCCAAACCTCTGCACAGTAATTCAAATACGGTGCAATCAGGGAACAATAGAGAATGTGGAGTGATTTGTGGTCCAGAATGTGTTTTACTTTACTCAAGATTGAGACACTTCTTGAAATTTTGTTATGTATATGATTTATATGAGACTTCCAGTTTAATTTATCATCTATAATCACACCAAGAAACTTATGTTCAAGTACTCTTTCAATTTCCACACCATCTACATGAATCTGCACTTGTGCATTTCTAAGGGAATTCCCAAATAAGATAATTTTAGTTTTACTTAGATTTAGCGATAGTTTGTTCCTGTTAAACCATTTTTTAATTTTGCACATTTCTGAAGTAATTGTATCCAGCAGCTCCTTTAGATTCCCCCCAGAACAAAAAATATTTGTGTCATCTGCAAATAATACTAATTTTAATATATCAGATGCCTTACAAATATCATTTATATAAATAATAAATAATTTTGGACCCAGTACAGAGCCTTGTGGAACACCACAAGCAATGTCCAAGCATGATGAGGAATGGACACCCAGCTTCACAAATTGTTTCCGGTCACTTAAATAATTTTTCACCCATTGCAGTACAACCCCCCTAATCCCATACCGTTCCAGTTTATTAATTAATATGTCATGATTGATTGTGTCGAATGCTTTCTTGAGATCCAGAAATACTCCAGCTGCATACTGTTTCTGATCTATAGCATTCGTAATCTCCTCAATTGATTCGATTAATGCCAGAGATGTTGATCTTTTTGATCTGAATCCATATTGACTGTCAGAGAGTAATTTATATTTATCTAAGAATTTGTCTAATCGTTTATTAAACAGGTTTTCTAGGATTTTGGAGAATTGTGGTAGTAAAGAAACAGGCCTGTAATTTGTGAAGTGGCGTCTATCCCCGGTTTTATACAGCGGCACAACTTTAGCTATTTTCATTTTGTTTGGCACTTTTCCCGTCTGAAATGATAAGTTGCAAATATATATTAGAGGTCCTACAATTCCTTCAATGACCTTCTTGACGATTTTCATGTCAATATCATTACAATCAGTAGATGTTTTATATTTACACATGTGTACAATGTCAATTATTTCTTTTTCCTCCACTGATGTGAGGAACATTGAGTTAGGGTTCCTATCAATCAGGTTTTCACTACAGTCTACTGATGGCAGTGACTCGGGAATTTGTTCTGCCAGTTTTGGTCCAATATTTACAAAATAATGATTAAAGCTGTTGACCTTATCAGCAGTGTTTTCCATAATATTGCCATTATCGATAAAGTATTGTGGATAACTTTGTTGTCCAGAATTATTTTTAATGATACCGTTTAAAACATCCCATATTCCTTTCATATTATGTTTATTGTTGTTCAATATTTTACTATAATACTCCTTTCTACATACACGTATAATATTGGTCAACTTATTTTTGTATTTTTTATATTTATTTTCAGCATCTTTTGTTCTTTGTTTTAGGTATTCCCTATAGAGTGTATTTTTCTTTTTACATGCATTTTGTAAACCCTTAGTGAGCCATGGTCTATCTGAATATTTGTGCTTTCTGTTGTATTTTATTGTTGGACAGTTTTTATCGTACAACTCCATGAATATTCTTAAAATGAATATTCTTCTTTCACAGTCAAAAGTAGGACTTATAAAGTGGTCAAGGTGCTGGACAGGCTAACAGGGTTTGTTTGGCATATGCAGAAGCATGCTGAGGTTACATCGGAGTTAATGACCAAAAATGCCAAACAGTAAAATCTAAGACTAGAAAAACACAGCCCTGGACTTGACTGCAGTTTCCACTGGGCAATTGCTTTAATAGTGGAAAGAAATATATCACAGAGTACGTGGTGTATATATCAGAACTTAAATTTTTTAAAGTGTTGTCATATGTGGCGTATTCACTGAAAAAGCTTCTGAATACTACTGTGACCAAAATGTCAGATTGCTCTTTATTTCTGTTGCATTCATTTCAGCAGAGTTTATCATTTTAAAAAAGGTTCAATAGCACGAGTGTCATTGATTTAATGTTAAAATCTGACCCTCATGATGGAGACGATCATCATAAGAAGTTTCTTATCTGAAGTTGTTTATTTTTTGCTGTAAAGTTTGTCATTTTCTAGAGATCTTTCACAATTAAAAAAAGACGAGGCATGTTTTCAATGTAAATGTCCACAAAACCACATTAAATTCAATACAGCTCTGCTGTAGATTTGGCATCTATTAAATTAGATCCATCTAGTGGAAAGGTTAATGTTTGTAAGTGTATTCCATCAAGCCTAATTTTGATCTAGTTTGAGACGCTTATTTACACATGGGGAAACAACATGCTGAGCATACAGCCAAAGAACATGGCCACATAGAGTTAAACATTGCTTGGAAAAAAATTTAGCATTTAGCATTTAGCATTTAGCTCGTCTCTAGCAACCGAGCAACCTACATTTCATTCAAGTTTAACTGACTATTCTATAAGTCTACAAGTCTCAAGTTTAAACAATTCAATGACTTGTGAAATCTGCTGTGAACAACAGCATGGCTAACACTGAGACGTTTGTCATGTTCTTTCACTAAGTTTTTGCTACTTTTCAGTATTTTAAATGAACCTCTAAATCGTTCAGTTATTGATGTTTGGTTAAATTGGTTTAACAGCTGATTTTAAAACCCTTCTCCTCACATACAAGGTCTTGAGTAACTAACCCCATCATATGTTAAAGACCTTTTAGTAGCATGTAATCCCAACAGGAAGGCAATGCCAGCAAACAATACTGAGCAAAAACACATTTAAACACTGAAAAAAATGAGAAACATTATTTTACTTACTACTGACATGATTGTTAGAATGTAGTGCTCTAGGTTGCGTCCATGGTGACGCACCATTTTGGCATCTGCTGTCACCATCAGCTCAACGTAGCGAGGATAGGACAGGAAACGCTTGCGCCTGCGTGGCGATCTCGGGTGTGGGCCGGTGGAGTTGTTCTCGAGCACGCGTTGGTGCTCTACTGTGGCTCTGAGAGATTCTAGCTCCTCTCTCATGGTCCCTCTCATCTCTGAAGAGGCTGGCTTCTTCAAGTTCTCTGTTTAAGAAAGAAAATAATTTTAATGTGGTAATTAGCCTTTTTTTTAATGGACTACTTAACGTCATAAAGGTGTTTCATAAGAGAGCAAGCTACATCTACAGTTCAGTGCATGTTCTGGCGCAGCTTAGTTCCAATCACATAACTAGGCTTCTGTTGCAGACACCTGCCATAAACCGTCTCATTCAAGTGTTCAGGAAAGCAGTTGAACCCAGAGACACAGAGTCACTGGTGAGCTTTGAGCCTGTGTTTTATCTCAGGCAATCTGGATTCTCCTGTCTCAAACGAAGCCACACAAACTAAGAAATCCCTTAACAGCACTTTACTGAGTCACAGAGACTAGGCTCAGTTTACGCCATGCAGAGGCGTAAAAATCCTATATTCCGCTCTGGATACCCCAGTCATTGTATTATTTTGGTAAATTGTTACAATCGTGGTGAAAGGAACACATTAACACTCAAACAGTTCCATTCATACGCCGCCTCCAACAGCAGCCTCAGACCCAGAATGACAGCCATACACAGTGCACACTCAAATGGCTCACTTCTCTCAGCTGAAGCGCACGTGTTGTGCTGGCTACAAACGGTAGATTCCATCATCATGACAGAGTGAAGTTAAAAGAGGAACACAGAGGCAGAGACACAGACCGATTGCCTATATTATTAGAGGCAAGGCAAGAAAAACTTGCTGTACTTAAAAATGAAGTAGCGTTGATTGCACATTAATAAGAACCCTGGAGTTCTGAATAAAAACAGAGTGGAAAAAACAGCAAGAGGTTTCCCAGTCACACCACAGGAATAATCCAAATCACAAAAAAGGGTTGAGTTTGTTTTCTGCAATATCCCCAGATTCTCCTGACTGAAAATGACAACCAATGGAGGGCCAGATAAACTGCACGTATCAGCTATGAACATCAAAATGCTTAAGCAGTCAATCAGCACTGTATAACTTTACACTGCATTTTGTGAGAAGTCCAGGACCGAAGCGTGCAGGTCGATCATTGTGCTCTTCTGATTTCCACTGTTGCTTTGGCGCACATCCGTGATATAGTGTAAGAAAGCTTGCTTAAAGCAGTTTCACCTGTCGCCCTGCCGAGGAAAGATTGATTTAACGTATGCCAGGCGGGCGGAAAAGAACGATCAAAGAGAAGATTCATGAATGTAGTGCAGGAGGACATGCAGAGGGTTGGTGTGACAGAAGAAGTGGGATTGGGTGAGATGGAAATAAATGATCTGCTGTGGCCACCTCTAAAAGGACCAGCTGAAAGAAGAAAAAGAAGAAAAATATCAGGAGCCACTGATGAAATAGCTAAGAATTGACAATGAAAGATTTCACTGTCAATTTCCTATTTTGTCAAAACTCAAATTGCTGTAATTTTTAATAAATGTTTGTACATATAGGTGTAGTATTTTTCTTTTGCCTCCATTAAACCAAGCCGCAAAAGGGACACAATGTAGCAAAAGTTGCTAAAAAAAAATTACACCGACTATGTAATTACTTTAAGTAAGACCACTAGTGCTTACGATCCAAGCATAGTTTGGAATCCGTCATCCTCCTCAACTTTGGATAACCCGATTACAGTGAAGACTTCCATTGTGTTTTGTAAACTCAATCTTTCCAGACAGTCACACAGAGACAGATTGTGTGTAACTGTTAGATTAGGGAAAAAAAGAGAAAGGAAAACTCATTCAGTGCTCCGTGAGTATTCAAGCGATGCCCCCAGTGGGCACACGAGGCGAAGCGTGACTCCCTGGCACAATGGCCCACAGCTCTTGCCGCCGTGAGGCCCAACCCCATGCCAGAACCAGCATCCAAGCCAGCGCCAAGCCGGTCTGTGCCTGTGCACGCAGCCCGGGCAGCTGGGCCAGCACGGAGCTTTGTATTTTCCAGGGAAAGAAAAGTCTCAAAGGCCAAAACCCACCGCACTAAACCCCTTAAACAGACTCATCGCTGCAGACAGTCCGACATCAAAGGGATTATCAAAGCACAGAGGAGTATCTCTCCATCCTCAGAAATTGGTGTTAAGACTCAGAGTAAGCAAGTGTGTGATGGAAAAAAGAGAGGAGGAGGTGAAAATATTGCCTTCTGCTATAATAGCCTTTGAATCAGTGCAGATTAGCCACACACAACCTTCCCAAATCGCCTTAGGTTGAAATCCCCCTCTCGCTAGGTAGTGAGCTGCTACTTACACCATGAGAAGACAGGGGTGACTGACCCACTGTATGCACAGAGGCATTACATCACTCACTGGGCACTGGAAAAATCAGCCACAGAAGGTCTTTATATCTCTGTGCTCTGCATGTTGGAATTTACTATCAACAAAAAGAACCTGATAGATATTATTTCTTTTCAAACTTGGAATATAAACTCGAACTTCAGAGGTTTCTCATGATCGGGAGCATTATTAAAAAGGGGCCCTGCATGGCATGAGTGTAGGCATTTCCAACTTATAATCTAGTCGATTCCAATGTACACACAGCTAAATTGTACCAACAGAACACACTCACTTCTATGTTCCAACACCTAATTGACTCGGGATGTGTAAATCTTTATATCACTGTGCCAAAACACAATCAAAACAATGAACATTACCCTGTTTGTGTATTCACTCAATGCCATGAATAATTGCAGACAAAATATCCCATACACACAATGACTGAACTCTTTTAAACATATCTAGACATTTTGATTGGGTTTGAACTGCCACATATGTTAACAGTTAAGCATTTATTTACATTAATCCATAAACATTAAAGTGTGGAAATATTTTACTGTTACATATACTTTTAGTCTGAGTCCATCTATGTATGCCAGCCTGTCCAAAAGGATCTCAATGGGATTTTAACATAGAGCTGCTCTTTCATGACAAATGCCAAGAACCAACAAATACGTAGTTGAACTAATAACCATTGTTTTACAGTGTTTTGCTGGCCTTCTGAGAGTTGTCATCTTAGGCTACACATTAAACCAGGGGTGGGCAATTCCAGGCCCTGAGGGCCGGTGTCCTGCAGGTTTTAGAGCTCACCTTGGGTCAACACACCTGAATCACATGATTAGTTCATTACCAGGCCTCTGGAGAACTGCAGGAGCTAATTTAGCCATTTAAATCAGCTGTGTTGGTTCAAGGACACATTTAAAGTACACTTTCCAATCAGTACAGGTAGTGCCTGCTACTTAAAACAATCAGACAGCGTGGTTATTGGAATACAAGTTAAGAGGGGAAAAACTTTGAAACCACCGCAGACAGGGGCACAATTAAGTGTAATTCTGCGGCTAGACAGTGGAGAAGTAAGGCAGCTAATTGCTTCTGCTGAAGAAGGCTTTTAAAAGTGAAGTGGCGTGGCTGTCGACATCACTGGAAGTATGGTCTTTGTACACTTGCAGTCCACTCGGTTGATATTTTCAGTTCAGAGATAACGACAGCATAGTGGTCGGCTGCAGACCTCCTCAAATGACGAAACACTACTTGTGAATCAGAACTGTGACGGGTAGTAGCCTGGAGTGTTATCTTAGCCAAACCAAGATGTCTAGTTTAAAGGGGTTCATCCAAATATACTAAAGATTAAATCATTATGGATACCATTTGAATTCAATTGAAAATGTTTGGATTGGGATACGCAAGAAGCAACCCTTCCTCTTTGTTGAATACACATGTCTTCAAATCTTAGAGTAATTTGGTTACATCTGGAAGGCCCAGTCAATAGTTTATAGGACAGATGTTGGTGTTTTACAAGGAAGTGCCGATAAAGAGCAAATACATCATTTTCTAAAGCTCTTCAAAATGTGTCAAAGATTTGATGAAAAGTCTCTAATAATATTATTTTTTATTTATCCAAATAAAAGTTCCATTGAGATTAAAAAAATCCTTTTTCAAAAGTGATTTGGTCAAGACAGAGGCAAAGATTTAGTCATTCTAAACAGAAATAAATAGTTTCTGCTTGTACTGACATACAAAACAAGCGAGTGAATACAACATATACATGATACACGATGTTGTATATACAATAACACAGAACTAGTGCCACTTCAAGAGCAAAGACATTAACAATGAGCACTATGTTCTCGATCCTTTGAAACTCCCCGACAGGAACTATTCTGGACAGTTTCCTGTCCTTCTATAGATTATTCTAATGACATTTGTTTATTAATCTGAATACCCTGAAATTTTATGATTTAGTTGAATATAAAATGGCACAGATAATGTATAAAGCACAAAATAACTTGCTTTGCCCCAGTACTCAGAAGCTGTTCAAAGTCAGAGAGAGTCAATATGACTTAAGGGGAACAGATTTCTTTAAGAAAAACAAGATGAGGACAAATATAAAGCAGAGATGTGTTTCTGTTAGAGGAGTTAACCTGTGGAATAGTTATGACAGTGATTTAAAAAGGTGTAGTTCATTTTCCTTGTTTAAAAACATGTTTAAAAATAGAGTATTAGAAAAATATATATATCAAGAATGAAAAGAACAAAAAGGAGAAAAAAAACAACAACCTCTTGATTCTTTACTTTGATGTAGTTACTTATCTAAGGTGGAAAGTTTTTTTTTCTTTGTTTTGTTTGTTTGTTTGTTTGTTTGTTTTGTTTGGTTTTTGCTTTGTTTTATTATTTTCTTCAAGCCCTGTGTACAGGAGCTGCATACAAAAAGATATTTTGTGAAAAGGGTTGGCGTAATAAGCAAATGCTTCAGCCAATACCTTTTGATTAGCCTTGTCTCATGCTTTCTTTCTTTATGGTAGATTTTTGTTCTGTTTTCACTGTTTTTTTTTTTGTTTTTTTCTCACTGTTTTCACTGAGATTTGAATTTGAATGCTAATCAATAAAATCAAATCAAATCAAAAAAAAAAAATCAACATCTTTTTTTGCAGGGATAAATACTGCTAACGTTTTGCTTGAGTGAAAGCCATAGTTCACAGGTATACAAAACCAGCCCAATCGGAGATTTGCACACACAGGATGCTAATAAAATGCAAAGCAGCAAATTAAACAGGATCTTCAGGTTTTGTTAAATGCATCACTAAAGAGCATCAACCTCAACACTGCAATTTATGCAATCACACGTTTATACGTAATGTTAAAATCCTATCTGATAAGCACATATACAAGGCCTCATTTTTCTTTTCCTCGAAGACGACCATTTGTGACTCAACAATGACTACAGATCTGTTCAAGGAACCATTTAAATATCGAGATGTTGATTTTACTCCAAGACAATCAGTATGGATGACTTAATCACGTCTACCATATTTTAAAAGAAACCCCTACTTTAGATACTGAACTATAAATCATCTTTACATTAAAAATGTAGCTCTGTGTTTTTGAAGGATGTCTGGCCTCTATGATAGTAAACAGCCCGAGACCCTGGCCAAGTCACTGATGATTTCCGGTCATCTCTTGGGTTTACCCTTAGTGGGAAACTGTTGCTCTTCCAGCATCCATGCCACCATGCAGTTAATCACTGTCACTCAAGTTGTTTGAATAAGCTCAAGTCTGTTAAGAATGCCCAGACAGTATTCAGTGGCAGAAAATAGCTCAAGTTGGAATCTGAGCAACACACCCAACACACTGGGTTCAATAGGGCTGTGGCCTCAGGGTAGGCACATGGCAGCTATTAAAGTTACAGACTGTGTGTGTACCCAGCCCTACTCAGCCCTGTCCGGAGTATCTGTTATCCTAAACTCAGCGAGTGCAATGGACCAAATTATTAGCTGCTTGCATTATCTGTCATGGAGTGTTATGAAATTTGAGGCACTAACTCAACAGAGCATCCTACCTGAAGGGAAAACTCACTCATTACACACAAATAGCACATGTGGTGGCTCAAACTCGCAATCAATGCATGAAAAATCAGATTTTTTTAGACTCATCTGACACATTTTAAGGCTAGCGTTCAGATCACAGTGATTCAAAAGACAAAAATATTCAACTGGCATTCAAAAAGACAAGAGAAATGAGTCTTTTTCAAATGAGGGCCAACAGCAATGCAGTGAGTAAGAAAGCTACTTTATAGAAGCAGGTGTAAAAGAAGAAAAGCAGGCAGTGGGAGCTTGAGAAAAGGCAAGGGCCACTGCCAAGCTCTGAAGCAAGACAGACAGGCACATGCAGTGCAAGCCAGAATTGCTCAAACTCACAAAGAAAGAAGTTCGTTTCCCCATTCCTCTCCGCTCTTGCTCAGCAATTCTCAGCACTCAGTGGGACACTTCATCCACTGACAGGCCAAGGAGATGACATGCACTTTCACAAACACACATTCACAAGCAAACCACATTTACACACGGACACAAAAGCCCCAAAACAAACTGTTTTTATTCTTTGCCACAATAGGTACTTCCTGGAATGCAGGAGGTTGAGTCAGTGCAAGGGCCATAAGGCCACAGAATAAGCCTAAGCCCTTTGGAGCCATGTGACACCCAGAAGTTCCACACAATCTAAAGAAAGATGGTGAAGATGACAGAGTAATTGCTGTTCGCCCATCACACCCTAGCTGACCACATTTCCTGACCCCTGTCAAGAGCCGTGCTTCAGAGGAAAACAAAGGGTTTAATGCATACATAGTTCCAAGTGAGGCCCGGCAAACAAGCCGCCAAGCCCAGAATCCACGCACATCTAGGAGGGAAAAGTTCAAGGTCACATCAACTCATCCAGTGAGTGACTCCAAACAAAGAGGGAAGTGAGGTCACAATCAACAAGTGCCTCCATTCACATACATGAAAGCGCAAAGGGAGGGCAGGCACCGATTCAAGTCGGCTAGTTCAAACCGCAGGCGGGGAGGACATTTTTCCATGTAAATGAACCCATTGACCAAAAACCTGATGCTAGCATTTGAGCTACCATGTATACACAGTGGGCACCGAGAGGGGAATCGTATACGATGATTGTGTTAAGGGTCAGGGGGCACAGATGCCATCTGTGCCAAGTATTGCCGCATCAACGCCAGGCAATTCAGTCTCCAAGCTGGCCTCGGTTACCCATCAAGAAATCAGGCAAGCTGCTTGAGAGCTGACGCTGGAACAGGACTTTGGGTAGTTGGATTTCAGTTTGGTGTCAAGCTGTCTTTTAGTCTTTTCACTGTTTCTAATTCAGACAAAATACGACACCCCACAGTTCTGGACTTGCAGCCAGTGGCTTGGTGAAAGAGATTCTTTGCAATTCCCGCTTCCCTTTGCCTTTTGCTTGTCTTCACATGGATTTTTAAAAAGCAAAGGGAGCAGAGCGACAGAAGAATCTACCCCTACCTGCAGCCGCCCTCATTTCTGCGCTTATCTCTATCAAAGGATGACACGGGGATTCACATGCAAGCCGACAGACTGATACCCTGTAGAATGTGTCATTAGGGGTCGGAGCCGTGTTGTGGTTTGAGCCTGTTAAGCTTTATTGCCTCTATGCTTTCAAAATTCAGAGCGAGGCACAACAAGGCACTCTGTGACTTTAAAACATTAATCACCCACTCAACAGCTATCTACTCCAGTAAAGGTATTCTAAACAGAAGGAAAACCACCCAGGTTGGCTGACAGAGAAAGGAAACTGATACAGCTGCAATGTCCATCAAAGACACTGGCATCAGTGGTTCAGTAGGATGAATTTACATTTAAAAATGTCATATAAACTTCCATCCATTCAACACAGCATTACAATAACAGCCTCTCGCTTTATCAACAGACCATGAACACATGTCGTGAAGAAAAGCAGCTGAAGACAGCCGTGACCTGACAGTTAAAATAGAATTTTCCATCAAGGTAACACTTCAGTCTTATCAGTCCACTTCTACATCTGACATCTCACAAGCAGTGACAGCACAAGTATGAATAAGTCAACTATTTGTACGTGTCGGAGATGACAAGCTCAAAGCTCAAAACAGAGCGTCATCTTTGTGAAATGTTTCTATGTGGAAACATCGCTTTCCTCTCCTTTCAGCATTTTTTTCTTTCAGAGATCTTGGAAACTCTTACTTGTCTTAGGACAGCAGATACAGAAGTCTCCGTTGTTCTGGCGCACTGCGCAGTGCACGAGGGAGGTATTCTGAGCCAGCATTTCTAAAGGAAGCTCTTATCTTACCATTCTGCTGATACACATGCTGTTTCCTGAAGGTGTGTTTGATAAAGCGCAGTTTGTTTCATCTTTATCGTTTTCAAAAATATGTTTTGCTTCAGGAAACAGCAAAAAAAGGGGGATGGATAAGGAATAAAATCACCGTATGTCTTGCAAAAACTTTTTTTTTTACAAATCAGAGTGGCTGCTTGGAAGGTCATCAGCACTTCTCTGTGTGGCTCAAACGTTCTCTCCACACGAAAACACGAATATGGAAGAGAAAGCGACAAAGAGAAAAACAGAGTCATAAGATCGCGTTGACCTTGACAGAGAGTCCTTTTAGAGCCAGTCAAAAAAAAAGGAGATTGGAATCGGCTCTCTTGCTAACATCACAGGTTTTGGGTGGGTAATCTATGTGCTTCTTGCTTAAAATGTGGTCTTGTGTGATGCTTATGCGCTCCTCTAATCCATTAATAAAGCTTTCCAGTTTTTCAAACACAATGACAAGCTGACAGCCTGAGTGTGTTGACATTTATTTTAGAAGTCAGTTTAGTCTAATGAAGAAAATTAAGTGGACAATTTTCCTTCTGAGACATCAATGTGCAGACATACTGCAAAGCCAGGAGGAAAATGCCCAAAGACCAGGAGAAAAAACTGCAAGTGTTCCGGAAGCAGGACGACACGCGTCAAGTTAGCGTTTATATGTAACCTGCACTGCGCTGTGTGTCATAAAAAGACAGGACAAGCCTATTAGTCTGTGCTCAGTGAAGCCTTCAAAGAACCAATTTTTCACAACATGTGGAGATTGCCCTTTCTGATAATGGCACAGTCTGGGGACACCTCACAGTCCTAACCCAGGCCCACTGCTTCTTTTAATCCCTTGTTCATTGTTTACTTGCTATCCTTTGATGAGGCCCCGCAGGTGTCTCTAACACTTTAAACACCTACATCCCAGCTACCTCCTGCTGTACACTGAACAAAAGGATTTCATTTCACAGTAAAGGTCATGAGAAGCTATTTCAGGATGCTTCTCATTTCATGTTAACTAGACATTAAACTGGTTTACACACTTAAACTGAATGGTGGAAATGGATGTTCTTAAAACATTAAAAGTCAGGGGGTTAATAGATATATATACACAAAGCTTTCAGCGAATGCTGGGTCTCTGTTTGCCTCACACAGATTGAGCGAGTGAAAGGGTTGAGCATATTGAGGCAGCGTTGGCCTATCCAAGTTTTTTTAACCCACCGCCACACACAAAGGCCACCACTGGGCGACAATGGCTGCGTTCAGACAACAAACAAATCAAGCAGTCGGCATATAAAAGATTTATCGCGTCACTCGACAAAGGCCCCCCTTGGAGGACAACTTTAAGGTCTTCCATCGAGGTGAACTTCACTCAGTCACCCTGCTTTTCTCTTGAGGGCCTCTCCACCACCCGCAGGGCCTCAACCATAAAAATTCAAATGAAATTGGGGGAACTTTCCAGCAGCCTCCCAAGTGGAAAACCCCCCCAGTTCTTTTCAGCTGCAAACTAAAAAGTTATCGCACCTACCCTCTGAGCTCCTGCTACAAACCTGGGACTCAATGTTCCAGCAGAGGAGGCATGAAACCACCACGCAGTGCACAAGTAACAGCCACTAATCAAGGCTGAAATCTGCAAGCCAAAGATCGTGACTGAGTATAATTTACATTTTAGGGCAGTGTTTATTGCCACGGTTCAGAAAGAAAATACAGGAGATAAGGAGGTAAGTGTTTGTGGGTGAAAGTCAGACAGACTGTGGTTACAGGTAGAATACTTAGGCAGTCTATTACCTGAGGCAGCACAGGGATCTGCATTGTTGTCAGATTTGGAGATGTTTCTTTTCCTCTCATGTCGATAGACGAGATGAGGTTTGTCGTGTTCTTCATCGTATTCCTCCCCAGCAGCGTTTAAAAGGGGTTCCAAGAAGAATTCGCCATGTTGTGTTGTAAAAGTTCCAATCTATAAGGGGGGGGAAAGCCAGGAGATGTCACTGGTACAAAGCATGCACGTGCATGTGTGCATATTCTACTGTACACGTGTCTGTTTATTTCACAGTTTCATTTACACAGGTTGTGGTCTCTTTGCAGTCACTCGGTCCTAGCCTCTGGCACCAGGGTTCACATTATTTCCATGCTTTTAAATAAGCTCTTTTGACAGGTGTGTATGGAAAGAACATGCTGATTGAAAAGGCAACAGAATATCCATAACTGCTTTCATGTCAGTTATTGTTGAAGTTTAAGCCCTGAGAATCTCATTCCGTGACAATGAAGGCGAGTTTTGAAACATTTTAAGTCTTTTGCATGATACATTTATCAGGGCGCTGTTGCAATTCAGTAAACCGTTTCACACATTTATGCACAGGTTATTAGGTAAGCTGTAAGTGTCAAAATGCGTTTTTCCCCGAAAACCCTGACACTGGGAAGAGTGACATCATCATACGCGGACCAAGCTGCTGACAGAGGAATGCTAATATTGATTTGGCAGCTCGGTCCCTCACAAAGCTTCTTAGCTCACTCAGCCATGAGGCGCACTGGTGTTTGCATGGTAATTTCATGCGCACACTTAAACAGGATATTGGAGGCTGGAATGTTATCTTTAAGGCAGCATTACGCCATAAACATCCCCGAGTGATGGACATTTGACAATGGAAAAGATACAACTCGGACGTGGAAAACAAGTACAAACTGGAACTGCACTTTTCCTCCCTACTTTTCAAAAAGTGAGGGATTAGATCCCCTGCAGGTTTACACTATAGCTCCTGAAAAAGGTTAAAGGCACTCAGTTCTACAGTTAGGTATTTGGAAAGTGGCACAATTTGTGTAATTTTTGCCTTTGTATGACATTCAATTCAAATCAAGATGTGAAGGCGGTTTCACGGCCAAGTGGGACCTGTTTCCTCGTCGTTCCACGACAAATTTAGCAGATAAAAATTCTGGAGTTGATTCCAAGTGTTGCACTTTCATTACTTAGGTGTTAACTGGAACTATGTGAAGGTCAAAGAGATATCAGTTTAGGTGAATGAGGCCCTCATTAGGCTGAAAAAAAACCTATTAAAGAGATAACAAAAACTTTAAGAGAGGTTAAATCAACACTCTGCTACATTCTTTTAAAAAAAGGGAATGCACCAGCCAGCTCAGCAACACCAGAAGGACTAGAAGACAAGGCTATGTTGTGGTATGGGCAACTATCACTGTCAACAGAACAAGTTTGCCGGTGTTTATTGATAACGTGACTTATTCCACCAGTGTATGAATGTGAGAGTGAATGAATAGTGGTATTGTAAAGCGCTTTGGGTGCCTAGAAAAGCGCTATATAAATCCAATCCATTATTATTATTATTATTATTATTATTGAGATAATCAGCAGGATAAATTGTGAAGTGTACATGTGCTATACTTTCTGCTCAGGTTCAGCCAAACACTTCAAAACAGATCAGACAGTGCTAATAGTTAAATGAACCAAAGCATACTGCTAAGATAACTTTGTCAACTCAACTTTCTGAAGACAAAGCTGAAGGCAAAGAGACACACAAGCAAGCAGCAATCTAAGGTGGCTTACAGTAAAGGCCTAACAGAGATTTCAGGCAGTCTAGAACCCATCAAAGTATGAAAAACAGTCCTGATATTTAAAATTATCCAAATCAGTGTGAGCCTCTGAAAATAAGGAAGGGGTGTATAAAAGTGGCTGTAATTCCTGAAAAGTTAATGCAATAATTTTGCTTAATCGCTTAAATAAAAGCTGAGAGTCTGGACTTCAATCACATATTAATTCTTTTATTTAGAATAACTATGCCATGTTCCAAAAACATATGGATGTGGGTTCAGTGCAAAAGTGTCAAAACTTTCATAAACAATGCACAGGATAGAAACGCCTTCACTTGTTGAAGCACCCCCCCCCCCTCTGCCCTGGATCAGTACTGGTTCTTCAGTTCTGAGAAGCCAGTGAAACGAAATAGAAGTAGTTTTCAAATCCAGCGGGGAACTTTGAGAGAAGACAGCATGAACGGATGCATTTGTATGAATGATTTCAAGATGATGTGACTCTTTTTTTTTAAGTCCTAAAGTCCACCAATCACTCATCATAGACACAAAACATGCTGTGACAACAACTCGCCAGAGAAGCTGATACTGAATAAACAGTGTTCATGAAATGGTCTTTGCAGTCAAAATAAGAGTCAATCCACTCAAGCATACACGACTACATTTTCTTACATTTACACGGTCGAGTAAAAAACAAATTTATGTGGCTAAAACGCATCAGGAATTATCCACTGCAGAGAACGTTTCCCTTTGTGTTTCAAAAAAATGATCACTGAATAACAGTCAGATATTACTTCATTCTTGACCTTGGAACTACAAAAAAAGCACAAGGTTCATTTGGTACATGCTCTGGTTCATTTCGGTGCACATCTTGAGCAGATGGAGATTACTCTGTTGTCATCAAACTGTCGATGTAATGTCCTCTTTGTTCACAGCAGGCTCAAAACATTCGCTTTCGTCTCATCTGGTTGTGAAAATAAAACTCTGTTTAAATATGCCTGATCAACATAGAAGTACTGCAGCCTTTTTCAAACCATTGCAGTCATAATCTAAATATAATGAATGATTTATACAATGCAAAAATTGGTAGATGTTTGCCGGTGTCTTGTAAATCACTGTCTATGGTGAATTAACTTCAATTAGGTAATTACGGGTGATCCAGTCTAAAGTTTCGTGTAGTGTTAACAGAAAGCTGAACAGATAAATGCTCCCTTTAGTCAGCGGAGAGGAAGAGATTCAGGGTTTCCCAGCATTAGCTCAGCAGCAAATCTGACAAAGGTTTGGGCAGACACAATGGCTGCTGTTCAGTACTGGGTGCTGAACTGGACCTTACAACTGAGAGACCCCTTTTTGAAGCGAGGTCACATTCATGACATGAGTGGACCGACTGCTGGCACACAGCTCTATTATGAAATCTCTCAAAGACACTATGATTTTCTGTGGCTGCAGACACCTGCAGTCAGTCTCTGTTAAATATCTTACGGCATAAAGGTGCCGTGAACCTGATCTTTGTGCAGAGCTGCTTCATTCTGTGCTGGAAGTAAAACAGATGCATTTGTCAGAACAGCCTGACTTAACCTACACTTCTATTATGTGAGTGGACTGAAAGACCCAGCTTCTCAAGGAACCCAAATTTCCCACGGTGTGAGCAATCTTTAAGTCTCCTCCGCAACCTTCATTGGCAGCTGTCTTCTCTTCGGGGCATTTCTCCTCTTTTCTGCCCTTCATGACTCCCTTTGAAAAGGCCAAAAGCTCCTCAACCCTGCCTCCCCCAAGCTCTCCTCAATTGCCCCCCGGTGATAGCTTTGAGCAACATTGGACGAAAGGGGAAACTGCTTTTTCCAGAATGACCCCTTTGTTTTAGGGCCTAATTATTCCTTAATGACCTCATCTCACCAAAATGTGCCCGGGCCATTAAGCCCCAGTGATCAGACACGGAAACATTTATGACCCAATAGCCTCTGGTGGTGTGTCCATTGTCCTGTCATTCTCAATGAGTGATGTTGCAAGGAAACAAGACGGTTTGTTGAAAAAAAGGATGCACACATGTTTGTATAAGTGAGTCATATATCAGAGAGGGCAATTAAAGGCTGCCCTGATAAATGGAGAACACCTTTTGTCTTAAATTGGTGAATAACAAGAAAAACACTTTATTTGACCTTATTTTATTTTTGATAGCTACACTGCTGTGAGTCAATTCTTGCAAAGTGATAATACAAAGATTTATGTTTTTTAACTGAATGTGCAAATAACTATATGACATGCTATTCTCCTGCTGTACATCTAAAATAAGGATAACCATCACTGATAATGGCCTAGAGCAGGAGGAAGGCTTTTGAGGCTATGGTCAGTCTATCTGTCCACTCTAACAACCCCTGCTCTCCCACCCTGCCCCATCCCCAGGCACAGTCTATGCCAGAATCCGCCTGGCGCGACTAAGGTCAACCCCCTGCCCCTGTACCAGTAACCTTATGTGACCCATGAAGTCATCGCTGTCAACAGTTATCAGATTCCCTCACATAGGAGTCAGCAAACTAAATGACTCTGGCATCAGGCGTCCGATATTACACATAAGTCCTATAAACCCCCTTATTACCCACTTATTCCATTACACCCCTATAAAGTTGGCAGGGGAAAAAAATGTGATACATTTTCATCAATGAGCATCTTCTTTCTTCTGTCAATTAATGAACATGCCTCTTTAGGCTATGAAGAGTGACCACAAGAGAAGCGAGTTCCAGGAACTACATGGTGGCATCTTCAAAAGACCTATTTGTCTATGGGTCAAACTTATGATGATTTGAGTATCATATTATAAACATTAAAGAAGCTGGAACAAGGAAATGTTCTGCATTTTTATTCATAAAATTAAAAACTGGACTGCTTCAAAATTGGGTTGTCAAACATAAGGCCTGGGCCAAAAATCGGCCCAAAGAATGTAAATAGATTTTGAACTTTTAACTGTATTTTTATAACTTTTACAGCTTTTCCAGTTGATTAAGTCCCCCCTCCTCCCCACTGCCATTCATACTAAAACAAAGTAATTAACTATTAGTTAATTGACAGAAAAGCGCTTCCTTTTCCACTATCTACTACAAAGTTGCGGGGGGGGGGGGGGGGGGGGGGGTTTACATCCATAGTAAAAAACAAACAAACAAACACCTAATATTTTTTGTCAATGAACAAAAATATAACATTTTATGAATACAGGACATTCTGGGCAATGAACTACCAGAACTTTTGACACGTTTATCATGTCATTTCATTGGTCCAGTGCACTTAAAATCAGTGTGGGCTGTATATGGCCTGTAAAATGAGTTTGGCATCTCTGTTTCACAAGCACGAGCATGACACCAAATAACTAATAATCCATTTCTGTGTGAAAATCCTCTATGACCACATCAGGGTTTTAGTGTGTTTGCTGACGGACACTTCAACAGAGTGGCTTGTTGTCAAATCAGCCCCAATCCCAACCATAACAACCAGCCCTCACATCCATCCCACCCCACCATCCCCACAGGCACAAAGGTGCAGGGCTTCCCATTGTCACTAGTCCAGTAACACTTGCTCTCGATCCACACTTACACACATGACTTGAGCTGTGGGCTGTGCGTGCGTGGATGGAATTCGTTTAAATGGAAGAAAGCATGTCAGAGTGATTAAAGCTTCCCAAAAAAGAAGCTTGAAGATAGCGGAGTGGAAACCAAGTACTCACCAGACCAGTGCACAGGCTGAAGACGGCAGGGTACTCGCGCTTGGCGTTGACGTGTCCACGGAAAAAGCAGTGGCGCATATCGCCGGGGTCAGTGGACTGGGAGTCCGTGTCGTTGCTCTGCTCCTCTCCCAAGTGTGTCACCGTGTAAGAGGGCGCGATAAAGCTGGAGTCTGCGGTTAGATTGAGATGAAAGCGTTCCCCGAAAGCATCAATCCTGTAGTGAAGCCGTAAACCGGACAGGTCATTGTTTAAACTCCGCCGTCTCCTTCTGTAGTGCAGTTTGTGGGGGAACGACTCTCCGAAGTCATTCACACGTAGCGGCTTGACGATTTCATACGATGACAGCTGCTTGATGAAGCTTTCTGCTCAAAAAAAAAGTCAGAGAAAGTTGGAAGTGAGAGACAAAGCAATGGTAACAAACAGCCTAGAGCCTGTGTAACAGACTAAATGCAGATGCAGGGTGACAAGCCTACCGCACGCCGGGAATCATGCTCAATCACCGTTAATAATGTTGAAACACATTTCAGCAGTATCACTTCATCGTACTCGCAAGCCAAAAGAAAACACTACCTTGTTTCGGATGCAACTGGTATTGCAGAGTCTCCCGGACAAAAGCTGACAGATGACACATTAGTCCAACCAGCCAGATTGCAAACTGCATGATTCCCTCCGCAAAGAAACCCGGGCTGTCGTCTCCAAGGCAGTACCCTCAATCTCTCTCCGAGCGGCTCCCCCTCTGCCTCTCCTTTCCCCCCGGCTTGTCAGCAGCAGGTCGTGGGATCCGTGGACGCTCTCTGCAGCGCAAGTCTTGCAAAGTGCACTGGCCTCATCGCATTGCTCAACATGCATCCACTACCCTCTATAAAGGCGAACTATTTATGACACATTCATCCCCCCCCCCCCCCCCCCAACTCGGAAAAAAGTGCTGCCTAATGTTAATTGCAGTCTATACTGAAAGGAGGGATCAGTGCCAAGTAAGCTTTCCCTTAGCCATCCCTAGAACACCCCGTGCACCCTAAGCACTCACCAACTGCGAAGCAACGCCCCTACAATCTCGAGCCAATAGTGAGTGTGCCTCCGCCACCACACAAGGTACAAGCTGGAGTGTTGCAGTGCTGAGACCGGTCATGTTGCACAAAATCAGCCAAAACAGTAAAACGAAGTGAAAGTCCGGTGATTTCTGTTTGTTTTCAGCCGTGATTCTTGCTATGATTCTAGCTTTGTCACTCTCACACACACAAAGGCACACTCTGAGGAAAGCCACACTTTGAAGCTGTGCCATGCAGCACTAAATTTCCTTGATTCTATATTAGGCTGTTATTAAAAAGAGTCGTGATGTAACTGAGATGCCAAACAATGAAGTCATATTGGATTTACAGAATAGGCTTCAAACCTAGACTGTTATACTGGCTAGGTCAGCATGGTAGCAGATAATAATATATAGATTTTATGGCACACACACATAGGAAGAAGCATATAAAGGCTGGTCTTAATGCATTCACAAACCATTTTTGCATTAAAAAATTCTTTAAGGAATAGTTTATATCAATCTGTATTGCGCTGTTCAATGAACTCCAAGCCCCCTGCATGTAGCTATGTGGAAAAGAATGAGGTAAGAAAACCCCGGCACACTGCAGAGCAGGTATCAGGGGCAACAGATATTCAACAAAATAAGTCAGATACAGCATGAACAGACGACCAGATGTGGGTTGCAAAGTGGCTGTGTGCAGGCTAAAGCACCCTGAACAGTAGGCCCCATATGAAATGAGCTGGACCGTTAGCTGATGAGGACTGGCATTGAGATCAGCTGATATGCAAGGACTGGCAGAGCTCGACTTGAACGCCTGCCTGAACTAACTTCATGCTTCATATTGTTGTTTCTCAGCTGCCAAATGTCAGCGAGTACTGAGAAACACCCAGCAGTCAGCTGGTTTTCCTGGGAGTTCAAGAGTTTGTGTTGCTGCTGATCAGAAAAAATCAACCATTAAAGAGAAACCTCATCCTGGCTGCTGGTTAAAACTGAAATATCTTATTTTATCTAATGATATGCAAAGAATGTGATATATGTGTGTTTAACAGAGCCTTGACTGAATTAGATCCAACAACAAAAGTAATTAGTTAGTAATAAAAAAAGCTTAGCAAGTTTAAAGTAAAAGAGTAAATAGTTATATTTTAATTAACTTGCAAAAAATAACACTTTTTCAAGAGTACTTATTAGGGGAAAATGTCAATATTAACACATATTGGACAATACGTGAGATATTGTAACTTATACATTGATATTATTAGCATCTAAAACGATTTAGTCTCAGGTGGAATAAAATAGACTATACTGTGTTGACTGACACTTTCAACATTACTAACCTTTGCTTAAACTGCCAGAGATGGTCAGTGACTCGTTGTACCTATTAGCATCATTTGTCTATGGGGAGAACAAAATATTCAAATGAGAACAGTCAGAACTTACTGTGGATAATTATGAATAGACAAACAAATTACAGTATGAGTCAGATCATTAAGTTATTATTGTTGCTGACAGGTAAGAGAAATCAAGTGAAAGTAATGTGATATCTGATGTAATGAATTTAATGAAGTTAAATTTTAGTTGACTGAACAGCACGTTATGGAGCTGCAAACTCATCCTGATAAACTAGGAACTTAGTGTGTACAGCTTCTTACATGTTCCATGGTATCAGCAGCACTGTCTGCACCAGTAAAAATGTGTAATACTACCATTTTAGTACCAACTTCAAGATATGTTGAGGAGGTAATTTAGCCTTTAAATCAGCTGTGCTGGATCAAGGACACATCTAAAACCTGCAGGACACCGCCCTCGAGGCCTGGCCTTGGACACCCCTGATGTAGGACAATCAGTCAATCAATTATACATACTCTTGATCTTAACTCGTTATGTGTATAAAGCACATCTGTCCACAGAATCAATTTCTTTTATTCCAAGCTCTTCACCACCATGGCCAAGACCAAAGACACCAGGGACAAGATTAAAGACCTATTAGGGTAACTGTTGCTATTATTATTTGAAAATGAAAGACAAATAAAATGACCAGCTATTGACCAGGAGCTCCGTGTAAGATCTTACCTCATGATCATGAGAAAGGTGGTGGCGGCCTGTTACGATCCGGCTCAAAAGCCGCAACATAAATATGGAGACGGCCTAGAGGTTAGCGACCGTAACACAGCCCAAAACTATGGATTGTCGTGGGAGCTTTTAATGTTCTGTTGGAACCACAGTCACCACCATTTGTCAGCGATCTGTTGAGGGCCGTGTGTCACTCTCAGCCAGATCACTGAAGATAGGTTGTGGATGGATCCAGGGGATTTAGGGGTGGTTGTAGCTCAGGAAGCAGAGCAGGTCATCCACTAATTAGAAGCTTGTCAGTTTGATGCCAAACATCCCTGGGCAAAATATTAACCCCAAGTTAAGTCCCATAACAGTGTGAACGTGTGTGTGAATGTTAGATAGAAAGTACTTAAACTCAGAAAAAGATGCTTGTTTGAACTGGTGTGAATGGGTGAATGGGGCATGTTATATAAAGAACTTTGAGCACTCAGGTAGAGTAGGAAAGCGCCATATAAGAACCAGTCCATTTACCATTTTCCAGGATGACAATGACCAAAAATATACCTACAGTGCTACAAAGGATTAGCTAAAGAAGAAGCACACAAAGGTCATGGAGTGGCTGAGTCACTCTCCAGACCTCAGTGCTATAGAAAATCTGCGTAGGACCGGAAGCTTTAAGTTACCAAGTGACAGCCAGAAACCTAAAGGATTTGGAGAGTTTCTTTAAGAGGAGTGGGCCAAATCCCTCCTGAGATGTTACAAACCTGGTGACCAACTACAAGAAATGTCTTACAATTGCGCTCCCTGCTAGAGTTTCTCCACCAAGTCCTAATTTTGCTTGATGATCAAACATTTATTCATTCAATGATATGTAAATCACTTTACTG
Source organism: Rhamphochromis longiceps (assembly GCF_057381845.1). Classification (NCBI taxonomy): domain Eukaryota; kingdom Metazoa; phylum Chordata; class Actinopteri; order Cichliformes; family Cichlidae; genus Rhamphochromis; species Rhamphochromis longiceps. The sequence continues at coordinate 18,191,321 of NC_140563.1, forward strand.
TATAATAATTAAGTAACGTGTATGTGTGTTTTTTGTTTTGAATTTTTGGTTGATATTCTGTCTCTCGCCATTAAAATGAAGCTACCATAAAAATTAGAGACTATTTAGTTACAACTGGTGAGAAAAGCACTGAGGAAATCAAAGCACAAAATAATGAGGACAGAAGGCATTAAGAACCATTCTTCACTGTCATCTATTGGAGGAAGTGGATTTCCTTGGCTGTGAAGCGGCCAGCTTCTCGTTAATCATTTGGGCACGTAAAGTGTTCCACAAAGTTGATGGATGTGTGAAAGAAATCTTGTCCTTTGAAGACTGATGTCACAGCATTGTTAGTAATTAGACGCAGTGGTCTCACCGGAAACACTTTCGGATACCAAAAGCTCTTTCTTTGACACAAAACATCTAGTCTTCAAGTCACAGCTATTACTTTTTGAAGTCTCTCTGACTCTTCTCTTTCCCTCTCTTCCAAGAGCTTTTATTTCATCGACACATATCTGCTAACAGAGCGGTGGTGTGGCCGGCGGTAGGCCAAACAGAGGTTTGCCATAGCTTTGCATTGCATAATTTTTCATATATTGCGATAAATGTTAAGTAGAAAGAACTATACGCCTCAGAAATTGCTCTTAACAGTCAGTCCAGGCTTCTGTTAAATATGTAAGCATCTCAGATAATGAAACTTTTTGAAATAAACTTAGACAAAAGAATGAAACAAGACCAAGAATGCATCTGCAAACAGGGTCAAACTTCTCAATAAAAATGCAGGATTCGCACATTCCAGTTCCTAAAAGCTGACAATATTTTAAAAGAATAGTTACTCAGTGTTGAAGTCAGGCTGTCTAATCTGATTATGAATTTCAACCTTCTGGGATGAAGTTATTGTTCTTTTCAGTAAAAAAAATCTCCCCACTGTAACTCCTCTGATGCCTCCCTGATGTGTTATTCATTCACTCTTCAAACCTCCTGTGAGGCTTTTCAGTCCTCTTGTCCAGTGTCCCAGCTCTTTCACTGGGTATGTGCAAAAAAGAACAGAGTTTGAGACAAACCGGTTATGGCAAGAAAAGCAGATTTACATAGTGACAGAAGAAACAAATTCTCTTATGAAATATTTGAAATGTTCAGCTTTAAAGCCACATAAAAAAAACCCTCATTTGGTGCTTAAATCTTCTATTTTTCCTAATTATATGTTTCAATTTTAGGGGGAAAGAAAAGACTGAGCTTAATTCTATGACGAGAACGATAAGTCCCAGATGTGCAGCTTTCTTATACTGCAACAACCGCTGTATGGCACACAGGTGCCAGTGCCTCTAGCTATCACTTTAACACCTCTTCATCCGCCCATCCACAAACCAGCTTTTATAATCTATGGTGCATTTTAGAGTTAGCCACATGCCTGCACTAAATAGCTTATTTAGGTTTAGTCTAGCTACTCATGTGCTTGTTATTCCAGACAGATGTTTTGGCTAAACATCTGCAATATCTGCGTAGTTTCCCAGATATTGCAGGGTCTGCTCAAAATCTGCACGTGTCAGTTCTCTGTTGTAATCATCTACACATTTGTACATCTATACCATCTTTCATATGTGAATTATTTATTGTGAAGAGTAATTTTCATAAAAATGCATCAAACGAGGTTGGCTCTTGATACCCTGACTGTTGCTTGCAGTGTGAAAAAGTTCTGGTTAGGAGTTTGCTGGTAATTATTTATTGTTTATTATCGGGTTTTTTTTAAATGTGAATCATTATTATCATAATATGTTTTTTATGGGTTGTATTGCTTGTTTGGTCTCTGGCCTCAGTCTACCTTTTGGAGGTTTATGCATACAGTTAAGTGATTGATAATGACCAAGAATGACCTTGATTTAGGTTATAAAAAAAAAATAAGGTAAAAATTGTGTAAGATTCACTGCCATCTAAATATTTCACCCCCTTTCCAAGTGTCTACCCAGTAAAACAAATAGTCATTGAATGATTTGCCTCTTTATACATGTCAATGCTTCTTGTTTCTTCCCTTGGTCATTCATTTTCTGTACCAAGTATTTTGTTCTGACACTGATTTATGTCTTTAATTATTTTGCCCTCGGAGGCCTAAACCTCGTTTCTCTTTTCTCATCTGATCAATTTCTGTAATTTCAGACCTTCCTTTAGAATAAAATGACTTGGTCTACATAATAATTTAGTGATCAGCTTAACAGTATAGGTTCAGGTTCTTGGAAAAACACTGGATCTATGCTAATGGTCATCAAACCAGGTCTTGATTGATATATTCTGAGGTGGCAAAATTCACCATTTGCTACAGGGGAAGTTGTCAAATACTGTTTTTATAGGGAAATGAATGCAGCAGCACGATCCTGTCTTTTTTTCTTCAAAATAATCTAATTTTTATTCAAAGGTACATGTGGGTCAATATACATTGACAAAATAAATGAGTGACACATACAGATGAATACATGGCTAAAACAAAAACATAAAATCTTTCGGTAAACTGAATTAATAATGAAAAAATGACACTGGTGTACTCAGCACATTTGGAGCTCTGCAAGAATCCTTACACCGTACAAAGTACTTCTTAGTTAAAGTGTACACTAAACAAAGAAAGCAGTGGAAGCTCACCAACATGTCAGGTGATTTATCAACCAGTCTGAACTTCCCTCCCCTCTCTGCTGTACCCCAAACTTAAGCAAAGCCTAAGCTCGAAAGCTGAAGCAGTTCCAGAGCTGCTCTGCCTCTCATGGGTCGCTGGTTTTGAACTCTGCAGTCATAACAGTGATCTAGACCTCCTGATACACATCGGGGCCTTGCCTTAACCAGCCTCTTCTCGTGGTGTTGCAAAATCTTCTTTATTTGACACATATTTGCACATGTACGTGTGTCAAGTGCAAAGATTGTAACATGACAACAGAGAATCATTCCTCCCAGGGGGGTAATGGATTGTTGACCATCAATTTCTCCATGACCGTCCACAGAATCCTTTATTGTTGTGCAGTGTTGCAATGTCTGCTGTTGCACTGCATGCGTATAATGAACTCTTATCACTGTACTATAATTAATATGGCGATACTCAATCAGCTCAGAGGAAAATTCAATAAAAAAGTCACTGGGAGGTGGATAGGGGAGTTACTGTGTCCCTCAAAGAGTTAGCATAACACACTGACAAAGCAATCCCCGGTCTGCGACCATTCAGGTGGTTCTCATGGTGCATTGATCAAGAAGCTCATCCACCTGACTGCTTGCACTACAGATTAGCGCCCCCACCCCATTTCCTCAACGCAGCTTCATAAGATGCTGAATTCTTAGTTGTTTAAACACAGCAGTCTGTCAACCTTTTCCATACTCCCATTGAGTGAGGCACTGTCTGCCTCAGCTCTGCAGACAGCTATAAAACAATGTTAAAGTACACTCTGTCACCCATCTCCTGAGGGCTGATGAATTATGTTATTATGCCAAAAAAACAAACAAACCCAAAAAGAATTCTTCGTTGCTGAAATAAATCAGACAGCAAAGGCTTTAATTTCACATTATTGCAATGGTTGAAAAGCCAAATGAGTGAAAACATGGTGAATTCTTGCTGTTTTACAAGTACAAATTTTGTATTTAGATGTCCTCTTTTCATGGTTGGGACACTGTGTTTATAACTCTGCTGAGCTCATTACATGACAAGCAAAGGCCTAACAAGGAAGGCTTGGACTGCACTGTACAAGGAAACAATCAGCCTAATTCCAGTTCCAGTCTCTGACTTCTTAACACTCTTTTTCCATTAATAGAAAGTGTCTGCTTCCGCACTCTAGCTCCACTGACTAGTAAAGGGGTTAAGCAAACAGAAGTGAGACAAAGCATGTGTCTTTAAATTAGGAGAAGGTTGCTGTCAAGGTTAAGGTCTGCTGCCATAAAGGCCAAATTTAATTCCTCACATGATTGTATCAATTACGCTAAAATGAGAAGGCAAATCATACAGCTGAGTGAAGCGAGATCATGTTTAATGGCGAAATTGACTTTCAGACACCAGGGATGTGTCACTATACTGCAAAAAGACATCACACTAATAAATGTAATGGAGAACAGATGATGATCTAAACAGAAGGCATTCGACCGTTTCACACCCGTGGTGTCCGGTGTGGCCACGCTCTCAACATGACACTTGCGACATGGGTCATGTGACTGTCTTTCTGATTAAATTTCACCGAGAAATGTATTCCCTTTTTTGCACTTGTCAACAGGCAATCGTGCATCCACACCCCTCAATAAAAATAGTGGGTGTTGATTTCTTTTGACAGCTGGCCACACTAGTGTTGATTTATTTTATTCCTGAAAAATGTCTTTGTCCGCTGTGGCATATGGAAATAGCATGAATGTGTTGATATGATGCGGTCAATTAAATCAAACTCAGCTTTTTAACCCTTGTTGTTTGATTAGTGGGAAAGAACTAGCATTTTAGCATCAACCGCTAACATTTACCGCAGCCATCAATCTGCCATCTGATACCATACCATGACCGAATGCCACACTGTTCACCAGTAACCATCGTGTTTTTCTTAAAATATGACTGGGATGCTAAATCCTGACCGTTCCAACTGCAGAGGGTAATTTACAGAGTACAATCCCCATGGGCCACAGACAGGACAACTGCTCTACTATTTGTGACCAGCAACCAAAATAACAGTGAGGTTGGGGTGAAAATAGATAACATGCCAGGCCTGGAGGTTCTCCACTTCCATTATAAACAGTCAAAAGCTGAACCTGCCTTTGGAAAAAAAAACTGTCATGTTAGACAAGAAAAAAATGGGAGGATGAGAGAAGACTGACTGGCAAAATAAATACATTAACATACACTACATTAAGAAGATTGCACGCTTGCTTCAGTGCTCTATTGTCTTAATGACAGGAAACTGGATACTTGCCAAGTCCAGTTTGGATTTGGGAGACAGACACCTTTTCAGCAAAGCTTATAGCCAAGGCCAGATCAAGGAAGCCTTAAACATCCCTTATTTATGCTGCTATAAGCTCAGGCTGTTGGGGGATTTCCCATGTAGTGAGCACATCTCCTCCTCTTTCCTGTGTGTATTTTTCTGTGTTTTTTATGCCACTCTTGCATGACGTGAATTTATGTTTTCTGTCTCCTATATTTTATGAAATTTAAATTAATTTAATAAAGTTGAATTAACAGCACCAATGTGGCAAATAAACTGTTCAGACAGAGCAAAAACTGCTCAGCAACACCAAAAGGCCAAAAAAGATCAAAGAAGACCCTAAAGGGTATGATGACAGGATTATTTCCATGGTTAACATCCAAGTCAGGAACAAGCTTGAGAAGGTAGGCGTCATTTTCACAGTCTAGACTCAAGAAACAACTTCATGAAAATACATAGGATTACCACAAAGTGCAAGCATAGCACATCATCTGTCAAAGGGGGTGAAAGAAATGTCATGAATTGGGCATGTATGGCTGCCCGTGGACCTGGGCAACTAGTGTTTATTGATGATGTGACTGCTGACAGAATCAGCAGGTTGAGTTGTGAAGTGTAGAGCGACTGTGCTCTCTGTTCAGATTCACCAAAATGCTGCAAAACTGATCAGGCAGTCCTGCACAGTGCAAATGAATAATGACCCAAAGCACTGCAAAAACAACCCAAGAGTTTCTCAAGACAAAGAAATGGGATATTCTTCATTGATGACCAAACAGAGCATGCTTTCAGTTATTAGATACAAAACATAATGCAGAAAGACCCAAAAACAAGCAGCAATGAAGTCTGATGTAGTAAAGAGAGAAAGCGGATATTCATAGTTGTGGCATTGATTGTCCATAAGTGGTGTTTTAGGGTTTGTCAATGTTAATGCAAAGAAAGCTTTGTTTTTGTCAGATTTGCCTCTGGTCTGCCTCACATTCCCAGTCGTCTTCATTTATGAACAGTAAATGTAATTAATGGGATTTATCATTTATTTATTCAGTGCAAACAAACAGATCTAATATTGTTGCGGTGGTGCTGGAGTTTATCCCAGATGACATGAAGCAAAATTCAGGTACTCCCTGAGAAGACCTACCTATCATACTTTATCATAGATCAAAGTTTTCATTAAATGTGTAATATAATTAAATATCTTCCAACCAGAAAATTTTAGTATTAGGGGATTTGTTGTTAAGCTTTATAAAATGAGAAAATGGAAAAGAAAAATACTCGCGATTAAAATTTAATTTGTACTGTTGGTAAGTCCAATCATTGATTTCAAATCATTTTCTTTCAGAAATAATACCAGTATTACTGAAGGCCACGAGTTGTACGTGAGACATGGCAAATCATTTGTAAGCTTTGACAGTGTCAGTCTGTCTAAAGCAGGGCTCATCCTTTTACACACCCGCTGAGCTCACTGTTATTCGGCACTCACACAAAGAATCACTTTGCTTTTCGCCTCATTTCATTCCCTCACAGAAGGATTAGGGCCTGAAGCATAAAAGTGTTGCACAGACATAAACACACATGCACGCATCTTTTTTTTTTTTTAAACCTTCTTTCTCAGAGACCAAAAACTTATTTTAGTTTAGAGTAAGATACTGTTTCATTTAGCTAAATTCTTAAAACAATAGTTGGATGAAAAGAAAGACTAAATAAAAAGCAACAGCCACCAATCCATTGGTTTAGTCCATCATGCAGACTGGAAACATAAGTAAACAGCTCGCCAGGCTGTGTGCAAAAGACCCAAAATCCTACCGGCACCTCATTTATTTTGAAATTTAATCCCAATTTCTATAATCCCAGCTGAATTTCTGTCTCTGACTTAATCTCTAAGCTTAAAATGATATGGCATGAGCAAAGTTCAGAGCCAAACTGTTTATTATAAACATATCTTAACATCTTCTGTACTTCTCCTTATTTAGTTGTGAGGATCCTTTCCTTGAAACGCACACATACACTGTCTGCCTGAGTCGAATCTGTCAAACCGGGCTTTCACTGAGCCAATGTGTCCACTGATGAAGACCTGGTTCGTTCACAGTGAAAGATGGCAGCTTTTCGTGAGCCCGGGAACCTTACAGGCACAGATAGCCTGGTCTCTGAGATATTAGGAGGTCTAAAATTAGTGTTATCAAAATGCTTCACGATAAGAAAGCCTGAGAATTCACACTGCACACTGGTAGTCACTTTGCTCACAACCTTCTGCTGCTCTTTGAGTATCTCACACTGTGAGCGAGCAAGAGATAATGCGTTTTTACAGACAGACTGTTTAAATCTCGCTGAGAGTTCTCCATCAAGGAAGGCACCATATAGCACACAGGTCAACCTTACAGTTATGCACAATATAAGGATGCTATCAAGCTCAATAAAACTTTACCGGCACTAATAGCATTACAACCATGCACTAATATAACCTTGCGAGTGCCAAGTGGTCAAGTGTTTTCAAGCATTCAACACTCCACAGAAGTGAGCTTGAAGTTAAAACCCTCTGCTACCAATGGAGCGCACATTCATCACGTGTATCCAGTGTCTGAGACATTTGGCTATGTACCGACTTTACTATCTTAAATATTAATAGCATTAGATTCCCATTTTTCATTCATTTTATTGATATATTTTATTGAACATTTTTAAACACTGACTAAACTAAAACAAGTAAATCCAGTGAGAAAACCTAATGAACTCAAGCCAAAATTCAGCAACAAATAAGAAAAACCCCCAAAATATAATAACTCTGTCAATCACTTCCTCTCTTTTACACTGAGACTATCTATAGCCAAAAGAGAAAAAAAGGAAATGCCTTCAACACCTGGAAACTGTCCCCTTTTTGTACGTTATCTCGAAACACAAGTAGACAGCCAGTCTCCTTAGCTCATGGAATCATGTAATCTTAATGTGCATGTGCTTGCTTGTCTGTGTGCATGTTCGTGTGTGCGCTTTGTATGTGCCTCACTTCTCGCTACAACAAGGTTAAAATCTGATGTCAGATATTGTTCGCGACCTTCATCATATACACAACTTCAAAGCCCTTGAATCTGCAGATCGAATCTTGATTGCGCACAGCGCTCAGTTCTCCATGCGTTCATTTTAACTTGCAATTGTGTCAAGTATTCCCACGATTTGATGACAGATACATTTGGGCAAAAAACAAAACAAAACCCAGATACAAACGTGAAACTTTTGCAAATGCACAAAAGGACGTGGAACAATTGTTTCATAATGAGAAACTTTATTTTCCCTTTATTGAGCAAACTTAAGAGATCCAACATAATCCAAAACAGATAGCGGTGATTGAGCACATGAACACAAAACAATTTTATGATTACACATCAGTTACCTCCAACAGAACACAATATTCTGTCAGATGTGTGAGCGGTGAGCTTTAGCTTGGTCGTGACATCAGAGACACAAAAGAAAAACGCTCTGCATTCCCTTCTTTCCTTTCGCCACCTTTATCCATACTTCAAGTGGAAGAGAAAAGGTGAAGGGGGGGCAAAAGGGACTGGTTCAAATTCAAAACAGTGTAAATCCTATGGCATGAGTCCATGAAGCAGTCCTCTGGAGGAGGAGGATGGTGTTTGGGGGATTAGCCCCAGTACAGGTGGTCTTCATTTAGTCTTCTACCCCCATCAGGGGGCCTGTGAGCTGCTGTAAGAGCTCAGCACATGGTCATCACAGCTTCCATCCAGTTCTGATCTCCTCTCTACCCACTTCGACTATGTGCTTTATGGTGGTATCTACCTGAGCGTTGCAGCTCATAAAACATGGACCAAATCTGTATTAAGCATGATAGGAACCATGATGGACTGCGTTTTTTGTCATGTAGTCTGTGGTTTTGCAGCTGTGGGGTTAGACTATTACTGCAGAAAAGCAATAAAGGAAATATGAGTGGTACTTTTCATGTGTAATGATATGTTTTAGTAGAAACCTACTGCGTTTTTTTTTTTTAATGTAACTATAGACAGTTTCATATAGATTAATAACAAATGAAGTGAAGGAGAAGACGAACATGACAGCAATCAGAATAACAGCAATGTTAACAATGAACTGAAAAAGAGGCCAAACCCAGGTCAGACTTCATTATGAGTAGCCCACTATACCAGGTCTTGAAACCAGTCTTCCAGGTATTATCCCTGTGCTTGTTAGAGTCTGGAGTTGTGTAAACAGGTCTAAATGGCAGGGAAGTTGCTGAAGATCTGAGAGTACCTCTGATCAAAGGAACCTTTACATGCAGCCTGTGTCAGTGTTGTGCATTTCCCAGAGTGAGATGACAGACATAGATGTGTCTGGTGTGGTTCTTTCAGAACCTTCCTGTATTTCAACAGCCTCTGTTTGCTCAACACAAACAATGGAAAGCCCACTCACCTGCACCTATAGCTCATACAATACCTCACGTGAACTCGAGGCCACTACTGTATATGTCCTGAAAGACGCACAAATGCTGATATTTCTAAGAAACACTGTACACAGTTCTATACAATCTGTGAATTTTGAAAATACTCCACGTCAGCTAACTGCACACATGATGTGTTGATGGACAAATTCTCTGTTATAAATTTTTGTGAGTTAAGATGCCTTTTTCCTAGACGCCTCTTAAGCAAACAAAGAAATGGGAATAAAAAAAGAGTAAGGGTGAAAGAGACAGAGCTGATGGGGTTGGGAAGCTCAAGACAGCTTCCATGGTCAGCAAGAGCCTTCTTTTAAAATCCCCTTAACAAAAAATGTCTTTCCAGGAAGTCCAAACTCTGGACTGATTTTGCAGATTATTGTTCGAGGTGACACTGCATGAGAGCTCTTTTGGATCGGCTGCTTGCACGCAGTCCAATCCCGAGGTAAAGGGACCACCCATTAGCAGTGTCTGAAGAAATGCCCATTCAATTTCTGCTCCTATTCATAGACCTGCCTGTCTCTCTGGGCTTGCTCCTACACAGGGATTGTGTGACTGTGGGGTTGGGGGAGTGACAGAGTTTCTAAAAGCAGTGGTCTAGGGAATGAAGTCTGGTTGCTGTGAGCTGCCGAATAGGCCAGAACAAGTCGGAGTCGAGGGGTTTCCTGCTGCGGGAGAGCACAGCTTTGATTCACCATTCAGCGCCACAGTCGTGCCCCGAAACAACCGACAGCCGACACCCCGGGGGCCGGGCTCGGTGAGAGGAAAGGTTAGCGCATGTTGCGCATGGTGATGACAGTGACATTGACAATGATGCGAGGACAATGTGGCAGCAAGCAGCTGTGTGGGAGGTGACAGAGGGGTGAGGAGAGAGGTTGAATTTTGTTCTACTAACAAACTTGTTGGAGTGCTTGAGTGAAAAGAACAGACTTTCTTTAAGAAGTGTGTGTGCATAGAAGCTGTATTTTTAAATTCTCTGTCTGTGTGTGCACACTGATGTGACTTTTTTGTATCTGTATAAGTATATACCTACCACTTGGTAATTAAAAAGTTCATTCAGTTCATTTGAAAAGGGTGTTTACGTCTGGCTCTGTCATTGTCCTAATAAGTGCTGTTGAGGTTAAAGGGCAGATCTGACACAGGCCTCGTGGCTCCAGCAGATACAATCAAGCCCACCTGAGTTCAGCTTCACACGTCTGCTTCATATTACCGTTGACCGCATCTGACAATGTGGCTCACATTATGGGATGCTCCACGGCGCTGCGGTGAGATCGGAAATTGATTCGGATAATGCGCATTAAAGGGAATGACCTAATTATTTGGCAATTCGTGAGCCACGCCAGCCTCTCAGAGATCACCTTTCGTATAGACCCCACTGATTGTTAGTACATTTTGCTGGGTGTCCCCTAAGAAAAATGAAATTTCCTTTGGGAGATTAACAAGCTTTTGTAAGGTTTCCTTCCCCTTCAACACTTGGCGTGAAGCCTAAATTACCCTGTAGGTTTGTGTTACAGCTCAAGCAGCTGAGCGCATAGCAGGCCAATCCGAACCCACTTTCACAATCAATAAGACATCAAGAAATGGTCTCAGGGAAAGAGAGAGGCTGAATGCTTGTTTATTCTGTCTTCCACCTACAGCACCAAGTGTCCCGTTATAGGAAATCCTCAAATCCTGAGATCAGATCATAAAAGTATCATTGGATATTAAGCTTTCCATTGCTATCGACCTTTTCTTACTTTGACTAAAGATATTTAACTGATCCAGTTCTTTTCATATTCTGCCACACTGTAACTACATGTTTCCTGGACTGCCATTGTAGTTTAAAGTGATGCTTAAATGCCCTGTTGTTTAAACAAAAACAGTTCTCCCACAGGACATGGACACAGTGTTGACAGGGAGGGTGACTGAGATTTTATCAGCAAACAAGTAGAAACAAGCCTCTACACACTGAGCTGACTTTTGCCATTAGAATAAAAAGATAGTAGATGCACAAAAATGCGCAACTGCATGAGCAGTTTGCACAAACACAGTGAATGCAGACAGCCTGTTCTTGCACCGCAGTAACACACTGCATGTAAACTGCATCGAAAAAGATGACCCGCAGCACCTCCACTTTGAGGATGACTTCAGTGAACCGGAGTACCAAAGGTCTGCGTCCAATTAAGTTGGAGGTTTTTTTGTTGTTTTTTTAATGATACGTACAAACTCGGCAGAAAAGTCTTCCCTTAATATTGCCAATCCCATCAGAGAAGAGGCTAAAAAACACAGAACACCGCTCTTCTCCTTGAGCTTGATGGGGCCCAGAGAAGGAGCCCCCAGAATGCTGATAACTCCCCCCACTATTCACCAGTACTCTCGGTTCATATTTTTGTGGAGGTCCATTGACTTTCTCCTTTTCAGTCTCCCTTTAATCCCTGGGTCTGTATCCTCAGTGGCTTTCTACAGAGGGGCTATTATTCGGGGCCTTATTACTACGCCCCTCGCGGCTTATCTCCTTCCTGGTGACAGTCTTTTCAAGCCTCTCCCTAATGACCTGGGGAAGCTCACATGCTCAACTTCCCAGGGCTGCGGGGCCTCGCTGATGTCAGAGGGGGTGGCCCCCATGCAGGGGCTCCTGGTGCTGCTAAAGAAGAAAAGAGAGAGAGAAAGAGAGGCAGGAAACAGTCCTGCCAAAGCCTCCATCACACATCTTTGCACCTACCCTCTACCTTATGTCACGTCACGCAGGTGGCCAAGGCAAACCTTATGTACAGGAGGATTCTCTGAAGTGACCCTCAGCTTCCCAGTCGTAGTGTCAGAGTCCATTCAGACTGTGAAGATGTGGTATCTGTGTTTATGATCCTCATCTTCAGTGTCAGAATCGCTTCATCATGATATGAGAAAAAGTGCTGTGAGGTTAAAGGATCCAGTTTAAAGGATCCAATCCTCCTGTTAATATTCAAAAGTGGTCTGCTGGCACAGACTATGTTACGTTCTGTATTCTCGAGCCTTGATTAAAAGTCCCCTAAAGCCAACCATTCATCTTTGTCACAACAAGCGAGGGGGGTTGAACTGCATGTATATGAGCGAACGTTTTCCATTCTCCCAACATTTTCTTTTCCCAAGTAAACCAAGACTGGAACTCCAGCTGGGACCTCGTGCTAAATTGGCTCGAACTCCATTCAGCATGTTCAAAACATTGCAGTAATATCACGCACGGAGGCTATTGAAGCACAGAAAGCTCCAGCCGTTTGTGGATCAGCTCGTTCATTCACATGTGATTTCAATTCACGCAAGTGCCACAGGACTCAGTGAGGAGGAATGATCCCTCTTTTAGGTGATTGTGAGCGAACATGGTATCCTACTGGTGTACCTTTTAATTATTATCCCCCCCCTGCCTTTTTCCTTGTTAAACCTCATGGTGTCTTTGGAAAGGTTCGAAAAGGACACGGCAGGCGATTAGGCCTAACGCTGAGATTGGCTTTCCCATTAAACAATAAGCTGATTACAATTCGGTCCTCGGGGCAGACACACTGATGTATGGTATAGAAAGAGATGATGGGAAATGTGGCACAGGTGTCTTCCTGCTTCCTCACATGGCAGGCAGGCCTGTCACCCCGAGGCAAAGAGGAAACAACAGTCTTTAGTGTTTGGTTTGCATCTCCGAATCATAAACTGTTTAAGAGTTTGGGAAACATGTTGAGCTGGTCCAATTAAGAAAGTAATGACTTTAGTGAAGCCATTTACAGTGCAAAGGGCTGGAGACATGCAGGGAGCCCTGGAGGAATTAACCGAGTCATCTTCTAAGCTTTGCCTGTGCTGCCCTTCTTTTTTTTTTCTTCTTTTTTAAATTCCCATCTGGCCCATCTGAAAGGCTGTAAATAAACATACCTTAGTACTTCTGCTATTCACAGAGTGTGCTAGCCAACGTCTAAATACTAGTATGTAAACCTGGATCCCACTTTGTTGTTGCTGTGTTTCTGTATGTCGACAGAAGCTAGTATATTATTCAGAATTTTACCACACAGATAAAACATTACAAGCATGTAATGTACTTTTTACTTTGACCAAAATACACATTACCCACATGAAACTTTTTCATCCACTCAAACGCACCTATCAAGGGAAGACTGTGGAAACCATTTGAAGCAGCCCATTGCTGCCCTTTAACCCTTTGCTTTGTGTTTTCTTTTAGCTACACCTAACTTACTTTTAATGACGCTAAAGCACTTACCCTCCCCCGTCTCCATCAGCAAGGTAACTGAGGAAACAGGAGAATGTCCAGACACTGAGGAAAAGAAAGAAAGCAAATGCATCAAGTGTCTGAGTGAAAGTAGAGACCAGAATCCTACAACACACCCAGAATTTCAGTAAAGCATCTCTGTACTGGTGCCTGACTGGGATTAAGCTAAAAGATTAAATCCATCAACGTGAAGAGCCATTACAGACTTTAAGAACAAAGTCCTCCATTTGTAAATTATGGTGAATGGATTGGTTCATATACAAGGTTTTTCTACTCTACTTGAGCACTCAAAGCATTTTATACATTCACACAAGCACTTTTCTCTATGTCTAACTGCTTTCTATCTAATATTTATCCATCAGGAGGAACTCAATGTTTAGGATTTTCTCCAAGGACATGGTGGCATTAAGACTGGAACACCCTCCATCTAGTAGATGACCTGCACTACTTCCACAGCCACCCCATCAGTGTTGCTTAAATCCTGGACATAGACAGGATATATGAAATGGAAGCACCAAGTCAGTCACTGTTTAAATTTCATTTTAGGTTTTATAAAAAAAAAAAAGTTCAGTGCTGTTATTTTCTTTAACAAAAACTAATGACGTGGGCATCTAAAGTGGCTATTAGCTGCCTTCAAATTTAGATTCACGTTAGCAGCATCAAACATTTTGAAATGTGGTTTAATTACGTGAAAAGCCAAAAACAGCACAAAAACACGATCTGTTTTCAGTAAACAGACACAACATCTTTAGACTAGTCCTAAATGAAAGTTACATACAGCATAGTGTTGTCTTAATCCCGACAAGGCATCAGCATATCCTGAGATCACACAGAGTGTTCCTGTCCTCCTGGCAACTCAGTTAAGCCAAAGAAGACCCAAGTACTCTGCTCCTGCATGGTAACAACTGGCATCAAAGGGAAAAAGGGGGTAAAAGGGGCTGTGATGATAATGGAAAGTGTTTTGACATCCAGGTTTAAGTAATTATTGGATTTAGATAAGAGGGGAATTCCATCTGATGTGAGGTAAAACAAACAAAACAGGAGATTGCAAATTATTCCACCAACAGCAGAAGTCCCATTGTAGCCTCAGGGTAGTGTTAAGCACTCACATTACATCATGGATGTAAACACAGGTGAAACAATGGAAAAATGCATGTAGCTACAGTGCTATAAAGCCCAGCGGCCTTCCTGCAGGGTCAGAATTGGGGCAGAAGGGTTTTACCTCAGCACAGAAGTATAATGCTGCAGCGGATTGTCAGCGAATGAATATGTGGCTATGAAATGTTCCTGAAACCAAACCGACTGTGACTCAACTTGTTCCACATCCTCCACTCCTGTGTGTTCTCTAATTAGAAATGTAACAGCAAAATATAACATGTAATCATGGCCTGGGAGGCCCTGGTCTTTTTTTTTTCCAGATGCAAGTGGAGACAAATGTAAATTCTCTTAAAGCAGTTTCTGAGTCTTAACATGTGGATGCATCTTTTTTGAAAGTGCAACTAAGGAAAAAAAACAAACAAACAAAAATAAAATATATAAATATAATTAAATAAAATTACTCACAGTATTTGACTGCTTATGTCCAGGACTATTACGTATTATGTAAATGTGAAGCTAGATAGGAGATTTTCTATCTATCTAAACTGTTTCCATCTTTTCCCAGCAGATATTTGTTTGCTTTATCTTTTTGGCCTCTAGCAATGGATGAGTCTGGACTAGTCTTCTGCAGAAGGAAACAAAGAGTTGTCCAAGGTCTCTGACCCAGAGTTTACAGCCTGAGAAAATATCAGAAAGTCTTTAGAAATCACAACAAATGACTCCTGTTACCCACGGACATTACCAAGCAGCCCCCAAACTGATTCCGAGCATACATACTAACCCTCTCCTTCCATCACAGTTAAAATAAATGACCCATAAAGGCCCAGTGAGTATCTTTTTGCATCAGTTAACTTTGGCATGTGTCCGAAACACCTCGCTTTGTCTTCTTTATCCCCAAGGACCTCTGTTGTGGTTTAACCTTTACAGACAGAATAGCTTTGCAACTGCTATTAAGCATTTCCAGGCTTTCATGATGCACATTAATCACTTTTGCAAAAATGTGTGGCGTGTGGTACTGTGTGCTGCTGTAGCTCCACATTCTGGATGAGATGTACTTTTACAAACAGCATTAAAACGTCTTTCTCACTGACTGAAGTTTTCCCTTTAACAGTTCTTGGCAAAGGAATTCTAAAGGAGTTAAAGAACGTTTTTATTGCCTCTCCAAAACAGACAATATAGTCGCATATAGAAGTAACAAACTGTTTACTTAAACAACAAGTAAGATGCAAATGTTGATTTTGTTAACCTTAGCATCTTTGCCCTTTTTTGCAGACAAACTCACAGGGCTATAGCAGTATTATAATGTGACAGTTTTTTATGGGAGTTTTTGAGACTTCTACGTCATCAGTGTGAATTTTTCCCCCTGAAAAACCAAAAAAAGTTGAAAGTGCACTTTTAAGCAATAAGTTGCAAAAAAAAAAAACCAATTCTGAGGTAGTAAGTATTATACAAATTTAAACTCATATGCAAATTAATTATATATTATATTAATTATATATATATTAAATACATTTTTAAAATAGTTTTTTGCTACACAGCTGTTGTCAGTGAAATGAGGCTTGAAAAAGTATCAGTAGTGATGATTGCAGCAGCTGGCTATAATGAAAAATGAGTTCCAAACTGGAAAATTCACATAGACACGTGAGAACAACTTGCTGAAAGATTTCTTGCTGATTAGTTGATGTCAAATATGTAGATGATACAAAACTTTTATTTACAGTGCCAAATGTTTGTTTGTTTTACGTTAAAATTATATAGTGTGTTATATGGAACAATCGCATAGTGACCTATATTACTTCAAATCAAATCAAATCACTTTTATTGTCACATCACATGTGCAGGTACATTGGTACAGCACATGTGAGTGAAATTCTTGTGTGCGAGCTTCACAAGCAACAGAGTTGTGCAAAATACAATAATGTAAACAAGCAAAATACAAGAATGGCTACATCTGAAACTAATAAATATATGTACAATATATAATAGTATATGCATTTCTGGATGTGTATACTAAATATTTTTCTACGTGTGTGTGTGTGTGTGTGTGTGTGTGTGTGTGTGTGTGTGTGTGTGTGTGTGTGTGTGTGTGTGTGTGTGTGTGTGTGTACACATATTTAACAAATTAATTGGAGTAAACAATAAATAAAATATATAAAAATATATTAATAGTTTCCTGATGTGTGCTCAGTCACCCAGGTAATGAACTCCCAGAAAGTTGATTGTAGGTCAAGTGTTCATCTGTAGGTCAGATGAACACTTGTGACCAAGTGACTTCTTCAGAGACTGAAGCAATGTAAACAGAGAGGAAAGGCTCAGTTAGGTCAAATTACACAAGAAATAGACTGAAAATCAATGGCAACACATCTGATGGAGGGATGAATCCAAATTTGACATTTTTGGTTCAAATTGTCACCAGGGAGGTCGGGAGATGAAACAACAGTGAGCAGTCTGTAAAACACGGTGGAGGCCCTGTCATTGTTTGGGGCTCCACTCCAGCCAGTGGTGTTGGAGATCTTGTCATAGACACAGAAAAGTATCATCAGATTGTGATGCAAAACCATTCGGAAAGCCACTGATTGGCAACAGCTTCATGTTTCAGCATGACAATGATCCTGTACACACTGTCAATGCAGTAAAGTCCATCGCCTTGAGAATAGAATAGAATAGAATTCAACTTTATTGTCATTGCACATGCACAGGTACAGGGCAACGAAATGCAGTTGAGGCCACTGATGTTGTGATTTAGTGCTGTATAAATAAAATTGAATTGAAGTGAATTGAATAAAAGCCTACCTGGATAGGAAAAGACACTGTGGAACACTATCAGTCATTGACTGGCCTCCCCAGAGCTTCAAAATGATTGAACCAGTATGAGATCATCTTGACAGACTCTAAGGAAAAGCTTTGGATGTCCTTTAAGAAACCTGGAGAGATATTCTTCAAGACTACTGAAGGAAATTTGACTAAGAGAGTTCAGACTGTGTTAGAGAATACAGATATTCATACCAAATATTGACATTTACTCCTCGAATTAGAGTTAGAATTGTAAAAAAAAAACTTTTGTTGCTCTATGTGCTGTATTTTCACGTGTTTGCACATGTTTTAATATGTTCCAGTCAGCCAACATTTCTTACGATCTCAATGAGTTAGTACTAAAAAGCTGATGAAATTTGATCAAATAGTTGATAAAAAAGGATATTTGGAAAAGTTGTACGTCGATCTGCTTATCACTATTACAAGCATTATCACGTCAAGCAAAACAAAACTGCAGAAGTATTAGCAGCAGTGCATATTGTGGCAATAATAAGTGATGACAATTTGTTACCCTGGTGGTGCAGGACATCTAATTAAAATATAGTTATCCAGAGCGCGACCTGTCTCTACTTCCCTGTTTTGCTCCTGCTCTGGTTGTATAACAGATGTGGAGAAAAGTAGGTGGCCAGTGTTTTAAAGAGAGCAAACAGTGTTATCCAGCATGCTGATAACATCTGTATTCCATCAATGACAGAGCGGGTGTGGCTGGTGGTTTCAAGGTTTTGAGATGTATATAAGTGTTTGTACATATATGTATGCACGATGGGTGTGGGGTACTCACTGGTGGGCTTAAGGTGGACCTGCTGGACAAATACTGAGGGTGATCTGTCAAGAATGGAAAGGAAACAAGTTGGCACAACCTTAATTCACCTACACAGTGAACTTTTGTCCGTGGGATCACGTGACTCCTTTTAGTTTGCGAGCACATGTTGAAACAACGTATGCAAACAACCACAACATCCTGCACTATAATACGACTTTAAAGATTATTCAGTCACACATTTGAACTCACAAATCCAGTTGTTTTAATGTAGTAATACGAGGGTCTATTGGTAAAAAAAAATAAAAGTTGCTCCAACATTATAGCTAGCTATTTGAGTATGTGCCCCAGAATTCCAGATCATATAGAATAAAGCAGATCGTGAGCTTCAATTTGTGCATTCTTTAAGTAATTTGGAAATCAGTCAACTTGCTCCTTACCCAGCAACTATTGTAATGATAAGCTGAAGCCTGTAATCTGTGGGTCTGAGTTTCCACAGAGCGCTGCAGTCGGTATGGATGCACCCTTACACTTGTCTTCAGCGACCACTTCTGCCTTGGCTTTTGATCTACTCTTCAATTATACCATGTAGCAATCATCTCCCCATGGCAGAGATGGTGGGTGAAGTTAAAAGGATTCACACTGATAATTTGCAAACACACTTGGCTATGTTAGGCAACCACAATTTGCCAATGTGTATTTTAAGGGATTTTGCAACTTTTTTTTGTAATTTGTAGATGTTCTTTTCCTGGTTAACACCCACCCTCTACAGTAGTAACTATGCCTGTAAAATCTAAAAAAAAAGATGATGTTGCTATGACTTGTGGGACATTGTGCATGATAACACCGACAGTGGGTTACATGTTAAATATTGCACTCCAGAACATGCAAGTTTTTTACACTTACTGGGTAGTAATGTTCAAGTATTAAAGAAAGCTAAAATAATCATTCAGAACATAGA
Source organism: Rhamphochromis longiceps (assembly GCF_057381845.1). NCBI lineage: Eukaryota > Metazoa > Chordata > Actinopteri > Cichliformes > Cichlidae > Rhamphochromis > Rhamphochromis longiceps. Next base: position 18,210,506 of record NC_140563.1, read on the forward strand.
AGAAGGATTTCTTAAATTATATATTTTTTTAAACTTGTTTAAAGCTGTAACCAACATATTAAAGAAAACTGGTTTGAAATGACTAGAAAGAGAAAGCACATTTCTCCCATATTGGCTTTTCTTCATTGGCTTCCTGTTAATTTTATGTTAAAGAGCTCATAGTACCATATGACCAGAATAGAGCACTTCAGTCTCAGGCTTACTTGTGATTTAGCCTCGTCTTCTCTGAAACCAGCTCCCAGTTTGGATTCTGGAGACAGACACCCTCTCTACTTTTAAGATTCAGCTAAAAACTTTCCTTTTTCATAAAGCATATAATTATGGCTGGATCAGACGACCTTGAATCCTCCCGTAGTTATGCTGCAATAGATCTTGGCTGCTTTTGAGTTCCCATGACGAGTGTTTATTCACCTATTTTCACTGTGTGTTTATACATGTGTTTATCCAACAATTTGTATTTAATAATTTGTTAATTTATGACTCTCCTCCACACTGTGCCTCTTATCTTGTTTATCCCCCTGCCAGAGGTTTCTTCCTATCAAAAGGGAGTTTTTCCTTCCCACTGTCACCAAGTGCTTGTTCATAGAGGATCATCTGATTGTTGGGGTTTTCTCTGAATTATTCAAGGGGCTTTACCTTACAATATAAGGCACCTTGAGGTGACTCTTCTTGTGAATTGGTGCGACATAAATAAGATTTAATTGAATTGGTTTGATTTTTGAAAGATCTAGTCTCTGAACTGAGTCACAGCTAAATAAAATTTTGAAAATCACAAACCCGACTTAGCTTCAGCACACCAGACTTTAATGGACAGCCACATTCATCAAAAGTAATAACAGATACTTAAGTTCTTAAATTAATTTAGAATAAGAGTTATACTACTGGTGCTTCAGGGGGAAAAGACTTACACAGCCCACGTGATCATGACAGGAGACTGCTTAATCCATAGACTGAGTCTGTGGTGGGTGTGCGCAGTCCAGCATATCATCCACAGCTACCATTATTCTGAGCTGTTCTTATTTACAGTCCACTAAACATTGCCACCAGCTGTTTTCACTGTGGATAAAAGATAAATCTATGGGATTAGCATGACTCAGCATTTTAGGTGTAGGTATAAGAGCTTGTGAGGCGTTAACCCCAAGTGTAGTCAATGCACAAAACAAAAAGCCTTTGGTTTTTTCAGATCGAGAGGGATCAGTCGCATGAGAAACATGCACATCTCTCACTATAATGAATAGAAGCTCAATGTTGGAGCTTGTGAAGGTGATTATGAGATTTACGACTTCACCACGAGGCTGCTGAAGAGTTGTGACCTGGATACTAATAGTTTTTTGTTGTATTTTTTAAATATGATTATTTTTATACACCTATGGCTGATATTCATGGCCTATTTAGTAAATCATTGAGTCAATGTTCAGCACTGTAGCTGTATTATATATTATGTTATATATCATTATCATGCAACAAAGAGCACACGGGCAAACCAAACAGGAAAAAGTTACAGTGTGTGTCAGTGTATCCACCCTTTTATTGCTCTTCTTTGCTCTCCCCACAGCGCAGACCTTAACCTCATCCATCAGCAAGTTCCAACAGGTTTTTAAATAAGGAACAAATAAGGTGCAGCATTGTTTTATAGTTTAAAGAATAAACCACCTGTGGCAGTGTTCTGTCATTTTTTGAGCCGAGACTATTGTCAAGGCCTCAGAGCTGAGGTCTAGACCTGCTTTGAAATTTCAGAGAAGTTTATTGTGGGAGATCAGAGCAAACCGCCCTAGTTTGCCTTGGGTTATTTATTCAGCTACAGAATGGCATTTTCAAGCACATCGCTACGTGACAATACAAGGGAACAGTGTAGAAAAGAGGTCAGAAAACCTTGAACAAAGTAGGAGTTTGTAAACCTTTAAAAATTGCCTTTTTGTGCATGGAGACTAGAGTAGATTAGCATCTCAAGGCACCTGGGATTGAAAGCCTCCTCAAATCTCAAAGAAAGTTCTTCTCAAGTGTTTTTTCAGACTTTCTCATGCAAACTTGGATGGCACAAGTAAGAATGAAAGCAGACCAATTCAGTGAGTTGACCCTTGACTCCTTTGCAGCAGTCAATCAACCTGCCATTGTCAAGGAGGAAATTCGTCATTTTTCTGTCAGAATCCAAAGACAATTAACCAATTTCCACCTCTGGTCATCTGCGCATTATGGTTGTTACTCAAAACATTTGCAAGTCAAACACATAAGATGATGTTTGCTTTGTAGCTGCAAAGCTACAGAGATTAGCACTGACGAGCGTTGGATTACAGGGTCCCTGCTGGGATGTCAAAGGGCTTCGCGGACTCCTTTCACCTCCACCCTCACTGGAGCAAAGCATCAGTGGCTGGGGTTACCTACCATCAATGATTTGCTTCAAGAGGATCAGAATGCCTTTTCAGTATTCAGAGTTACTACTGACCTGCAGCAGCGCCTCCCCCTCACCCATGAGTTACGCCCCACTTATATCTTGGCAAACCAATACAAAAAGATCCCTCACAGAAATCGGAATTCAAACAATGGAGGTTATAGGCTCAACGAGAGCCACTCCAGAGCTCAGACCACAGGGAAGTGAAGGCGTTGTGTACATACAAAACTATGTGGAAGCTATTATTATAAAACAGTTCAATTTTAAGACTTTGAGAGCAAATGTTAGCTGTGGCACAGTGGGTCAGCTTGATCAGACACTCTGACAGCTACAAATGTCACTTAGGACTAATAAGTGTTAGTCTGATGTTTCCTGTAAAGGAAAAAGGGTCAGAAAATTGAGATATTGATGTCGCTTCAATTCAGTGTTGTACAAAAAAATAAATAAAGCAACACTTCAAAAACACATCAGATGTCAGTGGGGAAAAATAATGTTGGATATGCACACTAATGTGGTTTGGGTAATGTGTTAGGAATGAAAGGATGCTGCATCATCTGATGGAAATGATATTATTAACCCACAGAGGGCTGAATTCAAAGATATCTCAAAAATCAAAGTGAAAAATGATGCAGCAGAAATGAATTACTTATCCAGGAACTGTCTACATAGTCTCATCACAAGCGGCCAGGCATTGTGGAGGAATCCAGAACCCACTGGGCAAGTGTAGAGTCTGACAATAGCTTCAAGGATGGGTCTTAACTGCTGTTGCCTAGCCTGTAGAAGTCTGTGTGTCCCTCCCCAGACCGTCACTGACGCGCCACCAAACCAGTCATGCAGAAGGATGTTATAGGCAGCATAACCTTCTCCACAGCTTCTCCAGACCGTTTCATATCACTCATGTGCTCAGAGTGAACCTGATCATCTGTGAAAAGCACAGAGCACCAGTAATAGACCTACTAAATCTACTATTCTATTGTAAATGCAAATCGGGCTCCATGGTCCAGGGCAGAGTGCACAAGGCCTGCTAGAGGACATCGGGTGCTGAGGCTACCCTCACAAAGTCTGTTTTCTGATTGTTTGGTCAGAGACATTCACACCAGTAGGCTGCTGGGGCTCATTTTGTAGCTCTGGCGGTCCTCATTCTGATCCTCCTTACACAAAAGAGCAGATACCGCTCCTCCTGATGGGTTAAGAATCTCAACAGCCCTCTCCAGCTCTAAATGCCTGGCTCCTGGAATCTTCTCCATGCTCTTTGCTGGGAGACACAGCAAACCTTCTAGCAATGATACGAATTCATGTGTCATCCTGGTGGAGCTGGACTACCTGTGCAACTTCTGCTGGCTCCAAGTATCTCCCCATACTACCAGCAGTGACACTGACCATAGAAAAATACAAAACTAATGAAAAAACAGCCCAAAAAGATGAGGAGGGAAAAAATGTCAGTAGACCTATGAAACCATTCCCGTTTTAGAGGTTTCCTCACTAGGAATAACTGTCTTGTGAAACCAGTCTTAATAAAGGACAGTGATCTGCCACAATGCTATGTTAATAGAAACATGCTCCAGATACACCACCTCACGTGGTCACAGTTTTTATTTACACTTACTACCCGGTAAGTGTAAAAACACTTACATGTTTTTGGAGTGCAACATATAGCATGTAATTCACTGTCCTCATACACAATTCACAGCAATTTTCTAGCTTATTGCTACATTTTTACATCTTCAAGGCCAAAGTAGCTGCTGAGAATACTGAATGAGTTACTCTGAGTGAAACTAGTGCGCTGATACAGTGGGCAAAGCAAAAGTGTAAAAGTTTAAACCTACAGTATGTTAACTGCCACACAGTCTGTTATCTAGCAAAATGCTGTGGTGGTTAACACTATCGCTATTGTTGACTAAACAACGTCACAGCCAACGATAAAAAAGTATTTACATTTGTTTTTAGATTTGTTTCCTTTGTCTTTATCAAGATAAAATAAAATTTGTGAACAAATTTCTATAAAAAATCTTAGTATTTTTGATTTACACTCTTCAATGTAAAAAACAAAATAAAACAGGTATGCTTATATTTACGGAGCCCCCCAGGGGACATGGGAGAAAAAAAAATTAGGGAGGAAAAAAAAAAAATTAGGGAGGAAAAAAAAAATTAGGGAGGAAAAAAAAATTAAGACGGACTTTTGCGAGATCTCGCAATACTTTTGCGAGATCTCGCAATAAGTATTGCGAGCGCTCGCAAAGGTTTTAGCCGCATTCTTCGGAGGCCGCCAGCTCGAAGCCGACCGGGAGGTCGAGGCACGATGTGCCGGGAAAGTGGTGTTCCTCCCGGCTGTAGTAGGTCTTGACTAGGGCTGGGTATCGTCACTGATTTCTAGAATCGATTCAATTCCGATTCACAAGGTCCCGAATCGATTCGATCCACGATTCGATTCGATTTAAATCTGGGAAATTTTGACAGTCAGAAATATTATAATTCAGATCAGTACATTTACATATTTTTGTATCAACAAAAAGGAAGCTGACACAAGCAAGACTTTATCACAGGTGTGAGCATCACAGCAGATGCCTTTGTGTCAAAGTAGCTGAAGATAAAACACAGAAAAACATGAAGGTGAGTTTCCTGGCCTGGGATTTTATAAAAATATTCTGCAGTACATCAAAAACGAAAGAAAACCATTAATCAACATATGAACATTACCTCTGAAGTTACAGCGGTTTTATTAGAGACACGGCGTTTTGCATTTTGAATAATTTTAAAAAGTTTAAATTTGTTCAGTATTGAACAGCAGAAATTAGGTTTTCTTTTCGGAAGTAAGTAAAAGGGAAAAAAACAGCGGCCGACAGCGCTGTAAACAACAGTAGACTTGTGCGTAACAAGCAAGCGAATAATGCAGAAAACAGACAGACAGAGAGAGACAGAGAGAGGGAGGGAGAGAGAGAGAGAGAGAGAGAGAGAGCTGTGCATGGCGGTGGAAGCAAAACAGGAAAAGTCAGAGTGAATTCATGACGATGTTTATGTGAAGCGTAGTTTGGATCTTCTTTTGCTGCTGGTTCGGTCAATATTGTTTGGAGAGACATCAAACTAACAGCTTTAGAATCGGCGCATAAAGGGCGTGAACACAAAGCGCGGACCACCGACAGATCAGAATCAGCGAGCTGTCGGCTTTCAGCCCCGAGCGTGAGAAAGGCGACATCTCACTGATTCTGATCTGCGGGTTTTGTCTTTGTGCAGAATCCGTGTACCTGCTCTCATTTACTGTCTTAGCTGTTTGGTGGTTCTTGAAATTTTGTGAGATGTCACCAGAGATTCTGGCATTTCGGGCAAAATAAATTTATATTAAAAAATCGATTCAGGATTTTAATGAATCGATTTTACGTTATCCAAGCCAGAATCGATTTTAATCGATGAATCGATTATAAAAACCCACCCCTAGTCTTGACTTCCCGTTAGCTTCGAGCTAGTGGCCGCCAGCTCGAAGCCGACCGGGAGGTCGAGGCACGATGTGCCGGGAAAGCGGTGTTCCTCCCGGCTGTAGTAGGTCTCGACCTCCCGTTAGCTTCGAGCTAGTGGGTGTCAGATCTCCAAAAACGTCGGAGCTCTTTTGCAAATATGTGATGTCTTGTAAACCGAGCAGGTATCTGACGTTTACACAACTACATTCACGCCTCAAAATATCTTAAAAGTGTATTTTGTGACCCAGAAAGAGTAATATTACAACTAAGTAGCTGCCGCCATTGTTGGAGTTTTGCGAGCGCTCGCAATACTTTTGCGAGCGCTCGCAATACTTTTGCGAGATCTCGCAATACTTTTGCGAGCGCTCGCAATACTTTTGCGAGATCTCGCAAAAGTCTGTCTTAATTTTTTTTTTCTCCCTAATTTTTTTTTTTTCCTCCCTAATTTTTTTTTTTTTCCTCACTAATTTTTTTTTCTCCCATGTCCCCTGGGGGGCTCCGTATATATTAATAAATATACCTAATGGTCTGTTTCTATGTGTCATGCTGGATTAAATTCAGACATGGCATTGCATGACTCCTGGCATTTTTCCAGATACCCCAGAATACACCGTGCTAACAAGTAGCTTTGGAGCGGTGGTGGAGATGCCAGGGGAGGCTGCTCTTTTTGTTCTCGTGCTTGGTTGGACAGAACATTTTGGGATCGCAGCCAGAGATTTTTTGAGGAAATATGAGAGGGCAACCTCCTGCAATCACCCAGTGTCGATGACCACTCGAGTGCAACGCAGTGGTGAGCTGCCACTCAAGATGCCGCCAGATCATTCCTTAGAAGTAAACTCCTGATGAGCTGTGGATGTGTGAGTGTATGCTTGTGTGTGCGTGTGTAGGCCAAGAGGAAATTGGACAGGCAAACAGCTGCTCTTTCCCTGCAAATTCTTCAGCCCACAAGGCAGAAATGAAAGGATACTTTGAAACGCAAAAATTACTTTAATTTCTGGTTGACTTCAAGCCGTATTGCCTTAAATTATGTGAACTATTATACGCTGCAGAGGAAAAAAGACAGGGTTTCTTTGTGTGTGTGCATGTGTGTGTGTGCTAGAGAGAGAGAGAGATTTCAACATTGCCCCATATTCTAGGTTTATGCATATTTAAGGACGTGCTAATATTTACCATGCTAGTCATTAATTAGCAGTTGCAGGCTGCCCTCTATGTGTCTAATGGGCCATTACAGTATTGTTGTGTGCACACATCTATCCAAGATTAAACTTGCAACACAGAGATGGGTCTCATCAACATTAAAGCTAGAAACATTTAAAATTCATAGCCACAAAACACCTTCTGACACAAAAGGCTATTAAAATGTTGTTCAGTCGCTGGGGCTTTTCTCAGTGCGCACTAAATCGGATCAATGGTGTTCCAGTTTGAGAGAAGACCTCCTGCAGTGAATTTTCAATGTCTATCAGTGGCACACTGCTAAACTCCTTGTATGCACAGGCAGTATACATTCAAAGATACATTGAGGCTCTTCTATTTGACCCCGATGCTGTGCCCATACCCCCCGTTGCTCTTCTCTGGACTTCCCCATGCATTTGGCTCATTTGAATTCCACTATGGGAGACCTCCAACGAGTTGGGGGAACTGTTAAACTCCCCGACAAGACTGCTAATTAATTTCAACAGACTGTACACACTGCATCTTTGGTGCTGATTTATGAGCATAAATCAGTCTTTCTCTCTTTTATTTTAACTAAGAAGTGGGATGTATCAGTCTGAAGCCCATAATTTCTTAAAGCACTGCATGCAGATATGCATCATCTCTTTTTCGGTATAAACAGTTCAGCAAATGAAAAAGTGTTCAACCTGCAGTGTTGGGAAGGTTACTTTTAAAATGTATTCCGTTACAGAATACAGAATACATGCCCCAAAATGTATTCTGTAACGTATTCTGTAACGTATTCCGTTACGTTACTCAATGAGAGTAACGTATTCTGAATACTTTGGATTACTTAATATATTATCGTGCTTTTTACAACAACGTGAATGTACTATTGCTGTGTGATTTATTACTATTACTGAAGGTCCGCGACTCCGAACTGTAGTAAAGGGACCTCTGACTAATACGGCGGGACCGCTGTCGGCTCATAGCCGAAAAATAGCTTTACTTTGTTGTGTGGGTCAACTTTTCTTGCGAGAGACAGAGAGAGGCGTTGAAAGACTGCTCCAACGGAACTTATTGTTTTCGGAGGAAAACACGAACACGATGTACAGTCGAGTCTTAATAGCTTACTTACAACTGGGCTCGTCAGGCACTCTTCTTGGCTGCAGTGGTTATTATTATATTTACATGCTTCCAGCTCCCGTTTTTCCTCGACGACAACTCGTACCTTTCCACTCGCCTTTTTCTCCCTCCTCGCGCTCACAGACACAACGTGTATGGCAGTGCATTCTCCCTGCAACACGGACTACACTGCCCATGATGCTACATTCTTTAGAGCTATGCTTGTAGCATTCTGCCTGTTAGCTTAGCACAACAACAACAACGAAAAGGCACTCTCTCACCCAGGAAACACACAGTCGCAGAAAGAGAGAGAGAGCGTCGCCCTGTAACCATGGCAACCGTAACGCTGCCGCCTGGAACGACAGAACGTAGCTGTCAAACAAAACCCAAACAGTCCTGACCCGCGACAAAATGAACAGGAAAGTACCGCAGTGTAATCCATTTATTTCAACAAAGTAACTGTATTCTGAATACCACCTTTTTAAACGGTAACTGTAACGGAATACAGTTACTCATATTTTGTATTCTAAATACGTAACGGCGGTACATGTATTCCGTTACTCCCCAACACTCAACCTGAAATGTGACATGCACAGGGCAGAGAGAATAACAAAGGTGTTGGATTCAGATTTTTGTCGTTCTTCTTTTCGATCATCTATTTTTGCTGCACTTGTTGTTTAATCTTTGCCTTTACTGCTACTAGTGTCTTTGTTTGCTAAACCTGCCATTTGGAGCAAGAATTTGGAATAAGCCAGTTGGATTCAATATACATCCTGACTGTGAACAGCAAACCATGGTGGAAGTTTCTAATTATTCAGCTATCTGATTTGAAGATGTGATCTCTTAAGAAGGTGTCAAAGAATGCCTTCATTGCTGTACTGTTAATTTCTCACATGTCATCATAGCATCAAAACATCTCCATTTACTTCCAAAGTTGCCCTCTGGTTCTGTCAGTGTACATTCAATCATTGCCACAATCATTTTGCAGCTTTCCTTTGCGATGCAAAAACTCCTTTTCTGCCACCAGCATCAGCTAAACTATATCGCCCAAAGGATTTGTTCACTCTTCCAAATTATTCAGTTCAGGTGTTTCAATCACTTCCATAGCCACAAGTGTATATAGTCAAGCAGCCAGGCATGCAGACTGCTTCTACAAACATTCGTGAAAGAATTGGTCACTCTCAGGAGCACAGGGAATACCAGTATGGTACCGTGATAGAATGCCAGTTGTGAAATTTCGTCACTATTAAACATTCCACAGTTGCATGTTAGTGGTATTACAGTAAAGTGGAACTTATTGGTAACAGCAGCAACTCAGCCGTGAAGTGGCAGGCCACATAAAATCACAGAGCAGGATCAGCAGATGCTGAGGTACATAGTGTGCAGAGGTCACCAAATTTCTGCACAGTCAGTTGTAACAGACCTCCAAACTTCATGTGGCCTTCAGATTAACTCAAGAACAGTGCATTGAGAACTTCATGGAATGAGTTTCCATGGCCAATCAGCTGTTTCCAAGTTTTACGTCACCAAGGACAATGCAAAGCATCAGATGCTGTCGTGTAAGGCACCCTGAGACACTGGACTCGAGAGGAGTAGAGACGTGTTCTCTGGAGAGAAAAGTCCCACTTGTCCATCTGGCAATCCGATGAACCAAATGGTTTTAATGGTTTAAAAATACTCATTATTATTTGAGAATTGTGCCTTTTATGTCCCCTGTTATTGTGATTTATTGTTATTCTGTATCTGCTTTAGTTTTGAACTATATCACAGTCTCCTGAAAATAATATTCTAATGGGATTTTTTTTTATTATATAAAGGCTACATCTGCTATTCTGAGGGTGAAATTTCTCAAATCTTTTCCTAAACATTTCAACAATTTTAACCACGGTTATTAAGTTGAACAGTTAATAAGAGTTTTCCAGACTCCTAAAAGCTATGAAACAATAACGTCTGCTGCAAAAAATATCCCACATGTAACCCCAACACCATCATGGTAATTTGGGAAATAGACGTAATTCTGCATGTTATGCAATCATAATGGACTGTATAGCATCCGTGGCTAGCACAACTTCTCATTTCATGTGTCCTTGTTTACCATTAAAGTTTCCTAGATATCACATGACTTCCTCAGATCACTTCCTGCACCTGCAGCGTTTCCACCCGCTGATTTAAGCCACTTTGGCATGTCTCCCACCTCTGCCCTTGTTCCCAAACTACAGGGGACCTCGCTTTCTGCTCTCCCTCACATCTCCACCTCTCCTTCGCCTCTATCAGATCCTCTTCTCCACCTCTTTTCCTCTGCACTCTAATTATCGAGAGCCTTCTCCCCTGTGCTGGCTGTTAGTTTTCCTTTTTTGTTGTTGTTGTTGTTGTTTTTTGAACTTTTATGCTTCTCCTCATCTTTAGCGTCAGACTCTCCCTTTCCAGCTCTCTTTATTTTCTTCTCCCTTCATCCCTCCACTTGCCACAGGAGAGCAGAGGCTCTGGCTTCACTCCCCGCCTCTGCGTGTGAAGTGTGCATGCAGTGTTTGGATCCTGTCAGTTGGGTTAGAGGAGGCACGAGATGATTAGGCACTTCAAAGAATCTCCTGCGCACAGGTGTGAGAGCTATCCTTCACCAGGAGCACACACACACACAGGGAATTTACCTGAGCTCTCGGCAGCTCGGGTCCTCGTCAAACAAGCGTCTTCTTTGATGGTCTCTTGGGCACCGCTGGCTTGTGTTCGCACCCCAGGTTAGCACACATACACAGAAAGAAGACAGGTACAGATACACTCCATCTCCTACTAACAACATACAATTGCTCTAATGAAGTCCCACGTCATTATGCAGAGGTACTCAAATGTCCTCACCTGTCATTTAATAATAAACAACTTCTGACGAGCTCCAGTTGGTCTCATGTATTATGTATTTGCAAAAGATGGCATCAAACCTCAAGCATAAAGAGAATAAACCCTTTCGGGCACCACAATTGCAGTGATGGCTCTCATTATGCTTTTCCCTCACAAAATAACTTAATTGCATTTTGGTTATTTATGTGGTGAAGTCTCCTTTTCATGTAATGCAGACCATCTGTATGCATTGTCATAGAAGTTGTTTTTAAGTTTATGAGTCACTAACTTTTATTAAGAGTATCACTCGTGGTGTCATCAGCCAAGCCTATAAAAATATAATCATAAAAAGCCTGTGGGCTACAGTTGCCTCTCTCTGCTTAGATCATCTCTTGTATGCTCCTTTCACAGAGACAAAGTGAAATGACTCGCAACTGTGTAAAATCATGCAAATGTTGCTTGTCATCATTGGGACTCATCAAAATCACATGCAGCATTAAAGAATTGTATTAGCGTGTGTTGTGAGGTGCAGTGATGGCCATGTGCTCTGGGTCACTGGTTTCACAAGCTCCATGCTAAAAGTAATAGCCTTACATACAAACATTATTTATGTCTTACTTCAAATAGGTTTTGGATGACTTTGGGTAGATTGAGATGACATTTTAAAGTTTAGTTTGTAATGTAATTTTCAATCTTTTTTTTTTTTTTATGTGTTTGCCTGGAAACAAAAGTTGAACACAATATATATATATATATATATATATATATATAAACACCCAGCACGCCCCTGCGGGCGGTTTTATCCTTCAAGCTCGGGTCCTCTACCAGAGGCCTGGGAGCTTGAGGGTCCTGCGCAGTATCTTAGCTGTTCCCAGGACTGCGCTCTTCTGGACAGAGATCTCCGATGTTGTTCCCGGGATCTGCTGGAGCCACTCGCCTAGCTTGGGAGTCACCGCACCTAGTGCTCCGATTACCACGGGGACCACTGTTACCTTCACCCTCCACATCCTCTCGAGCTCTTCTCTGAGCCCTTGGTATTTCTCCAGCTTCTCGTGTTCCTTCTTCCTGATATTGCTGTCATTCGGAACCGCTACATCGATCACTACGGCCGTCTTCTTCTGTTTGTCTACCACCACTATGTCCGGTTGGTTAGCCACCACCATTTTGTCCGTCTGTATCTGGAAGTCCCACAGGATCTTAGCTCGGTCATTCTCCACCACCCTTGGGGGCATCTCCCATTTTGACCTCGGGACTTCCAGGTTATACTTGGCACAGATGTTCCTGTACACTATGCCGGCCACTTGGTTATGGCATTCCATGTATGCCTTGCCTGCTAGCATCTTGCACCCTGCTGTTATGTGCTGGATTCTTTCTGGGGCATCTTTACACAGCCTGCACCTGGGGTCTTGCCTGGTGTGATAGACCCCAGCCTCTATGGATCTTGTACTCAGAGCTTGTTCTTGTGCTGCCATGATTAGTGCCTCTGTGCTGTCTTTCAGTCCAGCTTTGTCCAGCCACTGGTAGGATTTCTGGATATCAGCCACCTCCTCTATCTGCCGGTGGTACATACCGTGCAGGGGCCTGTCCTTCCATGATGGTTCCTCGTTTCCCTCCTCTTTCTTGGGTTTCTGCTGCCTGAGGTATTCACTGAGCACTTGGTCAGTTGGGGCCATCTTCCCAATGTATTCTTGGATGTTCGTTGTCTCATCCTGGACTGTGGTGCTGACACTCACCAGTCCCCAGCCCCCTTCCTTCCGCTTAGCGTACAGCCTCAGGGTGCTGGACTTGGGGTGAAACCCTCCATGCATGGTAAGGAGCTTTCTTGTCTTTATGTCAGTGGCTTCTATCTCCTCCTTTGGCCAGCCTATTACCCCAGCAGGGTACCTGATCACGGGCAGGGCGTATGTGTTGATGGCCCGGATCTTGTTCTTACCATTCAGCTGACTCCTCAGGACTTGCCTGACCCTCTGCAGGTACTTGGTGGTTGCAGCTTTTCTAGTGGCCTCTTCATGGTTCCCATTCGCCTGCGGGATCCCCAGGTACTTGTAACTGTCCTCTATGTCTGCAATGTGTCCTTCTGGTAGTTCAATCCCCTCAGTTCTGACTACCTTCCCTCTCTTTGTTACCATCCGACTACACTTCTCCAGTCCGAACGACATTCCAATGTCATTGCTGTATAGCCTGGTAGTGTGGATCAGTGAATCGATGTCTCGTTCACTCTTGGCATACAGCTTGATGTCATCCATGTACAGGAGGTGGCTGACAATTGCTCCGTTCCGTAGTCGGTATCCGTAGCCAGTCTTGTTAATGATCTCACTGAGGGGGTTCAGGCCTATGCAGAACAGCAGTGGGGACAGAGCATCTCCTTGGTAGATCCCGCACTTGATGGTGACTTGTGCTATGGGCTTGGAGTTGGCCTCTAGTGTTGTACGCCACATCCCCATTGAGTTCCTGATGAAGGCTCTTAGGGTTCCATTGATCTTGTACAATTCTAGGCATTCCAGTATCCAGCTGTGGGGCATTGAGTCATAGGCCTTCTTGTAATCAATCCAGGCAGTGCACAGGTTGGTCAGTCTGGTCTTGCAGTCTCGGCTGATTGTTCTGTCTACCAGTAGCTGGTGTTTTGCGCCTCTGGTATTCTTGCCAATTCCTTTCTGTGTCCCGCTCATGTATTGACCCATGTGCCTGTTCATCTTAGCCGATATGATGCCTGACAGGAGCTTCCATGTAGTACTGAGGCAGGTTATTGGTCGGTAGTTGGAGGGGACCGGTCCCTTCTTGGGGTCCTTGGGGATCAGGACCGTCCGGCCTTCAGTTAGCCATTCCGGGTGTCTCTCGTTAACTAGCAGCTGGTTCATTTGTGCTGCCAGACGCTCGTGGAGTGCAGTCAGCTTCTTTAGCCAGTAGGCGTGAACCATGTCAGGCCCTGGTGCTGTCCAACTCTTCATACTGGAGACCCTTTCTTGGATATCTGCCACTGTGATGGTTACTGGACCCTGTTCAGGGAGGTCGCTGTGGTCTGCCCTCAGATCCACTAGCCACTGAGCATTGCCGTTATGGGTTGCGTCCTTCTCCCATATGCTCTTCCAGTATTGCTCCGTCTCCAGCCTTGGTGGTGCTGTTCTCTTATTGTTCCCTTGCCACTGAGAGTACACCTTTGCTGGTTCTGTGGAGAACAGCTGGTTTATTCTCCTGCCTTCGATCTCTCTGGTGTACCTCCTCAAGCGGCTGGCCAAGGCTGTGAGTCTTTGCTTGGCAGTTTCCAAGGCCTCAGGTATGGACAGCTTGCTGTATTTCTTAGGCACCTTATTTGTCGCACCTTTCTGCAACTCCGTTAGTTGGCTAACCTCCCTCCGTGCTACTTACATATATATATATATATATACACACACATATATATATATATTATGTAAGAACAAACATTCAAAGGAGTGAGAATTGTGTCCCATTCATGACTGAAAGTTTAATATCAAATGAGATCAAAACTCAAGCAAACCTGAATTTAACTTTTGCTTTGATGCAGTTTGGTGTGTGCACAGTGCAGCAGGTCTCTGTGGGTGGTTTGTTTGATGGTTTGAGCTGATGTTAATAGCTCAATAAATATCAAATGGATTTTAATTTCACTTGTTTGTATTAGCATTCAAAACATGTTATTGTAAGACTTTTCTGATGCAAAAATAAGTTTTAATCTTGTGTGTGGGTTTTTTCTCTGAAATTTATGTCTCACACACACGCATCTTGCACTTCATCACAAATCCACCCAGTAATCCATCCCATCCAGTAATACAGCTAGGCCTTCCATTTGCACATGGAACTGATCACAGTTAATCAAATACAGTGCAAATAGCAAATAACACACACCATAAACAGATCCAGCTTTTTTGTAACACAGAAACAAAAAAAGGTACTCCAAGCAGTTTAGACCAAATGCCTCCAAATTGGTTTGACATGAGATGGCTCGATCGAGGTCACCTCCTTGATGTGGTTTTAAAGTTTCCAAGAAAAAAAAAATCTGTTAAAGAAGTTTTTTTTCCTGCAACACATTTGGGGAGTTTATTTGGGGAGTGGGGTTCTATGCTGGACTGTGAGTGGGATTTAAACACCAGTGAAAAAAAATTGTGCCTTATGGGTGATGGATAGGCTGATCGATACCTAACATCCTGCAAAAATGGCACCCTTTGGTTTATATTGTGTGTTGATGTAGCAACATAGGAGTTCAAAAATGTCCAGTTGAGTGTTAAAATACACAAATGTACGGTGGCCCCTAGAGACAAAGCATGTATAAACTCCAAAACACTTACAAATTCCAAATAGCACGCACAAACTCCTCAACACATACAAAATCCAAAACACATGCAAACTCCAAAACACATGCAAAATCCAAAACACGTACAAAATCCAAGACACGTACAAGCTCCAAAACACATACAAAATCCAAAACACGTGCAAAATCCAAAACACATACAAAATCCAAAACACGTACAAAATTCAAAACACATGCAAACTCCAAAACACATACAAAATCCAAAACACGTGCAAAATCCAAAACACGTGCAAAATCCAAAACACGTACAAAATTCAAAACACGTGCAAACTCCAAAACACGTGCAAAATCCAAAACACGTACAAAATCCAAGACACGTACAAGCTCCAAAACACATACAAAATCCAAAACACGTGCAAAATCCAAAACACATACAAAATCCAAAACACGTACAAAATTCAAAACACATGCAAACTCCAAAACACATACAAAATCCAAAACACGTACAAAATACAAAACACGTGCAAAGTCCAAAACACGTACAAAATTCAAAACACGTGCAAACTCCAAAACACGTGCAAAATCCAAAACACGTACAAAATTCAAAACACATGCAAAATACAAAACACGTACAAAATCCAAAACACGTACAAAATCCAAAACATGTGCAAAATCCAAAACACGTACAAAATCCAAAACACGTGCAAAATCCAAAACACATACAAAATTCAAAACACGTGCAAACTCCAAAACACGTGCAAAATCCAAAACACGTACAAAATTCAAAACACATGCAAAATACAAAACACGTACAAAATCCAAAACACGTACAAAATACAAAACACGTACAAAATACAAAACACGTGCAAAATCCAAAACACGTACAAAATTCAAAACACATGCAAACTCCAAATCACAACGGAAGTGCTCCAGGACGCTAGGGGCAGTGTTGAGCTCGATTTGTAAAATAAACGGCAAGTTTGTTGCAAACACATGGGCTCTAGTCTCCGTTGCGCTTCCCAGGTTGCCTAGCAACTATGATACTAACAGCTGGAAACGTGTCATACAACTTTTTTTGACAGAAATGAAGGAGAACATATTTTTTTTCATTTGTTTGTTTGTTTCTACAAGAGCTTTGTGTGATTTGATAAGTATCTGAGGCTGAGACCACAGGACAGTAAAACATGATTTTTGGGCTTCATTTCTGTACTGAACAGTCATTTAAGATTAGCTAGTAAATAACAATTAGCTAATGTTGTTCATGAGACTAAAGTCATATCACTTTGGTAATGTAAATATAATATGGCCAATATTATGGTTATTATATTAGTCATTATTAGGTATTACAGCAGTGAACATGAACTCTTTGTCAAATACTGAGCTTCAGTACAGATTCAAGTTGCAGTTATTTACATGTCTTACCACCTTAAATCTTCACTCAAAGACAAGTATATAGGAATGACTGCCAAATTTATTTGCCACTGAAGCCGAAGGATGGCATCTGAATAAAACCTCTCTTGACATGCCTAGATGACATTAAAGCTTGGTTGGCTCTAAACTTTTTAAATTTGAATGAAAAGAAAACAGATTTGTTGGTGTTTGGACCCAGTGGCCCCTGTGAGTCCTCTTCTTTTCATTTGGAACCCCTGGAGGTTTATTTTAAACCTGTTGTTACTGCCCTTGGTTTTAAGTTGGACCAGTCCATTTTTATCATTTAAGGCGACTGGCAAGAGTGAAATCGTTTCTTTCTAGGCAGCACTTTGAAACCGTGATCCATGCTTTTATTTCTTCCCCTGTGGACTACTGTAACGCACTTTATGTGGGGGTCAGTCAGTTGTTACTCTGACATCTGCAGCTGGTTCAAAATGTATATTGACAGTGCATATATAGGTGTATCATATATAAGAGACAAATGTTGTTCCTTCAGTATGTTGGCATTACTAAATTTGGCTCAAATGCAAAAGAAAATGTACAAGCTGTGAGCTGTTTCAAATCAAATCACTTTTATTGTCACATCACATGTGCAGGTACATTGGTACAGCACATGTGAGTGAAATTCTTGTGTGCGAGCTTCACAAGCAACAGAGTTGTGCAAAATACGATAATGTAAACAAGCAAAATACAAGAATGGCTACATCTGAAACTAATAAATATATGTACAATATATAATAGTATATATATGTTTCTGATAAAATGAAGAGTAGACTGATGTATTAAATATTCCTTTATTGGGTGAGAAAATCAGACCATGTCATAACTGCTTTAAGTCATACAGAATAGATATCAGAGCTTTAAACAGGCTGACGTCTGCTAAATGGGTCAAACTGGGCAGAAAGTATACAAACACATAACATCCTTATAGAATATGATGTAACACTATAGATCAACTTACCTCAGAATATATAAAGCATATAAACAATTACAGCAATATGATGCAACAAACACAGCAGTGCTACTAATCCAAAATACTCAAAGCTTCATAGAACTGAAACAAACATTTATTTTTAGTTCCATTCTGCTGCTGATACAGACTTTAGGTTTCTGAACATCAAACTTGTTGCTGCCTTTCATAGTGCATAACTTGAAGGCCCTGAGTACTTTCTCCCACACTGGAAACACTGGAATGATAAAATTATTTGAACATTACCTAATAAGACTGATTCAGGACAGACAATTAGTTATTTTAAACTTTTCTAGCAGTCCTTCACAAACAGGGAACAGTCTGTCTATTCTCTCCATCTGTCAGCTGCTGCTGGCTCTTCCTCCTCCTCTTCCTCACATACTGCTGAGATTGTCCTGGTGGATCATCAGGGGTGCAAAGCCTCACAGATGATGTAATGCAGTGGGTCCCTCAGTCTGTCCTCACTCTGGACACTTGCAGGTGTCACACATAGAAATCAAATGTGTGATAAGCTGCAGGATTCAAACACAAGTGTGACTTATAAATACATGTTCATACTTTTATTCCACAATCAGAGAGAAAGAAACAGAGAGAGAGTGCAGGACAGACAGACAGGTGACAGTCTCAGGTGTACACACTGCTACAAAACAGCACCAGAGAAGGAGGATTTAGTGTTTGTGTCATTACGAGTGCTAAACAAGAAGAGTTCCCAGATGGTACAGTGGACACATGTGTGACTCCTGTGATTAAAGCATCTTTCTTTCAGCTTAAGGAGTGAACCGTCAGCTGACTGACATGACTGACTTTAATTACGCATAAAATCATCACATTCTCTGTAAGATTAAAGTCAGCTATTGAACGGCGAATATTTTGAAGTGAAGGCTTTAAAACCAAGTTAGTACAAACGTCGCTAATGTCACATAACTTTCCAGACATGTTGCCAACAGTAATGTTTTAATGTTCTTCATTATAAAAACATTTGCGCATAAATAAGTGACATAATATTCAGTACTTACTTCTGGAAGTTTACTCTTCGTCCGCTCCGCTTCTGCCGTTTTTTTTCGGCAAAATTATCCAAACCACCGCCGCGCTATGAAGTCTGGGATATGTTGGGCCATGAAGGCTACACAGACCCATCCTTAAAATTCAGGGAAATTAAGGACGCATTTGAGGGCCGCATTTCGAGCAGCCTTTGAATTGGGACAGTCTTTGTCGTGTCGCTGTGACATAATCGGCCTTAAAATGCGGCCTTTAAGGCTGCAGACCCCAAATCCGGTCATTGGTACTTCCTGGCTTGTGTAGTTACTAGGTAACAAAAGCTCAACACTGCCCCTAGCGTCCTGGAGCACTTCCGTTGTGTTTTGGAGTTTGCGCGTGTTTTGGATTTTGCACGTGTTTTGGATTTTGTATGTGTTTTGTATTTTGCATGTGTTTTGGAGTTTGCACGTGTTTTGTATTTTGTACGTGTTTTGGATTTTGCACGTGTTTTGTATTTTGTACGTGTTTTGGATTTTGCACGTGTTTTGTATTTTGTACGTGTTTTGTATTTTGCATGTGTTTTGTATTTTGTAAGTGTTTTGGAGTTTGCACGTGTTTTGTATTTTGCACGTGTTTTGTATATTGTATGTGTTTTGTATTTTGTACGTGTTTTGTATTTTGCATGTGTTTTGTATTTTGTACGTGTTTTGGAGTTTGCATGTGTTTTGGATTTTGCATGTGTTTTTTATTTTGTAAGTGTTTTGGAGTTTGCACGTGTTTTGGATTTTGTAAGTGCTTTGGAGTTTGCACGTGTTTTGGATTTTGTACGTGTTTTGTCTTTTGCATGTGTTTTTTATTTTGTAAGTGTTTTGGAGTTTGCACGTGTTTTGGATTTTGTAAGTGCTTTGGAGTTTGCACGTGTTTTGTATTTTGTACGTGTTTTGGATTTTGCATGTTTTTTGTATTTTGTACGTGTTTTGTCTTTTGCATGTGTTTTTTATTTTGTAAGTGTTTTGGAGCTTGCATGTGTTTTGGATTTTGTAAGTGTTTTGGAGTTTGTACGTGCTTTGTCTCTAGGGGCCACCGTACAAATGGGTACAAAAAAGATGTTTGTTTTTTCCTAATACTTACTTATATAGTTATTTGATCACATTTCCAAATGAATGCGTGCGTGAAACCTAGAGTTCAATAAGAGAAGATGAAGATGGAGATTGAGAAGATGTTAAGGGAACTATTTTCTTCTGTTTTTGTGCATTTAAATTATATGCATACAAATATTCTAATATTTGACATACGCAGCAGTTATTATGAATTCAATCACAGTTCTAAGGTCTCTCGGTTATTCATTCCATCCATCCTCTTCCGCCTATCCCAGATATCGTTTGGGTGAGAGACAGTTTACACCCTGGACAGCTCGCCAACCTGACGCAGGACTAACACAGCAAAACAGGCAACCATTCACACCAACGGGCACCACTAACTACATGTCTTTTGAAGGCAGAGCACCCACGCAGACACCATGCAAACTGATCACATGACAGGCCCAGCCGAGTGGTGGACTCAAACTCAGGGTGTTCTTGCCGGATACCGTCAGTGTGCACCCACGAATGGAAGATTTGTTTTATTTTCATTATCCACTAGAGGGCACTGTGACACTGTAAATCTCCAAACCACCATCACACGACAGCTGTCTCCCTTTCTGCTCTTGTGTTATCAAAAAGATAATTATATGAATAACCACACGCAGGTTTATTGTTAGTTTGTTGTGCCCGCTTACAGGTAAGAACAGCCAGCACAGACTGTATCCGGTTGTTCAGTCTGACGTCACTAGCCGTGTCTGGGTCTAAACTCCGCTGCAGGTCCATATATCAAACGATCACTGTGGCATTACTGAGAGTTGAAAAACTGTCTAAAGTCTTTCATCTTTAATAAAATGATCAGCGTTCTGCTCTACCAGGTGTAACAATTGAGTTTAACATCCAGGCATCCATGAAAACGGAATTTATGACATTTAACGGAGTTAGAAGTTAGCAGGGAGTTAGCTCGCTAGCTTCTATCTAAATGCAATATAGCATGTCCTGACTGCGGGGTTTTGGAAACAAATTAAAACGTACAGCTCTGTTATCACTTCCAGCATAAATGAAGACAGAAAACTAAACAGCAGTGACGTTTGTAGGGTTACTGAAGTTGGGCTAGCTGGTATATAATGATGTGCTGCGTGACCGCTAGCGACACAGCTATGTTAGCATAATATAAACAAGCTAACTTTTTTTTCCACTCGATAAAAGTTACCGTGAGTGTTCTCGGTGGTCAGGAACAAATGTAATCGCATGGCAGGATGCTGTAAACAGACCAAACTTCAGCCAGGAGAACAACTGAGATAATCCATCCACAATACGAGGTTAGTCATTCATATACTGCTGCATGGGCTGGGCTGTAGTTACATCCTAAGGTTTTAAAAACTGAGCTTAAATAAATGATTAGCGGTAATAAAAGCCGAGGGAGGTCAACAGGGATCACTGACTGTTTTAGGAGCTTTTTGAGATCAAATAGAAGAAAATACATAACATTAAACATGTTAACAACACAAAAGCCATATTAAACGCAGACTACTTTAGACCCGGAAGTAGGATTCGTCGCGTCATCACTGAACAACCGGATTATACCATAGCACTCAATCTTTGCGTTTCCGCTTTGTAGGTGGAGACCTTTTGTAGGACAGCCCTGCTGTTTACGTTTGGGGAAGTTGCTCAATATCGGAAAACACTTTTTCTTTTAGGTATGTGAGCAAAACCTAACTGTTTGCGATTTTTCTGGGTTAAAGAATCCACTCGATGGAGTATAATTAACGTCTTCAGGTCTAAGATCATGACAACATGACTGTTAGATAAAACCCAATCTCAGGTTTGGTCACAAGCTCCCCGCAGAATGGATAATCCAGTAACTTCCGCTACTTATATTCGCAACATCGGTTTTCGTTTACGTCGCAAATTGTCCGATTTTTTGGATCCTCAGGACAGGTGGAAAGAAGTTCTTGTAGATATACAGAAACCGAGCGGGGAGCCGAGGTATTCCCAGCTTCATGTCAGGTAAGATGCGGGCAAACTTTCTGACGTGCTTGCTTTTCATTGAATGAAATCACGCTGATTGTTTATTTATTGTTTACTGAATTTGTGCCGCTGTCTTTGAAGGAGATTTGAAGGTCTTGTTGCACAGGGTCGCAGTCCCACAGTGGAGCTGCTCAATGACTGGGGGACCACCAACAGCACAGTGGGTGAACTTGTGGACATTTTGAAGAGTCACGAGTTACTGGCTGCTGCCAGTGTTCTGCTACCTGGTATGACTTTTAAAAGCCATTAAATAATAACCACACGCAACAGGTAGAATAAACCTGTTGAATCTTAACTTACCCCAGATCTTTTTCCCAGTATCGCCCTCTTTTAAAAAAAAATTATTGTAAGAAAATAAGATGTTAACCACGAGTTGTGAAATTGCAATAAGAGATGTAGCAAAAAACTTCTGCACTTTTTGGGTAGAGGATGAGTAAACATCTGTTATGTTATATTAAAGGTGTGATGCCTGGAGCATGAGGAGAAACAGTCAAACCGCACTGATACAGGATGTAAAACCCAATCATTTATTCTGATCATTTTTTGTTTTTGTCCTCACACAATTGAAGAGTCCAGTCCACTGGAGACACAAACCCAAAGCACTGCTTCAACCAGAGTGCTGGAAGAGAGAGATGTGCAGCAGCAGCCCGTCACCACTGTGCTGCAGCTTCGAATGCCACAGGAGAACACCGAACCAATACACACAGGTCTTTCACTTTTTGATTATGTATTAATTTTACGTTCATATCTTGATTGAACATGTGACACTGAACGTCTGACATTTATTAACACAGTCATTTATGAGTCATATTCATGCGATGTTTTAAGTAGATAATGTTCATCTTTCATTATCTGCTGAAAAGTCTGGTTTCAGTGAATTAAAATGTCATATCTTTCTCAGCACCATGTAAATCTGCCACTGCAGTACTAAAGTAGTGCAATAAATCTACTTGATTACATTAGAGCACTGTAAACTAAGCTGCTCTATAGTGGTGTAGTGTAGTCAACAAAGATGTTTAGATTTCGATGCCGCTTCTTCGTAAAGATGTGATTTTACGTAATCGACAGCAGGTGGCAGCGTCGGGCTCTTGATCAGAGAAGTTAATGAGGCAGTTTACTGTGTCTCCCTCCTTAGGCTTCTCCAGTTTCTTATATAGTGACCTGATGAGGATCACAGGCAACTTTGATGACCGGTCCACGTCAGCTGGTGGCAGCCGAATTGGAGAGGGAGGCTTTGGGACGGTATACAAAGGTCTCCTGAATGACAAACCAGTTGCAGTGAAAAAACTCAATCCAGTAAGTGAAAATATTTTTTAACAGAACCACATGCCTCTGTGTACTGCTGTTAATTGCATCTGAGATATTGTATTATTTAGGTGGATGACATACCACTGGACAAGTTGCAAGATCAGTTCAACCAAGAGATCCAGACTCTGAAAGTGTAAGTTTCCCTCAGGAAGAAGGTGAAGAAGCATATTTAACATACATGTATTTACAAATGCAGGTATGGTTTAATAACAGCATTTGTTCCACAGGTTGAAACACGAGAACTTGGTTGACATGGTTGGATTTTCCTGTGACGAACAGCACCTATGTTTAGTGTACGCTTTCATGGCCAATGGATCGTTATTAGACCGACTGGCTTGCTTTGTAAGCATTATTTACTCTTCTACACAAACAGTCTGCTTTTCAGTCCCCGTGCATTCATAAAGGGATTTAATTACATGCTTTTTTTTTGTTTATTTAGGAAGGAAGTCCTCCACTTTCCTGGCACCACAGGTGCTTGATAGCAGAAGGGACAGCCAAAGGTTTGGAGTATCTGCACTCCAACCATCACGTCCACAGAGATGTTAAAAGGTTCATAGTGCGAAAGCTTTCATCGTTATTGGTTTAGAGATATCCTACAAAGAAGAGAGAAAATATCCTGTTTTTGATGTCCCGTACCTTTATGGAACACTATGCAAATTACATCACATTACTGTTTTAGACAAAGAACCAAAAAAAGACTTTGGGGATGTAGAAAAAGCTTTCCCATATGGTTCTCTGCAGATCATATGACAAAATTAAACTAAATTAAAAGTAGAAAAAGGTTTCATTTACACTTGTATTTATGTCCCTGTTCAGAGGCGCATGAAAAAACTGATGCCACACCTAGATTTATTTTATTTTTGTTTAATCTGATGACACCACTAGTAGCTAGTAGTTTAAGTTAACATGAAGATCACGAACAGGTTCATTAGTAATGCAACAGTACAGTTTGGGCACGAAAGGTACAGTTTGGTAATTTAGTGAGTTTTATAGAGGCTCATAAGCAAAATCATGCAAGAGGTATTGATGTTTTAATTTAACTCTTGGCAAGGAAGCCAGTAAAATCACATTTCCCTAAATGTAGAAATATACATGACACATGACTGGATGTTTTGTTGCTCACTCTGGTATTTCTTCCCTGTTAGTGCGAACATCCTGTTAGATGAACACTTTGTGGCCAAAATCTCAGACTTTGGTCTGACGAGAGCATCGGCCAAGCGAACCTCGACAACCATGATGACTGAGAGGATCGTGGGTACCCGTGCGTACATGGCACCGGAGGCGCTAAGAGGAGAGATCACACCAAAATCCGATGTCTTCAGTTTTGGAGTGGTAGGCTTTCTTCAGACACACACACACACACACACACACACACACACACACACACACACTGATACACACAGGTAGGGCTGGAGAAACTGCAGCTGTAATGTAAAATGTAGAGCAATACTCAGCACTTTCCTTGACTCCAAACTACTGACACATATATAACTGCAGGACACAAGCGTTGCAGTATACTTTTTTCAGTATTTGTGAAATAAGAGCTCTATATTGTTTATCATCTGTCATTATCCCAAATCTGCTGTGGGACACAGCGATACGTATCAGTAGCTATAATTGTCAAACATAGGTGATTATTAGGTGATCATTAGGTGATTTCCGGGATCAGTACTTTAGTAGAATCTCTGACCTTGCCACGAAGCATATGCATTCCTACATGCTGTGGGAATACTGCAGTGTTGGCGATGTTACCCGCCGCCACATGTAAGTTTTCCTGTTGCCCAGAGCCGTGCGATTAACCCCGTCTCTCTGCCATCTACAGGTGTTGTTAGAAATATTGTCTGGACTCCCGCCAGTTGATGAAAACCGGGAGCCACAGTTCTTGGTAAGTTACACAAAAGAGGCTTTCATCGTGTTACCTGCCAAGCTACACTTTGTGCTTCCAGCTTATTAAAGGCTTTGCCTTTAATAAGTCAGGGAACATTATCGGTTAATAGTCAATTTGTTATTGATTTAAACAAAAAAGTTCAAATCTTCCACCTTTAAAAGTTTCATCTGTGCTCATCATGTGCTGATACTGCATTTGATGTTTAATATACAAGTCAGCATCTATGGAACATGCTTGCAGAAGATGATTGTTACATCACTGTGTGTGTGTGTGTGTGTGTGTGTGTGTGTGTGTGTGTGTGTGTGTGTGTGTGTGTGTGTGTGTGTGTGTGTTCGTTCCCTACTTCATTTCCTAGATGGAGATGAGGTATGACATAGATGATGAAGATGAGGAGCTGACTCTGGAGGATTTTGTGGACAAAAAGATGAAAGCCTGGGAGCTGAGCCAGGTGGAGAGTATTTACTCCTTGGCATGCAACTGCCTCCATGAGAGGAAAAACAGACGGCCTGTCATCAGACAGGTACAGGAACGATCCCAGCAGATTTAATGTATAGGTCAAGCTACTGTGTTGGCATCTGCACAGCTTTTCACCTTGAGCTGTTTGCCTGTGTTATGTGCCTCTGCTGGACCAGGCTGAATGAAGAAATCCCACAAAGGGATTTTTTTTTTTGTTTTAGTTTTTGAAAAGAGGATCATTAACAGCTGAGTCGGGTCATTGTTTGGGTTTTTTTTAATGGCATTTATTAGCAAAAATACATTCACCTGTTTAACTGCTTATTAACACTAATATCTAAACAGCCAATCACATAGCAGCAACTGACTGCTGTATAGGCGTGGCTGTGGTCATTTAAGCACCTCGAGGTGACTTTTGTTGCGATTTGATGCTGTGTAAATAGCACATAACCATATCCAGTGAGTGGCAGTTTTGAGGGTGAAAATGCCAGAGATCAAAGGAAAATGGGCAGACCGTTTAAAGCTGATAGGAAGTCAACAGTACTCGTTATCTTAACAAGGTATGCAGCAGAGCATCTCTGAATGCACAACATGTTGAACCTTAAAGCAGATGGGATGAGCAGCAGAAAGCCGAGGCCACAGTTCACTCAGACAACAGAACATTGGAAAAACATTGCCCAGGCCAATAAGTCTTGATTTCTTCTATGACATTTAGATGATAGGATCAGAATTTGGCAAAAACAGCATGAAAGTCCAGCAATGTACCAAAACCTCAGGCTGCTGCTGGTGTCATGGTGTGGGGGACATTGTCTTATCACACTTTGGACCCCTTAATACAAACTGAGCGTTTCTTAACCACCACAGCCCACCTGAGTGTTGTTGTTGACCGTGACCACAGTAAACCGACGTTTTTATGACTGCTTCCAGGAAGGTAACACACCATGTCACAAAGCTCAGATCGTCTCAAACTGGTTTCCTGAACATGACGAGTTCACTGTAATTGAATGGCCTCCACAGTCACCAGATCTTAGCCTTAATAGAGCATGTTTGGGACGTGATAGAAAGGGACATTTGCATCATGAATGCATGATGCAAATGTCCCTTTCTGCCACATCCTGACAAATCTGTGTGACGCTATATTAACCAAAATCTCTGAGGAATTTTCCAACACTGTGTTCAATCTGTGCTGCAACGAATTAAAGCAGTTCTAAAGGCAAAAGGGGCCCAACTTGATATAGCAAGGTGTACCTAATAAAGTGTATGGGGAGTCTATGTAATAACAAACATATTATTTAGGGGATTTAGGGAGCAAATGCAGGCAGTAAGAGAACGGAGGCTGCACTCTTGTCTTGTTGAACTAAAGGAAAATGTCATATTGTTGCTACGATATATATATATATGCTAACTTCATGATGTAGTCATGATTGTTGTGTGTCTGAACAGGTTTACGCGGAGATTCACGGAGTCGTCAAAAACATTGCACTGGATCTTGATAGAAAGGCGTGAAGCAAAGCATCGTGGGAATTGTGAGCTTGCTTCAAACTGCAGACTGACAGAAGAATTACTGCACTATTTTGTTTTTTTAAAGGCATGTAGCTTACGTGTGTAATTGCTGTAAAAATACTGCTGAATACATTTCTGTGCGGCCTTTAAACAAATCTAATGGCCGAACTCTTTCAGAATGCTGATTGGTTGTTCTTCCCAGTGTTAAATGTATTTATTACGAACAATTAAAGAAGTGAAAGAAAGTGATTTAAATATTTTATTTTTCTTCTTTAAAAGAATTATAAGAAAACATAAGACCAAACATGATTTTTCTATTATAATGACACTGTATGAACATAAAGGGATATTCCCTTCAAACATGAGGTGAGCGAAGTAGTTTGCCTAATATTAATCAGTACATCAGTGGATGTGGCAACATTTTGATCAAGGTAATTATATTATTCCCTTTCCCATCCAGTAGCGTGGCATTCCCTGTCATTATGGGAACCAGAAAAGCTGGAAAAGCTTCCTTCCTTGTGAAATCTGAAATGTGTGGATGTAATATTTCTGGAAGCCCCAGTTCTTTCACTGTGATCCTTACCGACGTGGACATCTACCTCAACAGACCAGACTGTTTCTTAATCAAAGAGCATCACACAGCTACAATATGTACATTTACAGCACTTGCATAGAAAAATAAGTATCTCAGCAGATGATTTTTTTCATGTAAACCACAGTTATATCAAAAAAGAAGTCTTTTTTTTTTTTTTTTCCCCCAATATAAAATGAATCATCAGACACAAGTTTGAGAATTTTTTTTTTCTGCTTTGGAGCACCTCATTGTGCAAACAGTAGGAGACAAATAATCAACACATTAGACACAGAAACATTAATTGACACGAGGAGGAATGGAAGTTAGGAATTTGAGCACGTGAACACAAAATGGGGTCTTTTCATCACATCGGCGCAAGTTCACATTAGTTACACTAACATTTTTGAAGTCTCAGAGCTGGCAACGATGTGAAAATTAAAAAAAACAACCTCATCTTTGACTTGGTTTGGGCCTCTCTGAATTATAGTAAAAGGGTTTTTATGAATGTACTAACCTACATGAATGTACTTCCATTTGGCAAGCTACAAATGGACATTCTGAAGTGTGTCATTGCTCAGTTGTCCTTGGCGTGCATAGCTGGGTCTGTGGGTGAACTCTGTGGGAATTTGAGGTTTTTGTCTTATTATTTTAAACAAGCGTGTCGAAAATGATTAACCCCCCCTCCCTCCTGCCTTCCCCTCCCCAAAGCAGGAATGTTCCTCTGTGGACCGTGCTCGGGGTAGAGGTGGTGGTCGGGCGGTGAGGTCTGTTTAATCTTCCTCCTCTCTCTCCCCCGGTGGTCGGGTGATGCGGCGGCCGCCCTTCTTACCAGCGGGGCCTTTGGGCTTGGCAAAGCGCTGCTTGTGTGCGTGCTGCTTGGGATGCACCTCCTCGTACAAGAAATCACTTGTCAGTTCTTCTCCGTTTTCTATTTCCAACTGGGAAACAGAAATATTTAAAAAGTGCATTAAAAAGATGAGCTGGACCACTGGTGCATTGTGTGACAGATTAAAGGAAAAACATTCACCCCTGTGCCCAACATTGAGCATGCTGTTTGAGGCCCATTAGAAAAGGTCACTACAAATGAGTTCTAAGATGACAACATGGCTTTTATTTGCATGACAGATGTTTAAGCTGAACAGACAGTAAATTGTGGAAGTGTTCCTGAGCCTGTGCAGCGTTTTCCATGACATGTGTGCTGTTTAAAATACAGCGCATGTGCTCGAATCGATCCAAATATAGATAGTATCAATGCCAACGCTGGTATTGGTGTCAGATCAATATTAGTGCCATATTATTAATGCTTTGTCTCCATCCTTTCCTCCCAGTTCAGTATGTAGCCCACTGAATTGTGTTAAAAATTTTTTTTGAGAAAAACTCAATTTAAATGAAAAAAAAAAAAACTATGAAAAATGTCTGAACGTTTTTGTTGACTGTCACGTTCAGAATTTGCAAATTGATGCCGATTTATCTCATAAATCATGACACACTTCTCTCCCCTACATAAGCTGTATTAATACATTAAAAGCATTGGCAATATGATGTGTAATGCAATGTGGAGTAAATTATGGGTAGAGTGCCCTTCACCACCATCATCAAAACACCTTATGAGGAAAATATGCTTTGGAAGCATGGCGCTCCACCCTTCCTGTAAATGCCTGGAGATTTACTGTAGAATCAATAATAACACTCTGTAGGTTTTCAGTCTTGTTTAAGCAATACATGTAGAATAAGGTTTACATTTGTAATCAGTCATATCAGCCACCAAAACCATTTTAAACTCTGTATGAAACACAGTACACAAATACTTTTGTTATCAGGAAATCTCTTATGTAAATAAATGATATTTATTTTACATAAGACATTTGATTATTATAGTATATCATAGGGCTGTTCGATATAACGATATATATCGGATGACGATATAAAAACGTCTATCGTTTCATTTTACGCTATCATTTGTTTCGTGGTGTCGCAAAATAAACTGTTTACGACAATATTTTTTCATCGTTTTGATGGTCACTGTAGTGGTTATATTAATTTCTTAAAGTTCTCTCTTTCTCTTATATGTAATATAACCACACTACTGACGGACAAGCGCCTGTTTTTATGCGTTGTCGTTAGCAACAGCGACAGCAACACCTTCGTGGGGCCGCTTGTTTATGTTCCACATAAACCTTTCACAATAAAGCTCAAGATCCTGTTGAGACTTTTCAGAATAAACTGAATCACGTGAAAGAGCAGATTATTTACGGATGAGAAGTAAAAAAGAGCCGCCAGGTGCTAAAAAATAAACCTTAGACTCAAACGTTAGAACAGGCTTTTCCCCGCAGCACGCCGTGTAATAAATACAAAGAAAACGGCGGCCGTTACAACTTATGTCTAAAACTGTATAGTTTCATGCATCGGTTAAAACACTCGACTCCAGATACATGACACGCAGCTGGAAACACTTCACACAAGTCGAGCTGCCCGAGATTCACAGAATTTACAGAAAATTTTTGCGATTTATATCGTTATCGGGATTCGGGACGATAGAATTCTTATATCGGGATATGAGATTTTGGTCATATCGCACAGCCCTAGTATATCACAAAACACAGTGTCTTACTTTTTTCTCAATCTCAATCTGGAGATTGTTTTCCACCATGTCGACCAAGGGATTTTTGCAGCTGGAATACAGCATCCTCTCTTTGATGCTACACTTGTACCCTGGCATAGAATAAATGAAGACTACAAAGAAAGAAGGAAAGGACAGTGAGATTGGAATCACGTGAAGCACCATTCAGAGCAGAACAACACAGAAACCTGCACAAAATACAGTGTCTGTTTGTTTTTTCCTGCTGTTTGTAATAACCCGTGGGAAATCATTTACCTGTGGACTCTAAGTAGTCGCCCTCATGGGAATGTTTGTAGAGGAAGAAGTGGTAACGTGGAGTATCTTTAGGGATTCTCATTGGGAGATCTTTCAGCTCCGTTGGCTCAGTGCCGCACAACCGAATGAGCTCCTGTTCAGCATCTAATTTCTTTTTTGACAAAAGAAGCAAAAAGTTACCCTTTAAGCAAGCCGAGTGCTCCTGTAACTACAAGCTCCCTGCTTTGGTTACCAGACAATGTGAAAAATCTAGGTGGTGCCAGTAAATACCAAACAGCTCCCTTTACTCTACATGCTAATGTGATCCTCAGCAGCCAGGAGTAAAACTAGTAAGGATGAATAGAACCCACAAAAGAAAGAAATTCACTTTAACTAAGCTTTTAGACTCATGAAAAGGAAATCTGATGCACAACCACAACAGTGCTACAATTATTCCTTTGTACTGGACTCATCTGATCTTGTGACACAAACCGACAGAATTTCAATGAGCAGAATTTACACAAAGGCTTTTTGGACAAACTGAGTAACTCATTGTGTCAAACTAGAAAGGTCTCCTCGCCAAAACAATCTGCATCTTTCCAAACACAAGGTAAAAACTCCAACTGCACATTCAAATTATTGAATATGAATATGTCAGTGCTGAGCTAATTACTGTCATTTAGACCAGGATACAGCCTTGCAGACGTGTATGCAGAAAGCTGCAGACACCAGGAGTATGTGGCTGGCCTTACAATACTTTGTAATCCCATGGCATGTAAAAATGCCCAGATGTAGTGCTGTGACAGGTATGCTGACACTTGGCCATGTAGAGGCTAATAACCCCAGCTAATAACTCACCAGTTGTACGTAGTTGATTTTCTTGTCCCTGAAACGTTCAAGTGCTGCGATGGCATCTTTATGAATAGGGAAAGCCACTCCCTGCAGAGTCTGCTGCTTGGTGTCCACACTGATGTCAGTCTGCACCTAAACACACCACAAACGAAGACACAGAAACAAGACACACTTTGAGTTCTACAGTCACATTATCGTCATTAAAACACTACAATTGACAAAAACACTGAAAAATGATATCAAAGCCTTTAAAGTAGGCTGATCAGAGCATTACTTAGCAAGCATCAAATGTCTTCAAAATCAAAACATAAGCCACAATAATTCAATAAGTGTAATCATGTGAGGGCACACCGTTAAAAAAAGAACACAAAAAAAAACTTTTTAGGATTACAAGTGCTTTGCACATCTTCAGAGCTAGACCTGATGATTACAGATGAGGTGCTTGTATCGAAGTGACAAGGCGCCTCTGAGAAATTGCACTGAAAACTGGAAATTCTGGAAGGATTACACTGATGGATTGCATCTATTTTTAGAGGCTTGTTCCCACAAAATGAAATGCCATGCAAACATGATTGAGCCTCCCATGTAGCTATCGCGCATACCAAAAAGGATTGCAGGTCTTTTATCCATCTGCTTGGAAAAAAGTGTGCAGTCTCCGAGGCAAAGCAACAATAAATATTTCAAAGGCTTTTTGAGCTAGGCAGTACAGATTAACAGTATATCATCTTCCTTCAACAGCTGGGCAAGTGGGAAGAGCAAAAAAACCTCACTTCCCATTTGCTCTGCTGCTTTTAATTGACCGTACTTTTGGAGACAGCCTGCACTCTACTCAGAGCACTTCCATATATGGTAAGAAAGACAGTTCTTGTTCATGTGGCGGAGCTGGGAGAGCAGCAATTAGAAACAGGTTGCTTCTTAACACTGAAGAAATTCTCGGCAAAATTCTAGGAATACTCTCCAGAAGTATAAAGAGTGAAACTTCAAATGTTCCCATTTTCATTTGTCTGTTGGAGTCTATGTGGCACATCCCCGGAGACCTTGATATCAGCACTGTAAACACTGCTGACGACACTGCCTGCAACAAGTATCACATTACAGCACTTCTTTATCTGATCACAACAAAGGCACAAGCCATTGATGCAGCTCACCTGTACTCTTGTGACCAATCACTGCCAAATACTAAGAGCTACAGAACCCTCTCATTTGCATTTAGCTCCCAACATGTAAATGTTCGATTAGAACAATCAAAAAGCTCTTCTTTTAGTCCCTTTGCTGATTAGGCTAACCAGTGTTTACAACTCTAAACAGCACGTTTTGTGGAGCTAAGGATATACACACAGCTAATAGCTTTATCTCTTCCCGATGCATTAGAACATCCTGCTGTTCTAATGCATCAGCATCTCTGCACTGCACTGATACTGCCAGGCAAGCATATGCACACTTGCATTGCTGCTGACCTTGCGCTGTTTGGAAAGCTTCAGCGCCAGCTTTCATTGATACCCTACACTGTACTGGTTTGGATTTACCTACCACACCCAGGATATGCAATGAGGAGGGATACCGCTGAGCTAAAGCAAGCCAGTGCTTTCTCCCAGTGAAGCCTCCAATGTGATAATGACGTAATGCCAAAAGAGAAACGAGAAGCCTAATCCACACCCACTTTAGAACACTTCAAGCCAGAGAACTTGTCAACAAGTGACCGCATGTGTGCAGCAAGCACTGCACAGAACATCGTTTCCTCCAAGATGATGACAACTCTAAGCGGTGACCAAGTGATAAAATCCAAATCACTTGTCTGTGTGTGTGTGTGTGTGTGTGTGTGTGTGTGTGTGTGTGTGTTACCTCATTCAGTTTGATCTGCCTCAGTTCCTCTTCTGCAGCAGTAAGAGGCAAAGGAGCAGCTTGAGAGGTCAGATGTTTCTTGTAACCACTGAGGCTCAAATCATCCTGCAGGTAAAGAACAGCCCAATCACACGGCATGCAGAAACACACACTGACTCACTGTTACTGATATAGTAATCACAGTTCCTATTAGGTGCTAAACACTAACACTGACATTTAACTTGGCACTGTTAAACTACTGAGTAACAAGCCTTTCACTTGACCAACCTTGCTGGTACCAAAAATCTCATCCTTGATGTGCCCGCCTCCAAACTCCTTCTTCAGTGTTGCTCTGGTAGCAGCATATAACATTTTGTGTCGCACCTGTTGTGAATATCCAAAAAAAATAAATATAATATTTAGCAAACTTTACACAGGACATAAGGTAATGAGAGCTTTATCTTTAAAGAAAAAAAAACAAAACATTTTATTGTTGCTTGCCTTAAAAAAAGTGAGAAATATTATAATACATATTACAGCCGGTGCTTCTGTCAAGACATTCTTTCATGTGTTTGCTGGTTTATTGCTGCATTTCCTGTCATAAAAATAGGGAACTGCTCAAATTCATAGTTACACTAGTGGTAACCAAAACTTTACAAGATACCTTTAAATATCAAACGTGTGATTTAGGCTACGTAAATCCAGCTCCAGTTCTAACGAAGTGAAAAAGAAAATGCACATGATAAAAACGAGTGCATGCATGCATTGGAAAAATGTTTTGCAACTTCCAAGCAAGCCTAAACCTGAAGGCTCGTGCTTTATACTAGAGGTCAGGAATGCTGAGCTCAGCTCCTCCTTCAGAAAGTGATTCTAAAGTCCACCGTGCTACAAATAATCCTCCATTGCACTTTATCTGGGCACCGGTCGCTTCTCCTCGCAACATTCCCCATTTCACTGCTGCAGAAACACACTTGTGTGTTATTTGTTACGGCTATTCTTGTTCACAGCAACTCCAGGCTGCAAGTGGTTCATCAAGTTTCAGTGAGACCAAACAACAATGACTTAAATGACACTGTGCGAGACAAGAACGCATAAATTGCAAGCACACACATTTGCATTACAACAAAACACCAATGCATGAAAGGAATATGCCACCTAAAAGCAATGAGGGTAAATTTTAAGTCAAGAAGGAGAGGCTGAGGCTATGCACCGTGCTATTTGGAAAAACATAATTTACCCATATTTAGCTTTCAAGAGGTCTGTTAGGAAATAATGAATGCATATAAAAGAACGGCTGCCTTGATGTGGTAAACCCCACCCGTCTGATACCCATAGCAGAGAAGGACAAATGCCATGCAGAATTGAAAGCTATTCATTAAAGCTGGGGTAGTTTGGGTTTTTTTTCTTACAGCAGAGTGGTCCGGTGACCAGGCCAGGAAGATCCACTCGTAGCCCTGGTTGTTATTGGAGTCTAGCCGGTATAGAACGTAGCAGGGCACATCATCGTCGAGGAGGGGTAGCACTAAAGAATCATATTCCTGGTCCCATTTTTTAGATGCTTTCCTGCTGGCACCTAGAGTCAGCTGCTCTGGAGAGCAGATGTGGACAAAGAGAGAGAGAGAAAAAAATCAGCAGTGCAGAGTTTTGTTTCTTTATAAAGAAATGCTAATGTCAGCCTTGGCAGACATTTAGGTAGAAGTAAACAAACTCCAGGACGCTAGAGCGCTGCTTACCATCCTTGATGACGATCTTTAGGGCACGATACTGATCCCCGCTCTTCGCACTGGCAAAGATATCCTTCACATCATTCCCCGCTGAGAGAAAAAAAGACATAAGGTCAGGGTTTTCTTCCCCTCCTTTAAACAATGCAGGCTCAACAACATCACGCTCATCTTAACATGGCCATCATGAGTCATATGATTATGAGTCTACACCTAAAGGTTTAATGACTCATAATAGCCTGTGAACCATCTGATGTCAGCCATTAGACAAAGGCCACAAAATGATCTTCTCATTAAGCATTCAGCACCTGCAGACCTTTGTAAAGTTAGCATTTTATCCCGTATTGCACAGGCTTTGAGTGAGCAGGCCATCAAGAAAACTTGTCAGTCCTATTATTTTGGTTCAACCTTTGATCTCAAACCCAGTCACAATAAATACATTTTCTTTTAATAAATTTAAAAAGGGTGATAATTCAGATTCAAACCAACTTCTTAATAGCTGTAACACAAAGCCCAAGGGAACCTTAATGGCACAAGTCCAACAAACTATTTAGACATTTTTAAAATCACTTTTGCAGGAAGGCACTAAAGAAAAATCTTCCATGTAACACAACACATACATGGTAGTAAATGAACTGGGTCATATTCCCTGAATTACTAGGATTCACTTTTGTTTTTCACCACCACCAAAATCTGGTGAGCTACAAACAACCACAAAAAGGGTTTAGCTTAGAGGAGCCCCTGTATTAAGCTTTACGTTTAACATATATATATATATTTAAAAGATAAAACAGAAAAAGAAAAAGAAAACACTATTCGGACACAGCAGTAACAAGTACGTTTGTACTTCTAT
Organism: Rhamphochromis longiceps; assembly: GCF_057381845.1. Taxonomy (NCBI): domain Eukaryota; kingdom Metazoa; phylum Chordata; class Actinopteri; order Cichliformes; family Cichlidae; genus Rhamphochromis; species Rhamphochromis longiceps. The sequence continues at coordinate 18,246,036 of NC_140563.1, forward strand.
TTTAAGGTTGCCTGATTTGTAAGTTTAACCTCGGGGGTTGTTTCTATTTTTGCTGCGATGCCATCGTGTATAACAAGTGGTCACGCCCTGCATAAATCCCTTTTTCCTTTTAATTACAACACGGCTTAAGCAATGCCAGTACCATTCACGGATTATTGCAAACACCGACAGGTATCAGGCCAGCAGTTTGTCAAAATGAAGGCGTCGTCTGTCCATTCAAAATCTACTCAAAATCTAAACACTACCGGATTTATGCTTGATGCTAAAAGGCTGGGGAATTACAGGCTTTTCGAGCACTGCGAGGGTGAAAAAAGTATGAGTAGTCGTGTTTTAGGTCGCTCGTAAACTGATTAGAGACTCAGGATTAGATTTCCTGGTCATAAGTGTCCAAACAGGGCACGCACACACACATATGCACACATCAGGATAGCTCAAAGCTAGCTAGGAGTGGCTAGCTAACGTGACGCTAGCTTCCCCTTGCAATTAATTGTTGCAGGCGCTTAAAGCTCGCCGGGCAATCAGACACGCAGCAAAACAAAACACGTAAAGGCCGAAAGCTGTGAATCAGAAAGAAAGCATCTACCTTGAATGCCCGTTTGATGTGACATTGTGGCTTTCGTCGGATAAAAGGCTGATGCGGCTGATCAGGCGAAACCAGGGCAGAGAAGCAGGAAGTGGACTACATCGGCGAGACCCGCCCCGAGTCTGTCGTCACTAAAATCCTAACAGGAAGGTAATCGTGTTTTATTTTAATATGTGTTTTTTTTTCAGTCTTTAAAAAAAAAAAAAAAAACGGAGACGATACTTCACTCTTTATTATTGTCTTTATAATTGTCGCTGCTTTCTTTTTGTCAAATATGAAAACTGTGTTCTAGCTTTTTTTTAATTTTTACTATCCTGTGGAAAAATGAACCATACAGTTTGTTGATTTCTGCTGAGCTGTGTCATTCAAAGACTCGGCGTGTAGCATTTATAAATACTGGGGTTCTTTTGTCACATTTGATTAAAAAAAAAAAGAAAGACATAAATATCGACTAGTCAAGTCCTGCACCTGAATGAAAACGACCAATCAAGGGGAGGGGGCGTGCCCAATGGTTGCTCGTGCATCATACCTTTGCTGTGAATTAAATTGGACTCAACAGGCCAAGATATTCTATAACTTCTTTTATTTTTTGTCTCTTTTGGTTATGTAGTGCATGCTCGGTGTGAAGTCTCATTTTTTTCATTCACCTTTTATCTGCAGGTGCATGTGGCCTCTTGGTGAAGAGGTGGAAGAACTCTGGTGTGGATTGCCTACCAGCCAGGAAACCAGTGGCTCTTTTCGTGGCTTCCTGCTTTCAGAGGTCACAGTCACACCTTAAAACTTGCAGTGATGATTATTTTCATGATAGAATAAAATACAATACAATAGCCTTTTATCAGTTTTTCTGAAAACAGGCTGTTTTTCTTTCTTTTTCATTTTTACAACTTCTGCTTCTTCTTCCTGATAAAGAACTCAATTAATAGAATAGAACGGAACAGAATACCCAAACCTGGCTCAAGACTTGGCAGTTGGTCTTGTAATCGGAAGGTTGCCGGTTCGAGGCCCAGCTTGGACAGTCGTTGTGACCTTGGGCAAGACCCTTCGTCTACTGGTGATGGCCAGAGGGGCCGATGGCGCGATATGGCAGCCTCGCTTCTGTCAGTCTGCCCCAGGGCAGCTGTGGCTACAACTGTAGCTTGCCTCCACCAGTGTGTGAATGTGAGAGTGAATGAATAGTGGAATTGTACAGCGCTTTAAGGTTCTTGAAAAGCGCTATATAAATGCAATCCATTATTGTCATTGTACATGTAAATGAAATTACGGAATTAAATAATGATTTCAGCTCTATAAATTTAGAAGTAGTATTTTTCAGCATTGATTTTTTTGTTACTACAAATACAACAGTACAAATCCTTCTACTACACCTCTTCCAGAAGCTGAACTTAGAGCTTCTTTGAAAACAAAGGAGAAAGTGCAAGTGTTTGAATGTAAAAGTAAAAGCACTAGCAGCAAACCTCTGTAAAATGTGTTTAGCTCTTATTAGTATCATTGCTTTAAATCATTTTTTTTGCAATTACTCTGATATATACACTATTGTTGAATCCCAGGATACTATTGGTGAGATGTTTTCATATTCATAATGGAAATAATAATGAAAAATAATAGTGACATTAAGTTAATGTGCTACCTTGCTGCACTTGTCCCTCTTATCTAGTAAAAACAGAGCTTCCTTCCTCTGACCTTTTTTTTTTTTTTTTTTTAGAAATATCTTTGCTGGTATAAAAAAGTCAAAATATATCTTGTATTTCACATTTTCACATGTGTTCATATGAGCATGGATGAAACGGGACATTTTCTTACACAGGGAACTAAAGGGGACCAGGCTTTGGGCAAGCACAGCAGCAGTACTCATATGCACACACCATTTTAAAATAAGACAATTACTTAGTCTCTTAGAAAAGTCAAAATACAAAAGTTTAGAATTGCCAATTAACCTAAAACCAAGCCTTTGGACTATCAGGGGAAGCCAGAGTATTGTGTAAGAATTCAAACAAGCACAGGGACAACATGCAAGCTTCACACAGACAAGCCAACACAAAGAAACAGACATTCATAGCACCAGGCACCAGCCACTGAAAAGAGTCAAGAGAGTCCTGGGTTTGAATCAACCAGCTGGCTGGCGCCCTTCTGTGTGGAAAATTCACGGTCTCCCTGTGCTGCTTGTGTTTTCTCGAGGTACTCCAGCTTTGTCTCTCATACAAAACACATTCATGTTCGGCTGACTGGCAATTCTAAATTGACTGTAGGTGTGAATATAAGTGTGAATGGTTGTCTGTGTAAATGTCGTAGCCCTGGTGACCTGACTAGAGGAAAACTCACCTCTCACTCTGACTCTACTGGTGGGTTTTCAGCCTATCCCCACCCCCACCCCTGTGGCTTTCTTCATTTCTTGTTTATATGTGTTCTTTGGTGATTACATATAAGTCTGTTTTTTCAGTGTTTGAAAACAGACAAAAACATTCTGTACAAGGTAATAGATCTTAAAAGAACCTCACATTGGGACTCTGGACAAGGAAAACTGAAAACACTGTGGGTTTATTCCCATGGCTTATGTGATGCTAAAAGTCTATCCAGTTTACCACTTTCTGCCCAGCAGCGTGATTAATGTGTGAGACCTGTCCCAACATTCACAACACAGAAGGCAATCATATCCACAGCTTACCATGCTATTTCTTTTACAGTTTAAGGGTTAGTACTTAAGTTTCTTATTGCTTGTGTTTCTTAAAGGTGATATTTAGCTATTGAAGAAGCAGGTGTGCTTTCAGTTTCAATTTCTAGAAGACTGCATGCGATTTGTATTTTCACCAACATGCTGTTTTCTGTGCTAAATATACCTTTGGCTGTAGTGGCAAAGGAGCTTAAATTCTACTGCATTGGAGTCCAAAATAACTTTGGCTTATCCAGATGTGGCTTTGCATACTATTTTTATTTTCATCAACACTGCACACTGGTAGAGTGCATCGCTAATCCTGCGTAACATTTGAAGATTTTCTGTTTCTTTTCACTTATTAAAAACAAAAGGATTCTGTAATACATAGAGTGCCTAAAGTTTTATATGTGAATTCATAGACTATACTATGCAGACAAGGGACACATTTCTACACAAGTTTATGTTAAATGAAAAAGCCAAGAAGAAAGGGTATAAGGATACTCTTTCGCATGTGTATTGGTCTTGGTATGTTGAGATGCCAGAAACCCACGAAGAAGAGCATCATATATATGCATATTCATGCTAACAGTTCTGGTTCATTTATGGGATATTTTAATGATATTCTATTATTGGGTATTTAAATTAAAGGGATAATAAAATAATAATTAATGCTTTACTCCACTATATGTGTATGGTATCTGCTTTTATAATGTAATAAGTTCCAAGAAATAAAGTCAACTTGTTTTCTGGTTTAAATTCAGCTATTTTCTTCAAGAAAAGAAAAAATAAAGCACTGATTGTATTTAATTATGGCTTAAGATGAATATTAATATAAAGATCAATATTCATTCATCTTTCATTTTTTTACATTTTATTCAGTTTTTCCACATCTCTGATCTGTCATACCAAGCCACGGGCTTCCTGCCTCTGGTCTCCTCTTTAAATAAATAAATGAGCCCCATGGCAGCAAATTCCCTTCTCAGCTTTGCGTCAAGTATGACACACAGTAGCACAGGAAGTGATTTGAACCCCCCCCCTTTTTTTTTTCTTTTTACAAAATAAACAGATTCTAGTGTGGCTGATGAAACCTGTGCTCTGTTACTAGTACATTTATGTGAAACAAAATAATTTACCAATGGTATTAAGCAAATTGTTTACTGAGCTCTGGTCCACTGATTGAGATGGGCTCATCTTCAACCATTCAAATCAAATCAAATCAAATCAAATCACTTTTATTGTCACATCACATGTGCAGGCACATTCTTCGATGTGATGTAGATTTCAGAACATATAAATGAGTGTAAGTGTCTGATTTGCCATTATTGTGACCAGAGATGGGCAGTAACGCATTACTGTAATCTGATTACTTTTTTCAAGTAACGAGTAAAGTAAGGGATTACTATTGCAAAAACGGTAATTAGATTACCGTTACTTTCCCGTAGGAACGCTGCGTTACTGCGTTACTAAAACCGTGATTTTTTGGAGAATGTCTCACCACAGTGACTAGACAGTGACGTAAGCGAGTGCGCCGTTAGTGACAACAGCTGTGTGCAGATCAACAATGGATCACATATCAATTGTGGGAGAGAGTATGAGCGTGCAGCGTTTAAAGCATGGAAGTACTGACCTTACTTTGAGTTTGATTCCATAAAAAGTGACAAAAACATTAGCGTCCACCGTGCGTGGGAAGAAAACTTCTTTTTACAGCGAAAAAACCCCTAAACTTCCAAGCAAGCACCGAGTGTGCAATGACGTAATGGGAAACTCACAGAGAAACTCGCGGATTCTTCAACTGACCGCGGCACACCTGCACCAGGGTAAACCTCCGCCTACCTCAGTCCTGCTTTACAGATGAAAATAGAGCAACAGGACCGCTGAGTCTTTGACTTTATTTATTTTCTGCTGTGTTTTACTTGCATCTATTTGAAAGACTGAGTGTAAACACAAAAAATATGTTATTTTATGTGCTGGAACGTGCAGAAAATAGGTTTTATATGTTAAACAAATTTATTCAAGTCAGAGAATGTTGCATATAATTAAATTTTTGCTTGATGCATAAAGTTAAAAGATTAAAACTGATAAAACAAGTTAAAAAAATAGACTTTTCCATTTGATTACATTTTGTATGATGGATTATGCAGAAAAAGTAGAATTGGGCTGAAAGATCTATCGCTTTATCACCTCTTCAGGTTGTAAATCATGTTTTTAAAAAGTAACTAAGTAATTAATTACTTTTGAAAATAAGTAATCAGTAAAGTAACGGGATTACTTTTTGAGGAAGTAATCAGTAATTAGTTACTGATTACTTTTTTCAAGTAACTTGACCAACACTGATTGTGACTAAACAAATGAATGATCACTGGCAAATTGCACCTCGTTCCAGTGTCCAGGTAGGATAGACTATTCCCCTGATATGATGAGTTTAGATAATGTGGATAATTTTATCGGATATTCTGGTTGAAGATGAAAGACCGTTGACACTCAACTCTTCAACATAAACCAGGACGATTACAGTCACTGTGGAAGTTTGTTTCTGGCACTGAAAAAAAAAGCTGGGATCTCAAAGTTTTGAATTAATAATTCAAAATTTAGAGGAAATAACTCCAAATTTCGAGTTAGGTATCCCAAAGTTTTGAGTTAATAAGTTAAAGATTTGCGTTATTATCGAGTTATGGGTGACAGTGTTTTTTTCCAGAAGCGGAAAAAATCTTCCTCAGAAAAATCCTCATAGAAATCTGGTAGTTTCTAATGATGTTTAATGGGTTAAGTTCAAGTAACTTGAAAAATAAAGGAAAACAACATCTAATCCGTTAATATTAGAGGTTCGTCCTTGGCCTGTTGTGATACATATATTGGTATACTTATAGATTCCTCAAGTCTTACTTGTGTTATGGATGTCGCTATCATTTTATTTTGAAACACGTGAGCGGAAGTCGTGTATTTGTATTGGCTCTGACTTTGGCGCTAGTGAATCAACGTGTTGGCTACATTGCGTTGCACTGATGCTGCGCTTGCTGTGTGGATTCAGCCTCCTCCATCCTTGCTACAGCGGCGGTAGAAGCGTCCTACTTACTACCCAGAAACCGCACCTCACGGCGGGGACTCAGTGACGAAGCACCGCCCGCTTAATAGCCGCCCCGCCCGGCGTATGGACAGTCCGGCACAATGACAGAGGATTTGTGGGTGCCTCTGTCGTATACCAACAACAACAGGTCGCATGGATAATCCCACTTCAGCCCTGTCGTATCATCTCCTGTTTAGGATGATTAGAGCGCCGCTGCCGGCTTGATGTGGCCGGAGAGCAGAGCGGGAGCGGGGCTTCTCGTCCTGGACATCGACTGAGAGATAAAACGGCGTGGAGCAGGTGTGTAAAATCGTGTTGACTTTACCCACTGCACATGCACAAATGAGAAAAAGCGACGTGCATGCAGGTAACTTGCACGGATTTTGGCTGTCCCACATCTCACTCGGTGTACCCTACATTCAGATAAGAAGGAACCAAAATGGTCAAGCTTGTTGTGATATCTCATAATTATATAAGGTCAGTGATGTGACATTTGGCGTCGTTAGAAGGGAGATTGGTGCGATCACGCACTAATGCCCTGAACACGATAGTTCATTCAGAAATTGCCAGAAGTGCCTCAAATAGAGAGGCCATTTGGAGTATTTCCTGCAGCACTTAGACTGCTCTGCTCTGATCAGTGCAAATCTAATCTTTATGCTTTAGAGGGAGTTCAGGTCCCGAAACATCAGTTGAGCTCTTCATTACTCATCGTGGTTATCTAGGGTATAGCCCACCCACCCACCTTCAGATAAACTTATCCCGGCCCAGTTTGTTCTTTTTTGGGTGCTAAGTCCCACTTAACTCATGTTTTGGGACTCTCTGGTCACAAGTTGCTAGCCACAGAATGGGAGCAGGTCCCTGGTCACACTAAAAGTCTGCCTTCTCCTCCTGCTCGTCTTCCTCTAAATGCTTGCAGTTTGATAAAGAAAGCAAACTAAATCTGCATTTTACCTCATCAGCCTACTATCACCCAAGGTGGCAGCATCATGACAAGACAAACATGATGCTGGTGAAATTTAATAGCCAGGTCTATTTTTGAAGCCATTACATAATTCCTTCTTCCCCCTCCATGCCCTGTTTTAGGGAAGGTATGAAAGCAGGCAGAAGTTCAGCCCAGCAAAGTCAGACGGTTCAAAGAGGTAGAGAGCGATGGAGTAAAGAAAGAGTGGAGTTCATGGGTGAATAATGATTAAAAATACAGGAGGGACGGGGTGTCTGCAGGTTACTCATGCACTGCTTGGCTGGTGTTGCCGGGGAAAGCCTCACTGTAATGCTGGAACAGTTTTTTTTAAGAAGAGCGCAGAGCAGACGGGCTGAAAGGAGACGAGCCAGCGATTTATAGCTAATAGATATATAGTACTTCAAGAGTCCACCACTTCCAGGTATGACACGACACGTGATTCACCGGCACAAGAGGACACTTGAGTGGATTGATCGTCCACTTTATGTTATTTTTCTCTCCTTTAAATCGATTACAGGATATAGGCTGTTTGCTAATTTACAGCTGAGTGATAATCTTAGGACTGATTGGAAACTCTGGTTTTGTGTTAAGAAATCTGTGTGCGTTATTGGAGGTGCTGCTCTATCTGAGCCGGGTCTGAATTGAGCATGATCCTAATCCATTATCTTTAGTGATATTCCAACCACTAATCTGTGTCTGAGGGGTGCGTTTGCTCTAATCTGCCTGGCTGGTAATGTAATCTGACTAAAAGAAGCACTTTCTCTCTCTCTCTCTCTCTCTCTCTCTCTCTGACTCCCAGGTGTAGTGTGGCTGGAGGGCTTAGCAAGATGGAAATAGATGCCCTTTTTCGCTACTATTTCCAGCACCCGTGGTCCCGTCTCATTGTGGCGTACCTCGTCACCTTTTTTAACTTCCTAATTTTCGCCGAGGACCCCATCTCTCACAGTCAGACAGAGGCCCATATGATTGTGGTGGGGAACTGTTTCTCTTTCCTCTTCAACAAGTACCCAGGCCTCGGGTGGAACATCCTGAAAGTAATTGGCTGGATACTGGCCATTATCACTGGCCTGTTAGCCGGGAAGTTTATATTTCACCGCCAGCTCTTTGGTAAGTCATGCACACAATAATGCAGTGGAATGTGCAGAGTAATGGCTTTTCTGTCTGAGGGAACTCCCCCCACCACCCCCATTGATGTTCTTGTTGTTGCTATTCATCGGGGAGAAGCACGTTTATACTCCTGCTCTGCTTTTTTTTTGTCAATGGGAACGTAATTAAAGAGATTGTTAATTATTTTCTTTGTTGAAATCGCTGCTGATTCATCTTTTCATTGCGGCAACTAGATGTACACTGAAATTCTATATGAGGACTTGCATTCCTTCAACAGATTTGTGACTAGAGGTGTTTAGAAATGTCTCAGTAGAAAAAGTGCAGATGGAAATAATATTAGAAGATTACCTCAGAGACTTAACGTTGGACTCACAAGCACACTCCTGTATTCATGGCAGACACCCAAGCAATAAACAAAATTTCCCTTATTTCTTCCTCTAATTATTCCAAAATATAAAATGAAGAGTGTCTGCTAAAGTTTGTGTATGCAGTGATCTTTTTGTATGTGTTTCTTTATACATTGCTGTGCAATAGTCCTGAGCTTTCTCTCGTTTTAATGTATTTTTGCTGTTGCGGAGCCAGATGTTCTTGTAATGTTTTTTTAACCTGCTCTTGAGAAATATTTCTCCAGGCTTTCTGAAGGTCTGTGAAAGTTTTTCTTTGGACATTCGTTTGCTTTTTTATTTTAATTTTCAGTCCTCATAGCTGACCACTTTCAAATGCTTTTTGTTGTTGGTTTGTTAAGTGACTTAACAGGATGATTTATAGGTCAGTGTTATGTATTTACACATAACAGACAATTTAGCAACTTCTACATTTTAAACTGTATTTATTATGTGTTTATACTTTTATATTTATTTATTTTAGCTTGATAGGCATACAATTTATGTACCAATAAGGTGATTCCCAAAGAGATACTAGTCGAAAATCTGGTGTTGCATAAGCAAGCATGTTGTGCAATGTGCCCTTAAACATCTACAGTAGATCAACAGTATCTGAAGGCATTGTCCTTAAGAAATATAATAAAGTACCAGCAAAGACTTGACACAGAACCTGAGTGAAGCATTTCGCTGTTCAGTTGATCCGTCTGCTGTTCACTGAAGCCTCGTCAGAAATGGTCTCAATGGTTGTGAAGACGTCTTTCTTAAGGAAGGGAAACGGGGAGAAAAAGGCTGAGGTGTGCCAGCTACACAAGAACTGAACTGTGAAAAAAGTGGCAATCGGTCTTAAAAAGTGATGAACTTAAAACTTTGAGATTTTAAAGCCTGAAGTATTTGGTTCAAATTGTCATCGATATGCATGGAAAAGATCAAGAGGGAGGTACAACAGTGAGTGTTCAAAGCCATCTGTAAAGCACGGTGGAGGCTCTGTCATGGTCTGGGACTGCATTTAAGCCAGTGGTGTTGGGGACATTGTGAATACAGAAGAGTATGATCTTTTTGGTTCATCTTGCTGATTCATCTGAAAAGCATCTGATTGGTATCAGTTTCGTGTTTCAGGACACCAATGATCTCAAACACACTACCAAAGCAGTAATGTCATACGTGGACAGAAAAAAAAAAACACAGTGCGACACCATCAGTCATCGACTGGCTTTCCCACAGCCTGGGCCTCAGCATTATTGACGCAGTATAAGAACAGAACAGAAAGCAGCCAACACCCAAAGAACAGCTTTGACTGATCTTCAAAAATCCTGATGAACTATTCCTAAAGACTACTTAAAGAAATGTCAAGAAAACTTGCTTAAGAGAGCTTACAATGTGTTGAAGAATACAGGTGGTCATATAGTAAAGACTTTCAATCATTTTACAATTTTTCCTTTTCTATATCATAGTTGTATGTATGTTTATATGTTTCAATAAATCACTTCCTCTATTTATCACTTCTCTAGGATAATACTGTACAATGAATTTAGGGGTGGATAGAGACTTTTGCACAGTGCTTTAGCACTTCGCTTTTAACATTCTTGCTAACAAGAGATGGTTGTAGTGAAATAATATTAACTGCAGCATGTCGTATTAACAAAAGTGCAATGAAAGCTTCCCAAAAAATGTTACACCAAACAGAACAATGGTGAGAGTGCGAGAGACTGAAGAAAGAGTAAGAACCTGACAGGAAAGCATCATCATCAGAGCTTTTTAGTTAAGTTTACAGTCAACTAAAATTTATTGTAAACAACCAAAGAGAAGCTGTTGGAGTAATCAGTATGAAATGCTTCCAAACTGCTGGCGTTCAGCTGTTAGCCTCCTCCATGCTGTATTAGCTTTACCAGTAGCAGCTGGTGCACTGCTGTGTGGTATAATAAACAGAGAGCAACATGGAAGTGAATTCAATAGATTAGCTTTATATATATCAGCAAATTGTCACAATATCCGATCCAGCCTTTTGAGTCAGGATAGGACTGATAACTGACCCAAATCAATTTTCTTTTCCCCCCCACAGATGCAGTAGTTGTTCTCAAAATCTGTATTCAGATTTTGATGTGTGATATCAGTAAAGTTCCCCGTTAGTAGAGCTGTTTTACTAGAACAGGGCTGTAGTTTTTCATGCCAGTCAAACTGTCTCAAGTGAAAGACTAAGGGTTTGTCACTGCAAGAAAGTTCAGGTGGTGTCGGCATACGAATGCATTAACACTAATGAAGGCTTTGTTCAAATATGATAGACTATAATAGCAGAACTCTTTATGTTGTTACTTCGAGCTGTGTTTTTCCTGCTGTGACAGGTTGAGAAGCTCTGCAGCGGAACATGTTAGTCAGCTCTCACACCTCTTTGATACATTTCCTCTTCTTTTTCACCAACCTGGCTTTTTTTTCATCTGTTCGTATGACACTTGTATCACTCTGTTGCTCGCTCGGCTTCCTCCTAGTCACTCTCCTTTATAACGGCTGTGACTCCATTGTCATCCTCCCTTCACTTTTATGAACTGCGCAGTGCTTCCAGTTGAACTCACGCGTTTCATTTCCTGCTCACTTCACAAGTCACTTAGTGCCGGATATTATTGGGCACGCTGGTTTATCTTCTTGGATGAACCGTTACCGACTATAATTAGACGGCACAGAGTGGTGGCGGGTGCTCGAAGTGATCATCTTCTCTGAACATAAATAGAAAACTGAGAGTCCATGATGACATGACAGTTTCAGCAAATGCAGAGTCCTTCCTATAAGACGGGAAGTGGAGCAAGTGGGGAGTTATTAGATCTAGTAATAGCAAAATTGTCTCTTCACTTGCAATCACTGAATAAATTGGAGGGTTTTTATACTTAGAGTCTAATGTTTTTTTTTTTCTTTCTTTTGGGTCAGGACTCCATTACTAGACTGAGAAAATAAAAGGTAATTTGATATGATTTAAATAAATGTTTGTCTGAAATAGAACATGTAATATTTATTCATTGCAAAATATAAAATATCATATATAGTATATAATACATATAATAATTGCATTTTTAAAGCCTTAACAAAAGGCCTTAACATGATGCGTAAATTTACATATTTTGGATTTTCTGGGCTCATCTATCATTGGTGGGTATAAATGCCCATATCTAAATAAATGCAAGTTTTGTTATAGGAAGTTGGGTTGCTGCAACTACTTCTTGATCAGCCACAGTGATGTGTTCACGGTGAAAAGATAAAAGAATGGATTTTCATTTGGTTTAAGATGATAAAACTAGCTAGCTTATTGCTCAGAGGTTCTAAATTATAGCTTAGTGTCACTGTGCGCTTGCGTGTATAGACCATCAACAATGTGGCAAATTAAACCCCTTTCAGACGTGTGTACTCACTAGGCTGTGAAATGAACACTGATCACTACAACCTCATACACACTTTCAGTACAACAAGTCTGAACTGCATGGAGTTGCATTAACGAATAGACACCCATCAAGAGTACTGACTAATTGACTCACATAGGCAATGCTTACATGTGTGAGACATGAGACTGTAGAGCACCTACCCAAGAAGTGGCACTTTAGTCCCTACTCTGATCATCACATTAGGGTTAAGATGAAATATTTCTTTCTTTGTTTTGTTTTTTTCACGGTTTCATTTTCATCTTCTGGGGTATTTCTTGTTGTCTATCTCTCTCTCTATATATATATATATATCTATTGTACCAGTATCCAGTATTGGTTGACTTGAGGTGTTTTATGTTGTAAGGTAAAGACCCTGCATTATTACATATCACAAACCCTATGAGCAAGCACTTGGTGACAATGGGAAGGAAAAACTCCCTTTTAACAGGAAGAACACTCAGCCAGAACCAGGGGCTGCCATCTGCTGCGATCGGTGACAAAAGACATGCTGTGAGAGAGAGCCAGAGTTTAAAAGTAACTAATGATTAAATGCAACAAAAGGGTCCAGTGTCACCTGATGCAACCCTAACTATAAGCTTTATCAAAAAGGGAAAATTTAAGCCTAATCTTAAAAGTAGAGAGGGCATCTGTCTCTGGAATCCAAACTGGGAGCTGGTCCCACAGTAGAGAGGCCTGATAGCTGAAGAGTCTTCCAGCCATTCACTTCTGTATGCAAAATCTCATTGCTTTTTCTTTCTTGTTTAATTTTTATTAATCTAAATATCAGTACAACAATTTCAATTTCAAAACATTGTAAAAAGGAGGTTTTAAAATTAATTGTAAATGTGTTCTTTAGGTCCATCTGCAGTACTTATATTGTCCACCAGATTAATAAAGGAAAAAATTTAAAGGGTCTATTCATCCTTCTATCTAACCACATGACCAGTTTGGTCGGGATTAGGAATGGAGGATAAAGTAAATTGTCCTGATTTTTGTTCATCTGCTTGGCTGTATTAAGAAAATCCTTGTGAGTTAGGGAAATACCCACTGACTCTCATCACCAGAGAGTGCCTTCACTTTAACAGACTGGCAAAGCCAGCGTGTTACATTTACTGGATGTAACGGAGGTTAAGTGTCAGACTGCTCCCCAAAACAGCAGATTTTAAAATGCGCGCTGCCATTTCATTACAGTCGGGTTAATCAAATTTTATTCATTGTGCATTTGGCACTCCGAAAGCATTTCCAACGTTCATACAAGACTTCAGTCAGAAAATGTTTAGCAGTTCTAACTTCTTCATCGGAACGAAGTTGCTTTTTAAAAAGTAAGTTTTGTGATATTTTGTTCCCAAACTATTACATGTTTATGCTACAGTATTTTCTTGGTCTGTGATTTTAGTTTGTTATTGGACAATTGCTAAGCAGCATGATGGCGTCACAATATGTCCTGCACAATCAGGTGGCTACAGGCAGCATGATGATGGAAAAGAACCTACAGGGGACTCGGGTGTATCTGTTTGCATACAAATAAATCCACTATATAACTATTTTCATAATTCACATAGTGCTCAAACTGGGATTTGTACATCATTTTAAAATCACATTGACACAAAATATTTTTCCAGTTCTGGAGTGTTGTGGAAGCTCCAGACTCTTGGTGTGTTACACCACCAGCATTTTGTCAGTTGCATGATTCATAATGGTAATGTACAGTAGGTGTGCATGTAGTTCAGTCAGTTTTATGTCAGGTTTTACACTAGGGCCTGGTGGATCTGTATCGGGGTCAATGCAATTGCATTAGCTCTAAGGTATGTAGGAGAGGAGTGCAGCTCATTCATAGCCAGGTGCAACTAATGCACTTCAACAAGCTTCTGAACAGATGGTTTGGACTTCTGTGTGCGGGCGTGTGTGTCTGTAAGTGTGAGAGAGCGGCGATATTTTGCAAGCACATGCACGGATGTGTGTTTGTGCGTGTGTCTGAGTGAGGCTGAGAGTTGGAGAGGCGAGATATGCCATGCACAACATTTCAGTGGAGCGGTTATGCAATCACAAACACAGGTAGAGCATAAGAGAAGCACTACAGAAGCAGGCCCACAATAAAATCTATCATCCATTATAAGTCACACAGGCCCACATGGCCCACTTACTGCTCATCGTGATATCCCCCACTAACATTGTGCAGATATCAGTCTACTATCTCTTCTATCCTCTGATACGTAGGGAGCCAGTGGGAATGCTTCTGGGTAGGAACACAATCCATGCAAAGGTCTGAGCATCTTTAAAAAAAAAGCACTTTGGAGTGGCAGACTGAAAGTTTTTTTTTGTTTTTTCCTGTATCCACATTTAGAAGAGGGTGTCTTCTTGTTCCCTTGAACCAGAGCTAAAGTTCTGACACTGTTTGCAGTTACATGCCTAACTTTATAGAAATGTGTCTCAGGCCTGGAAGCTGACATCGGTTTTGAAAGGTGACACATCCCCTGCATCATTTATAATTTATCATGGCCTAGAAAATGTTTTGCTGTGAATTGCACCCACAGCCTTCCTCTTTTTGTGCGGTATTTGTCACAATATATATATTATGTCCCCTCTCAGAAACTTACAGTTTTTAATCCAGTTGCTGCATAACACTTTATTTGAACTAGTTTTCATTCGTGTTGCTATACGGGTTAGGCATGGGTGCACTGCAGTGTTTCCACAGTGAATAAACGCTCTTTGATGAGTGACTTGTGTGATTTTTAAGTTGACATTTGAGGCTCAAGGAACAACCTATCCTGCTCCATTCAGCCTCTCAAGGCTATGTTTGCTCTCTAATCAAGTGGGTGCTAGCCAATGACTTCTGGTCATTCAAGGCAAGACTGGCTGTCATTACACATTTGTATGAAATCTTGGGTCATACTGGGTTCTCTGGGTTTCATGTCAATGAGTTCCTAATGAAATAATTGTTAGAGCCAGACCCAGTGTTCCAAGTCTCAGTCACGCAAAGCCACGTAACTATATGGGTATAGCTATTATAAATGCCGATACCGATATATGGCTAAATTGCTAATATTAGCCTGTCAGTCGGGCTCTAATAAGTGTGTTACAGGTGAAATAATGTGAAGAAGGAAGATTGTTTTTAAAAAGTACAGCTAAAATTTAACATTTAGTTTAGGTTAGTATAAATGCAGCCGTCTATTTTGTCAATTTTGACTTTGCAGAAAATGACACTGCCCATCTCTTTAATGCTGCCTCAGTGACCATATTAGCATAAAATATTCACCTATTTCTCTCTGAGGCTTTGTGAATTCCAAAAGGCAAAGTGAAGGGTAATGTTAATTCATGTGGAGCACTGTCCTAACTGGATTAGATCCTACTTTGCATGTTATTACAGACACTTACATTCAATCAAGCTATGACTTCTCTTATCCACCTGAATGAGTCATTTAAGGCTCCAGATATTGTGATTAGCTCTTAAAAAATAGTAAGTAATGTGAGAGTTGTCCTCCTATGGTGTGAGTGTGAGTGTGAGTGTGAGAGAGAGAGAGAGAGAGAGAGAGAGAGAGCGAGAGAGCGAGAGCGAGAGAGAGCGAGCGAGCAAGCCTCTCATCCCCTTTTCTCTAGTCTTGATGATTGTAGCCTGCAGGATGCCATCTGGGTTCTGTCATGAGTTATTACTGTGGCAAGCAAAGGCTGACATGGCTTATGTACAGCATTATGTGGCCGCAGGTCAAAGTGAACTGAGTCTGTGTAGGAGTCAATGTGTGGGTGGCAGGATAGGAGGCTCTGTGTGTTATATTTATATGTATGTAGCTATGCGATATTTTATTGCCCGTGCATTTGTCTCTTAGATGATGTGCTACAGTCGTGAGCAGGAAGTCTTTCCGAAATAATGAATTGTTGAAGTGAATTTTTGTTGCAGTCAGTTTCCCTGACTTCCCTGTCATTGTAAATTTAGGTGTGAACAAAAATAAATGTGCTACCTTAGGCTCCAGGAAAGGTTAAATGCACACAGGTTTTAAAGCTTGATCACCATCAGCACCTCTCTACGGAATGTTTTTTAGAATCATTGCTTTGGTTCAGTCTCACCATTTTCATGAGAAATTCAGTTAGTGTTTTCCTAGCTCTTGGACATAGCTAAGCGTGTGTCAGCTAAAAACGTAACACAAGTTATTTCCCCAGGATTCTGGCTCTTGCACCTCCTACTACATGACAAGCAGCAGGCGTAGTGGAGAAAAGGAAATCGTATTTGGAAGCGTACCTTTCCTTTATGAGATAATAACATAACCTTTTTGTTGGTTGTGAAGGGAAATTTGCCTTTTATCTTGTGTTGATATACAAACCTCAAAAATTATCTGGAATATCACATGAAACTACAGATCAAGAATTAAAAAATCAAAAACTGACAAGTAATTGAACAGCAGAGGGAGACAAAGACACAAAGAGCAAGCAAACAAAGGAAACCAGCCAAGAGGAAATTGCTTATTTACCTGAAATGTATGACTTCAGAGCCAAGCCATAAATAACAAAACTAGACTTCCACACTGCTTACTGGAACAGGTACAGTGGTACACTGGCCTAGTTGCCAGCTCTCTATGTCTCGGCTCTATTTTCTGCAGTCTCCCAGTGGAGGGAGTTCTTTTGTCACTTTCCCACCTCTGATTTATTATCCATATGCTTAGTTACAGAGGTGCTCAGCTCTGGGGACATTAGTAGCCGTAGCTGCTTCAACAAACACCCCCCACCCCCCCACCCTGCCTCACAGTGTTGCCACAGCTTGGCAAATAAGCAATGTGATGAATGGGTTTGGTCCTGTTCACATGCTCAACTGCAGATAGAGAGGAAACTCAGGGTTTCTGTTCTGTTTTTTTGTTGTTGTTTTTTGTGTTCTGTTTTTTTACTCTTAGATCCCTAAGGGGGCAGGATTGTTCTGAGGTTTGGAATCAAAACAAGATGCAATAGTGCTGCATACTGAAACCTAAAATAGATGAAAGTGCATATGCATTATATGCAAACCCTCACAGTTTACAGTATAATGTGTATGAATAGATGACTTGAATACAGAGCAATGTTTGCAATACAAAGACTGTGCATTGTGTAGTTCAGGTATCAGTATGGATGGTACATTGTTGATGATGATCACATTTTCCATGGTAGCATCCACTTCTCTGCAATACAGTCAAAATATTTGAACAGGTACGGGCACCATAACTAACGAATAACAAGCGTCTAACAGGATTATATTTAATTTACCTGAGCCTTTCTGTTTTGATACAGGCTGAAGTCAGAACCTGAACGTCATATAGGGATTGTTAAAATCTTAAGGGTCGGGTGACATAGAGTGTGTTTGGCAACCACAAGCTGTCAGATCAGCTTTGATGCTCCTCTTTAATAGACTCTGATAGTCAGTGTGGGGTGAACATTTGATAAATAACACAATTCACGTGATTGTCATGCTATGAAAAGCATAGCAGGCTAAACATCCATTCAAAAATGAGTAAAGTTCTGATAAGCAGACATTTAAGGTCTTCGAACTTGACTGGTCTGATGTTTTAAATTAGTAGTATACTATGCAGTGTGGACTCACAGACACTAATTTGTGCTTTGAGGTGTGAACGTACAGAAAAAAGATTAACGGAGACTGGATTTTTAAGATTGATACCAATATTTGGCCGATGTATATATAATTTTTCTTTTCACGAAACATAAACAGATTTCGGTATTTTTTGTTATGCGCAGTTACAGAGTTCTTACTATCATAATGTAATATGACAATGCAGTTTAAAAATAATCTTGTTTTATTGTCACAGCAAGTCGTGGATTACCTGTTTACACTCTGCCCACCTCTGCTCGGATCAGCTGGTTGTTGTGTTTGTGGCATTCCGTGTTGCCAACAGGGAAGTTGTGGCCAAATTCACCAATGTGGAAAACTTCCACATTGGTGAATTTGTTATGAGTAAAAGACTCACTGCCACCAAAACAAGGAAACTGAAATACTTTGATGTAAAGCAACAAATAAAATCTGCTTAAAGTAAAGGAAAATTGAAAGACTTGGTCGTGGTATAATATCCTTAAGCCAGTGATTTAGACTTGGCACACTAGTAATATTAAGAAATTCTGTGGACACAAAATAGATTGTGCTATTATTTGCCAACGGTCTTGGAGGATGAGGTACTTAAAGAACCTTTTATTCAGGTCTTTGGAAAATAATTTGTCACTTGTATGACTCTCATACATTATATAAGCAAAACTCAAGCTTGTGTTATCAGTGAGTGTGACGTTAGCTGTGCACAGATTTTAATAGGCACAGCTTCAATGCACAAACAAGGATAAGACCACAGAAGATTTATTGATTAATCTGATTTATTTTCATCTTAACCAAATGTTTATGTAATATAGAATAGACAATAATGCAATCTTGCTGTGTTGTTGCATTGATCCCAGATGGTCAGTCACAGCACTATACTTTTTCATTCCTCTTACACAGTAGATTCAGTAGCAGACAGGCCAGGATAATTATACTATTATATCATATCTGCCACTGGCACTGTAGCAACAGGGAAGCTGGATTCTTGCTCTAGCACTTTTGTCCATTTGTGGAGGCGCTTATGGTAAAATGCTGATTGTTTGAACTGGAGATAGTGTGTTGACTATACATTGTTTTTAACACTTAGTGCTACTATACTACAGACCTGGTTGTTATGCTTTGTATCCTCTGGGGGCCATTAGGCCATAATTGCCACTAAGGTTGTTCTATATATTTTTGCCACTGGCTCTAAATGACTGGGTCTGCAAAGGAATGCATAGCGCCAACATTATCCTAGTACCATGCCAGGACCTTATTTGAACCAAGGCAAGTTAAGGTAACTAGCCATAAACTGTCTCCAGCAAATCACTCAATTACCCCAATCCTCCTGCTGGCTCTGCAGCAGAACCTCCTGTATTGGCCTCTTTTCCATGCCAGGAACTTCCTCTGGAATTGTTCACCTGCCAGAATATACAGCACTGGGTCCAGGCAGCTGCTTACACTGCACATGGCTTCAGAAAACTCATAGCAAGCATAGAGTACATTGGTGTTGGAGGGGGTCACCAGGTTAGAAATCCTCATGAATACCATGGTGGTGGCCATAGTGTGGTAGGGCAGAAAGGAGACCACAAAGACGAGTATGGCGGCAGTAAGGAGATGCAGGGGCTTTCCTCTCGCTCGGTTGCTTTGACCTCTTGGGAGACGCCTCAAAACTCGAACCGTCATGGTGTAAAAAGCAAGCATGACAGTGAACGGCAGCAGGAAGCCTATTGTTGTTCTGATAATGATGGCTGTTCTGACATAGTAAAAAGGATCCTGGATCTGGTCCACACACACAGTGACATTTTCTGTGGGCTGAATAGAAAAAGTTAGAAATAAGTCAGGAATGGAGCTAAGGACGACCAGCACCCACACGCAGAAGGAGCACAGTTTGGCTTTACCCGCATTCCACCAACGAAGAGAACTGATCGGGTGCACTGTGCCAACGAAGCGGTCGAAACTGATTAGAGTCAGGAAGAGGATGCTGCCATATATGTTGATGTTGAAGAAGGACTTCTTGAACTGACAGAAGATCTGTATGTTTGTGATGTGGGGCCTCCTCAAGGTAATGTAGAGGGAGAAGGGCAGTGTGAGGATCCACCCCGAGTCACACAGAGTCAGGTTAAGCAGGAAAATGTTGCTGGAGCTTGAGGTTTTCCTAAAGCAGGTGTGGTTGATGAGCACTACTAGGTTTCCCAGCAGTCCCACCGGAACAGTGAAAGCAAAGAGCACCAGCACGATGTAGCAATACCAATAGCTGTCCTCAAAATGGTTGCAGAATTCTGTTGACTGGTTCAGGAACACGAGAAGCTCGTCTGGGATTTAAGGACAGGAAGTTGTTAGTTTTTACTACAGTAGTTTTGAAAGGTTGGCTTAAACTAATGTGAGTGGTCAACATTACCATGAGGATAGTTGGATGTCTAATTTACCGAACGTAGCCTTAGAGCTGCTTTGTCTGTCATATGAATGTTTGGACATTTGAAGAGTAATTTGCTCTATTGCTGAGAAGTTGGTGACAAATTGGAGACAGCTCACACATCTGTTTGATGTGAAACTAGATCCAACCAAAGTCTGATAAGCCTGCATTTGTGTTATAGGAAAAAAGTTGATTAATTAACAAGATACCATATTTTAATTTTGCATTGCAATAGGCTGTTTGGGTCTTACCATGATGCACTCTTCTTTACTTCTTTTCACTCTCTATGTGTTTATAGACGGGGTGCAGATAAGTGGTCCGCAGGTGCGCATGCGCTGTCAAAATAAAAGACGCGCACCAGATAAGAAGTTGCAACGCGCGTTTGCGTCCATATAAAAGGCACTGTTTTTGTCCGCTAGAGTGGGATTTTTACGGCACATTCTGCACCACATCTCTGTGCGTTCATCATTGGTTTGAAGCCAGCTCACCTCCTGCAACCACTTTTCCGAGAATACGCGCTTCTTTTGCGGTTCGGACTCCTTCTGACATCTCTTTGGAGGTGGAGGAACACCAAAGTAATTGCTTAAAGGAGCTTCTTCGACATCTTTAAGAGTTCTAAACAAATGTTTGTCCTCCTCCAGAAAATCTTATGTACGCAAACGCGCGTTGCAACTTCTTATCTGGTGCACGTCTTTTATCTTGACAGCGCAGGCGCGCCTGCGGACCACTTATGTGCACCCCTGTTTATAGACCACTTTGCATTTAAAAATGAGTTATTATTAATATCCGTCTCTATTCTACAGTGTGTTTTTGCATCAAACTGAATCTCATCTCATGAAATCGCATTTTGTGTGTTCACAAATGTAAAATTGTGGTTTTCCAGGTACAGCAGTGGGGTTCTTGAAATCTTCTTGTAGCCTTTGAAATCGATGTTAATGGTCAAGAAATGGTGTTGCCCCTCTTGCCTCATTCTAGCACTATATTTACACGGACACACTTTAATGTTTTATGTCATTCTTATTCTGTATTTTAAGACTGCATTCAAAATACTGCATTTTTGTATTCAATAGTTTTTTTTCCCCCCCAAGTCAGATGTTTTCATTTGTTTCACTGACTCTGCTGAGTACTTAAAGTAAGATGTTTCCCCACTCTCTCTCAGGGCTCTCTGTATTTACACTACTGTCTCTATAATCTCTGAGCATCACCAGTGTGTCCAGGAAGTGAGTGCTTGATTGTCTGCTGTGAGCAATGAAACCTGAGGGGACTGTTGATCTGTTCCCTCCACCATGTCGGCCGGTGTTTGCACTTAATCAGAGATCAAACATTCATTTTGCTCAGGTGAGCAGACCTTTAATAATTCACATCTTAGCACCCTCTGAAAGGGAGAACAGAAAAATGTCTGCTTTGGTTATTTAAAATGCGTAAATGACAGTGAAACATTCGTCACACTGGTATACTGTACATGTAAGTAATAAATTGTTTCCACAGCAGGAAGCTTTGCATGTTTAATTTGAAAAACCAAAAAAAAAAGAATTTGTTTCTCCTTCCAGAATCAAACTGGGAATCTTCTTTTGCTCCTGAGTGCTTGGATTAAATTGCAGGGCACTATATAAGTACTGCTCCATTTACCATTTACTAATTATGTCAACAACTACTTTTCACTCAGAAGCTTAATGTTAAGTTTTATAGGTTCATTTACAATAAACTAACTAATGAAAGTATTTGAAGTTGAGATTTGATCTTACCTTCTTTACTTGGTGCTGTACTGTCCCTTTTTAAGAGCTGTGTCATGATGGAGGGATCACATCTCAAGCTGGCTTCAATGCTTCACCACCAATTGTTTGTTTCCCATGTGACTGGAGCTATCGGTGCGCTGCTGCTTTATCTGTGCTGTGTGTGTGTGTCTGTGTATCTGTACATCCGCACAACACAACAAAAAGAGGATTAAACAGAAGTACTGTTTAAATATCAGGCGTAATTGCTTGTCCACGTGTGCCAGTGGATGATTGATTGCTGACTTCTGTTAGTGTTTACTGTCTGTGTGACCTGTGAGTGGATTATGATTTTGTAACCCGAGCACTTCCCCGAAATATCAAATAGAGGTGGAGACTGGAGACCATAAAGACAGAGAGGACCCTGCAGACACAGATTTAGCATTTAATAGAAATGACTTAGGAAGGAAACTGTCAGATGATGGCTAATAGTAGATGATGCGCCTATTTGTAATGAAAAATAAAGCACAAAATACTGGTGTAATGTTTTATGTCCCAAAGATTCTGCCATATTTTACGCTTTATTTTTTACCTTGGTAAACGTGCTATGAAGACGGTTATGTGCAGTGTCAAATCGTCGCCAGTAGATGGAGACAGAGCTGCATCATTGATTTAGATAGAAACGAGGGAATTTGGGCACTTTAGTAACAGTTTCAGAAGAACGACACTATAAACGTAACGGGGATCAGAATGTAATGTCTGTGTGTTTGCACTGTGATTTACAGACATGCAAAGTGTCCCCGTTTCTCTCTGTCTATCTTTTTTTCTTTAGTTAATTTTGTGTTTATGTGTGTGGCTTTCTTGTCAATGTGTGGTGTTGTTGTTGTTGTCCCCAGCCGGGCCGAGCCTTGCAGTAGACATTGCTCATGAATCACGCCTTATCGGGATCCTCCACGGTGGGGAGTTGCAGTGACTCAAAAGGCTTGGCTGAATAGCCTTGAATCACCCCCGAGTTCAATCCTGCCCATACAGGCAATGAGAGGACCCCGTGTTCGATGGCTCAGCCCGCTGCTTTAAAAGTCAGATGTGCCGATGCGCACTGTGCATCTACATCTAAGCGAGGACTCAGTGGCACCGGAGGCAATTAAGTTCACCCATGCAAGTCAATTCAATTATGCAACTGTGATGAGCCCTGAAATACCACAGACAAAAAGACGTATGGTGTGGCCTCACACCAGGCCACTTTGCTTTTGCTTCAACCGCTCCCTCACACCCCTCAAAAATTGAGGAGGAATAATGTTATCAGGAGAACTTTCAGCTTTCTATTCTCTGCAGTACTTGCAATCAATAATCAAAGCTTTCACTAATCCAGCAAGATAATTTTATTATATATATATATATATATATATATATATATATATATCTATCTATCTCAAGTTCATTTTCTGCAGGATTTTCATTCATTATAACCTCACTTTTTTTCTTTCTCTCCTTATCTCAGCGCCCCTTCCACTCCTTATGAATGTCAACCTCTTGGGGTTTTTTTTATACGCACAGTAGAAAAAACTGACAGTGAGCAAGCAGAGATCGAACAGCATGTAAAACTATTCAAGAGTAAACCAGCCAGGCTGTAATGGGAAAATAAATGGAGCATTCTGCTTTGCTGTCTCTCTCTGGCTGTGTTTGTGTGTGCGCGCTTGTGAACACAAACACAATGAGCTCTTCGGGGAGCTGTAACTCAAAGGGACGCTGACTGAGCTCGAGGAGAGGAAAACAAAGAGTTGTTCCTGGGAAGATGGCCGCTTCTGGCACTGGATCACAGCTCACAGAGATGAAGCAGAGACTGTGCGTGTGTGTGTGTGTGTGTGTGTGTGTGTGTGTGCACATACTGTTATAAACAGTGGAAATGGACTACTATAGCCAAGCTTACTCATCCAGGATTCCTTAATTAAGACTCAGCAGAGTTACCTTGAAGCAGCTGATGGTTGGGGACACTGACTGTCAGATGCTTTGAAGTTTTCTTGGAATTGCTGTTTAATTTAAAGGGGCACTTCACAATTTTTTAAATATTTAATTCAGCTTCCTCATGATGGCAGCTGCTACTTAGTTTGGTTGTATAAGAGCTCCTGCAACTTTGGGTGGAGCTCAGAAAGTTAATCAGATGACGGTCTAGTAATGTCATCGGTATGTCACAACTTGGCTCCCTGTAAAAGATGGACACAGCTGCTGTGACGCCACCCATTGGTTTCTGAAGTCCCATTTTTTTAATCCAGGAAGCGTGTCCTATCGCCATCTAGGTTGCAAAAAAGATCTATGTGATGGGATGTGAGCAGGTCTGACATTGAAAACCTCAATCGTTGGTTTGTGGCTTGTGACTTGCTAATGACAATCACAAGTTGTTAGCTTTTAGAGGATGGTTTCACACCAGTGATAATCCTCCACTTTGAAACATAGCAGGGACAGATTTATAAATTAGACTTAATTTTTTATTCAGCGTAACCCAAAAACTAGTGACTGAGCACTGAACTCATTATAAAAGTGTTTACAGAGTTCAAGTCAGAAAGCTGTTTCCTCAGAGGCTTGTATAGGACTGCAAGTCTTTTTGCAACCACAGGTATCGCCATCTAATGGCCTGCAGATGAAGTGCAGATGTAAGGCACTTTTGCATTGACCTGAAAGCTGGATCCATGTTTTATATGCCTGTGGTCTAACTGTTTGTAACAGAAAATCAATGTTCAGTCAGTGTGCTAAACTGTGTTTTGTTTAGTTTTTTTTTTAATAAAGACATTCTTCACGGATCTCTCACATCACCTGCATCGTAATACAGTTATTTGTTAACTGGGTTTATTTTACTTGCATTGTAAGTGAAAGGGACAGAAGTAACAGGATATGTTTACTTTTCTGTCAAATAAGGCAACACACACTGATGTATTTGACTTTGTGGGGATTAATTGTGTTTTCGTGCTCAGTCACCGCCCCCCCTCTCCAACCTGTCCATTCTGAGCCAGGAAAAAGCCCTTAATGAGCACATTTCAGTTGGAATTGATTATTGAAAATCAGATTTTCAATACTGCTAATTGCAATGGCATGGAGGTATGTCCTCTCTATTAGCTAATATTTATATGGATATTTCAAGCAGAGCTGCCAAAAACAAAATTGCTTGCATTTTCCTAGCACTTTTATCCAAAGTGGTTTGTAATTGGCCTCTCACTCATCTATTCCATTCTCACTCAGACGCTAAAGGCAGCAAGCCACCTTGTAAGGTGTCGTTCTCCAAGGACACTTCAAGCCATCAGCGCTGCGATTAGAAGATGACACGCTCTCCCGAGCTAGCCTGCTAATACCTTCGTTGAGATCGTCAAGAGTCAAACAAAATGATCCTTTTCATGAATTTCTTCTGTGATTATTCCGATTTTATAAATCTGCAATGTAAAATCTTTTGGGAATCTCCTAGTATATTTAAGTGTCATCTATTTAGTTAAAGAGTCGATTTGACCCAGGTGGTAGGAAGAAGCACACTAAATGTGCAAAACAGATTGCTTCTGTTGTGTGAGCACTTTTGGGTTGTAGTTCGAGGACTTTGACAGGTGTTGTGCAGTTAAGTTATGCGTTGTGCAGTTAAGTTATGCGTGTCTTTGCTTCACACTTGCTATTTTCCCATCATCTTACTTACAAAATAAATGCCTTTTCATCCCACTCTAACCACCAAGTGTGACTTTAAGGTATAAATATATTAAACAGGAGTCATATTACAAAAGCCAAAATAGCTGTAGTTTTACTAGTGTACAAAATAACCTTCAGAGTTGTGTTGAGTCCTGCCACCAGCTTTCTTTGATTATGTGTTCTGTGCAGAAGGCTGCGTATCTGAATCAATCTTATACTCTGCCAGAAAGGTATTTTACCATAATTTGATTCAAAGCCAGGACTGTATTTAAAACAAAACACCACGGGTCACAAATGTCTGAATAATTTCTCTAAACTGTAAGCGTCATGAAACACAAGCAGACATCCATCGCTGGCATCATCAGCAGATATAACGACATCCTGAAACCGGGCAGGAAAAGGCCCTTACTTCAGGGCGCTAGAAGTGACGCCTCTAACTGGTCTTTAATCTTAATTCCACTGTGTAAAGGGCACGTGTCTGGCTGTGGAGGACATTATTGATCTCCGACTAATTAATTTACTTTTATCCCCATTTTCGCGGCCATACGTGTTAGCGGGTTGACATGCTGTTTGAAGCGCCACTGACGGCAGTGTCCTTGTCGTGCTCCCTTTAGGTCGATACCTGCGCCTGAAAATGTTCCGCGAGGATCATGGCTCCTGGATGACCATGTTCTTCAGCACCATCCTCTTCCTCTTCATCTTCTCACACATCTACAACCTTTTCCTGCTGATGGCTGGGAGCATGAAGTAAGACGTTCAATCTCTCTCTTTCTCTCTCTCTGCTCCTTCCTACCCCCACCCTCCTTACCTCCTCATTCTGTGCTTCCCATTTGTTAGGGCCATTGTATGCTCCCCTTTGGCTGCTGTGATTGATCTAAATGTCTTGCCTGAATAGAGACTCGATACCGGTCTGATTAATCAGCCCTGACTTTAAATCTCAGGTGAGGGCAGACAAAGTGGAGGGTGGTTAATCCTGAAAGATCACCTTTAGCACCTGCACTTATTCTCCCACGATCTTGACTTTTATTTATTTATTTTTTTAATGTGTTCTTGACATCTCTCTGGCTTAAAACCAAAATGTTGTTTGTTTGTTTTTGTTTTTTTTCCCCGTGTCACTCGGTCTGGGGTCTCGTGTTTTTAGCTACTGCTGCACCAGCTTTCCTGCTGAGAAACCATAGCAGAGCTCCCACACCCACACATCAAGCCCGTGACAGAAATCAGTTTATTGCATTTGCAATGTGGCCATCTAGATGAAGGAAAACACGCCCTTGAAGCGGGCCAGCCAGCCAGACACGAGGTCGCAGCAAGGTGATTTACCATTTTATCTGTTTGGCCTGTTAAAAGAAAGAAAGAAAGTGTGGCAGCTGTCTTTTCAGGTACAAGCTGTCACGAAGGGAAGGCCAAGGCTGTTGTGTGTCTATACAGCACTGCTTTTCCATATTAACAAGGAGCTTGAGCTATCCATGAGGTGCAGGCAGATGAAGGCTATTAGCTATAGGCAAGGTGTGGTGTTTTTCTATGGCCAGAGGGATGAGTTTGTATAATCGGCCCATCTGTCACGCCGGCCGGCACTGTGGCACCGGCATCCATCTTGTTCTGTGTCTCGCTGGCCGAGAGACGGGAAGTGGACGGCCTAGCAAAAGGGCCAGAGGAGGTCTGGGAAGGGGGGTCTGCTGAGATGTCGAATGCTGCTTGCTCAGGGAAAAGTTCCCCTCGCAGTTCTGCCGAGTCCATCTGTCACAGAGATGACCCTTATTTTAACATTTCAGTCTTGAATCATAGAGGAGGGGGGGGGGCTTTAGTTTTTTACTCTGTCACTGCATTTTAGAACAGTGTTAAAATGACATCTGGATAATAGTGATAGGGGAGAAATAATGACATGTTCAGACGCTTCCAGAGGCGTAACTTATCATTTACATTTAACATGTGCAAGTTACACAATCTGTTCATGCATCAAATTCATCAGTTGTCTACGTATGAAAAATAAATAGATAAGTAAAAATGGCAGCTGTAACGGCCAATTAAGCAATTACACTAAAACCCATCCCTGTTTGCTTTGGATGTGTGGAGAGTTACAGCAGTTAGTGGGGGGCTGTAAAGCTCTACTGGTGAAGACAGATGGTGCTGTTGTAAAGCGAGTTAGGCTGCCGCTGCCAAGACACCTGCTCAGTTTTTTTTTCTCCTTTCATTTTTTATTTATTAATTTATTTATTTTCTGCACTTGCTCCCACCCGCCCCCCTCCTGTCCCTCTATCCCTCGCTTGTTTTCTTTCGGCTCCAACAGTGTGTCCACCAAGGACCCGGGCCCTGCCAAAAACCATTAGTGTTCACATCTCTGTTCAAGACCGACATGTAAGAGCAATGTTCACACTCCGCCAGGACGCTCCCTCAGAAAACCGGGCTCTGGGCTGTAATAGCAATGTATGCAGCAACGTGAGCGAAAAAAAGGTGACGGAGGGAGGGAGGGAAGAAGCGTGGCGGGCAGTGGGAGAAGTGCTTCAGCCCTGATGATGCAGTGAAACTTAAGTCTTTTGATCTGTGTCCAAAACCCTATTTGCATCGCCTCCTTTCACTCCTCAAAGCGCTTCCCTCCTCCTGCAGCGAGACCGTTGGAGTTTTTTCTCTCTTGCCACAGCCCAGAGGAAAAGTACAATATCCCTTTGTGGCTGCAGCTGCCCCTCCTGTGAGGACGAACGCTGCTTTACCTTATTTATTTATACTGAAAGAAGCAGCTCCTGTGAGGGATCATTACCTCTATGAGCAGGCACGGGGTTTTCCAGCTTTGACATCTTGCCATGTTGCTGCACTGCAGGGGATGCTTTTCTGGTGGCCAGACAGGGGTTTGGCCCGCACTCACACACGCACACACACCCCATATTGTTCACGTCTTGCACCTCGCTCAAGTTAGTAGGGGTGTGTGTGTGCGTTGAATTGGGTGTCTGAGTATGTGCGTGTATGTGTGGAGGGGTGTTGGCTCGCTGACCTGATGCTGTATGCTGGCCATGCCCTGCGCTCATTAATATGCTTTGATTTTCTTTGACCTTTCAGTTGGTCTTGAGCTTGATTTAATTAAATCCAGTTACAAATCTGCAAGGAAAAAATAAATAAATAAAAAGATAAACTGTGCCATCAGGATGCCAAACCTTCGCTGATAAGAGATGGCATATCATATTTTCTTTTTCTTTTTTTTTTGGATGACAAGTATTTAGCCATGATTAGTCATGTACAATGGATTCATCAGTGCTGTTATCACTCAGCTGAAAGAGGTTTCCAGACTGTGTAATCTTGCACGTCCAACTGCATGTTAGCCAATATTTAAACAGCCACTTGTAGGTCAACAGCGATCAACCTGTTACCTGGCTTATGTCACATCAGGAAAAGGCTTCATCCACCGTGGCTCCCTGGGAGCTGTAATCTACACTTGTTACCGAACCGAATTTGCATTTTAATGTAACTGTCAGATTAGGGGAGGGTGGAGGCGGGGGGGCTGTTTGTGCGAAACCAGGGGAGTGTGACCACCCAGGGAGTTTGACGGGCTTCATGAATGTTCTGTCACGCCGCGCAATCCCATTCGCCATCTTACGGCACCATTACCAGCCGAAATCAGTCCCTAATTAGATGGTGTTATTTAATTAAGACGGCCCAATGCGTGGCGCACACATTAATCATGACTAATTTAGAGGAAGGGGGAAGGTAAAGTATGCAGAGGTGGAAGAAAAGCGGGGAAGCCTGGAAGTTAGATCTGAAACCGAGTTAGAGTGGGATGGGCGGTGGGGGAGGCTAAAGCTGAAAAATGACATCTATATTTCTTTTCTTCCTTATCCAACACAGAGGTAGATGGATGAATGCCGGGCTGTCGGGGCAGGAGGGGGTGTAAGCTAAGCAATTGAATTGTGGAGCAATGGATAGGGGGAGGTTTGCAGTGGACGGATATCTTCAGCGAGGAGCGGAGAGGGTTGGATGTGACATTTGACTACTGTGAGATAAGACGCCACTATAAGTTTATTTGTTTGGTTTACCATGATCCTTTGTGTCGCATGCATGCAAGTCCCCCTCGACCGTCTGTTTGCTTGTCTGGCACTAAGCTGGGGTAATACCACAGACAAAAGGCTAAATAAACAGTTCTGGTACGCGGATACCTCCTGTTGCTTGCAGTGCGGGACTTTGTGTTGCCTATGATACAGCGGGTTCAATGAACTGCCCTATACTTAATGATGCGCTAGAAAGAGGTTTATATTTTCTCACTTTGTAGTATTTTTTTTAAAAAATAATTCCTGAACTCGTGTTATGAAAAGGGTTAAGATGCTTCATTTCTTTCTCCTTTCTGAATTTATTTCCCTGCAAATATTAACACTATATTGTTACTTCATGCTGTTGTTATAGAGCTGATTGATTTGGAACCATTGATTTGAATTGTTTCCTTGTGATTTGGGGATTTATGGCATATATGGAGCATAAAATCAAAGCAGAAAGACGTTACAAAGGCACAAAAACATTGAAAATGTGATCATCACTTTTTTTGGTGCCTTTTAGAGATCCTTTCGTTCAGTGGGAAAATAATTGGCAGATTAAAGTGTGATGAAAATAACAATTTGTTCGTCTTAGATCGGCATGCTGATTAATATTCGATATGGCTCAGTGTTTTAGAGGTTGTCCAAAATACTTTACTCTTACGTCTTAATATTGAAACTCATTTACAGTTTGCAAATCACAGTGAATATCTTTGGATTGATTGCCTTTACCTACACCTACATGTACATTCTAAGAGCTCCTCCTGTTTTGTTTCACACTCCTACACACGCGTTTCACGTTGCTATCTGAGTCATTACTGTGTATTTATGAAGTGTTTAGTTATTGTAAAGCGTTTCCCTTCAGAGTTGTTTTATCTTTGCTCAGAATATCTCTAAACACAGTCTGGGTGCTATATCAAACTGTCGTTTTCTCTCTGACTACATTAACGTGCGGTTTCCCTGGAGCGTCAGCGGTGGCTGAGGTTGTCGTCATACTTTGTCATAAAGACAGTTCTAAAGAGGTGCATGCCAGCTGGGCACTATAGTTGTATTATTTATATTATAGTACAGACAGACATGTACTGTAATATGTAGATGATTTAGATATGTAGATATCTAGAAATGTAATATGTAGATATACGTAAATGAAAGGTGGGTAAGGAAATTGTACTAAGACATGAGGTCCACTGATTATGAATGAAACAGCCACTCCACACCTCAACGGTACAAGACTCAGCTGCACCCTTGCATTTAAAGGAGAAAGGACTCTTTTTAGAGGATGCCAATGTTCTCATTTTGGACCTAGAAGACAGATCAAGACTTAGAGGTCATCTGCATCCACTGCGAACGAGCATTGTTGAACAGAGGTGGTGCTTTACAACATCAGCTGTCAGCCACCTACAATGCAGTCCTGAGATCCCTTCCCAGGTATCTTAACTCCCCACTCTCACCTTGCCTCAGGCGATCTCAATAGCTCACATGATGGGGGGTCAGGGGGGATGTCTTGCAGATGTTCCACACCTTGGGCCTGGTGACAGTAATGATCACGACTTTATTCGTACCTTGGGTCATATAGCGATTCACACGATCAATAGTGGGTTGACAACCGTCAGGACCATCACCACCAAGGGGGCAGTCCTCACTAGGGCTCAAATATCTGAGGCTCTGTCAGTTGTTTTAGAATTGAAAACATCTTTACTAACGTAAAGAAGTCCTTTCTTTTATGTACTCAAGACTAATATGGATGTGGTCATTTAAAAATCTGACATTGGCTGATATGTTTTTTTTTCTTCGAGACCCACAAAACAGGGTGACACTGAATAGATTTCCCTAACATTTGTTATGTTTAGGTATTTATGAGTCCTTACTGACATAATATAACAACGCTGCTTAAAAATAATCTTGTTTTATTGTCACAAAAACAATACGCTCTGGCAGACTCTGTCATGATCAGATGGTTGCTTTGTTTGTGGTGATCCAAACACGTGTCGCTTTCTGGTAAACAAACTATGCCACATCATTACTCATAACGCAATAAAAGGGTGTTTCTCTTGTCTGCTCTTTACTTTTTAAATGTTAATTTATTTATTTCAGTACCAATATATTGGTAAATAGCTAAAACAAGCCATTGTATCACTGAATTATCAGGCTCTGTTGTGCATTCATGAAATGAACTGGGGCATAATCGGACATATGTGAGAGTGACTGGCCAGTCACCATTATGGGCTGGGAATACTGGAAATCGGCAGATTCTTTTGCCTGGCCGGTCGATTGGTGCAAAAAAACAACAACAACAACAAAACAACAACATAAAACTTTACGTGCTGTGTTGCTATTACATTTTTGGTCAATTTTTCAATAAAAGCAATTCATAAAACATTCCCTGGCATTTCCAAATGCCACACATAGCACAGAATAAAACAATACTAAGCAAAATCTTTAGGTTTACATCTATACAGGGTTTTCTGAATGTTTTTCACTACCTTTGTTGATTTCAGATGTGCCCTTAAGTTGAACTAAGATGGATCTACTTTTGATTTATGAACCTTTATGAACTTAAAAATCTAAATATTGTCACTGATGAAGAACAAAAAAAAAGGTTGTCCAAACACAGAATATCAACTTTATGACTGTACAGTGCAATCAGCCTGAAAATCTTAAGTTTAAAAATAAACTGGGATTCCTGCTCTTGTATTTGTTATGGTACTGTGAATAAGGCCACTTTGTTTGTGTCGACGTTAGTGGCAAAGGCTTGGGATTAGTGACAAATCCACAAAGAGCTGTCGATGTCACCGGGAAATCATCACATGAGAAATAAAGAAGTTAAAGAAAGAACCCTGCGTAAAGTCTGTAGCACCTTTTGTCATTTGCTTTTAACCAAATGTCCCTCATGTACATTAAATGTTTAAATGTGTTGTTTAAAAATTTTATGTTTTATTGTTAAGACTTTTTTTTTTTTTTTCTTTTCTGAAGTGACATCAGAAACAGCAGCATGTGACATCACGTGATGGCGGAGCTTCAGTTCATCCTTTGTCATCCTTTTTTTTTTTTTTTTTTTTTTTTTTAATAGGACAGGGGGAAAGAATGAAAGAAAGAGGGGGAGAGGAAGAAAGAAAACCAAAGGGGAGAAGAGACGGTGAGAAGGGGGGGAAGAGAGGAAAAAAAAAAAAAAAAAAAAAAAAAACTCCTGGGTCACCTGTATGGAGAGAAAGAAAAACAAAAAAAACAGGGGAGACAGCAAACAACAAAGAGCAACATAATAATAATAATTAAAAAAAAGCACCATCACAATAAACTAGCTAGTCATAGATATCAATAGTTACTAAATAATAAACGATATTGTGCAGCACGCAAGATAGACAGCGCACAGTGTGCTTTGAGGCAGCAGCCAAGAAAGCTGTAGTCCGCATCTGTGAATACCCATGTGTACACCTGTGTGCATACCTGTGTGGATCAGCATGCTTGCATTCCAAAGGTTTCTCCATGTAATGATCTGCTAGAGAGTGTGGGGAGCCACAGCCCTGTCCTCTATGGTATCAAGCAGGTATGGAGGAGATCAAAACTCCAGACATCCAGAGGCACCCAGAACACAAGAGACCAAGGAAGACCCACAGAGGGGCAGCCGCGCCACTGTCCCAGTAAGAGCTAAGGAGAGTCCCAGATGAGAGCTCATTCAGCAGCCGCGGAGCAGAAGCCAGGGGGAGTTGCAGTGACGCGCCCGTGAGCTCCGCCGGCAGCCAGCTGTGCCTGAGTGACCGAGCCCCAGGCCGAGAGGCCGGGGGCACCCCACCTCCAAAGTGGCCCGAGCGAGCTCCAATAAGCGGCCGCCAAGGAGTGAGCCGGTGTGTACCCGGACACCCACCCCCAGATACAAAGAACCACCAACGCACCGATACCTGAGGGAGTCCGCCACCGGCAGGGGAAGTGGTGGTGGGTGGAGATAGGCCTCCAAACCTTGGAGGGCCCGAGATGTCCCCAGAGAGGTGGCGTCTGATACCCAACCTGACATATAGACACAGACATACAGGCACACACAGACACAAACATCCATTCCCACCCTCATGCTCTCATATGTACTTCACACTCAACCGACGTGGAGACAGACATAAAGGGACGCTGTATACACGATCACACTCCCCAAGCGTACTCTACTAACCGGGTCTAGGTACCCTTGCCCCTGGAGGGGGGAACTGCACCCAGACCCAGGTGGTGTTACCCTTTTCCCTGCGGTGGGGAGAGGCAGACCGCCCCGACTCCGCAGCAGCAGGGAGGCCCCAGACCGCAGTCGGATGGCCCACTCCTCCTAGCCCCCCCGCTCCAGTAGGCCGCAGAGAATGGGGGTGAGAGAAGACTCACCACATGAGAAATAAAGAAGTTAAAGAAAGAACCCTGCGTAAAGTCTGTAGCACCTTTTGTCATTTGCTTTTAACCAAATGTCCCTCATGTACATTAAATGTTTAAATGTGTTGTTTAAAAATTTTATGTTTTATTGTTAAGACTTTGAAGTGCCTGTAAATGCATTTGGTGGTAAAATACACATGCACCTAGTTGTGGACTCTTCTGTCCTAATAGAAAACTGATGAGTAGAAGAGCCAGATACTGTCTATGATATTGCTCACTGATATTTACTCCCAATCTTGAGCCAAGGGAATGGCAAAGACTATAGGACTCAATCTTCAGCCAGTTTAATACAATGGGTGAGTGACAAATTGAGATTGAGATTTTAAGTTGCCTTGGGAGACGGTGTAGTGATAGTGAAGAGAGTCAATATTGACAGCTTTATGCTTCCTGGTAACCACTGCTGCTCACCGTTGTATACTGTAAATACAGCCTTGTGTACTGTAGTGCAGAAGGAGGAGACGGGCAATGCATTTTAATGTGGAGCCAGC
The DNA here is from genome assembly GCF_057381845.1 of Rhamphochromis longiceps. NCBI lineage: Eukaryota > Metazoa > Chordata > Actinopteri > Cichliformes > Cichlidae > Rhamphochromis > Rhamphochromis longiceps. Next base: position 18,280,417 of record NC_140563.1, read on the forward strand.
CAAGGTCGCAATTTAATGTTCTGAGGGAGTCCAGTCTTTACGGGGCAGAAGAGGTCACTCGGTTGTTACAGTCACTAAATCACTGCCTGTCCAAAAGAGAAAACAAGTTTATAAAAGCCAGTGTGAGGGCTTATGTATATGTCCAAGCGGACATTGAAAAAATTAATAGAAATTGAGGGCATGTGATGACTCAGAGTAGTGAAAGCTCTCTCAGCATGCTGTTTTATACCCTTAACCATCATAGCTGCTCTCACTTGGCATATTTGATTAAAATAAAATTAAACCATAAACCTTTTTTTTTTTAAATTAAATATATCAAGGAAGACGGTGCGCAGTGTGAGGGTTGGGCACAATGCTGCATTGCAGATTGCTGATGAAATGGAAAAGCCATAACAGTAGAGGAAAGACTTTTATTGGTATACATATTTAAAGCCCCTGCACAGAGCCACACTATTCCTGAGAGTCTCGTTACGTGGCACATTCGTGTGGTTTTATGTGGCCACAGTTCTAAAAGGAGGTTCCGATGCATTATCTTGGGAAAACACGTACCTCTGGCTTGGGCGATACATAATGATTTTAATAATGTTCGTGTGCTAATATAATGAAATGGCAAATAACCGAAGGCCCTGGGAAATTCTAACTGGACATTATAATTCAAAAAACTGCACTATGACTTGCTATAGATGTTATCACTCCCTAGATGAGGCCACAGCATCTGAACTGAAAGTAAAAAATATTTAAATACTTGCTTAGCAGTATTTAATTGAAATGCAAATAAACAAATTAACACAGGCTAATGGCAAAGAAAAATCTGGCTGCCAGCATTACTTTGACAAAAGTCAATATTATTTAACCCAAAAGATGATAAATTGATGCTCTTACCCCGAACCCATAAAGCCTTGATCTCCTGGAGCAGCAGTCCCCAACCCCAATATTTTCACAGACCAGCTGGATAAATACAACAAAATAAAACCAGAACCGGTACCAAAGAAAAGAAGATTTATTCATCACAAACGGGAAAAGACCCAGGGAAACCAAGTTAACGATAAAAACGATTTTAAAAAAAATAAAGCTGAAAACCATGAATTTCACACCCGAGCCTCAGCTCTCGCAGCCCGGTACCATGACAACAACCGGTCCGGGGGTTGGGGACCGCTGTCCTGGAGGATTCTTCCTGTTAAAAGGTAGTTTTTCCTTCCCACAGTTGCCAAGTCTTTGATCATAGGGGGTCATGTGATTGTTGTGGTTTATAATTTGCTTATCTACTATTGTGGGGTCTTTAACTTACAACAGAAAGCACTTTGATGTGTTTGTTGATACGAAATGGTGCTATATAAATCAAATTGATTTGAATTAGACGTGGGGCAGGGATAGCTCAGTAGGTAAAGTGGTCGCCCCATGATCGGAAGGTCGGCGGTTCGAATCCACTTAACGGCTACCCTGAGGTACCCCTGAGCAAGGTACCGTCCCTACACACTGCTCCCCGGGCGCCTGCTTAGTGGGCTGCCCACTGCTTCACTGAGTGAATGGGTCAAATGCAGAGAAAAACAAGTAATTTCCCCATGGGGATCAATAAAGTATCCATTATTATTATTATTATTATTATTATTATTATTATTATTAAAAAAAACATTTTAAAGGAAAGTAAGTAAAAATCTAAGCACATAAACATAAATAATGTGATGTGAACTTGAGTGACAGTGACAGCTAAACCCAGAAACGTATCTCTAGAGACTTTAAGAAGTAAAAAAAGTGAGATTTCTTGGCACCAAAGGGGGGGAACGAAATATTTTGCAGATGGCAGCACTAGTGCAACAGTTGAAATGGTCTGGTTAATGTCAAACAGGGGTAACACCCAAACTCCTCAAACTTTGTAAGTCTTTAACCTCTGTAGCACAAAATTGTAATTTCTTGCATGCGATGGGACAAGACTGATAGAAAGGCATTGAAATGTCCTTGAATATTATGTCTGAACAAGTGTGGGAAACCTGATAACATTCCTCAGAGGGTCAAAGCTGGCTGAGCCGGCCGTGCTGGCACTGACATTGCAACTGGCTCTGCGATTAAGCCACGGGAGCCATTTTAGGGCTGATTATTCATGGTGCTACTGTACTGATGTTCCACTACACTGAATTCTCTCATTAGGTCATCCGGCTCTAAAGGCCATTAAATTTTCAGTCAGCATGAATAAGTCAGAGAGTTCTGCCTCTGATCATGCAGTGCAAAGAGTCCCCAAACTCATCATAGGTGCTCTGCAAGAAAAGGAAAAAAAAAAAACCTACTTCAGTGCAGGGGTAACATTTGCTCAATTAAATATGTGAGAAGGGCAGGGGTTGGCAGCAGGGTAGTTTTTTAGATTTAAAACCTACCATGTGGTGCCAGACAGCATTTCCAGAAGTATCGATTAGAATTTCGCTGCGGGTAAATGACTCCCAATGGGATCTCCTTGGCAACTGGAGCCGCGCCAAGCCACTGAATGTCTAACCGACTTAATGCAGATATAAATCGCCATTCCAATCAAGGCCGTTTTATTTGCGGCCTTAAGTGAAGCAATACGTCACCTGCAATGCTGCACATTTTCGTCAATAAAATCCTGTCAAATCCGTTAAATGCATGCTGCATTGATGACATATTATTTATGCTGCTTCGTTCCAGGGAAGGATATGTCATGCATAGTTGGAGTAAGCAGGTAGTTAAGAACGGTTGGCATTTGGGTCCCTAGTGCACTACAATTAATCATAATTGCTTTGTATTGCCTATGAACCTTTATTGTGCTTTAGATCTGCACTCCCATAGCATGAAAAGCATGAGCAATTAGCTTTAATTAAAACTAATTCCTACCCGTAATATCTTGAATGGCTTGCCTTCTGCGGCTTTTTGTCCGATTGATTCGACTTGTGTGACAACAGCTCATTTACAAAGTGAACATGAAAATGAAGCATTATGGCGAAACATGCACTGAAATAAACTACTAGATTTTCTTTTTCTTTTTCCGAAGCTTCAGCGCTATAGAAAATATTTTCATTGGTGTTTTAATGTGGCCAGAAAATAACTGGAGAAAACAAAGAGAAATTGAACCATTGACTTCAAATACGACCCCTTGAAAGCACAGCCAGAGCCCTATCCACTGCCATCTATTATATTCATGAGTGTGACCTGTCGGGGGTGAGAGGAGGCTGCAGGGGGAGGTGATGGGCGCCCACCTGCTCAGTTTCTAAGACAACTGCCTGCCAGGAGATCAAACAGGCCTCCTCGCTCCCCTCTGTTCTCCTCCTCCTCTCCCTTGCAAGTCCCATATACGAGGCGACTGACCCACTTTTCCTGCCTCCCTGAGCCATTACCTGGAGAAAATGTAGTGATGTGGTGTGCGAGCATGTTGGGTTGGTGGGTGGGTTTGCAGCACTGAACAAAAGCTTCTCATCTTCTCCTACTGTACAGAAATGAAGGTGTAACAAGGACTCCAAAGAAAGCATGTCATTTCTTATCAGATGCTATTGCATGTGAGATTGCTTCTCTAATGGCGTGTCTTGGCCTAGTATGTGTTTTGCTTCTGTGCTGCCACACATGTTAACTGAGCTCACTCAGCTAGGCAAATTTGCCAGACAAATGGATAATTTGCCAAACACTGCGGGACCAAATGAAAGTAGTGATACTGCATAAATTCCATTGCGCTGGTGTAAATTGTTTACAATCCTATGGGCTTTATGGAAGGTAGAGCCATCACTCATTGTTTTCACGGCATTAGATTGATATTGATTGACTCTGACAGCTAGCATCATGATACTTAGGCCCAGTGACCATTTTATCTCTTTCCCCCTCTTGGCTCATTTTTGTCAGTCCTCTTGCCACCTTCCTTTGTGCTTGCCTTTATTACCCTTATGCTACTTTTTTTTTAAATGTTCTTTTCACTCTGGTGCTCTCTTTCCTTACAGGCCTCACATGGTGACAGAATACATGGGCATCAGGAATGAGAGTTTTATGAAGATTGCTGCTGTGGGGACATGGATGGGAGATTTTGTCACTGCCTGGATGGTGAGATTTGAACTCATCCGTGTCCACATTAAATAAGTCAGCTTTTATGAAAAGAAAGACAGACCTTCAAATTTTAACCCTGCATTATGAAAAGCACAATGACTGAAATGATTGAAAATAAACCTCTTATTCATGCTAACACCATGATTTGTTAAATGAAATTGTGTTAAGCTTTATTTTTTTCAACGCATAGTAGATCACAGTTTAATAAAGAATAGCAGCTTTATTTAAGAAAATGTTTAAATATAATTGGAAATGCTGAATAACTAAAATACTAATACTTTTTGATAATTTTATGACTCTTTTTTTCATACCTGATACAAAAAAAATCTAATCAAGAGAAAACCATTTAGTTCAGCCTGCTTCATTAAAGTGCAATATACAGTTAGCAAAATAATAGTAAAAATCTAATAGACGAATGCATAAGCAAGTCAGTATTAAAAAAAGTGAAATAAAAACTCAGTCTTGCTAAACTTGGGATTCTTGTGAAAACATCTGCATTATATTGTGAAATGTTTTCCTGGTAACATTTTAGAACTTTTTCATTAGAGTAGCTGCTCTTTATAGCTAGCTTGCTAACTAGCTTGCATTTAATTTCACATTAGCATGTACTTAAGCTAATGACCTTTAGCCTGTATCGTGGGCGTCATAAACTGCAGAAATAATAATTGTTTGGGTTTTGTTTCGTTTTTTTATTTGTTTTTTTTATTTTATCCACTCCACACAGTGTATCTGAGACAACTGCCTGATGGTACAGAGCTAAGAATAAAAAGAGCCCTAACTTCATAAATTAGCTGAGCAGCAACAATGAGCATCAAGTATTTAATATAATATAGACTATCATGCACTGCTCAAATACACTATGCTGAATTACTAACCCACTAAGTATGCTTATAGGTTTTGATAATTTTATAAAAGTGAAATGTTTTTCTCTCATATCTGATATGAAACATTTAATCATTTTCATATCATAGAAGAAGGCAAACAAAATTCTGGTAACATATATCTGATAGACCTTCCCAGACTATAAGTTTGGTCAATATAACAAAAAAATTGTGAGCCTAAATACTCAGCCTTCCTAAAACTTTGTACAAATCTGTGACAAATGACGGACGGTGCAGAGCTAAGAATAAAAGGTTAACAGCAGCAACCTCTAAGCAGCAATGATGACCAAGTATTTGACCCAATGAGTGTTTAAAAAAAAAAAAAATTTAAATCTGATAAGCCTTGCATGGCTGCAAGCATGGTTACTTTTAGCTGTGTTCATATCATAATAATTTAATAAATCATGTTTACAACCAGGTCAAGATACAAATGAAGCCATTCTTCATGTACCAAAATCTAATTTCTAGGTCAGGTGTATCCTCTCAGCCATATCAAGGCACACACTTACAATGCAGCTTTCCACACTAATCTAGTTCAGTCTGCTATCAAACCCTCAGAGGAACATGCGACTGATGTAAGGAGGGTCAGAGGAAACAATAGGTGCACAGGGAGGGACAGAGTGTGTTGTAGAAGAAACCTACCTCTGTTCATTTATCAAAATAAAAAGAGGAGGAGAGCTCCAGCGGGACAGGACTACCTGTGGTGGGAGGAGTGCGGGCTTTGACACCAGCATCCACACAGCTGAGACAACTTGACAAGCTCTCTCACCGGTCACATTAGTATTCTACAGTACATACTGCAGAGAAAGAGAGCGGGTGGAAGGAGAGACAGAAAAGGAGGCAGAGGAGGAGGGAGGTAGTCGGTAAGAAACAGAGGTGAAGGGGAAAGGGAAATGTAAAAGTGTGGTCAGAAGGGAGCCAGGGGAGGAAGCGAGTGAGAAGGTGAATCAGGGAGGCACAGGTAGGCCAAGACGAAGTGCTGATTCCAAAATCCCTCCAAGCTTTTTTTTTTTTTTTTTTTTACATTTGATTAATTCAATGAGGCACTTTGAAGATGACCTCTGTGTCTCCTCTGCATAGCAGATTTACAGTATAGCTTTACTGGTTGAGTGAACAGGAAGTGTCTGTTTTTGAAATGGTGCAAAGCCAGAAACATCTCATCGATTCCCTGATTCACATTCTTTCTCCAACACACTATCTGCAGTGAGGTGCTTTATTGACGAATTGACCTTGCCTCTGCAGCAGCTCCACATAAAGAATTTCTTTAGACGCTATGCTTTCTGACACAACTCTGCAGCCGTGCAAAGAAGATCTCCCGTAATTGACTTTTAATGACATTAAGGATGACAGCGTAAAAACTATTTCCCTAGCTGTTGGAAGCACAACATTAATACTGAAAGAAGCGAGTATGTTTCAAGGTAATCACATAGTCATTAGTGGTAAATCAACAATGGAATGCTATTCAGTATGAATCATTCAGTATTCACAACTTTATATCTGTTCAGTATTCAAAACTGTATACCTGTAGAGTAACATGTCATACAGTTTAGGGAAATAAGCATTTAATCAGCTGCCAAATTTGTAAGTTTGCACAGTTAGAGACTTATTATTTTTTTAATTTTTATGGTGCTTTCATTTTAATTAAGAGAGAATATTAACCAAAAATCCAGGAAAAAAATCCATTACAGAAAAGTTACACACTGATTTGCTCGTCACTGAGTGAAATAAGTGTTTGATTCCTTCCATGACTTAGTACTTAGTTGAGAAACCCTTTTTGGCAGCAGAGGAGTAAGATACTTTCTGTAGTTGGTCACAAGGTTGACTCTCGTCTTAGGAGGAATTTAGACTCACTCCTCTTTGCAGAAACTCTCTAAATCCTTTCGGTTTCTTGGCTGCTGCTTGGCAACTCAAATCTCCCTCCATAGATTTTCTATTGAGGAGTGGAGAATGGTTAGGCCACTCAGTGACTTTAATGTGGTTCTTCTTTAGTCTCATTTGTTGCCCGGGTGGTATGTTTTAGGTCATTGTCATGCTGGAAGACACATTGACATCCTCAGTGTTCTGGCTGAGGGAAGGAGGTTCTTGTCCAAGTTTTTATGGTACATGACATGAAGTCAGCCCAAAGCATAGTGGTCCTCCCCTGTGTTTGATGGTGGGGATGGTAATCTTTGGGTCATACTTGGCATTTCTCTTTCTCCAAATACAGCAGGTCAAGTTGATAGAGCAAATTAGGTTTCATCTGACCATAGGACTTTCTCCCAAACCTTCTCTGCATTGTTTGAATGTTCTGCAAACTTAAGACAGGCCTGCACATGTGCCTTCTTGAACAGGGGGACCTTTCAGGCACTGCAAGATGTCAATCCATCACAGTGTTGTGTTAGCAACAGTCTTCTTGGTGACTGTGTAACCGCTAACTGCCTTCAGATTATTAACAAGCTCCTCCTGTGTGGTTTTGAGATGATCCACCACCTTTTTAAGGATCATTCTCACCCCATGATGCAAGATCTTGCATGGAACTCCAGACTGAGGGCGATTGATGGTGTTCCATCAATCACTATCTTTCATTTCTAAATAATCAAACCAACCGTTGTCACCTTCTCACAAAACCTCTTGCCGATGGTCTTGTAGCTCATTCCAGCCTCGTGCAGGTCTACAGTCTTGTCCCTGATGTCCTTCGACAGCTCTTTGCTCTTGCCCATGGTGGTGGAAAGGTTGGAAAGGAACAAATTGATCCTTTATACACATGACGAGTTGAGTTAAGGAGTGTCTGCAAATAACATAGATTTATGGGCACAGAGTCATGTACACGCATACATGTATATTTAGGAGGCAGAATTATGTCCTTCACTGTAAGTTTGTAACTCTGGAGCAGCATGCAGCATTGTTATTTGTTTAGCATATACAGTAGTTAGCATATGTATAATTGAAATGTCCTGATAAACCAGATGGTTTGATTATGATTTCCACTAGATGGAAACTTTTAAGTAAGAAATGCTAATACTTTGTTTCTTATTGTTTGTTGAGAATGTTTGCACACGTAATATGGCAACACTTGAACATTATCTAAATGGACTGGCATTTATATAGCACACTTTTTGAGTCATATTGACGTGTACACATCTATGATTGCTAAAGAAATATTTTTCAAAAACACTAATAAGATATAAGAGATTTATGCACCACCCAAAAATTTAGACGACATAGTCAAAGTTTCCCTTTGACTTTGAAATGATTCATATTACTTTTATGGCTTTCTAGTACATTACATATGTAGCTACATCTAGAAGGTGGTTAGCCCAAATCATTAGGGAAACAGGTAGCCTGCCTTCATCAACAAAAAAATATAAAAATCTTTACGATCCTCCTCTGAAATTTTCAATTAACACTTGGGTTTCATTTGCTGTATCTATCCATGCTCCTCTGAAGAGAACCTATGGGAAATGACTACCCTGCCTGGGGCAGGGTTACCAGGGCCCAACCACGGAGCCAGCCTTAGGGAGGGGCACAGTTAGAGCACCTGGTGGTTCGGTCTTAGTCGACAGGGCTCAGCCAGATGTAGTCTGAAGAAGCAACATGGGCCTGCCCTCTGGTAGACCTGGCTTTGGGAATGCCCCAGTGTCCTTCTGGATGAGCTGGAATAGGTGGCTGTGGAGAGGGAGGTGTGGGCTTCTTTGCTTAGACGGAGGCCCCCATGATGCAGACCTAGATAAGCGGAAGAAGATGGATGGATGCAGTAACTTTTTTGACAGTTTGCTCACTAACTCCATTCAGACAGTTTCTTCTGCTTATCAGAAGTTGGGTTGCAGTGGCAGAAGCCTAAGTATTTTAATCCTGACATCATTGTGTTTGCCATTTTAATCCTAGAGGACCCAGAGGCACTCAAAGGCTAGATGAGACACACAGTTCTGTCCCGGCATCTCCTCCAAAGGGAGGCATTCATGAATGATCCTGATGAGATGCCCACACCACTTCAGCTGCTTCCTTTTGATGCAAAGGAGCAGTGATTCTGCTCTGATATTCTCACTGTAAACCTGAGCTGAGCCATTTTACAGAGGAAATTTATGTCACTTTTATCCGTGACCTTGTTCCTCCGGTCACCATCCAGAGTTGGTGTGAGGGTAGGAATGTAGATGGACTGGTGAATCAAAAGCTTCTGGCTCAGCCCTGTTTTCACCGCTGCGGTGAAAACAGGGCCGAGTGCCTGCATTACTGCGGGCAGTGGGCCAATCTACAGGTCAATCTCATGCATCGCCTGCCCGTAACTTGTGAACTAGATTTCAAGACACTTGAACTTCCTCAGTTAGGGTAACAACTCTCCCCCAACCCACACAGAGAACTATTACATTATTTTACTTTCTACAGGTGACAGACATGATGCTCCAGGATCAGCACTACCCAGACTGGGGCAAAGCTGCCAGAAGGTTCTGGAAACAAGGCAACAACAGGATCGTCCTCTTCTGGTATGTCATTTTCTTACACTTAAATAGAATGTCTGTTAGACTGTGCTTTTCTTTACCTGCATGCACATAAGATATCAATATTTCCTCAAGCTTTGAATTATACTACGTCTTCCTGTAATGCTCTATAGGAGTGTGTACATGCATGTGTGCGTGTTATGTGATCTGTTCAGCGCGTTGCAGGGTTACACACAGTCAATAGCCATGTTAATCATCCCTCACTCAGTGTCAGCACCTTTAATTAGAAGAACAGGCTGAAAATCAATGGACACAGCGAGGTCTCCAGGCAAACCATAGCCCCGGCTTTTACTTACTCATACCACAAGCTGTGACCCTGAAATAAGTGCTAAACAAATGCTGCAAACCATGTCTGATGCACACTTTACTCAGCAGACAAGTAGAACCACTCCCTGTTTAGATGCACTACACCACCGCTGCACGGTCCCAGCGGCATTCATTCACAAAAGTCCTTTGGTGCTGTCAGATAGTTTGACATAGCGTGTCATTCAGATATTTCACGTAAAAGCTTCTGCAGCGGTTCATCTCGGGGTCATTGTAAAAAAGTGAAAAAAACTGAAACAGGTCTGACATCTAGTTAATAGGAACACAGAGAGCTCGAGACATCTTAAACTTCAAAGCGAATTTGGCCGCAGCGTTTTAACATTTCCTTTTCGCCGAATTGATTCACCTGCAATTAGAATGCAGGCGGACGAACTGTTCGGCGACTTTTCTGCAGCCCTTCATTATATTGATGGATGCCTCAGCTATCCGTGTCACAATCAATGCCAGATTTGATGAGCTATCGTTTGAAATTCAGCGCTTGAAATGTGATTGATAAATGCGTCGCTGGATATGTCTTGTCAATATGTGCTGAAGGGCCGTTGCAAATTGTAAAGGACAGCGCCAAAAGTCGTCCGTGCTGAGGGAAGGGAATGCCGCTTGTGGAATAATAAAACCCCTCAAAATTTATCTCTCAAACAGCTGAAATGGGATATGAGCTGGCAGTCACTATCTGCAATGCAGCCAACCGATGTGTGGTGTGAGAATGCACACAACTGCACAATAATCGCTGGGTGACATTGAGACAAAATACACAGTGGAGAATAATACTAAGTCACATTGCCTCTCTTCACATGGCTGAGAAATTTTTCAGTGAACACTGAATGCAGAGTAATCCCAGTGTGACATGAACGAAATGCGGGAAGTGTTAAAGAATGCAAAAAAACCCCAAAAAGCCCTCTCTAGGTAAGTGATATTTTGGCTCATGTTAAATATGTAAATGCATGGAAATATGTATGCAGTAGAGTTTTGAATTACATTGTCTCTGCATCCACAAACAGACACAGTTATTGTCTATGCACATTCATCTTCCTGGAAACTCACGCTATTTGTCAAATCTTGGTAAAAGAGTGTGGTTCAATGCATTATTGAGTCCATGAAGAGAGACCGAACAGTGCAAGATTGATCTTCTCTTGTAGCTGTCGTACCTGTTGTTTGTGTTCTGAGATATGTGATGCTAACTGTGCACCTATCTAGGCTGAAATTTAGAAAAAATATTTAGATGTTCTTTTTTTTCTCAAGTTTAATGCTTGTTATCATGCTCCTCTTCTCTCCTGTGCTGCAGGACAGTACTCATCTCTCTGACATCAGTAGTGGTTCTGGTCATCAGTACCGACTGGATCAGCTGGGACAACCTGAACCGAGGCTTCCTGCCCAGTGATGAGGTCTCCAGAGCCTTCCTAGCTTCCTTCATCTTGGTCTTTGACCTTCTCATTGTTATGCAGGTAGATCAGCCCCATGGGGCCAATTTAAGGGGGGGGAGAAAGAAAGAAAGAAAGAAAGAAAGAAAGAAAGAAAGAAAGTAGCAAGCTGGGATGTCTCTTGGCTTACTCTATTACCTACCTTGCCAGGTCCTCTGCCTCCCCCTTTTTCCTTCCTATTCATCAATGGGGCACTGCGGCACAAAGCAGTGCGAGGGCGGTTGATCCCTCTCAGCTGGCACGGACACAAACTTACACACACACACAAACACACGTATATCTGTTTATATACGAAGATACAAACAGAGAGGTGTGGTGTGGTGTTAAATATAAATTATTGACTTTTTAAAAAAATCTCTTTTACCGTCTTCATCATGTTTCCCAGACCTCCCTATGAGCCTAGAGACGAGTTTATTTTGTTTAATGATGACTCACAAGATTGAAGTCCCCACTTCCCCCACCGCCCCCAACCCAATGTCTTCTCTCTCTCACAGGAGAGTGAACATCAATAAAGCCTGTGTCAGTCACTCATGAATATGCAAATGTGCTTGTCTGGGGGAAAAAAAACCCAAAAACACATACTGTGTGCTTAGGAGAAAGATTGTGAGATTTTTGTTTTCCCCCACACTGCTAACCATGCGCCTGAACCACAGGCCAATCATCTATTTGCTCAGAGCTTCTTGAGCCTAATTCAGCAAAGCGCCTCCCAATGTTTAATGAACATATTTCACTGGAGCTCGTTAGCAGGTATTAGAGGACGTCCTACAATACCAATATCTCGTATCCCCTAAACATATATTTCCACTCTGTTTATTATGGTAATTATAAGGAGCCAGCAAATGTATGGGAGGACATTTTTCAGTGTTATAAATACCTCACTCCACAGAATCCTGGCACCGACGCCATTATTATTCCCTTGGTATTGTGTATTAGAACAACTGTAACACTAAAAGTGATTTCTAGACTTATTTATTGAAACAGTTCATTATTTTAAGAAGGGCTTTTTGCTGCTCAAGCCAGTAATTACTTCACGCTGTGGTCTTTTCCTCACAATTATTGTGATTATGCAGATTTAAAGCAGTAGCTGATCTTACACTGTGCAAGCGTTTCCTCCCAAACATCCTCGCGTCTCGCTGAGGCCAGCTTTTTCGCCTTCCTTGACCGACTCCCGGACGATGTGTTTGACATCTCCGTTTCTGGACCCTCGACTCTCTCGCTCACGCTCACTCACTGTAACTTGGCTGTTTATCATTCCCGGCTCGCAGTGATTTGTTTACGACAGGCCTCCGCTCATTTTCTGCGCGGTGTACAGCAAGCACATTTACTGCAATTATTTATGGGTCAAGTTAGCTTGTGCCGTTACAGGGCTCTCGCACCGGCGGCCGTCACTACATTCCTTCGGTCAATAAAAATTCATCCGCCGCAGCCCTCCCAACAGCTTCATTCGCCTCTATCCTGGATCTGTGCCATAGTTAATCTCACGCCTCCATGAGAAAAGATGGGTGATTTTGTTCTCATGCTAATTAATGCTCCAATTAATGACCTGTCTGGATTTGCCTCCGAGCAGGGTTTTATCTTCTTTTTTTATTATTATTATTTTTTATATAATTGTGGCTTTTTGCTGTTTTGGGTTTTCTTTGGCAACCAAATGTCAGATTTCTGTATATACATATTTACATATGTGAAAGATGTTGATACACCCTGCCAGTTTACTCTACCTGTATTTGTTGTAGAGACTCATTATTTTGTGGTAGGAATGTTTAAATGCCATGCCTGCAAGTGCTACGGCAACCGATACAGCAGCTACGGAAGCAAAGTGGAGGACTTAATTAATATCCAAGGGGCTCTCGTCAAATTGTTTTGCTGTTCTGTTCATAGATATTGGCACAGGAGACCTTGGATCACATGAGGACGTAGTGAATTCAGATGTGTTAATTTCGTGCAGAGCAAGAAGCTCTGTGCAAATAACAGAATCAAATGGAAATGGAGCTAATCTGAAATTATGTGTGCCTTGTTTTTTTCCCCTCTAATAGTGATGACAAAAGCTAATTTGCAAAATGATTAAGTCAGCTCAGCAGAAAGAAACTGTTTCATAACATTTTCCTCTCTCTGTCTCTCTGTGTGACTTTCATTAGTTTCATCTGTGTTTATAATCATTTTAATGCCATGCTTTTCATAATCTTAAGTAACTCATTACAGAAATATTTAAATACATTTTAAAATGGTGTCGTAACACGGACATACAGTAGGAATCGTCTCCAGCAGCAGAACAGCAGACAGTAACAATTTAAGGCTCTGTATTCACTGTTAGGTTAGATTTTACTTTAAAAAAATTACTTGATCTTTAATTTTTTGATAACAAAAGCAAATTTTTGCTCACTGCCCACTTCATTAGGGACACTTGTTCAATGGTTGGCAGAAGCCTACTGCGTTCAGGTATTTAGACATGGTCAAGATGAAGTTTAAAGCGAGAATCAAAATGGGGAAGAAAGGGGATTTTAAAAGACTTTGAATGTTGTGTGGCTGTTTGTTCCAGATGGTGGTGGCCTGCAAATTGGTGATCTACTGGGATTTTCCCACAATCATCTCTAGGGTTTACATGGAATGTAATGCTCTGAACTGTCAGGAAGGCAACAGTAATTCAAATAACCACTAGTTATGACCAAGATGAGCAGAAGAGCCTCTTTGAATGCACAATATGCTCTTCAAGCAGACGGTCTCTAGCAGCAGAAAACCAGATCAGGAGCCAATCCCGTCAGCTAAGAACAGGAAACTGAGGCTGCAGTTCATACAGGCTCACTAAAATTGGAAAAATATTGCCTGGTCCTGATTCTTCAGCATTAGGATAGAGGCGATCCTAAATGTCTTCTTGCCTTGTATCTAGGAGACCTTAGCAGGGAAAAATTTCCTCTGACATAAAAGCTCCTGGGATCACTGAAACATACAAACCACCTCCTTGAATTATCAAGGAGTTTTAGGACTCCCTGATAATTCAAGGAGGGAAAGGAGCCAGCTGAGGGGGTTTGGGCATCTGATGCCTCCTGGACACCTCAAAGGCAAGGTGTTTCAGGCTCCAACTGGGAGGAGGTCTCTGAATTTGCTGGAGAGATTATGTCTTGGCTGGCTTGGGAACAACCTGGTGTCCACCCAGGTGAGCTGGAAGAGGTAGGAAGTCTGGGCTTGCCCCCTTGACCTTAACCTAGATAAGTGGTAGAAGATGGATGGATGGATGGACTGAGCCCCTTAGTTCCAGTTGAGCATCATTTATATGCCAAAGCCTAGCTGTATTGTTGCTGACCATATCCACCCCTTCATGATCACAGTGTACCCATCTGATGGCTGCCTCCACCAGGGTAACACATGAATCATTTCAAACTGGTTTCTTGGGCTACGTTCACACTGCAGGCGAAAGCGCATCAAATCCGACTTTTTTGATCCTATGCGACCCATATCCGATCATGTGAACAGCACAAATCTGATATTTTCAAATCCGATGATTTGATGTTTTAAAGCGACTGCTGTTTGAATGGTCATGTCGCATTAAATCTGTTTTTTACGTCACTGACACAAGACAGACGCCAATAATCAGCGCCGGAGAAGACATCGCGGACGCTTCCTGGCCATCCCGTGTAGATGTTAGTGAAACTGAAGCTCATACGGAAAAAAGGGAAAAAATCAGCATAAAAATCAATAAAAGAAGCAAAGCGTTTAAAGAGCAAAGAGATGAAGCGTCCACACTCACTAGGGAGATGGAAAAATGAAGCACCACTCCTCTCTAAAACAGCAATAAGAATGATTATTAGGCCATATGTAAATAACAAAACAACTTTACAACTTAAAGCAAAATTGGGAAACGTAAAGTCCAAAAAGTGTCTTTATATTAAGGGCCATCAGTCAAACAATAGTGTTTGCTCTGGGTCTAAACAGAGCACGTTGTGTGTGACTTCTCCTTTTGCTCATGCGGGCCACTTTGAGGGTTCACACTGGAGCGTGTTTGCTGACACATTTTATCTGTAGTGTGAACAACTAGACAAAAAAATCGGATTTGATCCAAAAATCGGAATTGAGCATTAAGATCTGCAGTGTGAACATAGCCTTAAACATGATGGTGAGTTCAGTGCACTTAAATGGCCTCCACAATCGCCGTATCTCAATCCAACTGAATACCTTTGGGATAGGAACGGGAGATTTGCATCACCAATGTGCGCTTGTCAAATCCGCAGGTGTAACAGATTTGACAGCTGCTCAAGTTGTCATGTTAATACGGACCAAAATCTCAGAGGAGTCTTTCCAGCACCTTGTTAAATCTATGCCATGAAGAACTAATGAAGTTCTAAAGGCAAAAGAGGTCTAACCCAGCTCTAGCAGTGTGCACCTAATAAAGTGGCTGATGAGTGTATATTGTTTATTAATTAGAATTCAGTTAAATTTTGATTAAAAAAAATAAAATCTAATCTAAAAAAGTTCTTCAGTACTTCACTGGTTTAAAAATGCAAAGCTGTAGGACTCTGTAGAACTGACAGTTTTCCATTTTCAAAAAAAATAAGAAATAATACTTTTTTCACCTAATAAATGAATCATGTTTTGTGTATGAATAGTGAATAGTTTCACTAAAAACCTACTAGCCACCCAATAAAACTACATATTTGCAAAAAAGAAAAGTGACACCACGGGGGCAGAGGAAGATGCTGATGTTGAGCTGCCTGCTGATATATATATATATATTTTTTTAATCTGGTGAAATCCCATGTGCACAGGCACATGAGTACACACCACATGCGTGTAAACACACAGATTCGTCTGCCGTCTCCAGTAGCTGGCACCACGTTTAACCTCCAGTCAGTTTATGAAGAGACTCCACTGAGTCTTAATATTAGCTAATATTGAAGCCTTCTGTGAAGTGTTCAGCATCCAATAAACTATGATGCAGAGCTGACATTGGTCACTTCAGTGTATTCAGATGGGTGGCAGCATCACAATTGCGAGCTAAATTTTCAAAACCTGTTGTATTTGTGCGTGTTTTAGGACTGGGAGTTCCCTCACTTCATGGGTGACCTGGATATGAATCTGCCAGGAATGTCTACAACACATGTGAAGGTTAAGCTTCCTGTCTGCAAGCGCATCTTTAAAGAGGAGTACCACATTCATATCACAGGTACACTCAGATACAGGTCCTCCGGACAAAGAACGGGGTTATTTCATTGTTTTTTTTTAATGAGAACCTCTGTTTTTTTGTTTTTGTTTTTTTTTCTATTTTTTTTTTTTAATTTTTTTACAGCTGTTGGAAATGGATTAGGCAGCAGAAAGAAATGAAAATGTCCATGAGGGAGACATAAATTTGCCCTATTTTTGAATTGTGAATACTTAAAATAAAAAAGTGCTGTGGCTGCTCTACTTTTCCACTCCTTTCTTTCTTTGGGGAAGTGTTTGTTGGTTAAACCACAAGCAACCATTTATAATACATGTGTAGTTTCTGTGGAAAGCAGGTGCCAACGCCGCTTCGATTGTGTTTCCTGTTCCTCGCGTTCCTCCCTGATGTGCGAGATGCTTCCCTCATCATCTCTCGCATCTCGGCCTCTTTAATGTTCTCTGCAAATGAGTGTATTTCCCATTTAAAACCGTCCTACTGGTTTCTCTATTTGGTTCTGCCACATGAACACGGCCTGTCATGACTATCAAGGGGAGGCGAACCAGTGTTCCTGAGCTAAATGTTAAACTGTTCAAAGGCTCAGTGGTTCGCAGAAGGTTGTTAACCTTAATGCATTGCATATCCATTAAGCATTATGGAAATGGCTCCGGTGCGGCGTGATTGGTTTAACTGAAAGCTTATTAGCATCATATCTCGGGGAAAGGTAGGGAGTAGTGTCACATATACCAGGGGCGACATCTGCCTGCTATCAGACAACCTGGGCAGTGGTGGTGTGGGCTGTCTCATGGTAATATAGTGATCTTGTTAGGAGATACCGTGGAGGAGCTACCACCTCTATCTGCATGCAAAATGAGAGGAATTTCTGATTAATGAATGTGACAGCATATCCATCTATGGACTCTGCCCGCTTAGCCATGTTTGGTGGAGGCTTGTGTGGTACATCGTTGAGGATATGCTTTAAATCATCTTTACAGTGCGTGCATGCTACTTAGCTTTCAAATATAAGCCTGGTCTAATCCAAGTTGAAATTCTCATTGCAGGTAAGTGGTTCAACTATGGTATCATCTTCCTCGTGCTGATTTTGGACCTTAACATGTGGAAGAACCAGATCTTCTATAAGCCCTATGAATATGGGCAGTATGTTGGGCCTGGTGAGAAGATCTTCACAGTGGAGGAGCCAGAAACCCTCAAGGACTTCAATCACAGCACACTCACCTACGAGTGGCGCTCCACCAACGTTGACCCTAGGACCAACTTAACCTACGTGGAGCGGGACATGTTCCTCCACAGCCGCTACATTGGAGCCAGCTTGGATGTGAAATGCCTGGCCTTTATTCCGAGCCTAGTGGCGTTCGTACTCTTTGGGTTTTTCATCTGGCTGTTTGGTCGATTTCAGGACAGCGAGACCTTCACAGAAAATCCAGACAAGAGTTACGAGAGGATAAAGAGGAAGTCGCCATCCGAGTACAGCAAGGAGATGGGCGCGACGCCAGAGGAGACACATGTCACTATGACCGATAGCCTCAAACGATCGGGAACGCCGATGCTTCTGTCGGTGGATGGGCCGCACTTTGGAGCGACACCCTCTACGAACTCTACGATTTCCATGGAAACCCAAGAGACACATCCGAGCATTGTGATCGACAGCACGGAGCAGGATGAACCGGCAGTCTCTTTCGATGTTCACAAATTCTCCCCGTGACTTGACGAACCTCTGAAACTTTGCACCTGCAGACAGGTTGGAACCAACATGATCAATGGTAAACAACTCGAGCATGTTTATTCAGGACAGCACGAGATGTCAGAGGAGGATCTTTAACACAGTTCTTCAAGTGAAGGACAGAGTGTTATTTACCTAGCCTAACCTTGATGGCTGTTCCAGTCATATTAATATATTTTTGTACCAAAAGCATTTTAAAAGTCTTTAAATGGCACCAATTCTGATACATAGCAGATCCATTGCAAAACCTCAACTGACCAGGTGCTACCTTGGATTTTACATTTTCCTAATTCAATTTTGTCAAGGTACACTAACGGGTGCCTGTAACAGAGAACTATTTCTACAGATGTGACCTTCGGTTAGTGGAGTTTTATTGTTTCAAAACAGTGTTATAACTACAGCAGTGCCTTGATATTTCACATATTCAGATACGCAAAGCATATTCTAAACAGCCTGTGTGACCATCCGGATCTGCTTTACTAATGTCTGACATACTGTATGCTCTTATCATATCGACATCATGTTACCTCATTTGATCCTGAAACGTTATCATTTTAATTTATTCTCATGCGATGTCACTCTTACTACGTTTTAATTGTGTTTATGACCATCGGTGTACGGTGACGACCTCCTCATTTACCCTCACTTGATTTTAGTTGCAAAGATAATAAATGCAATCAGCAGAGATCAAATAGCTAAGCAGCAAGCCACCTCATGATTGCTTATGCGGCTGCTGCACCTTTACTGAATACCAACAGAGGGAGAAAAGGTGGTTTTTGCCCTTGGCATAAACATAAATGTAAACCATTGAAGTGCAGCGGTGACTTCTCCAAAGCTCAGGGCTTCTTTATGTAAAGCTAATGGTTGTAAAAGCAGATTTTCTTTCCTGTTTTATTGCATGAAAGAAAAGGTGCATTATCCTACTGTAAAAGAAACCCTCATTTCAAACATAACTAAAAGCTGCAGCATTTTAGCTTAAACTGGCTTTAATGTGTAAAAGTGTTTGTACACCTAAGTTTGGGGGGTGTTTGGTCCAAAAACATGTTCTTTTTTGTTTTTTTATACAATAAAATAACCATCTAAATTAAGTTTGTTGTTAATTATATAATGAACTTGCTCATGCTTTTGACCAAAGATGCTCAATCATGCAGTATTTTGAACATATTTGCAAGAAAATGTGATGATTTGAGACAAAGACATGTACGCACCGAGACAACGCAAGATAGCATGTGCTCTTGTTGTACTCTGCATTGATATATAATGCACAATATTACACTGTGGCTGCAGAAATAAGAAACTATGACATATATCTATATGATATTTCTCAAATAGTCTGCTTTGTTTGCCAATGAAAGGCACAGCAGTCATCATGTAACAGAATATGACCAGATTTCTTACATTTTGTAAACTTATCTACAGTACAAATTAATATAATTACATTCACATTAATGGATTATCGTTAAATTTTTTTTATCTTTAATTTTTGAAATGACAAAAACAATTAAAATGTCTTTTATTTAAGGTTGAGGTCCTGTTCTGGTAGAACATTACACAGTGGAGTTTTCTGCATTTGTCTTTTTGTGTGTGTGAACTGGAAGCAGAGCGAGAGAGAGATGTCCACTTGTGTCTGTACATGATGTTTTATACTTAACAGTCCGTGTGTGTGTGTGTGTGTGCAGACACATGTGAAGTGTGTAGGTGTTTGCTGCTACACTTCTTTTCAACAAAGGCCATTCTGTGAAGAGGTCAATTTATTCAGCATAATTGGTTTGCAGCTTTTGGTTTAGTAATTATCCTTTTATACATTAAAGCTCTGTGAAGACATTAGATATTAGTGTTTTACCAAAGGGCAGAACCTCTTTGGACATGAAGGGGCTCTAATATGTTTGGAATGCAGCTGTAATTGTTTGGGTTAAAAGTGAGGCCTTTGTCTTGTTCGGACTGTTTTCATTGTGTTGTGCTGCATAACTGACAATTCCTACAAGTTCCTCTCTGTTTTTTGAAGCAAAGGGGATTGTTTTGTGTTTCCACAGTGTACTGTACTACTGTTGAACCTTGTGCTACCAATAAATTAATACATTTTTTACATTCTGTATCGCTTGACCACTTTCCTTAATTCTTTTTGAACAAGGTTGCTGATCTCGATAAGTAACTCGCAAGTTAAGTTCTGCTTTTCAGTTTTTCTATATGCTTGGGAAGTATAGTTGCCAAGCAACAGTGCAGGTCAAGCTTCTTGCATCTGCTGACCCAATTAATGTGGGCAACAGGAGAAATAATGATACTATCTCTTCACAAGGACACTCCAATACGTAGCCTGCATACACATAGCACCCAGCTCAGATTAGCATGAGTTCTCCTCTGAGCCTGTCTGTTGTTTGATTTATGCCAGTGGGAAACAATTTGAATTTGTTACTTGTTTTGTTCCCCGGCGGGATTTGTTTATAGAACATGTCTACGTGTAAATGAGTTATAGATTGGATCGAAAATGTCTGAGGGATGAAAACTGAACTCACTGCCGACAGAATTGGTTCCCAGTGTGGTGTTGGGACTCCTCCATTGAGGTTGAGAGAAAAATCTGAAGGGCCTTGAGATGATTGATAATATATTAAAGAAGAAAAAAAATGTGCTTTGTTACAGAGAATTATGGCACAGTACGGCTTTTCATCTTTGCTGTTTTGCCATGCACGCCGCTTGGCTCTGGATGGCAGTGCCGGATGATCAGAGCCACGCTGGATTCAAGAGGAAATTTTGAAAGGAATGTTGCGAAATTTTTTAAAGGCACTGAAAGAGTCCTACAAATGTTAGGGATCACATTTATAGAGTGAACGAGAGCCAGTCGCCCACTGTGCATTTAGTGTTAATCGGCGAATGTTACTGTGCGAATTTGCTAAATTTATATGACACGGATGGTAGACATAAACACCAGGATATAGTTATTGTGAGCTCTTCAACTTTTACCCTTTATCTCAAAGTGCAGCTGTGTCTAAATAAGAGATGCCGATTACGAGAAAGGGCTGAAATCCAACCAGTGGTTAATGAGAAAATACCACACAGAGGAGTGCGTTATGACAGATCTGTGATGTAACAGTTATTCACTTTCACTAGGAAATATTCAACAATTCTTCTAAGACTCTTGGATGTGCTGATCGCAAATTTAACTATAAAACAATCTAATTTAAATTGTTTGTTCTATTAAAAATGCTCCAACACCACAAACACGGTCATGTGGTCCAGTTTGGCGACTCAAATGAGCTGGGAGCTATTCTGTGTCGACATCCATGTATTATATGTACATATTCATGCTTATAATATAGGATTTCACTCTCTTTTTGGGACTACCAGATGTTACCCTTCAGATCAAGTCCCATACACGCATCTTGGCCTTGCAGGGTTTTTTTTCTTGTAAGCTCTTCTGTTTTGACATATATGCAAAGATTCTATTAAAAAGGGTTGCATGTAAGCCTAAATCTAACCCATTCTTAAAGCATGTGGTTGTTAATAGATAAAAGGGACTGCAGGGGTTGCTGCTGATAAAAAGTGGTTGATCGTTTTAGGTTAAATCATGTTAAACAGTGACTGTTTCATCCATCAGCTGTAGAAAGCTGCTTCACGGGCCTGGAATCCAACCACCGGTTTAACACAACAGAGGAGTGAGTTATGAAAAATCTGTAATGTGACAGAAGCAGTTAAACAAACTGATGTGAGACTATGCTATCGCAGGTGTCATCCAATCCAGCACTCCATTGTCAGTAACCGTGTATCCTGGGATGTGTAATTGCA
Source organism: Rhamphochromis longiceps (assembly GCF_057381845.1). NCBI lineage: Eukaryota > Metazoa > Chordata > Actinopteri > Cichliformes > Cichlidae > Rhamphochromis > Rhamphochromis longiceps. The sequence continues at coordinate 18,302,199 of NC_140563.1, forward strand.
CCCACAACACTTGAATCCTGCTGTGCCATTCACTGCAAAATTAGCTTTAATAAGAGCCTCAGCTAGATTGCTTCAGTAGTAAATATTAAAACACCTGCGGTGTGAAAACCAAGCAGATTTGTGAATACCTGAGGTCTCACGGATGCTTGTTGTTTGTCTGTGAAATAAATCCCATTGCCAGAGTGTATTAGCTGTTTTTACTGAGGCCTCTTCCAAGTCTGCCATTGGGCTGAGAAATTAGATATTGATTTTTTTTTTTTTTTTTTTTTTGAGGACCATGCAGAAAGTGAGAGAGCACATCAAAACAGGCATTTCAAAAAAAATGTTTATGGGGTGTTGGAGCCTGATACCCACGTTGTCTTAAAAGTGTATCGACTTCTCCCTCATTGCCGTGGATGCATTCGTGTTGGAAACGTTCATGATCAATTCCTTTCTGTCTGGTAATCAAATTTTTAGCTTGCTTCTTTTTTTCATGACAGAGAAGCTTTCTTTCAAACTGACTTCAGGCACCTTTGAAATGTTCCCCATTATTTACTATTTGTTCCAATAGCATGTCTACAAATCCAAAAAGACATAAGAACTGCTTTTTGAGGGAGGATATGAAGCACTATTGTTGGACCTAGAGCTAAATATAAGCCAGAAAAATTCTCTAGAGGGAATGAGCCATAGCTACAGATCAACTGGAATCTTCTCTACTGTCTTTGAGCTATCCTCCAATTAGATCAGTGTATCATGTCCTGGCATGGCCCATCACTCTGTGCTGGCAGCTCCGTGACTCTTAGAGACCTTGTGAAATTTATCAGTACTGTCAGTCCCAGCCAGCTACAAGGTTTCCCTTCAGTCTTTTCACCAAGTCTGAGATGGTTTCTGTCCCCAGTGGCCACAAGGGAAAGAGAATTCATCAGCAATTCCTTCTGCGGGTTTCTGATACCTAACAGAGGAACATGTGGCTCGGATAAATCTCTCAGAACCTCCAACAAGTCACTCAGAGGACTGAAACCCCAGGGGTGGGTTTGTGATAATGATGTCTGCCTTACTCTTCCTGTGTCGAGGAAGAGGATCAAATTTTATTCAAATTGTTCGTAAGTTATATAAAATGAAGAGCTGCTTGGTGAATATTTAAAAAAAATTCAGTTGCAATGTCCTTCAGTGGAGCAGCAGGTAAATGACGATAAAATCCAGTGTTGGGGAAAAATGTCTCTCTTTTTTTTTTTTAACCAACATTGGACCTACAAAACTGAAAATATCAATCAGAAAAATATCTAATAGAAAGATATCTGTCACTGTGCAGCGTATTTCTTTGTGAACAGTGGAAAAAGTTGATCTTGACATTGTAAGCCTTGCTGCAAAACTCACACACTGCACTGTTTTAAATAGTTTTATATAATATGTTAAAGTTGAGCTCCATCTCCCGACCTAAGCACACTGAGATTTAAATCAGCTGATATTTTCAGGTGACTGAAATACCAGAAAATACTAGTAAGTCATAGCAACTGACCAAGAGACAGGGGTGTAATTTCGAGGAGGGTTAGGGGGGTTATGACCCCCCCCCTCAATAATGAGATCCAACCAATATAACTCCCCAATAAAATTATGAATTATCTTGCATAAATAGGCTGTTGATTTTCTTTACTCATTTCAGGTATTACCAGCAAAATAGTTGCATGTTTATGTTTAATCATCTGGGAATTTACCCAGATTTATTTATTTATTTAGACAGAGATCTTGATCCCCCAAATGTTCAGCACAAAATTACGCAGATGCCAACAGTCAGAGAGGAGTGTCCGGAATGCATGGAACTGATAGGAAGGCAACAGTAATTAAAGAAACAAAAAAACACTCTTTGCAACTGAGGAAAAAGCATCAAAACATTGAAGCAGATGGCCTGCACTAGCAGAAGACCACACTGGGTACCACTACTGGTACTGAGGCTTCAGTTTGCACGGGCTCACTAAAATTGGACAATAAAAGCCTGGAGAAATGTTGAGACTTGATTGCTGCTGTGACATTAAGATGGCAGGGTCAGAATTTGGTGTAACCATCATGAACGCGTGTATCCACCAAATTTGCTATCGGTGGTGTGTGGGATATTTTCTTGGCTCACTTTGTGCCCCTTAGTCCCAATTCAGAATTGCGTAAACACCACAGCTTACCTGAGCATTGTTGCCGCCCGTGCCCATCTCTTTGTGACCACAGCGTTCCCTGCTTTCCGACTGCTGCTTCCAGCAGGATAGCACACCTCCTGGTTTCCAGCAACTTGTTGAGTCAGTGCTACAAAGAATTAAGACAGTTCTGAAACCAAAATGGGGGTCTGTATACTAAACTGTATAATACAGTTTTGTTAATCTCCTGAGGAGGTTCTTCGTCGATTAAAAACAAGTTCATATGAAATAATCAGTACTAAATATCCTGATTGTAGCACCTTTGGCTGCACCCACAGTTGAAGCTGGAACCAAAAGCTATAGGTGCTGTGGGCACAGTGAGCACTTGTGTGGATGTTTGCTGTAACACAGACAATTCAAAGCGGCTTCCATTCTTGCTTTGGCTCATGCACTACATGCTTATGCATTAAGTCAATCCCGCACAAGCTGTGACAAATAAGCAGAATGAACAGAGTTTACCCTGCAGCGATAAGAGGTACAAATACACGCAAATGCTATAAACTGCACATGTCCATGTAATTCCCTACACATAGTACATGCATGAGATTGCCAAGTCCAAAAAAGATGATTTTCAGGTGATTGTATTATTGCATGCTCCTGGTATCTTTTTGTCAGATAAAGACCCTTCTCATTCTTCAGAGTGCAGTGGATTTTGCAGACCAATTAGAGCAATTTGAAGGCTATAAGAGCACTGAAAATGACATGTCAGCCCAAATGTATTACTAATGCGTTTTTTTTCTCTTGATTTAAACTCCACACTTAAAGTAAAACTGACTTTTCACTGTTGCCTTGCTTCACCAGCTACAATCACAATGATATGTGTGGTCATTAACAGTGAATATAGGACAGGCAGTGAAGTGGACTCCCCGTGGGTAGAGGCATCTGTTGCAGAGGGTTCAGCACTGCCATGGAAAATTGGACATTTAGGAGCCAGCTGGAGGACCAGTCTGCCCTGCTGTGCCACCACTACTCAGGTGCCCACTGGCTTCATGCCACCACCAGCTAGAAGCCACTGGACCAAAGCAGGCCAGATGGTGCCCTTGCCAACCAACGAGCAGCCGCTGTGAACTGTCCACTGCACACTGTCCACTGCCCTATCATTCAACTCAGGGATGAGTTTGGAGTCATGATAACCTGAGTTAAAAAAAGTTTTTGGAGCGAGAGCGATGCAGAAACAAAAAAAAAAGGCTCAAGTGAGCAGAGTGTGTGTTGGAATATAAATGGGCCCCCATTACGTTGCGTGTTTGTTAATGTAAGCAGCTGCGAGGTAGAATCAGTTCGTGGAGAGAGACTTTTCCACAGGGAAATAAAGCCATCTCCGGGCTGAACTCATTTGTCTGTGGCTGTGAAGGGATAGATAATTATATTAGGAGCTTTAAGTGCTCTTCTGCGATACAAGTATTACTACCATCTCCAAAGGCACAGGACAAAGTCGGGAGGAGAGAGGAATCCATGTGCTACAATTGCGGCAGTCGTTGCTCTGCATCCAAATATGCAGACATGAAAGTGTATCCACCACACGGGGCTTTGTATAAAATCCAATCACTGATAGAACGCTGTTAGATCTATAAATCACACAAATTTACTTATCCAGTGTACAATATCTGCGGAGGACAAAATCTCTGACTTTCCTCAGAACAAATTAGTTTTGATCAGTGTTTGTTCTCTTAATTGTTTGAGCTTCACTGTGCAGAATAATGTACGTTCACAGCGTGGCACTAATTCCAATTCATCAGTCAAAAGCGTAAAGTTCCCCCAACCTGAGTGTAAGGTGTGCACCGTCACAGCTAGTTTGGAAGTGAATCACGAGCAGCTTAAACTTAAAGCCAAGCTTGCGTGGCACAAACACTGAGAACAAGGTCTTTGAGTGTGGTAGGACGCATTTTGTGTCCGGTTATTCATTTTTTCACAGAACTAGGAGTAGTAAAAAGGCATTGGATTTTTTTAATGGAAAAAGATATTATTCAAAGCAGATCATTTTTATATCTAATCTTAACACAAGCCTGGCGATGGTTCTAAAAGGGCACGTTTACAAACCATCTTTTATGTGCAAGGCATCAAATATACACCAGCATTCATAATCAGTCAATCTATCAGTGTTTATTTCATTTTTAATGTGTGACTGCAATAATATGACCGATGCGTTCACATTAAAATGTTTTACTGCTGCAACCCGTGGAAGGGAAATTCGTTTTAAGTGTTTTATGTACACATGGCTACCTGAATCGACTAATGATGCGTCATATTTTATAAACTGGGTAATCTGTCTGTAAAATATAACTACATAAGTAGTGTGTTTGTTTCATGCTCAAGTCACTCCCTGTATGTTTAGTTTCCACAGCCGTTTCTTGCCTCACCTGTAGCCAGTCTGCCAGTTGACATAGTCTATAAAGTCCTCCACTGCCCTTTTGCTCTTTGTCCGATCGACTTCACAATCTCAAGCTGTCCAGACATTTTTTTGTTTTCACTCTGCTTGTGGGCTTTCTTTGTTCCCTCTGTTTTTCTTATGTGTAGGGTTCCTCGTCTCCTCTTTTTACGTCCTCCTGCCTGGGACCCGGAAATCAATCTCAGTATCCCATGTTGAAGGATTTCTGAATTGCTAAAATGGATCAGAGAGGAGAAGGCGGGCTTGCAGAGGAGCTATGATCGAGGATGCGCAGGTGTATCCTGTGCATCAGCATATAAAAGAGGCGTGGCACACAGCCAGAATACATAAACCGTGGTGGGTGATTCTTCAAACAAGCAGTGATTTGTATTGTTTCGGTTTTTAAGATGATTGTGAGGCATGTGATTCAGGGTTTGGGTTTTTTTTTCCAGTATTTGTATGTGTGTGAGACAGAGGGTGTGATATCTTGCCACATTGCAACTTTAATTAAAACAGCCATGAATATTTAAAAAAAATGCAAACAGTGTTACCTCTGACTTCACAAAGCACAGGTGTAGTTGGGGTTGAGATTGCTTTAAAATAAGGCTCTGGAGCAATACTACATCATGTTATATACTCAATGGCTCAGCTCACATCTCTGATTGGAGTGACTAGGATCGAAGGAGAGGAAAGGAGGGGATGTGCAATGAGAAAGAGGGGAGGTTTTTAACTTTTTGTCCACACCTTTGTTTGCATATTTTCAATCTCCTAGAAATTATTAGAAAATGGATTTAAGACTTTAATCTGCCTGATTTCCTTTTTAGGGGTCTTTTCCTCTGAACAGTCACAGTGTCTTACACTCTGAGACTTCAGCAAAGTTTACTGCATGTCATGCTGTGCCACATGGATCTAATAAATCCAGTTTTATGTATGCAGACTGTAAGATGATATAGTCTAATCTGCTCAGGCGCTACAGCACATGGTTACAATCCCTTCTCCATTTGTTCCCACGCTATACATTCATCGGTGCAGTCATGCTGGAGGATGAGTACAGACAAACACGTCTGCTACCTAAAGTTAATCAGATTTTCTTCTTTGTTGGAATAATCGCAAACATTTTGTAATGCATGTTTGTGTTTTACAAACTAACAGTGAACCCAGAAACCTAAAAATCTAATTGAAGCCACTGTATGGCCAATAAAATCTCATATCTGTTAAATCGTGATAAATCCAAATTACATAAGAAAAAGACAAGCAATTAATGTAAATGGAAATACTTTATTTCACTATTACACAATAACAAGCTGGAAAAAAAATTACAAAAAAGAGAAATGGAACAAAATGCTGCAAAGCACCACATAAGACGACTCAAATGTGGCAACGGAACCTTATGCTAACTGCCTTTGCTCTAGCTAATGTATCATCATCATCATCATCATCATCGAGAATTTAGAAATCAAAAAATATTTGGACATCAAGCAGAGTCATGCCAGTAATAGTAATATTTTACAGTTTCATGTAGCAATGATTGGGAGTGGGGAATGGTGATCCTTAAAGGTTCACTCTAAGTGGTGAGACATAACAAAGTGGTGGGTTTCAGGAAACCGTAGTCCATCATCTGTTTGGTATGATATACATTTGCATTTGGTATAAAGGAGTTGAGGAAGCAGGCGCCGGTCATAGAGTATTTGCTCTACGAGTTAAAGCTTAGCACCAGATGGGTGGAGTTTACTGTACAGAACATACAATCAACTGTGGCTAATCAGAAGGGAAAGAAAAATACCTGAAAGGTTACATTTTTTTTTACAATTGTCTGTATTTGACAATGTGACACTGGGTGTGTTATTCTGAACTTCCACCCATCTGATTCAGCAGGCCAAAACAAATCCTTACAACGCAAACATTATGTGACCCACGTCTGTGAGGAGGATAGTGAAGAGACACAGGGATGGTGTTATTTTTTATGTATTTTTTTTGTATTTTTTTACATGGAGAACACTGTACAGGTGCCTTCAGATCTGCCAGGACTAAAGGCACATGGGATCCACTGAGCAACAGATGTGTCCATTCTGGAAACACAAAGAAAGAGAAAGAAGAGAGGCACAAGTTTGTTACAATTTAACCTCAGGGCAGCTCGTTTTTTCAACCAGATAATATTTTTGGGTAACAGCAGTGCTGCGGCACACAGACTTGGTTTGGTATTTAGAGTTTGTCTGGGCGCTAACTGATACAAGGTGGCGATTTCTCACTGAGAAATGTGAACGGTCACAGAGTCACTTTGGTTTAACCCCTTCTACGATGCGTGTACCCCGGAGGTCCCTGTAGTTGGGACTATGCTGCATTTGTTCTAAAAAATAAAACTCATGCACAGTGAAGAGGCTGAGTGTTAATGCTAAAACTAAAAGGATGAAAAATTGCTGTGCTTCATTTCTGTTGAATCAGAAAACTGACTCTTTATAATTACTTTCAAATTTACACTTTTGATATTTCCACAAAGCAATGTCGAAAATCTCTAGCTGGCCTGGTGATGAGGGTGAGGATGCTGCATTTCAAGTATCCAAGAGGCCAAGGTTTTTAATTTTAGGCTTGCATTGTAAAGCTGCTACTCCAAGGACTGTTTTTAGGTGAATTTAAAAACTGCGTGCTTAAATAAAATTTGCCCCCCCCCCAAAAAAAAGATGCATAACCTAAAGATGCCTCCCCTCCCCCGCGACCCTGACTCGCATAGAAGAAGAAAATGGCTGGATAGATGAATGGATGGTAGAGATTCCAAAAATTATGATGTTTATTGAAAGTCCTCAGAGAATAGCTGTTATTTTCTGTCTGAGATGCGGACATCATTGCAGGCACGCGCGACGAGAATATTTAATAGTAGAATTTCAAGTGAGGGAGTCAGCCTTGGTGGATTAAGTCCTAAAGCTCAGGCAAACAATTTACGCTCACATTTGGTAATGAAGAGGATATTGCCTGCATAGTTTACTCTCCCCGTGACTGCTCAGCGCTGCAAAATAAAAACTCACGAAGAGCAGCTTTCTCCATCTGATTTACTTGAGCTGCTGATGTGAGTGTTTCTCCAGACGTTTTCAGCACTTCATCCTCAAACCTGTGTGCTCCTTTAGCAGAGGGAAGAATACATCCATGATTTCCTGCTGCAGCCGAGCCAGAGGCCAGGAAAAATGACGCTGCCAGAATTTCAGTTCATTTTCATTTAAAAGAACAGTTCTACATTTAAAAAAAAAATTGCTCATTATAACTCAGGTTACAGACCTGAAACAGGAGTCTTGTCATCACTCTGAGGTTGCGAGGCAACCAGTGGATTTACAGCAAGTTGCCGCTCCGAACCAAGAAGCAGGCCAGCACGTTACATTGTAAACCTATAACTTATTTTTACACCCTAATTAACAACTAATTAAAAATGTTAATTAGTGACCTTTAAAGGAGCTGGTAGGTTTATTACCACTCAACAGAGCCTGTTTCTAGCTTTAATCTAACCGACTGCAGCTTCATATTTAGCAGAAATACAGTGCAGTGCATCCGAGTAAGACATTCTCATCTAATCCTAAACAAGAAAAATAAAAAGCACATTTCCCGAAAGTATCAAAGTTCTGCTTCACAGAAAACTGCATTCTTGTTAATAAATATAAATAAAACATGTAATCTATGATCTAATAAACTCAAAATTAGAAAGGGAATAATTGCGGAACAGAACATCATATCTTATTTATTTGAATTGATACAGCAGCCGTCTTGTTCTTAGAATGAATATTAGATTCATTTTTTTCCCCACAGCAATTACTGTGTGCATCTTGGTTTAACTAAATAGCTCCCAATAACTGCCCTTTTACAACAACTGGTAAATTCAACTTCTGTGAGGTGTTAAAGATGCACAAATTGCCTTTCTGTTGCAAATACTAGTACTCTGTTTTTGCCCCCTGAAAAAGCACAAAGGGTTCTCACTTTTCAAGCCATTTTTCTTTTGTGTCTTGCCTGCCACGAACTAGAGAAACTGTAATTTGCTGTTTCCATGCTGCCGGCAGGACTAGCAGCTTACCTTGCACTGGCACAGAGTGCACTCTGTGCCATGTTTAATCCAGGAGGAGCCGCTGAAGCGTGAGATGTTGTGCTCGTCCGTACATGTCTTGGTGATGTCGTTGCGGATGGTGTCGGCCTGGCAGGGGTCGGTGACACAGCGGGGACAGCACTCGCCCTCGGGCACCACAGTAAACTCGCAGTCCACAGGCGGGCACGGCAGAGGCCAGCAATCCACCTGCCCCTGCTGCGAAGGTGGAGATGGAATTTGAAAAGGATAGCCGAGCAGAGAGAGAGAAAAAGAAAAAGAATCACTGCAAATGCACTTTGCATTTCCTGTGTCTAAACAAGTTATTCACTCAAATGCACATTTCTCCTGACGTAGTGTATTTGTATGCTGGAGGGACCGTCTCGACTTGTAAGGAAGCTAGAAAAATAAAGATGAGCGGCACAGTCTTCCGGCAGCGTCAGCAGTTTTTCCAGACTGTGGAGGTAAATGTTCCACCTTTCTAATTGACTTGTTCTAGTCTCGTTGTTCTCCTATTAATCTTACAGCAAACTTTCGGCGCAGAAAGCCTTCTTGGATTTTTCCCGCTGCCGTTTTCACTGGCCTGAGAAAACGGGTCATAGATTTTGTCCATCCTTGCAACTCTTAACCGAACTGTACTCTACATCATTCTGTCCTGACCCACTTCTGCTCGTGCTGTCATACATGTGCATATCTGCCGCGCGCCTTATTGAAATGAAATATGAGTTCAGACTGTTTATGTTTAAGCACACCAGCAGATATAAAAGGGGTGCGCACGCATGGTGAGGTTTGATGCAAGTGTCCCACCGGGGATATTCAATATCTCTCAAAATCATCTGACTCAGCGTTTCAAAAATGTTGTAGTAAATTAGGCTGGCTATAAAGCGCGCTCTCACACAGAGCTAATGCCCACTCCCTGCTTCTGTGCTGTGTGTAAACATTCGAAGTGGGAAATCCCCCCGAGTGGCACTTTCTGCTCGCTGCCAGAGGGAGGGATTGAGTGTAGCCTCAGGTATCTGTTCCACACTGTGATAGGGGACGATGTCATCTTTGTCTGTTTATGCAGATGTGGTCTGTTATCATACAGGAGAGGCTGATGTCGGGCACAGCTTTTTACAAACAACTGACGCTGGACTTTGATATCTTTGTGATACTTCAGATGAAATCATTTTTTAATATGTCTCCATTCACGATATCTCACTGCTATTTAATCTCTAGATGTAAAGATTTGCTGTTTTTAAGACTGAATGTTACAAAATGCCTCTGGGAAATTAGAACTGGTGACATTTATCTTTGCTTGGGAATTAGCCTGCAATAATTATGCCATTTTTATTCTCAAAAATGAAGCTACTATCTACATGTATGGTTGTGAAAATCAATGGTTTCTTTGATATTTTGGTGATTTAACAAGATGGCAAATTGCAAGTGGCCCGCGTGTGCGCGGTCTGCAAAGGCCACACTCTTGATTTCAAATGATTGCACGGTTCATACAAAAGGATTCACATCTTGGACTTGAGAGAATGTTTTGCCCATCTCCCTGCTGTCACTGTGTATTTTAAGGCCCCCGCTGAGTCTGGACAGCCATGCCTCTGCTAAGTGTAGCAGCATTCAAGGTTCATTTCACGTCCCTGTCACGCTACTGGAGCCCCAGTACGGTATCGCGGGAGCAGCCTTCTCCCTTTCAAGTGCTGCTCTTTGTACTGCGTGTGCTGGTGGCCCTTTGCTCTGCGTGCGCCTCTGTGCATCTTAAACTGAGCATGTTTTATGTCTATCTGTGCGTACATGTGGACATATGTAGGATGTGTGCAGATTTTCAAGCACACGTATACTATGTTTACATTGTGTGTGTGTGTGTGTGTGTGCGTGTGTGTGTTGTTACAGGCGTGCCTGCAATCTCAAATGTGCTCGTGTCTGCTCGTGTCAACACGAGGGCCTACACTGAGTACTGTTTCAGCGAGAGCGATGCTGAAGCAAACCCATTTTCAGCCAACTGCGCTTCCCCGCTGCCCCTCTGCTGAGCGGTGATTTTCAAGCTCTTCTATAATGGCTCGCTGTAAGAAATCCAAAAAAGCAGCTCTCAGGTCCAGGCATCAGGACGGCATTACAATAGAGGGAGGGAGGGGTGCGAGAGGAAATGAAATTGCTATTGCTACTCAGACCATAAATCTGTCAGAGTGGAGCCAATTTATGGTATCTTAGCTGCAAGTACGGCTGATCTTTAAAGGCAACAAAAAGAGGATGAAATAAATAGAAAAATAAGAGTTGTAAAGTGCTGCTCTGAGATCCAAAGCAAAGACGGTTTGTGAGTCATTCAACAGAGGAACTGACACTGGTGTGGGTGAGTGTTACAGCATGTTGGAGGAGGGGGTGGGGTTAGGAGAAGACAGTGGGGTAGAATCTAAAGCCTTCAATTTGCATGTGATATGCATATGGTAATATGGTAAGAAGGGCAACACAGGTGGGAAGATTTATTGTTTTTGTCAGGTTTGTTGGGAAACGCAAAACGCCTCCCTGTTGCTTCAACATAAACACTGTTAAAACCTTGAAAAGGTCAACGCAGCAGAAGATGTGAACACAAAGAAAGCGGCGCATACGTCTAACTGAGAAAGATCTGTGTAGTGAACGAAATGCTGTTTTGTTTCGAATGGGAAATGGGATTAGATGTAGAGGACACTCGAAACTAGCACCTCAGACATACACGCTGCAGAACCTCCTCAAAGCACAGGAATAACACTCCCTGTTTCACCCTCCCACCTCATAGGCGACACTGTTCCCCTAACCTTGAATGTCTTCTCCAGTAAAACGTGTAATTCCAGCACAGCAGAGAACAGCCCTTACAGTTCTTTGAATTCTTTAAAATTTCAGTAATCACTTGCTTTGGTTTTCCACTTGTGCAGAAGAAAGAAATCTTCATTTTCTCCTCTCTGCAACCTCCCTATTCACCTCTTAATCACTCCCCCCCTCTTGCCACAAAACATCTTTCCTTGACTTTTTTCGCAGAGCACATCTCTCATTCATGAGCATTTCCATGGAGACTGGAGTATTTGTTACATCTCTCGTGTGGGCACTGCGGCACGGCAACGAACGCCTATGTTGTCTTCGCTATCACCTTAAACGACACTGCACGAAAGCGTTAAATACCTGCGCTCTTTGAAATATTATCAACGTGCAGGAGGGGGTTGGTACAAGCGCCCTTTACTCACCAGGCACTGACACTGCTGGCAGTTCTCCACCCACGTGTCCCCGCTGCCGTAGGTGAGCAGGCCGTTTTGATGCAGACACTGGCTGCTAAGTCGAGGGTCGCACTCGGGGCAGCAGAACAGGTCGGCGTTGGGATTGTCGCAGTCGCACACCATCCTGCGGCACATCACTTGGCCGGCCTGCGTGGGGAGCACAACTGAGCACTGAGCACAGGATGACGCATGGGCCAAAACAGCTGCACGCACAGACAAAGGCCTCTGCTTTGATGGGATCATTAAACATACATGTTGATGATTAATAATGTAATGAAGGCAGTCTAGCTCATGCCAAGAAAACTGTTCTGAAGCAGCAATTTATGACACGCCAGATTAAAGTGTGTACTCTATGCGTACTGATGCATAGTTTCTATTCATCAGCGTGGTGTTCTCAGTGTTTTCAGACTCCTTCCAAACTCATCAGAGTACAGGAAATAATCGGCAGCTTTGAGAAAGCGTGGTAGGAGTTTTAAGCTTTTTAGGATTTTCTAAGATTTTAAGAATTAACTATGAATTGGTTGAGAGAGAAGAAAAAAGAATTGCATGATAATTGATAATGAAAATAATCAGAATGACCCTGCAGTAGCCAGAAGGTGGTGAAAGGAACAGGTACTTCTGTTGATTGTTTCCACAGAATCTTTATATGTGCATTAATCACGGTGTTTCAAACGCATGTCTAGTATCCCGAGCCCAACAGCACCCATTCATAATAGCGTGCAAATTTTCCATCCAATCCCATTTTAATCGCCGCTTTGCCTTCTTGTTACTGTTTAATTCTAATATTTGGATATTTTTCTGTGGATATTCATACGGTTACATATTTCCCGGCTCAGGATGGATACAGACGATTGTAAAAATAGGAAGTCCGAATTAACTATAGAGCACAAAATTAAATTTGAGTATTTTAAAGGTCCCCTACATTTTGCACGACGACAGCTCGGATAGGCTTGAGTGCCCAGCCCTGAGCTGAAAAAGGAGTTAATAGAATGGATTGAAAATTGATTTCAAAGAGCATGAGTATGATTTCTTTTTTGTAACAAAACTGACAATAAAGTCTACCTTTCATTCCTTTACATTTTTTGTAAAGAATTGTCAGGAATGCATTCAATGTTGCCAGTTAACCTGGTATTTTGATATTTTTTTCTGAACATGTTTTTGAAATTGGTCCAGATGCATCGATGGGTTACACTCCACCCGTCAACACTGCAATCAGAGCAAAACAATGAACTATTTGTGTACTGCTTGACCTCGGGCTGGATGCTCTTTGTCTTTTTTCTGGGGTTTGACTTTGGTTTCCCCTCTTCAGTTAATCGCAGCTCTCCATGTAATATCCGGCTGTGTCCACCCACTTCCAAAACAATAACATGTTTACTCCTCTGCTCACTGAACTGCTCAATACAACTAATTTTGACAGGCAGCTCTTCAATCTCTCAAATCAATTAATATGACTCATTTAATTAGGGAGCCATTTCTGCCCTGGACCTTTGTAATCAAATGAATAATTTGCTGCTTGATCATTCACTACCGACACTAATCCACTATAATCACTTTCCACTACCGCCAGACACTTGGCATTAGGTTGAGTGAAATGCTGAAATGCAAAGTATGACTGCTCTGTGACCTGATAATCATGGAGGAAAAAAATGTGTTTAAGATGATGGAATGAGTTTTCTGGACCAACTGTTCCCAGATGCCTTGTCACTTTGATGTCAGGAATCAATCAAAACAAGTACATCAAGAGCCCCGATCACTCTGATAGACCTTTAAAAAGGACTATATAGAGAGAGTAGCTCATGCGCTTTAATTAAGTTGCTCACCACTACTGCATCATCTCCATCCATCCACCCATACATACATCCTGATTTTAGGACTCTAGTCATGCAAAAAGCATCAGATCAAAATTCATTCACATTTTCATGCATTTTCAGTTAGCGTTATTGCTACATTACTAGCTAGAGAATTAGCCTAGCAGACTGCATATCTAAGACGAAAAGCACTCAGACAGCACAAACCTACGCCAAGACAACTCCCTACCTGAGCTGTATTTACTTTTAAGGGAAGAGTATTGTATTTTGTATATAAACGTTATGTAGGAGGCGACCTGTTTAGAGTATACCCTACCCCTACCCCTCACCCTATGGAAGCTGGAACAGGCTCCCGCCTCCTCACGATCCTAAATTGGACAAGCGGAAAATAATTGATGAATGGATGTTTCATTTGTAAATAACTGAGCATGAATAAACTTATTATATAATATAATAAGATACGGGACATTTTATGAAGGTTGGCATTATTTGACCTTAAAGAAGTGGCCAGAGGTTCAAACTAACATGATATTTACAATCCCCATATATCATTCCCTATATGCCTATATGTTCTCAATACAAACAACGGCAGGAACAAACATAGTTGTAATAAATAGCACTAAAAAGTATTATTATTGTTTTGACCTTTAGGAGAGGAAGGAGAGGTTGGGGGTCAAATGTAAAATTGTAAGTATAATTTCTAAAATAGCTTTTTGAAATCATTACATTGACCTTGGAGACCTTGGTGGATGTAAGTTTGATCAGAATTCATTCAAATCTTTTCAAGCTATCGTGTTAACGGACAGAACGCCATGCATGCAAATGCTACCAAAAACATAACCTCCCAGACAGAGGTAATAAAGACTGAAAGTTACACGTGTGGTAAATTGTCTGATCTTCTGCCGGTAATAAATGTTTAGCTCCACACACATTATTAAATTAATATTAAGGGAAGAGTCATTTAGGAAGCTGGCAGGCCAAAAGACTAAAAAAAGAAAAAGGAGATGTGAGACTGGAACCAGGAGCCTTCTGGTTATTACTGAAATACATTTGCTTTACTGCCCTTAGCCACTGGTTACAGTCAGTGTTGGTGACTTTTAATGATCTCTTTACAAAGAAGGCCAAACTGAAATATCCTCACCTGTGGCTTGTTATATGTAAAAGCCAATCATTAATAAAGAATCAAGCTATTTCTGTACAATACTGCAAAGATTTAAAACTGTTCTGTCATTAAGAAAATAGCAAAAACTGGGAAAAATAATAAATACAATGCGTATTACGGTCAATTTTGAGCCTTTCTACCTCTGTTTTAATCTCCAACAGCTTTTTGAGACTTGTACCTCTTTCTTTAGCTGCTAAGAAATCAACAGCAATCACTGTAGCATGACGAAAATCTGTAGTTGCACTTCTTGCCATCTGTTTACCATGACTGGGTGAATGCTACAATTTCCAATTTCCACAGAGGCAGTAAATGAAATGCAATTTGCTAAGACGATTTTACATTTTTAGACTTTTTGAATTTCGAAAGGTCACTCAGGAGCTAATTCGCACTTCAAAGTTGCCAAAGCTGGGTGCAAATGTTTGCTGTTGATGGGGTGTGACAGTGCCCAAAGGTGGTCTCCCATTTGTCCTACATCAATTATCACATGTCATGTCTAATTAAAAATTAAAAAGGGAAAGAATCATTTGTTGCACTGCTGCGCTTTAGTTGTTGTTTTAATAAAATGTCACTGCTTGTTTAAAGAGAAGCACTCTGACTACAGGATAAAACAAAGTGACGCTTGCTGCTGATTGGTCCTGTGGGGAACAACATCATTCCGAAAGAAAACCAGGTTTACATTTGCTTTGTTATATTATTGTATTTCTGGTTTAAACACTTGGAAAGCAGAGTGAAAAATAACAGCGCTGAAAACGTTTCACGCCTGGATCAGCTGAACTCACATACTGTAAAAGTGTGCACGCGTCAGAGAGACAGGGGAAATCATTACTCGGCTATATACAGCCGTGGACACGTTTCCTCGTCTTTTCACTTGTCTGCCTCTTTCTGTTTCAGCGGATCCATTTACCTCTGCTTTGTTACTCTGTTCTTGGTTTGTTTGTTTCTTTGCTTTTCCTCTCAGCTTTCCTTGTCTCTGTATTCTCTGCATATGTCTCAGCCTGTTCATTACCTGGCAGGAGCACACCGAGCACCTATCGCTGTCCAGCACCCAGATTTGCCCGCTGTGCTTGACCTTGTTGTCATGGATACAGTCGCCGGTGCAGTTGTGCCCGTGGGGGCACCGACAGTCATAGCCTCCTTCCAGGTTGAAGCACACTGTGTCGTTGGCACAGGTGTTCCTTCCTGTCTTGCATTCATTAATATCTGCAGGGAATACAAAAAGCATGACATCATACATATGCTCTGTGCAGATAACAGTTTCTTCTTTCTTTTTTTTATTACAAGACCAGTAATGTTGCTTTAATAGCAGGGCGATAAGGTAAAAGCAGTTTTCCCTGTAAACGTTGATGCTCTTATATGTTGGTGAGCAGCCATGCTTTTATCTCTTTCAGGACAACAGTGCCCTGCCTCTCTGTATGTGAAAATCGCTGAATAGAGGATTTGAAATGCAATTGTAACGTGCAGCAATAGAACATTTTTCAAATCTTGCTGGGAACACGCAGTATACAGCTGTAATGTAACCCAGAAACCCACTTTTGGCAAAATTATAACTTTGCTTTGTGACGAACACACAGGCTATTTTTTTTAGGGTGGTTTTAATGCACTTTTTTCTCCCTCCTTTTCCTCTCACAACTCAAACTGACAGCTAAGATTGGGTCAACGAGTGGAGCAGCGCTAGCACTATTGTTACTGTAGATTGAGGGTTTCCGTTTTGACAGCTGACACTTTTTTCTGACAGGCTGAATCAGAGAGAATGTTTCCGAAAATGAACAGGCTGCAAAAGGAAATGTGATATTTTTAGGAAGGAAAACGCAACTCCTAACAACATATCTATGCAATCATACAGGCACACAAACGTTTCAAAAATAAAACACCACCGAAAAAAAACATCTCAAAAGTTAAGTGAGTTTTTCAAAGTGGATCACTTAAGATTTTTTTTCTTAAAGTTCAGATTTCAGAAGCACTATTTTCAGTGCCGGCTTTTGTAATTTGAAGCCCTCAATCCTGATACTGGGACTCAAAGAGAGGGACTTAATGATGTGATAAAAATGAGGCATAAAAAGCCTGTCAATAGAAAATGAATGGGTGTTGCCATTAATAGCGGTCTGTGGCATTCTTGCATTGCTGAAATGTATGAACTGGAATTTAATCCTCAATTAATGCAAGGACTTGAAAAAATTAAGGTCAAATATTGATAAAGTAGGTGCCTTATCCTCTTGAGCAGGCTTTACTCTAATTAAGTCAAATAACTTGAAAACTGAGTTGCTACAGTAAAGTTGGGCATTTGTGCTCTGAGATCACTCAGGTTGGATGCTGGGGTGATGGAGGGGTTGAAATAGCAGACAGATGAGAAATGCTCAACAGTCCATATCAAAATTTTTGGACCACTTGAAAAATGTCAAAAAAAAACCAAACATATTTTGCATGGTTGGATCTTAACGAGGTTCAAAGTAAGCTTCAAAATGCAACAAGAAGAAATGGGAGAGAGACAAAATGTTTTTTTGAGCATGCAATTTATTGAAAACAATGCTTTAACTGAAACAGGCTGTTTTACAGCTGATGAAAAGTTTAAGACCACATGCCTTTGAAAGGCAAAATCTGTGTAAAAATGTGGATTCATTGTCATTTTCTGTCAGGTAGTCACACTGTCATGACGTTCTGATGGCAAAGCCAAAAAAACCCATTCCATTTTTCAACATTGTCGGGTTGCTGAACTGCATATGCAGGGTCTCTTGCAGCGCGCCGTCGCTGCTGAGGTGGGACGCAGTAGTACAGTTATCTGGAATTTCTTAAATGATCCTGATCTGGGTTATGGAACAAAAAAGTCAAGTGGAAAACAAAAATAATTTCACCAGCACTGAGCCAGAGAATCCAATTGGCTGTCCACCAAGACACTGGACGATCCTCGACCCAGATTAAGGCCGTTACTAGCACCGATTGCAGCCCCATAACCATCAGACGGCATCTGAGACTGAAGGGATTCAAAAACAAAAAAGGTCTTCAAAGGCCTCGTCTGCTTGAATGCCACAGCACTGAGCGTTTGGACTTTGCAAGAGAGCACCAAACATGGGACATTGAAAGGTGGAAGAAAGTTTTATTCTCTGATGAGAAAAATGTAACCTTGTTGGTCCTCTTGATTTCCAATGTTACTGGCATGATGAGCAGATCCCACCTTAGATGTTTTTTACACGCCACGGTGGAGGGGGCGCCATAATGGTCTTTTCCCTTAAGTGGAACAATGGAGCTTCAGGAGGTGCAGGGGCGTCAAACAGCCGCTAGCTATGTCCAGATGTTGCAGAGAGCATCCCTCATGATTGAGGGCCCTCGTCTGTGTGGTAACCAGTGGGTTTATCAGCAGGACAATGCTACAGTACACAATGTTCACAGGACAAGGGACTTCTTCCAGGTCCAAAAGAGTGATTTCCCAATCACGCTTTTGAACCATCCTGTGTGTTCCCCTGATCTAAATCCAGTTGAGAAGCTTTGGGGATGGACGGCAGGGAAGTTTACAAAAATGGACATTTTGATGCCCTTCATGCGGCTGTCTTCACCACTTGGAGAAATGTTCCCACTCACCTCATGGAAACACTTGCATCAAGCATGCCACACTGAATTTTTGAAATGATCAGCAATAACGGTGGAGCTAATCATTAATGAGTTCATGTTTGGAACTTTGATTTCTGTTTTCGGGGGGGGGGGGTGTACTTTTTTTAAGGAGGTGTGGCTTTAAACTTTTGATTGGGACTGTATAACTGGGATTGTTTGTTTGTTATATAACGTGAGGAGAGTGAAGTATGTTATGTATGTTTCCTGCCTGAAACAGCTTCCAGTTTTCTCTCTATGGCGTAGCGTTATGTCAATTCCAACAGGACACATTTTTGGCATTTTTTTTTTTAGAATCGGATAGACTTATAAACACAATTCTTAAAAAAAACAAAACATTAAAATAAAAATTTTTAGGTCTAGTTTTGGTAAGTGTGAAATTTCTACCAACTTCTTTTAAGACTTTCAGAATTTTACACGATCATATTTATGTACTTTTTTATAAATGATCTGAATTATTCGACTTATTTTCTTTTTTTAGTGTGTGAAATGTCCCAATTATGTGTTCATTTTTTTACTGTGTCGTGTGGTGTGCTAAATAAAGACGTAATTAACCTGAAACAACTTTATCGCCAATATTTGTGTTGTGTATGTGAAGGCGGGCTACTCACCTATACATGATTCCCCATTGGCGGAAAACAGGCCGTTGTCATGGTACCCATCCCGGCACTCACAGTGATACCAGCCGGGCAAGTTGACACAAGTGGATTTACTGTCGCACTCGACAAAGCCGTCCGCACACTCATCAATATCTGGAGACGGAGAGAAGATAAGAAAAGAAATGAAGAAAAAGAAAAGTAACCTCGGATTTAGTCAACATATCATGTTGGTTCAAAATAGTTTTGTACAGTGAATGAGGGTGCTCAGCTGCATTCTTGCCTGGCAGGCATTTTCAACACCGACTGATTCATAATTGATAAAACAACATGTCTAGCATATCAGTAAATCTGGTCCGAAGGCTTTATTGATCAAGCATAGTTTCACAGCCAGAGAAGGACATCTGTATCAATAAAAGATAGCAGGGAATGAATGAATCTAACATAACAAGCTTATTCTAGGAAGACAGCGGCGGGGAGCGGCTCCGCAGTATGGTGGCTTATGCGCGCGAAAGATCCCCGGTTCGATCCTGAGAGGAGACACAAATCCCTTTGGGTTGTGTCAGAAAGGGCATCTGGCATAAAGAAAATCTGCCAAATCAAACACGTGGAGCTACCTTCCATGGCAACCCCCTTGTGAGTAAAGAAGCAGCTAAAAATAGTTTACTGTAGGAAGACAGAGATGTTACTAGCTTGTATCTGAAGAGGCCATAAAGCTCCTTTGCAGTCTCATCTTCTCATCAAAATATGCAGTAAAACAAATAAATTCCACAGTGCGTGCACAGTTTTCTACAACTCTGCTCGGACAAAGGAGTTTCTATAATGCCTTTGGCACAGCTTCTAACAACCTGTGGGTGGCTGTCAATAGATGGAGGTGATGTTTGTTTTCACAGAGGTCCACTTAGAAATATCCTTGACGCTGCCTCCTTCAGCTCTTCTGTTTAGCTTACACGTTCTGACTTTCTTCTTGGGTGCATTTTTCTTTTGCTTTTATCTCTTTTATTCTGTTTAATTCTCATTTTTCTCTTTCAGTCTTTCTGCCTACAGCTGGCCAACCTTCGACCCTTTCATTACGACGAGCGGCCTTGCAAGCAGCAACCAAGAACAAATCCAATACAGGTTTCAACAATGAGCCTAATACACACAGAGAGAAAGATTACTCTGATATTTTAGCTCGCATTTAATTAAACTAAGGACTGGGCCCACACGAGAGAGGAAATAAAGCCTGTTATTACGCAGTGGGGCTAAATATGTTAGGTCCAGACATGCACCGTGATTAAATGTGTCTGCATAGCCAGTGATGGCTTTTTTATGATTGTGCATGATGCATGATGCTCTGCTCTCATTATGAAAATGGCAGTGTGCCGTGTATGACCTTCTCTGCGACTGCCTGCAACAGTATCCCCCACAGAGCTACAGGCAGACGGGCTCATGGTTGAGCCCCCCCCTTCCACCGCCCAGGCAGTAATGGGATTAAGATCTATTGGCTAATGAGCCCTCAGCCTTTTAATAGAATTCTGCAGCAGATTAATCGTTGATCAAATGTCCCACAGATTAGGGTTTTATCTATTTAAAAATCACCCGCATTTGTCTGCATGAACTGCAGGTTTTCTAAAATTAAGAAAAAAAACTTTCCACATTGGTGAGGTTTAAAAAAATCTCGCTCCTACAAGCTGGCAGACTTTAAAAGTGAAACGCACTTCACCAATTATATCAGTTTGGTGAGAAAGGAGCACCTTATTTCCCCCCCCTAAGGACAGCAATGTTGGCTTTAAAGGACGCTGTTTAAATCGCGAGTCTGCAGCAAATAGCATAACCAGCCGATCTTTGAAAATGAATATGAATTCACCCCACTCCTGAAGAGAAATATCCAATGCTCTTTGTTGCCTGTGAATTCCAGGGGCGATAAAAGCGCTGGGAGGTTTTAAAGGGAGGAGCTGCGTGAGGTGGTGTTGCCAGTATATGAAAAAGAAATCATGCTAAATTTGTTGGAATGATTCTCTTCTCTCCAATGCGGTTGTGTGAAGTAGTTCAAAGTACAACTGAGTAGTCAGATTCTATTTATAACAAACACCGAGGGCGAAGTCAGTCTAAAAATATGCTAATGGGTTATTTTCAGCCAGTTTCATTCAGGTGTATTTAAAACGCTCGGCTGTCTGGTTGTAACAACAGCGGGTTACACCTTCAGCAAAAGGTTTGTCTTTCTTCCCCTTTTTATCTTCGCAAACCTTGTCAGCTACAATTATGGCGCAGCGCTTTTCAGCCTTCTGTCAAATCAACCTTTAAAGTGCTGCAATGTTTTAGGACAATGCAACTCATTGTTGTCGCACCTTGGATCCGACAAGGCTCGGTGTGCGAGGTGCAGCGGAGATGCGGCACGCTTGCACACACACACAAAAAGTCTTGCCTCCCCTTTTATCATCTGGAGGATCGTTGTAATTAAACCATCAACAGCGACAGTCAGACAAGGGCGCTGCCGAGGAGCGCCGTCACTACTGAATCATGGCGCTTTCGCTTTTGTTGAATCACAGAAGTGGATGGCTGTATTTTTACTTGTTAAATCATGTCGTGCTTCTTCTTCTTTTCTTTTTTTTTTTTACCTCTCTGCACTGGAAAAATAAAACCCAGTCCAAAAAAACCCCATCACCATCACAAATAAATAAAAAAATAAAAAAATGCTTCTCTCTCCTGGAGAGGTCAAGGCAGCGGTACAGCAGTTATTTTGGACTTACCTCACTGCATGAAAGACTAGAAAAACAACACAGAAATACCTACGCAGGGGAAGAGGATGGGCCGGATGAGGAGGAGAACAAAGATAAACGCAAGAAGGTGGAGGACAGAAAGAGGAGTAGGAAGAAAAATTAGAAAGACGAGGAGATGGAGGAGGAATCGTTGAAGAGACACTGCAGTTATTCTACTCGTTATCCTGAGTGGCAGCCTGGAAACAAGGGCTCTATTAAGGCAGCTCTCAGAGGACAAAGTGAGAAACAAGAGGACCATCTTTTCTCTGCCCTCCTCCTGGGCTTGTTATGCCACTCTGCCACGAACCACCCTTCCTCCCTTTATATTCATTCTCTGCCTTCACCTGTCCGTGTGTTACCTTTTTCCGCCAGCCGCCTGTCTCAAATCTAATGCAAAAATAGAGGTGCTCTAATTGTCACCGCTGCTAATCCCTGTGGTTTTCTCCCCCTCTGAGCAGAAAAAGCCAGAGTTTAGAGATGAGTTTAGCCTACCTCTTCTCTTCATGTCTACCTTTCATTGTTTCTGCTCCTGAACACCACTTCACATCATTCTCACTGGCTATTCTGATGCATAAAAGGTGCAATTCTTTGACTTCCCCTTCCAGCTTTCCTTCCCTTCACTATTCTTCCTCCCCTGTTTTTTTTTCTTCCCTTCTTTGACTGACAGATAGCCCTAGGGGTTAGGATGCAATTCTGCTGCCTTGCATCACTCATTGCAAAGCCTGTCACTGCTGCCACGTGTACATCTCCCGTACAGTAACCTAATTCAAAAGGATTTCCATTTCCCTGCAAGTCCACCTGATAATCCTGATTGGCACAGGGAAGAATTATTCACACCAACAGCTCACCCTGCCATTTGTCAAGTCAAATGCCAGTGGAATATAAGTGGATTTTAAAATAGGCTGAATTTGTCATGTCAGATCAGGTTTAAAATAAAGGCTGAGAAAAGACCGGAGAGTCGATAATAATGTTTGCGGAGGCGATAACGTAAGAAATGGATTGCTGATCGCTGTTCTTTTATGTATAGTGAAGTGTAATTGAGTGATTGTCACTGATCCTCAGTCTTCATTAAGAGAAAGAGTGAACTCACATAAATCAATCGCTGTGAAACCTAAGGCAAACTTAGTTACACACTGACTTCCTGAAGATGAAACAGACACTGAAAAGCAAATCCATATCTGCAAGCACTTGAGTAGGAGAGTGGATGAGTAATCACGGCAAATTGGAAACAAGTCTGGTGAACAACTGGTAGCTGCAAGAGCATACAGAATGCAATCAGTCTGCATGCAAGTCTCCCCAACCCTTTAAAGCAGGCCTACAGCTGAGACTACAAACTGCTTTGCGATGGTTGTTTTAGTTATAAAAATAGAAGGAAAAAACCCAGAGAGGTCCTTTAATCGCAAAACGTCTGCCTGAGAGTATGGATGTGTTTGATAGATGAGCTAACAAGAGCATTGAGACACAAAATAAACATGTGCTGGAAACTTCTAATTTGAAGCTTATAATACCAGAAGTCATGCTAGAAGGGACTTTTGAATCTGCAATGACAGTATTTATTTGTATTAACAATTAAAAGTCAACCCATGTACATGACTGGTTCACTGTATCGCAGACAGGACTTTAAAAAAAGAAGGAACATAACCTTCACAAGTTGTAATTGTCCACATTTTCTGCTATAAAGGTTAAGGCACTGAAGAACTGAAAACTGTCAATATGCAAAGTTTCAACATAAATAAAATTAAAAATGTCCATCAAGATAAGTGCAGCAATTTATAATTACCTCAAACTAACCATTAAGGCCAGCACAGTAATTTCAGTACTTTAAAACAGCGGTCCCCAACCTTTTTTGCGCCACGGACCAGTTTATGCCCGACAATATTTTCACGGACCGGCCTTTAAGGTGTCGCGGATAAATACAACAAAATAAAACTAGTACCGGTACCGAAAAAAAGAAAATTTATTCATAACACAGGTGAAAAGACCCAGGAAAACCGAGTAAACGATAAAAGCGATAACAAAATAACGCTGAAAACCGATAAAACCCTGAAAACCATAAATTTCACACCTGAGCCTCAACTCTCGCGGCCCGGTACCAAACGACTCACGGACCGGTACCGGTCCGAGGCCCGGGGGTTGGGGACCGCTGCTTTAAAAATTGCACAAAGTACTGCTGCTCTCTCATTTTACAACAAACAGGACACAGTCATTTTTTTATTTTATTTTTTCTTGTTCAGTGGTCAAAGCGGCCAGAGGCTCGGTGTGCCCCAGCTTGTGATTGACATTTGCAGGTTGTAGATCCAGGCCAAAAGAGAAGGCCGATTAAAGAGTTTACATTTACATGTAGTGTAAGTTATCACATGGTATTGTACATGTACTGTATTTAATAAAACTGCCATGTGTCTGCACGCCTTTCAGCACTTCAAGATTAGCATGCTGTGGTGGATAGACAGCAAATGGTGCACAGTAAAATGTTCTTCTTCACAGAAATGCATGCATGTCTGCATAAAAATGCTTCTTACAATACTATGACTCAAAGTTTGAGTCAAAGGAAATTTGAATGAATTGAACCGGTCATACTGAAAGGCAAATATTTGAGCTTTAATACTAATAACATAAAAAATGCAATGTGTAGAGTGGAATGTGCAATTTCCCATGATGATGACGAACCCACAGATCGATTGACGATTGCTATTAGATTAGTGGAATATTTAAGAAGCTTTAATCCAGTTGTTCTGGCTTTAAGGTTTGTTTTATTCTCACTGTTAAAGTAAGTTTTTTCACCTAATGCAATGTAGCTGTGTTCAGTGAAAATCAGTGTAAATCTTACTGATTTCATGCCAGACTGATATAAACACCAAAAGGATGCTTACATTGCTCCACATATGCGTTTTTCAAAATAATGACTATTTCTTCCTCTCTCAAAGGAGAGCACAAAACATATCATTTACAGATCTAGTGTATACTAGCCTGCAGAGTAAAAGCAAGCATTTTAATTTAAATGTACTCTAGCTGTTCTGTGGCCAGTGCAGATCGCTGCATTGCAGCAGGTACAGTGGTCGCCTATCCCTGTGAGATGTGTAATTTAGGTAGAAGCAGCAGGTTGCGCGCAGCTAAACGACAACTCCGGCCATTAGCGAGGCCTAATTAAGACACACTAATTACAGGTGATGGAGAGAGTGCTTTGAAAGGCCGACGCTAAATAAATAATGAATACATAATCACTGTGCTTAAACAAGCCGCTTGAGCGGGCCCCGAGGCCTTGTGGGTAAATTGTGGAGGGAAGGAGGGAGCGTTGCAGTGATGCATCATGGGAGCTGTCAGAGATGCATCACGGGAGCTGTCAAGAGGGTGGAAAAAAAATGAATGTGGTTTTAGATATTCATTAGTGGTGGGTGGGAGATGCCTAGGGAAGCTTTCAAAGATGCAGGCTATTGTAGGGACACACACCGTTGCTCTCGCTGTTTCAAATTATAACAATCAGCAGCTCCAATAACTGTTGGCAGTGTTATAAAATTTACCCTGGAGTGGTCCGCTTTCATACACATGCAACCCATCTCTCTGTATATAATAATAAAACACTTAGTGCTGGCCCTATCATCTGAATGTGTTTTTATTTGATATTTATCTTCCGGCCTGCGTGACTGGGGTTGTCGGATATCTGGTTTATCTGCCGTTTAGTCCGTCTTTCAAGCCGCTCTTCTTTTTTCTCTGTCTAATCTGTCATGTTGTCTAAAACTCTGACAACCCTCCTCGAGTTCAACATCAATGTAAATGAGGTCTGAGGGAACAAATTGTTTGTCTGGCCCCGTTCTGCTCTCTGTCCCAGTCAATATGCCAGCATGACTTCAGCACTCTCTCACTGCCTTCAAGGTTTCCTCATGAACTCACTGGCCATCCCCGCGTCTCCTCCTATCCTCCTCCTCTTCTTCACTGCTCCCCCCCACCCGCCCCTTCCATTTTTTATACCCTGTTATAATTCCCTTCCTTTATTCTCCAACTTTTTGTCTCTTCTATTCTACTCTTATGCCCTCGTATCTGCTATCACCCACTAATTAAATATCATTTCTTCCCCACTCAACTATTCACCCATTGCCTCCTCAAACAAATGATTTCCTCACTTCCCATCCTTCTTCTTTTCCCTTTTCTCACAACAGGAAGAAATATTTGAGCAAAGGTTGCTAAAACTCGTAGAATATTTCTTTGGTAAAGCAAACAATTTAGCAACACTGATGAAAAGACACATTCTCTTTAGATTAAGTCTCTTCATGAGAACAAGACTTTGAAGGAAGACGTGTGCTGCCAAATGATTGTAACTTTAGTAACCAAGTGTGGGGTTTTTTTCTTTCAATAAAACATCATTTTACAGTGTAGGTGTGCTGCACCAGCACTCCTTGATCGTGCTCTTGAACATTAGCCTCCAGGAGTGTGTAGGAGTGACAAATCTAAATTGTATCATTAACACCAAACATAAAAATCTTTTATCTCTTTCTCCTTGTCCTCAAAGAACTTTGTCGATGCTAAAATAGCCTCTGCGTAATTTGGACCTGCTGATTAAAACTGCTCACAAGGATTCGAGACTGCAGATGAATTGAGAGATGAAAGGCAGAGGTGTCCATCCCGAGCATCTGATCAAATGCTGCTCTCCCTTCAGCATCCCACAGTGTCCTTTTGAGAAACTAGCAAGAGG
The DNA here is from genome assembly GCF_057381845.1 of Rhamphochromis longiceps. NCBI lineage: Eukaryota > Metazoa > Chordata > Actinopteri > Cichliformes > Cichlidae > Rhamphochromis > Rhamphochromis longiceps. The sequence continues at coordinate 18,328,610 of NC_140563.1, forward strand.
CCAGCCGAGGACAGCAGAGATGGCCATTAATTACAGATCTGACAGAACAGTGACAGAAAATTTTAACTGGTGGCCAAGCATCCTAATAGGCTTAGAGAGGCTTGAAAGGAAACGCTAATGAGCTGAAAATAAAGGAAATGCAGACACAACCTCCCCATTCATCTTGTAGGAACAGGTCGGCAAACACAAATCTAAAACCTAAACAAGGAGTGGATTTCCATTATTATTTCATAGAGGTATTGCAGGTCCTTGGTTAGCTAAAAGATTATCAGAGCTACGATATTTATAAAGGCCTTACAAAATCTTCTTACATGTACGAGGTGCTTTCCTAAAGGTTTCATATCTAGAGATGCTTTAGGATGCATAGATTAATAGTTCCTCCTGCCCACTTATCTTAATAAGGCTAAGTACCTTTAGATGGGACTGGATAGAGAAAAAAAATTAATTATACAAATGAAAATAATTTCTTTCACTTTCTTTTTACAGGGAATTACTGGATTTGAATCACATGGCCATGAGCAGGTATCATCATATCTACCAATTTACTAGTTATGCAAAGGCATCCAATTTAATTTACTTTATTCATACAAAACAGTGGTTATGGGATTTTATATTGCAAGGTAAATATGAAGCCATATTTTACTGAAACATATCAAATATTTAGAAAATGTACAATTTTAAGAAATGAGTAAATCATACTAAAAAGAAAGAGCTAGAAGAACATTATCCAACTATCGAGGCTAATTGGCAACACGTCAGTAACAATATTTGGTATAAAAACAGAGGAGGCAGAATTTCTCAGAAGTAAATATGAAACAACTGAAAGGCTTTATTTAAGGTAATAATATCCTTTAGCGGTCTAAAATGATGCATCACGATGATTTCTTTACTTCTGACATCTATCTATCTATCTATCTATCTATCTATCTATCTATCTATCTATCTATCTATCTATCTATCTATCTATCTATCCATCCATCCATCTACCTGTGTGTGTGTGTGTGTACATAACTTATATTTCATCTTCAACCTTGAAAAGCAAGTTGTTGCCAATGCCCAAATAGACCTGTTTTCAATATTACATTAATCTCATCAGAAATGCCACTTTCTTTCCTTTTTTATATTGCTCTTTTTTTCATTTTACTGCACTATTCTACCTATGTTGTGTTTTTTTTTAATAATTCACATAAATTGAAGCTCCAATCTGGCTTAAGTGCAACATCAAGCAGCCAATTTACTAAAGTAGACTGGGTTTACTTTCTTACACTTTCACCTAGCAACATAGATTATATAAGATGCTGAAAGCTTGAAGCTCTGATAACTTCAAGTTAAGCTACATTTTATGATGCTTTCAGTGCCTCTGAGTTCTTTCTTTTTTTTCTTTATTCATTTACTTTTTTGATGTATGCATTTATGCTTGTTTACAGCAGGATGCCTTATGGTTTTCATAAAAGTATTAAACTGTACCACATAGCACAGCCAGCCAGATTTAAGAAGATGTGTATACTTGTTTGATTTTGAGTGGGGTATTAAGAAAAGTGTGTTAAGAATTAACCACCGTTCATAAGATAAAAACACTTTTAGACGATTATATCGACGATGGTCTAAGAAATATGTTTTCGTTTGGTGAGCAAACGACTAGTGTGCTATACTACATCACACACATAAGCAATAAGAATACAAAGCACTGAAAAAGATGACCTCGACATTCTTTAATACGATTTGTTTCACTTCTGTAGGTAAAAAACATCTTAGCAAAGTACTGAAAAAACAAGCAGATTCATTACGGAAAAATAAACATAATATTTCTGCATGTGCGCGTCTCTCCCAAGCCATACAACATATACAGCTCCAGCCTGGGGCTACCATGTTGACTATGCGGCATGTTCAGGGCACATATTACATGGCTGGCCCCGCGTACATTTATATCCATGACTGAAGTGAATGCGCCCAGCCACAGCTGTACCCTGCATAATTCATGATGTGTCAGAGTTCTCCACTAGCTGGTGTCTGTCTGTCAGCACTGCGTGTCCCCTGTCCCTCCCCATCTATTCCCCCTGAATGGCAATGACAAGGCAGCGAGTGCACTGCACACAATTACAAGAACGCATGAGCAAAAATAGACAACAACACATTCACATGCATACACAGACGCGGAATATTCGACTTATGCATACCACAAAACACTGAAACCTGAAATAAGGGGGCCAGCTGACAATTTGCAAACTGTTGGCATCCTCTCATACGTTAATGCATGCTTATAGGTGTGCGTGTGGATCTTGAAGTTTGGTGTCTTATGACAGGCCGTCAGTCTGCCGCTGCAGCAGCAGAAGCGGTGGAGTCCCTGGGGAGACCTCTAAAAGCTCACAGGGTTCTTGTGAGGGGGGGTGAGGAGCCCAGACTTAGTGAAAGCTTTTCCATGTTCATTCACCAGCTCTGCCTCTCCTCCTCCGGCAGCCCTAACTCTAGCAGCCTCATTCCGCATCCAAATGCAGAGAAAACTTGCTAACCCCTACCCTCTAACCACCCATCTATCCCCTCGCTTCATCCATTCCATCTCTGCATCAGTCAGTTTTCCCCAACATGTCTGTATCTTCCTTTCCACTTCACCTCCTCTCATCCCCCTCCTGCCCACAACCTCTCTTCTCTTTCCCTCCTTGAATGTTGCATCTGTCACTCTCCCCGTACATCTCCATCTCTTCTTCCCAAACCCAGTTTCCCCTCTCCCTCCTCCTACCCATCCCTTCTCCACCTCCTTACCACCAGTAGAGCAGAATATCCAACAGTACATTAACCCCCATACATCTCTGTGAGCTTCTGCAGCAGACGCGTCCGTCACTGGGAGTTCCTGTCACGCTGAGGAGACAGTAAGAAAGACCTTCGTCTTTTCACTCTGAATGACTGGTGGAGTCACTAAACAATGCCAGAGGCTTTCACCCTATAGAATAGGGCCCTGATGGTGGTCCCAGATGGAAAAAAACAAAACATCAATATGGTAGCTGTCACAAGGCTGACTTGGATAAGACTGAGAGGGAGTCAGATCGTGGGAGGGAGGCGTGCAAACGACAGCAGCGGCATCTGTGGTGACAAAAAAAAAATCCCACTGCCTGAGGCTTGAGGAGCATGATTGGGTGTACATGTGAGATCCCGTTTGTTTGAACCTCAGATTCTAATCAGACGCAACAAGGAGGAGATTGATCCCTGAGCTACCAGTCATTCAGCCCCAGTGGCCTCATCATTAAGAAGAACTGTTTTCTCTTTTCAGAGAAAACATTGCAGAGAAAACAAAAAATGGAAGGTTTAAACATTTTGGGAATGACACATGCTGTATTTGCTCATTCCCAGGTTTAAAATAAGAAGATTAAGTTCATTCCTTTATGTTCTTTAAATATAAATCATAAGTGAACGACCACTTTAGCTTAGCACAAAGGAAGCAAACAAAGGGAAACAGGTAGACCAGCTTTAAAACAAAAGCACATAAAAAGGAAGAAAAAAAATTCTCATCATATCTTTTTCATTTGGTATTAAAAATCTTTTGGGATGTCTATTTTCTATCATGACATTGTGTTTCTTCCTTGTATACTGAGCTGATGTAATGCAGGATCAAGTCGCTAGCATGAAAAGTCTCAAGTGTGATTGAGTAACCCAGAAAATAATAGCACAGTATGGGAAGAAGAAAGTTGTGCTACAACAAAGGAGTGTCCTCTATTTATGTCTTGGTCTCCGTTTTTACAATATGCAGTAAAATGTGCAATATGCTCCATATTTTTTTTACATTTTGGCTAGTTTTCTGGGGGGTTTTGTAAGATATGGGAGAATGAATAAAGGCAAATAGAAGAGGAGACAAGGAGCAAGGAGAGAAAGTGGGGATCTAAAACACTAAAGAAAGTAATGAAATGTGTGATTGCTTGGAACGTGCAATTACTAAGGGACGAGGTTCTCAGCACCTTCTCTGCTGCAAAATGAGGAAAAGCATAAGGCATTATGGCTGGCTAGGTGTGTTAACACAAGTTCTCTCACTCTCTTTCTCACTCTCAAACACACACACACACACACGCACATACAAACACACACACACACTCCTTCCTCAGCATCTCGGGAAATTCATTTACTTTAAGACGGGCAGTAAAAAGGGCGCCTCGTAAAAAAAGGTCCTTTATGTGCAATCAATACCTGAACCAATGAGAAAGCAAAGGGGCTCAGCTTGCCTCATTCAGACACGAGCACGCACAGTGAGAGAGCTGTCATGGCTTTCTATTGCTTTGGCTACATGTCTCCTGAAGGACACTCCATGAAAGGTTGAAATGGGTTATGAGAAAGGTGCTGCTGCTGTAGATTAGACATATAATGCATCAAATACAAGTACAAGAAATACAGTGTTTCTTGGTTACCTTAAATCAGCAACACTGTAGGGAAAAACACACATAGAAAGCCCTGAGTCTTATCACAATGTTTCACATATCTCAATGGCTGCTAGCTGACTTAACACTCAGTTCATCTATTATGTCCTATTTGATATGGTGCATCAGGAGTTTGCACAGCTGTAATGTGCATGTAGCATAAAGCCTATGAGGAGAATGCCATGCTGATTAATATGGGCTGTGACATGTATGGGCTAACGCCTATTATTGTTGCAGCTGCAGTTCAAATCCTCCACTGGGCCACTTGGGAGAGGCACAAGCTCATTGCTCACCACGGAGGCCCGACCCACACAGTCAGACTCGTTCACGGACATGCACACCGCCACAAACACATTCAAATGCACACGGGGGTAGTTAATATAGCTTAGTGAGAACACTGCAAAAAAAAAAAGCATTTACAGTACAGTCTCCCATTTTCCTTCCTTCGTTTAGTCTTATTCTCAAGAGTGTAAAACACCTCCTCGCCCTGCAACATGTTCTTTCTTACACATTCAATCAAAAGTTCCTTTTTTTTGGTTTGTTTGTTTTATGGGGGGAAAAAATGTAAGAGCGTAACGAAAACAAATGTTTACCTGTTTCACATCTCTTCCCAGTAAATCCTTGCTGGCAAACACAGTTGTTAGGTGAAACGCAGGTTCCCCCATTCTGGCATAATCCGTCACACATTGCTGGAGATACACCAGAGGAGAGGAGCCATTACTCACTAAGATTAACGAGCATTAACTATGTAATTAGACCAGCAGCAGCATATGTATTTGCATACAGAATAAGAGCTAATTTGGTGATGTGATTCATTATAGGCTTGCACAATATTATTTTGCGTGATTAATGCATCTCACCAAGGTTAATTCAAAAATGTTCATTATCCGTGGGTAGGCTGTTAGTTAATGTGTCCCCAAAACAGAGAAGTCACTGAAGTTGACACAAATGGAAATGGAAATAAATGTAATATATGCAAAAATCATACCATGCTTCCTCAGAATAAAGAGTGAAAAGTACTGAAAGCAAATGAAAACCTGTTTAGTAAGACGTGTAAAAGCAGTGCTTAAAAAGAGCACTCCAAAAATGAAGAATTGCACTTTCATTAAGTTGGGGGATACAAAAAAACACCAAAAGACAGATGCAAGAGTCTGTCTAAACTATAATAAATTATTATAGCACAGTTTTGGGTGAAGGGTTCCAGCTTCTATCATGTATTTGTATGTGCATGTTTGTGTAGTGTACCTAGTGCTCATCATGACCAAGCAAAGTTATCTTAATGTGCAGCTCCACCATAAATAGATTTCTACTCAAGAAATAGATTAACCAGCTGAGGTCAGGTCAATTTTCTAGAAAGCACAGAGATCACATATAGAACTGCAAACATGACAGAGGCACTCATTAAATCTGGGTCACAGAGGGCTTTTCAGTGGGTGGTGGAGAGAGTAGAATCACCATCATATACTTTATGATATGATATGCTTAACAGAACAATGGCTAAAACTAATGATCTTTGACAGAAATTTGATGATGAAGATGGTAGCAATGTTTATTTTATATCATTAATTTACCTGTTCATAACTTTTGTTTGAATGGTTTTGTACAAAAGACTGTATTATTGTAGGGTCTTTAAATTGCAATAGAATGTGCCTTGAGGTTACTGTTGCTGGATTCGCAAATTGTGTAATCACATGTACTGCACAGATGTAATATAGCCTTCTCTATGAGGAGGCAAAAACTCAGAAGCTCAAAATCCATAGAGCTATATGCCTGAGGAATATTCTCACATAAATACCCTGCATTCAGCCCTAATATGACCTTGAGGCCATCAGAAGAGAACATTGTGCAAGAAGGATGCACATTCAAAGCATGAAAGTAAACCAAAGACTTTGCAGATGCCAGAGTGAGAAGCAATGCAGTCTTACATGAAAGAAATGTCATATCTACAGACTGGATGAGTTCAAAAGTTGGGGGGCGACAAAAGGTGTCCGGCACCAAAGTCAACCTAATCACATGGGTCTCAGCTGACAGACTCTTTCAAAAAAAACCAAAAAAAACCACACATGGCAAGATGATGTGCACCTGGCATCACCACATCAAAGCCAATATAACAAGCAGGTATACCTGCCAAATAAATCTTAATTTTAGAAAAGGGAAGACTCTCTGGTGATTCCAGCCCTTTGGATCGTCGACGCTTGGGGGCAGACCTTTAGCTATCAAATCTGACCTCTCAACAGGTAAGCATGCATATGTCACAGTTCTGGGTGTGAGTGAATCACCAGGGGGTATATGTTTGCAGGTGGGGCTCTGCATATGTCATCACAGGTCATCTGCCTTAAAGGCATGAATAGAGGTGACCTCAGCGAGGACTAAAAGGGAATCATTTTCTATCTTTCCACAGTCAATTTCAACCTCCTAGGACCCTGCGTCCACATATGTGGACATCACATTTTGGGTTATTTAGACCAAAATATTCAATTTTGCTCTACAAGGGCCTGATATCCACTTACGAGGACAGCTACTGTTCTATCAAAATTTTAAACGAATATCCTCATTTGTGGCTCTCATTTTTCTTAGAAACAAAAATCAGATAAAAAAAAAAAATCTGGTAATTCTGGTAATTCTGATTTTACATGCATCGGGCCCCAATCAGCCCAAATATCAAAGAGAAATTAAAAATGCATGCTGTGGAAGAGTTCGGGTCTTAGGAGGTTAAATTAAATTTGGCCCAGAGAAAAAGGATGGAACGTTTAGTATTTTTTTCCAGGGTGTCATTAAAACCAGCATAAAAAATAAAATAAATTAATAAAACTAGAAATTATTCTGTTTTTGTTTACATTTCTTGGCTGTGCATTGTGTGACACAATACACTGACATTCTTGAAGACTTCATTACACTCCGACTTATTTTTTCATATTACACGGTCACTGGAAACAATGCTGTTTCCCCCCGAAAGTGAAGACTATTTAAATGTTTTATCATATATATATATATATATATATATATATATATATATATATATAGTATGTGATACAACATCTAAATTAGAAAAACACTGTTTGTTAAAACAAGGGGAAAAAACAACAGTGGTCAAGTGAAGCAGGACTTAACAAAACAAAATGAACCTGGTGAGATTACCTTTGCAGACTGTCCCATTGCCCGTGTAGCCTGGCTTACAGGAGCAGCTGTGGCCTCCGACCATGTTGAAGCACAAGGCATTCTCATCGCAGTTGTGGAGTCCGCTGAGGCACTCGTCATGTTCTGCAAACAACACAATAATAAAACATGCATCAATCCGAGCAGGTTCCTCACTAGTACAAAGTATACTTTTCGTATTATGCAGCATCTTCCCAAATAAGCAGAGGAAAACACTCTAGCAACAGTTCAGAAATCGTCTTCACATCTGCAAAGACCTACAGGCATCAAGAAAATAACACTTGATTAAAGAAAAGTGAGCGTTTATCCTCCTTTGTAAATATCAGAAATGATCGCAGCCAGCTGGTAATTTGTTTTACTAACCATTAACAAAAAAAAACAAGGACAAGATTTCAAACTGTGCCTTGTTTTAAACGACTTGCTAGTTAGACAGCTGTGAGTCTAGTAATAAGACATCAGTGACAAACAGCCAACTGGAGGATGAGTCACTTTTCTCTCTTCCATCAAGATTTGTCGTGAAAAAAATTGTCTCAGATGTTTTGCTGCAATTTGCCGTTTTTGTTTTTGCACATCATGAGGGACGGAGACGTCTCAGTGTCTGCTTCGTAATAGCAGAAAATAAACACTTTAATTTCCGCGCACACACCAATACGGTTCATCCTTGTGTAGCAGTTTACATACAGTACATAAGCCATTAGCCTTTAGTTTGAGCGTTGCAATTGGCACAATTGGCGTGTTAAGTACCCACAGGAAATGTTTTATACAAGCATTAACAAAATGTCCCCGTAGAACTGGAACTCCCAGGCTCCCATCACTGTGGAGTTAGTGATATGCTGTGTTATGAATCACTGACAAGCTTGACTAATGGCTACAGCCCGTGACAACATACTGTATCCAACTGGCAAACAAATCTCTTTTCCTCTGTGAGGAGAACTTCGGGAAGACTGAAGTGGCAAAACAGAATCAAATGAAAACCTGGGGTGAAGGCTAATAAAACAAACAGTCCAGTTGCAACTATGTAATGATGCCACATAAAGAAGAAAACAATTAAGCCATTAGGGCTAGTAGGTACAAATTTAAAATAAAAAACATTTAATTTGAAAGTAGCTGTTTACGGAAGACAATGTCTTGTGACAGCTGACAAGAAATCTCAATTAATTGTCATATTTTTACTTGAGGGATCCGAACTTATAAATAGGCCTCTTTAAAAAAAAGGAGTGCTGTGAATGAAACCATTTGAAGCAGCAGGGGAAACGTTATCCTGATGATATCACTCTCTGTGTGTCTGCTTTTTCGTTTGTCACAAGAAGATGTGTTCTGAAACAAATGTGATTTCATTTGCTTGTGGCTGGTGGATCTTAACACTTCCTTGAAACAAAATCATGCTCAAGTGTCACAAAAGTACTGAGTTTTACACCAAACACCACTTCGGTCTCTTCCTCACAAGCACTTCATTCTATCGATTACTCGTATTAATAAAGTGAGAAACTACCATTGCTGAGTTATCGGTATTTTAAATTTGTTTACACCGGTAGAATTGCAAAGCTTTGTTATACTATTTGATTCAAACGGGTCATTAAAAATACAGTGGCAGAAGTTTTTAGCCTGTGCTCACTTATTGACTTCTTTTGTTTTATCCTCCGAGGCCTCTGTGTTTGTTTACACAGTAAATAAACATAGAAGCAATAATGCAATGACGAGTTATTGGAAAAAATCTTATTTGAAGCTGACCTACACTAAACAGTTAAAGAACTCTAAAGCATTTAAGTCCGTTCCCTTGCTACGGGAAGATGGATCTTGATGCAAGTCCTTCATCTGCCCCTGAACATAAAAGCAGATCTTTATCCCTCTGAGAATCACACAAAAGAAGAATACTCATCCATAGTATTTGGGAGATTCACATAAATATTGCATTCTGATATGTACTTGCTTACCAAGCACAGAATAAGTCTCAAAAACCTTCTAGACTTTATCCTTTTGAAATCTTCTTTTCCATACTTAACATCTCTGTATCCCATCGTAGCCCGAGAGGCTGCAGAGCACAAGCCGTTCATTAAAGGTCCATACAGTACAGTGTTCACTCTCTCAGCTGGAGAATCTTGTTTTTCAATTCATATCATCATGTTGTTTGTGGTGAAAACTTTTAATGGTTGCTAAACGGATAAGTAGTCAACTAAATCTCTCCAAAAGGGTTAAGACTCTTGAAAAACACAAATACAAAGCTTTTAGTGCTAATCTGGAGTAAACCGTTTGGACCGTTTCTTGTTATTTTAAGGATTTGGGGGTAGCTTCAAGCTTGCCAGGGGACGGGAATAAACAAACTTCTCTGAGCTGGTTTCTCAAATATATTTTCTTCAGACATGAAGTAAACTTTTGGAGCGTTCTTTTTTATTTATTTATTTTGCTCAACTTTTGTGCTTTTTTATGCTTGCACTTCGTAAAGACAGTCAAGACTTAAAGACGGCACCTGAAAGGTGAAAGGATCAGAAACCCGAATGCTTGTTGCGGTAGACCTGAGCCGCATCATCCATTTCCCTGCCATCACCCAATCCATTATATCTCCTGAGCAGACCGTGGGCTCTTCCAAATTGAAAGTGACATTGTGATGAGCTCCTCCATCGAGAATATGATGTATGCGTGCAAGTGTGTGTGAGATGGATTGAAGGGCACTTAGTAGGGCCCACTGCACTGCTCCTGTAACACACACACACAACTTTCCTGCTGTTGGGCAGAATTAAAGTCTGCTCATGGGCATATAAAAACAGTAATAGGAGCACAGGAGAGAGGAAAGAGAATTACGTGCTTTTCTTTTTCTTTTTTTCTTGCCAAGGTCACATCTGCCAGAGCAGCAAACACCAAGCTGTCTCTTTGAACACACACACAGGCAGCAGAGCCACCGGGTGTTTGAGGGAATCCAGAATGTGCATCATCACTATGACCCTTGAGTTCTAGTATTGGTTCCTGGTAATTTGGGTTATTTATAAATTTAGGCTTATTACACTCCTGCACTCAGTGTAAGCGACTCCTAATTTAATCACCAACTAAATCCCTAAAATGCGTACGTGTGTGGTAGCGTGAGAGAAGCATTTCCTCGCTGGCTGCTGCTGCTCAGGCTGTAGACAGATAAACAATCAATTATGTACAGCCTGTCACCAGGGATCTCTCTCTAGCTGTCTGTTTCTCCTCCCGCTTGACTCCATCCACCTTCTGCCAAAACAACACCAGTTTCATTGATGTCTGACCTTCCAGCTGCTTTCCCCAAAACAATGTAACCTCCGATTTAATTTTACAATCCCAAGCTTGAAAAGACTACGATCTTATAATGTTTTACAACAAGAAAAACTTCTGTTCCTTTCTCAGTTTGCCTATTTTGGTGACCAAGACGATAAAAAAAAAAGAAAACTAAATGATGAAGAGCCAATATTTATTTGTTCCTCTAATAACTTAAAGCCAGGACTGGAGCACAGTTTTGGGGATTTTTGTACAATATGTTTCCCATTTTGTTTTAACATCTGCACCTGGATGATGTGATGCACAGTCCAGTCAATGATTTTGTACTATTTCTTTACCAGGAAATTTAACACGATGCAAAAAGAAAAAGAAAAAAAAGACCGCAAGCAAAAACAAAATTAAATTGTAATGTAAATCCTTTACTGTGTTTTGAAACTGATTAGGAGAATATTTAAAGGCGAGAGGAATTTAACTAGAAGTGTTTTTATGGTTTTTGTACTTCTTAGCAACTTCTGCAACAAAAACTCTCTAGGGCACCTTTAAAATGCCAAAGACATAACACTGTTCAGACCAGCAGAAATTGAAAACTTTTAAGTCTAAGTGCCCATGGGATCCTGTTGTTCAACCAGAATACAGATGTCCTTTAAAAAGAGGGGAAAAAACCCTCCATGTCAGCTGCAAGACCTTTTGAGTCATCAGATTAAAAGTCATCTTTTCTGATCTCTGCTGTTGACAAACCTCCTGCTCCACCTGTGGCCTTCGTCCATGCCTTACGCCTTGTCTCCCGCCATCCCAGCCCTCAGCCGGTTCCTCAGCCTCAGGGGCCCAGGTCTGGTTATCAGGGGATTAGAACCGGGACACACACTAACTACATAGGCACCTTAGGAACAAGGGGAGGCGTCCACATATACACCTAGCAAAAACACACACCTCAGGACAGCCTTCTTTAATAACGTTTAAACGGAGAGCACAACCAATCCCCTACCTTTCATGGATTAGCTGCTAATCTCACAGAGCCGGGAGCACCTCGGGCACTTTGGGGAAAAGATGAAGAATGGGTGGAGGGGGAGAAAGGAGGCGGAATCTTGACCTTCAAGATGAAGGATACAGTAGCAAAAGAAAGTTGCACATGCTTCTCTCACTGTACCCTCAACCATATAGAGCCTCAGCTTTTGGCTGGACATATTTCATTTAAACAAGTACACAAAGTCCACATGTTCCAGTCCACCCCCAGCTGGGGTCTGAGCCCATCCACCTCCCTCACCGCAGGTGGTTTTCATGTAAAATATGGTCTTCTGTCTGAGCTCGCTGACCCCCTGATAAGCTGAGGATAAATAAAACCACAGTTCCATGCTGGTTCTCTCAGGCCTAAATCTGCAGATCAGCCCTTTAATACACCATCGTGCATATAAACACTGAGCCATGAAATGAGCTAGGGTCAATTTAATCCTCTTTACCAAGGCAGACTGGTTAACATGCAACAGTGTAATGCGTGCAGAAATTCGTCCATCAATGCTGGAACCATTGTTTCTGCTGAGATTGCAATTTGTTAATTGGTGAAAGGCGCCATAAATGATGTAGTCACACATACATCATGCGACAGCTAGTGCGGGGGGGGGCTTTAATCTTTTCTTCCGCAGCTATAATATTTTATGTGTGAGCAACTTAGAGGAATCAGCATTCCCTTTGGACTATTTTCAAACACAAGCAGATGTTCAATTACTAAGAAGCGGTAGATTCCTGCAGCTAGTAACTTAGCATCTTCCTGTTGTTACTGTCAGTTACTGCCACTGCAACTACCAAGGTGGTACTGATCTCAGCACACAGGTATACATTAGGAGAAGTGTGTTTTCTGGCACATATATACTTTCCATTAAGGAATAAAGGCACCTAATTTGACTATAATTTGGCTTACTAATTAGTCTAAGAGGTAAGGTGATACCATACCACTGACTGCACACTGTATCAGACAGTGATAGTAGCTGTGTGGAAGAACACAGTCCAATAAAACTGCAGGGAGATCATGACGGTAATTTGACTGAAGCAAGGGGGAAAAGTCATTACATCAAGCCTTTGCATAAGCCTAGGTTTAATCACACAAATTGACTTTTATAAGGAGGCGCATAGCTGTGTGTTCCACTACAGTGGCTTGAAGGCATTTTAATAGGAGACTACATAAAATATAGTGACACAATTTAATCCATTGGGTTTGTGGAATTAATCTTCATTGTGAATCTGGGGCCTGAGCACACAGTGGAAGAAAGACAAATGGGTAAAACAATATAACTTGCCCACAGCTCAGAAGACTAGAGAAAACACAGTGATTGAAATCACACGAGGTACAGTGGCTGTCTAAAGGTAATGTGGAAAAACGACTGAGTAAGCGAGGATGTTTCTTTCTCTAAATAAATCACAAGCGCACAAGACAAAAAAGATGAATGTGCTTTTGTTGCGGCCGCAAAAATGCTATTCCTCATTCTCAACTTTAACTTGTTTATGCCTGTTTTTAAAAACACTTGGGGGAAAAAAAAGTAACTTTGCTCTGTCATTCCCTGATTTCCATTAATAAAGTAAGAGAGAAACTACAGCTAGGAATGGAACAGGAAATGGGAGGTTTCAAAGTCATCATGTTGCTGAGTCTCACAGCTTTAATTCAAACTCCAATGGCACAGCAGGAAGTCTGCGAGCCTAAATCTGCCAGCTCCTTCGCTGTGCTGCCACTGAGTTCGTTTGCATTGGTGCAAATTGCGTTTTTAATTACAGGCACAGAGGAAATGCAGCATGTTGCCTCCTCTTCGGAAATGATGCGCAGAGGGAGCTACTTAGCATCGTGTATCACAAGCTGCAAACAACTGCTGAGGAATGAGGCAGATCTGCTGCTCATCCCTGATGAATGACATTGTGTCAGTTGCGTAGAAGGACAGGGACATTACATCATAAAAGGATTACTGATTTTTTCCCCCTTTATATTCTATTCTTAAGTGTGGATGTGCACATGGTATTTTAAAAGTGACACATAGAGGTGAGCTTTTACATAATCCATTTAAAATATGACTTCCCATATTCCTGCAGCATTCTTCACATTTGAGTAAATCTCTGACACTGCAGAATCTTTTCACCTCTTTGTCCACTGATTTTTGTTGTTTAATTTTCTTTCAAAGGTTACTGGATACTACATAATATTAATAATAATATATCAGTTGTGCCAAGTGAAATTCATATATATAAATATTTCAGTTGGCTTTCATTATTATGTTATTTTTTGACTGAGTGCAAAAAAAATATTGTACAAATTTGCAAATCTTGATCACATTTGGGAAATTTGCCCCCCTCAGGGTTAAAATACAGAACATTCATTAGATTTAGAAACTGAAAAATTGCCAATAATTTCATGATCTTCAACTGAGTGTACACAGTGCATATCTAGGGAACATCCATGGCTTTGGGGCTAAGACAGTGAGAGCATAAATAATCAATAATAATAATAATCAATAATATTACAAACACTACAAGGCAAGTGGCGGGTTAGCAAACCGAACGGCCTCCTGGTAGGAGCTCCTTCTCTAAAGCACTGCCTTAAGCTTCCATTGTCTGGACCTTGAATCCATAAATGTTGTGTTTTGGCTAAGTACATGTGCAAATGTGGCTTTTTAAAAAATGTAGATAAATTACTCCTTTGTTGTGCTTTTGCACGATGGAATATCAAAATAAAATGATGTGACATGGCTCTATTTCCCTTACATACAACAGTGCATCCATCTAGTAGAAAATGACCAGCTGGTATGACCAGCAGTGCTACACAAAGACATTCTTTCTACATATAATACGGACATATAAGAAAGAATGCAAATCATCCACGCAATCTTTTGAAAATGACTTTGGTTCCAACTTTGATCACGAACAAACGGATCTGCCGCCTCCACGTACAGGTTTGCTGTTTCTCAGGTTCTCTTTGGCGTTTTTCTCCTCACACATATACACATACACAGAGTACATTCACACACCATATGAAGACTGCACACACACATACACACAAAGAAGACAGCCTTCCTCTTTTTTTGCTTAGTGTGAGGATAAAGTCTGAGCCAACTATTGGAATCCTTTAGAAAAAGTTTGGAGTTGTAAATATGTTATATAACAAACAACTGACAGTATAATAGGGTTGAAAGATGGAAAGTTTTTCTATATCATATATATATATATATATATATATATATATATATATATATATATATATATATATATATATATATATATATAACATATATATATATATGTAATTACTTTTGCAGTTTGACAAAGCTGAAGTTTTAACAAAGACAGAATTTGTAATCTCTATTAATTCAAGGCAACTGAAAATTGATTTAACACTTCGTCTCAGCTGTCAGTGTTTTCTTTGCTATCAGCTTGTGCTGACTTATAGTATCAAGCAGTCAGGCTAATACTAAGTGTTCCATGGTTGTGTTCTCTATCACTGTGGGATACAGCTCAGCTAAACTAAAGCAATAATAGGATGCTAACCTCCTTGCGACTAAGTTGGAATTTTATTCACATCTAGTGATTGGCTGCAAGTAATAATGGATTGGATTTATATAGCGCTTTTCAAGGCACCCAAAGCGCTTTACAATGCCACTATTCATTCAGTCTCGCTTTCACACACTGGTGGAGGCAAGCTACGGTTGTAGCCACAGCTGCCCTGGGGCAGACTGACAGAAGCGAGGCTGTCATATCGCGCACATCGGCTCCTCTGGCCAACACCAGTAGGCGGTAGGGAAAAGTGCCTTGCCCAGGACAGAGAACCCGGGGATCGAACCGGGTTGGTAGTTGTGGCAGTAGTTGTGGCAACCAGCTGGTCTCCCAGGGGATGAGGGTGTTGCATGCCTGACCTCTGAGGGACTACTTTCAATTACAAGGCAATTGCTCAGGTTGCTTTGTGGGAGCCAACTGATCTCCAAACCAGTTTGACTTGGATTGACTCAGTCATTCTCAGACAGATTAGCCAGCGTTTGGTAATTGCAAATAATTTCTACTTCATTTGTAAATGTAGACAGATTGCCAACATGTTGCAATCAATCAAAGTCAGTCTGCACTGATAAGCGCAATTCATCTACAATGCATCTGTGGTTGCATGTGGTTGTGGTTGCAACTGGTTACCAGCTGGTAAAATTCTTATACAGTGCATAGGTCATTTTGCTGCAACTATGTCACTATCTTTAGAGGAATTTCAGAATTTTTCAGAACTCACTCTGAATGCAAGTAATCTAAATTTCTGTATATTTAGATAGACACAACACGTCTGTGATTTTTGTTGATTTATCACAGTAAAATGCTTCATCATCACAAACACATTGCATGTAATAGGTAACTTCAGTTCACTCGTAGCAAACTCGTAGCACCAAACTTGATTCAAAGATGGCAGTTGACTGCATGCTGTCTCAACCCTGGTCATGCCGCGGTCTCCAGCCACTGTTTACCATAGTGTGACTGTAGATGTTAAGTGACCAAGGTGTACAAATGAAATTCTGACATTTATCCTTCCACATGCACATCAAGTGGCAGATTTGCAGACACGTGTCTAACCAGCCACCATCTGGGATGTGACAGAAAAAGTTAGAGGAGGCGTAGCGCATGGCAAAGCTTTACAACATGTTTTGCAGGTATTGCTTGATACCTATGTCTTCCTGTCATTACATGATTTTTTTATATTACACAGCTTCCTCATTCTGTCAAACATTGCTGATAACTCACAATGTTTATGTCTGAACTGACTCTTGCTGGCACTGGCTGACTCTTGCTCTTCTATATCTCCAGACTTCTGTGCAGCTTTTGGCTGAAGTACTTATTACGACATAAAATACCATAATACCATCCTCCAGTGCATGACTAAAGATGTTAATGAAATCATTTCTAGCTGGCAGTAACTTGCTGTAAGTATGCAGACAGATTGTTCACGCCCATGCAAAGGCATTATCCTCGTGCATATGATTTGAAGGTCTCATAAATGTCTTCACAAAATAGCTGAAACAGAGAAGTAGAATGAAACCAGAACTTTGTGTACTTGACTGTCAAAAGGCTAGCATACGAACTCACCTGTGCAGGAATAGTCATCGATCCTGATGTAGCCCGTATGGCAGATACACATAAAGGAACCAGGGGTGTTAACGCACATGGTGTTCTCCCTGCAGTAGTGCTTTCCTTCAGCGCACTCATCAATATCTGAAGAGAGGGGGAGAGAGAAAAGCAGAGAAGGGGTGAGAACAAAGCTAAATGAGATGTGGGTTGCTCACTGAGAATTCTTTCAATTGAAAACTAATGAAATTACTGGCCAGATAAAAAAACAAGCAGTTATGTCCCATGCTGAAGGCTGATGGTCTATTGATTACTATTATATGGGGTGTTGTATATTACTATTAATTGTCACTTGAACATAATCATATATTTTTTCTGGACACTTGCTGAAAGAAATCATTTGTTTTTTTTCTTAGGTTTTTCTTAGGTTTGATTTTCAGCATAAAAGAAGCTCATGTACATCGCTGTTAAACTTAGCCTCCTTGCTGTACTTAGGCCTTTAGTAGGCCTAAATACTTTGCACACGTAGAGCCACTGAGAAACGAATTTGAATTCATTAGTGGGAGACAGAGGTCAAGATTGTGATGTAGCATAACTTAAGCAGCAAGGAAGGTGATAAGTAAATATCATTAGCAGACGATTGAAGTTCTTTTTAAGCATATTTTATTGCTGGCATCTCCCTTTTACCATAAAACAATCAATCAGGCATGCAAAAATCCCACTGGCTTTATACAAGACTTTGCCCACACCCGACCTCGTTAATCCCTACCATTGAAACAAAATAGGTCAAACCAAATAATACAATTCTAAACAAAGAACAGGAATAAAGTCATGCATGAAACTGACAAACTCATTTACTCAACTAAATAGTTTGTAAAGTAAAACACTGCATACAATATAACTCAAAAGGCTACTTTAAAGAAAACAAACAATACTATACAAAATGAAAAATCCTCCATTTGGTTACACCCAGTGATGCAATCATTGACCTCATGACCCTATATAAACAGGAAGTAGTGGGCGGCCCTTCCCATACACCTGTCTCACATATAGGACCTGAATGCACAACATGGACACCATGGTAAGTATAACCAAAGCAACATAAAGAAACATCATTTACCAGACATGTGCCTGTAAACAGAAGAGAATTCAGATGATCTGATGGTTAGTAGTGTTTGCTTTAAAACACATGCATGGATGTAAAGGATGTAACTACTGCTACCACAAACAAAACCCGGGATATTGTGTGTTAAGAGAAGTTACACCAACAATGTCTAAATTAAAGCATTATGGCTGACTGTAAAATAACAGAACACAAAATAACAATATATGCAAGTGACAAATAGCAAATGAATTCTGTCCTAGCCACTTTGTCACAAAGATGCAGAGGGTCTATAAGAGGTGGGGATTGAAACACTTAAGATTGCAATGCTCGATTTTCAATCAGTCAAAATGAATCATTGCACAAAGCGGCTTGTCTGCATTTTTCCCACTCACTCAGATGATCTCAGTGCTTTGACCACTTTTTACACAGAACCACTCCACTGGAGAAGTTCATTTAAAAGGTGTGCACATAAACAAATACATTTTTACTCATCCTGTGTGATTAAGCCTCTCCTAAGCTTAGCAGAGATAGTCAAATAACACTGTGTACAAAAAACAATGATAATAACAGTGGGATAACAGCTGCAATGGGAGTGATGTCAATAAAGGACTGTGTATGCAGAGGCTCCACAGAGGTCTAATTGAGCAAAATGAGCAGCACCTGTTAGGGCATAACTTGGCTGTCTAAGCGTTTTAGGTATTTTCTTACAATGCGACCGTATTGCACTGGATTTACATTTCTTATTTGCAACATCGAACCTCTTCACACCAACGGTGAATAAGAATTGTTCTCGTAAATTTGAATGAAACATGTTTCCGTGCTTTCAGGACAGGGACATGATCGCACAGACGAGCATCGTGTCCATGCTTGACTCATTCTCATGCTACTCACTCTACCTCGAACACCTTGATACAGTTTATCATTGTGCTGTGCATTTCATTACAGGGGATAAATTTCACACTCATCACTGTGCAACCTATGAAAAAAGCAGGCTGGCAACAAGAACAGAACCCACACTCTGTCATTTTTATTTATAAAGATCTCCTCCAAAAGCTACCTCGGTATATCAGCACTCCTCAAATTTTAAAGCAACTGCCATCTAGAAAATAATTTAAGACTGTTTAAAAATATATTACAGAGAATTGTACAACTTGAATGATCCATCTCAATGGCTGACATTTAACTTCAAATATCTGCTCTGCCATCAACTCTTGGGCTCTGTGTGGCTTTGTCTGGCTATACATATTATTTGCATTTATCTTTGTTTATTCTTGTTTATGTATTGAATATATATTTGCCATTTTGCTATATCTCTCTATTTTCTAGTCTCAAATAAAGGTTAGTTACACTTTTTCACTGCAACTCAAGATTGCATGATTTTTATTACCTATGCAATTACAAAATTAAATTAAATCTTTAAAATACAGCATGTCTCAATGGGGGGTGGATCATGCTGGATATGTACTGATCCACTGATATGGAGGGGTAATGTGTTAGTGTTAAATATCAACTTTGTACTTGTAGGAATGCTCCTAATGAGACAGCGGATTGTGTTCTGGGGGATCTCCTCCAAAATGTAGACCAGGGCATCACTGAGCTCCTGGACAGCCTGAGGTGCAACTTCACAATGTCCCAGATGTGAACAATTGGATTTAGGTCAGGCAAGCATGGGAACCAGTAATGCAGGGGTGGGGAACTCCAGGCCTCGAGTGCCGGTGTCCTGCAGGTTTTAGATGTGTCCTTGATCCAACACAGCTGATTCAAATGGCTAAATGACCTCCTTAATATGTCTTGAAGTTCTCCAGAGGCCTGGTAAATAACTAATCATTTGATTCAGGTGTGTTGTACCAGGGTGAGATCTAAAACCTGCAGGACACCTGCCCTCAAGGCCTGGAGTTGCCCACTGCTGCAGTAATGGGTATGAGTTCCTGCCTTCTGTATATACTCTCGTGAGCAGCGTTGGGTCCAAGGATTACATCACAATATCTAATGGCAGTCAGGTGCTTTTGCCTAGACTGTTAAGGTCTTGGCTATGCCTCCCCAGATCATCTTAGACCCACAACCCAACTGGTCATGCTAAATGATGTTACAGGCAGCATAACATGGCTCCATGGTATGTCACACGTGCTCAGGGTGATCCTGCTTTCACCTGTGATAAGCACAGGGCACCAGTGGTGGACTTGCCAATTGTGGTATTCTATGGACCCTCTACAGCCCTGTCCAGCTCTCCTAGAGTAATAGCTTGTCTCCTGAAATCTCCTGTATCCTCCTGAGACTGTGCTGGATGACACAGCAAACCTTCTGACAATGGCACGTACTGATATGCCATCCTGGAGGATACTCTGGACTACCTGTGCAAATCTGTAGGCTCCAGGCATCACTTCATGCAGCCAGTAGCGACACTGACCCTAGCCAACTCCAAAAACAGTTAAAAAAAAACAGTCAGAAAAGATGAGGAGGGAAAAATGTCAGTGGCCTCCCGTTTAGGGGGGGTATCTCATTATTGCACCTCTAGTGCACCTTTTGTTCATCTCATTATTACAAAAGTAGCTGAAACTGATTAACACCCCCTGGCCAGATCAGTATTATATAATCCATCATAACCAGTGCAACAGGGTTATTAGGTGTTTTTTTTTTTTTTCAAAACTGAAATGCAGCAGTGGACGTTTAATAGCGCATATCTCTAAGACTACCCCTGGGTGGAGGAGATTCCTTTAAAAAGCTGCTCAGAAGTATCACTGTGGGATTAGGACATCCAAGTCTTACTCTGTCATATGGTCAGTAATACAAAGACCACTTTAGCCTTGGGCATCTGTTATTCCAAGCAGGAAAGGCTTCTTAGCGTTTGGAAGACATTTTCTCATGAGATCAATAGCATATACTGACATAATTTAAGAAGATAAATTTTTCCATAAGGAATGAAAAACAATCATTCCACTGAGCATCATTTACACACAAATGTTTGTGCGTATGGGGTAGAGTATGACGACTTGAGAGCTATTTTTGAGTTAGGTTGACTTAAAGCTGTTGTTATTTTTTATGACCGCAGTCAGCTGGCTATCTAAGATGACGTCCAAGCTTTTATTTGTCAGCCATTTATCTAAATAGAAAGCACTGATTCATCCATTCAGCTCTCTGGAACTCTAGCTACTCTGTCTTAGTTGGATGTGTAAACAATTATTCCCTAACATGTTACCATGACAACTTCATTAACCAATGCCGTGGCTTTGTTTTTGGCGGCTTTATGCTTCATGATAATTAATAGAAGAAACTTTGCTAGTGCAGCTTCAAGATCATAATTTATTAGATTGTCCTTTGTTTTTCCTTCTCACTCTCATGATTCCAATTTTGGATCCATATTAGCTGTTGCTAAGGCAACAGCTATTCCTGGGTTCTAAACTGCATGCCAAACCTTCAGACAGAAGATGCAAAATACTGCCAGGGTAAACAAAATAATCTAGATAATGTGATGCAATCAAATGCAATTCAGTCAAACTGAACAAACTCAGCCATGTTACATCCATCAGGGCTTTATTTCTACTGACAATACAGGTCAATTGAAAACAATTTATGAGAGACAAGTTCTATAGTTCTTGACATTACCAATTTATTATTAATTCTGTGTATTCAGTGTCTATAAGTGAGCAAAAGGATACAAAACCGCTGAATATGTTCTGTGCCAGATGCTGTAGCGAAGAGCACTTCAAATTGAATTTCAATAGATTTGCATTGGCATTCACTCAGCTTGCGTGTCCTTGGGTAGCGCACCGCCCACACCCCGCAAAATAAGAGCTCAACACCTGCCTACAACTGTTGCATTCACATTTACTTGGTGTTCTTCCTTTCACAGTTCCATCAATACTTGCTGCCTTAAGCTATTCAGAGGCTTCCCGGATAAATAAAGCAAGAAGACAATCACAAACCACCTATGAAGGTGCATGCGTCCTTCACTATATGGATGGAGGCCAAACCTTTACTAGCTCTGAAAGAAAAAGGAAAACAAAGGGAGGTGATGAAGGCAGGAAGAAAATGGAAAGCAAAAGAGAAGGTGCAGATAAAAGGGCAGGTTAGTAGAAGAACTGGATTAGAAACAAAGGTACAAGAAGCTATAATGCAGAGCCGATGAGATGAGACAGATAGGGACAAAGAGCGAACGACTGAGATTGAGAAGTGAGAGAGATAAAGAAGATGGTTGGAAGAAAAGAGCAGGTAAACCTGTAGAATAAACATACAGAGTGAGAAAGTTAAAAAAAAAAGTTGTGAAATGGTGTAGTGTGTCTTAGAGAGTGAACAATTGAGACTTTAGATGGCAGAGAAACAGAACTGGAGAGAAGGCACCAAAAGGTATTAACTGAAGAGGCAGTGGAAGAAAAATTCAGTGTGTTCACTATTGCAGCAGTAACCTTGAGCACGGATCTGGTGACAGCTTCCCACTTTCTGATTGGCCGTCCATAGTGCAGCTTTGATTTAGAGCCTATTAAGTATAACCATCCATCCTGCCCCTGGTGACAGCAGTTACGTATGTTAAAACAATATGTTAGGGGGTGAGATGATGAGGGGCATAGTGTGACTGCGTGGGGGAGAGAAACCATCTCCATCTCCATTAATGCACTCCATTTTCCTGATTGGCTTGTCACATGGACATACGTGATGCACTAGGCAAAGAAGGTTGGCCAGGAGTCAGCTGCAGCCTTTATCACTGAACGGAGTGCTCGGGGTCAATCTGTTGCCACACAGCGACTGATGGCTCGAAAGTGGCTGTGCTTTCTTTCTTTTTTTCATCTTTGTATATTCATGCATAACAACTGAATCAATCATAGTCATATCTGAGGAGAAGGAATAGCTTTGCATTGTCTAGACAAGAAATATATCTCCCATGCTTAGAGAAGGATGTGTCTTTTACTTCCTGCTGCCACACAATGAGATAATGTGCAAGTCACTTATTTAGGAAAATATGAACAATAAAAATATACAAAATGTTTTTTGAGTAATATTTGTGCCAGCAAAAAGCAGCAAAATCACCCTGATTGAAGGGTATGTATATATACTGTTACAATATTTATTATGTATATTATGCATCACCAAAATTCAAAATAATGACTTAAGGATGTAAGTAATGGCTGTAAGGAGAAGCTGCAGACATGTGTAAGCATTTGGTTTCAGAGAGCTTCTTCTTTACTGTTCGATCGACAATATATGATGGCTTAAAGAGAAGATGTGTTTTATACAGTCACCACAGACACAGCACTCTGGGTCTGCTGCTCAAACCTTTTGTTTGTGAGAGGCAGCCAATCAGGAAAAAAGATAGCTTAAAAGGAGCTAAAAGAAGAAGAAGCTTGTTTCAGACGATTAATAAACTAAGGGGCTGCACCAAAGCTCACTATAAGGTAAATGTGGATTATTTTGAACTGTGAATCATGCAAAGCTACTCTAGTAGAGTCTAATGTCATGATGTGAAGGTGTGTGTGAAGGGGGTGTGACTAAAGTGCACGTGGTTGATGAGAAATGCTGGGATGAGTGATTGACTTTTCAAAATGCAACTACTATCTCAGTAAAAGATGATGCCTGTGTACCCAAACTTTATATATGTTTATATAAATATAAATGCATTCCAATGCAACTTTCATTTGGATAATGATACCACAAACCTGCTTACTAAGTGCTGTTGTGTTGACATTTAAATATTCCCTCTACTGCTAAGTGATAGCACACAAACAGTTTGTAAATAGGAAATAGCAACTTATCCCTGCTCGCTTGCATAGCATGTAGTTTTTAATAGGGACTACTGTCACTATCTTTGCTTCAAACTGCAGTATAATCAAGATGTAGGAATAGGGAGATAACAATGCTATTTCCTTTGGACATCCAACAAAGGAACCCCATTTCTGTCCCACTCAACTAGGGACTCTCTTCCTCTCCCACTCTTTCTCTTTCTTTTTTGTGTTTTTCATCTGTTCATTCCTTCCTCTAACCAGCTCACTTACTCACGCAGATGGTTTCCAATAAACAGCAGAGGAGCCAGGCTTGCCAAGATGTTGTCTGATATTTCTCAGTAGCCAGTTCCTTTCAAATGTACTACAGTGAAAAGAAAAACCGCTATAGACAACAAGCTGTCCCTGCTGGCCAATCTGTGTTCCACTCAGCAGATTACCTCCACTGTTGGCCTCGGTTCCTCGTGGACGGATGAATGCGTTGGAGAATGTTATAAAAGGCCCGTTTTAGTGTGGGGGGAGTCTCTGTGCATTGTGATGCTGCAAGTTGTATTGGAAGGTGAGCCTGGGAAAAACTAATCAAGAAACGAATTTACTCAAAATAAAGTACTTTTTTGAAACACTGAAGTGAGGTGCTTATAAATCTGTCTGGTTTTTAACTTTTCCAATCTTTAGGGACAATTACTTGCTTTCATTTACACCCGTAGGGAAATCAGAGTGCGAAAGAACAACAGTCAAATGAGTTTCTTGGAAATGGAACAAAGATGATTCGTTTCTGAGCCGGTACCTAAAGATGAACTACAGATCAGCAGAAAACTGTTTTCAGCACATTTTCAACTTGCCAATTTGGACAATCACTCCTAAACAAGCCGGCCTGAAAACACCCAAAACAAATATGCAAAACGTCACTGTCAATTTGGGTAGGAGCGGGAGCCAATTAAGAAGACTGAGTGGAGAGAATACCATTAGGAGGCAACAAGAGTATAAATCATTCTGAGAGTGCAGTCGTCTAAATATCAGACACACTGTAATCAATCACTGTAAATACTTAGAAGCCTACCTGTTTGGGAAGAGCCTCGCTGCAAGTAGAGTTGCCAGAAGGTGTGTGTGTTAGACCATGTGTTTTTGTTCTCTTGTCAGTTTTTGCACACAATCTACATCATTCAACAGCAACTTAGAATTTCCACCTGGGAATAAAGATTCATCCAATTTTGCAACGATCCTCGAACCTGCAAACATCTAACAGGCTTGAAGTGCACGTAGGTGTGTGTCAATAAAGTTATTTTAAACACACACGTTACTCACTTCAATTTGGAATGACTCAAGTGAATGTCATGGACAAAACTGCCTTGTTTATGTGCGGCAAGCCTGAATGGGGCTTTGGTCTCCATCAGGGCTGTCATTAATCTGGGAAGTGTTTTCAACCATGCGTAAATCAATCAAGCATCATCATCATCCATCACACGTCACTCTGTGACTATTTGTAGCCTGTAGGCCAGAGCTATCAGAGCTCTCTGGAAGGCTGATTGGAAGATCATGCTTAGTCTTGAAACATGTGTTGCTGCGTACTGAGTTTTGCTTTTTTCCTGGGTTTTGCATTTCAATGCAGAGCTTTGGTTGTATCGAGAGCTACATGAGGATCTTTGTAGAATAGTTTTGATTTTATCTGGAATAGGGAACTCTAAAGTTATTCTAAGATGTGGCAGTTTATTGACTTGCTTTTAAAATATGCATACAGTACCTAGTAATTACTTAGTGGGATGCATGAAAATAGCTTGGGGTGGTTACTCAGCTTTAAAAGAGTTCCCTCTACTCTAACAGCCCCAATTTTAAATATTTTGACTCTTCACTGAAATCAAAGTAACCGTAACGCACTGATAAAAAGTAGAGCTGAGTGTGATCCCATCTGGAAAAGAACCACAGAGGAGTGATCTCCCATGTGACATTTAAAGGGTAGTGGGTGAGTTTGTTGAGATACTGTTATTTACACAGGAGGGAACTATCCCAGTGATGGTGGTACCATCTGTTGTGGGTGACATTTCGGCAGGGTCACAGAGGTAAACACACATGACCAGTCAGGATGTGTATATGTTTCCCTGAGTGTGCATGTGTGCCATTCATCAAAGTGCGTGGGGGTCAGGGCCCTAGCAGGTGGGGAGACCAAAGGCTCAGGGCTCATCCCAGCAGTGATTGGGTTTTGGAGCGGGCTGTGCTCTTCAGTCAGTGCCAATTAGCCTGCTGCCACCTTGTGACATTTAAAAGACAGCTGCAGCAATGGGATTGGTCTGCGCACAAACACAAGGTGTACTTCGACTATGCGCACACATACACACACATTCATGGCTTATGGGTGATAACACATTCTGCGTGCAAGTGGTCCAGTCCTTTTTAATCAATTATTAAAATTCTTGCTTTTGTTCTCTGCCCAACAGTCTCATTATCCTGTGGTTGCTTTATCATTTTTAAAAAATATGCATTAGGACATGTTATGTGCAATTTTGTTTTCCTTGCTGATTTTAATATTCTTAACAAAAAAATATAAAATTAGCACATGCTAACTGGTTGTGACAAACTGACTGCTACCATCTTTGAAAGGGTGAATCTGACTGAGAAACGGAGGACAATCAATCACAGGCTAGCCATGCACTAAATCATACCCTGCTTTATCATCTTTATTGTTTTGAAACAATGAAGAGTATCATTTACAAAACAAACATCATATTGTACTACATCAGATTTCAAATTATTGATGGAGACCATAAACTCATCGGGGAAATGTTTACTGCGCTCATAAATCAGTTTTGAAGTGGGTTCCTTTTCTCATAGACTTCGATACAATTGGACTTCTTTTTGCAACCATTGTTGTGGGGTGGCAATTAGAGAGAGTGAGCGATTAAGGTGCTTCCACAGTGACTTCACTTTGTCATTTACAGTGGGGGGAAATACTTATTCGATTCTCAGCTGAATTTGTAAGACTGCTCGCTCGCAAATAAACGAGATGTGTTGAATTTCTTTTGTGGTTTCATTTTAATGGAGAGAGACAGAATATCAACTTGAAATCCGGAAAAAAAGCGCATCACGTAAAAGTTACCAATTGATTTGCATGTCATTGAGTGGAATAATTAGGTGATTAATAAACAAAACGTGACATAGTAATTAAACCTTTGTTGTCAAGTACAGCGGTTTCTTGTAGTTGATCACCAGGTTTGTACACAGTGGTTCTCGTCTAAAATTGTATGGTATGTGGCCCAAACCGTTATCACCTCAATGTGGTGAAGTCATCCTGTACCATTAACAGAAAAACAGCCCAAAAGCATAATGTTTCCACCTCCTTGCTTGACTGTGAGGATGATGTTCCTTGGCTCCAAATGAGCATTTCTCTTCCTCCAAACACGGCGGGTCGAGTTGACGCCAAAGGGCTTGATTGTGGTCTCATCTGCCCACAGGACTTTCTCCAAAGTCTTCTCTGTACTTGTGGAGTATAAGGAGTATGAGGACCGTGTGGGTTCTGAAAGATTTCATTCCATTACAATATAGGGTTGTTATTAACGGTGCTCTTGGTGACTGATGTCTCAACTGGCTTCAGATCATTACCCAGCTCCTCCCGAGTAGTTTTGGGCACATCCACCACCTTTCTCGTGATCATCCTCACTCCATGAGGCAAGTTCTTACACTCCAGACTGAGTGCGATTGTTGTTGACTTTATGTTTCGTTCATTTCCAAGTAATTGCAAATGAATGGGAGAAACTGGTTCTGTGGATGGGTGTTCTCTATATGTATAATGAGTTGAGATCCGGATTATCTGTAACTGATTGATTACTTGTAGACAGTCTGTGGGAGTTGGGGATAAAATACTTTTTGACAGTCAATGAAATTTATAACCTTTATGTAATGTGTTTTTTCTGGATTTTTTTTTGTCTCTTTGCATTAAAATAAATTACCATGAAATTTAGAAACTGTTAATTTTCCTCTCGGTATGTCCATCTTTTATATACAGTTGTTATATTTCCCCGTTTACAATTGTAATTTGTTCAAGTACGTAATTGATGTTCATGTGTTGACATGCTTGTTTTCATATATGCTGTATCCTGTGTGCATTTAAGGACCAATTCACCCAAATATCACATATAATGTATTCAAATGTTATCTTCCAGACTATTGTTTCTTTGTTTTTTTCTCTAGCTGTAAAGTTGTACTTAGTGTCCAAAATATCACAAGAACAAACAAACAGATAGCTAGGGGAACAACTCCACACCTATTGCCTGTGAACCTAAATCCTGGCTTATATATCTATATTATTACTATTATTACTGCTCTAATTCCACATCAGTAGTCAACATGTCCCACTCTTACAATGCATCATCCTTTTGCTCTACATCATCCTTCTAAGATAAACAATCATTATCACAGCAAATATGTAATAATGCACAGATTATAGGAGTCCCGAGCACTCCAGATTAAGTTTACTTCAATGCACAGCTGTTTTAGGAATTTGCCTCTATTTTAAATATCCGTTACATTTGATCTAAATAACAAATTCAGGCTCAAAAAACAGACAAGCCAGACACTCAGAAGCATTGAGGCAAACACGTCACTAGTTTTGCTGATTTGTTTATAATGAAACACAGACTACTGCTATTCCGATACTTCTGTACTTTCCGCGTCGTAAGCATTCCCAGTTAAATTCCATTCTCCAGCACCGTGCTGCAGTAGAGACGGAAATCTTAGAGGCTGATATCTTCATGGTTAGATACCTTTCATGTAGGGTGTTTTACTTTTAAATTGGATCAAATGACCCCATAACGCTTATATAGTTACCTCACTTCTTGTTGTACTATTTAACACTGGAAGTGCTTTTGTCTAAATGCGGTTCATTAAATCATGATTAATTCAATAATGAGGCTGTGC
This sequence comes from Rhamphochromis longiceps, assembly GCF_057381845.1. Classification (NCBI taxonomy): domain Eukaryota; kingdom Metazoa; phylum Chordata; class Actinopteri; order Cichliformes; family Cichlidae; genus Rhamphochromis; species Rhamphochromis longiceps. The sequence continues at coordinate 18,357,190 of NC_140563.1, forward strand.
CTGCATGTAAAGCGAGTAAAGTGAGTTAATAAAATGCCACAATCTGCGATATTGTATGCACACAAAGCCCCGTTGCATACTCCACTTCTTCATTTAACACAATATTGTTCCGTTTTTAACATTTCCCATATGATTGCAACCAAAAAAATCAAACAGCTCTTATTTTTGCACAATTCAGACAGTGAATTTCTAAAGTAGGGCATTTCAAAAAGCAGACAACAATGGGAGATGTCTCTCTGCCTGCAGTCCTCTACAATGCTGAGATGAATAATGGCATTATCTCAACACGTTGAACTATACTGATTGTTCAATTTAGAGACAATCACACAGTCTGTCACTTCTCCACTGCTCGCCGCTCTGTCTAATTCTGTCCTAAACACATGCACGCATGTAGCAAAATAGGCCTTCAGTCTGACTGCTCTGTGAGAATAGGATGGAGAGAAAACTGGGCTCTTTTTCTGTTGGGGAACTCAGCGCTCAAACACACAGACAAACACATACATGCAACTTCACACACACCCACACAGACTTACACAAAGGCAGGGCTAGTATCCCCCTGAGTTTTCCCTACTGCTGTTTCTATGAAAAATTTACACAGAAGTGATCTCATCGGCTATTTTGAGCGCATCTCTGACCTAGGAATGTTTTAAAGAGCTAGTATCTGCTTCTGCTTTTAGTGATCTTTGGCGTTATGTTTGACATAACCCAAAAATATGCATATGTGTACATATACATAAAGTCTTGTATGCTGTGTACCCATGCTTTTCTTTCTTTTATGTTTTTTTAATCTCCCTACTTTGTTCAATACAATAATTGCCTTAAAGTTTGAATTATAATCCCACCTACAAGTGTTGCTGCATTGAAGCTCATTAAGAATTGAAAGCAGGTGGTTTCATTCATCTTTCTTTACATCTCATTGCAGCCACAAAATGGTGCATGAACACTAACATTCTTTTGTTGAACTGAGCATCACTCACTCACACACACACACACACACACACACACACACACACACACACACACACACACACACACACACACACACACACACACACACAATCATGTACTGTGTACAGAGACAGATGAAGAAAAAATCAATTGCTTTTGAGAGAACTCCATCATCAAATTGACTCAATTTCAGGTTTCTCTGTGCAGTCTTTGATGCAAAAACTAACCACAATCACGGCCATCCAATTTCATAGCAAGAGTCAGCCTGCTCTCGAGATTAATGGAGATGAATACTTGGGGCCTGAAGTGTTGATGTTGGAGGCACAGGTCTGTCTGCTTGCACTCACTTTTACGCTGGTAATGACATGGGTGGCTACATCCTTATTTCTACAAGAATGAACTGCTGAAAATGTTCAAAGAGCTTGTGTGATAAACTTGCGATCACTAAAGAGCAAAAGGAATCAAGCTGCAAACTTTTAACATGTTTTTTGAGTCTTTCAATTCACACTACTACAATACTGCAGCTGTTTCAGCTTAAGTGACACTGTTATGCTGGTTATCTTGTTGGATATATTTTTAGGAAAATGGGATATTTCTTTTATTTCCTTCCTAAAAACAATCACTAATTACAAATATCTGTAACTACATCTGTTGTGTAGCAAGCTAGCAGCTGTACTGTTGAATTAAGGTAAAACACCGTAAGGTAACTGTTGTTGTGATTTAGCACTAAATAAATAAAATTCAATTGAATTGAAATGAATTAAAGACTTGCTGGGATATTTACACTACATGTGTATGCTTCCCACATTTATTTATGTATAGTAATGTATTGTGCATCCTATAAGAACTTAATGTTGTGCTTTTATAGGTGATACTTTGTTGTTACATTGAATACTCTGTATAAATGATGCACTGATCAGTTATTCGGATGGGACATCAATCTGATCCGAACTTGAAATGCCAGGCCGAGTGTCAGTGACAGCAGACACGATCGATCCAATTCAATTTTATTTTGGTCTGTGTTTACAACTCACTACATTACCTGTGGTGGACTGTTTGCTAGCAGGAGACCTAACATACCACGAAGAAAGCTAACAGGAAAGGGTCAGTAAATATCATAGTCAGTCAGCCAGGTTATGGTAGTCTTAAATGCTTGAACTGAAGCCAACCGAGCTTCGCTTTAGGATCATAAACACGTTTCTCTCTTATCTGTGAGGGTTCTTCAGTTCTAAAAGCTGATGGGGAATAGCAGGTATTTAACCTCCAGTGGGGGGTTGTCACTTGAGGTGGCCCTGAGAGCGGTTGACCCACCCTATTATCATGCGAGTCGTAAGGGTCACATGATCTGAGGGACTTCTTAGAACTGAAGAAGTCCCTCGGATGAGAGGTGAAACCCATTCATGGACCTAAAAGAAAGCTCAGTTTCCATCAATTCAAAGTCTTAAGATGGTCAGCGCAGATATTTTATGCCTATAACACTAACACCTCTGTATGCTTGCAAGAGTTTTCCTGCTTTTATAATATTGTTACTTCACATACTTCTTGTGTGGACAACAGAGATGGGCAGTAACGCGTTACTGTAATCCGATTACTTTTTCGAGTAACGAGTAAAGTAAGGGATTACTATTGCAAAAACGGTAATTAGATTACTGTTACTTTCCCGTAAGCACGTTGCGTTACTGCGTTACTAAAACCGTGATTTTCTTGCGAGAATGTCTCATGACAGTGACGTAAGCAAGTGCGACGTTCGTGGCAACAGCTGTGTGCAGATCAACAATGGATAATATATCGAGTGCGGGAGAGAGTATGAGCGTGCAGCGTTTAAAGCGTGGAAGAACTGACCTTACTTTGAGTTTGATTCCATAAAAAGTGACAAAAACATTAGTGTCCGCTGTTCACTGAGTGGGAAGAAAACCCCTTAACTTCCGAGCAAGCACCGAGTGCGCTACCACGTAATGTGAAATTCACAGAGAAACTCGCGGATTGTTCCACTGACCGCTGCGGCACACCTGCACCAGGGTAAACCTCCGCCTACGTCACTCCTGCTATACAGGTGAAAATAGAGCAACAGGACCGCTAGTCTTTGATTTTATTTATTTTCTGTTGTGTTTTACTTGCATTTATTTGAAAGACTGAGTGTAAACACAAAAAAATATTTTATTTTATGTGCTGGAATGTGCAGAAAATAGGTTTAAATGTTAAACTAATTTCTTCCAGTCAGTGAATGTTGCATATAATTAAATTTTTGCTTGATGCTCACTTTGAACGTCTACTTAAAAAATACAAATATGAAGGCAACCAAAAAGCTCAACACGAGCCTTCAAAACAGGGGTTTAGATAAGTTTAATGTAACTAATTCAACAGAAAGTTTAAATTCAGTCTTCTTGTTATTATACAAAATCCTTTGCTTCAGTCTGACTCATACTCACAATCTTCCTGATGTACTGCCTACAATATAAGCAATATTTTCAAGGTAATGGTTTAGGTATAGCATTTTAAATTCCTTTCTCCTGTTGAGAAGCTGTACAATGTTTCATATTCTATAACTAATGTTTAGTAAGTAGCAAGTACCTCCACCACTGTGGGATTTATTACTGGGCAGGTGTAAACAAACACACAACAGCAATAATGTTTAAGAAAACAAATTATTTAGCACTGTGCTAAATTATTCCTGTTGCACATTTGTTTACACTTACCTTTTGTGACACTGGTTCCAGCTCAGCAACGGCGCTGCCGTTAATGTTCGTTATTGTCCACCATTGTCTGAATGTTGTTTTCAAGGACATCATGGAGATACACTGCTATGGTGGATGAGGGTTGCATTTACTATTTGATTACAACCTGCAACCCACAGCATTACTCCTCATTAACTTAAGTCAGATAGTATCTGTAATTATGCAGATTCCCTCTGACTAATTACCTGGACAACTGCTCATATCACTAAATTAATGTGCAATCCACTGAAGCTGTGAAGTACTACTACTCAATCATTTTACACCCTTGTTACAATTTAAAAAAAAATAAAATAAGAAGCCTGTCTTCTTATGTGACACTTGAGCCACATCTTGATTACATTAGAGAGAGAGCGATGACTGTAGGCATGAACTCACGGACTGAGGGTCTAAAACTGCACAGACACAATAAAAAAAAGAAAGATCAAGAAGGCTGAATATTGACAGGGCAGCTGTCGGGGTCAAAAGCAGATGAATCTAAATAACTTTGATACCCTGTTTGCTCATTAACGCCAGAGATACACAGGGGTAGCAGTTATTACATGATGTTTGCTACATTTTTTAGTACAGGATAGCATTGGAGATGATAAAGTTATCATTTTTTAATGACGCATCTGGTAAGATTCCACCAAGATGGCAGATGAGAAATTCATCTGAAGCGCCATCAATTTCTAGGGTGAACGTTTGAACTCTGTGAGCAGGTTTTTCATAGCTTCCCCATCAACATAAAATGACCTGCTCAATGAGGTGGAGACAGTGTTTTTCAGTCGGGCAATTTAAAAGTGTGGGGCGTTCAAAAGGCAATAAAGGAAAACAGTGTCTCTTTGTGTAAAGGAAGAGCGCTGATATAATTAATCCCATTGTGTTTGACTTAAAAGCGCAGAAAGGCAGCAGACTTGTGAACCTTTGCAGGCATTTAGTAATACATGACCTCAGTGATGAGCGATCTGATGGCCAACAGAGAGACCAATAACATATGCACGCATACAAACTCTGAGCTTGTTTTTATATCAGAAATTAATCTACTGACTAAGAAGACAAACACAAGGGTCTCGAATTGTATTATGAAAAGCAGTTATTGTTGATGTGGACACAGATAATGAGAGGATTACATTTCCCATCACAACAGGATTATGTGAAAAAAAAGACCATGAATTCAACTAAGGGGTTTATGGGAAAATATTTTGAAAATGCTCCCATGTGTTTCCATTTTTTAGGTAAAAAATATAAAAAGCTGACTCTGATGAAAGCCAGGCTGTGTGAGAGAAAAGAACAGAATAGAATAGAAGAGCCCTTTATTGTCATTGTACATGAAATTGTGGAAATCTACCTTCTGTTAACAATGACAACAAACACTACGAATCAGGCACTGCTGGGATTTGAACCCAGGATCTCCTGTTTACAAGACAGACACTTTAACCAACTAAGCATAAAACCAGCAAAGTATAACATTTAAATAGAATGCAGTCATTTGCAAATTATTTAACTCTCCTGGGTTTCGGGGCCTAATTTGTAGTTTTTGTTTTTTCATAATGTGCTTTTGTCTGCTGAGGCACCTTTATCTGAGTTACAATATGCATGACCTGTAGATTATTTATCAACTGTTTGTCCTATACAAGGCACGATTCGGTTCTGATGAGATGTTATTGCTATCAATCACGGTCAATCATGTGACCTGTCACAGGCGATAAGATGCCGCTGCCCTGTGTTTCACAGTCTGATGAAGAGCAGGTGTGCTTGAAACATCACACATTAAATAACAAAATTGGAGTTTTAGGATGAGAACCATTAATTCTTTTCTATTTTTCATAACAAGCTGAAGATTTTCAAAGAGTGTTTGATTACAAGGCCAAAAAGTTTAAAGAAATGCAGGATGTGGTTTAGCAAAGCTGTCCTTGAATAAGACATCATCTTGATGGCGACATACAGTATGTTGCTCCAAAACCGGCCTTATCATTTGCATCAATGGGAAGTTACTCATATTTATGGACCTCACACTATCATCAATACTGTACAGAATGGTTTCTCTGCCATTTATGCATCAAAACGCACGCAGAGTCCATGATTTTGATTTTGCAAGCAACTATTTGCTGTAGCTGTTTGATGGCAATGTTTTTTTGCTCCCGAAGGCAGTGCAGTAACTTCAGCTAGAGAATCAGTCTGTTTTTAATGCGGTGCTACCTGAGGGCACAAAGATTATGGCCATTTAGAGCTGGTTTCTACTTGTCCCCTGTACAGCACTTTCTCCAGATTCCCTGAATCCTTTAATGACATCATGCAACCTGAGGATGAAAAACCCAAATTATCTTATTTTAAGACTGAGGTACATTATTTTTAAGTTAATCTATGTTCACCTATTTTCCCTATTAGTCGTTCACAGTGCTGAAGCCTTCTTCATCTTTTTAGTCTTTTGTTCTCTCAGTCTGACACATGTTGTCAGCATCAAAACAATTTTACATTCGACAAGTATTTATGGTTTTAATGATTTACAGAAATAGCTGCATTCTCTTTTTATTTACAGCTTCCAAACATTTTTGGGTACAGAGTGGGGGGTAACCTTTTGAATGAGATTTAGTCAAACTAGGAAACAAATAACCTGCTGCTTCGTAAAATAAAAACTATAAACATTTAGAAACGGTGACCTAATGTTTTGGATTCTTTGTGCTGGATTATCTACCAAAGGCCTGAGGCAAATTTTGTACAGTTCGTTTTATAATTCTCCAGACTGAAAAGCATAAACACTCTTTTGGAAGCTGGAAAATAAGCTGTCACACTGACTGTAAGATGACCTCTGCAGAAGTAAAAGAAAAATCTTGGCTATTATTATGTTGGCATGTCTAAAGGAAGGAAAATGATTCATATAAAACATTATAAAAATGCTGTATTACTTTTGGAACACTGAACAAGTGAATGAATACATCAAAAATAAGAAAAGTAAGAGAGAATAAAGAGACTTATATCCAGTATATCCTTTGATCAGCACGTCCTCATTTTCCACCTCGCTGCAAATGTAATCTCTAAAGCGCTTTGTCCCAAGACTTTTCTGTCTCTTGTTAGTCTGTTGGTCCTGTCGTGTACACATATCTGTGTGCACAGCTATTCCTCTCCAGCCTTAAACCCCTGTGGTTGGCACCACAACATAATATTGTCTCACCACGTATATCAAACTGTCTCTCCTCTCAGTCCCTGCCAGATCCCACCATCACCTCCAGAGTTAGCTGCTCCATTACTTCAGGTCCAGTTTCTCCTGTTCTTTCTATTGCCAATGTTAACTTTCCATTCTGCACATTATTCTTAATTTGACAGTCTACTGTGTACTTAGCTCCTCATCATGCTTTTCACCCGACATACACTGCTAACCCCGACCACCCTTTCTTCACTCCTCTGTCTCTAAACCCTCTCCCACTCAAGTTCTCTGCTTTTCAATAAATCTATAAAACCTTCGCCTTTGTCTGGGCACTGCTTTTGGGAGCAGCTAGTTGCTAAACTTTAACACAGAGATTGTTATTCAGAACCACACTATACCTTCACAGTAGGCATTATCATCTCGCAGTGGGCGGAAGCCATCCTTACAAACACAGCAGTCTCCTGCCTCCAGGTTCACACAGTCAGAGTTCTCCATGCAGCCGTTGCCCTCTGAGCAGAAGTCATGACCTGCGGGAGGCAGGGAGGAAAAGGGTGAGACTCAGAGGATAGAAAAGGAGAGGAGTGACAGAGGCATACAGAGGCAGTCGAAAGGTTATATCATAGCTCCACACCTTTTTTTTTTTCCCTCCACAGTATCTTAACTGTGGTGTTTTTACTAGTATATGAGGGCAATACACTCAAATATGCTCTCTACATCTGACTTCACAGAAAACTACGCTGCACTATGAATGAGTAGGTAAAAATTTAAAGACCATACTTATTATTTTACAACTTTCAATTCAATTTTCACATGCACTTTTTAACTGCTGCAATTTATTTTAAAATAAAGGAGATCTTTCTTACAGAAAAGAACAGAAAAACTACCCAACCACCTTGTAGGGAGAATTCATTTGAAAAAAAAAGTGTAAATGGCATGCTGAATGACCTGAAATCAAATGTCAAAATCAAACAGTTAGCATATAAACATGCTCCAAAGGTGTGGAGGTTTCGTGCATTAACAGGTCTGAATTCTTGCATGTTTTCTGAAGCATAAGATCATGCTTCTTCAATACCTCTGCAGACTTTACAGCATCTGCCACTCAAAGCAATCTGCTCCGACTCCGGACAGTTGAGTTCGGGACAAGGCTCACTGGGGACCACTCGATGCATGGTCCTGTCCTGTGAAGAGAGGAGGCAAAATCCTTGTCAGCAACTTCTTAGGTGAACTCTGCCCCCTTCATTTCCTAAGGGCCCAGAGGTAATTATATAGGTAATTATTCATCCATTGTGTTTCCTCTTTCATGGCCCCACTCTCCCTGCTCCCGCTGTGTTCATTATAAGCCAATTACTCATTGGTCAATCACATTTTTTCACCCCAAAAAAACTACCTGTGGAAAGGGAAAGAAGAAGGGGAAAGCACGCTCTTCTTCTCTTGTTATCCTCAGCAATTTACATCAGGATTTATGATGCATCTTTATTACACTAACAGTGAATCAATCTTCTAGATTATCCCTGCATGTGCGTTTAGTCAGAGTGTAAAACCTGATTATGAGGTTCTGTTTCCCTGCATGCCTTTGGCAGGCCAATGTGATGATCTCATCCTTGTACCTCCAGCTGATGCCCTTTTAGATTCCAGATTGCCACAGATAGTTCGACAAAAACAACAGACCTCCTCTGTTAATTCCTAGTGGACAAATGTTTTCCTAAGGATAACCTTAAATCAGGAGGTTAAAAAGGCGTCCTTATAATATGCCATGCACAATATGCCATGCACAGGTAAAGTGCGTGAGCCGAAAAGTCCCCAAAAGTCTTCCCCCAAAAGTCCCCAAACAACTTTCCAAACAAGCCTTGCCATCTACTTCTGGCCACCCACCACCCAAAACTTGCACCCCCAACCCAACCCACCTCCCTCGCAGCCAGCAGGCAGACAGAAGATCAGAGACGTGACAAGCAGCTGTCAGGGGAAGCTTGCAGAAGTCTGCAGCAGTGGGCTGACTGACAGCACTTCTTTGATCTGCCTGTGACTGCCAGTCAGTTAACTGGGACTACAGATGGGCCAGGTGTGGGCAAGCAAGCCAGGCAGCTGTCTGAAACTGCAGATTCTAATGGAGCTTTGCAGAATTCATGGAGGAGCTGGATGATATGATAGAGCTGGGTGATTAAAAACTTCAAATCATTTTTCTGTGATTGATTGGGCCTGCCTGGAATAATGTCATCAAGCGAATTACTCCCAAAAGTGAGCAACCCACCCATCTGGTGCACCAGGCAGACAAAAGCAAATACTTTGAATAATTGGGGAATGAATCTAATTTGGGACCACTGTGGTATCTGATGATTGGTACTGAAGAATAGATGTGGCATTCTCTGACTGACAGGTACACCTCTTTTTTACATTTTGGCCTCCAAATGTAAAATTGAGTAGTGGGATTCAGTCTTCTTTTCTTTTTTTTCTTTTTTTTTTGTAGGACAGCGACAAGACAGATCAATGACATTGAGCTAAAGCGGACAAACTCACAAGATGGGGTATTGTATCCTGCCACAGTGGGTCACACAGCGTAAGTATTTAGTAAGCTGTCATGCAGAGCAATATGGAAATTAGGAGACTTGAAGTGTTTAGGTCCATGAGGTAATGTGGGGTCTCTTTCTAAAAGACGTTCTAAAGAGCCTTCTAAATGAAAGTGGTTGCGTGTGTGTGTGTGTGTGTGTGTGCTGATATGACTTACCCTGCATTCAAACAGCAGGCACCTGCCAGCAGAGTCACGTACAGCTTTCTGATCTCCTTCCACCAGTTCTCTTCCACCAAATAAGCACACAGCTGTTAGCAGACACATAAATGCACACAAATAAATAATTAAATAAATAAATGGCACAATGAACAAACATTAAACAAATATGCATATAAAAAAACACTGTGCTTTTTAAAATCTGCGTTGGTTTATCATCTGCACAGGATAATAACCCTACATCTCCCTTTTTTAAATGGCTGTGACCTATTTTTAATTAATTAATGCAGGTCCAAAAAATGTGCTGGTGTAAGACATTTAGACAATATTTAATGATCACCAAAGAGTAGCAGAAATGTTAGCTGAACTGTGTGAAAGCCGTAGAATTACATGTGAGTAAAAAAATACAAATGAAGAATGCAACAAAGCGCTTGCAGTTGCCGGGTTTGGAGATGGAAGGATGCGAACAATGACACCTTTCATTTCCAAACAGATAACAGCTCAGTACTTATGATGCTTGAGTTTGAACAGCTGTTGAATACATTTTCATTATTTATTTTTTTTATTTTTTTGCATATAAGTATTCAGATTCTATTGATAAGGTAGAGCAGCTAGGCTCATGCTACATGCAGATCAATGAAATCCATAGAGAGCAAAGCAGGGACGGCACTTTCTTATATGGTGTTATTGTAATCTATTGTAGTTAAAACAAAAACAATTTTTATTAGTTTTTTAAAAATGTATCTGCATTTGTAAAGAAGGACCACATAATAACACAGTCTTTGCCTGGATATCCACTGGACATGGTCCCTTCAAAAAAATATTATCCATAGGTTAAGCCAGCACAAAAGCCTTCTGGTTTCTCAGATTGGCCCTTAATAAGTTAATAATGTCTTCAGCTACCAATCAGATACAAAGAAAAACAAGATGGCCATAATTCATTTTGAATTCATAACCTCATTAATTGGAAAATAATGACTTTCTATTTGAATTTTCTTTATTGTTCTTTCTTTTCAAATTAATTCATCGGTAAAACCTTAGATCGAACCTAATGATCAAAACTGTCTCTTCATATATACACTGATAAAAAAATAAATAAATAAAGGGACACACTGAAAGCAACACTCAATACGAAAAAAATCATGCTGTATACATGAGTCATATGGACTGGGTAATGTGTTTGGAAGGACAGGATGCCACATCACTTGATGGAAATGAAAATCATCAACCTACAGAGGGCTGAATTCAAAGATACTCCAAAAATCAAATTGAAAAAATGATGCAGCAGGCTAGTCCATTTTGCTGAAATTTCAACCCAGAATAACTCAGAATAGTATTGAGTGATTCGTGTGGCCCCTAAGTGCATGTGTGTCTTCTATGTCTGACAATGTTCATCCTCCAGGAACTCCTTGCATATCCTCAGCACATGAGGCCGGGTATTGTTGTGCACCAGGAACGTCTGACATTGGTCCAAGGATGTTGTGCTGATACTAATGGTGGTCAGCCTGCCTAGCAAAGGTCTGTGCATACTTCCATGGATATGCCTCCCCAGATCATTATGGACCCACCAGGAAACCAGTCATGCTGAACCGTATTACAGGGAGCATAATGTTCTCCATGGCTTCTCCAGAACGTTTCATTTCTGGCACGTGTTCATCTGTGAAAAGCACTGAGCGCCAGTAGTGGACCTGCAAATTCTGATATTCTATGTCAAATGCCAATTAGACTCCATCATGCCAAGCAGCAAGCACAGGGCCCGCTAGTGGACGTTGGGCACTCAGGCCACACTCATGAAGTCAGTTTCTGATTGTTTGGTCAGAGACATTCACACAGTGTGCTGCTGGAGCTCATTTTGTAGCTCTGGCGGTGCTCATCCTGTTCCTGCAGATACCAGTCCAGCTAATGGTTTAAGGATCTTTTACGGCCCTGTCCAGCTCTCCTCGAGTAACTACCCATCCCCTGAAATCTACTCCATGCTCTTGTAACTCTGCCGGGAGACACAGCAAACCTTCTGGTAATGGCACGTATTAATGTGTAATTGAATTTGTAGGATCCAGAACTGCAAAAACTAGCAAAAGCAACAGAGTGGCAGCTAACAGTAAACCCATTCCTGTTTTGTAAGTTGTCTAACTGTTGTACCTCTGGTGCACCTCTTATTAATTTAATTAACACCAAAGCAGCTGAAACTAATTAATAACGCCCCCCCCCCCCTCCCACACACACACCCTACTGCTACTTAACTAGCCAGTTTAATATCCCAGAGGTTTAACTGACCTGATGCTATACTCTGATGAAAAGGTGTTCTTTTAATGTTTTGAGCAGTGTATATATTCTCTGACATCATACAAATGATTTAGTATGATGTGGGAAAATCATACTGGCAGAGCAGAAAGATTCAAATATTTTGAAAAGAGGTCAGAGTGACATGTAAGAAAATTATCTCAAACAGAAATTGCACAAGCCCTGAGCTCATTTCTACTTGGTTTATATCCAGACAAACAAAATTACTTCAAAAAAAGGAAGCAAACATTTTGACCCTTGTTTTTTAAATGCCACAAAGCTAACAGCATTGTTTTAGAAAATGACCAAATGTTACAAACTAAAAAAGACAAATGATGTGAGAGCTTCCATTTGAAATAATAAGTTAAAGGGAAAGTAAGGAGTGTTAGAAATTGTTTAGGGGACCTTTCTTGAAATTCGTAGATGATGTGGATCTAACAGGAAGTTGATCTGAATTGCTGTTGTTTGTAAAGAATAGAGGCTCTTGTTCAGATTGTGAGGTTTTTTCTTGTTTCATCTGAAAAAGATTTGACTCATACTGTTCTCTTTTTGTAACTGCTGAACCCAAATCTGTGCGTCTCCGCTCAGCTGTGACCGCAAACACTAGTTAGATGTCAAGAGTTATTTAACAGTGCTGTTTAACGTGCATCACACACTCTGTCCTTATTATTTACACTTTTTTTGTGAGGCCTTTTTTTTAAAGCCCTCAGGTGAATACAGTTGAACCAAATCAAGCGTGTCAAACTCAATTAAGTAACAACAGAAGAAGTGATGGCATAATTAATATGCAGAGGGAGAAAGCACTCCTGAGTGAGGCACTGAGGAGAAGCTATTTCATGTAACTGGGGGTTCTTGGGGTGGTGGAGGTTAAAATAATCACATGGGCAGAAAGCGTGTGTTTGATGAGCAGTTGGGGTCAGACAGATCTAGTCTGATACAAGGGGGAGAAATGATTGACACTGGAGGTCAGGCCCTATCACAAAGCAGCGTATCATAAAAGCGAAGGACTTCTGAAACAGCCATTTGGCGCTCTACTTGACAGACCCGGCGCTGTGAGATAAGCCTTTAATTTGGAGAGCAAATCATGTCTTTGTAGCAAGGAAACTTGCGGTACACTTCTCTCCAAAGCGAGAGCACGTGTAATTAGCTGTGTGTTTGTCTACCTCATTGACACAAGGGAGAATAGGGATATTGAGTTTAAGGGCATTACTTGCTACGTGTTTGTATTTGGGTAACACGGCAGCAGATTTACAGTCCCGCTTAAAGCCCCTGCGTATCGGCCTAGGCGTATGGTTCCGTGGAAAAAGATGCTGACACGAGATGATTAGCATCCCAGACTAATTGTCTCTTCCTGATAGAGAGTAAATCTTGTCTATTATTTGCTTTTGCAGCATTTTCACTGTGTCATTCGCTTACAAGCAAAGCAGGAAGAGGGATGGCAGAAGTGCGTGGGTGCTTGTGATGAAGAAGCTCTCAAATGAAGTCAGCCTGCACAAGACGTGGAGTCAAATCTGCTAAGAAATACTATACACACGCACAAAGTCTGGTACATTTTTCTATCGCTCATATGGTGTGTAACCTTCAACACATCTCAGGTGAGAACACCAGTTATTGAAAACACTCAGACGTACGGTAATAAATTCCTTTGCTTAATGCATGTGCTAGATTGTGTTCTATAAGTTGGCGGGCAGTTCTTTTTGCCTCTCAAAAGAAAATATATCACATCTGTTAAAGTTTCATTTGGGATACTATCAGCAGAATGTAAAAAAAAAAAGATAATACGATAATACCCACTGAAATCCATTTTTATTGAGAGGGGAATTGAGAGAATATGAGATGCAGAGTGCTGCGGTGAAGAGGCTAATAAGAGTTCATTGCTTAGGTCAAAGTCTTTCGGAAAAAAGAAAAAAAAACAGACCCTCTATGTAGCAATGTGATGAAATGGAATTATTTATCCAGCTAGAACATATCAGTGTTCAAAAGTTAATAAATGGACATTTATGGAGACACTATTGCCAGTGTGATTATGAGCATCGTTTTAGACCCTTCACATTCCCTTCCTCTTCACTTTTCTCACAGCCTCAACATGCCATGCCATAAATAGGAACTAGTTTACATCACATGCAGCGATCCCAGATTTACTGGCTCATGTCTGTGTGACTGGTGGCCATCTGTGTTTTGAAAGCCAGCTAGTGAATAATTGATTGGTCCATGTATATGCAAAAAGGATGGACTCATCTCAAGAGACATGTTAGGAGGTAGCTTAGCAACACAGCAGAGCCCTGGTCAATTGTCAGGCAGCCCTTGTGGAGGCGTTATATGTGCTCTAAATCTGGTGATGGAGGTTGTTTTGCTGTTATGTGTGCGCGTTTGTGCGCAATTGTGTCTATGATTGTATGAGTGTAGGAGGGTGCTGAGGTTAAGGGTACTTCACTCACGCTGGCACTCCTTGCAGCAGGCACCCTTTACGTAGGCAGGCGCTGTGCCCGCCGGGCACTGAGGGGGAGGGCAGGAGATGGCCTCACATTGCACCGTGCCATTCTGGTAGAGAGAAACACAACACTTAGTTTAAAGAGTGACTAGTAGAACTCAAGTGACACTGGGCGTTTGGTGCTTGAACTGATACATATTACTTCAGTATCAACAATTCTAAAAATCTGACTATATTTATATTGATTTTCTTTTTTGGAAATAATCGCCTAAATTGGGCAAATACTACATTTTGAACAAGATATATAATAATTAGGATTTAACATTAAAAAATAAGACTGGAAAAACTGAAAAACAACTAATATCGGGTTTTACCGATACCCACAATGATATTTGGTGATTTAAAAAATCTGATATGTCGGCCAATATTGTTTTTTCTTTCAAACGCAAATAGATTTCCCCAATAATTGTCCTCATTAACATAATATAACAATGCTAATTAAATATAATCTTTACTTGGAATACTCGAGAACTCCTGGCAGTACTGTTTGGTGGTAATTGGTGGGGTACTGCAGGAAAGTTACAGAGCGCCCTCTGGTGGGCAATCTATGCAGTGTCGACACTCATAAAATAGTTGAAGGGTGTTTCTCACATCTCTTCCTTTTTAATTTATGTACTGGCTTTTATAAATGATGATGAAACAGCTAATATCAAAGGCTGATATTGGCTAATAACATTGTTTCTGGACTTCAAACATACATTGGAATTTCTGTCAGCCATTTTTAAATCCTTACTGTCCAACATACAATTGAAGCTAAACACAGTGGTCCATCAATAAATTATATTTTTATGAAGCTAGTATTTGTTGATTTTTTGGTAATTATGAACTACTACATTATGTTGATGTTTCTATTATATTGTTCACCCCATTTGTATAATTGGCATAGGCTAAATGCATGCAAGGCTGCTATTGAAATTAATGCATTTTAGACTATAATTATGCCATTATAAATACATTATGAATCACAGGATGCACAGATGTTTGCAGCTTACTCAACCCCCCAAATCCTATGTTGCATCTTCTAAATATTCAGAGGGTTCTGGCCAAGCCGAGGACTATGAATACTGTGCTGCGAATCCACTAAACTAAAGATTTCTACAGTAATCTGCATATCTAACATATTTCAATACTATCTCCTTTTCTCCGGCTGTTACTGTAATTAACATAGTTTCCACGGATGAAAGCTCTGTGACAGCAACATTTATGAACCTGATCCACATAATTGATAACATCTTAATGCATGACCTTTGAATTTTAAAGGTCACAGCTAATTACCACACATAAGGTAAGAACATATCCCATTTAATGCCTTAATTGCAGCCCAGGAGTGGCAAAACATCTATCCCGACGAATGAAGCGATTTCATTGGATGAGTGGGTAGAACAAATCCCTGATGATAATTATCATCTGTCAAGTGCAATTAGGTGCGGTGCACTGAGAGATATGTGATTTCCTATCTTTTGCATGTTGGGCAGTGGTGCGCAAAGTCATCTCATTGGCTGGTTGGAGCAGTTCAGTAGCAGTGAATGAGTTTCATGTTCCGAAGCTGAGTAGACTGAAAGCCAGTGAAATCTGTTTGTCGATGTAGTACAAGCACAAGATCTCCAGCCGCTTATAATTCTTCTTTTGGCAATTATTCACACTTTGTGCAGCACAAAGTAGACCCTTGAGAGAATAGCGTATTATTAAGCACTGCTGTTGATGCGTCTAATCCTGAGTACTGTGGAGGTTTTTAATACAGTATCTTTTCTTGGGTAACTAGGGCAACCCTCAAGCTAGTGCATGAAAATAATGATACTACAAGCTGTCAACAACGGTGCCCCTGCACTTTGCACCTCTACCTCACCCAAAGCCCTATCTTCACACACTTGATCAACAGGGGTTCAAGACAAAAAGGCAGCTTACAATAAGAGCAGAGAATGTATGTCTACACACAGACGCTTGCACACACAGTCGCACATCAACTGAGGCATGCACACGATACAATAAATACAACAATGCATGATTAAAAATGCATGTTGTCAGACACAAATGCATATCCCATTCATACAAATGCCCGCACACATTCATATCTCGCTCACATGCCTGCAAACATATAATCACACACAGCGAGACAAGTACATAATTTCAGACCCAGTATGTTCAAATGCACACAATCACAAAACCGAATGTCCCCTCCCCTTTCTTTTTAATGGTCAGACACACACACACTAGCATGCACGCAGAAGCAGTCGAGCACCCTTGTGAGAAGCCCCACCGTGCATGTGCAATTCCTGCAGCCATCTGTCCAGCTTTCATCCTCCCTGTAGACGACCCCCTTGACGCTGCAGGTTCTCTCACAATAGCAGCCATCCAGCCCATTCATCTTCTCCTCCGCCCTGGACAGCTGCACCACCAACACCCCCCCCCCCCCCCCCCCCCCCCAACACACCCGAAAGACAAAAACCAAGTAGAAAAGAAGACATGAGTCAGCCTCATTCTGTCTATATTCACATGAAAAAAGGAGCTTCAAAAGCAAACCAGTAGCATCACAAAACTCATACTATTAACACCTCATACACTCTCAGTCTCTCCATCAGAAGAGACAAGAGTTCATTAATAGGCAGAGCCAAATGTTAATACGGCTCTGAATGCCTGTTGCAGTGAATGTTAATAACAGAACCGTACTGACAAGGGGATATATTTTACTCATTTAATTCAAAGGAGCAATTACCGTTCCTCTCTCTGTTTTGGATTAAATGTCAAATCAGCACAAATAACATACACATTACATTACCTTGCTGGATGTTTTTGCAAGTATATCCTGTAGCTCCATGATTTTCTGCACTAGTCCATGGAAATCATTGCAGGTTGGACATGCTGACATACAAGGAACAATACAAAAGTAACTTAGGTACGTGCAATAACGTGGTCATCATTTCTAAAAATCTATGTTAACTGCATCATAACTATAGCAGATAAAAACCTGTCTAACCATATAACAGTTTTTAAACACGTTTAATAGTAGAAACAGTTCAGTAGTTTAACAGTAATAGTTAATAATTAATAATAACATTAATAATACTTGCTAATGTTTTTTTCTTTGAAGGAGGAAATTTCACTTGTTATTTTATATTACAAAAAAATGTCCTCTCTGTAAAAGGGTGTAATTTACTGGAAAACGCATTAAGCAAACTTTTTGAGGGACAGGAACATATAATCCATGTGAAAAATCATTTTAAAGCATGAGGTGTGGGTGTGTGGTTTTCACTCTCTGCAAAAATAGTTTTTGTCAGCAGAAACTCTAACAATGAGATAGGTAAAACAGCCACCTGGAATATAAAAAAGGTTCCTAGTGAAAACACATCATCATAGCGCACAATAAAACATTTCACTGTACAACCAGTGATTGAATGGGGAAAAAAACATTGCATCAGAACATTTCTAAATCAAATAGTCTCACAGATTGCCACTTAAAAGTAATGTGAAACCGATTTCTGAAATATGCCTGATACAGTTTATTTCATCTAGCATATTTTCTCAGATAAAATTTCACAGCTTTTTGCACTGATATAAACAGCTGGTTTCTTTGTCCTCGCAAAACTGAATAAAACTGAACCATCATCAAAATCGTGGCAACAATGAGGATAACGATCACACAAGAAAACCCACTTTTTGCTGATTGACTAACTGCAAAACACCCCACAACTGTTAAACGCCTTAGCGCTACTCAGGATTTAAAAATACTACTAATAATAAATAATAATATCAAATAAATACAAAATGTACGTTTTATCTATACTGTGATCTAAAAGTGGGGTTGCAGGTAAATAAGTTAAAATCGGTGTAAACTAAGTTTGAGGGTTATTCAGAATCAACAGTAATGGGATTACTGCACTCACTTCTGTTAAGGTCTGGACACTGTGAGATGTAACCCTGTGGCATCACCAGGATCTCCACGTCCTGCATCACTCCCTACATACACAGACATAACAACCTTTTGATCATAGGGAGTAACACCTCATGCTAAAAAGAAGAAAAATATAGAAGAAACATCAAGCAGGTGTAGTAAATACATGAGGACTTTGAGAGTTGGGAGTGTGGGTAGGGTGGTAATATTTCTCTAAGTTGTCTAACTAATTAATGTTTGAGATAATGTGGGACCCAAGCATATGTATCCTCACAAAAATAAACAGGTAGAATTGTGTTTT
Organism: Rhamphochromis longiceps; assembly: GCF_057381845.1. NCBI lineage: Eukaryota > Metazoa > Chordata > Actinopteri > Cichliformes > Cichlidae > Rhamphochromis > Rhamphochromis longiceps. The sequence continues at coordinate 18,375,680 of NC_140563.1, forward strand.
TCACTGTGAAGTATGACAGACAGGTTGTTGGGTGATTGTTGGATAATATGTGTCCCAGACTGTCGCTCTGATCAATCATCTCATATCTGCAAACCTACAGGAGGTTAATTATGTGGCCAATTTAGCTGGAACGTGGATTTTTTTTTTCCAATCTCCTCTGATAAGCATAAACAGGAGATAGAGATTCAATCATTTCACAAGTCCAAATTGTCCTACGTCCGAATCCCAAACACATACCTGTGTTCAGACACTCTGTTGCCATAGTAACCAGGTCCATTTCACTCCATGGGTGCATTTATTACCTTTACAGAAGTGGAACAGTGCAACTTAGGAGAAATTGTTTTTTTAAATTGTCTCGCCACTTCAATTTGCCAACCATAAATGTAAAATCCTGGGGAAATTATTTGCTGATTTTTCACGGTAACGTGCAGAAATGGCAGAAGATAGGAGCTGTGTCGATCAAATTTGAAATAACACTATTTACTTACCGGCACAGTATAAATTCTGCAAAATACAACTGCTACAAACCATAAACAGAAACTGTGTTATAATGTGTATTGCATATTACTTGCACATTATTGTTTTGTTTAAACTAAGATGCCAAATTACAGTTATTTGCTTGCATCGCTGAATAGGAAATTTTGAGTGGTTAAATATTGTTGTGTTTGTGTGAAAGAAGGGAGCTATTATTTAATAACTGTGCCCAACAATATTTTAGAAAGTAAAGAGGGATTTTTTTAATGGGCAGTGAGAAAATACTTAATATTAACACATAGAAAAAATTAATCCAGTTTTTGATCTGCAAAAATTAGATACCCTACCAGGCCAAGAAAAAAGTGAACTACTGAATAACTTCAGTTACTAGATAAGACATTTAGTTATCTATAGTGTCTGAATGTAAAAAAACAAACAAACAAACTTCTTGAGTAAAGAAGCAACAGTGCATGTGCTCTGTCTAAAGTCTTAATGATGATTTTCTCATTTTTAGCTAACACATACAGATATTGACCATTTCTCTATGTGTGTGGGCGTGCATGTGTCCTAATGAAGTAGTGTTTAAAAAAGACGAAAGAAAAAGAAAAAAAGGAGATGTCTTCCCAGCAACTAATCAAGGATTCACAGAGTGGCGAGGAAAGATGCTGCTGTGTGACAAGATTAGTGGGTGACCTCCAGAGCTTCTTTCATCAACCAATTAACACAGAGGAAATTCAAATGCCAGGACATAGTGTATAAAGCATTAACAGGTACACATACACACAGCCATCACCGCACCATCAAACACAGACCTAGTCACCAGCAGATTGATTAAAGTAGTTAAAATTGCTAGTAAGCTGACATTTTGCCCCAGCAAGTCTCCCCAGGTGGGAAATTTGGGAGTGCGGTCTAGTCTGAAAGAGGCGATATAAGTCTCTCTGTCTGAAAAACAATACTATAGACTAAGCTTAATGAGCATAGTCCAGAGGCTATTTAATGATTTCTCCCAAATAAGCATGGTGGGGGTTGCTGAGATAATTGCACTGGGCTTAGCTGCAGACTAAGGCACAGGGAACAAACAGTGACAAAAAAATGTCAATTCCTAGGGTAGGCAGAGCAGCCCTCAAATTAAAATGGTAAGCCTTGAGAAATGCATGCAATTAAATCCAACAGCTATAATAAATAAAAACAAACAAGCCAAACAAAGAGGGAAAGGATACAGTATAAACCAAGACTGAGTACGGGGTGAAAAGATGGTGCCGCAGCTGAAATGAATTACTTGTTTGTGCTATTCTGAATCATTTATGGCTTAGTAATGACAGATCAGGAGAGGCATCAGCATGCATATATTCTGGAAAAGAGGTTTTTATTGCAGCATTAACCTTGAAGAAGCCATGAGCAGCGTTTCTCTGTCCGAGCCAAAAGGAAGTATCCTCGGGTATGTCCATGTAGGGAGGTTCCACCACCCGCTCATAGATCCTGAAAAAACATGATCATAAATTGGTCAACGGCTAAAATCACAAAAAAGTCAGTTATGCTACCTGTTTGGCTCATGTGATGAAAAGATGCCCCCCCCCCCCACCCACACTGCAGGTCCTGCCCTTTTAAATCCTTCTGTTAACTCTTTCCCTATGCAGGGTATAGATAGCCACATGCTTTCTTGGATGCACATGGCGTTGCCGTCTGTTCTCTTATCGTGCCAAGAAGGATCATCACACGCAAACAGTGACTCCCATGTCATAGTGAGCAGCAGAGGCATGTAAAAACGCCGGTTTCCTCAAGGTGAGTTCAACCTGCGCCGGACCCATGAGACATATGGCCGATGTCGATACATGCATGCCAGAGTCAGCAAGTGAACACGGTCCATACACAACGCAGCATGTCATGGCCTAAAAACACAAACCATAGTTTAAAGCGCCGTATTGTTACCTAACAGGTTTTGGTTTCACTATTGTCTTTCAGTGAGTTTCTGCTTTTGGAGAGATATTACACATTGTATTTTTCCATGCAAAGACACAGACAAAAAAACCCTGAAAGATGATCCAGAATAGATTTGATCACTTAGTTTAAAGTAATTTAAAGTCCTATTTAAATTAAAGCACCACATGCTAATTCAGTATGAGAAATCTCTTTTTTCCCCAAATTTAAAATCGGTATCTCTCTAAGCCTGGAGTCATTGCAATAATTTTTACATGATTTAACATAGCAGTATCTATTGCCGTGTGAGTTGGAGGCTTACAAATGCAACTCATTGCAGAAACTCAGAAAACAGATTTTATGTGAATTAATTATATTATGGCAGATCAGGTCATTCAGATAATGAAGGTCCTTGCGCGGTATGTTGCATGAGATTAGTACATGCAAAGTTTGAAGCTGATACACAAGCGACATTTAAATCTGTATTTTTCCTTTTAAAAGCGAAGACTCTCAATCCAGGATCTTACCTGTTACAGTCCACATGTAGTATGACGTGAGATGCGCTGACGGCGACAGAGACCTTGTGCCACTGGTCGTCAGCCAGGCTGTAAGGGAACACCTCCGTGTGATCCTGCTGCCCTTTGGTGCGATAATGAAGGCGTACTTCACTCCGTTGGCCGCTGCTCTCGAGTTCCAGGAACCTGCAACACAATAGTTCCAGCAACTTAAGTAAAAACCATGGTAAGTTCTGTGACACCTTCCTGCGTCTTACAGTGTTGCAAAGTCGTGTTGCTTAAAAAAATGTATTTGTCACACAAAGAAATGCAAAACTGTCTGAACTCCTCTATTAAGAATTTGATCACATTAAAGGCTAAACATAGGGGTGCTGTATTGCTGTCTAATGCAACATCAGCAGCACACAGCAATGGCCCGCATGCAGCGATTCAACTCTTTACGTTAGAGCATTAGTATTCCAGGAGAATCCTCTTCTCCACACCACCGAGATTCACCCAGCACAGCGACACTAATGGAAAGAGCTGCCGATACACACTCATCACCTCAGCGTTTTAAAGACAGACTTATTTGAACAAGAGTCATTTTCAAGAAACATTATTCAAAAGAAAAATAGACAGTGTAGCAATGGAATTGATTTATCTGCAAACCACATCTAATAGATTTACTCTCCCCTAGCCGTGCATGCACATTCATCTTGACTCCATAAACACGCTAGCTAACACTTTGGATGCTGAATTATTTCTGCCATGTTTTAAATGAAACCATGCAGTGCTGCTTTGTTGCATATGAATGGCTGGGAAGGCTAATCATCAGTGGGAGAAAGTCATTAACATCCCTGTGAGCTCTCTTCTCAGGACCGACTTTAATGTACAGACTGTTCAATCAACGCATTATGTGGAATTTAGATTGCTGTTCTGATCATCCAACGGCTCAGCTACCACAAAGTAATGGAAAACATTAGCATGCTAACTGCAGATAGTGTCTCATCAGTTTTCGATTCACAATTACAGACTCGACGCTTGCATCGTTGATACTCTGGCATACAGGGTGATTTTCTTTGTTTATTTGACTAGTGTGTAAAACATCTAAATGCTTATCAAATACAAATATCCAGTCTGCTCATATGACAGAACAGAGAGTTACTAAATTTAGAGCGAAACTGCAATCATTGGGCAGGGAGATTTATTCTGACAGGCTTCACTGTACTAAATGAGCTATACTTTAGTTTCCCAGTGATACACATGAATCACTGAACTTTCTTAAAATGTATTTTATTTAGTGTATTCCATTCATGTATCTGCAAATAAATCCAAAATTAGCTAATGCTCCACTTTACCTGTGTACGACAAAAGCCGTTTTACACACGTGGTGAAACGAGAAGTGATCTTACCTGTGTTCAGAATGATGGATGGAGAGGATCACCCCAGAGTTCAGGTGATCCTGTTTGAGGGTCACCAACACAGTAAACTCATTCTTGCCTCTTAGCTTCTGGACCATTTGCTCTGAGACCTCCATGGGAGCTTTTACTTCCCTGGAGGACCCTGGATTAAAGACAGGGATTAGAAGAAATTATTAATACCATCAATAAATACGTCCTCAGAAAGACTGTCTATTCATCTGACCAAAACATCCCCACTGGGAAAATAAACTCCAGAACTAACAATGTGTCTTTAGCTAGAGCTGGATCAAGAGACCCTGAGTCTTTATGGGGTTTCCCATAAGTTTTTCTTTTTCACTCACTGCGTTTCACTCTTTGTGCTTACTTACTTACGTACTTTGCATTTAATCATTAATTATTATTAATTACTGGCTTTCTTCCATACTTTGTTTCCTGTTATGTCTCCCTCTTCCCTTCTCTCCCAAACCAGTCACCACAGATGGAAGAAACATGAGGAATCTTCTCATTAAAAAGGGAGTTGCTGTTGTGCTTTGGTTCTATATAAATAAAAATTAAATGAGTTATCTATTCTTTTTCAGCTCCTTTAACGATGTATGAAAAACAGAAGTTCTGGTTGAAACAGTGAATCGACACAACTTTTCCTTTTCCTTTTGTTGTTAACTCTATTGCCACTATTGATATATAATATTAACAATTTAGTAAGAATAACAAATTAGTCGATGTGAAAGTTATGAGTAAAATGTGCTCTAGTGAATCTGCTGTATTGTGGAAAACTAGACAACATTCTGCTGGGATTTTATAAATATTTCATGTAGTGACATAAGACAAGCCTGATAAATTTTAATTCATGAAATAAAAATCAGCACTAAACATTCAGAGCATACTTACTGGCACAAATTACAGTTTATTTATTAAAGTGAGAGCAAAATGCTAAAGAACAACAAAAAAGTGCCAAGCTTAAAAGCTTTATTAAGCTGCAAGTCAAATACTTCCCAAATAAAACCTTTGACATTTACTGCATTCATTTGGAAAACAGCTTGAGTACTGTTTTTGGTCCAAGAATTGTTCATATATATAGTTTATTGTAAACTCATGGCTTCCTAATAAAGGCCAGCTGCTGTAAATCTCACCTCAAGCAAAACTTCTGAAGTTGTCCGCCTGCAACAACCCTTTGCTGCCAAATACTGTACCAGCTGGACAGTGATGACCACCTCTGTCTAATATGCTGTTTGTCCTTTGTATTGTAGGATAATTGACCCACATAAACACAAAGAGACCTGAGAATGCTGTGTGGTATCTGATACAAACATTTTTTAGCTCCAGCATCTTCAAAGAGTTGTGAATTACATCAAAGTTGATCCCGCACATCCTGTGTTTTGTCAGAAACACTCATCTCATCAAGTCTTCAAAATGGGACTTCAGAAAACAGTGGGTAATGTCACGGTAGCTACATCCATTTTTTAAACTGTCTTCGACAGCTATTCACCGCTTCTAGTCAAAGGCGCGCCACAAGCCCTGTCATTTTGGAGTTGCTCTAACCTAGTCATCTACCATAATGATTTGGCCCTTGTTGTTCTGGCCTTTACACCCACCTACAACACTAAGGCTGTATCAGTGGATGATGATAAACAACAGTCAGAGTGCGTGACAACAGCTTGCCAATCAAGGTGTTCTTTTTTTTTTCCTTTTGACTTGTTTTCCTGTGTGAACACACAAGTTCACGTTCCCACATTTGCTCTCTTTCAAATTACCGTTGTGAACCACTCTCATCTCAAAATAAGCGAAAACAGAAGAGGAACATTTCTATTTCTAAAATTGGAGCTTAATGTAGCCGTGTGTTTGCAGAGATGCTAGTTTATCTCGTGTCTTTAACCTTATTTATGTCACCAGGTGTTGTGTGAGTTTCTGGTAAAAGACCCTGCTGTGTGTGAGGTGAGCACAGCCAGAGCAGGAAGAGATAGGTGAGCCACCTTTATGCATCAAACAGACTGATCAAGTTAGCAGAGCTATGATAAAAAGAACTATAATCCTAAAGCAAACTTAAGTGTAAATCATTTATGGCTGTGTGTGAACGTCTCTCTCCAGCTGGTTCTTTCTCTTTATGCTGGAAATGGGGCATAACCTCTTCTCTGTCTTTGTCTCTCTGGCCAGCAGTTACAGTGCAGCTGTATGTCTGGACCACATACTATGCACAATGTACAGCAGATTCCTCAATCTTAATGGTTGCATGGCAGCTATGGTATTGGTTATTGGCATAAGATAATTAGACTATGGAGAAAACTGCTCAACCCTAATGTTTACTATAACTTAACTGCTGCTAATATATCTTAGAAAATAACAAGTGCTCTTGCTAAAAAAGATCAACATTATTCATCATCTGTCATCATTTGCCAAAGGGGATAATGATTTCTCTCACTGGTGCAGGCTAACTTAAAAATCAGGTCAAGTTACTTACTCCTAGGTGTAGTATTGGAATAGCCGTATTAAGCTGAGGACTAGAGGAAAAATAAGTAATACGGGTGCTGGTGTGGATGGGAGGGTATTTTCTGTGTGTAGTTAGCTGGTAAACTCCTGTTCCACCAGCGTGCCCCCTTTCCCTCCCCACCAAGTCTACACAGACGTCTATGTTACTTTAATGGAAGCATCAATAAAAGATGACGTTTCTCAGAAGCAATCACATCAAAGAGCTCACTTCCAGCTACGGGATGCATGCACGATGCCCTGGCACACTTAAGCGCTCCAGGAAGCTAGCATGGTGGCTTTTCCTCAGTGTATTAGCATTACTTCCAGCTGGTGGGAGTAGCCAATTAACACAATGCAATGTGAAACTTCAAGAAACGCTGTGATGAAGACTGAATACGCATACTCATCACTTACATAAGACACAATGACAGCATGCTTTAAAAAAAAGGCCTGTTTCGATTCAGTTGCGGTACTTGCAGTGTACACTTATAGTGCAACCATTAGCTTTTTTTTTTCTTCTGATGCAGGCTTTTAAGCCCATTAGGTGCATATTTTGAGTCATTTCTCTTTAAACAAAAGCGTACACTAGATTTGTCTCACACCAAAGGAAATGCAGAGGGCAGGGATTCATGCATTTTGCATCACCAGTGGAGTATCATCCCAGTGACATTGGCCGGGGTGGGACAGATGGCCCAATGACTGCAACAGGGTTTCTGCTGAGCAATAATCTGCTGCTATCAACAGATCCTACTTAGTAACCAATTCCAAATGGCACTGCTGACAATAATCTCAGAATGAGTTTGTTTTCATCAAATTATTAAATGGTAATTTAATCTGTAGTCAGATTTAATTGCTTTTATTAAGAAAAGTGATATATTTATTGTCATGGTCTCCTGCCCGGCTACATGTGTTGTTTGGTTTTCTCTCTCTCTCTCTCTCTGCCTGGGCGGAGCTCACTGTGGGCTCCCGCCCTTGGCCCACACACCTGACAACAATCAGCTGTCATCACCTAGGAGCACTATTTGAGGCTGGAACACAGATCCTCTCGTCGCTGGATGATTGTACTACAGACGTTAGTGATTCTCCCAGCACCTGTGAACCTGTGTGTTGTGAGTGACTTCCCTCTCTTCTGCTACAGAGACTTTCCTCCCCGGACCTGTGACCTCCCTGCCGTGTGAACGTGTGTAAGTTTGGGCAAGAAGACGTGAGCGAGTGTGAGAGCGCTTCCCCGTGATTCCCTGGAGTTTGGATTTCCCTTCACTGTATATATCGTGCACTAGTGCTGTAAATAAACTGTTTTTGGAGACGTCTAACCGCTCTGCGCTTGAGTTCCTACTACCAGATTGTGACATTTATAGTCTTTGATATTATGCACCGGTCAATCTACTGCCATGCCATGAGTTGAACAGAAAGTAAAAATGACATCTCAATCATGAGCAAAATAAGCACAGCAGGAGCATCTGTCAGGGCGGGGCCCAGGGTTGATGAGGCAGGGGGGATGGTAAGGATCAAGGAACCTCTACTACTTGTCTGCTCTACAACTTGGCAGCTATGAGCCATTGGCTATATGTGGACAACTCTCATCACCCATCTTATTACTTTAAGAGAAGGGGCATCTTTATATGGGTCTTTAAGGGCTTGTCGAGTAGAGGCTACGTTGGCATGGAGCAAAAAGATCTGTCTACACTGAATGAATTCAATCCAGCAAAGATTAAGTTAGCATATGTATTAGGAGCATCTCTGCATTCCTTTAAACATATACGTGAAAAACGAGTAGATGAGTTTGTGCTGCGATGAGTAGGACAACTTTCCCGTGTGCCAAATCAATAAGGCCCTGCTGAGGGGGGCCTTTGGTCAATTATATATTGGCAAGTGCCTGGATGGGACAGCCACCTGCTCCTAATGACCACTCTGATGTGAGCTACCGACACAAAATAGCTTGAAAATGATGACACGGTGCATAAAATTCTAATCAGCGTATTTTCGGTGCAATAACACATCTCACGTCATCTGTTGTCGATGTTTACAGGCTATAAGGAGCAGCTGATAGTGAAGAAGCTGCTTTTGAGACACACAGAGTTTTATCAGCTGACTAAAGATCTCCAAAAGCCTCAGGCTCAATAGCATCCCTCGGAAGCGCAGCTTAGGGCTACAGCCTAATCTTATCTCCTGGGTACATTCTGCTTTATTAGTTATACTCAGGCCACGATTTCCATCCCTCAGCGTCACGTCTAATCTTTAACTGTCTAACGGTCTTATTTTGTCTGACCCATGGTACACAAGCCGAGCACTCCCATTCACCCATCCACCCCCACCCACACCCACGCACTCTATTCTCATAGAAAAATATTGGCAGAACCGCACCAATCATCAGCTAACACATTTAGCATTTCGAACAGGTGCCCCCACAGCACAGCGTGAGAGGCCAGATACGCCCAGCTTTGCCACAATCCTTTTCTCACACACTGCTTTCATGTCGACCTGCGCTCACAGAATGGGAGTTTTTCTAGTGAACAGACGCCGAGTTTCTGTCTTCCCACCACGCAAAAGGCATTGGTTAGCGATTTATAAATTTCTCGGAGTGAAATTGCTACTAAAAGCACCATCGCTGATATTAAGTATGAAGATTTCAGCCTCGTTTTTATGCGAATAATGAAGAGTTTCGTTCTCCGGTCTCTAGTGGATTGCCAGAACAAAATAACACCTCCTACATCTTTTGCAACAACTCTTCAACAACAGTTTCCAAATAAGCGATGTTCCTATCAGTTAAGAGGGACTGAGCCATGAGCTGCAGAGAATGTATAAAGCCAAGAGGGGTCCAAATAACGCATTGATGCAATCAGAGGAGGGAAGACCCAACGCTGCCATAAACCATGTAAACTTGTCATATTACACAATGTTTTTACACAAGACATTTTATCTGCTGGCCTGAGTGTAGAGGGATGTGCGTGGGAGGGACAGGCAAGAGAATATCTCTCTTGGAGGATTAGAATAATGATAAACTCTCCGCCAGAAGCAAACTCAAAACCCTTCATTACTATCAATGCACACGCACAATCACCTGTGAACGCATGCACGTAGATGAACAGGTGTGGACAGCAACACATACGCAGACACTGTAATGCCAACATTTTGCCTAGCCTGTGCAACTCTAAACAAACACTGCGTCAGTACAGAGAGAGAAATGGATGCAGAGGTCTGCGGTAAGGTACCTCTACATACACTAGACACATATACAAAGACCAGCCCCCTAAAGGTCGTTACAGCTCCTAGATATTCCGCCACACTCAGGCAATCTGCATTCGGCGGACCATCTCCCCCCCTGCTGTGTCTCCACTCTCCTGGAACAAATACTAAACTGAGCCAAGGGCACCTCCAGTAGTGCCTTGGCCAGCAATATTTTCCCAATTCTCAGATCGCCTCCTCGGTGACCGCCTGTCTGACATTCACACATACACACAGCTAATGACAGCCTTCCAGCCACCCAACTGTATAACAACCCTGGGGGGATAGAAATATCTCCCCCTCCATGGTCACTGGAGCTCCTGTGTGGAACAGAGGATCAGGTTTGCCTCAGAAGGCAGCAAGCAAAAATGACTGGCCACAGGGAGTTGTGGATAATGTCAGTCATCAGGAAAGATTGGACAACTTTTCTTTGAAATACAGCACAAGACACAACGACTGCTGTATATCAAAGGATATGGGATTATTTTATATGAATATAAAATGCAGGTGGAATGGATCAAGCAAGCTCTGACCTCAGGTAAATTTTGCTTTTAGCTTCAGCTTCACCGACAATTCTGTTTGGTTCATCTTTAAGCAGAACAAAATGTTATGGTGTTAAAGATTGCTAAGAATAAAGTTCACATCTAACATTTATGTTAACATCTAATGTCTAACATTAGCCCCTGAGTCTTAAAAATGTTTTTATTCTGAAACCTGCTAAAGAAAATTGTCCACACTGCACAATTTTTCAAAATGTTTTGGGGAAAATTGGCTTCAGGCAGAATAAAGCAGACCTTTGTTACCTTACACTTTCAAGAAAAATTACTCTTGGTCCTGGAAAATTCTTGAAAGAATGAGTTTCTTGAGTTTCTGTACATATTATAGTCTTCTTGTTAGGTTTGTATTCATCCTACCTGAATACAATCATGCCTGTATTCATATTTTAAGGCTGGGATTACACTATATTACCTTAGAGTCCATTTGGCAGTTGCATGCACAGTTTGCACCCTTAAAGTGTAGTATCTGCACTGACAATTGTACCAGATCACAACAAATTAGAGGCTACATCTCCTCAGAGCTTCACGCACGCCCGCTGAAGATAAAATACACACCACTTGGACACTTACAGCACGTATGCAATATGCAATAAACCTGTGTTACTAGTCGCTGTAATCCAGCCCATATTGCCACAAAGCGATGCCTTCTGCATGCTGTTAGAATATGAGTGATGAGGATAAAATCGCTAATCTTTGTTCCACACAGAAACGCAGAACTTCAGCTTAATGTGAGGCTACGGCAGTGTGAGACAGTCAGCTAGGGATTTTCCACACTCAATCTCTTTTAGTACCAAATTATCACTTTCTTTTCCCATCCCTCTACGTTGGCTCATCAAGGAAACACTCTGTGAATCCACAAAGAAGGAATTTCATAATAAGGACTCTTTGACTTCAGGAAAACCCAACTGACTTGTCTGAGGCTGTAAGAGCTTCATGTTAGCTTCAGATTCACTTTGGAGAGCATTTTCACACGGAGCACGGAGGAATGTGGATTCTGCTCCTCTATTACTTTGGATATAGATTTTTTTTGAAGTCCATATGATCAACAAATTAACATGTAACTGATTTTAATTTACACACGTGTCAGTGATGCGTTTAGCAAAAAAGAAAGTTAACCTTTTTAACTATTCAGCATCAGAGTGTGAAAAAAGGCTGAGGAACTTTACCCAAGGTTTCTCAGAGCTTAGTGATTGTTTTTGTTTGGATTCATATTTTCTGTTATTAACTAGATGGTTTTATTGAAGGTAAAATGGTTTTAAGCATCTAGCTGAACTCTGCATATTTGTATTGATATGAGAGTAAAAAGCTTCAATCTCATTGAAAGTGAATGCAGCTGTCATGGACAGTGTGACAAAGGAAATCTGAGTGATGTCAGCCATTCTATTATCTTAGAAAAGATTTGTAGAATATTCATTTTAACTGAAAGCTTCTGCAAGCACTGAGAGTTTAACAATACACCAATAATGGTGTTTTTTAATGGATCTTTCTCCATCTAAAAACCTCAAATTTCATTCTGTTTTGTAGATTTTGTATGCCAAATTAGTTGTGTTGATTCTTAGTTATTTTAAGGACTCCTGCAGAGCTAGATTGGTATGCTAGTTTTACCCCATTAGCACATTTTTCTATTTAATTATTTATGGATTCTTTTGGCACATTTTCCTACATTAAATAACATTTTCTTGTCTATTTCAGGAGGTTTTTTCCTTTTAATTGAATCTATTTGCATCGTGAAACTTCAATAAAAGAGAAGCAGCAAACGCAGCACTTGCAGTGAGAAAAAAGAAGTGCGCAGAAGTTCAACATTGTGGTGTTTCGACAGAAGAACGGAGACGGCTTGGTTTGTAATGGAACGTATATATTCAGCAGTAGTTCGCCATTTTTCATCTCACCATACACTTCACTTCTTCTCTCCTTCCATCATCCTTAGTCACAGAGCCCCCTACTGGTAACTGAGTATATGTTCATATTCAGTCCCCCTTGTAAGCAACCCTTCACCATCTTAGCAGTGTATGTAAACACAACATCTCTCCTCATTCTCACAGAATTCTACTACCTCAGTATTACTTACTTAGCATGGCAACATTACTATTTGCACAGAACATTATCAGTAGTAAACTTTGCAACCAGACAGCATTTTCAATACCTATTTCACTTATAACATTACTGGGTGTTTGAACTATACCCGTGATCTTAACATACAATCTTGTTATGGTGCCTAAATCGTCCTTTATAATGAATACTTGTACCGTTAAGGTTACTGTAGTAACTTAACAACCTTAAGTCACAAAACTCACAAATAAATCACAGTAAATCAATCCTCTATTATACTTGGACCTCAAAACTAGCAGTATGGAACTTAACATTAGCACCCAACAGCTCAAGCGTGTTTTTTTCACTTTTTTTTCCTTTTCATTTTTTTTTTTTTTAAACTCATTTCATAACATAATCCTTGGTCCAAGCTGGTAACTGTCTCGGTCTGTTAGGAACAGAAGGTCTTTTAGGAGTTTCTCTTGTGTTATTTTCAACCTCGTCACCAGCCTGCAACGGCTCAGCATTCTCTGCGCGGCAGAGTGAGAGACGGGCTGCATTCCATCTCTTTCCATCACTCAAGATGAAGGTGCTCAGTCCAGTCTGTTGCTGCACTGACAGTGGATCAGTGAACTGTCTCTCTCCCTTCCCCACTCGGAAAGGTTTACGTATCCGCACCCTGTCACCGACCACAAGCTGGGGAGGTTTTGCCCCCCTCTTTGCATCAGTGTAGCGTTTACTCTTACGTTGCTGGTGAGAGACTCTGGCCCTGCATTGGTCATACTGTCCTGTGTCTTTGGGAAACGGCAGGACATTTAGCTTTGTTCTCATGGGTCTCCCTCTGAGAAGCTGGAACGGAGCTGCTCCAGTCGTTGCATGAGCTGTAGCACGGTAATTCTGTAGCATCTCTGTCACGGCGGGCTTCCACAGCTTCTGGGACACCTGTGCAGCCTGAACACAGTCCTTCAGCACTCTGTTGAATCTTTCAACACACCCGTTCGCTTGAGGGTGATACACACTTGTTCTGATGTGCTTGATGCCCCTTTCCGTCAGGAAATCAGCAAAGGCAGATGAAGTGAATTGTGGTCCATTATCTGTGGTAAGCTCACAAGGGTTTCCCTCCCGTGCAAAAACTGAAGACAAGAACCTAATCACAGTGTCTGTAGTAGCTGATGAAGTAAAGGCTACTTCTGGCCATTTGCTGAAGTAATCGACCAGTGTGATGGCAAACCTGCGGTCAAAAGGTCCAACAATGTCAACGGCCACATGCTGAAAGGGACCATCTGGAAACTGAACCGGCTGTAAGGGAGTAGGAGCAGTTTTGGCCGTTTTGTCACACAATTGACAGACTGAGCACGATGACAGAATCGCATGGACTTGAGTATCCATGCATGGCCACCAGTAAAGCTCTCTGAGCCGCTGCTTTGTGCGAACTATGCCCTGGTGACCTTCGTGTGCGAGGCATATCACCTTTTCCCGCAGGGACCTTGGGACCACCAGACGTGTCCCCCGGAAAACCAACGGTGATTCCACAGCAAGTTCATGTCGCACCAGGAAATACGGCTGTATCTCAGGTGGGAGAGACCTTTTCACCTTAGGCCAGCCTGAGCGGATAACCTGTTGCAGCAGAGAAAGGTCAGGGCAGTCCTCACATTCAGCTTTAAAATCCGTCAACGGTGTCGCTGTCAAGAGAGGAGAAACTTCAGCTATCTCCAAGAGAAGGTCTTTTTCAGCATCAATGTCAGTGCTGGAGTACATCAGGGGAACCCGTGAGAGGCAGTCTGCGATGACATTCTGAACACCAGGACGGTACTGCACATCATACTGAAAACACATCAGCCTTGCAGACCATCGTGCGATTCTCATGCCCGCTCTGTTCATACCTTTGGTGCTGAGAAGGGTAGTAAGAGCTTGGTGGTCAGTACGAAGTGTGAATCTGCGGCCCCATACATATGTACGCCATCTTTCCACCGCCCAGACACAGGCTAACGCCTCCTTTTCTGTGGTGGAGTACTTTCTTTCAGCAGGAGACAGTGTTCGGGAGGCGAACGCCACAACCCGCTCCACTTGATCTGGATGTAACTGTGTCAACACAGCGCCTAGCCCATAGTCTGATGCGTCTGTGGTGATAAAAGCAGGTAAGTCAGGGTCATAGACGGCAAGTGCGGGACTTTCCAGAAGGAGTTTTTTCAGGTTACTGAAGCTCTCATGTGCTGCCTCGTTCCACTGGAGTTCGACTTTCATGTCTGTTTTCAGCAACTGTCGCAGTGGTTCCACCAGTGTAGCATAATCTGGAATAAATTTACTGAACCAGGATGACAAACCCAGGAACGAGCGCAATGCAGCCATATCCTTTGGAGCAGGAGCCTCAGCAATAGCAGTAAGGTGATGTTGGCTTGGACGTAGGCCTTCCTTTGAGATTACATGGCCCAGGAATGTGATGTGTGACTGGCAGAAGGAACTTTTCCCAGCATTAATCTGCAGGCTGACATCTCTGAGACGTTGGAGAACAGCTTGCAGGCGTGTATCATGCACCTCCTTTGATGTTCCGTAGACGATGATGTCATCCAAGTAGTTGCGAACACCAGGCAGATCTTTCAGGACCGTTTGCATAATTTTCTGGAACGCCGAAGGTGCTGATGCTAGGCCAAATGGGACACGTGTGAACTGGAACAGTCCCTCATGAGTGATAAAAGCAGTCAGCTTGCGGCTCTCCGGATGCAAAGGTAATTGGTGGTATGCTGAGCTGAGGTCAATCTGGCTGTAGTGAGTGGCACCTGCCAAGTCAGAAGACAGATCCTCCATATGAGGAAGAGGATGGCAGTCAGCAATAATGCTCTTATTGGGTTCACGAAGGTCAACACACAGTCTCAACTCCTTTTTTCGCTTTCTGGCCACGACCAAAGGACTCACCCACTCAGCTGCATCGATCCTTTCAATTATGCCAGCTTTGAGTAAGCGAGAGAGTTCTGCTGACACCTCTGTACGTACACTTAATGGCAGGCGTCTCAGCTTTTGGCGTACAGGCCGCACGTTGTTGTTTACCTGTACTTTATGGATGAACCCTTTAACACATCCAAGTTGAGCTGGTGGAATAGGATCAACATTGTACACAGCAGACTTCTGGTTAGACGAATCCGGCTCATCTGCAGTTTCATCCTGAATACGGTCCACTTTGCCTCCGACGATGCAGACGTTCAGTGCTCTAATGAGGTCGAGGCCTAATAGTGGGGAACCAGCTTTGACAATGTAGAAGGAAGCAGGAACTTTCTCATTCTGTGCATGCAGTGCAACTGATGCAGGCAGACAACCCATCACAGCCAACTCATCTTTAGCATAAGTAACTAGTTTGACTTTAGGTCGCACCAGTGAACAGTCTGCAAAATACTGTCTGTAGATAGTTTCTGGCAGAATAGACACAGAAGCTCCAGTGTCTACTATCAGCTCTACTGTCTTAGAGCCACCTTGTACAGTTTCAATGTCGACAGTGCAGGTAAGCTTATCTTGAATAGCTGCCATCATTTTAGCATCTTGCACGCACAGTACTGCCAATTCTGGAACCACTACTTCTCTCACTTCACTGACTGACGACTTACATACCTTGGCAAAATGTCCTTTTTTCCCGCAGTTATTGCATTTTGAAGAAGCAGCCGGGCAGTTTTTATCATTAGCTAAGTGCTTGTGAGAACCACACCTGAAGCACTTCCGCTGCTGCTGCTTTGAACCTCCCCGTTTGCGTTGGTCTGGAGTGCAGCCTTTAGCGGGGCGAGGTCCTCTCCTCTGGTGAGAGTGGGAATTTGCCGCGTCGACTGTCTGAACAGGCGCGGTCGGACACGAGCCGGGTGTGGAGAGTAGAGTAGCGTTTTTGACTGCTGCTTCTACCTGGCTCGCAATAGTTAGAGCCTTATCCAGTGTGAGTTCATCCTCCAGTAACAGTTTGTCTTTCACAGCGCTGAGATGAGCATTGGAGATCAACTGATCTCTTATCATTTCACTTTCCATTTGTCCAAAGTTACAAGATGAAGCTAATGCTCTCAGAGCCACCACATACTGAGAAACAGTCTCATCCGCTCGTTGCATACGCTGTCTGAATGTATGACGGCACGCCACGACATTCACTTTCGGCACAAAGTGCTTCTCCAGTGTGCTCATGGCGTCAGCATATGTATCACCTTGCTCCGGTAACGTGTAGAATAACCGCTGTCCCTCCGGGCCCAAGCAGTGTAGCAAAACAGCGCGTTTCCTAGCATCCGGCCATGCGTCTCCCGTGGCATTGATTACTAGCATGTAATTGTCGAATATTTTCCGCCATGTAGTAAATGGAATCGGCGGCTCACCCACATGTGGAAGAAAAGATGGTGGACTCGGAACTGATGCACTCATCCTCGTCGCCAATTTGTGGTGTTTCGACAGAAGAACGGAGACGGCTTGGTTTGTAATGGAACGTATATATTCAGCAGTAGTTCGCCATTTTTCATCTCACCATACACTTCACTTCTTCTCTCCTTCCATCATCCTTAGTCACAGAGCCCCCTACTGGTAACTGAGTATATGTTCATATTCAGTCCCCCTTGTAAGCAACCCTTCACCATCTTAGCAGTGTATGTAAACACAACAAGCATGATGTGTTACGCTAACCACTTTTTGCCAGTGTTAATTGCATTATTATTTCCTGAAGCCACTTTCCCATTTTGCTTTATTGTCCTTCCTCTAAGTGTGAGGTTTGCAGAACAGCACCCGGTGAACCTGCTCAATACAATTCAGCAGAGTGCAGCTATCCTGTACGCAAGCTTTCTCCAGAGCTCTGCCGCTGAAGGACTGAATTGCCCTCTGAACCTCTACATCTTTCTATAGCACAGTACTCCACTGCATCATAGTTACTAACAGCTGGTAAGTGTAGCCTCTGCACTGGAAGCACATCTGTGACGTACACAGAAATGCCGGACAACAAACCGACATTTCCTCCCTGCTTCATACAGATGTACAAATAAGCGCGCGCACTAACAAGGCATTACAAACGAGCCTCTTCCATCCTGTTACACTTTAGTGTCACAGGAGCCAGGGGCGTCGTCACCACAACATACAAAGAAACACCTCTCTGGCAGTGTTTAAACAGCCTGAGCAGAAACATGCTTCTGAGACAGGCAGGATTTATATAAACACAGACCAACACAATTACAAGGGAGCCTTGTGCTGCAGCTGAAACAATGCTTCTAGCAACTGTGTTGTTTGCACTTTGAATGAGTTCGGTCCATACACTTGTAGCCATAGAGGGAGAGAGCGTGGGTGTATGTGTGTTGGGGGAAGGGAGTGCTTCTGGGTGTGGTCCCCCCTCCCTGCTCGTGTATACCAATAGATATACGGATGTCTAGATATTAAAAACTGTGGGGGAAGTGCTAATGATGTGATGGTTTTGTGGCGAGCCTGAGTATCACCTTGGCACGAGAGGAGCACAGCCTGGGGCAGGGAGGGGGCCTTTTTTTCTGCCTTTATTATGCCCGTCCCTGAGGTCCACCTCTCCTAATGTCATGCAATGTAGCTCTGACAGCTACCTTCAAAAGCATCAGCAGGGGTTCGCTGAACAGAAATCCCCCCACTGCTCATTCCTTTCCTATTTCCTTTTTTTCAAAACAAACACATTCAGCAAACAGAGATGCATAGAAACAGCATACAGCAAACTAACAGCACACAACACAACAGCCGCTTATCTGCACGTGGACATACACCTATTTCTATACTGTGAATTACACTCTTCCACTTCTCTCTTAGCTCTCAGCAGCTACTCCCCCTCCCTCCCGCTTCCATCCAGCACTCAGAGATAACAGCCTTCCCTTTGGGCAGGCAGGCAGGCAGGCAGGCAAGCAGCGGAGGGGACAGCCATGGATATGTTCTGCCTGCTATCTAATGAGCGTCGGAATGTCACTGTGGGCCTGTCTGCTGGTCCCAGCTAGCCAAGCCTCCATACATGTGGAATCAGCACAGTCTATCAAACAGCTGGCAGACAGCTCTGCATTTCTATCTCTTCCTCTCTCTCTTTCTCCTTCCCATCCCAGCTTCTTTCTCTCGAGCTCCCGCACTCATTTTCTCTTTTACAGAACGTGCCTCCTCCTTTCTGTTCCTGATTGCAAACAAGCAGATGCCCAGGTCCGTTCTGCCGTTGCAGCTCTGCCCGCCTCCCCCTCACCCAGCATCATCGACTTAACATAGACATCCCAAATGAAGGATGGAGGCAAGCTACCATAAATAACACACTGCTGTCTCCGCCTGGATAACTGTATGTACTTAGCAAAAGGTATCATAGGAAAATAAGATAGCGCAATGACAAAGGGGTACCAGTCACAGAATAGTTGTTCTTTTTCTCCTTTTATTTTGTGGAAAGAAACCTGCAGGTAGCTTCTTTCACTAACTGTCTTTGTTTCTCTCTCTCTAACTCTCCCTTTGCTACCCGCCTGTGTAGAGCACTTCTGAGTGTTGTCTACACAGAGGACATCAAATGGCCTGCCTTCACAAAGATACTGGAGTTGCTGCTCCATGCAGAAGTGCCGCTGTCTCAGCGGTTGTGCAGGGAGATTAGAAGATATCAGCGAGGAGGCTGGGTCGACAAATGATTGTGGTGTTTCTCTGTCCCAAAACAATGCCGTCACTTTGGTACATTACGTGATCCGTGATGAGAACCTTCTTGTGGAGATGTGTTACATCGCCATATCTTTTGTTTTGCCACTGATCTGGGAGCAAAAAACAATTTCCTCTTTTGCTACTTTTGCCTGGGTTATGATAGACATCTCCATCCCTGTGATGGAGCTGTTAACAGTTTCATTTGGATTGTAATGAGCGTCTGACATCAAGTAACAAAGACGTAACACTGACAGAAATTTTAAAAAAAAGAAGTGAAAAAGCATTTTAAAAAGTCAAGCACGACCTCATCTTTGACAACTCTGTTTTGCACGCTACACGCACTGCCTTGCAGCTGACAACATGATCACTCTGCGGCCCATTCACATTTTTAGCGACGCAAACTGTTCAAACTCACACACTCCAGAAGATCACCAAATGGGTGAATTCTTGCAGGGGGCCCATTCACTCTCCAGACTCACTTCATATATCAACTCTGACTGTGGGATTTTTGTCTCGGCCTAATCTGATTAAGCTCAGCCATTCTATGATTCTTTGTATGATCCTCCCATCTCTCCCCCTCTGCCTGCCCTCAACACAACACTTTTTCATGAAAACCGAACATGCCTATTGTTCAGGCAGGTGGTAGTCTGAGGCCACCCCCCCAGCTAAATCCAAATAGAGAGAAAAAACTGATAATGCACTGTATGTTGCAGTTTACAGTCTGTTACACAGGAACAGACAAACACAAGAATCATATAAAGGAATCTGATGCACAGCATTATTCGATGATCTAACATCAGACATCTACGGGCATCTCAGCTCAGGATCTGTGGATTACTGGGCTGCATCATGTTGGCCTTTCTAGTTGTGTAAACAAAACATACAAAGGAAATAAACAAAATGAAATGAGTAGTTATCATAGGAAAACATGTTCTTTGCATGGACATCATCTCATCTGCTTTACATTTTAACTTCAGACAGAGACAGAGTGAATGTGTGTTATGGTACCTTGGAAGTGGAAAGCTCTAGACTCGCTGTGGAAGCCCTGGACCTGAGTAACGCCATCAAAGCCTTCTCCAAGCGTTAGTTCATCAAATACGCTGATGCGCAGGGCAGGATCAACCCCAAAACCTATAACTAATTTACAAACAGAAAACATTTTATTTTATTTAAACCACTGTTATTAAAAAAAAGAGTCTTGTGATGCTAGAAAAAAATATCATGTTTGTTTCAGGGGGAGATGTGTCAGGTCAGGTTAAGATTAAGAGCTGATTATTTCTGAGAAGGTTTGGTCACAAGTTAAGCAAAACAGCACATCATTTAATGAAGCTGATCTCATGTTAAAAAGCAAAATGTTGCGACATAACGGTTCATTTAAAAATCAGTGACAGCCTTTTGTCCTACCTGAGGAGACGAAAAATACACCGGAAATCAGAAACAGCTGTAATAATCTCATGATGAATGTATAAAAAAAACAAAAGCAAAATTAGTCCATGTTTTGTCCACTTCCGAGAGACAGCGTTCTTCAATCACATGCGAATGATGTATCACCCTCGCACGGGAGGCTGTTACCAATCCCAAATGCTGAGCGGAGGCATCATCACAACTTTAGATGCCCGGCGATGCGAATTTTTTTTTTTTAAAAAGGGGGGAGAGAGAAGCAAATCCGAAAGAGGGGGAGGAAAAAACACAGCAATGATGCTGAAATTATTCCATGTAACACAGGGTCTGCTCCATCCGCATCATCCGCGGCACAGGTGGCTGACAGAGGACGGACAAAGCGAGCTGCTCTGCCTCGGCAGCTCAACAGACGCTCCTACAGCAGTGCGAACGAGCTGTGTGCGCTGAAGGAGTGCAGACAGAGAGAGGAAGGGAGAGGAGAAACCTGTCAAGGAGCGAGAGACAGGGGGGAAAGAGGGGCAATAAAGCCCCCTGGTGGCCTGAGATGGGAAAAGCTTTTATATCCATTACATGCATCTCGATTGCAACCACGCCTCATCCTGGCCCATGTCTACTGTAATCTCTCTCTCTAAAAAAAAAGAAAAGAAAAGAAAAAAAGGAATTTTTGTCAGTGCCTTAGCTTACATGAAATTCAGGGTTAGGGTCAATGTTTAAATGTTTAAGAAAGCAAGAAGTAACGACGATCAAGACAAAAATCTAATTATTCAGTTTTATTCTATATAAAGCTAAATAAATAAATAAATAAATAAAAACAGGCTTTGTGTGCGCGTATGTTATTATATTGTTATTATTACGGGATAATCCTAGGGTTTTGGCTCATCTTATTAAAACACTGGGTAGCAACCTTGATCTTTGACTCCAATTTCAAATTTGACAGTCAAATGAATTCTGTGATCTGGAAGCAGTTTCTTCCATCTCCGGACTAAAAACTCCTTGACTTTGTTATGTTAAAACTGGACTACTTAGAGCACTGCATGCTGTAGTTAGTCCATCATCTCTCGCCCACTTACAATTAGTCCAAAAAGCTGCAGCCAGATTATAGAGTGGGACAACGAGAAAGAGAGAGAGAGTGATCACATTACTCCAGTGTTGGCAGCCTTACATGGCTCACTGTGTATTACAGAATCCATCATGCAGTGGCACTGTTTGTGTTTAAAGCCTTAAGGTGTCTTGCACCTGCATATGTGGCAGATAAGCTCCATATGCTACTGATGTACAATTTACATACTTAATTATTATTTGGATTTGTCCATTTGGAAGTCTACTTGGTGTGACGTGCTTGGATACTCATGTTAAACGTAATCAAAGTTTCAAATGAAGACGTCAGCATATCAACAAATAATGCAGGTGAGTCAAAAGCTTAGACTTTAGGCTGCTCTAAACACTTTGTTTACTTTACTTCTTCATTTGTGTTTCCGTAGAGAGGCTGACACAGCTTGTTTCAAGCAGCTGATGAAGTGAGGGGTTGCATCAAGTCTCAACATGAGATAAATAAAGATTATTTTGAACTATGAGTCAAACAAAACAACTTTAGAGTCCAAGAATGAAAATATAGAGTTGAAAAGACCGTAATAGGTCTAGTATAAATAGATACGCATGTTTGAAACGAAATTTGAATGAGTTACTGCTGCAAAGTCGGCCCAATCAAATGAGAAAATGCACTTGCTCTCTATCATTCATAATTGGATAATTACTAGCTAACCGAGCAATATATTTCAGTTTTTATATATAAACTAAGTCATGGGATATCTAAAAAGTCTAAAAGGGAAAAAGGAAACAATAAATGAGATAAGCATTGCTAGTATAAGTATATTGCTTTTCAATTTACTGAGACAAAGGTACATAATTGTTTTTATTTTCCATCTTAAGTACATTGCAGCACAAAAGGCCTAACTACTATTGAAAGGTGGAAGGCCAGCAAGCACAAAAAGCTATTTTATGAGTTATGCCTGTTTATTGAAGTTGTCAAGGTTGTGTACCAACTTTGGAGGTTAAAAGTCCCAGCGATTATAGTGGTAAATGGTAGGAACCTACCATGATAAACAATCCTTCAGGCATTGTCAAGGCTCGCCCTCTTTTCCTTTCCTTTTTAGCAATGTTTGGGTTTTCTTTTCAGTTGATGTTGATAACCTCCTTTACGTCTCTTCCAAACCATCTGCCTTCCCTGTCCTTGTGAAGAAGTCAATGGAGAAAAAGCCACCTGTCACAAAAGCACAACATTTTACTGGATTATCATATATGCTAAAACTGCTTTTTGATTAGAGTTGTGACCTGCTGCAAGCACACGTTCTCAATCCTTCTGTAAAGGTGACGTCTGGCCTTTCAGCAGGTGCCAAGAAAGCAAATTAAAATTGAGTCCTTGGCTGACTGTGTGCCAATTGAAGCAAAGGCGCTCTGTGGGTTGAAAATTTATTTATTTATCTCGCATCTTCTTTATCATGGCACATACTAACCTTCTGAAACCTAACTGTTTAATCAGCATCCATGTTATGCCAGTGATGTTGATTTTGAAATTATTACATTTTCATTAAATCCTGATCAATTTTCTGCCAGAGGAACATAAATTGAAGACTTTTCCAGAGGCAATCGATCATAAGTCCTTAACAAACTCAGGCCAATCCCTGGATGACAAGAAACATCTTTTGCTGGCTATGCTGGTTTCTGAAGTCGAGCTGACAAGTGGGCATCAGCAGATATGATTCATGGGCCGCTGTGGTGCTCAGATCCATCCCAAGGACCTTAGATTAACACCAGCACATTTGCCATTTAAATGTGCCTCTCCTTCAATATAGCCTTCATCAATGCCAATAACATGTTTTGTTTTAATTATAATTCATGCAAAACAGATGTTTTTTGACAAACAGGCTATTATCTGTACCAACTGAGAGCGCATCTACAGCATGCAGCTAATGGGTGGCTATTGTGACCAAAACAAAGACAAGCAATGGCTCTTCATGCAGTGTCACATCTGTTGTCTGAGAGGGCGACCAACCCACTATTCATTATTAATAATTCCATTTCTTCTGGGTCCAGACACAGGAAATGTAATTACTTTGTATTGCCCACAACTTGTCATTTCCTAAAGTGCCATCAGGAAAATAAGAGTCATTAAAGCATGCGCCCAGCAAAGAATCAAAAGTAATAAGCACGCGCACTGCCAACACACACCTGCGCTCGCACGTCAAATCTCTCAAGGCAAAGGCAGAAGAACAGCGGTACTTTCATTTATCTAAAAAAAAATAATTAAATAAATAAATAATGAAAACTAGATGGATGATGCATTGCAAAGCTCTCAGGGGCTTGTTCACTTAGGAAATAAATATACCATATAGACATACTAATGCAAGATCTACAAAATTAAAATCACTTAAAGTAGCAGTGACGGAATACGAATGAACTGCTGGGAAAAAAGAAAGAAAAAAAACTTTGCATATTGTTCCCACAGGGGTCTCCTGGGATTCATTTGGTTCATATTTCTATGTTATAATGTCCTTTTCTGAGTTTCTAATTTGAATTATATTCTATTAAACCTGTAACGTTTTATTGCATCATCCTGCCCAGTAATGTATTCTAATACCTTTGCTTTGACATGTTTTTTTTTTAATTATTATGAATATTATTTTCAATATAAATGGAAAAATATTTAAATTAAGCTGCGGTGGACTGATGGAAGTCATCTGCTATTTGTTGCAAAGCTGCATTTTTAAATATTTGATGCTGATGCAAAAACCAGACAGAGTTTTGGGAATCACGCAGTTAAAATATTGATGGTCCCCGTTCTCTCAGCGCCATCGTGGGTACATGACAGAGTATTGCAGGCACTCGATCACAGTGGAGCAGTACTGAGGCCAAACAGACAGTGTCACTCTTGGACCATGCCAAAGGGTAAATGCTCAACTACCCGAAAAATGGGCAACATACACTCGCGGGCCACTTACTTGGTATAACTGTTGCTCGTTAATACCTAATTAACCAGTCACATGGCGACTTGTGTCCTGACTTGTGATGTCATGGTGTGGACGATATTTTCTTAGCACACAACTACTTAGACTAATTACAACAGATATTATTTAAACCAACAGCCTACTTGAGTATGGTTGACGATCTAGCCATCACAATCTAACCACTGTGTTTCTGTCATCAGAGGGAAGTCACAAAGCTCAAATGAGCTCAGACTGATTTCTTGAACATGACGGTGAGTTCACTTTGCTCACTTCCACAGTCACCAGATCTCAATCTAATAGAGCACCTTTGGGATGTGGTAAAAACAGGATCTGCATCATTTATGTGCAGCTGATGGAACAATTGTATGATGCTAGCATGTGAATATAGACCAAAAGCTCTAAGGAATGTTTGCAGCACCGGTTTGAATCCATGCCACAAATAATTAAGGCAGTTAGCCAAACCTGGTACTAGCAGGATTTAAGTGGCTTATGAGTGCAGTGAGTTCAGGGATGAGACATAAATCAAGATAAATGACAAAAATGAGCAAGACAAACTATGTACTACCAGATCTCTGTGAGCAGAGTCACCCTGTATTAAGGGCCCTATTATTTTCTGTAGAAACTGACTGCTTAATAAAACATTTTTGCACACTATATTTGAATATTACAAATTATGAGTCAAAATCACTTACATTAAATTATATATAGATATTTCATATCTAACCTCAGATGGTAAAGGGAAAAAATAATTTTAAATCTATATTAATGGGGCTGCATTGTTGCCCTTTTATTAGCAATATGTACACATTGAAAACTCAGAAAAGTTCGATCACAGCTTTGACAGCCTTTTATTCTGAAAATTATGTGTTTTTCTTATGCCTAAGTGCCGCACAGCTCCACAAATATGATCCGACAGGCATGACGTTGTTTTGTGAAAGGTACACAATAAGACACCATAGTGGCACTTTATTTCATTTAATACATTTATTCACTCGCATTACTTTTTTTTCAGCGCTCTCTTTTGATAATAGAGACTCATGTGTCCTACATGCAAAGCTTTAAAGTGGAGATAAAAACAAAAGCTTTTCATTGCAATCAGCTTAATGTGCCGTACTCTTAATGAAAATGTGGTCTTAGGTATGTTGAAGCCTTTATAGACTGTCCATGCAGAGCAGTTGCTCCACAAAGCCACTCCCATTCCCCCAGGATCCTATTGTGAACATGTGCAGTGAGCTGGCTCATTGGGCCCTCATGGTGAATGGCCCGCAGCCATTCACTCAGCATACAGAAGCTCATTAGAACTCTATAGGCACACAATTGAGAGGCTCACATTAGAAACTTCCTGTTCTGGGGCATAGACACTGCACACAAAGTGCCAGTTTGCTGCTAAACTAAGCGCATTGTCCTCCTGATTCATAGAACCTGGCCCTCCATTCACGATATTAAGTTCGAGTGGTGGAATATCAATTGCGTGTGCAATGGGCCAGTATCTTTTTAAGAGCTTTAGTGGGGTTAAAAAAGAGAGAAAAGGGATCTCAGTCGGTCTGCAGAGTGCTAGTTTTCAACAGACCCATTGTGAGGAATCTGAATGAAGGGAGCCCTGTTTTTTCCCTCCAGTTCTAAAAAGAGATGGGCATCAAATAAATTCACATGAACTTGCTTCAGGGTGTTTCTAAGACCTACCCGTCAAGAAAAGCCTAATTATACCTCCCTCTCCTGGAGAGCTCTATTGGAATCTGGCTAATTACACAGTGGTGAATTTTAATAATGATACGTGCTTACTGATGCCTTTTAAAATGTGCACAAAGTTGGATGAGATTTGTTCTACCTAAAAAAAAAGTCACTGAACACAGAGAAATATACAAAGTTAATAGACACGCATAATGCTTTGACGAGTGTCATCATGTTTCTGACCTCTTTTAAACTTACTACACTGACATTTTTTGCTCAAATGCTAATTTAAGAACAGAGAACGTGACTCGGTGAAAGTCCTCAGTGTTATCACATAAAACATGCCTTGATACACAATAAGCTATTTAAGAAACAAAAACAGTTAAAAATAGCACTAAACAAGGCTTCCCTCCTGCTTTCTCTCTGTCATGTAAACAAATGACTCTCTGGCGAACAAAAAGCTTCAGGGGGCTATCACAGCCACTGGTCTATGTGAAGCATGTTAACATGAACTCGCTTAACAACAGTGGAAAGTGCACGCAGACGCGCTAACACTCATCATGTGACAGAGCACTATGCGTTCTCCACCAGCCTGAGGAATAAAACCTCAAATTTGATTACAAGCAACCTTTGGCTCCCTGGCCATCACACAATAGCCTGAGCTGTCTGGGCCAATTTCCATGCTCAGCATGAGGCATCTACACGCGCAGCCTGGCGCTCCCAGTCGGCCCCACAAACACACAAACACGCTCCCAGATGAGTGTGGATATGCCTGTTTACTGTGCCTAAACTACGGGTCTGTCGCCCCTCTTGTTGGACTTTCTATGACAATGTTGAGGATCATTAGCTGCAGTGTGAAAGGTTACACAAGCCTCTTATTGGATGTGTTTATGCCAAAACACTAACACACGTGTGTATTTGGGTGGCCACCTATATCTCGAAGCTGCAACACACTAATATGCAACACATACAATCCATATAGTGAAAACTGAATATTTAAGTGCTTGATTTTTCTGCCTGAGGAGCTTTATGGATCTCTGTAAAATCATTTGTACATGTAAAATTTTTAAAGCTGACAAATAGAGTTCTGCAACAATTACCAAAACTGAACAAGTCATAGTTCTGAGGGTTTGTCTTCTAATATAAACAAATGTTGCTCATTGCACTGTTTATTTCATATAATATGTTACAGAAAAAAATACCCTAAATTGCAACTAATATCAGTTGCAACCAGAGGGAAGAAAAATACAATGAAAAATTGTAAATTTCACTCAAAAGGTTTATTTTAACTAAAAAAATTAAGGGTTTTTCCATTATTTATTAAGAAATTAAACTGCATGCTTAAATAAGCCCAGTTATCTTGTAAACAGTGCAAGGTGTCTTGTGCAAGTGATTTAGAAAAACAACTGGACACTTTCTTTTTATGACCCAACTGAAATTTGCTTATAAGTGAGGCAAAAACATTACAATCGGATTAATTTGCCAACTGATATTCCAGAAAAACGCAAGATGTTCTTTTTAAACCTTCAGCAATGAAAACAACTCTTACAGAGCACAAATGAACGACGGAGGTGCTTGCATGGTGCACAATAGAGCTCCGAAGGAGGCTGGAGAAAGGAGAGAACTATTTACTACTGCAGAAGAGTGTTTGGTGCATGCTAAACTTTGGCCAGCACTTCATTGTCTCTGGTGTTGATCATTTAATAGGCTAGTTGACATAATGAATGAGCCAGACCCACCTTCTGCCACTCCAGAAAGGCCCCAGCCTTATCTGAATTGAGAAGCACATTAGAGCCCCTCGGCCAATCGTGACACAGTCCTGTAGCATAGTGCAGGCCCGAAGGAGGAAGAGCAGACAACTTTTGGGGGTTTTTTGGGTTTTTTTGTGGTTGTTTTTTCAGAGTTTAATGAAGTTGGCCTAGTCACTCAAAAAGGGATTAAAGGAGAATTTAGTGTCACTGGGCTGTGACTGCTGAAGAGGAAACTCTAGTGTTCAGGTCACTGTGTGATCAGGATGGTCTCAGTTCAGAGCTGTACCAGGAAGAATATGGCTGGCTGTCCTCCTGCTGTACCGGGATATGGGAGCTCAGGAAAGAGTTTTCTTATCGACAATCTGCTGCAGTCTCAGACACCTTCAGCCGCTTCAAAATGGACAACGAGTGGACACCTGAGACGAGCAGCGTGTGAATGCCCAAGGAGAACCTGGGGCCCTGAGGACGGAGCCTTGGAAAGTCGGACCCAAAGTCTTCGGCCAGTGAAAGACTTAGGAGGGCCACATCTGCCACGTTCTGGTAAAGAGATTGATTTTATGCAAGTGAACCTTTAAACAAAATGTAAACTGTTTTTCCTTGTATGTTTTAATTTGATTGTAATGTAATGTAGTTTTTTTTTTTTTTTTTATGAATGTAAAGCTACAACTTTACATTCAAATCACACTAATTTTTTCCCCCCGGTCTTGCACCATCTATCAAACCCAGATATGTAGAGGAAAAACATTGTTCAATTAATAATGTAATACTGCTACTTTTGATGCTGCTTAGAGGTTTTATAAAACATGAAAGTAGGTAAGTATATCCATCTTTGCTAATAGTGTCATGTGTGAGTCCAAGACATGAAAAAATGAACAGATAATTAACAGATTTATACCCTTGCATGAAAGAAATAATAATCACTTATTTCTGAGTAATAACAACATTTTGTAAAAAAAAAAAAAAAAGTAATAGTTTTTTAACATCAATTTGTAAATGCTAAAAAATGTCATTACATGTAGTCTAAATATTTAACAGAACAGTCTCTAAATTCTATGCAGATTTGCAAATAAATGTCAGTTAAAAGACAGAAAACTAGTGACTGATAACAGCTTAGTCAACATACAACTGGTAAGCGAAGATGTAAGTAAATGCATCAATTTTACTATTTACTTAGTTTCTACAAAATCTGACTTCTAAAAATCGTTGAAAATGTTAAATCATAATTCGCACAAATGCCAGTTTATTTTAAAACCGTTAATGTTTAAATACAATCTGAGACTCAGTTTTGTAGGCCTTCAGAAATATGAGCTTAGTGATTCAGGTAAGTGCTTTTGGGGATCACAGATATCACACCTGGCAATCGCATTACCCTATCTGACTGTCCCTGTGTTTGCAGATGTGCTGAGCAGTGTTTTCCTGCCGAGCCCGCAGTATCTGTTGGCATGCTGCGGTGGGTCCAGCCCCCCTCCTGTCTTCTCCAGTGAGTGTTTTATGCCTCATCAGCAATGCCTCAGCTACTCTCTAAGCATTAGCAGCAGGGTCTCCCATGCTCTCCACAGCTAATTACCGATGCAATGCCAAAGAGCTAATTCTCCGTTCAGTTCTGCACAGCTCTATTCATAAGCATTCACGGTTGTTTAGGAAAGGGAAAGAGGGGTGGGCTGCAAGGCTTTTAAGAGTCCCAGAGGCCCCCCTACACAGACACGCACCTTTTTTTGTACATGCAAATACACATTTAATAGTGCAAATATGCAGCACTAATAAACATCTTGTCTTCTGCTATATTAAGATAATAATTACCAGGTGTGGGTGATTCTTACTGCTGAGTAAGGCCAAATGTTTCAAAGCTTTACTCCCTCAGCACATTAACAAGTTTGGGTGGCAACACAAAGAGTTTGAAATAAAACTTTCAAGGTGAATAAAATGAGGCAACAGTTACAAAAGCTATTACTGCTTCCACTGAAGGAAAATTTACATTTTTTAAAGCATGGTTCAAAGTATCTAATTTAGGATTTGTGAAGAGTACTAATTCTTCATCATCATTTAAAAGACTGAAATAAGTCAGGCAGTTCTGATATTTGGTCATTTTCCCTCATTAATTGGAAGTTATTCGTTTCTGCACCCTGTGATGCCTGTCAAGAGTCGTGCAAAATAGCACAAATCAGAAAGCCGTCATCCCACAAGTCCCTGGGGTCCCCTTAGTAGGTTGACACTTTCCCACAGTGCCCGGCAACGAAACAATGCCAACTCTAGCCGTGACCAATTGCCACTTTCACTCCACCATCCACACGCGACCTCGCTGCAATTTTTCACTCCAGCAATGAACTCCACTAAGCACAAAAAAGTCTCCCATTTTTCAGTAGAAGAGGGCTGGACAAGTAACATCCCCCACCCATTGTGTGGCTACAGAGCTTGGTTCGCCGACCCCCCGTCTTTCTCCTGTCCTTCAACTCTCATTCCTGCCCATTGAAGACCTCTTGACTAGGACATAAAGCATTCAATGAAAGTGACTTTTATAGACTTATTTGAGCTCATCTTCACATACAAACTGGCTTCAAACTTGCAAGAGAAAAGATTTAGTGTTGGGCCACTGAACCATCGAGTAATGGCATTTCCATTGAACAGCTCTATTGTTGGTGTCCCATATGGCTCTATAGTTGGCCCACTAGAGTAGACACACGTTGCCCAGGAATGACCTGGTAATCAGCTATTTAAGTAAAAGCTATTGAATGCCAATAGAGAAGTGAAAAGCATGTCCAAACCAGTTTTGTGCTCTCTAGAGGTGGTCTATGTGCAGATTTGTCGTACAGATTAAAAAGGCAATGTTGAATAGATCAGATAAATTGTTTCACTTGACTTTTGTTGTGTGTGCACCTGTGAGTGAAGCAGCGTGGTATTGGCCCTCTCAGGTCACCAAATCTCCTTTTTCCAGGTTGAAATGGTTTTCTATTCTCATTTAGTCACCCTCAGTTTGTTAAATTGGACAAATAGAAAGAGGATTCAAGAATGTGCGATAAAGTAAGTGTGACAAAGACAACTGGGTTTGAAAAAGTAGGAAATGTGAAACAGTAAGTGGATATATTATAAATGTGGAGAAGATCCGATTTTATCCAAAGCTTGAATAACCTGTTTCCATTTATAAGACACTACCTTGGTGTTCCACTGTCTGCTACTTACCTTCTCCAAGATGTTTTTTCATGAATCTACACTTTTTGTTTAAACTGATACAGTATGTGTTACAACCTACCTTGCAGAGATGAACCACCCACCATTGATTTTTATTGCTCTAATAAATAGCCCATTGAATATGTCTAGTACTTGAAACTGATGTCAATAAACTGACATGTTATTGTTCCTCTAATTCACTTTCAGAGGGAGCAAACATTCAGATGTGGTCTGCTAATGCAAGTCCAAACTCACGTAGAGGGATCCTTAGGAGAGCTGTGTTCTCTGAAGAACAAAGGAAAGAGCTGGAGAGGACCTTTCGAAGACAGAAGTACATTAGCAAGACAGACAGGAACAAACTGGCAGCTAATCTCAGCCTTAAGGAGTCACAGGTAATCGAATTCAAATGAGCTCATGTTTCGAATATGTGATCCTGCCTTACAAAAGGGTGCAGGGGAAAGTGACAGCTGTAACAGCTCACCTTAAAGATCAAACCTAAATTCCACACAGTGACCAAGATCTCTAAACTGCATTTACAACTTAAAATGAGAAGCTAACATAATTATAATGAAGGACTTCACAAACTGAACTAAAACCTTTACACTGTCGCACTGCTTTAGGTAAAGATTTGGTTCCAGAACCGGCGCATGAAGTGGCGAAACTGTAAAGAGAAGGAGGTTCATAACATTCGTTCCCCAATGGATGAGCTCATGGCCCGCGGTCTTGGTCAGGAAGAAGAACCACAGAATTACACTAATGCAAAAACAGAGAGATCATCAAAGCAAAAGAGTGCCAAAGACACATGAGAGGTCATAATGTATGGAGGGCAAACTTTACATCTACAAAATAAAAAGACTACAATACTCTGATGGTTCTAAAAATATATGGATGAAACATTGTCTGTGTATGGCACGTTTCTTGGCATGATAAATGCAATTTGGTTCAGCTGCTTGGTCAATCACATTGCAGTGCACTGGCTTCAGTAAGCAGTTTCATGGCTATTACCCTGACAAGTATTTCCAGGAGAGACTGTAACTGGAGTCCATTAAAGGCCGGAATGATTCACTTCATTTACTGCACTTCCATATTAGGCTGTTTTATATTTCACATTTTCATAAGCTCTACACTTATGCTTTGTTTGTAATCCAAGTCCATTGGAACTCATGTTTCACTTTCTATATTTTGTAAATATTTTTGTCCAACTGTAAATAAAGCATTTCGATAACTCCTGTTTTAGACATTGTCTGTGCTTAGTGATCACCCTACTATATATTATTCATTGCTCTTAAATATAATCTTGTTAATGGAAGAGCATAATTACAATGAAGGTATCAAAAACCATAATGAATTGTTGTTTAAAACAGAATTGTATATAGATCACGCGCTATCGTGATCACAGTCCAGCTGAGTGCATTTCAGGCTGCAGAGATGATTTTTGACTTTATTGGAGTCTCTGCAGAAGCAGCAGGTTATGATGGTCGAATCCTCCTTGTTTATAGCCAGAAAAAGTCTGAAGAACAACTAAACTCTATGCAGAGATGTAACCCATGTTTCGAATATGTGCTGAAAAGAATAAAAGGGAAAAAACAAATTCTTTCAAAGAATGCATTGTATGATGGATTTATATATGGACTAAAAGTGAACTTTTGAGTATTAAGAAGACGCAAAATATATATTTCATAATTTGCCATAATTATATTTTATACTTCATTCCTGCAAACATAAAAAATCGTCTGAGATTTGCAGTGAACACAAAGTGAAACATTTTCAACTGCAGTGTGAATCATTAAAATGCACTGTATCAGTGAGCCCTAGACCCTTGTTGAAGCTGTACTAGTTGATCCTGATTGTGATCCCGTTACATGCTCCAGTAGTTGTGACAGGAGCTCATTCCAGACCCACAGATAACGTCAGAATCAACCCTGTCAGTTGTTGTTGTTGCATGTGAAAGAAAAGCTTAAATAACTTGTTGCTTTAAAACATCACTCCAGTCACCATACCAAAAAAATGTCTTGCTACTATGATTGAGTGACATTACTTATCTTAACCATATGTCTTTATCATTAACAACATCATGAACTCACTTTCAGTCTTTGAGTATTCTCTTGGTCACGTGGTGTTTGGTTACCATGTGTGGAACTTTCTGTTGGTTAAGAAAGAAATAATATTTTTGTTTTGTGAACACGGGGAAACAAACTACACAATTATAGTTTTGTTTTAATGGCAACTCAAATGAGGGTGGTTGATGATGATAAATGAATGACAGATAAAGGCTAATGGGTTGATGATCATTGTTAAGCATGAAAAAACCCCACAAATTTAGCATGCAGGTCTGTGAGATGCCATGCATTCTTGAAGACTGTTGTGTGACTCTATGAAATAGAGAGATCTGAATGGAAGGGAACATGGAATCCCGCCTGTCCATCGGGACCAGCGCGTTGCCACGCATTGAAAATTCAGGCATGAACAATTAGAAAGAAAAAAAAAAACACCATTCTTAAATTCCACAAACACAAATTTGTTTGTAGTGGATAAAAATGATATTTTCATGTCATACAATTTGCTTATTTAGCAACTTAGCCAATGTACCCACACGGGAAAAAGTATTACAGACACTAGACTTACTCAGACATTTCAAATAAAGAACATTATTATTGGGGATAAATAAAAGATTTTAATTTGTTGCGCTTGTCTCCTATTCATTTTCAGTTCACATAAATGATTTTAAATAAATGACCATTATCAAAGTAACCTTCATCACATCAGACATGTGACACATTGTGTATTATATGGAATGCTGATGATTTTACTTCACAGCTATTCCCGAGGCTGAATTGGCTTTCACCAAAACAGTCAAATATTTAGCATTTATTTTAAACTCCAAGACAACATAAAACCCAAAAGGAGATTTTTCAAAAGTACCAAACACATCCATTGTTCATGAACTATGTCTGTTTGGCCGAGCTGTGAAAACAAGACTATTCAAATGTAAAGGGAGTGATTGATCTTCTCGTTAGCATTACACAGAATGGGCCTCACGCTGTGAACATAGTGATCAAGACATTTAAAACAGTTTGGCATCTTATGCAGAACAATTTATAGGCAATCCAATTTGTAACCATTACTGCATGCTAGGTGTTAGTTTTACATTGTATTATGCAATGTTTCAGAACAAGTGGCATTAGTGTGCCACCTTGTGGTGACATAAGTGTTAAGTGGTTTTTATTTCTGATTTTTATTAGTTCTCTCTTGTAAGAGCAATAACTAAATAACTGTTGTAATAAAGAGATAAACATACTAGGCTAAAGCAAGGCTTTTGAGCATAAGCATGAGGGAAAGAAACCTCACAAATATGTGGTTTCATAGGACGACTATTTTATTGTCATTTATTCCAAACAACACACGGAACATCATAAATACAGCTTTTAACAGAAAATATAATCTACTATAAATTTATATGTATAATACTATGTACAGGTTTCAGTGCGTCTTAATTCAGTGTGCTAACAAAAGCACTAACAAAGATGAAATGAGACGGCGACCTGCTCAGATGAGCAAATTGCTTGAGTCAGAGTCTGTTCTCATAACAATTACCCTCTTTTACAAATGCTTCTTAAAACCCAGTGCCACTGAGCTCCATCTGTGCCTCAAAACACAGATTTCAAGCTCCTGTTTTGGTCCATGTCCCTTCAACATCTGTGGTGCTTCCATTTTCGAAATGCCACTGCAATGTTTGCATCTTTTCTGTGCCAAGGGAAGACACGAGTCAGAGAAAGGGTCCCATCATGCTGCACAGAACCAGTCAGCACATAAAGCTGTGACCTCCCAGGACGCACAAGGGCACGGGCACATCTAACGTTGATAAGGAGCCACTGCTGGAGCAGATGCTGGGTGTCATAAGGCAACAGAGGACCCTGACGGATAAACTCGACCCGCCCCTCAATTTCAAATTCTGGCTCTCCTGTGGGTAGGCGAAGACGGTGGAGTTTGGCAGTAACAGCTGTAAAGGAAAAAATGAATAATAATAAACACCAGGAAAATCGGAAGTTGTGACAAAAACAAACAGATGTGACTATACCGCAGCTTTTTGAGAGATTTTTTGAACGTACCAAAATCATGGCTGCAGAAAGAATCCAAGATTGTTTTTGATTCAGGAGCCTCTTCCACATAAGGACAGTTTTGACAGGCAGATTTAGGCAACCCTGCGATAAAAATCAAACATTATTTAAAATAACTGTGGTAATCATAAAACAACCTGAAAGAGTAAGGAACTGGTTTTCTATTATTCCAGTGGAATTAAACATTATAATCCTTAATAATGAACATGTAGTCTTTACCTTTAGAAAAGATGCCAGGTTTTCCATGGTGAGAAAGACACATGTCTTCCTCAGCAGGGAAACGGTCACAGTCAAGAACATCAGGCCATGAGTGTCCTTGGCAGGCAAGCACTGGGGCACAGCTTTCCCTCACTGCCACACACAGACTACGGCAGGGCTGGATGAAACTGAACAAATAGCAACAAGATGTTACACAGTGAACAAACAAGATTACAACGGTCATGATTATTAAAGGAAAGAATAAAAAGAAAGCAAAGCTCAACACAGAAAATCTACTTACGTGTCAAGACAAACAGGGGCAATGAGGGAGCAGAGGAAGGCTTGTGCTTGAGGGTGGCAGCCTGTCTGCAACAGCGGCCTCCAATCCTCTGAATGTGGCACCACCTCGCTTTCCAGGCTACTGTGGCCCAAAAAGTTTGGCAAACGCATCTCTGAGTATCCAACATCTTTGCAGACATGCATCTTGTGGGGAATGGCAACACAACGAGTAGACTGACCCATGTCAAATGCCAGTAAAGGACAAGCCATAGTCATAAGAGCCACAGTGAAGAAAACAGCCATAATGTCAGGATCAGAAAGCCAAACCAGGAGAGGACACAAGGATAAACAGGGAGAGCTTTAAACCAGCTTTCTTGTTGCCAGTCTCTGCTGAAATGGCATGATATATATACAGCAAGGTCAGCCAGCCCCATGAGTCTGTAGGTCTGTTATCAACCACCAATCAAAGATGCAGAGACGTGTCTTTGGAGATAACGACTTGTTTTGTGATGACCGCAGACGACAGGGGGGGGTGGCAGTAAGCAGATGGTGTGTGGAATAGGGGGGCGGGGAGGGGGAAACACTGGGGAATCCCAGCCCCAACTTTCACCACTCAGTTAAGTCACACGGTCTCCTGCATTCGCTTTTATAGGTCTACAGGGCACAAAAATGTTCATGAGAAAGAAAAAAGGAAAGTTTCAGTATTCAGGGGGAAAAAAGGTCATTTTGAATTTGATGGCAGCAACATTTCACACACACAGGGTGTGACATGTTGTGACAGGGTCACGTTTACGACTGTGTAGCATTACTGTTTTTTTAAACAATAGTCTGTAAATGTCTGAGATCTGAGGAGAGCAGCTGCTGGATTTTTGGGAGTGTTGTCCCATTTTTGCTTGTTATAAAATCTCAGCTGCTCAGCAGTCCCGGGTCTTCTTTTCCTATTTTTCATTTTATGATGCTCCGAATGGTTTTAGTTGGTGTAAGGTCTGGATGGCATTTAGGCCATTTCAGTGCACAGACTCTTCAACTATACAAAGCCACGTTGTAATAGCTGCAGTTACAGGTTTAGGATAGTCTTGCTAAAGAGTGAAAATTGTTTTGTCAGGATGCTGTTTTAAAGGTTGTATGTGCATTTAAGTATTAATGATGTGCTTTCACTTGTGCAGGCTTTTGAACTGAGTGGTGATAAGTTGGATGGTCTGTCTCCTCTTTAGTGTAGAGAATGTGGAGTCTATGTTTTGCAAAAATAATTTCAAATTTCTATTCATCTAACCGTGGAACATTTTTCCAGTTCGCTTCGGTCCATTTTAAATGACCTTCGGCCTGACATTTCCAATGATTTTCAGCCTTGCGCACAGAGATTTCTCCAGATTTGCGTAATTTTCAAACAATTTTATTTAGACGATTCATTAGATATTCACCAGTCCTTAACAAATTTATGTTAAGGAACTGTTCCACAATATTTCTGTGTTCTAACATTAATAAAATATGGGTTTCTAATATATAACAATCATTGCATTCTGTTTCTGTTTACACAGCATCCCAGCGTTTTTGGAATGCAGTTTGTGTATGAAGTTGTTTTGCATCTCTGAAAGTTCTATTTAAAAATAAATAAATGAGGTTTTGTAGACAGTCAGGCTGTCTCCCTTATACGGCAAGCCTCTTTCATGTGTTCCTGCTTCCTAATTGGAGACTCATCTGAAGAGCCTCCAGTTCTCATTAGCAAACCAGTGTCTCCTCTGGCACACCTGGCTTTGATCTACCAATAACCCAACCTCAGATCCAGATGTAAACTCTTTAATTTATCCATTTCATGGAATAGAAGCTGAGAAAATTCCTGTTTCATTAACCAATGCAGTGACATAATGACATATTCCAGATCAGTTTAGAGAATTTAGACCATTTCAATTCTTCTTTCTCTAGTAACATGTCCATAAATTTCCTATGTACATTTGAGGTGGGAAAAATATCCTGAGAAAATATGTCAAAGAATACTCTTTTTAAGTTTTTTTTTTTTTAACAAAATAATAACAATAAATAATTTAATAACGCAGCAATGTATAGCATTCACCGTCAGTGAGAATTATGCCTAAAGTGCATCCCAAAAACCCATTCAACAGACCAAAGGTCTCATCTTTATTTGTCAACCATAGATAAAGACACTCATTTGTCAATACAACAGAACTCCATTACAGCATCGTCATGTTTGTTTTGATGTCGTCTGTCTCTAGGTTTAGATCTGTATCTGAGGCTGATGCCACTAAGACTTTCTCTTACAAACAAGAAGGCTCTATCCTAACCAGCCTCCTGTGGCTGGTGATCAGAGATGACAAAGTAAAGTGCTTTCTGACTGACCACATTTGTGTGTGTCAACGCTGTCTTGCTGTGAGGACAATGCACCATTGAGCCCTCCATGGTTGCAAGCCCTCCAATGAGCAACAGCTTAGTCAACTTTTACAATCTGATGAGCGGAGACTGGTTCCAGAGCTTGGGTAGACGAGTACAGTCAGTAAGATGGGGACTAACTGAGCAACAATAGTTCAAGACTAATTTGGGAGAATAGGTCAACACATTTAACAAGCTCCCCCTGCTGAGTGCCCAGCAGGGATCTATTGTTGAGCCTAATGGATGCCTTGTAGACACAGTGTCTGTCTTGGTAATGTGTTGCCTGCCCCTACCTCAGTGAAAAGGTGATAGTGTAGTGATCCTAATACCTGAGCAGCTCTGTCTTAATACAGTAGACGGTCTAGCTTGGACAATTATCCCTTAAAGCCAACAATTAAGAGTAGCTTTAGCCATTTTCCTACATATTCTGCACCATCTGGCTTTCATAGACATTGAGCAGAGGATCTGTACGACCAAGCGATCAACTTTTAAGTTCAGGGCTGTCATATGGACTTAAACAGTCCATCATTACCTGTTACCATTTTCATTTAAGTTAAAGTGATTCTTACACTAAATACCTAAAATCGAGTAAGCTACGCATATATATTTATACGCAGAATTTTTAGTTTTTCAATGAATTTCCCTGTTTAAATGCATAAAATACAAATTTTCAGCTTACAGCTTATAGAAATATAATTTATTGTCCCTCATTAGGTAAATGTATCATATTTAGCTCAGAATTATGTTTATTTCGAAGTTTCTACCCACATGAGGAATTTGTCTTGGTGTCATGGTGCAAAAATAATAGTGGTACAAAAATACATGGTATTTACAGTACATCTAATATATACATATCTATATAAGTACAATAAAAACAAGAATACTTTAAGTTAACTATTTATTGATTACCTACTTATCTACAAATTTTAGCTAGTAGTTCTAACCGCACATTCACTAATGATTACAAGAAAAAAAGGAAAAAAAAAAAATCAGCCCATGCTAGCTTGTTTTAACAGCTTATTGCTTAATGAGTTAATTCATGTTTTCCCCCCAACATTATTAACCAATCTTAACTTTTGCGTTTTTGCTGTATATTTAGCTGGCCAAGACATTTCACTTTATGGCAAGTAGTTTTTTTTGTTTGAAAGGCTTGGGCTGATGCAATCTTTCCATATGTGATATAACCCCCCTCCTCCTTTGGTAACCAACTTGTCTGCTCTGAGGAATTCACAGGTATGTCTTACCTCCTTACAAGCACCACCTGCTATAATAAAATAAGCACAAACTAGTGAGAATGCAGCTGGCACGGACTGTCCCCATTATGTGCTACATGTGAGCACATAATGCTGGTATACACACTGTCCTGGGACCAAAATAAACAAACCCACAAACACCCCGTGTGGGTTTATACTGTCTGCTTATTTCAGACACTGACTTTAGCATCTTGTGGGGAAAATAGTAACCTTTTTTCTATGTGATAATAAAAATTTGTTTTCCAGACCTTGGGTTTTAATCTGTGCATTTGAAAGTCTTAAATAATTCATTAATAGTAACTGTGCCAGCAAAACAACGTCACAACACATCATGCTTCAAAATCTAAGTGAGAAACCTGGCGGACTATAACTTAAGAACCTACAAAGCAACATTATTTTAAACAATATAAATGTGTATGGGTATTCTTCACTCTATGGTACAGCTATTATTGGAGAAGTGGGACACCAGAGGAAAAAAACAAACAAACCCAAACACCTGAGGCATACATCAAAGACGGGGGTGTCTTTTGGGAGAAAAGAAAAGGGACTTTGTGTCTGAGCTGAGCTCTCTCACAGTTCAGATAAGCGTTATCCCCTCCCTGCTCCTAATAGACCCATTAACTTAAAGACACTGAACCCCCATTTTTGTCTTTTCTTTTCCCATTACTCCACCCACTGGGCTCCAGTAGGGCTGACGGTGAGTGTGCAGACTTAGACTCAATAGCACTCAATTGTCACATCCAGTCTCTAGGTCTTATGGGTAGACACTGTTATATCAACTTATGCAGACAACTTGCCCATAAAATCCGCAGACATCTGCTTAGGTTAATGCCCTCAATATACCAAAACCTTGTTTTGTTGTATCCATTTTCTCTTGATTATCAAAGAGCTGGCACCACATTACTTTCTTTTTGCTTTAAAAGCAAGGTCGATTCCATTCAAATAACTGTGGAACCATTACTGTGCAGACTGGGTAGATAAACACACTGGGACCATTAAGGTGCAATTCTTGGTAATTCACCCAAAAATCAGAACCATCTTATGCACTGTCAAGCACATCAACTTAATGGTAGGACACAAGAATGCTTGGGCCCTGATCATGAGTATCACCTTTATTTCTCATCCCAGTGGGACTGCATTTGGCTCTTAGGCAAACAAGATATTTTTCTTTTTAAAGCAATTACGTTAAGAGGTACACAGAGACAAGCCGAGAAAACGTGAAGGAGGAAAAACAAATATAAACACAATTTGATTGCCAGGTTGACTGTGCTGCAGTACACCCCCTGTTTTTGTCCCTTTTATGTGCTCCTTTGCTCCTCTGCAACACTGTGGGAAAATGAGATGGGGTTCACATTTTTGCACAATAATAATAATAATAATAATAATAATAAAAAAATCAGAATACCATCTGCACTAACAATAAATAATATTTGATTAGTAGCCTTGCAATAGTCCAGAATATCCATTATGAACCTGTTTACTTACGTGTGAACATCTTGAAGAGAGGAAGGAGGATCGCAGCCCAGATAAGCCTCATTAATAAAGCAGTACTCAAGCAGAGCCCTGAAGCATAGGTCCTGGAAAGGAATTATGATTTTAGAACATATAGGGTGAATGCATTTTATTACAACCAGTCTGATGAGAGAGAGAGAGAGAGAGAGAAAAAAAAAAAAGTTAAGAGGTCACTCACCCTAATGAGAATGTGGGGGTTTCCAACAATTAAAAGCAGAGCTTTGGGTCGAGTGATGGCCACATTGAAGCGTTTTGGGTTGGCCAGGAAGCCAAGCGTACTCTTTAGATCATCACTCTGTAGTGACTCACTAGAGCGCACCTATATTATAGAAGAATTATATGGATTAAATGCCATGACAGTGAACATAAAATATGTAAATGTTACGGGTTTACGTTTGGGCACAAGGTTGAACTAAATCTACAACCATATACACCTGCCCGTTCCCTTAGGTCCGCCAATCAGCAGCTCCTTAAGGTACCGAAAACTAAGTATAAATCTAAAGGTGATCGTGCTTTTGCTGTAGCTGCTCCAAAGTTGTGGAATGATCTACCCTTGCATGTTAGGCAGGCCTCTTCTCTCTCTGAATTTAAAAGTCTTCTTAAAACATATTTATTCGCTGAAGCCTTTGGCATTGATTAGAGGGGTTGACTCAATTTGTTTTAACATGTTTCAATTTATTTTAGTTTTTTTTTAGTTATTTATTTTATCTTATCTCATTTTAATTTTCTTTACTTATGCTTTTAGCATGTACAGCACTTCGTGAACTCTGGTTTTATGTTAAAGTGCTTTATAAATAAAGGTGGTATGGTATGGTAAATCAGCATGTCTGCTTATTCATTAAAAAATAAATTTAAAAAACTCAATAAATAAACAGGGGCTTCAGTATAGTGGAAATTTTACATGGTACAGGTTTAATTTGTGTATTCACTATTTAAATCCTGTGTAATTTGAGGTTAAAGGATATACACATTCAGTGGCCACTTCATTAGTTGCACCTTGCTAGTAACCTGTTGCATCACCACCAGTCTGAACAATTAATACAAGGTAGGATGATCTATGCTTTTGTTGTTTACACCAAAATCTAAACCCAACCATCCAAATGACAATTAAAAAAAACAAAAACCCCCACCCATGTCTGCCACTTGGATTAACCCAAAGAAGAAATAATAATAATAATAATAATAATAATAATAATAATAATAATAATAATAATAATAATAGTTATATCAAAGTCAAACTCAACTTTGATATAATTTGATATATAATTATATCAAAGTTTATATAATTTTGCTATCATTTATATAAAATGATAGCAAAATTAATATCAAAATACTGCACATATTTTGATATTTGATAACACAGATGTATGTTAAAAAATAAAATAAAAATCAAACAGCTAGCCTTTTACTTAGAGGAAAATACAGTCCAATATTTCTACCTGTAATTAAAAGCATGTTTTTGCCTACCGTAGACAAAATGATGACCAGAAACTCTTGTCCTTGGAACTCCTCCACAGAGCCCACTTTGATGTCCGACAGGCCCACCTTCCCCAGCAGGACACGAATCTTCTCACACTGGTGAGGAAAGCCAGAAGAGTTTAGGGTCTACAGGAGTGCAGTTGGCCAGTTTTAAGTTGAAAAGCCATTAGGACTAACAGTTTGAATTGTGCAAATTGTTGGTTTTTTTTCTGTCTAATAAAATAGTAAAAGAAAAAAAACATTACAGTGATGAATCGTAAACTCATACTTGTTTTTTGTAGGGGGCAATAACGCCAATGTCAGAGGCATGGACAGGATTGTAGAGCTTCTTTGCCAGTTGACAGCAGTATAGCATGACCTGTACAGCTTCTACTGGGTTAAACCATGATGGGTTGTTACCTTCTCTCATTTCTGTGCCCTAGAGAAAGAAAGGGGGGGAGGGGGGAGAGAACATGCAACAAAATAAAAATGCAAGCTAGCAATCCCAACAAAGTGTCATATAACGTTCCTCAGTAAAGGAACCTATCACTTTCATTACCCTGACTCCATGAAAAAGAAGTGGGAAGCTTTTTTTGGGCAGATTTTTCCACTGGCACAGGGAGTCCACAATAGGCCTGGGTCCTTTACAGCACAGTTCTCCCTGATAGAAGAGCTTTGAAGGCAGTGTGAGCAAGGCCTCATGAGAACGATAGTTGTAGACCAGCTTAGTTACCTGTTGTTGTAATGAAACAGCACTCCTGTGATTATCATGTAGACTGAAAATATACTGACAGATTCCAGTCAAGTTCATTTATCATTAGATCTGCACTGTATCTTAAAACTTTTATCTTTACACATTGTAATATGATGCATTTCTGCAAAAAAAAAAAAAAAAAAAAACTTAAAAATGCTCAACAGCATAAACACCTTTATGTAGAACACTAACCAGCTTAGGATTGTAGCCCCAGTCCTGTCTGGAGTACAGAGGGTTGGCCATCAGCCTCTCCAACAAAGACACCCCAAAGCCAAAGGCACTGGCTATCTTAGACTTCACAAGCGGACCCAACTGACAGGGGTCTCCAGCTA
Source organism: Rhamphochromis longiceps (assembly GCF_057381845.1). Classification (NCBI taxonomy): domain Eukaryota; kingdom Metazoa; phylum Chordata; class Actinopteri; order Cichliformes; family Cichlidae; genus Rhamphochromis; species Rhamphochromis longiceps. The sequence goes on from NC_140563.1 coordinate 18,419,155, forward strand.
AAACAATCTAAATAAGGTATTTTTTTAAAAAACAACAACAAAAAGAGTAATTGTTAATAAAGCTCAGTTCAGTCATGGCCAAAAAGTAAAGTAAGTACACAAAAATATGTGGAAAATTAGTTTAACCAGTCATCAAATTCACCCCAACCCTGAGATTTTCTAGTGTCTGACAACACTCAAGTCAGGCAGGTCCATTGTTTAATCCACACAGTATTTCCAGTAGTAAGAAGACGCTCGCGGGGCTACATATGTGAAACAGACAACATCTGAACCCGATTCTCCCAGAGCTCATATGTAAAAACCCACTAAGGTCTTAATGAAATCAGTACATGTGTATTTGTGCTAACCTGTCCATCTCTCTCTGACACAATGCTCATCGGGATCAGGGACTCTGGCTCAGTGGCTTGACCGGCTTCATCCAGAAACAGATGAGTAAAGTGTCCAACTCTGAAGATTATTAAAGGGTTAGTAAACAAGGACTAAAGTGGGAGAAAAACTGATTAACTTCTCTCTACTATAACCCATGTCTTACGGTAGGCCTATATTATGGAACATGCCAGCACTGGAGCAGGTGCTGACCACAATCCTGTGGAAAGCAGCTTGACGAATGTCCTCTCCTGCCCTGGAGTACACTCTCAGCACTTCTGGGATAGACTACGGGGAGGAGTGGAGAGAAAAAAAAATAAAGAAATAAAAATCTAAATCTGAAATAGGTCAAACACATTAGCCTAAATACTATATTAAATAATATTAAATACCTCATTCTGTCTACAGGACGCATTAACACGGGCCATACTCGCAGCATGCAGGAAGCCACTGTTATGCAGGCGGATGCAGATGAGGTCAGCAGCACTGTTGGAGGGGGTACATACAAGTACCCGACTACTGGGCATAAAGTAGTAAACCTGGATGTGGAAAAGATTAAACCTCATACAAGCAATGGGAATCAAACAGCCATCATTTGCAAATGAGAGTCTAAAAAAGACTGAGTGCTAAGGATTTTTATTCACTTTGTCATAAAAATTAATTAATTAATTAAAAAAATAAAAAATACTGGCGGCAGCAGCGGCCAGTGGTACCCCTCAGCCTCCTAGTAGATGCACCTAGGGTACAAATTTAAATAAGAAAAAAAAGAAAAAAAAACCTACGTTGCCTTGTTCTCACATGTTACTGCATTCACAAGATTTTTTTTAGAAAACGTGACCTCTGACCTCCAACCTTGAGGCCATGGTCACTGACATTCAAATTCATCAAGATTTTTAGTAGATACACCTATGGTATCAATTTGAAACTGCTATGTCAATTTATTGAGTTATCGAACTCACAAACTTGGGTGTCAACGCTGCCTGCTCACCCACCAGGCAGGGTAACAACAATTCTATCTATTGACAATCCAGACTTAAACCTAAATACCAATGGACAAAACGTAAAAATGAGTACAGCCACAGTGTGAATAAGAGTGGCACTTACAAAATTATATTTTTCTATGTATTCATGTGACTATATTGCATTGAGTATGTGCACCTGGAGTATGGCCTCTATAATGGTGATCGTCTTTCCAGTGCCTGGAGGTCCAAAGAGCACATACGGAAGGGGCCGGCACTCCCCTGCTAGGATCCTCTTCACTGCCTCCTTCTGAGGGGGGTTCAGGTCTGGGTTAAAGAAGTTCCCTTTGGTGGGGATGGGTTTAGATGTTGGTGCACAATCTAGATACAATTACACATTTGTTAATGATGATGCTGGTGACGTTATCAGTCAAAACACAGACAAAATCAATATGATACTGAAAATATCTGTACCTTTAGTCTGTGTGCCTTTTGACTTCATGTCAATGGTAATGCCTGACACTTTTCCATTTTCAGTGGCTGGTGCCTGTTTTTTTTTTTTTTTTTAAACATATTTACATTTGATTAAAAGCTTTAAATTTAATCAAGTAATGTCTTACTGTCACCCCCCCATATTGTGCCCTACCGTTTTGTCATCTAGTTTATCCATCCATTTTCCAGTCCACCGAGGGGTCCGGGGTGTCACTCTGGAGGGGAAGAGTACTGCCCGACAATTTTAAAAACTGCTTTTAAAGTTAGTCATAAATGCTTGGGTATTCTGTAATCAATATGTAGCTATGGAGAAATAAAACAAGCTTTGTGTTTCTTTTTACAAAATGTTTGAAGGCATCTGAACAAGCTGTCGCTGCAGTACATCCTGTGTCAAGACAAGTCAAACAGCACCCTCTAGTGCCACTTTTGTGGCCCTGACAATGTGTGTCATACTAAAGATGAGTTTTCAAGCAGTTACTCTTGTTTTCCCTCTGTTTAGCCTTTTTCTGTTTTTCGATACATATTACACAAAATATAATTTCATTACATCAAAATATATTTTTATATAAAATTATTTAAAAGAAAATGAGTCTGGAATGTAGACTCACAGTAATTTAGATTGAACTTACTTTCCCCGAAGTGTTTTGTCTGTTCAAGTGCACTGTGACACCGCCTCATCGTCAATCTGAATAAACAAACATCAAAAACATTAAAAGGTAAACAAAAAACCCTGAGGCACAGCAACTATGAAACTGTTTTCAGGTGAAAGACAAATTTGAAATGTGAAGTAATAAATTAATTATGATATTAGGATTCTACTCATTTTCTCACCTGTTGTAAGAGAACTCAACATCTAGTGGCTCTCCGAGGTAGCTGCGCTGAAAGTCTGAGTTCACTCGCAAACTCACATCCTCATCATTGATCTGTGTAACAACTGAGCATTAGACTAACATAAAATTAAGTATTTTTTGAAAATATGCTTTACAATAAGAAATATCTCCATACCTCTGTGACGTAGCTAATGTACTCCATTACCACGCCATCACTTTGTGGCTTCTTTAGTATTATTCTGTCCCCTGAAAAGGAAGCTTGTCAACCTTCTTCTTTTGTTGAACAGTAACAATAAAGCAACAATAATGATGAAAGGCGCTTAAGGCCACCTTACCTATATAGAGATTAGGTCTGCCTTCGGCCAAACCCGGGACCTCGAGGTGCAGGTAGACAGCCCCTTTCCTGAGAAGCGCTCCGCTGATAGAGAATTCTCTCAGTTCCCTTTCTGCATTCAACTCTTCCAGCCACAGAAGGACTGAGAAACGCGACTGCATGTTTGACGGGGACAGCACCTGAGCAAAATGCAAAAACTTACTGTTTCACTTCATGCAAATTCTGATTTTCTATTTTCAATAGGGCACAAGACACCAGCCACCTGAGGCAGTTCCTAACATTTTACATCACATTGCTTACAGAAAGGCTTAAAAGTTAATTCCTTACTCAAGATCCACAGTTTGTTATTTTACTGATTCAGAAAGTGAAATTATTGTCAGCCAACCATAAACAACACCTCGGAATCATGTAAAAATCTAATGTTTTTTGTCATTATTTTTCAGGACCAGATTAACTTGACCACAGGCAAGCTCACCTCTCCAAGGCAAGGCTCAACAACCAGGACATCACTCTGGGCTTCCACACAGTCTCTTAGAGCTTGAGGCACAGGGTAGTTGGGTAGAAATTGTGGCAACCGTCGATTAGCAAGCCTAGAAGAGTGACAGTCAGCCTTACACAGCAAGTAGCAAGGGTTTGTTGTGAAACTTAATTTAGGGGGGGAAAAATAATTATGCCCACCAATAATCCCCCACATGATCAGAATCATTGGAATCAGCTCTTTCGATACCTTGGTGTTATTTTCGGAGCAGCTACTGTGATCACGTGAGAAGATTTCGCTGCCACTGGGCGACTATCAGTAGGAGCGTAGGGCACAGAGGGCTGAAGCACATCTTCACATTCACTGCGCACGGTGACCTCCAGGCGCCTCCCGATGGTGAAAGAAGAGAAGTGCAGCAGTAGCAGCTCAGCACAAGTTCCCAGGCTCCTTGAGAAATTTCCCAAACAAAATTCAACTGTACATAAAAATCATAACAACAAAGGCCCAATAGAGACACACGACACCTCCAACGGTGAAACTCTAATAAATTGTTAACCAGTAAATCCAAAGTGAGATTAAGCAAAGTTCTTCTTTCTCATACATTACCCATATTAGTGATTGTATTATTTTTATCATTGTTTTGATATGAGGAATAAAAACAAAACTTACTTTGCCTCGCAGGCTACAACAACTGGCAGTCTCTCTCCAGGTAAAATATCCAACTCGCTTTCCTGTCTTCTTAGACCAGGGGAATGGACCGCCTCCTTCTGCGCATCGCCATTATCTTTGTCTCCATCTTTTACTTGGATTTCTGAAGACTTGACAGGGTTTTCTTGCAGCTGCTGCCCTTTTTGCCTCAGTGACGTCAATCCTTTAACACTAACCAGAGTGAACTGTTCTTCTGAGTCCCAGCCAGCAAAGTCGCAGTGTGTAAACTTGTGGGTCTCTGAACCTTTATTTCTGTTAAGAGAAAGATGAAGACACTAAAACGCAATCCTACTGAATACTAATTAAAATCGCATTTTCTCAATAATATATAGTCCACAGTTCTCTGAAAGTTTGTGATGCAGTAGCACAATTTGCTGTGATTAAGCACTCATTTCCCCTTCTAAAAGGATGTGCACAGGGAGCATTTTGTGCTGATCAATGCTGACCTCTATCTCCAAGAGACTACATCATTTGTTTTGTTTTCAAGTTATGTGCCCTTATAAATAGTGCCAACATGCTTGCTCTGTCTGCTGTGGTTCCCATTTAGGTTGCCTCTGGAAAATTAGTTTCATTTAATTTATGCTCATATGAACACGTGGAAAAAGTATTACAATGTTTTTACTCTCAATGACATTTATCAAACAAAAGAGCAAAGTAGCTGCACTTTCACTTTTGACAGGTACAAAAGCAGAATTAAATCAGTGCTTTTAATAAGATGTACATAAATTTTAAAGAGATTTCATTTTGAGTGCTCTTAAGATTTTATTTCTTCCCTGATTAACTTACTGTATCCAGAGCACCAGCTCTCGCGTCTCCCCAGTCATCAGTTCCCCAAACTGTCCATAGTCTGTTACATTCAGCCCTCCTTTATCTTCTAAGATGCTCTTCAGCTCAGCCTCTCTGAGAGGTGTAGCAGAAAGATTTGCACTGCAATAAGAATAAAAAATACACTCATTATGATTAACTATCTATCAATCTGTCAATCCTTTCCGTCTCCGGGCGAGCTTTCCCGTGTTCAGTCAAATTAAGCCGCAGGCGCCACTCCTGGTGGTACCCTTCCGTCAATTTCTTTAAGTTTCAGCTTTGCAACCATACTCCCCCCGGAACCCAAAGACTTTGGTTTCCCGGATGCTGCCCGGCGGGTAATGGGAATAACACCGCCGGATCGCTAGCTGATGATTGCTCAATGAAGTTATTTTTCAAGCAGAAACTGTAAAAAGCAAACCCACAAAATATACAGTCATCACTTCAAGCTTAAAAACTGTAGCTGATACCTCTGAGAGAAGGGTACCATGCAAAGAGCCCTCCAGCTATAGAGTGACTGACTGCTCTCCACCATTATCAGGTTAACCAAATCTCCTACTAAAGGCTCGTAATGGGCAGGGAGCAGGAGAGAGTCCAAGCTGAAGAAAACACTGTCATCCACCACTCCACTACGACCATAGATACTGGTCACACGCACCTACAGAAAGGAGGTGAAAATGACAAATGGGGGGGGGGTTTTTTTACAAAGTTTTACCATTGCAAATAATTGAGCAGAAGAGTAAAGTACAACTAAATGGACTCCAATAAAATAAGCATGTATTGCATTTTAAAAAACAATGATACGATTACTTGGTCTAGGCGGCAATAGCGTAAAGGGACCACAGAATGAGCCTTGGTAGTCCACTGGTTAGGATTGATAAAATATTTTGCTTGGACCCAGTCTCCTTTCATTGGCTCGTAACCTGCGAGAAGACAGAAACGTAAACCTTCAGCAGATTGAAAGCATGATCTTTAAAGATCATGCTTTAATGATCATGCTTGGTTAAATCAGTCCAAAATACTGGCTGGGGCTGAATGACCAAGAATGGGTGTAGCAAAGCATCACGGGTGGAAGAAGCTTTTAGCATGTAACGTGAAGTGGGAGGTACCTTCCCAAAGACTGTGGCATGGGAAGTATGTGGTTTGATTTATGTAGCCACCATCTCCATCAAATGATGTGACCATGCCAACAAGAGGCCGCAGCTGCATAATGTCAGCTTCTAAGGAGGTTTTTCCTCCATCCTCCCAAGCGTCTGCACTCTTCTCCACCTAAAGGACATGGTTCAACAAAGCTCACTGTGAATGCCTTATTGGAGGGAACAACAAACAAGTTCTCAATAGAAACAACTTCACACTACGAAATAAACAGAAATTTAAGCTGTTGATCACATGAAGCACAGGCTCCTCACCCTTAAAGCTTTCCATCCCCCTTCGGAACCATCTCTTACTGCTATACAGTTGACCAGGTCTCCTTCTTTCAGTGGCACGCCACCCAAGACCTCACCACTAGTGAAGTAGATGGCATCGTCGATCATGCCATAGTCAAGACACAGCTGGGTTATCACCTGGCCCCTCAGGTGGCGAATGTCTTCCCTACCTGGTCAAGAAAAAAAAATGCAAACCAAACTTGACTAATCTAATGTGTTAGTATTCTGCTATCAGCAATACACACAATTAAGCTGACCAAATTTTTACCTTGACGTGGTTTGAAGTAATATTGCATTTACCTGATTCATGGGAGAAAATGTCTCCTTCCACTTCGACTGTCCTCCACAGTGGAGAAACCAGCTTGGACAGCACACAACGCACCGCAGTAAGCATATCTGCAAAATGCTAGCTCACGCAGCTAGCTACCCGCACTAAGAAAACAGGACACAGGAGATCTGCTCTTAATCGCCCAGTGGCAGCTTAATCCACCTAAGAGCAGGCTGTACGTTTGCCGTTGTTACACTTAACTCGCTAACAGACTATTAATCGAACACACAACTGAGTGAAGTCATAAAGTTGAATAAGTTATCAATGTCTGCTAATTAGCTGGGGCAGGAAAGTTAACAAGTTCACACGTCGCAGGAAAAGTTAGCTAAAAGCTACCTCACTTTAAAAGCCCGCAAATAGAAAATAATTGAAAACATTATTAAACAAATAAAGGTAGTGAGAATATGTTAATAATAAATTAGTTAGTGACATTAAACTAATTTTCAAATGTCTGATTCGAGACCTGTTGGCTCTTCCACCCTGAAGATCCGTGACACTTTGGAGGTACGCAGGGACGCTCGGTCACGGCTAGTTTTAAGAAGGGCGGCGCTAGGAGAGAGAGGGTAGATTTAACCAAACGGGGGCGCTGTAAAGTACACAGTAAGCAGGTGATAGGAGGAGTGAGAAGAGAAGGAAAGACTGCCGGGTCTGCACGCTTTTTTTTTTTTTTAACTTTATTTATCACATTATAGACATACAGTCAAGTAAAACAGGGATCACATAAAAGATAACATTGTGGTAGTACAATGAGGAACAGAAAGAGTGACAAAGACAGTAAGACAAAAGTGAGTACAAAAATAAAATAAATCAAGGGGAACATAAATAAACAAAAGTTTGCAAGAGCCAAAATCAAGTTAGCAGTTTCAATAGGTTACAGATGTTAACAGTCTTGAGAGCCTTAGTGTTTTTTGATGAGGAGATTGTCCTTATATATTGTGCAAGTTCCATTTTTAATACAAGAAGTTCAGGCTTTCTGCCGAGGACTCTGCTTTTGTGTATATGAAATTTTGCCAAAAATAAAACCAAATTTATAAAAAAGAAAGCATCATTGTCCTTGTCTTTAAAATTATAATAGCCAAAGATAACATCCTTATAGTACAGTTGAAGATTAGGGAGAACAAAGTCAGTAATAAACTTGTGGAAATCCTTCCAGAATTTACACGTAAATTTACATGACCAAAACAGATGAGAAACTGTTTCAGGTTGCTCTTGACAGAAGGTACAATTTACATTTATTTCAGCCATACATTTGGACAAATATTGTTTGGTAGGGTAAAACTTATGAATCAACTTAAAAGAAATCTCTTTAATTTTGTTTGTCAAGAAAAACCTTTGTGGTAAAGTCCAAACTTTTTTCCATTCAATATCTGTTACAAAATTGGCCCAATAAAATATGGCTGATGGAACAGAGACCATTGCATCCCGAAAGAGAGATCTTATTTTGGTATTTATAGACTTATGAGAGGAAAAGCAAACATTGCCAAGAGAAGAATGTAACACATCCGGGGGAGTGACCTGTAGTGGAGCACTGTGGGAGCATCTGTGTAACATGGACAGACCAGATGGGATGGCATCGAACACTATTGAGAATTCTTTAGGCGTTATCGGTACATTGTATCTCCTGAGGAACTCAGAGTAATTATAAAAGAGTCCATCTTCTCTAAATAACTGACTAACCAAGATTATTCCATTATTAAACCAGTTATTTAAAAAAAGGGTTTTATTTTTATAAATAATATTGCAGTTATTCCAAATAAAACAGTTTTGTGGAGAGAAATTGTGTTTGTAAATCAGCGCCCATGCCAAAAGAATTTGTTGATGAAAGTGAGAAAGTTTCAGTGGTATTTTTGGAATACTGTAATTGCAGAGCAGTAGGAAGTTAAGGCCGCCTAAATTAGAGAACACATGATGTGAGATAAAGTTCCAGATAGAAGTGGGATTTCTTAAATACTTTTTAATCCAGTTTATTTTAAAGGTGTTGTTAAGAGCACCGAAATCAATAAAATTTATGCCTCCTTTATCATATGAATTTAAAGCTACTGATTTACGTAAGTAGTGAGTTTTATTTTTCCATAAAAAATTGTATAATAATTTGTTAATTGACTTACAGGTTGTATTATCAACATGTAGTGACTGGGCAGCATAGGTTAGACGGGAGATACCTTCAGCCTTCGATAGCAGAACTCTACCCTTCAATGACAGGTCTCGCTGTAGCCAATGATTAAAAAGGGTCTACAGCCTTAAAGGCCGCATTTTAAGGCCGATTGCGTCACAGTGGCGCGCCGAAGGCTGTCCCAATTCAAAGGCTGCTCGAAATGCGGCCCTCAAATGTGTCCTTCATTTCCCTGAATTTAAGGCTGTGGCAGTGTAGACTTCGTGGCCCAACATATCCCACAATTCATAGCACGGCAGTCGGTGTGGATAATTTTGCCGCAGACGGCAGAAGCGGAGCGGCCGAAGAGTAAACTGTGAAAAGTAAGTACTAAATATTATGTCACTTATTTATGTGCAAATGTTTAATAATGAGGAACATTAAAACATTACTGTTGGCCACATGTCGGCAAACTTATTTGCCATTAGCGATGTTTGTACGTTCAGCTTTTACTTGCTTTCAAAGCCTTTAAAATATAATAATACAATAGTCGACCTTAATCTTACAGAGAATGTGATGATTTTGTGGATAATTAAAGTCAGTCATATATCCACAAACACAACAAGCTGAAAGTCAGTGATGCTGCTCGGTTTGCAGTCCTGAATATCACGGCACAAGCAGGATTCACTGCTCTGTTAATGTTAGCTATGTTATATTGCTGCCTCTGTTCGGTGGTGTCGAGCCAAACGGACTTTAACGTGTGTTTGAACGAGCTGACGGTTCACTCGTTAAGCTGAAAGAAAGATGCTTTAATCACAGGAGTCACACATGTGCCCACTGTACCATCTGGGAACTCTTCTTGTTTAGCACTCATAATAACACAAACACTAAATCCTCCTGTTTTGTAGCAGTGTATACACCTGAGACTGTCACCTGTCTGTCTGTCCTGCACTCTCTCTCTGTTTCTTTCTCTCTGATTGTGGAATAAAAGTATGAACATGTATTTATAAGTTACACTTGTGTTTGAATCCTGCAGCTTATCACACATTTGATTTCCATGTGTGACAACTGAGCAGCATGATGATTGTGAAGATCCTGCTGGGTGTCTTGTATCTCTCAGGTTGGCATTTGGCTGCTGCTATTTTGGGGTTTTTTTGGGAGCCAAGAGTGACCAGAAGGACCCTCCTGCTCCACCAGGCCCAGGATCCTCCAGCAGCCACTGGGCCCAGGATCCTCCAGCAGCCACTAGGCCCAGGATCCTCCAGCAGCCACCGGGCCCAGGCTCTTCCAGCAGCCACCGGGCCCAGGCTCTTCCAGCAGCCACCGGGCCCAGGCTCTTCCAGCAGCCACTAGGCCCAGGATCCTCCTGCTCCACCAGGCCCAGGATCCTCCAGCAGCCACTGGGCCCAGGCTCCTCTAGCAAGGCACCAACAAGTAAATCGACAGTGACTTCAACGGGCCATCACAAGGAAATACCAATCTCATCATTTTCAAAATGCCGCCTAAAAAAGCAAACCCAGGAGTTGAAGAGGAGTTGGAGGAGATTAGGAAATCGCTTACTTTCATGTCTGATGAACTGAGCAAAGTGGCTAAACAACAAGGTATGCTACATGACCTAATGGATGAAATAAAACAACTAAAAAACCTCATAAAGGACAAGGACAAGAAAATAGACGACTTGGAACGGCGAATCGAGGACCTTGAACAATACACAAGAATGGATGATTTAGTCATAAGTGGACTGGAGACGCAACACCGAACCTACACCAGCTGGTGGAGGTAAAGACGGTGAAGATGCCCCGGTAGAGGAGCTGCAAACGCTTGAACAGCAAGTGATAAAATTCCTTCAAACGAAGAATGTAAGTATTCAGAGCCATCATATTGCAGCATGCCACACGCTCCCCAGAAAAGACAGTAAAACAAAGCCATCAATCATTCTTCGGTTTGTGAGTCGCAAAACAAAGATTGAGTTACTGAAACAGGGTAAGAAGCTAAAAGGGACTGGTGTGTATTTAAATGAACATTTAACAAAAAAGACTGCTGAAATTGCAAGACAGGCACGCAGCCTGAGAAAACAAAATAAGATACAAGCGACATGGACGAGGAACTGCAAAGTAATGATAAGACTAAATGGCAATCCCGAAGAAGTTGTGATGATAAGAGAACTCAAAGACTTAGAGCAATATAAATAATCAGGAATCTGCTATGGAATCTATTGGAAAAGTGACGATTGGATAATGAACAATGGGTATGGAAAGTGTTTCTGGCCTTACGGCTCAAAAACAATGGAAACAACAACAACAAAAACACATAAATGACAAGTTTGGACACAGATTATAGGTTTCCATTCAGAGATATTGAAGAGGAGGAATTTGATTATGAGAAGGACTGTCAAGGTGGTTATTTTGCCACACACACTGAGAAAACGAACTTCAAAACGTTTAACTATGCAGAGCACAACATGCATGACCCTGAAAGTAACATTGACCCAGATACCCACTTCTACAATAACACCAATAATACTTGTGAGTACTATACAGATGACCAATTCAATATGAATATTAAAATGGCAAATGCATTGTCGGTCATACATTTCAATAGTAGAAGCCTGTATAAAAAATGTTCTAAAATTACAGAATGTTTAAGTAAGTTAAAAAAGTTTAATATAATTGCAATATCAGAAACATGGCTCGATAATGAGAAAGTTAGTGAAATGGGACTGGAAGGATACGAATTATTTACAATGAACAGGGTGAATAAAAAAGGAGGCGGTGTTGCTTTATATGTAGATAAAGTTTTGAAATGTAGTCTGATTGAATGTATGTCAAGCACCATAGATAACGTATTGGAATGTGTCACTATTGAAATCTATGTTGAAAAAGCTAACAATATAATTATAAGTTGCATCTATAGGACACCAGGTTCATGCCTTGAGATATTCAATGGAAAAACTTGCTGCTATGTTTAGCAACTTAAATGATAAAAAAGTGCAAATAATTTGTGGTGATTTTAATATAGATTTGCTAAACCCAAATGGACATCAGAAAACAACAGATTTCATCAATACAATGTATAGTAACTCCCTTTTCCCTGTCATTATAAAACCAAGTAGAATAACAACTGATACAGCTACATCGATAGATAATATATTCACAAATAAAATTGACCATGAAATAGTAGGTGGACTTCTTATAACTGATATAAGCGATCATCTTCCTGTTTTTGCAATTTTTCAAAATTATTTTGGGATTAAAACGAAACAAAAGAATCAAATATTTGATATGATACGACATAGAACAACAAGAGCCATTGCTGCCCTCCAGGTGGACTTAAAGGAACACAATTGGAATGAGGTTTTTGCAAATGAAGATTCAAATAGTGCATATGATGCACTCTTATCAACAGTAATTTCACTATATGAAAAAGCATTGTCCTTTAATGAAGATCACTAGAAAGCATCACAGATCAAATAAGCCATGGATCACAAAGGGGATAGAAGATGCATGTAAAAAGAAAAATAATCTATATAAGGGATTCATAAAACAGAGGACAAAAGATGCTGAAATAAAGTACAAGTTATATAAAAATAGATTAGTAAATATTATAAGAACAAGTAAGAAAGAATATTACCACAAATTATTGGAGCAAAGTAGAAGTAACACACAAGAAACGTGGAGGATATTAAACAGTATAATCAAAAAGGGCTCAAAAAATAAGAATTATCCAGATTATTTTAAAAAAGATAAAGATATTGTGCTTGATAAAACTAAAGACATTGCAAATGAATTTAATGATTTCTTTGTAAATGTTGGCTTTAATTTAGCAAAAGAAATTCCAGAGTCAAGAAATAATAACGACCTGAATAAACATATTACTCAGAATGTGTCCTCCATGTTTATTGGTGCTATAACTCACAGAGAAATAATTAACATTGTGAAGACATTTAAAAATAAAAAGTCCACTGACTGTTTTGGTATTGACATGATATTAGTTAAAAGTATTATAGAATATATAGTGCAACCTTTCGCATACATTTGTAATCTGTCCTTTCAAACTGGTGTGTTTCCCTCACAAATGAAAATAGCAAAAGTTATTCCAATCCATAAAAACGGAGAGAGATGTCAGTTTACCAATTATAGGCCAATATCACTACTCCCACAGTTCTCAAAAATTTTATAGAAAAGTTATTTGTTAATAGACTTGATAAATATATTGAGAAGCATAATCTCCTAAGTGATAACCAATATGGCTTTAGAGTGAAAAGGTCCACTTCGATGGCAGTGATGGAACTTGTTGAAGGGATATCGAATGCTATAGATAATAAGGAATATACTGTTGGTGTTTTTATAGACTTAAAAAAGGCGTTTGATACAATTGATCATTCTATATTAATGAATAAACTAGAGAGATATGGCATAAGAGGGATAGCATGCAAGTGGATGAAAAGTTACCTGGATGACAGATATCAATATGTCGAATTCAATAATGTAAAATCTAAGCAGTTGAAGGTAACTTGTGGTGTTCCTCAGGGCTCTGTGCTGGGCCCTAAATTATTTATATTATATATAAATGACATATGTAGCATTTCCAAACTGTTAAAATGTGTATTGTTTGCTGATGATACCAATCTGTACTGCTCAGGTTAAAAACCTAGAACAGCTTCTGACTACAGCGGAAAAGGAGTTAAATATATTAAAAAACTGGTTTGATGTAAATAAGTTATCATTAAATATAAAGAAAACAAAATTGATTATTTTTGGCACTAGACAAATGAAAACTGTATCTAAAATAAGGGTTAATGGAATTGAAATTGAAAGAGTGTACGAAAATAAATTTCTTGGAGTGATAATTGATGATAAGCTGAGTTGGAAGTCTCATATAAACCATGTGAAAACAAAAATGTCAAAAACCATTGCTATTCTCTATAAAACAAAGCATGTCCTGAACAAAAAATCATTATACACACTTTATTGTACTCTGTTTCTTCCATATATGACTTACTGTCTGGAGATATGGGGTAATGCATATAAAACGAACACTCTTCCTATTTTCAAGTTACAAAAAAGAGCTATAAGAATTATAAACCAATCAAACTATATAGAACCAACTAACATTTTGTTTATTAATCTGAATACCCTGAAATTTTATGATTTAGTTGAATATAAAATGGCACAGATAATGTATAAAGCACAAAATAACTTGCTTTGCCCCAGTACTCAGAAGCTGTTCAAAGTCAGAGAGAGTCAATATGACTTAAGGGGAACAGATTTCTTTAAAAAAAACAAGATAAGGACAAATATAAAGCAGAGATGTGTTTCTGTTAGAGGAGTTAACCTGTGGAATAGTTATGACAGTGATTTTAAAAAGGTGTAGTTCATTTTCCTTGTTTAAAAATATGTTTTAAAATAGAGTATTAGAAAAATATATAAATCAAGAATGAAAAGAGCAAAAAAAAAAAACCCTCTTGATTCTTTTGCTTTGATGTAGTTACTTATCTAAGGTGGAAAGTTGTTTTTTTTTTCTTGTTTGTTTGTTTGTTTGTTTGTTTTTGTTTTTGCTTTGTTTTATTATTTGCTTCGAGCCCTGTGTACAGGAGCTGCATGCAAAAAGATATTTTGTTAAAAGGGTTGGCGTAATAAGCAAATGCTTCAGCCAATACCTTTTGATTAGCCTTGTCTCATGCTTTCTTGCTTTGTGGTAGATTTTTGTTCTGTTTTCACTGAGATATTTGAATGCTAATCAATAAAAAAAAAAAATCAAAATCAAAACTGCAAGTGTCCAGAGTGAGGACAGACTGAGGGACCCACTGCTGCACATCATCTGTGAGGTTTTGCACCCCTGATGATCCACCAGGACAAACTCAGCAGTGTGTGAGGAAGAGGAGGAGGAAGAGCCAGCAGCAGCTGACAGATGGAGAGAATAGACAGACTGTTCCCTGTTTGTGAAGGACTGCTAGAAAGGTTTAAAATAACTAACTGTCTGTCCTGAATCAGTCTTATTAGGTAATGTTCAAATAAGTTTATCATTCCAGTGTTTTCAGTGTGGGAGAAAGTACTCAGGGCCTTAACGTTAAACACTATGAAATGCAGCAACAAGTTTAATGTTCAGAAACATAAAGTATGTATCAGCAGCAGAATGGAGCTAAAAATAAATGTTTGTTTCAGTTCTATGAAGCTTTGAGTATTTTGGATTAGTAGCACTGCTGTGTTTGTTGCATCATATTGCTGTAATTGTTTATATGCTTTATATATTCTGAGGTAAGTTGATCTATAGTGTTACATCATATTCTATAAGGATGTTGTGTTTGTTTACTTTCTGCCCAGTTTGACCCATTTAGCAGAAGACAGCCTATTTAAAGCTCTGATATCTATTCTGTATGACTTAAAGCAGTTATGACATGGTATGATTTTCTCACCCAATAAAGGAATATTTAATATATCAGTCTACTCTTCATTCTATCAGACACAGTTATCACAGCTCGTAC
This sequence comes from Rhamphochromis longiceps, assembly GCF_057381845.1. NCBI lineage: Eukaryota > Metazoa > Chordata > Actinopteri > Cichliformes > Cichlidae > Rhamphochromis > Rhamphochromis longiceps. Next base: position 18,434,457 of record NC_140563.1, read on the forward strand.
ATTTGCTTTTTACACATATATGTAAGTATTGAGCCAAATTTAGTAATGTCAACATACTGAAGAAACAACATTTGTCTCTTATATATAATACATCTATATATACACTGTCAAAGATACTTGAGTATCTTTGAGTGAAGATTTAAGGTGATAGGACATATGAATAGCTGCAACTTGGATCTTTACTGAAGCTCAGTATTTGACACAGAGTTCACTCACATGAATTTCACTCACATGTGCTGTACCAGTGTACCTGCACATGTGATGTGACAATAGAAGTGATTTGATTTGTGAGTTCAAACTCACTGCTGTAATAACTAATAATGATTAATATAATAACTATAATATTGGCCATCTCATATTTACACTGACTTTAGTCTCATGAACAACATTAACTATTTGTTATTTACTAGCTAATCTTAAATGACTGTTCAGTACAGATATGAAGCCCAACAATCATGTTTTACAGTCCTGTGGTCTCAGCCTCAGATACTTATTAAATCACACAAAGCTCGTGTAGAAACAAACAAATGAACAAAATATGTTCTCCTTCATTTCTGTCAACCACAGGTTTCCAGCTATCATGGTTGCTAGGCAACCTGGGCAGCGCGACTGAGGCTAGACCGTCCCATTTCACAAGCCTCACACTTCCGGCCTTAGCGGTCTTTGAGTACGCGGCCCTTGAGGACCGTTGAGGCTGCGTACTTTAAGGCTGCAGACCCTGAATTGGGATACAGCCTCTGTCTCCAAATTTGCAAGATGGCAGCCTCCACAAGCGGGGTATTTTGGCTTCATTTTTGCACAATGGTAGGAGGCGGGGTCGCGTCGTCCATGTTTTCTACAGTCAATGGCTGTGTCCCAATTCAGGGGCTGTGTCCCAATTCAGGGTCTGCACGCATGAACTACGCATTTTAAGTGCGATTACGTCACCGCCACGCGACGACGGCTGTCCCAATTCGAAGTGTACTTCAAATGCATACTCCAAATGCGCCGTCGATTTCCCCAAATATCAAGCGTGGTCCGGTGCACGCTTCCCATATATCCCACAATTGATAGCACGGCGGTGGGTGTGGATAATTTTGCCGCAAAATACGGCAGAAGGGAGCCCCCGAAGAGTGAACTGTCAAAAGTAAGTATTGAATATGATGTCACCTATTTATGTGCGAATGTTTAATAACGAAGAACATTAAAACATTGCTGTTGGCCACATATCAGCAAAGTTATGTGACATTAGTGATGTTTGTAACTTGTTTAACTTGGGTTTAAAGCCTCTACACACACACACACACACACACACACACACACACACACACACACACACACATATATATATATTTAAATATATATATATATATATATATATATATATATATATATAGATATATATAGATAGATACATATCATATCACAATAATCTGACAATACTATGATATTGGCCATATTATATTTACATTACCACAGTGAGATGGCTTTAGTGAACATGAACAACAAGAGCTAATTGTTATTTACTAACTACTCTTGAAATGACTGTTCAGTACAGAAATGAAGCCCAACTATCATGTTTTCCAGTCCTGTGGTCTCAGCCTCAGATACTCAACTAATCAAAGTGATGTCATGACAAAAATGAATGACCAACAAAACATTTTTTCTCCTTCATTTCTGTCACACAAAGCTGTATGAGACGTTTCTCGCGGTTAGTATCATGGTTCCTAGGCAACCTGAACAGCGCTACGAAGGCTAGACCATCCCATTTCACAAGCCTCTCACTTCCGCACTACGTAGTACGCGTAGTGCGCGTACTTCAAGCGTGCAGACCCTGAATTGGGACACAGCCATACGCGTTTGAAGTACACTTCGAATTGGCGGTGACGTAATCGCACTCAAAATGCGTACTTCAAGCGTGCGGTCTCTTAATTGGGACACAGCCGATATTTACTGATTTCGAAATCCAATACTTGTTTCTTTCAGACTCGTGAACCATGAACAGATGCCTCTAAGATTTGTAATGAGTAGTTATTTAGTTACTGCTTACTCTGCCTAACTCCTTGGTTCAGAAACACCTGCTGTCAAAAGGGAAATTGCATAGTGCCCTCTGGCGGTCAAAGTATCAAAAATCGACTCTCATAACATGGTTGAAGGGTATGGAAGCCACTAAAAAAAAGGATCCATAACTCAAAATTTCGAGTTATTTTCTCAAAATTCCGAGTTATTTTCTCGAAATTTCGAGCACACCATCCGCTCCGAGCTCCCTGACCTGCACTCAATCTACAGCAGGCGGTGCTGGACCAAGGCCAGGAAGATCGTGAAGGACCTCAGCCATCCCAACAACGGACTGTTCTGTCTGTTGAGGTCTGGAAAGCGATTCCGCTCCCTGAAGACCAACACAGAGAGACTGAGGAGGAGCTTCTTCCCGCAGGCGATACGGTCTCTCAATCACACCACCACACAGTACTGACCCACACATATAGTTCTTACACACAGGGGACATTCTGGACATTGTTTTCACTTCATCACTTAAATCACTTTAAGCATATTTGCACTGCACAAGACATAATGTGGATTGCACAACACTGGACATTATATTCTTCATTTCCAGTTAATACTTGTACAGCTGCTGTTATTGTGTATATATATATTTATATTTCTTCATACATTCTTATATAGTTCTATACTGTGTATTGTGTATTTTGTTGTAGTTATTTTATTTTTTTAACTTTAATTTATATATTTTATCTTATTCTTTCCCAGTTAAATTTACCTTTCATTCTAATTTGTGTTGTACAGTTATTTCATTTTTAACTTTAATTTTTATATTTTATTTTATTCCTTCCTAGTTAAATTTACCCTTTTTAATTTTCATATTTATTTCCTATCTTATTCATAGCCTTTTCTTTTTTTCTTTAGGTCACGAGCAGTTGTCTAAGCATTTCACTGCATATCGTACTGTGTATGACTGTGTACGTGACAAATAAAATTTGAATTTGATTTGCTCAGGAACTTTTACTCGTGCACCATAGAGAGCATCCTGGCGGGAAACATCTTAACCTGGTTCGGGAACAGCACCATGCAGGACAGACGAGCTCTACAGAGGGTTGTGCGGTCAGCTGAGCGCACCATCCGCTCTGAGCTCCCTGACCTGCACTCAATCTACAGCAGGCGGTGCTGGACCAAGGCCAGGAAGATCGTGAAGGACCTCAGCCATCCCAACAACAGACTGTTCTCTCTGCTGAGGTCAGGAAAGCGATTCCGCTCCCTGAAGACCAACACAGAAAGACTGAGGAGGAGCTTCTTCCCGCAGGCGATACGGTCTCTCAATCACACCACCACACAGTACTGACCCACACATACAGTTCTTACACACAGGGGACATTCTGGACATTGTTTTCACTTCATCACTTAAATCACTTTAAGCATATTTGCACTGCACAAGACATAATGTGGATTGCACAACACTGGACATTATATTCTTCATTTCCAGTTAATACTTGTACAGCTGCTGTTATTGTGTATATATATATTTATATTTCTTCATACATTCTTATATAGTTCTATACTGTGTATTGTGTATTTTGTTGTAGTTATTTTATTTTTTTAACTTTAATTTATATATTTTATCTTATTCTTTCCCAGTTAAATTTACCTTTCATTCTAATTTGTGTTGTACAGTTATTTCATTTTTAACTTTAATTTTTATATTTTATTTTATTCCTTCCTAGTTAAATTTACCCTTTTTAATTTTCATATTTATTTCCTATCTTATTCATAGCCTTTTCTTTTTTTCTTTAGGTCACGAGCAGTTGTCTAAGCATTTCACTGCATATCGTACTGTGTATGACTGTGTACGTGACAAATAAAATTTGAATTTGATTTGCTCAGGAACTTTTACTCGTGCACCATAGAGAGCATCCTGGCGGGAAACATCTTAACCTGGTTCGGGAACAGCACCATGCAGGACAGACGAGCTCTACAGAGGGTTGTGCGGTCAGCTGAGCGCACCATCCGCTCTGAGCTCCCTGACCTGCACTCAATCTACAGCAGGCGGTGCTGGACCAAGGCCAGGAAGATCGTGAAGGACCTCAGCCATCCCAACAACAGACTGTTCTCTCTGCTGAGGTCAGGAAAGCGATTCCGCTCCCTGAAGACCAACACAGAAAGACTGAGGAGGAGCTTCTTCCCGCAGGCGATACGGTCTCTCAATCACACCACCACACAGTACTGACCCACACATACAGTTCTTACACACAGGGGACATTCTGGACATTGTTTTCACTTCATCACTTAAATCACTTTAAGCATATTTGCACTGCACAAGACATAATGTGGATTGCACAACACTGGACATTATATTCTTCATTTCCAGTTAATACTTGTACAGCTGCTGTTATTGTGTATATATATATTTATATTTCTTCATACATTCTTATATAGTTCTATACTGTGTATTGTGTATTTTGTTGTAGTTATTTTATTTTTTTAACTTTAATTTATATATTTTATCTTATTCTTTCCCAGTTAAATTTACCTTTCATTCTAATTTGTGTTGTACAGTTATTTCATTTTTAACTTTAATTTTTATATTTTATTTTATTCCTTCCTAGTTAAATTTACCCTTTTTAATTTTCATATTTATTTCCTATCTTATTCATAGCCTTTTCTTTTTTTCTTTAGGTCACGAGCAGTTGTCTAAGCATTTCACTGCATATCGTACTGTGTATGACTCTGTACGTGACAAATAAAATTTGAATTTGATTTGCTCAGGAACTTTTACTCGTGCACCATAGAGAGCATCCTGGCGGGAAACATCTTAACCTGGTTCGGGAACAGCACCATGCAGGACAGACGAGCTCTACAGAGGGTTGTGCGGTCAGCTGAGCGCACCATCCGCTCCGAGCTCCCTGACCTGCACTCAATCTACAGCAGGCGGTGCTGGACCAAGGCCAGGAAGATCGTGAAGGACCTCAGCCATCCCAACAACAGACTGTTCTCTCTGCTGAGGTCAGGAAAGCGATTCCGCTCCCTGAAGACCAACACAGAGAGACTGAGGAGGAGCTTCTTCCCGCAGGCGATACGGTCTCTCAATCACACCACCACACAGTACTGACCCACACATATGGTTCTTACACACACACTGGACTTTCTGGACTTTGGTTTTGCACAACACTGGTCACTATATTCTTCATTTCCGGTTAATACTTGTACAGCTGCTGTTATTGTGTATATATTTATTTATATTTAGATTTCTTCATACATTCTTATATAGTTCTATATTGTGTATTGTGTATTTTGTTGTACAGTTATTTTATTTTCAACTTTAATTTATATATTTATCTTTATCTTATTCTTCCCAGTTAAATTTACCCTTCATTCTAATTTGTGTTGTACAGTTATTTCATTTTTAACCTTAATTTATATTTTATTCCTTCCTAGTTAAATTTACCCTTTTTAATTTTTCATATTTATTTCCTATCTTATTCATAGCCTTTTCCTTTTTTGTTCTCTTTAGGTCACGAGCAGTTGTCCAAGCATTTCACTACATATCGTACTGTGTATGACTGTGTACGTGACAAATAAAATTTGAATTTGATTTAATTTGAATTTGAAATTCTTGGTCCCAGCTTTTACCACAAGAGGGCAGCGGTGGTGTTTTTTGTACACAAGACGTCCCACAGGCTGCACAACAGAGTGCAAATGAGGCCAAGGGAAGTATCACATCAGATAATCTCAGAGTATGTGTTGTTATAAGTGGACACTACTAAACTTTGTTTAGTGACAACAAAATGCCATGCGAAATTATGCCAACTACGTGAGAACCAAAGGAAAAAAACAGATTACATGAGCCCAAACAACTTTTTCCTTTTCTTTCTGTCATGAGAAGCTAAAATACATGTGCATCTTAGCAAATACCAGCATAGTCAAGCCTGGTGTGGTTGTTGGATGGAAATACATTGTGTTCGTGACTCCAAAAACACACATCAACAATGATTAATAATAATATTTGTATGAGATTGTTTTCTTCATTCTAGCAAGTGAAGTTGTTCATAAAGATTATTAAACACCATTAATTGCAGTTTTAGTCCCTACCTGTCCATCAGTCTTTGTTTAGTGTTACCAACAGTAAAATTCACTCAACTTTTTGCATATATTTAAAACAGACTGAAATGGCTTTTTAAAACATTTAAGAATAATCACACAATTCCCGTGGAAAAGTGGGTAAATGTGTAAAACACCATGTCCCATGCATTATATGTTGTTGTGACGATTATTACGACTCCAGAAACAATGCACACTTTAAAATGTTGTCAGGGTTCCTGGGTCGGTGACCCAGTGTTTTCAGTAAACACTCACTGTTTATCTACTGCCTGTTCCACTTCCTGTTTTATTGTGTTAGCCTTGGTCTGTGTGTATTATGTTCAATCCTCTTCCCATTATCATTAGTTCATTATGTTCAGCTGTGTACTCACCGGTCCCTCATTATCATCATTATCACCAGTCTGTGTATTTAAGCCCTCTGTTCTACCCATTCAGTGTCGGGTCATTGATGATGTTGTTTCTGTCGTGTGTTCCGTCCAGTCAGTCAGTTAGCCAGCCAGTCTACCAGTCCGCTAAGTCCAGCCAGCCAGCCATCCATCCTATCATCTGTTGTCTACATATTCAATAAACCTCGTTCTGCACCACGAGTCCTGCATGTGGGTCATCCCTTCCTCGCCTCCGCACACGAGCCCTGACAAATGTAACTTCCTCCTTTTTTTGTGACCAAAACTGAGCAAAACCACACCTATCTAAATTGACAATAATGTAATACTTAACAAATCTGACAGATTGTTTATGTTTAAACTTGATTTTTTTCAGCAGACTAGGCTCCCTCCAGGCAGCATATGCATTCAATTTATAAAACTAAGGAATGCACCATTTTTTTTTCTTTCTTTCTTTCTTTCTTTCTTTCTTTCTTTCTTTCTTTCTTTCGCTCATCACAGTGTATGACAACCTGTTAGCCAAGAAATAATTCTGTAAATAACTCCCATTAAAGCACATCATTTGTTTTTGTTTTTTTGTCGTACATATACATTTGTTGCCTTCTGGCTTTGTGTTTTTAGTCTAAATGCTAGCTAAAGCACACTGGCCAAAGGCCACAGCTTCTATCTATCTATATATATATATATATATATATATATATATATATATATATATATATATAAGTGCTATTAGTGGTACTACATAAAATATGTGGAGGTGAACTGCAGATCTGTCTGGTAGAAGGGGTGACAGTGGCAATAAGACACAAAGGGCATTGAGGGTGGGGGGAGGGAGGTGTCACCTCCCGTGCACATGATCGCTGGCTACGCCCGTGAGACTCGGCATATCATAAAAGATGTGAGAGGGAATGATGAGGGGAGCACAAAGACAGAAGGGAAGCGAAAGGACAGGGAAGGAGGAGATCTGCCTAAACTCCGCCTCCGGTCTCGGATCCTCTCGCATTCCTTCTTCACAGCCCCTCACGCTGGAGATAGAGAAAGAAAGGGAAGGAGAAACAAGAAGGCCACGAAGAAAAAGAGGGGGAGCAGTGAAACGACCATGGCAATATCCAAAACGTCTCAGCTTCAGATAGAGTCCGATCCCAGCGCACTTTCACCACCGTCGACCCCGGCTCGGAGCATGCAGTCGCACAATAGACAGAGTCCTGATGAATGAGGAGCTTTACCTGGGCCGTGGACAAAATGAGGGTCATCTTCATCCAAAACGCCGGTTTCGTCGCAGCTTTCTCGCCTTTCTCGTGATGTTGGCAGTGTTTGGGACGACAGATGATGTGAACGAGCCAGAGCTAACCACAGCCAGATCATGCGAGTAAATTGAGGAGTAAGGGGATCGTAGCAATTTATTTAGGCTGTCTTATTTTATTTTATTTTATTTTATTTTAATGGGATAGAGAGCTTGCACATATTTATAGCCAGTATAGCATCTCTGAATCGAAAGTGTGCTGAGCTTCCGGCATGCAGCCTGCTGTCGAAATCTGAATAATACACTATATTTTTTAACTATATTGGCACTAGAATGTATTTTTAACCAATGATAGAGTATGTACCAGGTTATTAAGGTCCGATCCTTTTAGACTTCCGCGCTCATGTAGTAATCCTTTAGTATATAGCAATTATTAATATGAATAGGTAGAAGGAGAGATCTCTGGCCACTATGATCAAAGCCTATTGATCAACTGAGACAATCTGGAAATGTCAGTTTCCACGTGTGATAACATGACTGGCGTCGTTCCTTGTAATTTATTTATTTATTATTACTATTATTAGGCCTATAAGTATTATATTATCGATTTATTTTTTAGGTAGGTAGTGATATATTTAACAGTGGGAAGGCTGTTTTAAACCCTTCCTTATAGTGAGATGGAAACCGCTTATTTATCGTCGCACCGGGGGGGCACCCGTCCCGAGGCCCAGAAGGGCCAAAGCTCGGCGGGTGAGCCCTCCGCTGCACCACCACCTTCAACTCCACCTGCCGGCAGCTCACCTGAGGAGACCCCGACGAGTGGTGATGGACGGAGAAACTCGGGCGTGAAGAAACACCATCACAAGCACAACCTGAAGCATCGCTACGAGCTGCTGGAGACGCTGGGAAGAGGCACCTATGGCAAAGTCAAGAAGGCCATTGAGCGGCACTCTGGCAGAGAGGTGAGCCATTTACACAAGCAGCTGCAAACATCTGTCACGATGCTTTTAGTAAACCCAGACGCTTGTAATTCACAATACTTCTGTAACGCCCTTTAGCAGCCACTACAAACAGCACTGGTCCCAAATTAAGTGGTTTGTTGCTCCCAGACGCGTGTGCACGACCTACCCCCGCTGGGAATTCCCCCACCATGCTCCAAAAAGGCCAGTGGGGCCAGGGAGTTACGCTGCACACATGCAGGGCCTCACGACCGGATGCCGGAGTGCAATTCCGGCTACTGACAGACTTATGGGGACTTGTCTGACCCTCACAAGCTTCACAAAAGTTCCCCAGAAGTGTCCTGCGTCCACGCTCATTCATAATTTGTAAAGTTTTTAAGACATGCATTGCAAAGTTCAGATCAACCCCAAATTCACTCTTATGCGAATGACCAGCATTTGACATAGTCTCAGTCTTTAAAGTAGTAGGTTACTTGTACTGTTTCATCACTCTGCACAGTGCCGTACAGTTTTTCCCTTCCCGTTTTGTTTCTATTTTTAAAGTGCCAAGTTTTTTTTTCCCTGCATGGCTCAGTCTGGCACTTTGCGTTTCTTTTATTTGAAAGTGATGAACTGTATATTTGTGGCAGTAAACCCACCATCCGCTGTGATGTCCTTGCAGACCGGCAGATCTCTACCAACTATTTCCACATGTGGCAAAATATGACCCCAGTGCCCATTCTGGCAGGGCATGAGGAAATTTCCACTGAAACTTAGTACAGGCCAACAATGTCCCCCAGCGGATTCATAGCTCCTGGCAAATGCATGTTTAATAGGGGAAGGGGGGCAGCAAACCCCCTGGTACGACATTCCTGTTTGACCTGTCCCACTTGCCAGCTTCTCCTTTCTTCCGTTTGTTTTTCGGCATTATTGCCATGGTAGCAAGTGTAATATGAATTAATGTAATTTCACTAGCATCATAAAACTGTGCAATTGTACTAACTGGACAGGTCAAAGTGTATTGCATGATTGTTGGCTTTGGATATATTGGAAATCTTTTGTTAAATAATTGACAATGTTTGTCAAATAGTTGGCAAGTTTATTATATTTTTGTTACTAAGCCATAAAGCACTACTTCCCAGTCACTAAATATATAAATAAACCCAACATACTTATGTGTAAGTCAAAAAACTATAGCCCAGTGGCTCCAGTTCTCCTATTATCTACAGCACTGAGCTGAGCTTAGCATTAAAACTTAAAATAGAGAACTATTAATATGGGACCCAAGTCTGTGCACATAGAGTACTCACCATCTCGCAGCTTATGCATATGGCACTACGCTGCTAGAGTTTACTTGACCTCTGATCCAGAGGGAGTCCCTTGTGTCCATTTGGCATGTAAACCAGTGTGGTGAGAACGTTATTTAATCATCTCAGCTGCCCTGAACCTTTTCCTGGCTTGTTCCACAGACCCAGTGAGAAGAACAAAGTGGAGAGATAAACTGATGAAGCTCTCTGTGTGTGCATGCACACACATGGGAATAACGAACGACAGATTAGATGCAAGCATATTCAGCATGTCAGTGAAAGTAGAGCTGGTTTCACCTGGAAGCCCGTTTGTTGTACAATTTGCACGCTCAGTAAAAAACACAAACACCTAACATTAAGTGAAGTGCAGCAGATCACAGAGAACTTGGTGTGGCTTTGTGGGATGTGCACAACCCGTGTTTCTGTGCATGTGTGTGAAAGGTAAAAGGAGACCTGTGGCTATGTTTCAAATAGCTGCATTAAGTATTACATGCCATCTAGAGAGGACTATAGTGAAAAGGTTATGGTGACAGTCAGGCCTATAATGGACACTGACACATGAAAGGCCATCCACAGCAGGAAATTAGATTTAGAAGGTAATGTTAATATCCTGTATGGAGGATCCATCACAGACAGGGGCTGGGGAGTTAGCACAGAGATACAGGGAAGCTCACCACCATAACAAGAGAGAAACCGGCTCAGTTAAAAGGGGTAAAGAGTCATATTAATATGTGCTTAAAGCACCAGATTACATCATTCCCCAACAATGGACTCAATAGGGAGGTACGCAAGAGGGAAAAACATTGGCATTCCTCTGTTATTTTCTATGTTGTACAGCTGATGAGGCATTATGATTCCTGGCTCTGTTTGAGAATACACTTCTCTGGAAAAGTGACGGGCCTCTTTCTCCCACTCACTCTCCCTCTCTCTGCCTCCTCCTAAGTCTGACTCAGACACAGTCAATACGACAGATGATCATGATCTTTAGACAATGCAGGGACGAGTGAGTTTGTGATGAATACTTCATCTATTTTAATGGCCTGAGAAAGCCCAGAACGATGTCAGGCTCCGCTGAAGCGAAACATGGACTTTCACTTCAAACGAGCTCTTTTGAGAACAAAGTCTGGACGACGGGAGGGGCAGACGAGGCCGCCCCATACCTGGCAGGGACCGACGTGGGCAGCAGTGCAGCGCCCGTTTACTGTGAGTGACAGTAATAGGGGGGTCCACTTAAGAACAAGCGTAGCTGCGTCAGCCAGCTCCGCCAGCTGGCAAGTAGCTGATCTGCGGTCCTGTGTAATGATCCGCATCAAGGTCAGGGCAAAGCAACATGAGGAGATACACAAAAGATATCTGGCTTTCTAGCCCAATATTGGGGAACTGTCTCATTCACTGATTTATCATGCAGTGTAGAATTAACTTCTCTACACATTTTACTTGTCTTTGTGTGTAACTTTTGTAGGCAATTTCTTAGTTCATTCCCTAATTTAAAAAAAATCAGGTATTTTTTGCATGCATGCATCCATCCATCCCACAACAACTGAAAAAGGCAAGCTGCATTCAGCTTTGCAAAGTCAAGTGTCAGTCACGTTTTGGGGATCAGTGATAAAATCCTGATGATTTTGATGAGGTAAAGGAAAACATCAGTGTTAAGACACAAACAACTTTTCCCAATTATGAACACAGCATGTGAACCCCCTGGACCCTGGCTTGTTTATTATGGTATCATTTCTTTAAATTCTATGTAATCAAGGCATGCTCTGGAAGGCAGCTATTCCGGTTTGGGGTTATTTTTATTGATGTACACGGTAATTAGCTTGGCACTCGCTACTGCCTGTGGTTTTTCGCTGAATGGAATAAAGCTGGGCTCCACAGAATACTGCAGTTTAGTCAGGAGGACAAAAGTTTAAACTAACATAATTCAGAGTGAAAAGATGCTTTACAGACCTGATCAAAGAACAACTCGGGGCTCAATCCAGATTGTTTAGGCTACAAGAATGATGTGCTAGACCGTGGGCTCTCCACTGGTTTATTTGAAGAAGGATGCTAACCTCTCATTTATGGAGTACATAGGTTAGTGGTTTGAATGCATCCTGTTGCGGCTGACTCTTAACTGAATTGGCTTTGCCATGACACTGAAGAATCATCAAATCAAGTGTCATTGTTGACTGTTAAGCTCCTTTTAACGGGCCCATTTGGCACGGCAAGGAGTGAATCACTTCCTCATCCCCTGCCCGTTCTCCTGATACCTCCATAAAACTCTCAGCAGGCCATCTTTTCAGGCTTTTTCGAATACGGGCCATTAGCTGTGTTTAATCAGAATAACTAAACATACAAGGCGGGGGTAGTGGTTAGGGTCTTCTCGGGGACTTTTGACAAGGGAGGAAATTTGCTTTGTAAGTTAATACTGACCGATTGATGGAGGATCACTCTAACCTTCAGCTCTCTCTTTCCTCTTCTTAAAATCGGTGAACACTTAACACCTTTCTCACTGCTTTTTAGGGATACATGGTGCAGACTTTATAGGCTTTTCTACCCCGCGCCTGCTGTACGTGGTTGGGATTTCGAAAGAAATTTCTCCACAGTTGTTGGAGTGGCAGTTAGTGCAGACATCCATGCACCAATTTGGATGAACGGCAGTACTTTAGAGGCTATTTGCCTAACCATTACCTTATTGCCAAATTCCTGCAAACCTAATGGCATTTCCATCAGCCTAAGCTGCACTGTGTGTTGTGCTAATGCACAGATGTTAGCTTGCTAACACAGCAAAGCAGAATAGTGACCATGACTGCTTAAATTAAACCTTATAATTATATCAGCATAGTTTTATTAGCATGAAGACTTTAGCATTTCACACAAAGCGCTACTATGTGCTAGTATGGCTGCAGAGTTCCAGACTGGCTCCGAAAACGCTCCCTGTTTCCAAGATAGCGCGCCGTATTGAGTGAACTATTGAGTGACCATTATATACTGATGAGGGAATGACTGAGTCAGGGGAGTGATTTTGGACACAGGCGATTAGTTAACAACAGCTGCTCCCAGAGAAGTCTTTACTATGGAAACTGCCATGTTGCACTGTGTGAATCTGTCCTCTGATGCTTCTGTAATCATGATGATTGAATATCAAAACAGGCCACAATGTTGGTACTTGTGTTTCAGTTTGCAATAGTTTGACCTCAGCAAGGCTTCGTAAGGTCAAAGGTTATTAAAAGTCTCTGTAGGTGGACAGGGGAGGTTTGTTTTTCTTTGATAATGAAATCAAGCATTGTGTGCAGACTGACATCTCATGACGTGCACCATGTACTGTGGATGAAGTGTACAATTTAAAGTTCACTGATAACAAATCGCATGTGACAGATAAATCTGTTGCAGCTTAATCTCATTTCAGTGACTTTCTGCAGTCACGTTTCTTCCCAGATTAAATCAGCCTATTTTTCAAATCAATTTTCTTGGAAAAAAAGACAAATCTGCTTTTACTTTAAACTGTTAAATGTGACACATTCAAGATACTGTATATCTAGGCGGGGGATTTTTGTTTGCTTGTTTGTTTGTTTGTTTTTTGCTTTTTTTCCTTTGCTGCTGAAGTCACATGAGTGAAAAGTGTTTGTCCTCTCTTTCCAGGTGGCTATCAAGTCCATTCGGAAGGAGAAGATTAAGGATGAGCAGGACATGGTACACATTCGCCGAGAGATTGAGATCATGTCGTCCCTCCGCCACCCCCACATCATCTCTATATATGAAGGTGAGGGTCTTTGAATGTCTACCTGTGACAAATCATGGACACTTATTTAATTTGAACATGCAAACAAAATCACACATGTCCAGAATTCTTCCCTCCATCAGCTCATTTAGCACTCGTGGCCGAGCTGTAGGACTGTCATGTTATGACATGCAGATGTCATAATAAGTCCTGGACTACAGCTCTGGGATGTTATTAATCTTCTTCCCGTCTGGCTGCCTGGTCTAGTAAAAGTCTGGATGACTTTGACAATTTACATCTGGATTCTTCTCTTTGTGTGTGTGTGTGTGTGTGTGTGTGTGTGTGTGTGTGTGTGTGTGTGTGTGTGTGTGTGTGTGTGTGTGTGTGTGTATTGCATTCACATTTGTGAAAGTTTGTGTTTATAAGAGGGGTGATATTCTAAGGGATTGCCTCTCCCACATCTAAGAGGTCACATCCCCTTGTCTTCTCTGGTCTTGATCTCAGGGCCAGACATCTGCTGATACTTAGAGACAACAGCAGCTGGGAACCAGACTATACTCGTGCATGTGTGTGTGTCTGCACATATGTGTCTGTATAAATCCCAGTATATTTATCTCAGTGTATGAACCTTTGTGTGTGTAGCTCAGGAGACTCTGGATTGGCCTCAGTCACCCGGGCTTGCTCCCCGTCTGACTCCAATCCAGTGCTATGCAGCAGGAGGAAAGACCATAAGCCTTCCCTTGGAGCAATATCAACATATGTCTACCCCAGGAAGCAGTTCACTAAATATCAAAGACTTCAAGTCAGACATTGACAACATATTTATTGTTTTGGGCCTCCTTTTTTTGATGAGTCCTCATGAATGACCTTTACATCACCGGAAGAAAACATTAGATTAGAATTGATGGCGACTCTAAAGGTTGAACAGTTCCCATTGATTTTTTTCAACATAGTGCTTGCAATTAATCATCTGATAATATGTAGTATGGGTCTGTTTTCCGTCTCCTACATTCACAACGCACTGCAGTGTGTTTTTTTGTTTGTTTGTTTTTTTGTCATGTGATTTGTGACTCGTGACTATTGTGTCAACATAGCAACAGTTTCAATGCCATTTTCAGGTTAGCTGCCCTGGCATAGCGGCTGCAGGCTGTGTGGTACTTCCCTAACTGGCTTAGCCACTGTCCTTTGTTCATTTTCAAAGTCCTTAGTTCATTATCAGCAATGTGTATATGTAACAAACATAACTATTTGTCATGGGAACGTGCCAGTAGTCGGTCAGAGGGCTGAATTACCGATGAATTTTATGTGTTTTGCAAGAGAATGATTAAAGAACAGCCAGCTTTATAAACTCAGGCGAGCCTGCATGGTGTTTCTATGTGTGCTGCCTTCCTTTAAAAGCAGTCAATTCTACCAACAAACCTAACCAGACTCATTGCTCTCGCTCTTTGGTGTTTCTCCTCAAACCCAGCGTTTACTGTTGTGGCCTGGCCTCCGCCCAGCCTTGCTTTAGAGATGTATAGGAGGCCTAAAGATTTGTGTATCCGGCAACACCCTCTTCAACAGCCCCTGCTAACTGCCTTGTGTGAAGCAAAGCTGAACCAGATGTGTGCGTGAAGATTGATTTTTACCACTCCCTCACATTCTGCATCCATCAGCATGCTGCGTGGGGACATTTAAAGTTTTTTTTTTTTTTTTTTTTTGCTCTTTGCTCCTCAGGCGAAGCTATGCAGTGCCCTCCTTTTAAGAGAAATAGTCAACCCTACAAAATGCTCAAGCAGCATGAACTGATTCAGCCAGGGGGGAAAAAAACCCAAACCCTTCAGCGTGAGGGGAATCTTTAGAAATTTACCTTCTTACAACAAAATAAAAAATGATCACTCTTCTTGTGTCCCCACAGAAAATACAAAGCTAAAGCTAAGATCTTGCCAATTCTGTTACCTTGGCAGGAGTTCACTTTCTCAGTGCTGCTTCCAGATTTTGTGCTAAGCTAAGCTAAGTCGCTGACTATATTTGCAATGGTGTTAAATTTGTCAGCTAAATCTAGGCAAAAATCAGCCTATATCTCCAAATATCTTAAGTAAACATGATAAACAAAGGGAAAAATACCCTACAGATTAATTAAAATGTGCTTGTTTATGGCCTACTGTAGAATTATCCCTCCACTCCTCTGTGTGACTCTTTGGCCCTTGTGCAAGTTTTCAACAACAGTCTATCATCAGTGCAGACACTAGGACAATAGGCGCTAATTAGTCAGATGTGAGGGCATGACCTGTGAACAAAGCCCAGTGAGTGACAGCGAGGCTTTAGTGGTGGCTGGCGTGCCCAGTGGGCTGTAACAAACCCGAGTTATGTAAGCCAGGTAATTACCTCACCGCAAGTGCTCAAAGGTAAATGGGAGTGCAAGCTGAGAATTGGCTCCCCCAGCCTAACCCCATCAAGGTTCGCCGTGAATGTCACCCCAGGTCACTCCTCTGTCCACCAATCAGAGAGCTGAGTCTGCTTTTGCCCTCCCAAGTGCTTGGCTTACATCCCGTCTGTTATTTCCCGAGCTGCCAGACAGTCACAATCAGGGAGCATTACCATCACTCAGCAACTGTGTGTTTTTGTAGAGGATTATATCTTTAAAAGAACCCCAGGAGAGGAGGGGTGGGGTGCTGAGGAAAGTAGTGTGACAGACTGTGAAGGTGCTCACTCAAGAGTACAGAAAGCGGAGGCCCCCACCTCAGTGACCCTGCTGTGTGGGAAAATCAACACGGACAATATGTAGCAACATGGCTGACTGTGTTTTTCTAGCCTTTTTTCCCCTCTCTCTTCTTCTCCTCTCTCTCCCTAACCGCTGTCATACTCTTCATGCCAAGAAGCATGTTGCCAAACTGAAATTATATAGCGGATGGCTAAAAACTGACACACAATGATATGTCTGGTGAGCTGTATTTCAATGGCGATAAAAATGAAACAGCATTCCTCTAAAAATCAGCACACGTGTCACCAGGTTTATTCATTTTGCTTCGGTCGTAATAAAAATTCAAGGTCCAAAAGAGAAAAAGCCTGCTTTGTAAGAGTAGGTACAGAAGATAGAAGAATATAGGTTGGTTGTTAGAAATATCGGACTGTGTTGTGAAAAGTGGCAACATGATGCAAAGCTCAAGCTGTAGCAGAACCTCCACCTGAGCCTGTGAAGGTAACTCTTTCTCCTTTTCTTTTTTTTTTTTGTGGTCTGTTTTCACTGCTCTCCACTTGCTCTGCTCTCTGAGCAAGGCCTGATTGAGTTAACAGCCCCTCCCTGCTGTAGTGTTGTGAAGGAGCCAGGCACATGAGGTGGGGTCTGGGTGATGTAACCCTGGGAGAAATGTAGAGATGTAATGTGTTGCTTTGGAATTTGGATTCCCAATTCCCTCCAAAAAAAACAAAGGGCGGAGTAAACGTTTTTTTTCCCTGCTTTTTTACTTAATAATGCTCATTAATATTTTTATTAAGAAGGCAAAATGAACCTGGGCAGACTTAAGAAGCTGTCCTCCCATACCTCTATGTTTTTGGAAAGTCGGTAATAATGTGTTGCTATTTTCTTATCATTTCTCAGTGTTTGAGAACAAGGACAAGATCGTGATTGTGATGGAGTATGCCAGCAAGGGCGAGCTGTATGACTACATTAGCGAGCGTCGGCGCCTGAGCGAGCGGGAGACGCGGCGCTTCTTCAGACAGATAGTCTCCGCCGTGCACCACTGTCACAAGGTGAGAAAACTCATCCGTGCCTTCAGCTTGTGCACGCTGTGCTCTGTGTCTCTTACACACATAAAGACTTTAAGTCCTTAATTTATCCTTCACCATTCCCCTCACACATTCAGACGCATAGCTAGTATAATCTGCCAGCCCTGCACGGTGTGCTGTTCTTGGCGCACTGGTTGTAGAGAGTCATCTGTTTCTGAGTGAAGATAGAATGCAGGCCAGTTTAATTCAGGCTTACCCTCCCATTACAGAGCAGGGCAACAAACAGGCCCTGTCTTTAAATCTGTGCTCAAATCTTGCCGCACACACACGGACTGATGTCCTGAGCTACCCCCAGAGTCATTCTCCAGAGATTAAGTTTGGTTCACACCCACATCCACACCTCACTTACTCTGCTTAAAACCCAAAGATCCCATTGGCTCCCCACTTGTCACACTTTTCCCAGCTGTAGATAGGGATGATGTCATAGTCTTCAGCTAGGGGACTCCCAGACTAATCTCTATAAATGCTCCCCTTTTCTTTTTTTAAAAAAAGAATTTGCTTTCATTATCAGACTCTAAGTCATGGCCGCGGCGCTAAACAGGACGTCCTGGCCTGAATGTCAATTGTCCATTACCTGTATATCTTCCCCAAAACGCCAGCCTTTGCCCCCAGAGGCTAAGTTATCAGATGATAGACGATTGGTTCACAGATTGGTCCCAGACAGCCATGAATGATGAGTCATTACCACCAAGCGCAACCCCTTGCTGGGTGGGGTGGTGTGAGTCACAGGCACAACAAGCAACCAACCACTTCTTCCTTGTGTTCACCAATCAGAGTCATGTGAAAATGAGCACCGTGTTAGACAGTCACCGACAGGAGATGCAATGCTGAGCTGCGCAAACAGGCGGGGGGTGACGGATGAAGTCACTCCTCTGCATCTGAGCTGGGTTCTGTCTGTCTGCGTACCACATGTTAATTCCTGGATTTTTTTTCCCCAACCCGTGCATTAACAGCATAGTCGCTGTTTTATCCCATGATGCTCTGAGAACATAATTCATACTGGGAGATAATTACAGGCTCATGTTTATGTCACACATTTGAGCTGATTTAAAAGAAAGTCCCAGCAGATGTCAGCTTGAAGATCTTCGAGGGGACAGGACCAATTAAAGAGTACTAAGCCAACAGGCTGTCTTGATTTCCTCAAGCTATCTTTGTCAAAGTAAATCACACATACATACAAATGCAATGGACTGTTTATTGCTTGGAACCCTCTTTAATGAAAAATGAGCTGATGCATGCATCAATCTTTTTCTTTTTTCTCACTGCAGAATGGAGTAGTGCACAGGGATCTGAAACTGGAAAATGTGCTACTGGATGAAAACTGTAATATTAAGGTAACCTTGCCTCTTGTGATGGTCTGGGATGTGTTGGCAGCCAAAGCCTTGTCTCAAATGATCTTTGCGTGAGGGAAAAGAAATAATATGACCTGAAATTCTAACTTGGCCTTGTGTTCACAGATTGCTGATTTTGGGCTGTCCAACCTCTACCATAAAGACAAGCTACTGCAAACCTTCTGCGGTAGCCCCCTATATGCTTCACCGGAGATCGTCAATGGGAGACCATACCGTGGCCCGGAGGTGAGTCTCAGCGGAAATAGAAATTTAATCATTTATTGCCCTCCCTGAAAATTCATTTTGGGATGAACCGCTAGTGATTACAATCATCATGTAGTCAATATACAAACTGGTGGGTAGACTTTCTTCTCAGGCCCTTTGATGGGATTAGTCCATAGTCCAAGGGAGGTCTCTCTCTTTTGGGTCAGCATCCCTCCCCTGTCCTCCCTTTCCTACAATATTCAGGGGTCTTTGAAGTGAGGAACCAGGGGATCGTTTTTCTCACTCTGTCTTCAGATTAACTGGATTGGAATGAGCTCCCCAGCCTCAAAGCGCAAGCGCTGTCTAAACAAATACTTTTGGTGAAAGAAACAGTGAAAATGTCTCCCCAAAACCACTCATTCTGCAAGTGCAGAGTCACTCCGAAGGGCGTTGTCACTACAATTACATCAGATGGATAAAACAAAGCAACAAGGAGGAGGGGGGGGATGTTGAATTTTTAGATTTCGTAGTCAAACCGTTCAATTTAGTGCGATTCACTGTAATTTACTCGAGAGTGCTAAAAACAAAATTATAGAACCACAGCTGGGATGAGGCCACAAATTACAGCGAGCAAAGACAACAAAAATAGAGCATGACAATAGTGAGTGGCCTGTCGCATACTCAGGAATGGACCGACGATGACACAAAGAGTGAAACATTCACGATGCTGGTCATTGATTACGTCTCAAAACTTTAGCTGCCCTCATTAAAATCACAGCCCACTGTATCTGCCCCCAACTACAGTCTGTACACTTATTCTGTGCCATGCTCTTTGTTTCTCTCTCTCTCTCAGTCACACAAACACACACACACACGTCAACTGCATGTCTTTAGCGACTGTCAGGAGCTCAGCATATCACAGTTGCTATCTCTGCTGGTCTCATTACCCTCTTCCGCTCCCACCACTCTGCACCTCCTCAAAACACCAAGTGTTATGTAACATTTTTGAAAGCCACATTATATTGTGAGAGAGTGTAATGTGTCTGTGCACAAACAAGTCATGGCCCACCAAAATACCTGCCGTTGTCATTATGTCTTTGAGAGGCCTGCTGGAGAAACAACATCATATCATATTGCTTATTGGTGTGTAGAGTAACTCAAAGCCCAGTCTACTCAGCTCATTTCACAGCATCCATTTTTTTAATGCCATGAATCACTAATCACTGTTTCCTCCAGGTGGACAGCTGGGCCCTTGGGGTGCTGCTGTATACCCTGGTCTATGGAACTATGCCGTTTGATGGGGGAGACCACAAGAACCTCATTCGCCAGATTAGCAACGGCGAGTACAAAGAGCCCACTCAGTCCTCAGGTACTGCTGGAACTTTTGGCTCAGCTTGCATTCCTTTTGGTTTGGGTCATGTTAGGAAACACACCTGATTTCAGTGCGCTGTGTAAAACAATAGCATAAACTGTAATTGGCAAATCTAATTCAGCTGTGCTGCAGATAGAAACCACGAGGACTCTTTTTCTCATAAATTCCAGAAGAATATGAAAGCCTTTAAGATGTTTGTTCATACGCTGTTTGGGGAAGCATGGATCAGAGCGCTCTGGATGTTCACATGTAGTGGATGCAAATTGCATTACACATGATAAACAGTGACGCTTTTATCCAGACAGCATAAAGAAGCACATCTTAGCTGAGCAACAAGACATTATACTTCTTATTCATTTGCTGGTAACATGATTTTTGAATAAACTACAATGGAAACAAAATATAACTTTTTGTGCTAAAAAGAGCAACTTTTTGTGGAAAAAAAAATACTCTTGAAAAATACTCAGTGATTCATGTTTTTGGTATAGGTGTAACAGTCTTTGAAATGAAAAAGCAATAGCATATGATTTTAGTATTTGTATGTCAAATAATGTGCAGCGTGAAGCACTCAACAGATCTCTGTTTACTCCCAGATGCCCGTGGACTGATCCGCTGGATGCTGATGGTGAATCCTGAGCGTCGAGCTACAGTGGAGGACATTGCCAATCACTGGTGGGTGAACTGGGGCTGGAAGAACAGCGTGTGTGACTGCGAGACCCAACGCGACCACGGAGGCTCGCCCATGCTGGCCCGTTTCATCGACTGGCAGAACCGCACTGAGCCACGTGGTTCTGGAGCCAAAGCTGCGGCCATGCCCCAGCTGCTGCGCCAGAGGCCCAAGAAGTCCAAGAAGGAGAATGTTGAGGCAGGACAGACGCACAGTGGAGGCGAGGACAAGCCAGGTCTAAAGAGACCCAAAGGCATCCTGAAGACCAGGGTTACCGAAGAGCACCAATCTGTAAGTCCTGAAGAGGTGGAGCTGGGTCAGGTAGCGCTGCCTCAGCAAGCTGAAGGTGGAGAGGAGGCGTCCAGCCCAGACCGAGAGGAAGAGGAGCCGACGCTGGGAGGAGTCTCCCCAGCCAAGATCGTGCCGTCTCTGCCCAAAAAAGGCATCTTGAAGAACAACCAACAACGGGAATCAGGGTACTACTCTTCCCCAGAGCGCAGTGAGTCCTCCGAGCTTTTAGGGGGCGCCAGCATGTCTCTGCTAGCCACCTCCCCACCCAAGAGAGCCATGGGGAGAAAGGGTATCTTGAAGCGAAATGGCAAGTACTCCACCTACAGCGGGCCTCCCTCATCAGCGACGGTGGCCGGAGTCCTCGGTGAGCCTCCTCCATCGACCGACTCTGGTTTGTCCCGCAGTCAGAGTCGTCCCTCCAGCATAGTGGGGGAGGACAGCTCCGTCCTGTCCCTGTCACCCAGCTCCCTCAGCGGGGCCGAGTGGCATCCTTCCACACCCCACCTCCGCCCAAACATCAGGGCTTGTGTCTCGGCTGAAAACCTGCTGCAGCTCGCCAACTTTAAAGGCTTCCAGGCAGCCCCGCCAATCCAGGGACACAAATTCAGCCGCGGCCCCAAAACAAAAGGCTCCCCAGGGGACAATGGCAGCTTCTCCTTGTTGGGGGACCTGGAGGACATGACTCAGGTGTACCAGCAAGCCCTGGACATCAGCAGCAACCTCAACTAATAGATGGGTGGAAGACAGAGAAGAAGAGGGATTTTAACACGAGTGTGTGTTTGTGTGTGCGTATGTGTACAGATGTGTATGCGTGACACTAACGACCAGTGCGTTACTGGGATCGGCCTTTCGTAGCTTGTGGCTTTTTCAAATGGGGTTGAAATCTCGATGGAAAAGATGCGTCGCTACACTCGCACACACGCACTCACACACACGCAGGCACACTTCTCTGGCTAGAAAACATTTAGTTAAGGTTTTCTGTGCAGGAGAGAGACAGAGCTGGCATGAGAGAATGCCACCCAGTCAGCTCTCTTGGCCCGCCCATAGACTTTGCTGTGTTCAACATGTTTACATATTCAGCAAGAAGGCAAGTTAGAATCACAAATGCAGCGATCAGAAACTGGTTGGCTCTGCTTAGACATCACCCATTTCCATGTATGAGTTCACAACAGCACCTTAGAACTCAAAACGGAGCATATGCTTTTGTGATCTTTACTTCCTTTAAAAAAAAGAAAGAAAGAAATGAAACAAACCAGGGTCTTGTTCCAAAAAAAAAAATAGCATTGCTGATTATTTATTAATATTTTGTAGCTTTAGTTTTAAGTGCAAAACTGGTGGGCGCTGGCTATTACTGGAAGAGTCCAAAGCTCCTTGTCTCCAACTGTGTTTGTGGAACTGACATATATAATTATGTTGCTCGGTGACGAGAAACATCTATATACCCCAATATATAACTGTGTCTGTGTATGTACAACACGCAGGCAAGTATACCTTCATAAAAGCATATGTCCTATATATGTTTATGATACTAGGAAATATGTAGGAAGTGCCTTTTTTTGATTCATAATACAAATTATGTATGTCATTTCCTTAATGTGGAGGGAAAAGCCAGGCCAACCTGTCACCAGTTGTGCTTTTTTGTATCATGTTGTTTGTGAATGTAGAGAGACCCAGGGCCTTCATAGCACAGCTGACTAACTACTTACTCCCTTCCCCCCATCAAAGCCCATTCCTTCTACACAGGTGAAATTACACACAGATACACCAGCATCTACAGGCCAAGAAAACAAAAATCCTTCCTCCGTGGTCTTTGTCAGTGTTAAAGTTTGTAGTTTGGTTTGTCGGCAGTTAAGGCCTGGTTGAACATACTTTTGTTGGCAGGACAAGAGGTCTGGAGGGGCTCACCTAGTGGGACATCTAGTGAAGGGAGATAGCACAGACAACATCTCACAGTCCTGGAATGTGTCTGGCTATAGCCCTAGTTCTTTCACATTTTTTGGGCCTACCTGAAAAAAGTAAGAGGTGTTTCTTTCTTTCTTTTATTTATTTATATTTTGGGGGTTTTTTTCACTAAAGAAGATTAGGTGCTTTCCATTGCTGGGCTGGTTAATATTTTACCCCAAGCTCTTCAAAGGAGCTAAGTAAGGTGGTTTGTTTTAGCTCGCTGATGACGCAGCAAATTCCTCAGAGGGAGGCAGGAGACGTGCTGGTGCTAGAGATCTGTACTGGCCCCAGCCCGAGTCAGCACAGGTGGGATCTGCGGTCAGTGCTCGGCCCCTCCAGCTGTGTATACTAGTTCATTATGTCAACCAAGCACAATTAGCCAGCCATTGTTTTCATTTGAGCGTGAGAGAGAGGCGGCGCGTAGAGACTTATAGCTAGAGGGAGAAGAAAGGTGTGAGAAAGAGTGATGCATGGAGCAGTGGTGAGATTAGAGCAGTCTTTCCTGTAAAACGCAGAAAAGGTCGAGGTGTTAGAATAGTTTTAGTTTTTGAAGGCTTTGTAACGTAGACTAGTGAAAGTAAAGAAAGTGAATAGAAGGAGCAGAGGAAAAGTTTTTGTTTTATACCAAAGAAGTAATGAAACTGACAATGATTCAGGGGAATGGGTGAGTCAGGGGCTTGTCAGAGTCCTTGCATTTTTCTTAGGAATCTCCCCCCCCCCCCACTGTGTATGAAATCATCCCCACATTGGCTTGACCTGCTTTATTTTTCTTCTGTTATTCCCTAACAGAGATGCTGGAGGCTGTTGATATAGCTTGTCTTGAGGGTCATTGTGTGATCCCAGTCTTCTGTATGGCCTTAGAAATTGTGATACACTTTTCAACAGCAGCAAAAGAAATGTCAAAAATTGGAGAACGATGACTGACATCATCCGATACGTTAAATGATGTGAGTGGAAAAGCATGTCGTGGGGGACCCCAAGGGAAAAAGATCAAGTGTTGAATGTTTTCAGCGGTGGCATGTGCGAAGAAAAGGTCCTGGGTTCTGACTCAAATGAAAGACCCACTGCGTATTATATTGCATTTTATTGCCTTTTGTATTGCATTATATTGTCAACTGGATTTACAGTGAAAAAATTATACTATGTTAGTATTTTGTTTTATTATGCTTCTGTTTTTGATTTTCCAAAATATAAGAAATGTTTTTATTGCTTTATGTTATGGCAGAAAAAAAATACTTCCTTCCTTGAAGTGTCACAATTTCTCTCCAAAGGAAAAAAACAACAACAAAAAACAAACAAAAACAGCCAAATCTGGTGTGAAATTGGTGAACTCGCACACATTTCCCCCTGTTTTTGGAATACCCACAGGTGAAAGTGTTAGCTGGAAAAAAGAGCAAAAGACTGACATTTTTACTAATAGCTGACTGCAAGAAATTTTTATTTTCACATCTACCAAAGCAGGGGAGGCTAAATATGCTGGAACAACACCAGGAGGAAAAAAAAAAAGGAAATAAATCAATGGAAAGAATCTGATGATAAAACATTAACTCTGCCAAACTGGAAATAACTGGTGCATATCTGTTAGTTAGCAGAAATTCTAATCATAGGAAAACTTGACTGGATATTGTTATGACAATAATAATAAATTAGTATTTTATGTTATTTAAGCATTATTTTGGTTACAGCTTTTTACTATTGCGGGATATTGCCAAAATTTCTTTTATTGGTTTTATTTGTTTTTAATCTGTGGGTGATCCTGGACTGCCAAGGTATTGTAAGTTGCGTGCCTTTGGTATCTTTCATGATTTTTTTTCTTCTTTTTTTAAATTTGATAATGAAAATTATTATCAATGTGGTTTTTTTATACTTGTATTTATTGATCAAGCCATTTAAAGTTGATGTCAAAGTACTTCATGTTCATGCTTTGACCTGCTTAGGACTTTAGTGTTTTGTGTGCATGACGCACTGCACACAGAAATATTGTTGCTTCTTTAAAATAGAGTTGTGTCATCTCATTGTGAAGGAGGTGGTCAAGTATCTGAGGAGAGACAAATCAATAAAAGTTCCTGAAATCCTGTAGAATGTCTTAATCTGTCAACTCGGGTCAACACGATGCCCCTGTAGTACTGTATCAACTCAAATAAATGGATCTTGAAGGTAATATGTGTTTTGTGTGCTTTTTGCTATGCATAGTCTTTTTATTCTAGAGCTTTGTCAAGTCAAGTGGCTTCAGTCATTTAACATCAAGATTATACAGGATTCATGCAAGGAGAACCTTAAATACATCTAGGTATAGAAAAGATGGCTTTGCATTTAAAGTTAAACAGTAATCTATATAGTCGCCATCTATAGAGTTCCAAAAGCTCCCTTTAACACATGAATGTCTTCAAATATACCTTTTTTTGGCAAATTATTTCTGGTTTATCCAGTGGTTGAACTGGATATCCAGAGTCTTTTTTTTTTTTCTTTCAGTAGGACACATGTTAATTAAACTAGTGAGATGGCCTCATTTCTGTTTCCTTATTAAGAATGTGTGACCCAAAAACTTTCACCAGTGGATTTAAGATGTCAGCGGTGGTGTCCTGTTTTCATCATTAGCTTCAAGTTAATCAGTCTGAATTTGTGGGGTCAAATCATTGGGGTCAGAATGGCTAAAGTATACTTTTTTTGGACACATTTTGAAAGTTTTTGCCAAAGCTTCGAGAGCTTTTCAGAGTAGGTCGCCAGCCTGTCAAAAGTCGAGCTACCGATGAAAATGGGCCATTCAGGGCACTGAATTCAGCCAGTGTTTCCACACAGCCTTGGCTGCTGTAGTGAAATTAACTTGATGGTTGTTAAAGTGATACCCCACCCAAAATCTGTTTTTCAGGCATTTAAAAGACACTCCCAGTGGGCTTCAGCTGTGGTTGTAAAATAGAACTGTGGTTCTAGTCAGCCTGAATTTACAATGAATTCCAATACTAACCTTTTTTTTTTTTTTTTTTTTTTACAGTGGAAACGGAAATCACATGACCAATAGGAAGATCACACACTAAATAAGGCTGTCTGGCCCATTAGTGGTTGTAGACATTGATTTATCCGCAGTACAGCACCACATCCTGCTTTTACATTGTTCAGAAGAGCTCACTGTCTAGATGCTGTTTAGTTTCTCAAGAAATCAAGTTCCACAGCATCTCTAAAATGAGACAGATTCAAGTACTGGGATGCTGTTTTACTTTCTAGTCAGTACTGGTGAAGTAATCTTGAAGTAACTATTAAGTATTCTGCTTCAGTGAACAGTGTTTACTGTTTTGTGCTGCAGACTGAGTAGTGAAGAGTTAATTAGACTGACAGTTATAAACCAATTCATTACATATTTGTTCACTAATATAGGATCTCCTAGTTGGTCCTGTAGCAAATATTCTTTATCTACCATCCACACCACCTGGATCAGAAATTATTGGTTAGATACTGATGATCGTCTCATAACTAATAAGTGATCCCTGATATATTTCTCACTTGTACTATCTTTCTTCTTTAACCAAGGCACTTTTTTGTGTCTTTCACTCTATTAGAGGTAGTTCTCCTTTATTGTCATCAAGTCTCTCAGGTCTCTGGTTTCCATTATGATTTCCTATTGTAAAAGAGATAATACATCTAGTCTTGTATGACTGATTGATTTATGAAAGAACAAGGCAAGTGATAACTGCGGAAACGCAAGTGTGAGCTCAAGCTATGCGGCCTCTTGTTTTGCCAACTAGACACTGATAGCTTTTGTTTCCAGCTGATTTGGGTTGACGCGCAGACAGAAACAGACATACTTGTGGTATGAAGGTTATCATTTGCTGTCCATCATGGTCACAACCAAAATGAGTTTCTTGCATGCCTTTTTTTCTTGACTTTCTCTGCTCTTTTGTCTCTTTATGCCACAAAAACCCGTATTAGATGAGACCATCTGCTTCACCTTTGACAAGCAAGCAGTAGAACAAATATAAAACCATGACAGTAAAATCTGTTACCTGATGTCCCAGATCTGTGAATCTTTAACAGTGAACGAGGACTCGCCACATGTTGACGATCTTTGTACACCAATAAGGCAAATCATGCCAAATGCAGGGCTGGCTTACCTGAAAATGTGGAGGAAATGCATATAAAACAAATCCTCTGGGTAACTGTGTGACAAAAGTGTTGACATTACATGCTTAGCGAATAGTATTGTCTTTTTTTAATCCAGCAGACTTGGAAAAAAAATCCAAAAAGTCTGTATATATATATAAAGATACAAGACACAGACATACTCGTCACAACTATAATACATACATCAAAGGACTTGAGAAACTGATTCACAGGATTTGAAACTGCTTTAACATGGCACAACTGAGGATTCTGCTGAAATCAGAGTGAGAATCTCCAGTGAGATAATGGGGCTAAACATGCACTATGCTCACCTTAAAATATTTAAGCTCACGCATAAACACTGAATCAAGTATATTCACACCATAATACAGTTTCTGCTTGATAGTTTGTCAAAGCAACAATTTTCCTGTTTCAGTAAAGAGTTGAGGCAATGCAAGAGAAAAGACAGACAGTTTTTAGGTGAATATCAAGCTCACTTTGGGTTTCTGATGCTTGCTCAATAACCGAGGTAAGGAAATCCTAGTTTTCAGCAGGAGAAACATTTCATCACTCATCCAAGTAAATCCGTGAATGTGTGAAGAAATATTTCTCTTGCTGGAAAAAAATACAGCCAAATGAACTGTCGATCAACAGAAACATCACAATCAACTGTCTGGGTACCACTTAGAGTTATTTGTGAAAGAAAACAGCAATAGCAGTGAAGCGTAGATCCACTGAAAACAAAAGACATTGAAATATAAATTGTAAATATGTCATAGGAAGTGGAAAAAATAGCATAAGAAGTACTGGTGGTGCCACTTATAAAACATGCGATATATAGAGGTAATTAGACTCACATTAAAAATAAACACCAATATCAATTTTTTAAAAATGACCAAAATCACATCTATATGTTCTATAAATCTTTATTTTCTTACAGGATTATAATGTAATGTTATGCAAGCGTCCAATGGAGCGTCTTTTGCATGTTTGTGCTCCATCTATAGGAGCACAGTGCACTACTGAATACCACTGATCTATGTTATTTGTATAAAACATATCCTAAGTGTGACTCACTAGACACACCAGGGACTTAGCATCAGTTACACTAGTATTACAGGCAGTGCAGAATTATTAGGCAAGTTGTATTTTTGAGGAATAATGTTTTTATTGAACAACAACCATGTTCTCAATGAACCCAAAAAACTCATTAATATCAAAGCTGAATGTTTGTGGAAGTAGTTTTTAGTTTGTTTTTAGTTTTAGCTATTTTAGGGGGATATCTGTGTGTGCAGGTGACTATTACTGTGCATAATTATTAGGAAACTTAACAAAAAACAAATATAAACCCATTTCAATTATTTATTTTTACCAGTGAAACCAATATAACATCTCCACATTCACAAATATACATTTCTGACATTCAAAAACAAAACAAAAACAAATCAGCGACCAATATAGCCACCTTTCTTTGCAAGGACACTCAAAAGCCTGCCATCCATGGATTCTGTCAGTGTTTTGATCTGTTCACCATCAACATTGCGTGCAGCAGCAACCACAGCCTCCCAGACACTGTTCAGAGAGGTGTACTGTTTTCCCTCCTTGTAAATCTCACATTTGATGATGGACCACAGGTTCTCAATGGGGTTCAGATCAGGTGAACAAGGAGGCCATGTCATTAGTTTTTCTTCTTTTATACCCTTTCTTGCCAGCCACGCTGTGGAGTACTTGGACGCGTGTGATGGAGCATTGTCCTGCATGAAAATCATGTTTTTCTTGAAGGATGCAGACTTCTTCCTGTACCACTGCTTGAAGAAGGTGTCTTCCAGAAACTGGCAGTAGGACTGGGAGTTGAGCTTGACTCCATCCTCAACCCGAAAAGGCCCCACAAGCTCATCTTTGATGATACCAGCCCAAACCAGTACTCCACCTCCACCTTGCTGGCGTCTGAGTCGGACTGGAGCTCTCTGCCCTTTACCAATCCAGCCACGGGCCCATCCATCTGGCCCATCAAGACTCACTCTCATTACATCAGTCCATAAAACCTTAGAAAAATCAGTCTTGAGATATTTCTTGGCCCAGTCTTGATGTTTCAGCTTGTGTGTCTTGTTCAGTGGTGGTCGTCTTTCAGCCTTTCTTACCTTGGCCATGTCTCTGAGTATTGCACACCTTGTGCTTTTGGGCACTCCAGTGATGTTGCAGCTCTGAAATATGGCCAAACTGGTGGCAAGTGGCATCTTGGCAGCTGCACGCTTGACTTTTCTCAGTTCATGGGCAGTTATTTTGCGCCTTGGTTTTTCCACACGCTTCTTGCGACCCTGTTGACTATTTTGAATGAAACGCTTGATTGTTCGATGATCACGCTTCAGAAGCTTTGCAATTTTGAGACTGCTGCATCCCTCTGCAAGATATCTCACTATTTTTGACTTTTCTGAGCCTGTCAAGTCCTTCTTTTGACCCATTTTGCCAAAGGAAAGGAAGTTGCCTAATAATTATGCACACCTGATATAGGGTGTTGATGTCATTAGACCACACCCCTTCTCATTACAGAGATGCACATCACCTAATATGCTTAATTGGTAGTAGGCTTTCAAGCCTATACAGCTTGGAGTAAGACAACATGCATGAAGAGGATGAAGTGGACAAAATACTCATTTGCCTAATAATTCTGCACTCCCTGTAGGTGCATGGTGTCACCATTTTATATGCCAAGATTTCACTCATTTCTAGAAAACCTAAACAAACAACACCAATGAAATGAACTTACTATAGTTAGTTTCAGCATTATGAACACAGGCATGGGAGCAGGTAGAGGTGCAAAACCCAGTTTCCCAAATTGCACAAGAACACTAAAGTCTGAAATGCTCTGGATGCATTAATGTCACTATCTGTGTAGTAGCCTTTTGGAGGGGTGGGGGGTGGGGGGCAGTTGAAAATTGACAGAGTCACAATAACACCAGACAACATGGAGTACACAGTTCATGTCTGGCTCAGGGAAGAAACAAGAGTGTCTGTTTTTAGGACTTGGAGACTCAGTTGATTGTCAAGGGAGAACATTGCTGCTGCTGGGTTAATTTGATCCACATTTTGCAAGCGGGAGTGGGTGGGTAGTTGGAAACTCTGCAAGCCTTTCATGGCTTTGGTATTGATGAGTAGGACTTTACCCCTCGCTCGTGCTGGCCAGACACAAGCTGCAGGCACTGGAAGATGAAAAAAAATACATACATACTTCTACAGTACAGGGCAGGATCCTCACACACAGACACACACACACTGAAACTGTTGTTCTAAGTCTGAAATTTTCTTTGTAAGCAAGTCTGAGCTATAAAAGCAGGAGTTAAACCTTCTATTTATAAATCCCTCCTACATCAATACGCATTTTTTTCATGCTGACAGTAAACTTCAGAAAATTGCATCAATCATTGTCTAAGGTCATTGTTTCTTTTGGGAAGCTTTCTCAGAAGGAGGAAGCTAATTGTTTCTGGAACAACCACAGGCCTGTTTTTTGTTTTTTTGTTTGAATGCAAATTCCAGTTGTCTAAGTTAAAGACTATGCAATACAATAGGGAAAACAATGATGGCGTAATTATGCAACAATTTGAATCCTTACAGTAATTAAGTGTCAGTCATATACAAAAACCAATACAGACGGTGGAATGAAAAAAAAGAAAGAAAACCTTTGAAACCTCAACAGCTGTGCCTCTGATATTGATATGATCTGAGTTTCAAAAGGATTTTTTTTTATGTCTTCAGAACAATTTCTGGTTCACTTTTCGACCCCTAAATAAAGTCCAGCTGCTAGGCTCTCTGAACTATTCCCTCCTTTACCCTCCTCCCTTCATCTCTAGAAGGTGAGCATGTTTGCCCCTGGAGGGCGGGGTGTGAGGGTTTATCGGTGGAGACCTACAACTACACTTTCCAAAGCACCCCACAGACCCCTCCCCAATCCCCCATCCATTTGGTCTTTTAGCAAGACCCCAACTTTTTGCCCAGCAGTTATGGACGTCTGCATAATGTTGAAGGATATAAGCTTTTCTCTACCCCTAGCTTGAGGCGCTGATTTGAAAAGATTCCTCTCCCTCTGCAGCCCCCTCGAGCTGCAACTGATAAAAGCCGTCACACGCAGAGGGATTTGAGACATGAAAGCTGGAGAATTTACATGCACTCCAAATCATTTTACAACTCCTTTTGTCTCTGGAATAAATGGCTTCATATGAAGTTTTTTTTTTTGGGGGGGGGGGAATGGTGGCCAAAAAAAAACAAAACAGCATTGTATTGGCGCATCTGACGGCTGTTGCAGGCAGGATGTTCACCAGTGAAGGTCTAAGGTGGCTGTTGTAAACTGAGCTGCCCTTTCATTGCAGGAAAAATAAACACAGGGCCAGGCCTGAAGAAAGTCCTGAGTACAGTGGAGCATGTGTTCCCTGGGTTAGCTGACACATTGTTTTAGAAATAACAGTCTGACAGGCCACTTTCCACGCTTTATCGCGACCTCATACACACAAATGCCTGAGCGCACTCGCATGTGCACATTTTTATAGGCGAAGGTTCATTCTTTCTCAGTCTTTCTGAAAGGTTTCTAACTCAAATCTCCGCAGGACTCCTTTTCCTCTGCTCTGCTGAGATAACATTGTGACTGGATATGGAATGGAATAAACCACCCTCCTTTCCTGTTCAGCTTCCACTCCTCTATCGCTCATCCTCCATCCAGCGGCCCCCTCCGCTAACCCCGTTCTTCATCCCTCTCCTGTCCAGATGGCTATTTTTAGCGGCAGTTCTATTCTGGAATTTGTTGCTGACTGGCTGCTGCTGGGTGTCTGGGCGGCGTTCTCTTCAGGAATGTCTGGCCCACTCTCAAACCACTCCAGAGTCCCAGCACAGGGTGGATGGCTCAGGGCTCTGATTACAACTTTAAGCCCACTGTAGCTGGAGCTCATTCTTTCTCCAGCAGGAACTCAAAGCTCCAGCAAAAAGAGCAATTTTCTCAGTCTTTTAACACAAAGGCGTTTTTTTGTGTTTATCTATACATGTGCCCTAGTGCTCATGATGCATAATCCACGGTCCATAATCCTCCACGGTCCTACTGAACTCTGTCACACACACACACACACACACACTCTCTAACTCACTCACTGGCCTGCACCAGTTACCAGTCACTTTGTGGAGCATTGGACTGCCACTACCTCATAAGACTTTGTTGTTACACTATCTCTTACCGTACATTACCAAATCTCCATTTGCACTATTTGCCCATTTGCACTACTCTGCCTGGTTTGCACTCAATGTCATTTACTCATTATATTGTATATTGTATAGCTTTCTTGTTATATGTAAAAATTGTATTGTATTTATTTATTTAAATTTTACTTTTTAATTATTTTACTTGCATTTTTAATCACTCTTATATTTAAATGTTCATTTGCTATTTTATCTAGGGATTGAGAGTAACGTAGTTTCTATTCTCTGTATGTCCTGTACATGTGGCAGAATTGACAATAAAGCTGACTTTGACTTTGACTTTGACTTTGAAAGCATGTAATAAAACAAGCTTTGAAGGATAGAGAACTTTCCCCATCTGGTCTCGTGCTGGATGAGAAGTTTGACACCACTTTCATGTTTAATCTTAGCTTAACACAAAGACTGGAAACACGAGGGAGACCAGTTAACTCAGTGTAGCTGTAACTTTGTATAAAATCTGAAGTATAAATGTGAGATTTAACCCTTGTAATGTCCTAGAAAGTTGCTCACACTAGTTTTAGCGGGTGATGACCCATGACTTAACTTAGCCAACAGTTTTCATCCAATAATATTTTTTCACCTCATAATTAATTTAATATTCATATACATGTAAATACTGTTTTGTTGGCCCCGAAAGCCTTTCATCTTACAATATACCCCCTGTTTTAATTTAGAAAACTGTTTAAATTTACTCATTATATTAAGGTGCTGGTGAGCAGATTTGATCCTACCTGGCCTTTTCCCCCTTTTTTACTTATGGGCTTAGCTGAATGGCTGCTGGTGGTTAGTGCTGTGCTTTACTTATTTACTCGGTAATGAGCCAGCGTTGCCGATACCAGTACCGATGCTTTAAAAATATAATGTTTAGCAGTGTGAGAGTAGTGTCTCATGAAGTATGAGATGAATCCTCACTAATCTGACACAAAGTCACTGTGATTTTTTACTTTAGACAATAATAAGTTAATACAACAAAGCACACCTCTCAGCATTTTGTGTATTTTGAAAGTGCTTTTTAAGGGAGACCTGGAATGTAAACATGCCTGTCTCTGTAGGACTTTGCGTCCGTCTGTTGTTTAAGTCTGCTATGGCACAGTCACCAGAAAAAGGTTCAGACATTTTTCATAGTGCATATTTGAGGCGTGCTTTTCATTTCCAAAAAGTAGTTTATTTAACACAATTTATATAGGCTACATACCGAACTTAGATAATAGAAACAAACTAGATCTGATATCAGTACCACAGGGATGGCCATGAAAGTTATATCAGTTTTCTTAATAAATTCAGAGTTCAGCATATCTTCCAAAATGCTGAACCAACTCTTTAAAGTAAAGGTTAGGGTTAAACGTAGGCGTGTCACGATTGTATTTAAAGTTTGTTGAGTCTCCAGGAAATGAATAAAAATCAATGCAATGCTGCCTTGCTTACAATTTCTGTGTTTGTGTGTGCTTGCTTGTGCGTGTGGTCTGTGAAAAGAAAATAAGCAGCACTAATGGGAAGTTTTTCCTGTCTTGGATCAGGCTTAAGGGGTTTCAAGGCAAAATTGTTTGCAGTCAAAAGAATGCCGTCCAAGCCCACCTGTTGCTCATGATTGCAGAGATCCGCTTGAGCTGGGCCTTTCCGAGAGGCATACTGCAGCATGCCACTCAGTGACATAAATGGACTGGGCTAAACAATTTACTTGAAAGCATAGCCCAAGCAGAGACAATAAACTATGATAAAATATAATATAATATGTTCATTATATGCATTCCTGAACTGCTGAGCTCTGGAAGAGATTCACTCGACTGTACTGCAGAAGTTTTGGGTGGGGGCTTTATCACCCAAACATTCAAAAATTACAGAGGTTATTTAGAGCAATGCTGCTACTTCCATTCCAGTAAATCATTGCTCTGTAGATGCAGTCCCCCAGGCCACAGTCTGACGGGTGCATTTCACATGCATCAACTTTAATAAAAATAAACCCTGTCCTTTGAAATAGCAGCACAATTTCTTCCACTTAGTGAATGGTTTTCAGGCCAAAAGATTAGGGCATGAATGGGTGTGAAAATAACACAATGGGATGCATCCAAATCTTAAACATCTTAATGCACTCTTTGCTTCTTTAGAAGCCCGGATGAGGAAATGCCTCTATGGGATGTAATGCTTTGATTGTAAATCAGTGAACTCCACATAGTGCCAGTCCTGAAGCTGCTGATAAAAAATTCCCATCACAAAATATCTTGCTCTTATTAGTATTAGGATGTACATAATCAAGTATGAAAAGTGAACAGTCAGCAATGTAAGCATGGATGTAGCTAATTGGTCCTGGCTCCTAATAAGGGGATGTGGGTTTAGCTCCAGTACGGTCAGGCTGGATCTAGGCTGCGCAGAGGAAAGAAATGAGACTGAGAGGGAAGCCTGTGAGGCGCCGTGGCCAAGCCGTCCAACTAACTGGCCAGTCAGGTAATTAAAGGACTCTGTATGAGAGCTGTGTCTCTCTAGGGTGTGAAAGGCCAAGGCAATGGCTGAGAAGCCAAGTCCCGCCTGGCTACTCGGGGATTGAATACCCTGGCCGCAGGGTTTTAGCGCTGCTGGTTTTAGCCCATCCTTCAATTTGGCTTTTGTTTCAGAGACTTTCTTCTACCAACCCCCACCCGAATCAAATTCGCCCATAGCTTTAAGTAGAAATACAGCAGAAAGAGCTGGACGGATGGATGTATCCCCCAGCTGGCTTACATTCCTCTGGTTTCCACTTGTGTCTGCTTCTCCTTCTTTATGGGTCAGTGTTTCTGTGATTAAACTTTCTCTTTCCTCTCCTTCAGTTTTTCGTCTCTTTCCATTCATAGCTGTTTCCCCTCTGTCGTTTTCGACCTATCCAGTTTTTTCTTTCATGTGAATTTGAATTCCCCCAAAAATCTACCAAGGAAACTCCCAGGCTATTTTGTTCTACTGCTGCTTCACCAGCAAAAGCAGTATTGTATTCTACAAATACACCAGTTTGAAAGCCCCGTATAGCAAATGTACACTTTCTCACCATTGCCTCTCTGTTAGCTCTTCACAGAGCTTTATCACCTGTGCCAGCTGACTGTCTATCCTCAAACTAACTTTACAGTGACTGATAGGAGCATGGGTGTGGACTCTGTGTCCTGCTTCCTCTTCCTCCACTGCTCTCCAGAAGTGCCCTTTTCACACGGAGGTGGGGGGAGTGTGGTGCTTGATAAAACTCCACATTTTGAAGATTTGGTCTTTGTTTAAAGACATCACATGACTGACAATCACCAGGTAGAATATGTGCCTTAACATCTTACTAAATGTACCTTAGTACTTAACATTTGCAGCCAAACAGAGTTGACATGCATGACCAAAAGCACTCTATTTAAGTTTTTTTGTTTTTCTAAAAAAAAGCTTTTACTCTCATTTAGCTTTTCAGACAGTAAGAAATTCACCCAGCGTCATGTTTTGGCTGCATGGACCTGCACACACAGTGCATTATGGCTATTTGGCTCAGCACATCTACAGCACATATGACCATATATCAGCAGAATTACCATGTTTATATGACCTCGCTGAACCTTCAGCACATTCAGGTAACTTGGCAGCAAAACCTATCTGCCTGTCTACATTAATCCTTGTCAGGGTGGTCCATCTACTGTTGTCTCCCTTTAAAAGGAGGAAGGGGAAAAAACTTCCCAGGAGTATGTGTGGCCTGACATTCACTATCCCATTACAGCCCACCTAAGACACAACCTTGCACATAAAACAACATGAGACACGAGGTAATGAAGTGCTAACCACTGAGGTAATCGCTCTCGGAGCACTGACCCTTTCCCCTTCCCTTCTCATCCTTACGCCCGCCACTCTTCTATCTCATCCCTCCTTTCCTCACATGCTTTTACAACAGTATGTGACTGACAAGAGATTCCACCAGATAAGTAAAAAGCATGTCTCAGGCATGCTTGTGGGGTTGAAGACAACTGTGAGTTCTTCACATGATGAAGGGGATTAAAAGTAGCCACTGGATAAATACGTGCCTCTTGAATTGATATGAGAAAAGAGGAACAGCATACTCAGACATTAGGGGCTATATTTCCTCCTGAGATGAGGGGTAGGGGAGTTCTTTTGGTGGGGTTGAATTTCAAATAAAAGCAACTACTTTGTGACCACAGGTGAGTCCCACTTGATTCTCATTTATGGTGACATTTGGGATGGGAGTTTGAACTTTTTTCTCCCAGGCAAAGATAAAAATCTCCCTCTGGCAGCTGCAGTTTGTTAGAGTTGGGAGGGGGGAGGGGGGGGGGGAGTTGGCAGTCGGGCTGTCTTGTCTTAACATGGTAGACAGGCTGGTGAGTCGTCCCTGAAAGATTCCCTTTATGAGTGACGGCCATCCGGGCCGTTCTTCAGTATGCTTGAGCACGTGTATGGTTTCCCTTTCCCCCCCCCTCTCTCCTTTTCCCTTCCACCTAAACAGCAATGAAATGCAGAATGAAAACAAATGAAAAGATAGTGCTTTGAAAGTGGATCTATCCCAGCAGCCCGCCGCCACCTCCCGCCTTAATTCTGACCCCCTCCTCCACCCACTTGTGCAGGCTTGATGAAAGAGTATACTTTTCTTCATCGCACGCAACGGAGGGTGGGAGGGTTGAGGTGAAATTTACAAAAAGAAAAAAAAATGTTGTGAGGAAGGAGAAAGGAATGATGGAAGCAAGAGAAAATAAGAAAGTGATGTTAAAGAATATCCATTTGTGGAGGCTGTTGATGAAAAAAGATAGAAAAGCTTGTCATCGGTACGCTAAAATCAACTGAGACACAATATATATAAACTGGAGAAGAGGGTGGCAAAAGAAAAATGTTACGTTTCTTGCTTTTTTGTAGATGAGGAATATGAAAAGGTTTAAAATGGGTAAACAAGGGTAAATGGGTGGAGGAGCTTTAGAGGACACGGTTGTGGTTTGCAGTGTGGTGGTTAGAGAAGGAGAGGGTGTTTCTTTAAAAAATTGTTAGACATTCATGGAAATATGTATGTTTTGCTTTATTCAAAGTGATTTTCACTTTTTTTTTTTTTTACTCAAACTTCTACTATTCCTAAGAAAACAATTACTCTGTGATTACCAGGCAGCTGCCATAACTGGTACCTCTGACCACTCAAACCATTTACTGAGAAACTCAGTACCTGACAAGATCAAAGAAAGTAACGCACACATGCTTCCCGCACCTCTTTTCAAAACAGAAATCTTTCATACGCTAATGACACGCTATAGTGGTGAACTATGCACCGAGCAGGGTGGGAAAGATTAGTGAACTGACAGACATTCCTCTGAGGTGATGTTGAGGCGCTATCGCAAAATATGCTCCTCGCAATGTTGAGAACCAAAATATGAACCCTTTGGACAATATGAGAGCTGATATGTTTGTACGATGGTGGTCCCCAACTGGCTGACCCAGAGGTCAGAATCAAAACTTCTGAGGTGGAAATTCCTCAGGCTTGGTTCAAGGAGAACGTTACAAAGGTGAGAGGCGAACCAGGATGCCTTTGTTGCTAGACTTCGGAAGCAATTCTAGCCAAATGACTGGTTCCCGGGCCTGCTGACCACAAAGGCGCATTCCAGACATTCTGCCCTCAGACAGTGAAGTCCTGGTGTGTTTACAGAGGGCAGATGGCCTCCTTACAATCTGTGTGGCAGGAGGGGGTGTCAGAGAGCGAGCAGACAATCTTTTGATATCATTGTTTTTATCCCACTTCCAGACTTTGTGTGGTTTGGACTCTGTTGAATCACTCTGTGAGTCAATGTAAAGCTCATCCGTCTAAACTCTGTCAGAAGTTTATTCAAACTCCGAATAACCCTAAACCCTGCAGGCATAGCAGCTTGTAGTTTCAAGGTCAGGTCATCTGAACATAGAACAGAGCTCAAATTGACACGTCAGGAAAAAAAAAGGCCCATGGGTAACAAGAATCAGACCAAGAATCTGTAGAACCAAATTACAACTAGTGTCTGTAGTTTGCAAGCAAAGCAGTATTAATAATTATATGAACAGTGGTGTTGTATTTCCTTACTATAATGGTTATAACGTATGTTAAGTCCTCCTAGACATTCCAATCAATCTGGATGGAACTTGGCATACAAACTGCGTAGGGTTCAAGGATCATGGAATCATTTTTACAAATTATATATATTCTGTGTAGTACCTGATCTGAAAACAAATAGCAACATTATGTATACATTTCCACGCATCTTTTAATTGTCTTCTTACAAATGATATATGTCTGCTGGGTGTATCAGAAAGAATCACCTTATTTAAAGTGTTTTCATTTTGCAGCCGTTCACCGGTAATGACTGAAACATGAACTGTTAGAAAGAGGGCATTCTGGAGCTTCACGTGGTTGCTGGTAAGTAGCAACCGCGTCAGTACTTAAATATAACCTTTTGAAAATAGATGACTCAGTGTTGGGGCTGTTTGCTCATTACTTTTCTTAAATGTAATGCATTATGCATTGTCACATAATTACCATTTATCAAAATAAACCTTAGGCTACAGTCCCACACATCGCCACAAAGCTGTATTCTAATGAGGACTCATTATTGATTCTTTATTTTTTAGGTATGAACACAGAACAACACACAACAAAGTTGAAAACCAGCCCAAAGACTTCACACTGAATTTCCTGTAAAATATGATGAGGTAGAAACACAGTCTTCAAGCCTGACTGCTCATCACTGCTTTTGTTAGCTGTTGAAGATCGGGCTCTGGCTGCTGGGCCGGGGTCAGCATTCATGTAGCTTTAACGTCCCCCTGGGTTCTTTGCAAGCTTTGCGTTAGCGTGCTGTCTGTGCAGATGCTTGCAAAGAGCCAAAGCTGTGTTAGCTTTCCATATCCATGAAAATGACAGTAGTGTTAATGCATTCTCAGTAACCATTTCTCACATAAATGTACCCAATACTGAATTTCTACATTAAAAACCACTCAATTAGATAGCCAATGTGGTCTGAAGATTAAC
Source organism: Rhamphochromis longiceps (assembly GCF_057381845.1). Classification (NCBI taxonomy): domain Eukaryota; kingdom Metazoa; phylum Chordata; class Actinopteri; order Cichliformes; family Cichlidae; genus Rhamphochromis; species Rhamphochromis longiceps. Next base: position 18,473,998 of record NC_140563.1, read on the forward strand.
ATACCAACAGATTCCTTTTTCTGGCAATAATGCAGACTCATCCAAGCATTACAGATCTCGTTTCGTCTCTCCATCAATTAAACTGAATTAAATTAACCTCCATCGATTGGAGGTAGATATATTCAAAAATAAATTCAATAAAAGACTTATCAACATTGTCCATTTGGAATATTTTTTCCATGTTATTTTTGTTGTTTTTAATACCAAAAGCTTTTAACAGGGTGTTTTCTGGCTTAAAATAGTAGCGTTAAAATTAGTAACAGTAATGGTTTGTTTGTAAACTTTCATCTTCTCATTACAACACAATCTCTGCGCATCATTGCAAATCTGACAATTCAATTACCTTTTGAATTTTTACTCAAAGCTTCAACACTGAGAAAGTTGTGACTAAGGTACACCAGGTGTGCATACGGTATTTAGACATGGTATTTTCCTTCATCTAATTCACATCCTCAAACGGCTCTTTTATCTGGAATTTTATCTCAATAAAGCAGCTGCAAAAACAGGAAAAAGCAATTTGTGTGCATGCAACGCTGCAAGGGCCAAGGCTTCCTTCGGCACAGTTGGCTCTCGGTGAAATGTCAAAGACAGTTTAGAGTTTCAGTCCTGATCTAGTTTCCCTTCCGCAAAGCATAGCGTTTCGTTATAGGAAGACAATCTTACTCTAATTAACCTCTACCTTGTGTGGGTGAAGATAAACGTGTTGTGCAGCTAGTGTGACAAAACGAAGGCTTTGCATCCCCATTGTAAACATAAGAATCATTGGAGGGCCTTTTTGCACTGAGCCTTCTGCATCGCTAAACTATGAAAGGTTTTCATCCCACTGGCGGCGTGTTAAACTTCCTTTCCCACACACGTCATTTGTCTTTCAGTCAGCCTCGGCCACGGGTGGAACGGCTACTTCCTGTGCAAAGCGGAGAAGGCTGAAGGGGTTAAACGGGAGGCCGCCGACCCGCATAAATAAGCTCTCTCATTCATGGCCTCTGTTACTCCCTCATTGCTTAAGTCTGACTCACAAATATCCAAACACTAGTGAAGTCCACCACCACCACAACCACCCCAATCCCCCCACCCATTACTCTTTTAAACTCCATCACCACTACCAAACTCTTCTTCTTCTTCTCCCACACAACTCACCCGCTCCAGAAAAGCTCAAATTGTGTTTTCTTATTTGAAAACAACCCCAGTATTCATATCACACACACTTCATACACGTAGTATAATGCACCGCACGTTTTGTGCATATATGTTATACACACTTGCATGCAGGCTCACACTCAGTGTTTCCTTTACACACACAAACACCCTGCGAGAGGGAGACGAGGTCAAGATAACTCTTCCCTCAAGAATGCAGAAGAAGTTTATGTTGCCATTGGAAAGGGAGCGAGAGAGAGGCATCTTGTGTGAGCTCAGATGAGCAATTATCCTTTTCAGCACGCAGACAAGAAAGGGCCCTTTTTCTGGGAACGTGCCTCCCACTGATATTTCTCCTCGCAGCCGCGGGAGCCCAGCAACATTTGGACTAAATGGGCAAATGTCGATCTGTCACTCGGCAGGAATGTGTTATTTTTACCGTGACTATTTTTACCTCCACTTATTTCCATGGCGCCAAGTAATAACATTTTGTTTGGAAACATAAAAGTGGGACCAGTAAAGTTTCTGGAGGCGCTGGTTCTTCTCTTGCACTTTGCATCTATGTTATGTGTACATTAGATGTGGTGGATACTGAAATCTCAATTATGAGCGGTGTTCATTTGGTTTGTGGCCCCTGCAGCTTACTAAGATGTGGTACCATAACGTAAAGTAATGACAGTATAAATATAGAGTAAGAAAGATATTACAAGCACAAGTAAAACAAGGATCACTGTGCATTAATTAATTATGGTTTATCTTTGTCTGAAGGTCTGCTTACAACTTTATGATTGCGGGTTCTGAGGGTGTATAAAACAAACTTCTGCACTGTTACCAATTATTCTTATAGGGACTTTTATGGAGAGTAGAAATAAACATTCAGGGTTGTAATCTTTAAAAAGACCTAAGGCTCCACGCCCATTCATCCACTCGCATGTGTCTGGCACCTCTAGCTGATCCTTCCTGTCCTCCTGCTGATAACGAGTGTTTACAAGTGAATTCCCAAAGTTGATCAGTGATTCCTGTCCTGCCAACATTTCAGCCAGTCCCATGACCGTGCAGGGGTGGCTTCTACGGCACATTTTCCTTCACAATCACTGTTTATATCTCCTCTCTCCCTGCGTGTGTGTTAATGTGTTTATCCTGTATGATACTCAGTCTTCCCTGTCCTCTGCCAAAGATTAATTGGATTGTTTTCTGGCTTCTCCACTCACGATGTGAATAAATGACAGGCGCGCAAGTGTTTACACTTGATTTCTCCAGTTGGCAGCTGAAACCGAAAAGTTCATGTTTTGCTTTGCCTTCACGATCCCTAGAAAGAAAATAAGGGAGTGGGAGTGTAGTGTAGGGAAATAAAACAATTTCCTTACGCTACGCAGTGGGTTTGTGTTGGATTTCTGCACAGATAAATATGGGTCGTTTGTGAATAGGTCTGCACAATTTTATTAATTTTTTAATTTTAAAACATCCCTGAAACTTTTTACACTGACATGAGAAGAATGAAGAGTAATTCAGAATCAGCAGCTTGGTCAGCAGCTTAATATGCAATGTAGGTTTCTGTTACAAAAGGCATGTTCTTCCCTTTTGACCTAAATGTAAACCAGGCAATAATGACTCGTGCTTTTTTTTTCTTTTTGAAAAAACAACACGACACAGCATTTTCTTAAAACAGATAGATTTAGACTATTAATCCCACACCGGGGAAATTCATTTGTTACAACAGCACACGGGTCAGAAAGAATACGTGAATTCGAGAGATATTAGAAAACAATAAACATAGAGGAATAAATTAGAAATATAATACAAAAAAGCCTTAAAATGCAGAATCAGTAAAATACAAAAATCTGCTATAGCCTCTGTCATCCCAAATTGGGGTCATGATCCTGGATGTGGACATTTACTCTTTGTTTACCCTGTGTAAGATGCACTGCCCTTTTCTTCTGACCTTTCCTTATCTCTGGCCAGCCTTGTTCACAAAGCGAGAAAAAAAATCCATCCAGACAGGACGAGGACCTTTATTTACATTGCAGATAAGAATTGTGGGTAGTGGAGGGCACAAGGTGTGTCTGCATGTTGGCTTGTTTTGGGGAAGCTTCTGGGATGTCTGTGATAAGAACAAAATGGGTGAGATGTGAGGGGGGGAGAGTTATTTCCAAACATTTAAAAACAGGTCTATTAAACTTGCGCTGTCCTCCGGGGTATTTTTTTTGCTCTGCTCAAGCATTAAATCAGCATTGAATCCCACGAGAGAGTGATGGCAAAACACAAAGAAACACATTACACATCAGTAAACCTACTATTCAGCTACATTCAGCTTCTCCCGTATTTACAAGAGAGTCACTTCAACAGGTAATGCCACATGTTTGATTTTTACACCAGATGCTTCTGATGACACAACTCTAAAGGGACTTGTGTCTCCTTGACGGGACTGAACCAGGGATCATTTTGCTTGTCAGACAACTGTGTAAATGACTACACCGAACCTAATATTAATTTACATAAACATTTTTTGACAGGCCTAACCTGACCACTGTAGACAGTGTTCTGCCCCTGCATTGCCAGATGTGTCCATATAAAGTGATTTTAAAATATCTTAGATTAAGGTCAGTAGAATCACTTGACCTGATGTATGAAACCACCTTGACATCACTATTACCTTTTTCCCCACTAGCACCTACTTGGCCTGACTCAGTTTCAGTCTTTTTTCCATTACAAACGAGTACTAGCACATGGTGTCGTTATAGCAACGAATGCATGATACATGCAAATGGAAATGTCATTTGCATGAGACACAAACACAACACAACATTGGAGGACATCGAGGTCATGGTAGACCTGTTGCTCAGTCTATGGCTTTTTTTTGTCAGACTCAGGGACCTTGGTGTGGTTTTTGTGTAGCCATTTCTCTTGTTGGTTTCAAAAAAGTTTGCGACTGGCACTGATTGGCCAGTCTGAGGCATGCAGCCTGCAGTCATGCAGTCTGCTGACATCACATTTTAGGATCTACTGTACTTACTTGGAAGCCTGTTGAGCAGATACTAAAAAAGTACCTGGTATCCAGTACTACTACCTAATGAAAAACCCTAAAAACCACTTTGAGTCAAGTCAACCTGAGAAGGTACTAATGGAAAAGAAATATATGATGTCGCCCATTGTTTAGGTAGCTCACATACTTCAGGTTTAAGAGGAGTGTTCTGATGATGGCCTTCTTGGTGTTTTCAAAGCAAATGTGACAAGCAAGAGGTAGATGTCACTGAAGAACGTAAGGACCCTACACGTCAATAAGAACTTGTCAGTGATATGTCCACCTTAAAGCAAACCATGCTTTAATGTCAAATCTTTGACTCTAATGCCACAAATAACATCATGTTGCATTTAATGTTCATGTTTTTGACCAGTGATTGTGTTTACATACAGTCAAAGGCCAAGAAAGGTGAAGGGTCATTTTCCCATAGACTTCTATACAACTCCACTAACTTCTGAGAAAGAATGTAGGTTTTAGGCAATTTCCCATTGTGTTCACTTTTAAGACTAACAAGTGACATCCATCTTTTGTACACATCCTTCTGTCTGAGACTTAAATACAGTTCTTTCTGTCATTAAATCAAATTGGAGCTAACTGCAATCCCTCAAAGTCCTCAAGGATTTACCTCTCTTGACAAGTCATAATGTTCAGTCTCATTCATTTCATACCAGAGGTATTGTAGCCACATGTTTCCTACTTGAGCAGTTTCCTACTTGTAAACTAGATTTGTGTGAATATTCAGGTTATAATCATTAAAAGGATTATGGAAAGCCATATTTTTCTCAAAGCTCCTGAGGCACCCAAGTTAATTGGTGCTAAAATATAAAGAAGTTCCAGTAAAAGCAAACATGGATAAAAAGCTGTAAAACGCAACAGTTAATAGATGTAGTAGCACTTGATACAGATTATAAGATGTAATGAAATGAAGAATTTTTGAGCAAATGCTTGATAGGTTGTGTAGAAATGTGTGCATGCATGTAAGTACGTATGTATGTATGTATTAAAGATATTATAAAGTTTGAGTTGCATGTTTAGCAGTCAGAGGAAATACCTTTGAAGGGTAAAATTGAAGGAAATCAATTAGTTACCATGACACGTTTTTTTTGCAGATTTCCTTTTTTAGCACTATATAGAATAAGAACTGTCTTTTTAGAGCTAACATGTCCAACTCTGCAGTGAAGAGTCAACTTTATTACACTTTATTCAAACTGCACACTTAAAAAAAAACCACTTGCCAAGTAGCCATTTGGGAGAAGCAGTACTCAAGTCAAGCAGTCTCATAGAAACATATGAAATTACCCCTAACCTCATTCTGTAATTTGAACATAACTTGCCACCACCATTGAAATAAAGCACAAAGAAAATCAAATTTGGTGGACACAAAAATGCCCCTGTTCACCTGAGGCTGCAGTGTAAATAAGTGCGTAGCTGTGGCGCTGCTTTCCCCCAGGAGTCTAGGTTCAGGTTTAATGGGTGAGGTATATAAAAAAACATAAATAAATAATGGTTTGGTCAGCACAACTTCACTGAGAAAATTAAAACACTGATCGTTTTTTAAGGGGTTTAAAATGAGGGTTTGTTTAGGACTCTACTAATTTTTGACCTTTTCAGGTTGTTTTTATTGTAATGACAAATATGACAGGGATTTTTATTGATGTTTGCTTTATTCTGAAGAGAACACAGACGTTCCTGTTTATTTTTGCTTTTATGTTTTTTTTAAGACTCTGCAATGTTTAATCCTCTTTACAGCTTATTGCACAAGCCTACTGTATGCTGATTAAAACTGACACCCTGCTTCAGAGTATTATACACATAAAATGCTCCTTTAATGTCTTCAGAGAGGAGGAATGTGGATCTTGTCTGTGCCAGCTGAGGGAGACCCAGAAGTGTAAAGTGTGTTGAGTGAGAATTATAGCCATGTGTGATCACTGTAATTATAAAGTTCAGGAGAGTTTGCACTCCATTCATCATCACTTGGAGGTGTCTCATATCGTTCACACGTTGGCTGATTCAGCTGATGAATGTGTGTGTCAGTGAGGTAAAGTTTGGGCGCAGTATTTTATTTTTGTTATCTTCAGAGCTTAATATTCTTTCTATCTTTCTTTCTCTCTCTTTCTTATATGTCTTTTGCGTGCAAATAAGTATGAGTGTTTACCTAAGAGTCTGACAGACAGAACAAACTGCCTGTGAACGCTGTCGAATGAGCCGAGCTGTGAATCACGAGTTAATTTTTTTCTTATTCAATTCACACTCACATGAGTACTGGAGCATGAAGGTGTTTGATGTCCTCAAATGAGCCAGCTCCCACTCCAGCCCTCAAAAAAAGCCAATATCTGCTCTTCACCGAGCACTCATATTTACCTCTTAACGCTAAATTGCTGCTTGGAGCGGCGGTAGGCATATCTATCACTAAAATGCATGAAAAGCCGAGATAACTCGATTGACGTGGGATGAAAACAAGGCTTTCCAGCATTCCCAAACATTCTGCCCAAGTCCACTGCATGTACATTCATTCATTCAATCGGTGATTCATCTGCATGTTGACAGAAAAGATGAGCTAGAGAGACAGCTTTCCACAGGAAGAGCTGTAGCATGACGATCTTCACATTAAGTTGGTTATCACGAATGCAGTTCATGTCAACTTTCCCCAAAGAGCATGAAGGCATTTGTGTGTGTGTGTGTGTGTGTGTGTGTGTGTGTGTGTGTGTGTGTGTGTGTGTGTGTGTGTGTGTGTGTGTGTGTGTGTGTGTGTGTGTGTGTGTGTGTGCGTGTGTGAGAGAGAGAGTGTTTGTAGATAAACTGGATAAAAACAGAGAGGGGATAAATGAGATATAAGGAGAGCAATAGGTCTGTCTGTCTTTGATCAGTTTCATCATGAAAAAAAAGAGCTTCCAGTTTACAATAAGGCTGCTGTGCCCTTCTGCAAGGTAAAAGCTGGCCAGCAGTATTTCATTAACATCAAAGAGGCGAATCAGGTGCGCTGCATTTTCAACTTGTGTTGTACAACAAATCAGCAATTAGCTCATTCCTGTGCTTTGGCATCATCCTCCTCCTCCTCTCTGGTTTAATTTAGCTTATGTAAGAGTGTCCCCTTACTACACAGGCCTGTTTTATATGGATGCCTTAGCAATGACTATGAGGGTGAAACTGACATTGTGAATGTTTATACCCTGTTGTGTTTACATGCTTACAAATGAGTGATTATGGGAAGGCAGCTGTCATTGCTCACTGGATCTAAGGTAGATGAAGGTGGCATATTTGTATGTATATGTATATTTTGCTTAAAAGCTAATTGAAGCAGGATCCACTCTTAAAGGTGTAATAGGTACTATTGGATTGGATCTTTGCACAGGATAACCACTCATTCCTTTGTTACACTCAGGGCTGTACTGTCTATACCCTGGATTTCTACATTCCCAAACCCCTTGGACTAAGCTTTGCTTACTTTCCCCCAAATTCAGAGCACCTTTGAACTACAGGATATACATCAGACATTAATAATTCTCTTTGTATACTTCAAACACTCTGACTGTTCATGGCAGGGAAAGCACATATGTAACTAATAATACTAATGATATTTACATATACTAGTAAGCCTTGCCAGTGTTTCAGAATTCAGCTATTTCAGAGGCATGCACCTTCATTTAGCTTAAGAAAGATTTGACAGCACTATATTTAGTAAACAGAAAGGCTAACCTGTCTAACATAGCAAATATCAGTACCACAGCTTGCTTACGTGGCCATGGAATCTTTGTGAACCAATGGGGAGAGAGGAGGATTCCCAGATGTGAGCAGTATATTCACTACCATCCACCCACATTCACTTTCATTGTTGATAATTGTATTGTAGTGCACAGTATATATGTCCCATTAATAGTTACAATGTAATGCCAAATCAGCACAGTAAGATTTGCTGTCACACCTGATCAGGGGAGGTAAAGATGGCTGTATAACTAAACACAGGAAGAATGATGATGCAGAGAAGTACACTTTCAACAACTGAGAGTTTTGGCTTTATTATGAGCACTGTTTCAGTCAAAGAATTGCTATCTGTTGTAAAGTTTGTGTCAGCAGCAAAATGCTTCCAACTACGGGAAATTTAACACACACACACACACACACACACACACACACACACACACACACACACACACACACACACACACACACACACACACACACACACACACACACGTATATATATATCTGAGTAAGATGTAATCACAAAATAGCAACTCTGTCTAAAAGTCATTTCCGCCAGCATTCTAAAAATATCCAGCTCCCTTGTTTCACAGTAGGTAGTTATACATTCAGTGTAATATGTGAGTTTCCCCACTGGCTGACTGTCATTATAATCTGCTTCCTTCAAGTCTCTGTTTCCATTTTAAGTGTGGAGGAATAACTGATGGCAACTGGCCTAGACAGCCACATTCATGCCAGTGATTAAAAGAAATTGAAAAGCTGAAACTTGAAGGAAGCATGTAGGTGGGCCCTGTGCAAAATGTTCTTTAATTACGTGTACCCTTTCCGAACCACAGGATTTTAAACAGTGCTGCATGCTAGTTGTAAATGTTGTCTTTCTAACACTGTCAGGAAATTGAAAACAGGCAAAAAAAATAATATTTTTCCGGCGCTAAGGATGATGGATTACCATTTATCTGAAACAAAGCGCCTTTAAATCCTTTATTCAGAGAAAACTGGCTTAAATATACCCCTTAATCAATCTGATGAAAGATTAACTACCTTGCATGAGTTCATGCTTTTGAGTTCTGTCTCTGCAATTATCATACGTTCAAATGAAGTAGGTTCATTATCGAAGGCAGATGTTCATTTAGCTGACATTGCTAATTGCCGGTCTCCTCCAGCGTACGTGTGTGAGAATAAATGAACGCGTGCATGTACATATACTCAGAACGCACAGCGGGCAAAAATCCCAAAGAAAACCAGAAGCGATCCAATCTGACTCCAAGCCATCTGTCTCTGCCAGAAGAAATGATAGAGGGAGCAGTGATAAATTATTCCTCTGCTTGTGATCTTCGAGGCAGCATTCTTCCCTTTCCACAAGCATATGTGACCCCTGTCTTCCGATTTTTTTCCTTTTCTTTTTGTTTTGTTTTTAATATACTGCCTTCCTCTAAATACATGTTTTATCCTCTTCCAAATGGACTAGTTCCTCACTCTTGTTCCTCTGTGGTTAGCTCTGCGTGTTGTGTCGTGTGGCCAGCTTTCAGATGTCTCCCCAAGGCCCCCCATAAGTAGCAGATGGGTATAACGGGATCCATGAGAGTTTAGAGCACCATATCGAAGATCATGTGATGATGTGACACCCAAGGGACAACAAAAGGAAAGACTGATCTCATTTCTTTTCCATACAAGTCCCCTCCCTTATTTAGGCTGTGTAAGTCTGGAAAATAGAAGAAAAAAACAGATGCTGAAGCAATTTAATGTGGAGTTAGTTAAGAATTAGCAATGGGAATTCTCTGTGGTGGCTGCACCCTTAAGCCAGACCCACACTGGTCTCACATTTACAGACTTGTCTCCACACTGCAATTCATTGTGCCAATGCACAAGGAAGGCCATGCAGAACCCACTATCAGTGGTGTTGTAAGTGGAAATAAAACAGGGTTTCGTGGAGCAAATTTGAATTTGCATAACGAGTCTATAACTTTTAGGCTGAAGTTATTTAAAACATTCTTTCAAAGTTTAGAGCTTCTTTCCACTGAATAAAAATAGACCACATCTACTACAGGCACAGGTTTTAAGAGACAAAACAGCAGTGTTTATCTCCTTTCCAAGCAAGAGCCTCCTGTCATAGTTCTTTGTATGTTCAGCAAAATAGTTGGTGCAGTTTGGTGGAAAGAAACTTGGGGACTCATGCCAGAACGATCCAGATTAATAAATATCACCGCATGCTGGAGGAAAAGAATCCAGCTTTGATTTGAGGGCTGAAATGTCCCTTTATGATCCACAGTACCGTGCAAAAGTTTTGAGTCACCCCTATTTAATTTATATTTTGCGTCTAAAGATCCAGATTTTCCTATACTTTTTTTTTCAAGTGGTCTTGAGCAATAGTTCATCAGGCTCTCTAAAGTCTTTCTTTGAACATTGGCTGCTTTTTTACTCATTTTCAGTCGAGTCTTTGTGCCTCACCTTTCTCAGAGGAACATTTTTTTTGTTTATTTTTTTTGTTCACCCACTTAAGATTAATTTCTGAATCATTTAAGCATAAAAAAGTCACATAACTCAAGGTAAAACCCAGTGCTTGTGTTTACACATAACAGACAACTTAGCAAAGAACCAGTCCTTAATTGTTACTTTAGACACGTGTGTTTTTGCAACAGGCTGCTATTAAGCCTGTTGCAAAAACACACAATTAGTTTCCATGTCTTTATTGGAATCTGTGAAAGTGCCAAATATAACAGTTTTTTGTTCTTTTTTTTATTAAATAGGAAATATCCAGCAAAAATCTGACAGGGGACCTCAGACATGCATCTGGTCCTTTAGTTTATCCATCTGCTGTTCACTGAAACCTTCTCAGAAATGGTTTCAGTGGAAGGTTGGCTGTCAAGAAGCAATTCATAAGGAAGGGAAACAGGGAGAAAAAGTGAAGGTACGCCAAATTTCACAAGAACTGGAGTGAAAATCTGTGGCAACGGGTCTCATGAATGCAAATTTGAGATTTTTTGTTTAGAATACTCTTTGTTATATCAAATATTGACTTTCGAGCTTGTTAGAGTTCCACACTCTACTTTTGTCTTATACAGTGTATTGTATTTCTATGTATATTTGCACATTTCAATAAATTGCTGCATCTATTTCCTATTTCCCTAGCAAAAATATAAACAAATAAGGGGTGGCTCAAGACCTTTGCACAGTATTATAGGTTGTAGAGTAACTACTGCTCAAGGAGACAGATGCACTGCAGTCATGAGGTATTTATGCAGCAATGTATTGAGGATCATCTAATTGTCTCACAGCTGCTCCTCCACTTCCCCTGCAGCTTCCTCCTTAACTTCGACCCCTGTGCTTGGCTCCACTACCAGGTAAATCATGAAAATGACTTTCCACAGCTCACACTGCACTACATAAACTACTGTATGCCACATTACCTACACACTCTGAGGCGGCATCTTTCACCACCATGCTATGATGGCCAGACCCTCCGAACAGCGATGAGATGGTCTGTCCCTGCATATTAAGCACCCTGATGGGGAAAACACGTTAGGCCAGGGAGGACTGGGGACTTTCGTTTTTACACACAGACTTAAAAAATAAATTACATCTGTACTGACAAGTTAGACTTTAATAAGCTGTAATTTTGCATTAATAAATAAAATAAGTAGATGTGTGTGTGGGGAAAAAGATGCCTACCACTATGTAGGGCAGAATTAGCAGCTGTGAAATCAAACATATAGGCAACAATGACAGAGTGCTGTAGGTAAATGGGTTGCTCACACATCTCAAGTGTTGACACAGTCTGATTAGAGGCTAGAAAAGCCGAGAAGGTCACACACCTGCAAAGCACTTTCCACTTTATCATGCCTGCTGGTCAGCTCCTACTGTTAGCGTTCGACTTAACTGTTGTGAGATGCAAACAAGGTGGCAAACACAGCAGGGTCATGAAAAAGTCTGCGTTCTTCACTGAAGATGTTCTCAGAGAGGCTCCATGCGTGCAAACCTTCCATTCGTCATTGTCAATAGCCTGTGTTGTCTGGCCAACCCCCAAAAAGCTTGAGAATGAACCACTGACTCCTGTAAAAGTGTTTTCAAGTTAGCCAAGGTTCAATAAAAAAAGGCCCAGTGCACGAAGTGTGCTGCTAATTACCCCACTTCAAGTGAAGCAAAACCTCTGTTAAGTTAAAGTAATGGACTCTGTCACCTCTTTTTTAGGCTTTCTTGAAAAATCTATGTTAAGAATTGAATGGTTCTGTTAGGAGTAACAGAGAATTATTTAACGGGAATACAACCAACTACGGATAAAAAATAGTGATATTGACAAACAGAGCAAGGACGGATTATTATTTTTTCCCCATCTTCAAGATTTAAGGTCTGTTAAAATGTAATTTCCAGCACTGTAGTGGTGCAAACACAAGTATTGGTGGGAGAAATCATTAGATATTTTCTTAAAAACCATTGTCAAGTATGGTAGCATCGAACTGAAAAATTAGGATCACCAATTTTTTCTTAACAGAGCAGGAACATGAGCAGGCTAACAGATGCTGCTGTCCACAGAGGACCACCTTAACAGGCCTTAAAAAAAGAACTGTCCTGTTTTTTTATAATAAAAGCAGGACTGACCCATCTCTGCCGTTTAGAGGTCATGAAAGCACACAAACAAAAAGCAGAAAAGTGGAAACATTCGTTAGGCTGAGAATACCCGGCCTAGTTCTGAACTAGCCCTTTCTAAACTGGTACACCTCGCTTGAGAGCAGCTGGCCTCAATGTTTATTGGTCTTGTTTTTTTCCAAGACAAATGTGTGTCTGTAAATGTATATTTGCACCCTTGTGGTTTTCCATGGGACTTTGAAACAGATAATGTTGGTCCAGTGAGGACAAAAACACATGAAAAGTTTCTGCCTTTTGAATTTCAAGGAAATGATGGTGCAGCTACCAGCTGAGTGGTGGAGGAATATTGTAGAGTCAAATTCAATTACCACAAGTGGAGCAGATTCAAAATGAAGGCGTCTGATTCAAATTGGAGATGTTTTCAATTCAAAACAACAATTTTACATCATTAATGTCGACGTAATGTGAGCTTAGTGGTGCCACAACTGATGTTAAGCCTTTTAATGCTAAGATTTAATGCTTATACATGAACACAGCAGGGAAATGATCACTAAGGGTCAATGCTCTACTTTCAGGACATCGAGATTTCCTGCAGTCGCTGTCTTATTTCAAATTTCACTTTGAACTCTAAAAGTTTGCTTTTGGCTTCAGATCTTTCAAAAGCAATTACAGCATAACTTTATCTGCAATAGCAAATAAGGCCCAGATAGCTCAAGATCACATCAACTTCTAAGAAGGTCCATCTGACACAGGACACTCCTCCCACATGAAACTCTGTAGCGTACCTCACGTGAGGCCAAATTTCATTTGGCCAGTCTTTCTGTGAATCTCGGTCTCTCTCTTTGTCTCACCTTTACAGAAAGTGAGTGCAAAAGAGAGAGAGCTAAATTACATAATGAGATCAAGGGCTGGAGTGTTTGTGTGGACCCAGTTTGACGAGCAGTAAGCAGACATGATCTGAGAACCATTATTCACTCTGACAGGTCCAAATGAATGGGCCATTTCTCTAATGCGGAACAGGGATGGGGGCCTCAGATACTTCAAATGTTTCAAATTCAGCAAAACAGTGACCTCCCTCCAGAGAGCTGCAAAATAAATCCCCAGTCACACACTTGGGCCGCAGAAAAAGAGAAAAATGGGGCCTGTCTACGCAGCCCACTCGCTTGCCTTCTTACCAGCACGTGAGACAAAGTGGAAAAGTATGCTGTGCTCTGCTTGCATTGTGTTACATGGTTTTCGATATGTTTCATGGCTTTTTGGAGGCAGGGGGTGGGGGTGGGGGATTTTTGCGCGCTCATTTTTCTCATATGTTTATCTGTGAATGGTCAAAAGCAGTGCTTTTGTGTTATCATTTTATGCATATGAGCGCGTGCCACTGAAAGACCATTTGTAATACTCTAGTGCACGAGACGCAGAGACTGTCTGCTTTCTCAGTTTTCCATTTCCCTCTCGCCTCTTGTTCTCTGTATCATCTCCCACTGTCGGTCTGCCCACTAGGCCAGGATCTCTGGACCTCAGCCACGGAGAGGCCATTTTCTGGCTCCAGTGGTGTGTGCCGAAAAATCCCTACTTGAACTCAGTAGAACCATGGGCTTCATGACTTTCCAGCTTCTCGATGGCGGTTGCCAATTTGAATCCACTTTGCTGGCTGGTAGAGGTACAACCATGTATTATAATAATAATTTTTTTTAAAGGATCATATTCTTGGAGCACAGTAGACATATAAAAATCTGTTCCAATTTCAGACTCCAAAAGGCACTCGCCTATTATTGCAAACATGAAGGTGATGTGCAAGTAAACTGCTTCCACTGACAGTGGGAAGCTTCAGAGGTAAATAGTATCTTGGGTCTTGTGGAAAAAAACAGAATGCAAATTACAGCTTTATATTTTAAGTCTTTCAAACCTCGTATCTTGAATCCATCAAATCATCAACTGCCTTATAGCTGCACTGAGTCAAAAAGCAAAAATAATAAAGGTTTCAAAACTACACGGACTGAAGTTCAACCACACCACTTTCCTCATAGTCCAAACTCCTGCTCATGTCATACTTCATGTCACTCAGTGTGTGAGCATGCCGGCAGAGAAAAGGAAGCCATAAAACCGTGAAGTGCTTCTTTTCCTTCCCTTCGACACATTTCTCTTTTGACAGGGCTTTTTTTGCACGCTGAGCAGGGAGGAGCGGCGCTAGGAGGAGGCTGATGGAAAGGGCCACCTGAACAAACCCAATGCGGAACCAGGCAGCCAGGATGACCAGGCCCAGCCAGATTTATGGCCCTCAGCCATTCTTTTCCCACAGTGAGGCCCCTCTCTGGAGCTTCTGGATGTATTATTCCCAGTCTTTTACTTTTTGTCACCTCTGTCTACCTCTCCTTCCTCTCCCTTTCCTGTTCCACATTCCCAATTCCCTCTTTTTTTTTTAATGCCTGTCGTTTATCTTTGTCGTTCCTCTTTTTCTCAATCTTGGTATCTTCCACCGCCCTTTTCCTTTTCTCCCAGACATCCTGGCCAGCTGCTCACTCAGACAGGGTGTCTACAACTCTCCATGTAAGCAGAGTTGCAGCTCCGGAGGTATGTCCCATAGCCTGCAGCGCGGAGCTCTTTCTCAACACCTTTGTGTCCTCTCTTCGCAGCATCCATGACCTTGACAGCACAACTGCATGCTTTCTCCAAAACCACCCACACACACTACACAGGGGTTGTCTGCTGGAAGTAGTGCTGCAGAATGCGTACTGGATGAACACCAAAACAATGTACTGTGCCATACACAAGCACACAATACACTAAAAATACATTTTGTATTTGAATAGTCCATAAAATTAAGTATTCCTTTGAGGGAGTACCATTTACAGTACAGTAAACACAAGAAACAAAAATGTGCTCTCAGCTTATTTTGTTCCCTTTCTGTCTTTTTTCATTTTTTTTTCTCCACCAAGCAACAGCAAAGCCTTGGCAAATGCTTCACATTAAAAATCAAACCACTGACTACAGACATCAGTAAAAGGGTAGAAAACTTCCCCAGACGAAGCTAAACTCTGTTACAACACCCCATGAGACAAGGGGTAGTAAAACCAAATGAAGTGTGCTGCAAATTAGCCCTGCTTTGCTGTAGATGTAGCAATAATTAATGTAGGTCTTGCATGCTTTTCTGCTGCGGTATTCTGCCCTGTTGGCCAAGTTAGTCTTAGATAAGGCAAATTTGAAACTATACCTTCATGTGTATTTACCTTGGGAAGTGTGTTATTTCTTATTATTTCTGAGAAACATCTTCTTAAAAGTTTACAGAGCTGCATTCCCCCCCCCCCCCCCCCCCGAGTTCTTGGGTAATTATACAGCATTCCTTTGTGCCTTAACAAAAAACATTTTAAATTATTGGAGGCAACACATTTTTTTTATAAACTGAAGGAACACTGACCTAAATTACAAATGAACTTCAACTGACAACATGCTGTAACTAAAAGTTTGCCACCCAGTGTTGGTGAAACGCTATGAATTCTCCAAGCCTGTAAAATCATGGTTTATTACTTATTGGTGGGGCTCGGGTGTTTCTTTGTTGGTTGTTACAGTAAACCTTGTTGTCATCGACGCTGCACGGTGGAGACCTGAGACCTTTGAGATGGACGTGTTTACTCTGCAGTTAATCACCATGTCTGATGCGGCCTCTCTGGATGTGTGAGGGGGAAATGCCGGCTAAATGCAGTCACCGCGACCTAATGAGGTGGTTTAGCTCTAGCAGCGTGCCTTCAGTTGTACTCTGTAATTCAGAGACACCGATTCCACAGTTCCCCTGACCAGTCTGCGTCACAAGTGCGTTCGTCCGTATTCGCCACGTTGCCCACAGCTCTGTGAAACATGTTGAACGGCTGCTTTAGGAGACTGGGGTCCTGCAGGCCGTCAATCAATGTGGAGTGTGTGGTTTGATAATGGGGAGAATGGAGAGAGCTAGGAATGGTTACAGAGAAAAAGGAATTATAGTAAGCAAGTAAGCGTCAGACTTCCCATATGAAAGCAAAATGAGTGTAAAATGTATCTCTCAACTGCAGCAGGCCTTTCTTCTCCTCCTTGTCCTCGTGGCACAGCATTGCTGTTCTTGGAAGAGCGTGGGGCTGTAGCTCCACTCCTCGCTAATGGTTAAACAGCATGCCTATGCCATGCTCACTAATGACAGGCTAGGCTTATTCCACTGAAGTGGCGCTTTTCAGAGTCAACGGCGCACAAAGAGCATAGCGAGCACCTCCCAAAGCAGCTGAGGTGCTGTGAGGACACCGTCTACAAGAATGCATGCACGTATTAACAAAGATTCAGAGGGGTTTGAGCTAAGCTGTGCAACTGAGAAAGTGTTTATTACCTGGATGTCATTCCTCCTTTCGAAAGCATTCATTAGCTTTCCTTTTAGTTTACCATTAAAACCATCAAAATCCAACCTCTACATCCTGTTCTAATTTACATTAAAGTGTCCCAGAATCAATCCTGCGTGTTATGCAGGATATTTGTCTATACATGAAGATGAAATAGAGGTAAATGCTTCCCAGATTCACAGGGTCAGGCCTTTCGCTGAGCAATCAGCAGACAAGAGCATGTAGATGTTGCTTGTTTGTCTGTGTCTGTAGAGCCCTTTGTTTGACTTTTTTGTTTAGACATATTATTAGGGCAGTAAACTTCCTAGAAAAGACTTTATGTGCACCACATGTTAAGCCTTTTTTTAAACATTTCTCAAGACAGAGCTAAAGTGTAAGAGGACCTCCACCTATTCCCACTGTGAGGTGATGTAGGAGAGTTAGAGGTCTGAAATATGTTAAAGAATTTCATGCACATCATCCATCATTTCCACTGAGCAAAGCATGAATACACATGTATGCATGCACACAAGAAAAAGAAAAGACTTTGATTGCATTCTGCTTATGTGCCTGCGTGGGTGTCTGTGGATGCAAAGGTATACGTGCACTCAAATTCTCTGGCTTTGGGATATTTGACTCTCGGATCCTGACACACTTTCCCAGCATCCATAGGCTATTCTGTTTCTGCCCCATGACGAGCCCACTTAAACACTTCCTCCGCAGAAAAGGTGGGAGCAAGAAAAACGTAGATTTTCATCAAAGCTTGTGCTGCATGAATATTTCAAACACGCAATATGATTCCTCTGTGCCACCCGACACAAAGGAGAGGTCTCTGGGTGAGTTCAGGGGTGGGGTAAGCGGAGGTGAAATCTCAGATTGTAACGTGCTTTGTAGACACCACCTGCTCACAGTGTCAGACATGCAGACAAGGGCCTGAAGCTTGTGCCGCGACAGAGGTTTGGCTAAACCCTATCCGACTATGTCTGAATGAGTCAGTGCCAGGCCTGCCACTTTGCTGTGGAAAACCATAAGTACAAGTCCAGGCGTGTGCTTGCATTGTTGATTGTATGTGTGGATGGAGAGGTTGGGTGTGCCTGTGGACATACCAGGCATTCCAGGCCAGCAATAAAGCCAAATTGAAGGTGGGGGATAAAGTCGGGATGTGCTGAATGATACCTGGGCAGCTGAGTATGAGAAGGTGGGACACTGCCCTAGGTAAAGTGAGGAAAGATTAAACTCGAGTGAGGATATTTGTGGTCAAAACCATCACTGACTCTGAAATAGACAAGTATGTCCTCAAGAGCCAAGAAGAACATATTAATTTCACCACAGCTGTTCCACAATCAGCCAAAGGGATTAAATAAGACTTGAGTAGTTTGTGTGAATGTTGTACCCACTGAATGTATAACAAACACTTATTGTGATGATTCTAGTCCTATATCACCGCCAACACAAACTATGAGAATTTATTGTCATTGTAAATGTTCACAGTGGTGAATCTGGATTGGCACAATAACTCCAGGTGTTTAGGTTTAGAAAACTTTTCCAGGGTGTTGGTGACGACATCAGCTAAACACATGCTGTGCAGATCTTAAACAGTTGATGCTTTCCATAAAAAATACACAGCAAACAAAACTTTCAGGCATGCTGCAAAGAAATAAACTTTCATATTGCATTGATTTCAAACTTTTTGTCATGTGACATCTTTAAAGGTACAAGTTGTAAAATCTCAGTGTACGATAACAGTAGATTACAGACTTTTCTTACCCTTCCCCATATAATCATCAATGTGGTGATTACTGTAGGGCAAACTACAGTTTTAGTCAGCCAAGCAAGATAAAAACATTAAATTCAGGCCATACTGTTTGTGTATACCAGCGGTCCCCAACCCCCGGGCCTCGGACCGGTATCGGTCCGTGAGTCGTTTGGTTCCGGGCCGCGAGAGTTAAGGCTCAGGTGTGAAATGTATGGTTTTCAGGGTTTTTATCGGTTTTCAGCGTTATTTTGTTATCGTCTTTATCATTAACTCGGTTTTCCTGGCTCTTTTCATGTGTGTTATGAATAAATCTTCTTTTTTTCGGTACCGATACTAGTTTTATTTTGTTGTGTTTATCTGCGACACCTTAAAGGCCGGTCCATGAAAATATTGTCGGGCATAAACCGGTCTGTGGCGCAAAAAAGGTTGGGGACCGCTGGTGTATACAATATATTATATTATATTATATCTATCTATCTATCTATCTATCTATCTATCTATCTATCTATCTATAGATATAGCACATTGCAATAAGTTAAAAATAAAAGTTATATATGTTTCATTGAAATGTTTTGTGATATTTTATGATATTACCCATAAGACACCTCAAATACTATGGCAGTTGTTCATCTACAGTGAGTGAGTGAGTGAGTGTGACTGTTAGTCTGCTGTTTCCCTCATCTATCAATATGCTAGGTGTCAACATCTATATACACTGGAAGAGGCTGTAAAACTCTGTGAAAGGAATCAGATTAATAAAGGGACTACAATAGAGAATAATGAGTTCATAGATGTAACTTGCATGCTTAAAAGATTAGGCTGAAATGGGACAGACTAACAGGTAGTACAAAAGATAAAATGTCAGTTTTGAAGTGGATACAAGATAAATTGATGAAAAGCGATATTTGTTGCATTGTATTATATTCCACAAGGTGTGGTGTAAGTCAGTGATTAATAATTAATCGTGTTATTGTATCTGAAAGAGTAGATTTAACTTGTTCAGGCAAGAGTAGTAAATCACAGTTTGTTTTGGAGGAGCATGATACTGAACATGGTGACATAGGCTACCACAATGTAGTCAAACGCCCTCAACAGGGGCAAAGTACAAATACTGCGGGACCTGAGAGCAAAAATTTGAGTGTTTTGTGAGAATAAAGGTAAGGACATTCCAGAGCTCTCAAATGCAGAATGGAAAGGAGATCTTGTGTTTGATATTAACAGTTTGACTGTCTGTCATACGTATTTCCACCTCAGATATTGAATTTGACTGCAATTGTTCAAGAACAAAATAGCACAGATTTCTGTCCAAAAAATTTAATTGTTTTCATTGTTCAATTGTAGCATATCTTACTAGTAGGAGTTTAGTAAGAGATAAAAAATTAATACTGAGCAGAATTGAGTTCAGTTTTTTGGTGAAGCTCATGTGGACCCTTAGGAAAATTCATTGCCAACCCCTGAGTCAGAAGGAAGGATAAAGCCGGCCAATGTTTAGGAAAGGCTTACTTTGTGTTAGTAAGTCTCTTCTGCCAAACAAGCGTGAAATGTCACCCAGTCTCTAAACGTCGCTCTCGAGTTAAGTGCATTGCAATAGTAAAAGCAGAATTTGTTTTGTTCTTGCCAGACATCATTAGGAATACTGCACAATACTTGTTTTGTTTGTTTGTTTTTTCCAAAACACAGTACATTCATGGCTAGAAATTGATCAGTAGTCTGTGCATAGTTTATTTAGCGAGTCACAAATACTCAACAGTAGCAGCACAGATTTCGCAGTTTTATGTTCCGTGCTGCTACCTCAACTTGTCAACTCATGTAGGTGGGGCTGCTCCAACTTTCCTGGTTGCAATTCCAAGTTGAGAATGTTTCAGATAAAAATTCAGACTGGGAGTAATTCCAACTTCATCTGGACTGCAGTAAAAATACAGACAGGACAACAGAAGTGCTGGAGGCTTCATAATGGCACCTCTCTAACCAATAGGAAAATGATAAAATGCTATATTGTGCAAAAGGCAGGTAATTACTACTTAGTATATATAAAATATTCTGTCTGCTTGGTATGTCAGGGGACTATTTTTGAATCAGGCCTCATTCACACACAAGTAAGCCCAGCTTGAGGTCTTGATTGGTGATCAACATGTTTTAAAATGGGCTTAATACAGTTTCAGATGGCTGTTGGTGAGTGCAAAGTACAGCTGAAGGCATGGTTCATTAAGCCACAACACTGAAGCAATTAAAGCCAATTAAAAGCCTGTTCGAGTCCAATGGCCTCCCTGCTGAGACAGCCTGTGCAACATGAGACTCGAGAAGAATGTAGGAGGTCCATGCTGCTGACATAATTCGGTCATCAGGGCTCACGGGAGTATAATGTGCTACAGTGTTTGAGTGGAGTTGCATTGACATTAGACAAAACGTTCAAAACGTTTCCCATGTTCAGATGTAATTGAGCTAATATGTCACCTAAATGCTTTCATCTGGTGCTAAACCTTTAATTTAACTCCAACAGTGGATTTTACAATACTGAAAAACCTCCATTGTTCTTTTGATATACTCTGCATTCCCTCACTCTCAGACATACTCTAATCTCTGTTGTGGCAAAGACATGGAGTTCTGCTGAAGCCCCAAATAATCCCTGGGGTTTAATAATGGAGCAATTTCCAGAGCTGTGTAATAATAACTCAATGTCCATAGTTAATGGCATGCTGCTCTGTATGCTCGGCAGATAGTCTCCCTAACATGGCACGGCCAATTCAAAGAGGGGACTGTGTCTCAGAAAAACAACAGAATGGGCTTTTGTCTTTTCTTGGTCAGACCTCCAAGCAACATGTGGACAGGGCAACCATTTTACTCTTTAGGTATGCCCTGCTGAATTCAGGGCTCATTCTGCTCCTGGACAGGCTAATGCAAGCCAGATTGTTGGTTCTTCGGGGAAAATATAGATCTCATGATTACCAACAATTGAACAATTCATTTGACGTGGTGTATGTGCAGCTGCATTTGAAACTGTGGTTATAGGGGGTGTGTGTGTGTGTGTGTGTGTGTGTGTGTGTGTGTGTGTGTGTGTGTGTGTGTGAGTGAGTGAGTGAGTGAGTGAGTGAGAGAGAGAGAGAGAGTGTATTTAGGTTTGATCACTCCCACAATAATAAATCAAAAGAGGCTGGTAGCTTTTAGATCACATTGGGCCTCATGTTTTGAAGAATGGATTGGCACAGAATATGAGCTCTGATTGAACCACTGAGAGGTTGTTTGGATTAGAATGAGCCTATACATTACACAGATGGAGTTCAGTTTAAGTGTGTGTGCGCATGTGTGTGTTAATGTGCCAGCACACAGCAACAGTTGTCTGATGAACAGTTTAAAGACTCAACTGAGATCGCCAGCGCTTGGATAGCTGGAGCCCAAATAGCTTCAGATGGGTTGCCATAAAATCATTTTGAAATGGCTAAGGGAGGCAACAGAATAACCTTATTGGCTTAAGATGAATGCTTGTCTACAAAGGAATTTCAGAAATGCCAGGGGAGACTGCCGCTGCCAGGTAGCTTTCCAAAACATCCTCTTGTGTTATCACGAACCCATTCACAGCTGGCTTACACCTACTTTTTTGCAGTGCTCTGCCTAGTAGCAATGATATAGCACTTATAAACACATTAATATACTGAGCACTGCAAGGTAAATCTGAAAACCCTCTACCTGCATGCTAACTGAAACTGAATGTTATTGTCCACCGCTGACTAGTTCCATCTCTTTAGTCAGTTTGAAAGCAGCAGCAAGAATAACAAAAAGCAAATATACAAATAAAAAAGCCATCCAGTTTTATCTTCATATAGGAACTTTTTTGTTTTTAGCAGAAGTTAGTGTCTGCCACTGCATGAAAACAGTACTTTTTTGTTTGTAGTCTTTAAATAGGTGGATTAAATGTTTTTTTCCAGTCACGTCATCAAATCATGCATATTTTGATTCCCATGTTTATTCTTTTGTTGTGTCCAGGGTTGGCAGTAGACCGTATGAAGTGGACAGGAAATCAACATTGACAGGGGGGCATTCAGCTGAAATCACTTTGTTATTCCATTTCCTTTTTTTTTTTTAAATGTACTCACACGCTATGCATAATTACAACCATACATGCACAGTACACTCACAAAGAGATGTAGCCACAGTTATAAAAGTGCAAAAATATCTCTGTTTTTAGATTGCAGTGGCAAAGGAGGAAACAAACAGGAGATTTTCCCGAGGTACAGAAGTGGATCAATGAACTCACCACACGCTAGGACAGGTCACTGTGAGCGCACAGTATCCACAACACATTTCCATTAGTTTTGCAATTTTCAAGAAGGGTCATGCTTTAAAATTAGCTGTGCAAGTTAGAGTCTTTTTACTTTCAAAGAGACGTGGGGTGCTTCCCAAAGTCTGAACTGCACAGGTCCATCCACTGTCTTCCTCAGTGATGTTAGTTAACATGTTTGCTGCAGAAGCACCAAACTACTGTTAACAAAGTAATTTGATTGCGCTCCAACTGCAATAACTCATCAGTGACATGGGTGTTCAAGTATTCTATTGGGACGCAGTATGAATTAATGTATAGCTCAGTGCGTTGAGTGGGCGACGGCATTCCATACGGCTGAGAGTGGCCAACCCGGTTTGAGTCTGATCCACAGCCCTTTGCCCATGTCTTCACCTCTTTTTCTCCCTCCAATTTCCTGTCCTTTCTTCACTGTTACTGTCAATAAAAGCTGAAAAAGGTGTAAAAAAAAATAATAAAAAAAAAATAACGTGTATCTGTAGAATTCAGCTAAGGGGGCATGGTGGCTTTATTGGGCGAGCCTGAACCCACAAGGCTTGTCTATAATGCTGAGGCTGGTTGTGTGCTCCTTATGTGGTTTAACAAATCTGTGTGTATGTCTTGCTTGCTCCCTAACCACAGGTGAGCATAAAAGGTATATTTTTAATGTTGTTACTTAAATGTCCCTCAATAATTCAGTTTTGTGTAGCTCTTTAAAGCTTAAAAATACATTTTACTGGCAGTAAACAGGTGTTTTGGTTGCAGGTTGTAGCTGGATAAACCCCATATAGGTCGAATCCGCCCTAAATCAGAAGACTGACTGATTCAGAAGGTTAGCTTCTTGCAGTTCTAGATTTACTTTAGTTACTATCGACTTTGATGCTAATACAATTTAATCATGCATCATGGGGACAGTAGCGGCTATTCTGGCCTGTCCCGCAGTAACACTGCTGTGTTTCTTTTGCTTTACTGTTTTTCTTAGTTTTGGCTTATTGTATGTTCCCATCTAGGCTCATGTTCTGTTCTCTTTTTACTAAGTAAATGGGCACTGGCTGGCATTACAGTTAGCTTTCTTCTTTATTCACAGCCGGTTTAGTTATAAGTGGTGACTCTGAAACATTTTATTTAACTTAGTATAATTTGTCTGGTCTCTGAGCCCTTTTAAATAAATCTACGTGTGTGGTACATAAAAGGTTGTTTCACTCAAAGTATTGAATTGTTTACTGTTTAATTTAGAGTAAACTGTGTGCAGTTAACAGTCTCATATGCCTGAAATTTGATTTTGTTGTGCCAAACCAAAAATAATGTTTTTGTTTTGCATATTTTATTTCTGAGTGATTACTTTTGACTTTTGTCGGTTTCCTTTACACCACTGGAAGACGTATGTAGCCCAGTTTAAAAAAAAAAAAAGGGGGGGGGGGACTGAGCTGAACAACGGGCTACCTCTGTCCGTGGACATCGTTTGGTTCTGACTTAGAGCAGAAAACGGCACTGCAATATATGCAGCAAACCATCCCCCACCACAGACACTACCAAAACAAACCCCTTCTACCACCTAAGCAATAATCATTTGAAAGAGTAGTTTATGAATGAGTAGCAAAACAGAGCCATCAGGTCCTGGGGGAAAAAATAAAAAATAAAAATAAAAAAAGAGTCAAACATTAGATCATGTTTTTGCCCGCAGCACGCCATAAAATAAATGTCATGAACTGGCTGTGTGCAGGCAGGTGAGGGCCCAAATGCAAAACTCCCGGAAACAGAACTGAACTCAAAAATCACTGCTTTATTGCAGGCTTAACAATGAAAAGGAACATAACACTAGACTGGGAATGATAAACAGACACAAGGAACCACAGGGGAAGGAGGAGAAAGGGGAAGAAGGAAAGAAAGAAAAAAAATAATAATAAAAAAAAATCACACAGCTTCAGGGAGGAGACACTGATGACAACACTAAGCACGGAGAACACAGGGCTTAAATACAAAAGGCAGTAACGAGAAAATGAGACACAAGGGGAGCACGGCTGGGAGCAATCAAACCTGACAAGACTGAGGGAAGCAAAACAGAACACGTTAACCTGAGACACTGACCTTCAAAGTAAAACAGGAAACGCACAAACTGAACTTACAGACTCAGGGAAACAGAGACATGGGACCAGGGCGGGCACAGAGACACAGAACAGAAAGAGCTCAAAATATAACCAAAACCCAACCGCAAAGAACATCAAAACAAGAATTAACTTTAAACATAAGATAATAATCAAAACCGCTGAGTCACAGACTGAGGACCATGACAATAAAGACTTAGCTTAAATCTATAAATGTATGGTGTCATGCACTCCAGGTACATAACAAGCAGCTGAAAAGTCTTAACACAAGTTGAGTTGCCTCGTTTATATTACAAGTGTTGAGCAAACGTATTGGAGGAAATCCGCAACATAGCATACTATGCTGCAACAACAGATATGTGGACGAGCTGAACAACGCATCCCTTGGGAATACTTGGAACACGGCAGAGAAACTTCCCAGGAGTGGCCTGCCTAAAAAAATTAAGAAGAGCACATCAAGGTGGTCAAAAAAAGACCCCAGAACAACATCTAAAGAACTCCTAGCCTCTGCTTTTATGATGAATCATGGCACAATTCAACAATAAGAAAGACTGAGCAAAAATGGGAGATTTCCCTCCCCCCCCCCCCCCCCCCCAAAAAAAAGGCTTGCCCCACATTTGAAAGAGATCTTGATGAAGAAGGCTTTTGGAAAAATGACTCCTGAGACAGAATTTGAACTTTTTGAAATATTTGAGTACTGTTAAAACTAATACAATATTTCATAAAGAACATCATACCAACAGGCAAACATGTTGGTGGTCTGGGGCTGCTTTCCTGCATCAGGATGTGGACAACTTTCCATAATTGATGAAGTCATGAAATCTGCTCTCTACCAGAAAATCCTGAAAGTGTCCGGCCATCAGCCTGAAGCTTAAGCACCCTTGGGTTATGTAACACACCCAAAAAGATTCTGTCTGACCAACCGTCTCAGCCGTGGGCAAAAAGATGACAGTCAATAACATTCCAGAAGATAATTTATTGACACAGTAATCAAAAGATAAAAGATAAAACAGTCCAGTGTCCCATTTGCGGATCAAGTAAAAACATAGAGTCCCAAGGCCAGAGCCAACTATGCCACAACGCCATTTGCACTCCACACATCGACTTCAACAGGGTTAGCAGTTGTCCTCTGAGACCCACCACCCTGCAAGTAGATAGCCAGTGGTCACTCCAGCCTCTGCAACTCCGCTGCCTTTAGGCTGTAGCATACAATAGGCCCTGGCCTGCACAGAGAGACAAAATAACACCTTCACTATATAATCCACAGTGCAAAATCCATCCATCCCAAACATATCAGGTTTCATCACATTACATACCTGCACAGAGAGACAAAATAACACAGCAGTGTTTGTAGTGTGGGCTATAAGTAGACCAGTGTATCAGTGCAATCGATTTCACCTGCCTCTAATTAGTCCAACCCCATTACAGCCATTGGCTCACCAAAAATGCGACACACACACCACCACTCCCAACCCAGTGCGACTTCACACAGTAATGTGGAGCTGAATTAATACAGGCACATTAGTCTACCATGTTACAGTTATTCAGCTGGACAATGATTTAAAACACCAGCAAGTCCACCTCTAAATGGATGTTTAAAAAAAAAGTTTTGGCATGGTCGAGTCAAAGTCTAGACTTAAATCAGATAGAGATGCTGTAGCATGATCACGCTGTTCATGTTGGAAAACCCCTCAGTGTGACTGAAAACTACTCTGCAAAGAAAAGTGGGACAAAATTCTTCACAGGAAGGACTCATTGCGAGTTGTTCCAAACACTTGATTGAAGTTCTTGCTGCCAAGGTTGGCACAACCAGTTAACTGTTTTAATTTTTCACAATTTTTTAATCAATCAAATCATTTTTTTAAACTTACTCTGGATATTTTTGTCAAATGTTATAATTTGTGAGATGATCTCGGGAAAATAAATGAAAAAAAGGAACTCAGGAAGGGGGCAAATACTTTTTCACAGTGGTACATTTTCTCTGAATGTGAAAAGAAAGTCATATCTGCAGTCATTATATATATCAAATTCCATTCACCCCAGAAATATTTCCTACCATTTTAACTCAGAGATCAAAACCAAACGCTGCCTGTTAGCGTGCAATTCCATGATCCCTCTGTAACATGAAACTTGTGTAGCGAGCCGGACCACATGGGGAGTGCGATGTTGTGAGGTGAGGTATTTTTCGACTGGGAGACAAATATGTAATGCGTTCCAGACACTCTGGCCGCACACGGCTTTTTCCCCCTGCTACCTATAGCATCAATCCTCTCCCCTTTCACTAGAACAATAAACCCACTGCCACTAAGGAAGAACACTTTGCAGATCCCAACAACACAACTACCTTCTTGAGGCCTGTGGAGAGGGATCCCACTACAGTCTCCTGCCTTACAGTTGGGCTCTCAGCAGTACAAGCTCTTTCTGGCTCACAAACAATGGCAAGACCTTATACCAATGTCCACCCATTCTAAACTTGCTTTCAGCTCACCCACAGAGTGAACCAGGACACTAAATCTCACCCCAAAAGAGCTGAGGTGGTTAGCTGAAGCATGACCTCTTGGATGAGCGACTCATACAGAGATGTTTCTGGTGATTCTCCAACAAGGAAGCCTAAGGTGGTTTAACTGAGTTGCATAACTGGGATGATACTCAAGTTTATCTATTCAATGAGGGCCAGATGGAAGATGTGTATTTTAAAAACAAATCCCATTGGCATCTGCTTTTCCCCACCTAACTTCCTACTTTCAGCGCACCATCCTTCCCTCATCTTCTTCACAATCAGGTTTGATCCTAAAACAACAGCAATGTGCTCCTTGAAAGCCTCTGTTTTCACGTTGTCAACACTGTGTGGGATACAAACATTGACTATCAACTGGCATACTCTTTCTTTCCACACTTTTCTTTTTAAGCGATATTCAGCTGCAACTTCCTATTGTCACTTTTGGTCTTTTTCTTACTCTCTCTTTCTCTCTTTATTAAATCAGCTCCACTCAATGTTATTATGTTGGGACTGACTCACCAAAGAGAGCCAGAGGGGATTGGGGGGTGGCAAGGTAATTTGATATATTTCTTATTTTAGTTAAAGCAGATCCATCTACTCATGCATCTTCAAACTGCCGCCAAAGAACAACAGACTGACAGCTCTCCCTGTGTGAAACAAACACTCCTGCGTGGCCTTCATTTATTAGGAATGCACAAGTGGAAGTGTGTCTGCGTGTGCGATGTCTAAGCTTCCCCATGACTCTCCGATGTTCTTTTCTCTTTCATGCCCTCTTTTTTTTTGTTTTAATTCCTCTCTTCTGAGGCATCTGATACTGTGGACTTTCTGACACATGAGAGCTCATGGAGCGAACCTCTGAGAGGCCACAGAGCTTTGAACTGAGCTGCATGAAACAAGAGTTAACAAGGTCAAACTGAGCTCTGCTGGTCTGACTTTTACCTGTGATATACCTGCGTATTAAAAAGTCTCTATTGATCTATGAAGCATTGTATATCAGAAATTGGGCAAGATATAGGCTGATGTAAATACTGCATGTTTGTATTGATTTCTTTATGTTATGTCTCCATGTAACCTGTAACCATGCTTCCGTTGAATTATCCAGGTAGTTGCTTACTTTGTCTTACATATTGAGGATTGAACAGTGTTTCCCACTCCATACTACAGATGCTGCTGTTAATTGTATTTATATCTGTCTACAAAGTAAGTTCACACTGTTTTATTTTCACTTTTTCAAACCCCTGTTATACAGTAGTACCACTTCATTAGGTATATCATGCTTGTACTGGGCTAGACCACCTTTTGCCTTCACAGCTGCCTTAATGCTTTGTGGCATCGATTCATTTCTCAGAGATTTTTCTCCAATTTTAGCATGACACCATCACACAGTTCCTACAGATGCATCAGCTGCACATACATGATGTGAAAGGTGCTCTGTTGGATTGAGATCTAGTGACTGCGAAGGGAATTTGAGTACAGCTAACTCACGGTCATGTTCAAGAAAGCAAAGGGCGTCAGGACGCAATACACCGTGGTCATAACGTGATGTGGATATCACCAGAAACAGTACTATCTGAGTTATTGTTGCTTTCCTATCAGCTCCAAGCAGTCTGGTCATTCTCCTCTGACCTCTGAGATCAACAAGGCATTTTTGGCCAGAGAACTCATTTTCAGGCCATCCAATCCCAGTAGATCAGAAGTTTCTGAAATACTCAGACCACCTCATCTGGCACCAACAACCATGTCATGTTCAAAGTCACCTTTCTTCCCCAATCTGAAGCTCGCTTTGAACTTCAGCAGGTCATCGAAACCATCCCTACTGTAAATATATTGCGTTGCTGCCATGCGTTTGGCTCATTACATATTTGCGTTGAAAAGAAAAACCTAATGAAATGCAAATTCCAAGTAACGATGAAATCCTTTCATGTCTCAGAAGGAAACAGCAAATTGAAATCAGTGTCAGTTCTCATGGTGTTCAGGTCTTAATTCTTCATTTTTGTGAGTGTAATCTGACTGGATTGGATGGTTTTAAACTCAAGCTGTGTGGGGTATTTGGCCACGAGAAAAAGGTAGGTGGAAAAATAGAGCTGTAAGCTATGGTGTAGTCCTCCACATACCTTAGAGCGAGATACATCTTTGAGTTTTAATAAAAGTAAACACACAGGGTAAGTTCTCTGGAAACTGCACACCACACTGGTCTGCTTTATTTGCAAGGCTGCTTACCTGCTGCAGTTTTGCTACATGCTGGTCGGTTTGTGTCATTGTGAGGTTCATTTTCAATTGGAAATGAACATACCATGGGCCACAATTCACCATAACTATGTAATAAGGCAGACTTTTTGTGTGCATCTTGTGGTGCTGCTGTGTTTCAGAGTTTAGAATTGACATAAAAGTGTCACAAACTCTGGATAAAAAGTCCTACACATTAAGTGTTTCCTACGTTAAGAGGATAGCCTAGAAACATGAATGCCACAGGTCATGATAACTGGCACATTCCACACTCAACTACCTCTGAGACCTTGTCCTCTTTTTGCTTTCTGAGAATCGTGCTCCAAACTCTCCTTTATTGACCTACTTTCAAGGTGGTGCATAGATGATATATGAAGCAGGCTTTTTTTGGAGAGCAGGACTAACCAAATGGTGGGGGTTGTCGGGGGCTGAGTGGCTACATACTTCTGCAAATGTACAAGTAGCAATTTATTTTACCTCTTGGCCTCTGTGCTACATTTGTCTTTGTAGAAGAGAACATCACCAGAAACTGAAAGAAATAAAAAAGGAGGTGAAATAAGTAAAAGCTGGAGTTTCATTCTCAAAGTGAGAGCCAATTCACAAACCCCACTTCAGCCCCTATATGTACAGTATGTGAGTGAAGAGGCCACTTATGTTCAGCCTACAAATCATGCAGGCAGCTATAGGAGTTGGGAGTGATAAAGAGAACATAATAAAACAAGAGAGAGAAAAATAAAATGACTAGCATATTATCTCAGGTTGTAACTCTAATGAGCTCGACAGAAGACAGGAGCCGAGACAGTGAATGTGCAGCCTTTAAACGAAAGCCTTGGCTAATGTCTCCTGACTTGTCAAACAAAGGTGCAGCCTAACAGCATTTCCTCTTATGGTATTGACCTCTAACCTTTGACAATAGTAGGTCAGAATGACTGGCATGCACTTATTTTAACAGTAAACAGAAGACAAGAGTTCTCTCTGTTTGAATAGCACAGACTCACTTTTTACTACAACTGCTTTTAGACTTTAGATGAGAAAGAAGACTTTTAGATGAGTTAGTTCTACGATAAATATTTGTTGCAACAATTTGCTGCAGATTTGTGGCATTTTGAAATATTAATTCTATGTTTTTTAATTAGATTTTTCTATAATGTTAGAACTTAAAGAACTTACTGGTGAAGTGAGTAGGATTAGAATAAAATAAGTCAATTGAAACATGGCAATAGAACAATTAAAAGCAAGAACAGTTTTGGAAAACAGCCACAGAAAAATAAATCTATAAATATGAACCAACAAATTAGTTCACATTAACATTCCTGTTACAGCAGACCTCAAACCTCATCATTATCTTTATCTTCTCTTCTCAAAAAACATGTGAATTCAATAGTCCTTTTACCCTAACAGCAGCAAAACACCATAATCTGAAGGAACTACTTAAACACATCTCTGTGACGTACAGATCAGTAACAACAGAAGTCAGCAAATAAAGAAAGCGTAAAGGCAACAGATTGTTTTTTTCAAGTTGCAAAACCTAATTGAGATGCTTAACACTGGTGTAATATACTTTATTACTTTACGTAATAATAGAATTTCAGATTATTCAGTTGGCATCAGCTGTTTTTTAATCATTTTGATAATTTTTGGCTTTTTTTTTTCTATATTTCAATTAGATCATTCCAGTAACAATTTGTTATTCAGGGTTACTTTTCTATTGAAACGTGGAGCCAGTCCAGCAGCACTTAAGTGCTACAATGCGAAGTGTACCAGAAAAAAATAAATTCATTACCAAAAAAGGTTAAATCAGACTGAGCATTTGCACGCCAGCTTTAACCCACAGTGCTGCATGGCCACAGATTACCTATGTGTTTACCTCGAAATCATCATGACTAAGATAAAATTGTTTTGCCATAATTTTTTGTTTGTTTGTTTACACAGTTGGAAAAATCTCACCTGGAAACCTTTGTGCTGCATTTTTGGAATCTGATAAGCCTTTAAATACACTAAGTGGACTTCCTTGTATATCGTGTCTTAGTGATATCTTAAGATAACGCCCCCTTATCAGTCAGCACAACAACCCTGACTGTTTCGACTGTTTTCAGTTCACAGTCCACAGCTATCCTAAGTACTGATGTCTGCTAATATGCTCCCAGTGGTGGTTTTGCATGCTAATGGACAAACATTTGCATTGTTCCTAATTTGAATCTAGTAAGTATACACCTTAGGTTGTCTTAAACTCCACATCCAGCACTGTGCAATCTGAAGGTTGTATAATGGTGAAATAAAACAAAAAACACAGTCATGTAATCTAACACCTGATCAACAATAAACCATGCAATGATCCAGCTACAGCCACAGCCGTCATTCTCAGAACAGTGGATTAGAGGTGATGATGATGCACACATTGCAACAAGAGTAACATGTTCCAACAGGTGTAGGTCCTGTACATCAGGAGATATTACATGTTGTCCCTGTGTCATTACATAAGAGGTTTCAGACCAGGGCAAAGCATTCTTTCATGATGATTCACGAGAGCAAAAGCATTATAAAACATTGAAATGAGTAGTCTGATCATTGATTCTGGGACAGGGAAGCAAACAGGAGACCTTAAATCAGATTAAGACCTGAACAGGACAGAGACAGATGTGAGCAGTTTCCCAGGTGCACCTCCACAGGCCATGCAGTGCCAGTAATCAGCAGTCGAGGCTGTTAATGACAGGGTGCTGCTGTCAGAGAACTGCAGACATATACACGCACACTCACACAGAAGCACACGTAGTCATAACTCAGAGGCACGCTTGCACGCACACAGTCAATTAAGCATTCAAAAGGCATTTTGCTTTCTCAAGCATCTCACTCATCCTCCATCTGTCTGTCTGTCGCTGTTGACCACTCAAGCATTTTAACACCTTTATTCCAATCTTTCAGTTGCTGTTGCACAGGTCAGCACACACGCAGTGAACTTAAACTGCAGCTGCGCAGTTACGTAAGCACCTGCTAACCTGTCTGCAAACCTGCTGACCTCTGGCCCTTTTATTACCAGATCAAAAGTCAGCCAGCAAAACAGAACGCTCTTCAAAACAGAACACAGAATGCAAACAACAGTGTTACTGATAACATGGAAAACAGCCCAGCATCATAAGTGAAATTTGGCCTCTCTTTACTTTATCTGCAAGTAAATAAATAAGGGATTCTAATTCTATTTTTCCTGTTCCTTGTTTATGGGTTCATGTAGCTGATGTGATGTTGTAAAATTTTGTGACACTATGATTTAAACAATGACATTTGGTATGGGGATACTATAGTTGTAATAGTCTAAACAAAACCTATATGAAAGTTTGTATATTGAATTCTCAGAAAAAATACAAAAGAATAAATTTTTGTGAATTTTAGATTACAACTTTTTCAGAAATTGTGAATTTTGTGTATATCTCCATTCTGTCAAAGTAAAGCTTTATGGAGGACAGATTTGTGTATCAGCATTTTTGAAAGACGTGATGAAATAGGCCACCTGTGCGCTGCTGATCTCTTAATCCGATGGGGGCTCCAGGTATGTGGGACATGCAGCCGATTCTGTCTTTTGCCTTCCCTTACCGGGGTGTGGTGATGGTGCTGCTGGCACATTGTGTCCTCGGTTCAGAATGTGAATGCCAATGGTGCGTTCAAAACCACACCACACTCAGCCCTGAATACATTTCAACTAGTGGTGCATGTGTTTCTCCTCAAAATTTCCATGATGGTGATCACAGACGTACAGGGAAACAAACACTGCACTTTCCAAAAGCAGCTAGGATGTCACTGTGAGATACCGATGACACCGCATGCTATTTTAACCTCACAGCCTGACCCTGAAGTCCAGTCAGATATGAAGTGTGTCACAGGGTTGTGCAGCTTGTCTCACACGCATCTCATGTATACCTGCTGATTACAGGCTCTGTCAGAACTTATTCAAAAGCGCTCAGCATGAAAAGCCTTGAGGGCATAACCATGGTGCTCATCCTCTTCGAAACTGCTGATGGTAAACACGCACCACGAGCACGCTTCAAAGCCTCCTTAAACTCCACACTAACAGAAACCTTGACCCTGTAAGTGTGCTGTGCTGCATTAATGGGCTGACATATCATGTACATGTGAAATATACTTATCGGGCTTTTTTCATGCCACATCCAGCTTTATTTGTTTTTTTACATGACAACATAACAATTAAAGAAAATGATGTGGTTTTGATACTTGCTGTGATGGAGTGAAATACTCAAACACATCTGAAAGCTGAGTGTTTTTTTTCTGTCATATTAGTAATGAGTAAACAATCAAAATAAACTGAATTATTAGACAAAATACTACTAATTTGATCTGATGACTATATAGAGTTGACCTATTATTGCCATACTGTACCATGTGTTCTTTATATAAGACTCACATACAAAATCACAGTACAATTCCAATTAAAGCTAATTAAAATAAACTGAACTTTCACCATAAATATTTTAGGAGTGAATGAAAAGGACATTAACACCACCCATGCTTAATTAAGGCTTTTATCATGGAAATGTTCAACTGATGTTAACAGTGAAGTGCAGATTGTGTAATGCACATATGTGTTCCCGAGGAAAGCCTCCCTTCCCTCCCTGCTGACAGGTCCTCAGCAGCTCTTCGTGCCACAGCTGACACTCACTTCAGATTGGCATCTCTGATCTTACATAATCTCCTTCCATTCTCCAGCCACCACCTCCGCCTCAGAGCTCAGTACAGAAAACAAGCTTTTGTCTCCAAACAAAGCCAAAACACCACATCTATCAGCAACTCTCATTTGTTTTGAATTTCTCTTTATATCCTTTTACATCGATATCAAGCATGGCCAGGACTGGTTTAATGACCTACAGCACAGAGAAGAGAAGTCCGTTGCCAAGCAGTTGTGTTTGTATAGGCTGTGGGTTTTGCTAAAGGGAAGCTATGGGTGGTGAGAGGAGGAGGAGGAGTGAGGTGAGAGGATGTGGAGAGGACAGGAGTGGCTTGGCACAAGCTACCGTTGGTGAGCATCAGGCCTCTTTGGCTAATGGATAGAGAATATTGTGTTGTATAGCAGTGCACTAAAGGGTTTTTATTGAGTGAGAGTGAAAGAGGGAAAAGGGTGATTATTATGGCTCCTGGTATAGCATAATTAGAGGAAAGCACTGTTCCACTGTCTGTGGGTGTACATATAGGGGGTAGGAGTGTTGTTTTTCTCTTTCTCAGGAGGATAAAATAGTATGCCATGCCTGGTACATTTCTGTCACACTTTTCTATATTTTCTGACTCTTCACAAAAGTTCTAACATTAGGCTGCATATAAAAGATGTGTACTGTTTCTAGAGTCCAGTAGGGGGGAATCCTGGTCACACTGGTTGCAAAAAGAAATCAGAGTTGCTGATTTGCAGACTGTATATAAAAGCTTGAAAATTGACAGCACTAAAGTGGGTTTACTTTCGTTACCTCTAATCGACCTCTGGTTGCAATAATGTATCTGATGGCTATGAGAGAATGAGCCTACTGCTAAGTGATTTGGGGTTGCTATCTTTTTGATATAGTCTATGCTTTTAACAAAAATGTAGCCAATTCTTTTTAAAGTGTCTGACAAGAACTCATTGAAAAAAAACAAGACCATCATGTTTTCCACCTTTGGCTATGTTCCTCTGCATAATTAAAAGCAGCAACCTGTCATAGCAGCAAAACATTCATTAATAAACAGCAAAAACAATTCCTAAAAATACAAAATTTGAATATCACCACCTGTCAATTTAGCAAAATTTGAATGTGTAATTACATATGAAGCAGACAGAGCAACATAAAGCAGTCCTTTTTGCTCAAAGTCTAGCTCTGTTTTGTGCAAATTCTTGAGGAAAATATATGGCTTTTTAGTTGCTCCACACTCCATAATGTGGGTGTGATAGCAGTTAAGCACACATCAAGGCTTTGTTCAGGAAATAGGAAGTGAACACTTAGCGTAGTTCGGCTGTGAACGGCAAAATGATTTTCTCCTCAGAACAAAGGCATAATCATGATGTTTCCAAATTTAGTGCTCCAGCATTTCCTTTAGCAAAGAGCACATTAACCACAAGCGCACGCGCGCACACTCCCGCATTCGTGTGCAGACACACTTTTACACGCTCTGAGCTAATTGCATACATGCATGTGTATGTTCATACACATGCTGCCATTCCCCACATCAGCTTGACTTGATTAACAGCTGCTTGTGTGTGGAACTGCTGTGCTGATGAAAGACAAGAAGCTGGTTCTTTCACTGCTGCTTGGGCATTACAAGCACAACAATTTACACAACAGTAGAACACTAAAGTTGGCCTTCATTAGAGGGATTAGGAGCCTAATCTAAAACACTGTTTAAGTCTCTCATCCCAAACCCTAAACACTCTCTCAAGGGGGGCTCTTCCCTCCTACACCAACCATAACATCTCAAACTTCAAACACTCCATCTGTAACCCCAACCTCTGGGTGCTATCCCCTCTCTCATCGACCCCTATCTCAGAGTGAGGGGTTGCAGCGGGTGATGGAACCCACGTGATGGTGCAGCTGTGGAATGATTTATTGCTAGGTTAATTGTTGGGTGAGTGGGAATTGTGCCTGCAGGCTGCTAGCTTTTGTGTGATTACAGGTTCACCTGCTATTAGATTGAGCATACATTTCATTATCTTCTTAGAAGGGCTTGTGCATCCTTCTCAGCCTGTCTTTGGACAACTGAGGCCATGGAGGGAAAGGTTAGAGATCAGGGAATGGAGGCTACACTGGAGTATTGCAGCAATTAAACACAATTTGTTTTGAGCATTTCCTGCACTGACCAGCTGCACAGGGTCTGTCCACCATAAAACTGAGTGGAAATGCCCTGCAGGCCTAACAGCTATCTGATCTCTGTTTATACAATACATGTGTGAATATCAGGCCAAGACACTGAACCATCCACTGGAGTATGTGCACAATGGGTAGAAAGAGTGTAAAGGCATAGAATGAGTCAATATGGCAGTCAGATACACTGAAGCTCACTTCTGCCCAAAGACAGTGATACTGAGATGAGTTTCTGCTGCTCACCAGTGTTAGTTGAACTTTCTCTGAAATAAATGTAACAGTGTTGTACAAATATTCGACAGTCATATATAGTTTGAAAGAGCTTTTTGTGATCTTTAAATTGCAAGAAACTTATAAGAAGTACTACGTCCATAGTCTGTCTTTAGCCACAAGCATAAATTGAAACAGAAATGTCCATCTGGGCCACTGTATCCAAGACACAAAACAGTGTCTGCTCTTATGGTTTGGGGGGTTTTTTTAAGGATAAATTCTAAGTTTTTCGCATCAGTTTGCTGACAGACACAGTTAACTATATGTTTATGAGTACAGCATAAATACATTCTTTTTTCTATTAAATAACCTCAGAAAAAGCACTTACCTCCTCTTTAAAATGGGGAAACTTTATGCAAAGGTGCACTGGAGCCTACAGTAAATGACAAGTTTAATCTTTAGCTGTATTAGACATGTTGATTGGCATGTTTTGGTTAAGTATTTTCTTTAGGATACTAATTGCATACCATCTGTTACCCCAATAATCCACAATCAAACTTCCATCCGACTCAGTTGTTTGGTGTTGGCTAAACTTCAGTTCAATTTTCCAAAAACTTGGAACATAAAACCACAGATGTTTAAGTTACATCTTTGTGAACAGCGTGAGGTAGCTTTCAAGCAGACATAATATAAGAGAATTTGTGTAGCAGAAGTCACAAGGAGAGAGAGCGAGAGCCTTGACAGTCAGGAATGGGCTGTGGGATGCGGAATGAGAGGTGGTATAATCAATCCTGGGGGATCAACCTAATGGACTGAAATCTTCTGTTTCCTGATATTAACTGCAATCAGTAATCAACCTGCACAGCAATTTTTGACCTTATAAAAACATGTTTCGATGAAGAATCTGTTAGACAAGTATGATAAACACTACCAATCTTGAAAATAAAATAAAATAAATAAAAAAAACAGATTTAAAATACCAGAAAACAAAAAAACCCAAAAGAAAATCTTGCTCATTAACCGAGAATACAAATGAAGTAAGAAATTAATGTCAGAGTTAATTTCTGTTCTTAGCACATGAAGGCCTGAAACTGAGTATGGATGGAGGGGAACCATGGAAAATCAGCTGCCACATTTTTTAATGTGTGACTGGATTCATTTTCCCATGGCTTTTCCAGCACCACCTTGGAATCTATACCTTTTTTTTTTTATTAATTCCCACAATATAGGTACTGGCGGAAGCATGCAGGAAAAGGTACTCCTCTGAAAGCATGTGAGCTGTGAAGTAATCACCCAAATACGCCTTGTTAACTCGAGTCCAGTTGACACTCACTGGGCTTTTATGCAAGCTAAAAATATTTCTCCTTTTCTTTCATCTCCCCTCCTTTTTATTCTGCACGTGAGAGCTTTACTGGGTGCTGCTGGTCCATCGCCTAACTGAGCCCTACAGCCGCCCTCCTGTAAAGTAGTGGGATGCCAAACATCCCCTGATTTACAGCTTGGAGCACACGCTATGCGTTTGCTCCTATGGGCTATAAAAGGCAAATGAGAGCGAGATGTCCAGATCCCACTTGCTATATTAACCTAAATTCTTTCCAATAGAGTAGAGTGGTTGCATGAACTGACTATTACCACATGCTGAAAAGAGGAAAACCTTCCAGGCCCCAACAGAGAGCTCACGTGAAGGGCGGATGAAGGGAAGGGTCTGATAAAATCAGCTGCTGACCTTCTCTTGCATACTAGGGCAGTCAATAACATGCCTTTTCTCCTACACAACCCTGCTCCACAGCCTTGTCTGGCCTCAGACTCTTTTACTCTCTGAAATATGACAAATATCACAAGAAACTCAGTGTCGGGATGTGAGGATTTTCTATTTTGCTTTTGTTTATCATTTCTAACCTAATTTTTAAGGGTTTTGGACTGATATTCTGAAAAATCAGATCATCTCAAGATGCCACCTTGAGACTTTCTGATAATATTTAAATTGAGATGTAAATGATGAATCCAAAAAACCCAGTGCAATCTGGCAAGAAATCAAAGAGGCATGTAATGTTTAGAACTAAACCTAAACAAGACCGAGAAGAATACAAACTCCAAGCTTTACTAAGTCTTAGCCTAAATAAAGAGTCGGGATTGCCAAGTTATTGCAATTCATCATCAGAGGAACACGACTGTCTCTGTCAGATTCTGCAGCAACATTTCACTCGTGACCGAAGTTCTGGTCTGGCTGACAGCGTCATCCATCGACCCATGCTGCTAACACGGCTCAGGATCAGGAGACTAGCAGAGCCAATAGAAATCCAAGGTAACATGAAAGGGGATGAATCTATCAAGTTCACATACTTCTCTGAATTCCAGGACCTTTTGACCAGTGTGAGCATGTCCTTGTTGAGGTTGGCTCCAGGACCCTCAACTGCCTTTACCCCAGTCGTTCCTCTCAGGATTAGCTTTGCTATGATTTGGCGCTGATTCTCACTGGCCTCTGGAATGCGACGGATGAGGGATCTATTTTCCTACATTGTTTCACCTGCTCTAAATGGAACCACATGCTGCACAAGACCGCCTCTCCTTTGTCTGTAATTGGAAGCACATGCACTCTGAAGTCAAAAGTAAAGCGAAGCCGACACAGCCGACAAGGCTCCCTTCCTCTGCTCCCGCCCCACATCCCCTCCCTTTGGGTCTCGGGTGCCACTTTTTGGTCCAGGCCAAGTGGGAGAGCACTTATTGAACTAACTGACCTCGCATTACACGTCAGACTCAGTTCAGTGGGACGACTGTATCACATGTCCTTTGTGGCACTCGAACCTAAGACTTAAATGTGAGTGACAGTTACGAGTTTGCTGAGGAGGGAGACCTTGACATTGGGTCTGACATGTTTTCAGAACACAAGCAGCATACTGTACTATTCATTGGCTACGGTCTGTGATGTCTAAACGGGACAGGCCATGGATGCAAGAAACAAGCATCATC
The DNA here is from genome assembly GCF_057381845.1 of Rhamphochromis longiceps. Classification (NCBI taxonomy): domain Eukaryota; kingdom Metazoa; phylum Chordata; class Actinopteri; order Cichliformes; family Cichlidae; genus Rhamphochromis; species Rhamphochromis longiceps. The sequence continues at coordinate 18,513,644 of NC_140563.1, forward strand.
AGCTCTTACATAATGTCTTTGTGTCAGAACAGGATTGCATAAGAGAGGAATTTATGATATTTGCTGAAATCAAAAGTCACAATGATGCAGCATATCTATCACAAATGTAAGGGGACAAAAACAGCACTCTGTATTGCACATAAAGCTCTTTGGCAAGTCTAAAGCCAGGTTTTTTTTAATGATTTAAAAATAAATAGCTCCAACACAAGGAATAGACAAATATATATAGATTCAAATTATTGGCACCTTTGCAAAAACATGAAGGTTTAAAAATGAAGGTTTAAATATTTTCCTCCTTCACACAAAATCACAAAGGTCTGCAGACAGCACTGTGACTATTCCAACTTCAGTTGGATGTTTAACACTAAGTTGAAAGAACTGCTTTCACACCTCACCATCTCAGGTTGAGATTTGCCTCCAATATTTGGAATATTACAGGAGAACATAAGGCCTTGACAGGGATTTTTAAAAAAGAATCAAAGACCAGGTAGCTGTTCGCCCGGCCCCCCATTTTAGAGTTTAAAAGTTAACATAATAAAAAACTTTGAAATTCTAGATTGATCTTAAAACTGGCTGTATACACTTCAGGTTAAACTCGGGGGTATGTAATTGGCCTCACTGCCCTGAAAGCTGGTACGACCCCCCCCCCTTCTGCAACCAAAACAGTAATTTGCACCCTGTTGCCTGTTGCATGTACTGGGCTTGTTTAGCAACTTTGGTGCCAAGATTAGTGCAAACCTCTCAATTTAAATGAATAAGATTGTTAGAACTGATAGCTGGCTTTAATGATTTTGTCTCTTTGTAGATCTCAAAGAAGCTGCAGAGGCCTTGAGGGCGGGAAGACATACCTCTCATTTTTCATGGCTATTACAGAGGGAAAGATTTTAGACAAAAGTACTGTGAGAGTGCACAAGATTTTTGCTGCTGTTGCCACAATTGAAGCTAACGCTGTGCAGCAGTGACATCTACTGGTAAAAAGGATGAATTACAAATACAATTTCAAATAGGTGGCAAAGTAATATTTTTTTTGTCTGAATAATAATTCAGCAGTGCCAAAACAGTGCATAATATTTAATCGAATATGGCTGTTTACTGCATTTGTCCTTTAAGATAAGGGAGACTTTGAAAGGAGACAAGTCTAATGGACCATTTTACTAATAAATCACTGTCTTCGTTTTTATTGAGGATCACAAAAAAACAGTCAAAGAAAGAAAAGGAATTAAAAATTCTAAGGTTTTATATATCAGGACAAGTGTGAGGACCTCAGTTAAAGAAGACGTTTTTGCAGCTTCCTGGAACATTCAGGAGTTCATTAACACAGTGCCAAGGTGGAAAACAGCAGGAATGACTTTAAGCAACCAACTGCTGCTCTCCATCAGTCTTGTAGGGTTATAAGGTGATTTTCAAACAATTTGAAGTCCATCATTCTACAGTGAGAAAGATTATTCACACTTGAAGAACATTCAGAACAATTGCAAATGTTGCCAGGAGCAGACAGCTGAGCAAATTCACCCCAAGGTCAGACCATGCAATGCAACGAATGACACGAAATGAAGCTGCAAAAAAAAGAGAAAAATATCAAAGGCTACATCTCAGTTTCTACAGGCTTGCTCTCCCTGGTGGCCCTATACACATCTTAAGATATCCTTTCTTCATGAATTTGTTTATAACATACTGTACTATGTCCATCGTCTATGCCGTGAGCCAAAATAGTTGTAACAACGAACCAATGTTTGGTCCTGTGCAGCTGCTCAGTGGCTATGAGAACAAAAAATGGTCAAATTAAATATACTTAAAAAACACTTGATTTTCAAGTGTGCCATTGATGCTGTTGCTATCCTCTACTGCCCTGCTGTGCAAAGCACAAAGAAAATGAAGAGGCTGTTGCAGCAAAATTAAATTAACACTGTTAGGTCCAGGGTTAGGTCTGATGCTAGCCTTATGCGATTTAGAGAAATTTAAAAAATGACATTTTTGGAATAAATGTCAATAGTTTTTGTGTGTCACTTAGTGCTCTATGATTGCCAAGGCAAAAAGGATATATTTTGATACCACAAGGTTAGACTTTAGGCATGTTAGAGTTGCAGTTGGGTTGCAGTTTAGAAGTTGCGATTATGATTTGTCAGAGGTATTTCTTTTAATATTCACAATATATCAAAAATGCATTTTGAATTTCTCTTTGATATTTGGGCTGATTGGGGCCCAATGAATGTAAAAACAAAGAATTACCAGATTTTTTTTTCACCTTATTTTTGTTTTTAAGAAAAATAAGAGCCACAAATGAGGATACTCATTTAAAATTTTGATAGAACAGTGGCAGTATAATGTCCTCGTCAGTGGATATCAGGCCCTTGTAGAGCAAAATTGAGTATTTTGGTCTAAATAACCCAAAATGTGATGTCCACATATGTGGATGCCAGGTCCTAGGCGGATAATATTTCCTTTTTTAAACAAGCAAGTAGGTGTGAGTAATTATGCTATGAAGTGAAAGGCAGACGCCAGTGTTTACTAAAAAATGTAAGCTTGAGAAAGAACAGCTGCTATTTCATGGTGGGCCAGATGCACAGATGATATGATTAAGGACCTGCTCTCAATCACGTACCTCTCACTGTTCACACAGAGTCAGATCTCTATCTGTGCGTGATACATATACATGATTACCTCAACACAAAGACGGGAGCAATTTTGTTCAAACCTTTTTGTTGTGTTTGATGTTGGTGTTCTGTTGAGTGGGACGTTTCACTCAGCTTGTTCACTTATATTACCAAATACAGACTACGGTATTTTTTTTCTCCTGTCTCTCATGGTGCCTAGTCTTGTAGGTGGCCTTGCTTTTAATTGTCAGTGCTGAGATTTCTCTGACTGAAATTCTAGTCTCAGAACAATTTAAGTACTGAATAGATTTTTTTTATTTGATTTCGTTCATCTTAAAGTTAAAAAATGCAAGGTAATTAGTCTGTGACGTAACACAAAGGACACATTTTTCAATAGACAGAGTTCGAAAGTTCAGTAAATACTAGAACTTATCATTTTTGCCCTTTGTAATTTGGAAGAAATAACTCTTTAGCAGAGCTTGTGTAACAAAGTATTTCAGCTAACACTGCATGTCACAGAGAACCACATCTGCTTCTTTGGGATGTTTTATATGTGAATGAAGGCTATTATGTATATGACAATATATGAGAAAAATGGAATATATGATAAAAAAAAAAATTATTCATATGTGAGTCAGTCCTATATGCTGCAGATATATGTCCCTTGATTACTTATTAGGGAAGTTCTGTTTTTTTCTTTTTCACGCACAGCTTATATTTTCTAATTTCTGCACCGGGAGCAGAACATGATATGTGATCAGTGGAGAGGCTCAAACTGTTTGCATGCAGTAGAAGAGGGGACAGTGAACCCAGCCTGCTCTTCTTTACCTCTCCTCATGCGATCTCAGCACAGCCAATTATCAAGATGAACTTGCAATTGATCTTATTGCACAAAGGCCCACGGCAGTTAGCAAATCTTATTCTATTTCTTCATGTCTGGAATATTTACTAAGAACACTTTTAATCCCTCAAGTCTGAAACCTATTGATTACAGGAGGCAGATACGTTCCAGCAAAGACCACAATCAATAAACACAGCTGTGTGCGGACGATATAAAAGTCTTTAATTGTTGATAATTCAATCAGAAAATTGTGGATTTGTTGCACAGAGGCAGTCACATTTTTTTAATCTTCAGCATCATTGATAGATTAGGTTTAGAAAGGAGTGATGAGTAAATATTATTTTTGCGTGAAAGACAGACATGATAAATATCCCATAAAATGTTTTTTAAGCATAGAACATCATTGAACAACCCAAGAACCTCACTTATTACCTCTTGATTCATAAAATTTTACAGTGGTCAAAACCATGAAGTGACATTGGTGGGGGGGTGGAGGGTTTTCTATGACTACTTTAGGTCTTTTCTAGTGTTGGAATAAATAAATTATTTAACAGCTACTTTGACTCCAGGTGGTGTCCAGAATTTTCAGCATCATTATACAACTAAACCGTAAGAATTTTATTTAATACACAAAAGGAATAGTATTACAGTTTGAAGAAAGGCATTTCATTCCTTTCTTGCTTGTATCAACAGACGTGTCCTTTTAAATCTTACTTTTGATGTTACGTGTTAAATGGTGACCTTTAAAGATAGGCTGTTTCCAAAGTTTACGCTAAGCTAACAGGTTGCTGGTAGCTAGCTTTGCTTAGCATTTAACATCCATAGCAGTTCCTCCCCCCAAAAATCTTCTATAAGCACAGCCCACCCCTACTACATTCAACACACTGTACTGCAGCAACTACAGCAGCATTTTAATGTAGAGGACATCAGACGGTTATATTCATCCACATTCTGCCCCCTTGTCCCTGTTAAGCTAACTGAATAGGGCAAAGGCAGTGACATTCATCATATACAGGAGGAACAACCATAAAGGGCAACGTGAGGCTGATAGAAGAGGGAGAGGCAGGCAGCACAACACGCTGTAAAAGCCAAAGGCCACCGGTGGGGACAGCAGTAGGGAAAAAATGTAGACATCAAAGAAAAGGGACAGCAAAAATGCAACGTCTCAGGTGGGTTTGCTGATCAAATTTATGATCTGGCACTGTAGGCACACTTCAGCTCCTTTTATTATTTGCCATTAACTACAAAGTACATGAAGCAGCTCTTTGTATCTGCAGTATAATCTGTCTCTACAACAGGTGAACAATGCACACACTGCAACAATGTGAGTAGACAAATGGCTCGCAATTAAAAGACACTACACGAAATCCCTTGGTATCAGCTCGACTGATAACTGGCGACGCAGCTTGGCAGCTAGTGGGCGTCGATGTGAAGCGCCACCCGCAAGAAAAACTGATCAAACAGTAAACAGTAAGCTTGTGTGCTGGCAGGGTGAAACAAGTCCTCATTTTTATGAGGCTGGTCAGTTGAGGCCGTCAGAGCTACACAGACAGGCGTATAAAGAGCTTTGTGTAGCTCAGACAGAACATCTCTTGAATCTCAAGTGTTTAAAGTTGGCCTATTTCCACCCTCCCCTAAAGTCTTGGTCAGTGGAAGATGTTGTACATTCATTAGAGGAGAGAACTGTCAAGAGTCTGGCTGACAAATGACCTTAGACCTTAATGCTCGACCAGCTGTAATGTGTTTTTTCTTTTCTGGGAACATCGTAGTGCTTGATGAGGTTTTACTGTTAAAGAATAAGGCTGATTATATTGTGTATTTTTTTCTCGAGGTCAACAAACTTCACAAATGGACCGATCCCAACAATGAATTGATCTACTAATGCACCATCTATTAGAATTCATTTGTTCCTGCAATGCCCAAGTTCTTTAAAAAGAAATCTCTTAACAATATGGTGGAGAAACACATAGACCCTGCCTACACTTGATTATAAATTGCACCTTCTGCGATCAAATTACACACGGACAGTGCTAAAGATAAAGAACAATCAATATCATGCAATCTGATCCACTTACTCAAAGTGCTTTCTGTGTTGGTTTGAGCCACATATTTATTGTAAGGTCAATGCTTTCATTTTCTGAATTGCCTAAAACAAGAAACAACCTGGAAAATTGTTATGAAGCATTATCCTTGTTGCAGACAGAACATTTCCTTCATTTTTTCTCACAAATTACAATATCAATAGCCGGAATAACTCTTACACAAATATTAGTTTTCGTTCTCTTTGCTAACCTAAAGTAAATCTGGCACTTGAGTGGGAATGAAACATCTGTGTTCAACAGTAGCAAAGACAGCTGGAGACACATGATTGTCACAGATTCGCAGATATAAAACAGCAACGTGTCTCTGTAGTCCAATCTTGATCCAATCGCCTGAGAAGCATTTTAGCATTAAGTGTGAACAGGGTCGCAGAGTTTATCTCAACCTTAGAGTGGACTGAGCAAAGCCTAAGTTAGACACAAGAATCTTTGATTTCATTTTTTTTTCCATTAGGACTTGTTGACAGTCTAAAAAAATACATAATAACACATTTCATATAAAGATAACAAAAAGCAAACAAACATAAAACAACTATGCTTATACAGTATAAAGGAGAATTATAATAAATTCAATGGAGTTGCTACAACGGCAGTTTCACAAAAGAGAAAAGAATTCACTTTTTTGGGCGGCTGTCTCTATTCTTCACATTTTTTTGTTATTTTTATTTTTTTTTGCAAATGAATATGAAATATTAAGACGTGTTTTTTTTCTCTTTTTTCAGTTGAGTGTAACATACATGTTGTGAGATTTGAAGAAACTGTGTCAGTTCTTTTTTTTTTTTTTTTTTTTCTAAATGTCAGTTCTACATCTGGAGCGAAATTATTATAAGAATTATGTGAATGAGCCAAAGGCAGTATAAACAGGGGGAACAGGAAAATACAATCCTGCAGACAATTGAGAAGGACGCAAAGAGAGAGAGAGAGACGGGTGGACGGGGAGAGCTCCTCTAAGTATCATGACTCATATGTTGTGGTTACATAATCAGTCTGGGGCCAAGATAAGTGATAACATCAGGTACGACCTGCCTGCTGCACTCGGGACATTTAGGAACATCATCTGTGAAACCCTCGACTTGACTCATCGCTGTTATTAACATTTAGAGCCATTGTTAAAATCAGTGTCATTTCAGACTTTTCTGTTGCAGCAGCAGGACCCTGATTGCAATCAGCACTATTTTCAACAACACTGAGATGTTCCATTATTATACATTAACAGGAATGTGCTTGCTGCTTTTGTGTGTGTGTGTGTGTGTGTGTGTGTGTGTGTGTGTGTGTGTGTGTGTGTGTGTGTGTGTGTGTGTGTGTGTGTGTGTGTGTGTGTGTGTGTGTGTGTGTGTGTGTGTGAAACTCTGGTTTATCTCTGTCTCTCTATAACTCTATCCCTGCCACACAATGAATCATTGATGGCGTTTTAGAGAAATAACTGAGCAGTGATTATTATTGCAGAGGGCTGTTGGGAGTGTGTCAGCCCCCACCCAGTTATTTAGTAAGTTGGCTGGATCATCTGTCTCCTCCTGAGAAAGAGAAATTTCCAGTGAATTGACCGAGAAATCCAGATGACTGTCGATAAGTCCGGTGCCGCTGTCCATAGCTGCTAGTCCCAGATTGAGTGCTTTCCTAGTATTTGCAAAGTAAAGGGCGATGATACAATCCACTTGCAGGCCTCTGATGTGCACCTCTGTTTCACTTTGCCACCCATTACTCTGTGAGGGAACAAAGTTCTGTAGGCCGTCCACATCTTCGTAGAGTACTAGTGCCTGAGACTTTATTCAGTCTGTGGTGGGGCAGAATCAGAGGGCTTACATGCTCTTTGCTTGTAATGTGACTGTTTGTACGTAAATTAATATGCAGGATCCTGTCGAGATGAGAGAAAAAAATGGAGTCAGCGGCCTTCACATGAGTCTTTTGCACTGAATAAGCAATGTTAAAAGCCGAACAAACAGGCTTCATATTTCAGGTACCTCTTGTGCGTTTCCTTGAATGGTTGCTAGTCTGCAAGAAGGAAGAAACAACTGAGTCAGTGTTCAGATATTTATAGGACAATTATTTGACAAAATTTTTTTTATTCTTCTCTGGTGTTTTTGTCTCACAGTCAAGACTGTGTTGAAAAACACCCACACACTCCACCCAGCAGTTTGAACATCTTGGCTTCAATAAAAACAAGAGCCAATACTTCTCATGCCAGAGGATACAAAACTGAATCAATCCATTATTATATTTAACCTCAATGAGCACAAGGACATGTATGCGAGAAGAAAGCCCTCAGGGCCGCAAAACGCAAGAGCGATGTGAGTTTACTCTAAACTCTTAATTCAGGAGGCATGGCAGTTTATCACTTATATTTCTCCATCAGAAAGTCATTTACATACATAAAGACGTTTTACTTTGTAAACAGAGAAAATGAATAACATTTAAAATATGCACAAAAATGTGGCTCTCTGTAAAGCCCATGTTGATTAAAAATACAATTTTTGGACAGAATAATTGTCGTCAACTATATTTAACTTTGCAAATATCAGTACCCTGTTGGGTATAGCAAAGTAAATGTTTCTCATTAATATTCAGTAAAAATAAAGGTCAAATAAAACCGAAGACGCTGCTGGCAACGTGGTTCCACGTGGTGGCGTGGTTTCATGTGGTGAGATGCCTGAGAGGCTGCCAGATGTCAGCGGTATAACAGTTCACTGTTCGCCACACCGAGTTCTGCTTCTAAATGTGAGAGATTCGTGTACGTAATGCGTGCTGCAGTTCACCTTTACGTGTAGCTTTGGACTGGCTGGCAGCCACAGTCGTTAGGTCTGCTGGCAAACCTACATACACACCACCATAGTTCCTGAGAGGAGAGAGGAGGAGAGGTTTTAAAGACCAAGTAGCAATTAAAAACCATAGATGGCATTGATTTTTGTTTTAGTGGATGTTTTTAATAGCATTACCAGTATCCCATCAAACTTACAGACCTCTAAATGAAATTCATTTATCATTTTATTCATTTATTTTTTGAGTTATTGTTCATTTACTTGTTTAAACCTTGCACTTTATTATGAGAATACTGCAAAACAAACTATTTGACATTTTTGCGATCAAAAATTTCAAGTATATTTCATTTCAAGTATAGCCGTCTAAGCAAAGTGCACTCAAGGGCGCTGCAAAGTACCTTCTTTTCTCATCTTCTGCTGAGGGATCTTCTGTCCTGATTGAGAGAATGGGCACAGGTCAGGTCATATGGGAGCAGAGAGGAAATAAAAAAAAATCACAAATATACAAAATAGAGAGAAAGTGCAAACATTGTTCTTTTGCTTAGCCTCAGAAATCTTCAGCATGCTGCTCAAGCCCTGTAGGGAATACTTCTCTGTCAGGAACTTCTATAGACCAAACCTCCAGTTTTATTTCAGGCCTGCTGAACAACAAACTTAAAGTGGTCTCAGGTTTGATGTGGTGGCTGAGCATTAAGATCAAACATGGTAACAACATGAAGCCGATGTGAAGGTTTATTCACTGTGTGCACTATCCCTATGCAAGCCAAGCTGTATCACACTTTTCAGTTTTGTGAGTATATTATTCCCTTAACAGTGTGTCTTGCTCTGTGAGTGTGTGTGCATGAGCTTTTGTGTGGTAGTTTGCTGTGTAGTACAGACATAGATAGCTGTGATTAGCTTCACTGAGTCAATGCTTTACTGTCAGCTCTCATGGGTCCTGTGCTGGCTGTTCAGATGGCTATGAAGGGGAATACACACACTTACACACACAAACACAAACTACAATAAAGCACAAACACACATACACAGTGTTTCCAGGAAATGCTTTGGAAAAAGCTGCCCCTCCCAAAGCTTTTTACTGTATTCTAGATAGCAAAGAAAAGTATATCTTCTGTATTTCAATTAGAATTTAAAAAAAAAAACAAAAACAAAGAACAGAACACAAAACTATTTGGGAGCCAAAATAAATTATTTTTAACCAAAAGTATATACAACAAAAGCAGAGTGGTTCGTCTGAAATTAAAATATTTCTGTCACTGTCAACTGGGACAATCCACTACGCAGGAGTATTAGGGCCACATTAGAGGGAAAAATCATTTTAAGAATAAAGTCGTAATTCTATTTTGAGAAAAAAAGTCCAGATTACAGTTATTGTTTGACGACAAACTGTCAAATGTGCTATAAACCTCTACAAAATGCCTTGTGTAAATGACCTAATGAAACAAACTGATCAGCTGTCTTGTGATACAACGTGCATCCTCTTTATTGCACAACGGTGTAACCAACCATACTTTACATTATGCTGCCTAAGATTTTGTTAACTGTTCATCTTTGACTGTAGGAGGAACCCACACAAAAACAGGGAGAACATGTGAAGTCAACACAAAAGGCTCCAGCCAGATGGCAGAGTCAATCTCAGGACCTTATTGTTGTGAGACAACATTGCTAACTACCACACCACTGTGGTGCCCAACTTCACATGTCACATGTAAATCTCCAAAGGTTGATTCTGTTCATCTGGACGTAGCGTTTTCAGTGGGAGACACGCTTTGTCACTCATCCAAGTGACTTCTTCAGTCTCAGCTGACTGCAGGGTTCCCTAATCTTATAAACAGTCAGCTGAGACTGAAGAAGTCACTTGGATGAGTGACAAAACGTGTCTCCCACTGAAAACGTTACGTCCAGATGAACAGAATCAACCTTTGGAAATTCTTACCTGTAAGATTGAGCATGCATCAAGACACGTAAATTAAAAAATGTTAACAATGATGATCTTTACTGTCAAACCCTTGCATATTTACCATTGTTAAATGACCCTAAGTGTCAGTGTTAATATACAGCATTGAGGTATAAAGCTAATTTTGTACAGTGTAAAATTTGATGCAAACCTTCAAGGCCTGGAGCCTGCAGAGTTTTAGAAATACTTTAAATAATTAGAAAATGGCTTAAGTACTTACACATCTTTGGAGGCTTCTGCTGGCCCTGAGAACAGATGACAAGCCAGAAGTTAATTTCATTCCATTATGAAATGTACAAGTGGTCAAAGCAGGTGTGTTTCACCAAACTGATAATTAATTTCTTTGCATTTACGATCAGTGAACTGCACAGCAGGTTTTTAATCTACAGTCACTGAATTTGAACTACACACTCACTGAGCACTTTATTAGGAACACCTATGCACCAGCGTCATTCATACATCATTCTCCAATCTGTCAGTCTTGCTGCAAGAGTGCAGTGCAATGTCTCAAGGGTAAAAATCCATGCACCCAATGTGCTACAATGTATTGATTCCTTTATGCTCCCATAAAATATGACAGAACACCACATCACAAACATTGTCTCACACTGGTCTCATGACAAGTCTGGTGGACCTGAGAGTATCTCAAGTCAGCAGATCTGCATTCAGCATAATACTGCTAATATGTCCAGTAGCACAAAGGGAGCATGAATGTGCAGCTGACGATTCTACAAGAGTGATGTAATGCAAATATGTCATTCGAGGAATCCACGCCACAAAGAATAGAGGCTGTTTTGTGAGCAAAACAAGGCCTTGCCTAGTATACTGGCAACTATATTTTTAGATACTTCAATGTGCATAAATAATGCCTACACTACTTCTGTATCTGCCACACTTATCAGACTTACCTTACAAAAATTCAACACTTTATTGGCTTCTTTAATTGCTAGGGTGACGAAAGTGAACCGTTAACTGGCAATATTTTCGGAAGGTGTAGAACGAACCCCTCCCAGCGTAATTATCACGTGCGGTTTCGACAAACGTGAAATTCAACCAGGCATTACAATTGTTATTTGTTGAAGCTGAATGAACTGTTAACCAAAACCACAACTTCTGCCAACTATATTCAAAATGCTTTTGTTGCTTAAACTCAAGTAAACACTGCTGACTACCTAACTGCAATTCCCCTCAGTCACAGCAGATACATTTCCTGTACTGAGAAATGTTGCTGCTGAACAACAGGATGGACCCAATTTAGTGCACCCTGCAGTGACTATGATACAGGATTTACAGAGACGTGGTAATTTTCGGAAATGCTTGAAAAACACACACACACACACACACACACACACACACACACACACACACACACACACACACACACACACACACACACACACTCAACTCATATCTGTCCATTAAAATAAAAAGCTGCACGATACAGAAGGCACTTAGCTTCATGCAAGGTGAGACAGTTTATTTGTTTGTTTGCTAGTTTTTAAAGGCAACAAAATCCACCTAATTAAAATGTCTAATGTTCAATAATGAACTCAATAAATACAATTTCTTTATAATGTTAATAATTGCACATTTTAATTAGGTGGATTTAATTATCCCAGCCTTTATTTTAAACTAGATTTAGTCTAGTCTAAATTTTGCAAATGAGACAACCTTTTAAGGGACAAGAGACGTTTTTATTTAAAGTCGTTATTTGTTATCAGATGCTTTTAATTTTTTCACTGCATTTCAAAAGGTAATATTTGATATTCATTTCTAATGCCTTAGAACATTTTTCAGCAGCTAACATTTTACAGATCACACATTAAACCTTATACGCAATGTACAACGTTTAAGTACTGGGACAATAACATATATCCAGGAAATGATAGGATATCTCAGAAACACCTGGTTGGAAGTGTGTTAAATCTGGGATACAAGGATCAACTGATTAGAATCTGGTGGTCAAAGATCCTCACTCAACATATTTTTGACTTCCACTCAAATTCATGTGCAAATTGTGACAAATAGAAATGCCTAATATGATCAAATAGAGGTGATGACCGGTGAACTTCTGTGACCTTATAATGTTCTGTAAAAATGCTTTTCTGGCCATTACTCAGCACCATAATTCAGCAACAGAAGATGTGATATTGGCCTTATTTCACATTTAGTCGGATACTGAATTGGTGACACTAATCTTTGGTGCTCACAATAATATTCACAACATCACTGCAAGCTGGTGTTTTATTTATTTACTTACTGAAATCTTTTTGTGGAGGTAGTTGCACACCACCTCAAAGACTTAGTGACCAAAGTTATAACTAATGCTGGATTTATTCATTCATTTTTTTTATAACGGCAAATACACAGCATGAACATTCCCAATTTAACAGCATTTACAGCCTATGTTTGAGATGCCTGTGATTCTCATAGCCTTTAAATGAGCTGTTCCAGAAACCAGTTTGGGATGATCTGAGCTTTGTGACATGGCACGTTTACCGGTTGATAACAACCATCGTGATGACTTGATCTACAAAGAGGAACATATTGTAAAATAACTTTGGACATACACTGTATGATGCCTCAGTTGCAGATACCCACTGAGCTCATCTCCATGCTGTTTGACTCTTTTATGGACCGACAACACTTTGTGCTTTGCCAAACTGCAGGCAGTCAACTGAGCTTGATTTGAATTGTAATAACATCATAATGCATTCTGCAGGAGGATAATCGGACTTTTTTCTTGAATGTACAGTTGCACTTTGACAACAGCGGTGGAACAAAAGCCTCAGTTGCGTCCTCCAATTGCTTTTTCATGTTATACCTTATTTTATAAGAGTAGAAATGTACCTTGAAAAGAACACCACAAGAATCACTTGCAATAGTAGAAAATTGGATAATCTACATTACACACAAATAGGCAACAGCACATTTTATCCTCGTAGAGGGAATGCTGACATGACACAGGGGCCTATTCAGTGGCCTGACAAAAGCTCATTCATATCCAAGGCAGCACATCAGGGTGCATAAGACTAGGGACAGGCAATGTGATATAGAACCACTAAAGCCTTCATTTTGAGTTTTGTAAGCAAAATAACAGCTGCACATCAGAGTTCTTAAACTTTATACCTGAAAATGTGCATTTGTAGGTTTGACGTTGTCCCTCACTAAAATCAAAGCAAAGCAAAGTTAATTTTATTGAACTTAATGTTCTCTGTGATGAATACTTGCAGGCTAACGTTCCAGTTACAGGTATATGTGTGTATATATGCAACTTATCACTAACAGAACAAATTATAGGGACAAAATAATTGTTCATAGATTGAAATAATAGGAAATGTAAACAAGAAATGCTTTTATCTTTATTTACAGAAAGCGAAACACTTGATTCTGACCTGGTGTCAGCCTCTATGGACAAATGAGTACAGCCACTAGTCGAAATTGCTAGTGTACTGATTAGGTACCTGCAAACACACACGCACATTTGCAGAAGCACAAACACACACCGTGCTTTAATAGGTAGTGGTGGGTGAGGTAATCCTGCAGATACTTCAGGAAAATAGTTACCTCAATTTGACTCTGGAGCCCAGAGATTTACTTCGCGAAACTTGAAACATGTCTAAAATCAGCCTACATCGACTAAGAAAGGTGTTTTATGAGGAAAATAACAAACGGAAAAGCACGATAGCCCAGTGAGAGTTGGTAAAATCACGCGATACAGGATTTTTTTTTTCCATTCAAATATGTCCTCCAGGCTTTATGAATGAACCTGGCTGTTGATTAGGCATTTTTAGTGCCGCCTGCTTATAGGGCACAACCAACATCAGTCAAGCGGGAAGACAAAGATGGATGGATGTCAGTGAAATTGCTTGTCTTCCATCCTCAGTGAACCCTTTCAAACAAGCACTAAGATGCTAAGAGAGAAGCTGCTCACTTAGATGTTAACGCCACATTTATGGTGTCAGGAGCCGCGATCTGCATCAAAGCGGCGCATTCTTCAGACCCAGGTGCCTCAGACGTGGGAGATCCTTCGTGATCAATCTGCCACCCATGGCTTCGAGAGACCACCACGGGCATACACACACACAACCCCGCCCCCAAACAAACACACACACACATTCTTTTAAACGCAAGGGCAACCCCGACACACTTCACTGACATTCAAGACATCTTCTCCCATCGCTGCAGATACAGTGGCAACTCTTTCTTTCAAACCCCTCCAACCCCCTCGCCCACCTCACACACACACACGCTCACCCAGTATCGCACACACAAACGGATGTACACAGAGATTCCTGAAACACTCACCCCCTCCTGTGGTGCTGGTGGCTGAGGAATTGCCACAACCCATTTTGCATCGATGCAGCCACCGTCCAAGCTGAGCGGACACGTTTAATGAGTGGATGGACGGGGAGGACAGGAGGGGAATGTACAACACATTGGGAGAAGAGGGGAAAGTGGGCAGGAGAGGTGACAGAGGCACAAAGGGAGGGAAGGTCAAAGGAAATGCCTAGCAGGGACCTCCATTGGTTGTATCCCCCCCTGTCTTCAACCCTTGCGCCTGCCTAATGCGATGCAATGAAGAGCTCAGAGTGAAGTGACAGCATGGCGAGAGAGGCTTTTATACACACACACCACACTCACTGACAAGAGAGAACGAGGGAGAGGGGGGAATGAGGGGGGAGAGAGAGAGAAAGATGCTTTACCCTCACATGATTTGCTCTTTTCCTCCACCCTGACAAGGTTGCCCGGGAAACCAGGGGAAAAGGGGCGGAGGGTGGAGTGAGAGCCAACCAATAAGGAGCTTCCTTTATATATAAAGGTGTAAAATAAAAAACTGGAATACATTGAATGGCATCAATATATCAGCATGTTTGTGTGGCATACTGTAAAATTCCCAAAGTGCTCTGTGTATGCTAAAATATAGAGAAGCAATACTTGTGCTTTTTTTACAGAGGCGACACACACGTTCATGCTCACTCGTGACCTAAAGCTTATATACTTGAGCTGCTGGCAATCAGTGAGAATGAGAATATGGAAAAACCTTGGACAGTGAACAAGTGGACCCACAAAGGGTCGTGCATGGGCCTCTTTATAGCCCCGAGTGATTCTCAGAGCATCTCTGTTCTTCATTTCACTCACGATGTATGTGCTTAAAATGCAAGAACAGTCACATGAGTAGAGTATGATGGCAAGAAGCATTACATTAGCACTCTGCACCAGTCAAACCAATTCACACTTTCTGTTAGCGGTGTTATCTATATTATAATGGGAGTCGAGATGTTTAAAATTCAAATGAGAAGTTCCCAGAGGAAAAAAAAGACATCATGAATTCCCTTTCTGTTTTATGCTAGATGGACTCATTTCCAAAGGCCCTTAAACAGGCCTGAGATGCTTCTTATGTGTAGATGAATTGATGTGTGAGACTAATTTTATTCAAATTTCTCATATACAATTACAGGTGTCTAGAACAATAAGAAGACTTTGTGTGGAGTAAAGTCAGTCTTAAACTGTTGTGCACAATCCATTGCAATCTGAAGTAAAATACATTATAGGAAAAATGCTTTTTTGCCTCATGCTTGCTTTTCATGTGCGCTGTGAGAGGACTGATGACACTGCCATCTGTCAGTTCATTGTAAAACTGGCAGCTGGTTAGCTTAACACACTGACTGAAAACGGGAGGAAACAACTATACTGGGGCTCTATCCAAAAGTGGGCTGCAAAAATCAGCTTTGGACCTGATTCACCTCCTTACACAGCAAGAGCTGATGGCGTTTGTGAGGACGCAGGGCGTAAGAGATCCCGGGGAAGTCAGCGGTCACTTGGAATGGTTTGCTGCTACCACAATGAAGGAGTGCAGAATGCCACGGAGCCCCCCCACAGCAGCTTCCACCTGCTTGGATGTACTTCCAAGCTTTGGTGAGCTACTATCAGTTGCAGCTCAGATTGTGCTAATGAACAACTTTTCTCTCTAAAAGATCATCTTTCTGTACCTGTCACTGTTAGCCACCCACACAGAGAATCATAAAAAAGTGACCTTGAGTGGTAAAGCATCTGCATGAAATTCACCACATCCAGTCTTTGTGGCACACAAGAGCAGGACAGAAGGCACATTTTAAACGTCTGGGGGTGAACTGTCAGAAAAGGTCTCAACACAATCTGATCAAGAGATCATCATGGATGGTTGACCTTAGGCCATGTAAATAAGTAAGCATTGTCTAGTTATATTGCAGTGTTCAAGATCAAAAGTCACAAAATAAGACATAACAATTAAAACAGTATAAACTGATTAAACTAATTAAAGGTGATTGCGGGCAGGTGGGTCCTAATCTCCTCTTGTCTTTAACTTAGATCTAGGTGCAGCCAGCAAGCTGATCTCAGAGACCTAGCAATTGCATGTGGATGATGTAGAAGAAATAAATAAATCCAAATCCAGGACATCTGATTATGAAGCGTTCTAAATGTGATAACCAAAACTGAACCCTAAATTTTACCAGCATGAAGAAGATCAAATCGGCGTCACAATGGACCTTATAGAGGACCCGGTGAGTAGTTTCGTAGTAACATTGAGAACCGATTCAGGAATAATTTCCTCAGGCAAAGCAATAATGAATTACATTAATCGAGGTGTGAGAAACAAAAGAATAAACGGCCATTTCCAAATCACACTGAGACACAATATATGTGTCAATCAGTGAGACACAATATATATTAACACCCAGGCGTTAGCTAAGCAATCTGCTTTCTTAACAGCTGTTTTAAATGTATATGAAAGGATCTATATGACTAGTCTGTGGGATTATATGGTTACTGGGCAGAGGTACGAGTTGAAAGCAGAAGATCTTCTGGATAAAAATGCGTCAGTATTTCAAAAGATGTCTGTCATCCCCTTTGTGTTCGTAGAAGAAGTTCTAAAAGTTTTGGTGCTCGTCTGACTTTTGCTTTGGCACCTTGACAAGGTTTATAACTGCATTATCTGTGAGAGAGGTTGACAGAGGGATAGTGATCACATTTACCTCATGAACATGAGTGTAATTATTTTATATCAACAAGACTGAGATATTCTCAGTCTATTTTGCATTTACACTTTGTACTTAGCACTATTTAGGAACTGTTAGAAGGCTAACATGCTAAAATTAGAATGACTTAGTATGACTTTTAAGGTATGTTTTGACTAGGTGGGCTTTACTTTAGCCCTAGAAAAGCAAAAATTATTAACTGTACGCCAGATAATCAGTGGCAATGCAGCTTGCTCCTTTCAGGGTGGTCTTTGGTTAGCTGAATCACTCTTTCATTTAAAAGAGGCTATCCAGACATTATCCATTGCTGTTTTACCAGACTTCAAGCATAGTTCATTATCAAAGTTAGAGCTGAAAAGCTATGTCTGATTTACAGCCACAACTACACCAATTAAACAAGGCAAGTCCACTGGGGAGCGAAGAATGATCTCCCACTCAGGCTGCCTGGAAGCTTGATGAAGAGGCTGTGCTTGTCACAGCTTGCCTAGATTATCGAGGCACAACACAACATGACATGGCCATCCTAACAAGTCAACAAGACAGTTATTCACATTGGAAAAAAATGTAAAATACTACATGAGTGCATATTACATGCTGTCTTCTTACTGTGCCACAGCCTAATATAGCTGGATTTGTTTTAGGTTTTTAAGTTTTAGGGCTGATGTTAATACAGATTTTTACAGAGAGAAAAAAAATAGTGAGTACTCTCATATTCATTATATCAAAGTTATATAAAGGTTTAACTTTGCAAAGGTTTATTTCTCAAACTACCTGTTAGGACAAAACAGTACATATGTTTTAGTTGTTTTTGTTTTACTTTGTATAGCCTTTTGCAGTAAGTGCGATTTAATTAGAGAGCCAGAAACTCAGCACATCACATGCTCAGCCAATTTGTCAGTTGCGATTGATGCAAATCAAGACAAGAGCTTCTGGTCCTGATTACTTACCAGACTAAAATGTAATTTTAAAAGGTTTGTGCAACTTATCACCATCCATCGGTCTACATCCATTTATCTCTCAATAAATACTAACTGCTGCCTCATATCAATCAATCTTTTTGTTTTGTGCTTGTTTTTTGTTGTTTCACAAAGTAAAGGAACATTTTATTTTGTCATGAGTGGAGTGAGCTTTTCCAGGGTAATAGTGCCACTAAATGGATTGATGAGTATAAATTTTATAGAAATGTTATGTTATCTATACCCAGCTGAGCATCTATGGAAGACATTGGTCCAATAAATCAGACAGTGCCTTCTCCCAACACTTAAACAGGACTCCAGTAGAATTCAGTGGCGCACTAATGTTTTTCTACTGGCACATGATGATCCATCCAGAGGTTGGTGGATGGGATAGGTATCAGATTAGTACTTTGTTCCTATCCTCTAAGTTCGAGCATAATGAATTGGGATACATTATTTATGTTTTGTTTTGTTTTCTCTTTGGGTTTTTTTTTTTTTTTTTTTTTTGGAAATGAAAAAAATATCCACTATGAAAAATGTCTGAACCCTTTTGTGTTGACTGTCAAATCAATTTTTATAGCCTATAGCACATTTAAACAACAGTAAATAGAGAGGAACATTTAGAATTCTGAAAAACCAAATTTCAAAATACATGAAAAACTGAAATGTGTGTTTGTTTTATTAAACTCATTAAAATGTGTTCAGAATTTGTCAATTAAGGAGGCTTTATCTCATACAACATGACACTGTTCTCCACTCCGTAAGCTTTATAGCTTTAAATCGTGGCTGTCAATATTGGTATCGGCAGTAGTGGCCCTTTATTTACTTGATATTGCATCTAAAAAGTGTAGTACTCCACAGCACTACATTCCGTCACCTCACGAAGAAACTTTGTGTTTTTCCTTTAATTAAATTTGAAAAATTTGAAAAATCAATGCTGCAATTCTTTATGTGACCACACGGGGTCACTGTTGACATTAAAATCTCCTAGGATACATGGCCATTATTGCCGACTCTTTGCCGTAAATAATTCAGAGGACAAAATCAACTTAAACA
This sequence comes from Rhamphochromis longiceps, assembly GCF_057381845.1. Lineage (NCBI taxonomy): Eukaryota > Metazoa > Chordata > Actinopteri > Cichliformes > Cichlidae > Rhamphochromis > Rhamphochromis longiceps. The sequence continues at coordinate 18,532,922 of NC_140563.1, forward strand.
CTGAACTATATATATAGATATATATAGATATACATATATATATCTCTATATGTCTTTAAACAACTTCAGAGTTTGAGAATGTTTACTCTTACTGGTCACCGGCTGTTAGATGACATCATGACTGGGCCTGCTACCAATTGCATACGGCTTCTCTTTCGCGCAGTAGTTTCTGGGAAATTGAGTCCGTACTCTAAATAATTCAAGCCCTCGTTCCCTTCTCCTGCACAGCTAACAAGATGCCGGCCGTACATCACAAACTGCTCCTGGAGGACGCTTTACAGGACAGTCCTCAGGTAGGCCTGCGTCTCTTTTCTCATGTTTGCGTACCCAGCTGTCTCATTAAAGGCGTTACGAGCGCCGAAGTTAGCTTAGCCCAGACAGTATCCAGTACCCGTTGTAGTCTGTTTCCACTGGTCGATGACAGTTCTCAATTGACACATTGTTACAAGAATTGTAATCCCCCTGTGAGCAGTAGCTGCACTTTCCAGTCATTACTACAGCATGTCACGGTTATCTGTTTTTTGTGTCTCTGTTGTATTTACAAAGCTACCGCCCTTCTTAGGGATTCCATCTCTCTGCCAGAGATGATTTATCTGCTGTACATCTAGACCTGTGTCAGTCACAGCCATAAAGCTCCACCAGACTCGGTGTCCTGCAATCGTTTTATTTTCTAATGCCGTCAAGTTATTTTGATCTAAATTCTGTTCTGTAGCCCTTCTGGGCCTGATTCCCAGGATGTGGGAGGGGTTTCCATTATCGGACTCCCCTGGAATCAGTCAACAGTCTGCAAACAGGGCAGTGTTACTGCAAAAATAAGATGCCAAATTTTTACAGGGTACAAAACGCTTACACTGTGTACAAGTTATTCACCAAGTTCGGCATTCATTTTCATGCATGACCGTGGGTGATGAATTCCGTCCTTGCTACAGCTAATGCATCCTGTTTTCTGTAGTCTGTTGCATCACTCTCTCCTAAAGAGGGCTGACCTCTTCGGAGGTTCTGCTTAAGTGTAGCCCACGCTGGAGGGTCACCGTCTGCTTAGTGGTTTGCTTCCTCAAAACAAGAAATGGACCTGGCATCTTTGTACAGTAACACACATACAGCCAAACGTCATGATGTCTTGTTGGTGTGAAATGAATCATGGTCCTTTTATTGGATAAGTCGGTTTGAGTGAACTATAAACAGACTTCACTCTCTGGGTGTGTTCCGTTCTGCTTGAACTGCCCTACCTTGCTGCACCTGTTTATGGAAAACACTTCACCAGACAGGATTTTGTCTGTTTGCATATCCACCCTGCAGTAAAACACGTATGCCTTTTAGTTTAACTAGTTTTAAGTTTTTAAGTTAAGTTTTGCTTGAGTATAATCCGGCTACCCACATTTCTTGAGCTCAGTGACTTGTGTAGATTTTTATCTGACTTAAGGTTAAGACCAGTATTTATCATCGGAAGTACTTGTTTATTTACAGTATATCTGTTCTTCAAAGTTTATTTTTCTTCTTTTTTTTTTTTCTCATTGGTCAGAAAACAGTTTTAAAAGTTTCCATTACAATATTCCAGGATGCTGGGCTTTCATATGGGGTTTCATGCAAATCCACCACAACAAAAAAGCCACAGTGATATTTTTCACCTTGTGAAGTAACTGAGATCAGTTATCAGAATATTTAAGTTCTGTAAGTTAGTGGGATAATTGTTGGATAAGGTTTTTCACTTCGTGTTCAGCTATTCATGCCATTATAGTCATCAGAAGAGTCTGTAATGTTTTTGTTTTTTCCCCGTACCCACAGACTCGCTCTTTGCTCAGTGTGTTTGAGGAAGATGTGGGAATGCTTACGGACTACACCAACCAGCTGCTACAATCAATGCAGCGGGTGTTCGGAGCACAGGTACCAAAACAAATTACTGTCAGGCGCATGCTTGCACTCCTTTCCATTTGCTGTTTGGAACAGAGCCACATGTTCAAACACATAATAGGAGATTTCCCCCCCCCCTTATGTTTGTAGATGAACATGAGTTCTAATTTAACTTGCTGATTCTGGGGTTTTGCATCACTGAACAGCAGCAGAGTGTTGTGTTTGATTTGATTTAGGATGCCATTTGAGCTACTGTTTTTGATGAGAAACGTACCAAACTGCAACACCATACTCTCAGCCCCACACAGAAAATTTGTCTCCTGTAGAAATGGAGGAGAAAACATTTGATGTACAAGTTTGTTTTTGACCTATATTTACATTGTGGTTTAAACGCTGTGTTATTAATGTAACCCTGGTTCTCTGAGGTATCTCATTATTGAAGGTGCCCTCTGGTGTTTTTGCCAGCTTTTCAACAGATATTGAATCACATTGCACCCAAAAAACGTTTTTTTTTTTTTTTTTTAAATGTTCTCAGTAGGTGAAAAAAAATGCATGATGTTTGAGCTTGAAGGAGTAATCAGTCCTTTTTAACATGTATTTATTTTCCTTCTTTCGTTCCACCACAGAGTGAGATGGGACTGGCCACAGAGCAGCTCTCAAAGCAACTTTTGGAATACGAAAAGAAAGTAAGTAGGGTTCATATGCTTACTTAATCGTGTGATTCCACAAAAAAGACAGCAGTCTGTGTTATGAGTAGTATCTATGTGGGCTATAGAGACTTTTTTATCATTTTGAAATGAACTTTCTGTCTGTGTGTGAGTTTGCATGTGTCCTTCCTCCTGTGTGCAGCAAAAAAACCCCACAAATCTGTTAATTCATTTAGAGAAACATATGTGGATAGTTGACCTTTGTTGGTAGACTTTGTTCTGGATTGCAGGGTGAATGTGAACACTTTAAAAAAACAAAAACAGCAGTGATCTGTAACTGCAGAACTTTCTTAGCACTCTTATGATTAAAACTCAGCATCTTGACATTAACTACTGGCTTTATTACCATCTTTGACCTTGTCTGTGTTTTCTACCATGACCCTGATGACCGAGAACCTACACAGATATCTTTGGCCTTGTTTAATGAAAGGGATGTGCCAGAAATCCTGGCAGAACAGGGCGGTTATTTAAAATGTGTCTCACAGTGAGAAGATTCTGGGTTTGAACCCCAGCTGGGGTCTTTCTAAGCGCAGTCTGCATGTTCTCCTTGTGTCTTCAAGGCTAAGGCTTTCTCTCAAAATCAAAAGACATATGTGTTAGGTGAATTGGCGATTCGATGTAAGGTAGCTAAAGTGCTTAGAGTGTTTTAATGTTTGGTTAAATGTGGCTTGTGGTCTAAAGCACTTTGAGTGCTCTATAGGAGCAGAAAAGTGCAATATAAATGCCAGCCCATTCCATTTCCTACACATTAAATAAATCTATGGCAAATTTCACAGTTTCATGGTCTAAACTCACTGCTCTTTCTTTTTTTTCTGTCTAGAATTTTGCCCTTGGAAGAGGTGATGAGGAGGTAATCACCACGCTGCAAAACTTCGCCAAAACTGTAGGGGAGGTAAGGCCCGTGCTTGCAGTTTTCTTGCTCTATGAGTATTTTTACGCGGGGTGTGTGCGTGCACAGCAAAAGAGTGAGATGATGAACTATCCCGGAGTCTGTAGTTGCTTTTTTATCATGTTACAAAGGGTATTGCACCTGCGTTCCCCTAGCATGGCAGAGAAAATGAGCTCAATGAAAAGGGCAGAGGACTTTTAAGACTGTGCGACCGGAACTGATTGATCAGTGTATCTCACTGGATGGAGGAATACAGGGAAACAGCAGTGGGCGGGTGGATGGATGAGTAGATGATGGAGTGGTGTGCCGGCTCACGTATATAGACAAAACAGATGGGCCTGTCACTGTCAGCCATGGGGGTCCACAAGCCTTGCCCAGTCAGCACTCATGACACACACCCATATGCTCAGAGGACACACGTTGATTGTTTGCTTGACCTTTTACCTTGTCATGCACAGGAAACAAATTTCACACTGAGATTAGGCTTAAACTGCACCTAATCTTGTGAACTTTAGAACTTGCTAAATCGTCATGTGGCTTGTTGATAACCACAGGGAATAATAGCTGAATTTGTCTGATATGCAGCCCTGTTTCCAGTATCAGAGTAAACACTAAGCTTTATTATTCTCTTTATGAAATGTACTCTTCCACAGTATGGCTTTATTATGATGTAGGGGGAGGCATTGTCTGCCACAATGCCCCTATTTCACTGAAAATGCAATTTTCCAGCTTGCTGGCAAGAAATTTTACTGTAAATATTAAACCGAAATCCCTCAAGATGTTTGGGGGAGGCTCATCTTCTGTTTGTGTCCTTGCACGGCGCCTCATATGTGTAATCTGTTTTGTATCGTCCAGCTGAATGCACTCCACTCCGAGCTAGCTAACCAGATGGCTGACAGCATGGTCTTCCCCTTGATCCAGTTCCGAGAGAAAGACCTCACAGGTAGCTTCTGACAGACTTGGATTTTTTTAAAAAGCCCTCCTCATAAAAACATAAGCAAAACCTAGGTGATAATGCATTTTTAAATACCTGTTGTAGATGTAGCTCTAATAATATTTGTCAATTTTGCAGAGATAAGCACACTGAAGGAAATATTTGCCATTGGAACTGATGGTAAGCACATTCTTTTGCCAGTCTGAGAAAAGAAAATGACAGGAAATAGTTACTATCTGATGCTCACGGTCTTTCCTCTGTTCTGTGCAGAGCATGAGGCGGCTATGGTCAAGTACAGTCGATTGCCCAAGAAGAAGGAAAATGAGAAGGTAGAGTAACTGCCAAGTGCTTTCTTAGCTTCTCTTTCTCATTGATCACAAGCTGTAAAACGAGCACGCAACACTGTAATGCTCTCATTAATGCAGTGGGAGTCTTTTAAAAGCATTTGAAGTACAAATGGATTAAACTAAATAATCCTCTGCTGCCGTGCCTCCTCGTGGGAGTATGACTGTAACCACAATACAGTGTATGCATTATAATGGGTGCAAAGATGAGACTCTTTTTGCTATGCTGAACATATCAACGTGTTTTCTTGGATGTACAAGATTGTGCTGCTGTGCTGCTTATTTGCATGTCCCTCTCCTGTCTGAATAGTTGAAGGCGGACTTGGTGAAGGAGGTGGCTTACACCAGAAGAAAGCAGCACCAGGCCTCACTGCAGTATTATTGTGCCCTCAATGCCCTGCAGTATCGCAAGAGAGTAGCTATGCTTGAACCAATGCTAGGCTACACTCAGGCACAGGTACTCACTGTCATCATATCAGCATTCAAATTAAGTGCTTAAAAAAGAGGGAAATGATTCCTCATTAGACCAGATTTAGCTTTAAAGAGATGTACAATTTCATCCTTTTAAATAAATGCCCAATCTATGGGCATGTGAGCTGCAACATGCATGTGCAGTATGGTACAAAGTGGCTCAGTGTTATCTTTGATTTTGCAGATCAGCTTCTTTAAGAAAGGCTTTGAGCTGGTGTCAAAGAAGATGGACTGTTTTCTCGCTTCTGTTTCCAACATGACACAAAGGTAAGTCCAATCCCATTCACAACTGTTTTGGTTTTGGGTGGTGAGGTGATGAAATATGGCTTTGGAGCAAGTATTATGGGGTATTGATGCTTGTGTGTGACTGGAAAAAGACATAATGTTACTATGATTTTTTTTTTTTTTTTTTTTTTTTGTGTGTGTGTGTGTGTGTGTGTGTGTGTGTGTGTGTGTGTGTGCTCTACATCAGCGGTCCCCAACCCCCGGGCCTGTCCGTGAGTCATTTGGTACCGGGCCGCGAGAGTGAGACTCGGGTGTGAAGTGTATGGTTTTCAGGGTTTTTATCGGCTTTTAGTGTTATTTTGTTATCGTTTTTTTTCATTAATTCGGTTTTCCTGGGTCTTTTCACGTGTGTTATGAATAAATCTTCTTTTTTTCGGTACCGGTATTGGTTTTATTTTGTTGTATTTATCCGCGACACCTTAAAGGTCGGTCCGTGAAAATATTGTCGGCCACAAACCGGTCTGTGGCGCAAAAAAGGTTGGGGACCGCTGCTCTACATAATAGTATTGAATGATTTTTTTTAATGTCTTTGTATTTAAATGCTCTGTAGGGGGGGGAGAAAAAAAATTTCTGGAGCGAGTTTAGATTGATTTCGGTTTTCCATCTCAGCATCCAGGCCCAGCTGGACTCAGAGGCGGAGGCCATGCGAGTGTCCCACAGGGAGCTTCTGTCTGTGGAAGACACTGTCTACATGCCAGATAAGGACACAGAGCCTGTCAATCGCACGCTTATCCAGAAGGCTGGCTACCTCAACATTCGGAAGTAAGATTAATTACACTCATTATGGCCCTATCTGAAAATCTAAGGACACTTCCTACTTACTACCAAGTCAATATGTTAAAGGATGCCATGAAAGGAAACAAACTGAAGTGGCATTTCCAATTTTGTCAGGAAATTAAATGCAGTTCAGTAGATGGTGCCATTGATCCACAGTGGCTCCGGGAGATTTCGAATGCCTAAATTACCAAACACAACCAGGAAATGATTTTTTTGCTTCTCTCTCTCTCTCAGCAAATACATTTAAAAATAAGCCAAACACAGTAAACAGTAAGTCTGTCATAGCAGACAAGGTATGTCAGGTAACATGTTGACAGTGTGCGTTGTCAGCTTATACTAGACTAGATGTATGGCAAAGGAAACTTCCTTAATGGCTTCAAGGGATAAAACTGCTGCGTAGCTCGCATTGTGATTTAGTGAAATGTCAAAGCTGTCAAACTCTGTCTCTCCCTCATATACATCCAAAGTCTTTGACAAATGTCTGTGACACCGGAGAAAAGGTTTCCACAGAATGCCATTCTGTTTAATGACACACACTGCCAACAGCCTCAAACACTTGTCAAATAGAGCTGAGGCCAGAAAACATTTTCTGTTTCAAATGGTTTCTCAGTATTAAGGGTCTGAGTCACCCAGGGCAAAACGAGCCATACACTTAAGTATTTATCAAAGGACATTTATTTGGGAATATTTGTTGAACAGAGCGTACAAAATTGAAGGTTTACAGATGCGCAGTTGAAATGAGTCACGCATGTATAGATCAGAAATGGGGTGACTCAGAGTTGAGTTACATCCTAGCTTCGTTATAATTGCATATACAACATTAATAGCCAAAACAAATTTAGAGCCAAAATAAAACAACCCAAAAATAAAAAAAAGAAGACAACTCAGGATCTACTTGTGGAATCAAAGGATGAGCGGGGGAAAATTGTTGGTGTGAAAATGTTATTAAAATAGTTAATCATGGTTTCAACAATGGATGTGCAGTTCGTGTTTTAGATTCTCAATAAAAATTCTTCACATTACTGAAGACGAGACATTAAGTGCAAGCTAAAAAGATGACCTCTGTACAATTACCCGAACTCTAAGGAATATAGCAGACCACAGCAGATACGTGCAGTTTTGTTCTAATCAGTTATTGCTTTTAAGTGCTTTTTTTGGAGATGGATAAGAAGATTTCTGCCTATTAAAAACAAAAAATGTAAACAGTAAAAAGAAAAAAATACCAAAATGACAGGAAAATTGAGTTCTGTGAAACTTTCAGGTAACAGCATTCATGAATATATAATAATAATCAGTAATGAACATTATCCTGTTTGTATTACCACAGCAATATTCCATAAAATGAATGGATGAAGTATTTAAGTGTCTATCATGTAGGAGATGTTATCTTTCTGTGAGCTTTGCATAAATGTGTTTTACGAGTCATTATTAAAATGTGAGCTCAGGTGGGCTGTAAGCGACTCATAATTAAAGCTTTATCAACAGCTTTAAGCTGCATGGATTAAAAATTAAAACAAGGTGAATCTTTATTATTCAGAGAAGGTTACCCGCCTGTCAGATCTTAGCTCAAGTAATGCCAGGAATTAAGTAGTAGGTGCCCTGTTTGTGTGCTCATATATCTGGTTATTAAATATTACTAATGTTTCAATGCAGGAAATAGCACCAGCTAATAGATGAGCACACAGTGTCTTTTTTTAAATCAGAAATCTGTCATGTTTTCTAGTTTTCCAAAGGTATGCAAAATCACTATCCATCATGATGGCTTTTGAGCAGTGATTCTAATCATCGGGTGTGTTTTGAGGGCCCACTGTTTGTGCTGTATAATATGAGCTCGTGCAAGGCTTCTGTCTGGCTGCTGAATACACATCCTCCATTGTTTGTAAGTGGGAAACTTGTCTGTAAACATCTATAGATCTGCTGCTACAAGCATAACATCTGTTTATTTCTTTCAGAGTAGACAACAGGCGATACAGACAACAACTACACGTATAGCATATTTATATATGCGGTGGTGCAAGATGTTGGAATAAAATATGGAATAAATAGGGGATGAATGGATAAAGTTAACCTACCGCTGCACGTGCATCTCAGTTATAATAACATTATGAATTGCAGACTAGTTTCAGTGTTCAATATATTTTCCAGGAGACGTTTTTACAGGACTAGTTCATCTATATGTGTTTTTAAAGCGGCTCATATAAATTTGTCCTGTGGCAAATATTACTGTAGCCATACAACCACTGGGAGTTGTTGCACTGAATCATGTCTTGCCTTTGTCTTTGTACAGATGGGATAGAGGTCCTCTGGGGCCTATATGTTGACATATATCATTGATTTGTGAAGGCTGTTTAATAACGAGCTGTGTTTGCTCTTTCATACAGATAAGTCTGACACACTAATTTTACTTCTAGAATGTAAGGTCACTAAAAAGACTAGGAGATCCCTCTGAGGCGCAGATTAAGAGACTAATCTCAGAGGTCACTGGGTCATTATGACCTTTGAGAAATTACCAGATGGAGAGACCTGCTGTAAAGAAAAAATAAAAATCGTCCACTTTGTTGTTCAAATCACCTCGAAGCTAATTGCATACATGCATACAAATAGTATCCATTATCTTACTTTACACTTACGATCTGGATCTACATTTATGGCTTTGATTCAAACGCTGTTTCTTCTGTTTCTTCTTTTTCTTCCCCAGTAAAACAGGCCTAGTGACCACAGCCTGGGATCGTCTGTATTTCTTCACCCAGGGAGGGAATCTCATGTGCCAGCCGCGGGGGGCTGTAGCAGGAGGCATGGTGCTGGACCTGGATAACAGCTCTGTCATGGCGGTGGATTGTGAGGACAGACGTTACTGTTTTCAGATAACTTCCCCTTCAGGAAAAACGTATGTACTTTTTTTTTTTTTAGTTTCTCCATGCTCAGCAGTGAGAATAATACATAAACATTGTGTCTCTGCAGGTCAATGATTCTACAAGCCGAGAGCAAAAAAGAGTATGAAGAAGTGAGTGAAGGGGCAGCTCAAACAGCTCCATTTGACCTTCGTTTTTGTTTTACATCCACTTCACGAAGCTATCCGCTGCTACGAGTATCTGTCATAGAACAATGGAGAGACTGTCAAGACTCATTTGTGTGTTTTCGTATTAAGTTTTGTGCTCGGACACAAGTGACTGGCCTGTCACAGCTGGTATCAGTCAAGGGATTTCACACTGTGCCTGAGCTAGATGAAGCCTTAATGTAGTAATTTCTGTTTCTTTCTCAGTGGATTTGCACTGTGAACAACATCTCCAGACAGATCTACCTGACTGACAACCCAGAGGTAAAAATTTCATACTAACCAGCACAGATACACACTGTTTAAATTTAAAAAAATAAAAATAAGATAAAAGACGATTAACCAGTCATTTAAGGATAACATTTTAAGACATTAACACACATCCAGTTAACACATTAACTGGCGAATGTTTAATCTATTTAAGTAACATAACAAGTAAAGATTAACAAACCTTTACTCTGTCACGCCCTCACAGTATCTCAGTTGTCTTTGCCTTGAGAGGTATTCAGTCCCAGAATCTTGTATATTTGCTTTGCAAATGTTTATTCTTCACATTCTCTAATAATGAAATAACTGCATCCAAAACTGCCCTCACTCTTATGCGCTTACTTTTCATCCGTGGTAATCGTTTGGGGGGTTTCACATAGATTTCAGACACCGTTAACAGGTGCGCTGTTATAGACCTGGAAATTATGGTTTTATCACCTCAAGAGCAAGATTTCAGGATTTCTAGTGAATAGCTGTTGGACTGAGTGAGGTTTTTTGTTTGTTTGTTTTTTCCGAGTTTGAGAATTTTTGAGTGGGCTGGATAGAATTACCAGAAGAGCCGGTAATGAAGTTTAGCGCGCCAGGCAGCAGATGGAGAATGATTTTCGACGCAGCTTCTCTTGTTTATCTAATTGTTAAAGTTGTGCAATTTGCCTCCGTTCTCTCTCCCAACTCAAGTGTTCGTGGAGAGCTGCGTGACCTCACCCTCATTTGTCTCGTCAGTGATGTGACTTTTGTTAATTGTTTGGTGGATTTTTCTTAATTAGAGTGAAACCTCTTAGTACAGTGAATAAACCTGCTCTCCAGTATATCATTTACGTAAAACATTCTCGACAGAATTTGGTCAGGTTTTCTTTTCAGATTTACTAAAGCAGGATTTCTAATTATTATTCAGTGATTGGTTTCTTTTTCCAGTTAGCATTCCACATTACTGTAAATAATTACATCCCTCAAATCCTATACGTAATTATATATGAACTAAACAACAAATAGAAACCAGGAAACCATCTGCTGTTTTTTAGGGATGCCACTAAATAAACTGCTTATGGTACACAGAGCAAACATGAGGTTGAGAAAATACACTGAAGACAATGAAACAAGTACTTGGAAAGTACTTGTTTTTAGGATCATTTATATTCCCTAAATGACTCAAACTACGAGTATGTGAGATACTGAAAAGTCCCTGATTTCTTTGATATTAGGCTGTGGCTATCCGACTGAACCAAACCGCCATCCAGGCAGTGACTCCCATCACCAGCTTTGAGAAGAGACAAGACGGCTCACCCAACCCCGACAGGTCAGGCATGTAGCTTATGTGAGAGTGTGTTCAGAATCCTACATTCAGTACTGCATAACAATCCAAAGCTTGTAATGTAATGTTTCGTGTCATGGTGAAAGGACAAACAAACAAACAAACAAACATGCAGTTTTCTTAGTTCTGTGCTACAAAAGCTCCTGCAAATGAAGTCGGGTAACGTTAAAAAATAAAAAAGTGCCACTGAGCTTTGGAAATGTGGCCAAAGCCAAACATCTTATGCATCCCTGTAAATACCCTTTGTTGAACAGGGTTCTTTCCCTCAGATTAAGCTTTGTGTTTTCTTTTAAACGGAGGAGGGTGGGTTTTGTTTGCTGTAATCTTTCCTTCTGTTCATGTTTTTAAAGCAAGTTTAAGAATTGGTGGAAGACCAGAAATACACTTTGAAGTCTGCCTTAAGTAGTTATCTTTCATTGTTAGGATTTTCAGTGTGAAATCCTCTCTTGAGGATTGTAGATTTTTGCCCCCTCACTGACACTCCATGAATCATTTCTCGGCTGCTGCTGACTGAAGTATTAGGTTCACATTTTTCCAATCTGTCTTATCCTTTATTGGTGGGGGTGGGTGGGTGTGTTCTTGGTTTATTCATTAGAACTCATCTTTATTTTGTCTAATTTCTGCAGAGCTAAGCCAGGAGGTGTTCATACTACCAGCAGTGGTTCTCAGAAAACAGGAGTTGCCCCAGAACCAGAGGACCTAATAGCCCCGGGGACACCCATTCAGTTTGACATCATGCTGCCTGCGTCCGAATTTCAGGACCAGAACAGAACTGGGGGGAGGTGAGAGCCCAGCTGAGACAGGAAGTTTGTGTGGGTGCTTGTTTGTGTTTTTGCAAAAGACAGGGGCGAGTTACTGGTGGGCGATGACACTAATTTCCTAAATGTTGGTCTCATTGTGGTTCTCACGTCATTTCCAGGAAGCAAATAGCTTCGTAATTGTGTAGCGCAGTGCTTTAATTGTTTTTTTCTTGCTGGTGTTTGCTCCCATCCCGACAGACGCACAAACCCATTTGGAGAAACAGAAGACGACTGTTCGACAGATACTGATGGTAACAATTTCCTGTTCTAAGTGCACTTTAATAGTCCACTCTCTTTTAAGTACTTTTTAAGTTCACCTTAACCTCAGTGTGTGGTTGTCATCGGTCAACTTCTTTGTTCACTGTCCTTGTGCTTTTATTCTGCTGACATATTTAGCTTGCGCATGATGTTTGTCTGTCTCTGCAAGACTCCCTGCTTCAGCAGGTATTCGCTGTGCGCTTCCTGGGCTCCATGGCGGTTCGCTGCGGCGACAATCAGGAAGTGATCTACGAGGCCATGAGGCAGGTGCTGGCTGCCCGAGCCATTCACAACATCTTCAGGACCACAGAGGCCCACCTCATGGTCACCAGCAGTAGCCTCAGGTAGACTTTCAGCACAATTTTAATAAGTTTTACATCAATATGAACCTGCTGGAGACAGATATGGGGACTTGTTTTGAGGCACTTGGAAATATCTCGTTGATATAGAAACAAAGTTCTTTTCAGTGGTGCAGGTACATGTGCAAAAAGGTCAAAAAAAATATTCATAGTGTTTTTCTTTCAACTCATGGTTACCTTGATTCTTCCAATAGTTTCATTTTTATTTTATAAAATAAAATAATACTTTAATTTTAGTTTTTATTACACCTCAGCTGCAAAAGGTTGACAATGTATTGTTGTTAATCTGCTGTGTGGGCAGCCAGACGGGCAGTGTGGACACCCAATTTTGTGAACACGAAAAGTCAAGAGCGCAACGATGTAGGATTGTCAAGTTGATAGTAAAAATCCATTTCAAATCGCAGGTCAGGTTTTCTGAAAATCTTGTAAACACATAAAACAGAAAGATGCGACCTAGGTCTGTGCATCTACTGGGAGGCTGAGGCTAAGCTGAGACGCTGGAGGTTGTCAGTGTTTTTTATATTTACATTTACTGCATTAAAGCCTGAGTGACATAGTCTGGTTTGGACCTTGATCACAGCTACGTCTGTTTCCTGTAGCCAAGCACGCCATGCAAAGCACTTATGGAGAACTTGAAGTTCGTTCATCTTGTGTACGCAAATCCAAGTTGTCTGTAGCACCAAGGCAGCACAAGTCATTTACATAACTTTAAATGTATTGAAGTTAAGTGAGAGCCATTGAAAAAATAACAAACAAACAAAAGAATGTCAAGATGCCACAGGAACACAATCTTAAAGTTGGCAAGTTGCCGTAGGTCATTGCCTGAGGTAAACGACAAAAAGAAGCTTGAAGCAGGAACCCTGTGAAGCATGAATATTGGCAGCATAGAACAAACTTTGTGATGTTGAATTGCTACGTAACCCACGGTTTCTTTTTTTAACACTCTCAGAATAGAAATCCTGAGTATGACTTCAGTGTTTTTGTGGTTTGTTTTGTTTTCCTGAACAGGTTGATAGACCCACAGACTCAAGTTACAAGACTAAGTGTAAGTATCACAACAGGTATCACAGCTGCTCTTTTATTGAACTCTGTCAGGTTTTCTGTATTTGAACTTCTTTAAAAGACACTTCTTTAAAAGACACTTCTCAGTTTTTATTTTATTTATTCTCAGTTCCAGCTTGGAGAAGTGTGTCAATTCGCAGCCCACCAGGAGAATGGGAGGCTGATGGGATTTGTGGTTGAAAGCAGAGACTGGAGCGATGGAGACGAGGAGGGAGAACCATCGTTTAGCGCCTTCGTCTTTGAGAGCAACACGGAGGGCGAAAAGGTTCACAACCCAGAACCAACAACTCGGTTTCAAGTAGAAGAACATGTTAAATGTAATATAATATCAACACACTATATGTGATTGTCTATTCACAGATATGTTACACCATAAACCTGGCAAAGGAGATTACAGAAGCTAAGAAGGTAACGTCTTAAAAAATGTAAAACTTTAGATCTTTTTGCTTTGAGCTTTAAAAACAACCAATATATGTTTTGATTAAGATTATTTTTTCTTGCTATCAAACATCAAACCATGATCCTGAGTAACTGTAGCCAACAAAGCTGATGAAAGTTGGGGAAAAAATGGTATAAAATAAATTAAGGATATTGTTCCTCAGCAAATCTGTTTAACATTTTTAAGGACCCGGAAGCTCTGGCCCAGCTAATGAAGAACATGCCTCTAACTAATGATGGCAAGTTCCTGCTGCTTGAGCCTGAGACGGGTGACACGACCGAAGGAGCAGGACAAGAAGATCTGGAGTCTGAAGCCTAGTTCCGGTTAGATTATTCTCCCACCTAACCACCCCCAAAAAAGATGAGCCAGTCAAAACCAGGGCCACAGTTCTGCTTTTGCCCCAGAGGTTTCATTCTGATGCCCAGCCCTAACTCTGGTACTGTGACATCAATATTAGATAGGCCACATCCACCAACCCTCAGTAACTACATCTCTCTCTCTCTCTTTTGCTGTGCTAAAATCTTAAGATGTTGACATGGGTTTGACCACACACACACACACACACACACACACACACACACACACACACACACACACACACACACACACACACACACATACATTAAAAAGAAAAATTGAAAAAAGAACTTATTTTCGCCCGTGCTCAGACTGCAACATGAGTCTTTGCATGTGGAGTTTGTCTTTGCACCACTGTAGGTGGTGCGCACATCAAAAGGGACACCACATAGATACTGGATGCGTTTTCATCGTCTCCTAAAATCCCGAGCCATTTAACAGAGTGGTGACTCATTTTCTTTCAGTTTAGGTTTACATTTATTTTTAGGTTTACATAGTTTGAAGTGGTTTTTTGTGTTTGGAGAATTTAATCCCTTTACCTTACTTTGCTTGTTAACACGTATGTGAGGCTCTTACGCAAATACTTTGGCATTCATTCCTTGATTATTTATGAAAGAAAACGTTACTGCACTTTGAGGTTTGTGTTTGTGTAACACCATCAAATTACCACAGAATGTAATAATTGATAGGATTGGAGACTTTTATGATAGTGTAGGATAGTTGAAATGACATCAGCTCCTTTTATCCTTAGAGCAGCCACTCTTGCCTAGTTTAATATTTTTATCCTTTTAGCCTCGTAATGTGTGTCTCAAAGCAGGGTACACACTTGGCAAAACATTTTCTTCTCGGCTCTCTTGCCACTGTGAAGTTAGACTTGGCACCCTGGCTATCTTAAGCCTTCCCACTAAACTGAATTACTTTTATGCTCGACATTTTCCTCGGCTACCTATGTAAACAAGTTCTAAGATGATTTGTATGTCAGCGGGAAACAGCCCAGAAACGACTTCACGCTCGTTTCCCCAAAAGCCCGTGTAAATATGATCTGTCTATGTATGTTTAACCAGAGTCAATATGCTAGGATCTATTGCAGTGCATGATTAAATAATGGCATTCAATCTAGTTCCCTCTGCAGAAGATTAAAGCTTATACTATGAGCACTGAGCCGTAACGCTAAAAGAGAATCAACTCAACTGTCACAGTCCACAGTGCACTTGTGTGTGGGGGGGAAAGCAATTTGCTCTTCTTTACATATGAATGCTAATCAGAGCAGAACAACTAATGGTAACGCAACCTGTGAAATTCATCGCCCCCTCTGGATGCCGCCGCAGTTTTGTTCATTTTCAGTCCGTTTGAGCTGCGACACAAATCTTGATGGACAGCGGCAGCCTATGCAGTGTCAGTGTGTGACCGTGTTTAGAAAAGGCAAAGGTGAAAAGAAACTGGCTGGAAGTAGAACTTGAAAGTTGCAGCGTGGTGACCAGTGCAGTCAGTTTGTGCCAGAATCGCCGTGCCAGAAGCAGAAACATGTCACACATTTTATTTAGAACTTGGAGCTGCACTAACAAAAATTGTTCGACTGCTCATCACCCTACGCATCGGAATTACAAGTTTGATTTGCAAAGAGAATTTCTTTTTGTTTTCTTAGAGGAAGTTTAAAAAAAAGACCATCCTGGTTTACTTAACCGACAAGGTAGATCTTGTTTGTATACAAAAATCAACACCCATGTAGCAGATGGTAATTGACAGACTAATGCTTCCTTTCATTCAGGTCAGAAATCTCTAAATTGAACATTTTAAACTCGAGCTGGCGACGTTCCACACTGATGTCAGGCGTAAATACTCAGCTTCTTACAGCAGGCAGCATTTTAATATTTATGTCATGGATACATTCGAGAAGAGGAAGATATAAAAAGTCTGTTAAGAACATTATATACAAACTAGTGTCCAATCAAGTACATGTTTAAGATGGCTTATGACACTTACTAACCCAGGCAACGTGTAAATAGGACCAAAGGCAGATTAGAGCTTCCCAGCTTCCAGGATCTATACCCCGCCCCCGCTATCTCATAATCATGAGATTCTCTCATAATTTAAACCCATCTAAATAAAAGTGGGCTGCACCAAACAAAAATGTTAATTGGGTTAAATATACCAACCAAATGAAGAAGTGCATGTTTGGATTCACTGGGAGAGAGATAATTGATTAGTTGGTGTGGATGTTTATGGCATGTATTGATTCAGGCAGTAAACTGGTAATGAGGATTACAGATCACCTGTCAGAAATGTGCAGTAGTCAGAAGCACATTCAAGCTCACCAGAGCATTAGAAGAGCGAGTCTCGCACTTCCAAGGGAACAACTGCTATCTGGGCAATTTGTCAGAATAGCTTTTTTTTTTTTTTCCCCCCTTTTTCTTTTAATGGCTGAGTTCCCAGAGTTGACTCATGAACTCGTGGTGCCGCTTGTAGCCAGAAGAATACACACGTAAACACCGACTCTGTTCCAGGAAACCAAGCACATTTCCCTAAACGTCGACTAACTTTGTGGCCTGATTGGAAACTCCAAACTGGCAGGCTGTTTGATGCGGCATAGATAAAGCAGTTTATCCAATATCCTCCTTTCTCAGGGGACGGCAGAGGCACTTTAATTACACCTTTACTAAAATTGTGCTTAGTGCAGTGGCCAACAGTGAGTAGTTTGGGGTTTGATGATTCACATATAAGCGGGTGCCTGTGCTTTTGCTGAGCAGTGGCTTAATTGGTGAGATTTGCTCTAAATGCTTCTACCCAGTCACAAAAAGAAATCTTAGTGTATAGAGGCTGATGCAGCCCATTACGCTCATTACAGCTGTGCTGCATAGTCTTGACATATTCTCTTGTAAGTAATGCACAGTCAGTAAAAATTTGGGTTATGAAGTTGTAGAAAATAAATTTCTGTAATATAGCAAGGATGGCATTTTCTCCCTTTTTCCTGTCTTTTTGTAAAAGGCTGAAGTTGCCACTACCCGTACAGCTTTGCACTTAATTTGTCCTAATTTTCTAGAACTGTGTAAACATGCATCCTTTAATAAACATGAGTCATTTTTCTTACTTGTGTAAATGTTGTATTTTCTTTATCCCACAAAAGAACTTTAAAAAGTATAACACAGAGACACACACATCCAGAGAATAGAGATTTTATTTAGAAAAGCATCTGCTGTAGCATGTACATTTACCTGACACTTATAGTTTTTAAAAATATACACAGCTGTGTGCACACCTCAGCAAGTGATGTATTACAATAGTGTCATCTCAGTCTTGCTCACACTCTCTCTCTCTCTTTCTCACACACACACGCAGGCAGGCAGCACAGATTTATTCAAAAGCTGTTTTTAATTATTCAAGTACATATTAAATTCTGCACACTGATTCAGGATGAATGCCTAAAAACTTTTGAGTGTCACAGCTATGTCCTATAATATACTGCAGGCAGGATTTAAAAGTATTTTGGTCATGAAATGAAGGTGTAAAAAAATAATTACAGACATATAACCCACTTTTTAGAAGAAAGGATTCCTTTAAGATCATGAGTCTTTGTAGTAGTTGTTGAAGTTGATGCGAAGCAGGAAATCTTCTAAATGTGGTTGATAGCCTCTGTTCACCAGCTTGGTCACCACTGAGAGAAGAAAGGAAGAGACATTTTTTAATGCTTTACACTCAATGAAACCAGTTTTTCAGCAAAGTCAAAAATACTAAGACTGCACAGACTAACTTATTTATTGATGCCTCACGTGAACCCCTAACAAACCTCTTTGAGCTTAGAAGGAAGATAAACAAGCTGAACTTTCATTCATACAGACAAAACAACATTCCCTGGCCTTACCTTTGAAAAGAAAGTGAGAGTAATACTTGAAGGTATTGTACGACTGCTGCATGGCAATGAAGCTTGGGTGCACTGCCTCCCCCTGCTGTTTGTCCCAGGGCTGTGCAATTAGCTGGGCCCGAAACTTGAGGATCAGGCTGAAGATGCTGTGGATGATGTTCATGACCGGAGCTGCTTTCTCCGTCAGCAAACCCCTGGAGAGGCGACGAGTGCAAAGTTTAAGAGACATGACAAGAAACTTCGGAATGACTTTCAGACGGGCTGAAGTTCGACAAATATGAGTGTGATACTGACAACCTCTCCTAATGAGATTAAATCTTTCATGGAGTTCGAGTTAGCCTCAGATTCAGCTGGAATTTTAATTAACTTGTTACGTGGAGGTTTAATTAATTTTAGATGAAATTATGGGAGCTAAATGCTACTTTGACATGCTTTGCCCGTACAGAGCCTCAAGAAATGTTGTTAATCTGCTGAACTGCAGCTGTGATCACTCAAAAGGCTGATTTTTGTTGTTGAAAAATGTATTTCATTCAGAATTTTTGATCTTGTTTTAAATTATTTCTTGACCTCTTAAAATAAATAAATTCGCCCAAAAACTAGTACCTAATCTATGCATAGTCAACAGAAAAATCAAACGGCAATAATTACTTAAGCGGCATTTCCCCATTTGCAGTTCCAGCACTCACCTGAAGATGGCTCTGTTGAGGTAGTCTGCATGTGTACGGTGGATGGCATCTAGGTCGTTGGCAGTGGCCAATTTGGCTGTGAACTCACTCCAGGACACTTGCAGGATTTGATTAGCGATGTATCCCTGTATCACCTTGACAAAATGCTGCATCTCGTGTCTGTACAGCTGCAGCTGACGGAACTGCACCGAGCGACCTGCGCCTTTCACCAGCGCTGAGAGACACAAAGGCCATCAGAACAAGTTATGCTCAGTGCTGCAAGGACCTAGAACATAAACATCTGCTGGTTACAGACTCTGACACGCAAGGATTTGTGGCTGGTATCAAATCAATGCAATAATCAAAGCCTCCAGGCTCTCTGTATTCTCTTAGTGTAACAAAAGGCTATTACAGCTGACTTTGGGCTCTGGGAACTTGTAGCAATCATCTTTTTTTGTTGTTTTGTTTTGACTTTTTGACAAAAAGTCAATATATATAAATCATTACAGAAAATAACTGATAGCTGAAACTACATTTATGAAACAGACTTTGGTGGATTGTATTTCCTGCATGTGGGACATTCACCCAGTTTACAGATGAAAACTACTAAAGGATCTGCCTGAGTCATAATATTATTTCTGTATTATTAATATTAATTCATTTAGGGGTTTTTTTATCCATCCTATCAGGACCTCCATTTATGTAGTCTACACTGACTTTAACTGATCAATATCACCTAACCCAGGGATGCACACGGTTTTACAACAATCCCACAGGTCTGAGGTTTGCTTTGTATAAATAAATAAAAAAATCTCAACATTCTCTTCCATGTATATTTTATAAACCACTGCAGCACAACAGGGGAGATTCTGAACTCTTGCTTCTCAGAGGTAACCTGGAGTTCAAGCTGGGTTCTGAATCAGCAGCTCTGTCCTCTCACCTGTTCTCTTGAGGTGAAACCAGACATCACGGAGGCTCCACACCATGTGTTTGAGCTGCAGCAGGAACGAAAACAGGCGGTTGTACTTGTTCATGCAGCTGTCTGTGATGATGATATTCAACGGCCAGTCGACCTGGGAGATGTTGCGAGAAAAAAAAGAAGAAAAAAATGTAACTGCTGTAAGGAAGAACGGCACGTGGAGCTTTGAGTGTGAAGGAAAAAGGAGCTGAGAAAAACAGGTAAAGAGAGAGTGATGGATGATGTGGGGGAGGAGAGGAAAAAGGTGTGAGTGCAGAGACGTTGACAGAGGAGGTGAGAGGATTGTGAAGTTAAGCCAGAGTGGTGAGAGAGAGGAGTTAGAGGTAGAAGAAAAATTGGGTGGAGAAATGTGCGGAAACAAAGCGAGAAGGACGAGGAGGGGAAGTGGGCCAGGACAGTTAAGACTGAGATCCACCAAAAACAGGAAGAGTCTGAGAGCCAAAGGAGGGAACGAACACTCAGGGCAATATGTGCAGCATTAGTCATTGTGCATGTCACCTAAAAGACGCGACTCCAATCGATCTATGAAGTTGAACCATTTAAGTGTGTGATAAGCTCATTTTCCACACCCAAAGCAGTTTGTCAAAACATGACAGGCTGTCACAGTCAAGCTGCCACTCAGGCTGAGACAAGCACACCCATGCAAGGGTACTCGCTCATTTACCCCATTAAAACACTCAGCCTCACCTTGTAGCGCAGCTCCAAGCAGTTAAGAGAGTCCGGGGCATGTGGGTGGAAGGTCTCGGGGAGGAAGCGAAGTGCGAAGGTGAAGTTTCCAGCCAAAGGCGTGTCCCCGTGTAAGCTATACTGCAGGGCCTTGCTGAGGATGGAATTCAGGACTAAGGGAGTTAGGAGCTCGCCTGGGGTTTGGCCACTGGCCAGCTGGGTGGGAGATGGGGGAAAGAAGAAAAAAAAGTAATGTGTTGTTGGGGCGCATGTTCATATTTAGAAAGAGCTGATTGACTCATTTAGGGTAAAAAGGAGTGATAATAAGTGAAATCTGCATTTAAGCTGGATAAACAAAACCTTCTGTCTCGTGAGCGTCAAGAGACAGGTGTACCTGATCATTTCATCAGAAAGGCAAGAAGGTGTTAGCAAAGGCTGTGCTTGTTAATTCCTGGCAGGAAGAGGTTGAAGTAAAGAGTCTAGAAATATCACACTGATGCTTCGTGTGCTTCAAAACAAGCAAACAGGGATGGAATTGGATACAAATTGCTTACAAGGTTAAAAGTTAAACCTGCTTCTCTTTATGAACGAGCCCTAAAAGCTCTAAACAGAAAAGCACAACAGCATCACCGCTGTGATATTCTTGAGATTTATGAAATATTAAATATTTTGCAAACCTAATTTTGTATTCGGATGTTTGAAAATGGTTCGCAGTACTGCACGGCCACCTTTATAAAGATTTGTACAACTTTGCTCACAGCAGATGAGCAGAACTTCAGCATTAGTGTTCAAGGTAAATCCTAATAGACGCTCCACTTTTGTGCAGAATCGTCTTTTTCATTTAAGTCCATTAAAGATCTTAACAAGCTCCCGACCAATTTGAAAAATGTAGGTTTTTAATATCTCTTCTCATCATCCAAAAAACTGTCCACACGAATCACCGAGCGCTCATCTTTTTAAAACCTTTTACAGCTTTTTCAGCCACGTAAGTACTGAGAGCATAGTCTGGCTTTGAATGTAAAGTGGACATGAAGATTTTATAATGTGTATGTGTTTTGTTGGTGGTGTGGTGCTGGACAGTTTTTAAGATTTCATGAATATAATATTATTTTGTTGTGCTTTTATTTAACGTTTATAGTTTATTTGTTATTGTGTCCACCTGTCCAGAGACTGCAGATGAACAAACACCAACTCCTAAAAAGAAATCTGGCTCTTTAACTGCTAAATACTCCAATAAATGTACTATCCACTTGCTATGTTAGCATGCAGTTAGCAAACAGTGGTATTTTAGACATTTTTAAAATAGAAAAAGCTCCCTCCAACCCCCATATATACATGTAGTCACCAAGTCTATTACTAATATCAAAATATTGATCTGATGCAGCTTTTTGGAAATTGGGTTATTGCAATTTACATGAGCGATGTTGTGAGATTATATGTGACAGAACCACAGTGCACACACAGGCTCCAGGGTACTAAATCACATTTGCAGGAGGACATACGAACCCTTAGAAACTGACCCTCTGGGTAATGAGGCAAGAAACGACTGCTATCTAACTGTGGCGTATACATTCTAAAACTGTGTTTAGAGTTATAAATGACCGGGGAATTTTCAAGGTTACCCGTGCCTGCTTTTTACAAGCAGACAACATTTAATACATGCAGCATAAATAAAACAAAATAAAAATAAAAATTCCCAAATGGAGACCGGGCATTTGACCTTGCTCTGAGATTCTCTTTCCTGTCCGCTGCTAGAATTCAACACCAGAGAGAAAGAGACAACCAGCCCATTTCAAATAAAGACAACAAAAAGATATGAAGCACAAAAGAGCGTCACCTTCTCAAACAGCAGATCGCTGAGGGACTGCGCAAATTCGCCGTCCTCCATCAGCAGGAAGTGGCGCAGCGCCTCGAAGTGTCTTTCCACACCGAGCTCCACAAAAAAGTAGTCCACCACGGCCTTGTTCACTAAAGATACACTGGGAATGGAAGGTGAGGAAAGGAATGACTAAGTTAAGTTGAGAAAAGTTTGTGCTGACTTGCAAATTTCATACAGGTTGTAGACAGTACAGGCATCAACCCTACTGAAGCTCGGAGAATATACCAGCATATTATTTTTCACCCCGTGGATGGCTTTCTATGTGGCATTACTTTAAATCGTCTCTCAGCAATTCACATTTATAAAACAGTCTGATTGTGAGAAGGTTCTCTTTCACTCAGAAGTTAGCAAGGAAGAGTCGAAAATAGATTTCTGTCAAACTCCACTGCATTGTCTATGCATGGAATAAAAATGTGTTAATAAAAATTACGAGCTAACACTAAATATTCGGCACTCTTTCTGTGTGCAGTGAGGGATGAGAAAGCCATTTCTTTTACACACAAAGGCTTGACTGCATGGGGTGCAGGAACACTGCAGGTGAAGACTGACAAGCTTGTCTGGAGTTCTGATGGAATCTTAAAATGGATGAAAGGCAATAAGAATTTAAATTATTCCTGCAGCTCCGAATAGTGCGCATGCGCCAACCAGCGTGCAGCCTGTTACAGTCGCTCCTGCTTTTCTCTTAGTTTAGCTCTTTTTTCTTACGTATTCTTTTTTTTTTCTGACTTGTATTTTCCTCCGTTTTCTATCTCTTACTCAATCATGTGGATTGAGAGAGTTTTTGTTCTTCTGGTGGCCGTGGAACTGTTACTTTTATCATGGAACGGGACCGCGGCACATCTCCTACACGCACGGACTGTTTACTCCAGAGATCAGCTGATCGCCCTGATGCCGGCCGGCTCGCTGGCCAGGCCCGCAGAAGTGCCCGCAGAAGTACCAGCTGAAATTTGGAGGAAAACACATCGGGGATGCAGAGGTCAAGGACAGAAGAGAAGAAAAAAGGTGACGGTGAGACAGCGGAGGCTCGAAGCGAGGAGGAGGTTTAAACCGTGTCTGCCGTCTATCGTGATGGGAAATGTGCGATCGTTGGCAAGTAAAATCGACGAGCTCTCAGCACTGGTACGGAGTCAGAGGGAATACCGAGAGTGTAGCCTGATGTGTTTCACCGAATCATGGCTGCACCAGGTCATTCCCGATGAGAATGCTTCCGTGGAAGGCTTCCACACTGTTCGGGCGGACAGGGACAGCATCGCTAGCGGTAAGCGTAAAGGAGGTGGGCTTGCTGTTTTAGTTAACAACCGGTGGTGTAACCCTGCCAACATAACAGTCAAAGAAAGGATTTGTTGCCCGGACACTGAACTGTGTGCTGTTGGACTCAGGCCGTATTATTTACCCAGGGAATTCTCTCACGTCATCTTGGTGGCTGTTTATGTTCCCCCCTCTGCTAACCCCACAGCTGCATGTGACACTATCCACTCTGCCATAGCTCGGCTACAGACTCAGCACCCGAGTGCCTTTATTGTGATCTCGGGTGACTTCAACCATGTATCACTGGACAATACACTACCAACATTCAAACAATATGTGGACTGTCCCACCAGGGGAGAGAAAACTTTAGACTTACTGTATGCTAACGTCAAGGATGCATACAGCTCCTCCTCCCTCCCCCCACTTGGTAGGTC
This sequence comes from Rhamphochromis longiceps, assembly GCF_057381845.1. Lineage (NCBI taxonomy): Eukaryota > Metazoa > Chordata > Actinopteri > Cichliformes > Cichlidae > Rhamphochromis > Rhamphochromis longiceps. Next base: position 18,556,819 of record NC_140563.1, read on the forward strand.
AGATCATAACCTGATTCACCTCACCCCCCGCTATGTGCCAATTGTGAGGAGGGAACCTGTGACCACCAGGACTGTTAGGAGGTGGTCAGAGGAGGCAATAGCGGAACTACAGGGCTGTTTCGAGGTGACCGACTGGGAAACACTCTGTGAGCCTCACGCCGAGGACATCAATGGGCTTACTGAGTGTATCACAGACTACATAACTTTCTGCACCGACTCCATTGTTCCAGCTCAGACTGTTCATTGTTACCCAAATAACAAGCCGTGGGTGACTAAGGACATCAAAGCCCTCCTCAACAACAAGAAGAGGGCTTTCAGAGGGGGCAACAAAGAGGAGGTGAGGAAGATCCAGGTGTTACTAAAGGACAAGATCAGAGAGGCTAAGGACAATTACAGGAGGAAGCTGGAGTGGAAACTCCAGCAGAACAGCATGAGGGAGGTGTGGAGGGGCATGAAGACCATCACTGGATTCAGGCCAACCAACAGCAGGGGAGCTGAGGGAGGTGAGAATAGAGCCGACGAGTTGAATCTGTTTTTCAATAGATTCGACACCACAGTGTCTGCTCCCACCCCCACAACCTCACCTGCAGTCAGCCTGGAATCCAGAGCCACACCACTGTGCCAGCCTCTCTCTTCACATGTTGCCTCCTGTGAGATTCCTGACACCCCTCCCCCACCCATCACCTTCACTCAATACCAGGTTGAGATGCAAATGAGGAGACTTCACTCAGGCAAGTCTGCTGGACCAGACGGAGTGAGTCCCCTTGTCCTCAAGGCCTGTGCCCCCCAGCTGTGTGGAGTCTTTCATAAACTGTTTATGCTGAGTCTGAGTCTGCAGAGGGTCCCGGTGATGTGGAAGACATCATGCCTCGTCCCTGTACCAAAGACGCCTCGTCCCAGTGGCCCCCAGGATTACAGGCCCGTGGCACTGACCTCCCACATCATGAAGACCCTGGAAAGGCTCATCCTGGACCAGCTGCGACCCATAGTAAGACCACATCTGGATCCCCTTCAGTTCGCTTATCAGCCTCGTCTCGGAACAGAGGACGCCATCATCTACCTGCTCAATCGTGTGTACACCCATCTGGACCAGCCGGCGAGCACTGTGAGGGTCATGTTTTTTGACTTTTCCAGTGCTTTCAACACCATCAGGCCGACCCTCCTGGGTGATAAGTTAGCAGCGATGCAGGTGGATGCTTCTCTGGTGTCCTGGATTGTTGATTACCTGACAGGAAGACCACAATATGTACGTCTCCCACAGTGTGTGTCTGACAAGGTGATCAGCAACACAGGGGCACCACAGGGGACTGTCCTCTCCCCCTTCCTCTTCACCCTCTACACCACAGACTTCAGCCACTGCACAGAGACCTGCCATCTTCAGAAGTTTTCTGATGACTCTGCGGTGGTTGGATGCATCAGCAGGGATGATGAGACAGAGTACCGGGCTGTGGTCGACTCCTTTGTCACGTGGTGTGAGCAGAATCATCTGCAGCTCAACGTGGCAAAGACCAAGGAACTGATCGTGGACTTCAGGAAGACCAGGAAACACTTGACCCCTGTTTCAATCCAGGGGGTCAGTGTTGACATTGTGGAGGACTATAAATACCTTGGAGTACACATTGACAATAAACTGGACTGGGCTAAAAACACCACAGCACTTTACAGGAAGGGCCAGAGTCGTCTCTATTTTTTGAGGCGACTGAGGTCCTTCAACATCTGCCAGAAAATGCTGAGGATTTTCTATGAGTCTGTTGTGGCCAGTGCGATCCTCTATGCTGTTGCATGCTGGGGGAGCAGGCTGAGGGTCGCAGATGCCAACAGACTTAATAAACTGATCCGTAAGGCCAGCAATGTTGTGGGGATGGAGCTGGACTCCCTCAAGGTGGTGTCGGAGAGGCGGATGCTGTCCAAGATAAAGACAATGTTGGATAACACCTCCCACCCACTCCATGACATGTTGGTCAGTCACAGGAGCACGTTCAGTGAGAGACTGAGATTACTGAAAAGCACCACTGAACGACACAGGAAATCATTCCTGCCTGTGGCCATCTCCCTGTACAACGCATCCACTTAACACACTGTTTGCTGCTACAGCTACACATGTTTCTTTTCCAAATATTTATTTATAAGTGACTTATGTATGTATGTATGTATGTATGTATGTATGTATGTATATATATATGTATATATTGTACTATTCTTAGTTAGCGTATTGTCTGTCTTGTCTTAATGTTGGTTTAAAATGGAGCACTGTAACAAAAAATAATTTCCCCCAGGGATCAATAAAGTATTCTGATTCTGATTCTGATTCTGATATACTCGACTACAGCTTAAGTGGCCTGAATAGAATCTATGAAAACTCACACTTGCATTTCTCTAAACATTGTATTTGGCTTTAAACACAGACACTCGGTACTCACTTGTTAAGGATGTTATTACCATTTTCTAACACAAACTCTTTTTTTTCCAGACACTCACTGTGTGATGAGCGGTGCAGTCACAGAGTGTTTTATAAGGACTGGCAGGGAAACCATCTCGCTGAGTTGGACAGCTGTGGTGTCTGTGGCTCTGTGGAGTGTGGGGTCCACAGGAAGGCCCCAGGGGCCCCGAGTTACCTGCTTCAGCAGCTGACACGTAGGGGAAGAAGCTGTGAGAGAGAGATGACAGGCATGCCGCTGAGGAAATATCACTCTGACGACTGCAAACAACAGTGCCGTGCCTCAAAGTGTAAAAAAAGACCCAGAGTCATTTAAGTAGGTGAAAATGGACTCAAGCAAAATGTATTTTTCAAACATTTAACCCTCTCAAGGCAGGCGTTGCTGATTTGCAACAGTTAAAAACTAACAACCTGATTACCCCACATACATATTTTATGAGTTTTTTTACTCAGAAGTACCACTGCAGGACTTGGTTGTGCATTAGCAACAAAAAGTTTAATTTGAGCCTGAGAGGGTTAAGCTGTTATGAACCAAATGATTAATCAACTTATTGAGAACCAAAGCCTATAAATGAATATTGCTTATACTTGTTTGTTACAGCCACTGAGCTACTACCTTAACTCTTTACCTATTGAAAGCCTCCTTGCAGTAACCTTTATATCTGTTTTCTGAACTGAGCTGTTTCTCTCATATATCAGGCCTGCTTATGGACCAAAATGAGAAATCCAGAAACTATTCTAGTGGTCGTCAAACCACATTTTTATTGATATATACCGAGGTGTCAAAACCCATCATTAAGGATCCTGGGGAGGACATCAAATCTTCTTTATAGGGGTAAAGAGTTCAAGGTGCTCTGTAATGCTCATTTCCAGCTCCATATTAATAATATTGAAGTTGGTATCTTATACTGTGCCTCTGTCATCTTCTGAGAGAAACCTTAAGGCTGCTCTTTCAAAGAGCCTATTTTCTTCTGCCCGTTTGGCCATTACAAAGTTGGAAAAGCAGGTGAGTGGGGCTTCCACGGTCACAACCACCAGCTCCATCCCTCTGTGACATCACAAAGGTCCAGGAGTAGAAAAATGTGTCAGTAACTGAGTGTTGAAAGTTGTCTGAAGTTTAGCTTTTAGGCTTACTGGGATTATTTGCACATATGCTGACCTTATTATTTGAAACTTTTGGGAGTAACCATTTATTTGTACATATAGGATTAAAATGAAGGAAAAGTAAATTGGGTCTAATTAAAAATTATTCAGAATATATACAATTACCATCACTTTGATTTTCTTGAAAAGCTATAGCATTTACTGCAAGTTGATCCTGTCATTTTGGGGGTTTTCCGTAGCCTCATATCTTTCATAAAACTTCCTAAATTATTGCTCCTGACTTTGCTCAGTGGTGTGGAACACGTATTTGTCTGAGTAGATTTCCATGACTGATTTCACAGTAACTCCAGAAACAGGGATGAATAATAGCAGCATGACTGAATGTTGAACACAGAGTGAACAAGACAGGATATTACTCCACCGAGCCACGAGGCATCCCACCCGAGCATAAAGCAGACCTTTATGAAATATTACTGCTTTTTATGCAAACCTTTGCTTGCTGATGGAGCAAATATTCAACAGCCTCTGGATTTGCAACAGTCCTGAACATGTAAAAATAATTGTTTTAATTTACATCAAGTATGTACCACAAGACTAGGCTGTTACACATTTTCACTTCTTTGCAATTTGAAATGATGTTTTAAAAAGATGTGCCCAAGGCCTACTTGGCGTAGGCTGCAGCTATTTTAATTTCTACAAGAACAGATTAGCCTTAAAGTGCTTCATGTGCTGAGTTTCATCTCATTTTCAGCAAAAAGAAAAACATAGCAGTTTTAAAGGAATTATTTGTGGTTCGTTAATGGCACAAATTAATATAAATAGTATTAAAAATGGAGAGTAAAAAAAGCTCTCTTATAAAATGAAAAGACAAAAGTACATTCATTATTATAAATTGTTGATATTTACAGCACTTCTGTGAGTGCCGTTCATGTAAAATTTTGAAACGAACCTTTTTCAGCTACTCGCTAAGTATAGACAGATAGGCAGGCAGATTAGATACACAGATAGATAAGCTTATTATTTGAATGCACTGAAAATGCATTTGAAAAGGTTTTATAAAACAAAATCCTACAAGCCATAAATTGAAAATATTCTCTTGGGCACAAAAACATCAATGAGCCATTTAAATAGGAACAAACTGTTTCCGTTTTGCTGCTGTGCTGGATTTTGAATGCCAAGTACAAACTGATCAATTACACCATATGCACCTACATTATGTTACCTCTTATCCACAACACACAAAGGAGATGCCACGAGATGTGGCCAGAAATACTGTTCCACCCCACCCCTCCACCCCTATACAAGTCGCACTTCACTTTGCCCTCAATAAACAAGTCCCAAAGGAGCCGTTCATTTCGAGCCCTTGATATTTTCAACTAACCCATTAGGTTGTAGCAGTCCTCATACTGTTCCACCTGGTATTGGGCAGCCAAAGCCAAGAGGTATTCCTGCTCGGACTTTTCTCCAGGGGACAACCCTAAACAGGTTGTCCAGGACCCCATGCCCTCAGCCAGCTGCTCACTGGGGCATTCTGACACAAAACCTAAGGAGAAGTGTAGACTAATTACTTTTTACAAAGAAAGAACATAATTTGCAGTGACGTCTCAATTTACACTACATGAAAAACACTTTACACTTCCAGCTTTTCACACCTTCATGCAAAGAGTCAGGTGACACAAATTTTGCCGTTACAATAAAACGGTGATTATGCTAAGCTTCACATGAAAATGCTAATGTGAAAACAGGGTTAACAGGGGTAATACACTTCAGATATACTACTTAATACCCCACTACAAGCCCCGAGACAACAACGTGGATACAAGGAATAATAATTTTGCAAATGAACACTAAAGAGCTTGGGTTCAATTTTATATCCTCAGAGTTCGTAACATCTTAAAAATTACTGAGTGTAACATGTGGTTAATTACATGAATGTCACAACAGAATGTGTATGTGTATAACACAGGCTTTGTTTCGTACCTTTGTTGTATTCATTGCCCTTTACTTTCTGCTGATTTCCAGTTTCTTTGTCCTTCACCACACATCCAACACCAAGTGAAGAATCTGACGAGTGTCCATAAGTACTGCCTGCCAATGGGGCAGGTTGTGGCTCAGTCCCCAACACCACACAGCCTATCCCCAGTGTCGAATCAGACGAGTGTCCATAGCTGCTGCCTGGCAGCGGTGATGGAAGCGGTTCACTTTGAGAAACAACACATCCAACACCTAAATTTGAGTCTGAAGAATGGCCGTGGGCACTGCCGGGCAGAGGAGACCGCTTGGGCTCATCTCCTGAAACTACACACCCAACACCTAACGCTGAGTCTGATGAGTGTCCGTAAGAGCTTCCAGGCAAAGGCGACAAGGATGGTTCTGCTCCAGATACCAGACAACCTGGCTGAAGGGTGCTGTCTGAAGCGTGCCCGTGCTTACTCCAACGAGGTTTTGCTTCGGGAACGTTGGACACAAACTCACCAACCTTTATATTTGCGTCAGAGGAATGACCGTGGATGCTGGGAGCAGGGAGTGGTACAACAATCTCCGATACATTTTCTCCAACTTGAATATGAGCATCTGAACTGTGCCCGTGAACACTGGGCGAAGGTAGAGGGGAAACTACATCTGGAATGAGTTCCCCAACTTTTATGTGGGCATCTGAGACGTGGCCGTGGACATTTGGAGTAGGAAGAGGAGCGACAAACTCTGAAACGTTTTCCCCAATTTTGACGTGAGCATCGGAAGCGTGACCATGGACGTTAGGAGAAGGTACAGGAGCATCGACTTCTGAAACATGACCTCCAATTTTGATGTGTGAATCTGATGCATGGCCGTGGATGTTCTGCGAGGGAAGTGCAGCAGTTACCTCTGATACATACTGTCCAATCTTTATGTGAGCATCAGAGGAATGTCCATGGATGGTGGGTGAAGTTTGACTGACATCTGAATGAGGACTGGAGAGAGGCCTGTGAAAGTCTGGCAAAGGAATATTTTTTCCATCTTTATTGTGTGTGTCTGAGCTTTGCTCTTTAGCGCCTGTCTCCTGTGGCTCCACGCCACCATCATCAGAAAGACTTGTCAGGACTTTGTGATCACCTTGGTCACCTTGCACAGTTGTAGTGGAAAGAGCCTTGTTAACCACGTCATCTTTGGATTGTCTGTCTTCTGGTTTAATTTCGAGAATCCCTGTTTCTGCATCCTGTTGGAGTATAGGTGTAGATTCCTTTTGTTCGTTGCCTGTATTTGAGCCACTCTCATCCACCTGCTGTGCTGAGGCTTGTGAAGGTTGCGCGCACACACTGCTCTTTTCAGACTCCTCTGGGGTGTGCAGGCCTAGAGAGCTGGACTGAGAGGCTCCGGCTAGCAGGCTAGTTTTGGTTACAGTTTCCTGGATTTGAGGAATTTTCTCTTCAGAGGAGATGTGAAAGGAGTGGTTTTGGATCATGTCAGGCAGGACTACAGGTCCCCAGCGGGGCCTGGGCTGGACTGACGCTTGGCCAGTGATACCCTCAAGTGGACTAAAGGGGGCACTGAAGTCATAGTCTACTAGTGGAGCTGTAGGACAGGCTTTGGGTAGGTCAGAGCCAATCTCCTGTAGAGCCATATCTACCTGCTGACTCTGAGACTTCGGAGACTTGGGAAGAAAGTCACCGATGTCAATTTCCTCAGAGATGAGGGCAGGGTCCGCTGTAACCTGTGCAATCTTTGGCGAAGGCAGATCGTGTGGTGGTGATACAGCTTCAGATTCTTGAGCCTTTGTTGTCTGCTGCTCTGACAGCTCCTGGGTGGGAAATTCCTGTCAAGATATGTTAACAATTCAATATTATGTTTCTGGAACACACATCAAGTGACATGAAGTGAAAAAAGACTGGATGTTCAAAAACTAGCTTGTTGTTTGTCGTGGAGGAATCTGTTGTGCTGAGGGAGCAGGTGACATTACTTCCAAATGAGGTCTCTCCTGACCCAAGGGATATTTTTCCAGTATGGCCTGGAAACAAATCACAAAAGGTTCGGTTACAAAGTTTTGGTTACATGTCTTTGTTTTCTATTCATTTGTAACAAACCTGAGTTTTTTGCCCGTCATCCCTGAAAAAGTGAGCACGAGCTTCATCGAGTCTCATTCGCTGCACTCTCCACATGGCTCGTCTCTCTCTGCGAGCTGCTTCCTCCGATAGACGGCTGTACTGAGCGATCAGCTCCTTCCTAGAATTAAATAAATGGAAAAAAGAATGTTAAAGTAGCTGAAGGTCTTATCCTCAGTCGCTTACTGAAGTCTGCAATAAATGCTTGTATAAATGGCCCTGCCATTCCCGAACTGACCATTAAGTGATTTTTTTTATATTTGTGCTAACGTTTTATTCATATTTGTGCATGACTGTGATGTATCCAAAATGTTTGCCCCACCTGAGCTTGTGGTTTAGAGGGACTCTGAGAGTACTGGTAACCTGTGTGCTTATAATACGTGTTGGCTTTAATTAGAACTAAATTCCTCAACAAACTACAGGCAATTAATCAGTAAGACCTGCAAAAACATGAAACCTGTGCTTTCCTTGACAAAAGCCTTATTTATCCACACATGAAAAGAATTTAGTTTTTTGCCTAGCACAGCAAGAACTGCACTACTTTTTTATTCTTCATCCTGCAGCTGAAACACAATAATTTCCCTTGTGGGATCAAAAAAGTATCCGTTTATCTATCTATCTATCTATCTATCTATCTATGGACAGTTAGAAGGTATTTATATTTTGAATAATGCAAAGGTTGCACCAAGGGAGAAGTAAGGATGTGAACTGTTTGGAGGAAAAGCTGTAGATGACAGGTGTTTTTTTTTTAAGCTATGGTACCCTCTGATCTCGGCCATGTCATTGTAGTAAATAAAAGCTTAGTGTTCACATTATTTGCTCATGGTGCTGAATCAGTTATGGAAATTTGGCACATTAAAACACGGGACACAGAACTGATGTCCCATCATGTTTGCATGAGTAGGTTGATATAGTTTTTTCAAATAAAATCTTAACAGCTGTAAAGGCAGTCAGACCTAGCTCTCTGCTCCAGCTGCTCCTCCAAAGCTTGAAGTCTCTTTTCTCTGTCCCTCAGCTCTCTGGCAAAGCTGAAGTCATCCTCCTCCTGCTTCTTCTTGGCTGCACTTCTCCACTGGCACCACACGCACATACATCATTACTGTTTATCACATGGTCTTTTCTTACTATCTGAGGATCACATGCAATACCTGACAATACACAGTTTAATCTAGGCACTCCTATTCACACACTTTTTTTTACCCTCTCTCTCTCTTTCATGTCTTACTACCTCTTGCTCCTGCTCCAGGTGCTGTTTCAGTTCCTCAAAACGCTCCCTCTTCTTGGCCTCCTCAGCCAGACGTTGTGACACCTGGCGCCCTACAGGAGGCGGGGGAGATAACAGTGAGCTGTTTACCCCTCCACACACACAGAAAAGTACATAACATTCTTGTCTGCCTCTCGCACACACTTAAACAAGACAACATCACCATCTGCCCCATATAAACAAACTCAAATATGCCCGTGCCAAGACACGCAAAGCGCATCAGGCTGAACACTCCCCCCCCCACCCAGCCACCACTGCCCCCCAACAGTGCCACACATCCTCTGAAGTAATAAATGATGTGAAGAGTGAGAGCTAAACTGTGCAAGTGATGATTAGATTTCACAACCCATGGTACTGGAAAGTATTCAAAGCCTTCCTCACTGCAATTGCCCCATGCATCTCCTCTGCTCTCCCGAGGGGTGGGAATGGAGCTGAAGGAAGCTCTCGCATTTAGCAATCAACAAGCGAATCAGGCTTATACTTAGAGTTGAGCCATTTGTTAAAGGTATACCCAGCAGGATGTGGGTTATGCATGTACGTCACGCAGTATATAAAATTCTACTTACAGTGTATGTATGTGTGTGTGTGTGCGTGTGCGTGTGTGTGTGTGTGTGTATAAATGTTACACTGACCGCGGATGCTCTCCAGGGTTTTGGCTGCTGACTCTCTGACCTGATTGATCAGCTCCTGGCGTGCCTGCTCTGCCCTCAGGGCCTAACAATAGACAGAAAAAAAAATATCATCATTAACAAAGATCTATGTCCCTGCCCTGTCTCTCACCTCTCCTCCCCCTCCTCAGCCAGAGGCTCACACAAGATCCGCCATACAAGCCAGGTTGTTACACTAAATCAAGTACAAGCTCGAGACTTCATCCACATCATTTTAATGACTGGCTGCTGAAATCCTCTGTACTTGAAGAGCAGTGCCACTTTGATGGATTGTGTAATGTAAAAAAAAAAAAAAAAAGCGGAAAAAAAAAGTTCTCCTTTCTCTTTGACTTACAGGACAAGACCTGTAATCAAACACTGTATATAAAAGATGGACACACCCTCTGGATCTAAAAAGCATAGAAGGAATTTCTGTAAAAAGATCATTGTCTGGATATGAATTTGCTGAATCACAGAACAAGATTTTAAGCAGTGGAAGCGTCCTGGTTTCTGTTTTTCAGTCTGATTACTACTAACCAATCCTGGCTTTCTTGGCATGCAGGCTAACAGTCAGCAAAAACTTTGGACTGTATTTGCTTAACTGCAATCCTGAAACCATCAACTGCTATTTGACAGTAATCACAGTTTCCATAAGTTTAGTAAAACTAAATTACATTTTTTTTTAGTTTATTAGTGTAATCTGCCTAAGGAGGATGTATTAAGACTGAGTCAACTGCCTTCCCAAACTGTTGTGTTTGTATTGAAATATCTATTAAATTTACTCCAGCTGGTAGTGTAAGACTGCACACCTTTGGACCAAGAGTCGCAAGTTCAACTCCCGCCCGGCAGTGGTATCTAGTAAGGGTCCTGGCTATTCCCCCCATGCTAAAACCAAGCCCTGAAATGGTGCAGCCATGTCTGCAGCCTGTCTGCTTGGAACATTTCACTACATGTTGTACTCTGTATGATAGCGTATGTGACGAATAAAGGTTCTTTGTTGTTGTTGTCCAGAAATGGAAACCAAACTGAATTGAAACAAAAGGTAAATAAAGACTGAAATGAATTAATGAAACAAAAATACAAAACTAAACTGTGTTCACAGATTAATGTGAAAGAACCCTAAATCTGCATATACTGTTCATTTGGGAATAGACAGCCCCATGTAGTCCAGTGTAACTATTGTGTAAGTCTGCAGTATCCTCATTTTTTAGTCAGATACAACCCCCTGTTGTTGTATTCCGTTTCAAAAACCTAGCGAGACAACTGCCAAAACGCCAAACTTAGGCTTTAAATGCTAGTCCACAAACCAATGGATGGCATCTTGGTGGCTATGTCCATATAAATATGGACTACATATAGTCTATGGTAATGATTTGTCTTGTTAAAGTTCCTTTCTCACTGCCTCGACTCTAGGCTATATAGCTGAAAAGCTCTCATAAATGTAACTGATGATTTTGAGCAATGAGAAAATCTCAGACTCAGAAAAAAAGAAGAAGAAAAACACATCACAGACATCTAAGATGCACAAGAATATCCATGTGTGTCATTACTTGTTCCTCCCTGCTGATAGCACTGTGCTTTGCAATTCTCTCCATGCGTCCACGATACACTGCACAGTCTCTCTCAATCTCCTCCACCTCCTGGAGAGAGAAGGTGACAGCGATGCGGGGTACTGGCAGCTCCGACCAGCAGATGTAGTGCTGTGGACACACAGTTGACAGAATCTTAGTATCATAAAAAGAGGGAAAAAAAATTTCACGGATCAATTCGGATGACTCATTTGGTGGATTTTGACATATTTTATAACCCCAGAGTTTCTTTCATATTAAAATATGTGTTACCAGCTGTCTGAAAATGTAACTCATTTTTACAGCTACCAGCACAACACAAACTAGCAATGAATTTAGGATGATGTTGAAGACCGGTATGGGAATGAATTTGAAATAGAAGCTATGCAATGACCTGGTTATGGTGGTGCTGCTTCTAATTAAAAAAAAAAAATCAAAGTGTTCATTATTCCATCATACAAATCTGTTATACTGTGTTTAACGAAGAAAGCATAATGCAGACACTGTAACTGGCCTTGTTCCCGTTTATGATCTTATGACTGCATGGGATTAAATCAGAGTCAAACCTTCAGAAACTGTATTAATTACTGCCAAAATTGAAAAACTAAAATGGATATCAAAAGATCCCCTGGCCCCAAGACTTCAGAAATGAATAATTACATTGCCTGTGACATAAGACACTTCACAAAATATGGAGAGTTGTTTTTTTTTGGTTTTTTTGTTTTATCTAAATCACACCGTGCCTCTTGTGCGTTTGATTGTTTCATGTAATTATGTTACCATGAATCAGTTTTTGTACTTTTATTCAAATATGTATGGTTTCCTTTGTGCGCTTGTTTTGCATATCGGTTTTATGCTGTACATTGCATTACGCATTTCATTCAGAAGATAACGGTAACAAAGTATTTCTTTAATTAAAGACATGGATTCATGTGCCATATCAGCTAGTAAGCACATTAATGCCCATCACTTCACTCTTGTGTTTTTAATCCATAAATTCTTCCTAGGTATTGATAACTACCCTGCAGGCTAGAAAGACTCAAGCATCAGGGGAAAGAACAGAGAGAGGAAAAGTTACAGAATGCCAATTAGAAACAAAGGTCCTACAGCTTAGGTCATGGAGGTAGGGAAGTTATGCAAAATACATTTTCATGAAAACTTCACCACTTTACTGATTTTTCCCCTGGTTTGCTATATAAGTGATTCATTTACTTACAATTTAAGTTCTTTTTGGTCAAATGTGAAAACTTTCTACATTCTCTTGTTATGATACTAAAGTGAATGAATTTGAAGCTTCAACTCCTGGTTGACAAGAGGCGGACCAATTTACTGGCAGGCTAATCTTTTTCAATTTATCAGGATGTGTATTTATGATGGTTAATAAATGTAAGGAAGAGAAAGAACAACCACCCTTCAACCATGTTGACGGTGCATAGTTTGTCCACCAAAGAACACTCTGTCAGTGTACATACGACTAATGAAAACCATTGGAGAATATTTTTGACAACCAGCTGAGTGATTTAAAAAGTAATATTTCATGATACCTAGGACACCAATAGCAATATTATTCTTTCCAAAGCAGGAGTCAAACATGAGTATGGAAGATGAAAAATCTGCCTGACAATAACAGGAAATGTATCACAATTCTGATGACAGCATATTAATAAAGTTTCAAAGAGACCACGTTCCCATCTGTTGCAGTAATGATTGTTTTTTCCACTATTTCTGGCCAGTATGGAGTTTCAAGTGAATAGAATTTGTACTGTGGCATTTATAATCAAGCACATACAGCCAGTTCAATTGATATCAACAGCAATAACAGAGGAAAAATGGCTAGGTACTTTTAACCATTTCTCAACATGTTTTCTGTATTTACAAGACTCAAAAATTCTATACTGGGCAAATTAAGAAGGCTATCTACGTTATATGTATGTATATCTACATAAATGTGGATCTGTGAATGTGCAAAACAAACCTGTGGGCAGCAGATTTTGAGGAAGTTGATAGTCTTTCCACACACATACACATCATTGGCAATGTGTCTCAAGAAGACTGGCACACAATCCTCCACATCCTTTGAGATCAGAGTGTAGCCTTGGACCCAGAAGTGTTTGTCTGCAGGAATTCAAAGATGTCTATTACATGTTGTCCTACAATTTAGAGTAAGTAGTTTTCGTGGTCCATTATGCCTCTTATAACAGCACATCGTACCCGGCACTGAAACATCTTAAAAGCAATGGTGGTGGAGTAATACCCAGCCCATGCTGGGGCTGAAACTTTTCCTTATTAGTATGACTTACGGGGCATGGCAAAACTCTGGCTGCTTGAATTAACTCTTGGAAATTGTTAGCTCTTAGCTCAGTGATCCTCAGCAAAAAGTATAAGAGAACATGAATGCACGAGGCTTCCAGAGCTCTTTACAGAAAGCCCGCGGCTTGCCAAGAAAGCTTAGCTGCTGATTGCTTCCTTGGCCGATGGAGTTCGAGGAGAACAATGACATTTGTGTGTCCTCCAAAAAAGCAAGAGTGTGAAGTGCAGAGGTTCGCTGCAGGAGTTGATGAGGTGTAGCCGATGAGCAAATGGACCTGTTAGTCAGACAAAGCTGAGGTGGTGGTCTGACCTTGAATGGGGTGTTGCATGACGTACAATATTTGGACAGTCTTGATTCATGTAGCAGTATATATATGGAGTAACTGTCAAAATGGAAATAAAAAGAAATGTATACAAAAATGTTTACAAAAAACGAATAAACTAAAATGGGATGCTTTCACGTACAATTCTGCCTGGCTAACAATTTAAAAACCAGAGAACCAAAAATCAGCAAAATCCAAAAGTTGATACCATCAAACGGCAAACATTTTTTTCTTACCCGAATAATTAAATTATCAGCCAATTAACAAAAATATTTAGTGGTTAATCATCTGTTCAACTGACTAATCAATCACTCAGTGACTGGACTGACACACATATCTTCATACACGTCACTACCAAGCACAATCTCATACACACACTCACGCACACCTTCATGCACCAACGTACTTTTTGCACAATACTCACTCTTTTGCACATCTATTGCACTTTTGCGTCCTCACTGTCTTGTGTCTGTATCGTTGCGCTCTGTCTGGTGTTGCACTGTCTTTGTTATGTTTTTTTGCAATTTTTGCACATTGCACTTTATGTAGTCCTGCGTTGATTGTCTGTTATACATCATATGTAGCACCATGGTTTGGAGGAACGTTGTCTCGTTTCACTGTTTACTGTACCACTGCATGGTTGGCATGGTTGCCACTTGACTAATATTCAATTATTCTCAAATGATTCGGTGAGATTTGAACCCTGGCCTTTTTCTTTTTTTTTTTTTTTTTTTATTGTTTTTTTTCTGATCCTTTAAGGACTACACCCAGGACTGTTAACAATAAAAAAATAATATATAGCTGTTCATCTTCTGATAATAGCAACAACAATCAAATGACAGATAAGCTACAACAACATTTGTATATAGTAAACAGCTATTGTAATGTTTATTTTTCAAGTTTTGATATTAATGAAATTAAAGCCATTACACAATACAGATAAGATGACCACAGATGAAAAATTAGACATGACAATGAAAAGCAGTGTGAGCAAAGCAACATACAGAGACACACAAAGTCCCTCAGATCCTGCAGAGTACAAACGAGTCTATTTTGGCCTCAAAGCCTCTTTGGTCTCTTCTGGTCTCCCCAAGGGATCAAGTCATTAATAAAGTCATTAATTTTTCTGGAAGCAAAAAATAAATTCAGCAGGTCCATGTGTGTCCATGGCAATTAAACCAGAACCAGAATAGTTGTACCAGCTAAAAAGAATAAAGGACCACTACTTATTTGTATGGCTTACTGAGTGAAGATATCTCTGGTTCTTCCAGCTGGGGTATCTGATTCAGTTTCCCACTGATTATCGTGCAATAACGTCATGACAGCTTTTATAGACACAAGGACAAATCCTACTAGGCAACAAACGCTGTAATAAAATCTATTTTTTTCTGCTCAACTATGTATCTGGCAGGTTTTTCATTTTCAGAGCCTGGAGACCGAAGCCAAGGTTTTGATACGGTGACATGTGTGTATATGTGTGTGCAAGTACTGTGTCTCCTCACCTCTGTAGCTAAGGTATTCCTCATTGACCTGGATCATGAACTCTCCATAAACATCACGAAACACGCCACTGTACACCCAGTCAGACACAAACCTAAGTGAGGCACAGAAAAACAAAACAAAATAGTGGTGTCACTCTTAGACAGATTTATCAACCATTTAGCTATATCACTAAAATAATATAGGATATATTTTGCTGTTTTCAGGATGCCTGTCTGCACGGGGCGCATAGAAACTGACCGTGTATAAGGTTCACAGCTGCTCTTCAGCAACGAAAGAAGAACAGGGTAGTTCTCGTTGCTGCAGTTATTCTGTGCTTCATTGTACAGGTAGGACAGCAGTTTAACACCCTGAGGAGAGCCACACGGTACTAAACTGACAACTCATCTGATAGGCTAAACACAACTGTGATAGAAGACATATTGCAGTTTGCAGATAAAAGAGCACTCACCACAGGGAAGGTGGCCTGGCCTGCACCCAAAGGCCCATCCACACAGCACAGTTCTGACAGGTATCTTAGATTAAAAGAAAGCAAAGCATTTTTGATTTGCTGATATTTACATCAAGGTCCTCTTTGAAAGGATATGGCTGTACTGTCAACTAAGTGAGGTGGAGGTTCAAAATGACAAAGTTAACACCAGAAAACCAGCGTGTAAAAAGCATTTGACCTCACCTGAGTTGGCGACCCACTTTGCGGAAGAGAAAGCCAATGGTCAGCAGGCTAAGAGTGGGTGGCGTACTAAGAACGCAAGCCCTGTAGTAATGCAGATACTTCCTCAAGCCACCGGTAAAAGCCTAAGAGATGGAATATATGTTCACAGATTAAAATGCATGTGGACTTCTTTCTGTGTTGGATTTTGTTGCCTGCTATGGACTGCTTCATTTAGGGCACTTTAATTTTTTTCTTTCCCTGTTTTTATATATTATATAATATTTTTAGACGTATTTATTTATTTTGCTGCGTACGCAAATAAGATGCTCATGTGTTTGTCTCAAAGTGCCCATTCAGGAAGATTATTTCCAATTTCTGAACACAACACTATTAACAACAGTACAATGCAAGCAGAGAACTTAGAGGAAATAATTTGCAGCGTTAGTGGTATTAACGATGCTTATGCAAACATACCTGGAAGACTAAGCCCTTCTTGTCAGCACTCTGCAGAGAAAAGCGGCTGAGCCTCAAATAATAGGTGCCGTACTGGGCCAATTCCCCCAAGAGACGAGACACGCTCTCTGGAGAGGCTCCTGACACACACACACCGGGCCTGACGTCAAACTGAACACTCTAAGAAGGGAAACGCATATTGACAGATGGTGGACAAAACACAATAAATAACTGTACAGTCTAATAAAATCCAATAAAACAGCCCGGCAGCAAAGACTGTCTTTAGTGCATTCGATATTGAATTTTGCCAAGGCTGTAGAAGAGTCACGTCCATGGTGATTTTTGAAGGCACGGCTTCTGCTGGTATTATTTTAGACTGCATCACATAATCTGCTGTGTGTTATTTTTGTTATTTTTTTCTTTCACATTGATTTTTTTTATAGAGATATTTACAGTACTTCAAGACAGCACACATCTGGGGGCCTTGATCCACAGCCTTGATTGCACTTGCAGTAAAGAAAACACCTATGTAACTATAGAAACAAAATTTGACCTCAAGGCAACCCAATGAAGGAGGCAGGACTCACTTAGATAACAATATACACATACACATATATACAATATATTCTTTATATAGTTTCAAAAAACCAAAAGTGGGCGAGGGTGATGATTATTTATTTGGTTTGCCAATTTTATGAGAATACATTTAATTTCCTTGCACTGCCATATGCCCCTAATGCATTCTGCCGTCATTTATAGCCATCCTTGTTTCTCTCCTCTGCTCCGGCTTCACTGTGTGTAAAACCACTCACCATAAGCACAGAGCAGGGCAATGAAGCAAAGTAAAGATTGCATTACTCGAGTTGAAGACAACTCGCCACATTACTGCAACTGCACAAAAAGCTTCCCAGCAAATGTTAATCTGCGTAAAACAACAGGGGCAAATGACTGAGATTTGTCGTTATAACAAAGAAGGAAGTGGGAAAAGCTATGTCTGCCCCGTACCCCCTGGGGCCCCACCAGCAGCAGTCAGCCAAAGGGAAACACTGATGTTAATCATAAAAATATGCCGGAGAGTCAAGATAAGGAATTGAGAAGTAAACAAGATAAGTAGGATGCACTTTATGTTGTAAAAATAAGTATAATCTTCCGACAAAAAATAAGAATTTAATGGGAAACAATAAACTACCAGCAGAGCTCCCCTGGGTTTTTGTGTTCAGAATTAGGAATATTTTATTTTATTTCATGATCATTTAATCAGGCAGCTGACTTAAGCATACACTTCACACTGTTACATTTTATGAGTCAGTACAGCTTGTTTATATGCACGAATTTCCCATTATATCACATTCCAGCTTCTCCTTTTAATCTGTTTTTCTATTTGTAGCATGTCACGGCGCTTTTAGTTACTTTTATCACTTCTGCCTGACAGACTACTAAAAAACAAAAAAAAACAAAAAACAAATAAAGTGCATTTTAGAGACTAATAAAAGATAACGAACTGCACCTGGTTGAGAGGAAAAGTAGTAGAAGCCACTCCAATCAGGACGTTAAGGAGATCAGACACCAGTTGCTTCTGGGAGTCCAGGGGTAAGGGGAGGACAGGAGACGGTGTGCTCGTGCTCACCACCCTCATTTCACCCTCCCAAAGCCGATAGAGCTGATCAAAGGCCTCCCTGCCTCCCTCTGTTAGATAGAAAGACTCCCTTTTTCCAGGTGGGCTAGTGAGACAAACGAGGCATTCAGTTCAGTTTTCCAGAGGGAAGAAAAATACAAAACCCAAAAAAACTAAGCAAGTGGGCCTCTCCAATACCTTGATGACTCTGTAGTTAATAGTGTATGTGTCATTATGTCATTTTCTAAACTAAAGGCTTTGGTTTTATTCAGGATACTCTTGAATTCAGTATCTACCAGCTAAAGTGGATTTCTGTTCATTTATATGTCACAGATTTTGTTGTCATTTAACATTTAGATGTTTATTTATATTAAACCTCACAACCCAAACACAGACTGGTTTATTTTTTTCAAAAATGCTTTTTTTCCACATTTTCATTAGTTTGGCATCTTCGGTCTTACAAAAACGTAAGCAAGCTTCTATGATTCAATCTATCATTATTTATATTTTTTTCAGCTTTTTCTGGCATTTTATAGACCCATCAATTATTTCAAAAAGGCAGAACAATAAAACTATGAAAAGAATCAGTAGTTGCTCTCATATTATAGTGAGGAACTAGATTTACAACTGTTAGTGGGTTACAGCTGTTTTTTTTTTAAATACGAAAAGAAGTTTGGCATGCTTACAGCATAATCAAATTGACACATCACTTACCAGCCAACAGACTCCCAGCAGCGGCGTCTTCCAGGCTCAAATGTGCGTAGAGCCTCCCAGATATCAAAGTCTGGAATGGGGCTAGGCTCTGACTGAGAGTCTGGGGTCAGGTTGGAGGCTGACTGGAAGCCCTCATCTTCACACTGATCTAAACAAGGAGGCACCTGCAGAGAACAACAAAGAGAGAGTGCATAAAGCAATGCAAAGATAAATTATTTAAATCAAACACTGTGCAAATATGAATACGCTGAGCTGCTGAAGTGGACATATGATAAAACAGCCTAAGCTAAACTAAATATATTACTTAAGGATATAATATGGTGTCTTACTCGTATCGCCAACCCTGTTACATCAATATTACTGGGGATTGGAGGCAGATCTAGTCTTATGTCCATGTCTGAGGTGCGAGTGTGCTGGAGTGCTCCAAACAGGGTCAGCCTGGTCTCCTTTTCAAATCTTTCTTCTGCTTCTAGTTTTGTTCTCAAAGTTAGCAGTCCTGTGCCAGGTGGAGCATCCATCAGCCTCTGAGTTCCATACAGACTCTCCAAAGTCCCCCATTCCTCCCCACACACCAGACCCCATGCCCGGGCCTCCAGCCTCTGCAAGTCCTCACTTTGGTAGCTCCATGGTTGAGGCATCCGCAGCACAGGCCTCTCTCTTCTCATATAGTCCCTGCTGAACGAGGTAGGGGGAGGAGGTGCCGACCCAGCAAGGTTCACAAGAAGGTCAAGGACTGCATCCACTTCCTTCAAACCAGAGTATTCTCCCTCCGGCAGCCTCCCGAGCTGCTCTTCCAGCCTTTCTGCTTCCTCTCGACAGCCAGCCACACGTAAATCAAAACATATCATCAAGACTTTATTTCTCGGTGGTGTATTAGCTGTGGCACTCAGTCCTGGTGCAGGTCCTTTGGTGCCATCTTGAAACAGGTTAGACAGGAGGGCACCGTAGGCACGTTTTTTAAGAGCCCTGTGGAAACTTTCTCTTGAGACTCCTCCCAGTGCTCTGCGCTTCCATGACACCCCAGAAAGGCTGCAGTCACACAGGGCACTCAGCAGTTCAGTGATGCTGCTGCTGGTACAGCTGGGCATCATGCAGTTGTTAAGGCTTGGGTTCATGGTAGCTCTCTTGCCTCAGCCTGTATGAGTAAAACAAACAAGTTTTAGGTGATTGCTTTTAGAACAACTGTAACTATAACAGACGTTTTCCTAACAACACATAGACATCAGACAATAACTCAGTCCAACCAACACTGGTAGACATATTACTGTTGAATACTTCCTTTATAAACCACAGTATACGTACGTGTGTGCGTATGTATCCTATACATAGTGCGCTTACTCTGGCTGTTTTTATATGTATACTGTGTCAGCTAACTAGCATCACCGTTAGCCTTATTAGCTAACGTTTGAGATATCAAACGGCATGTTTTTGTTTCTTTAGCAAGCCCTGTGCTGTTCCGAGCTAAAACTATATTTCCTTCTTGTAGTTTTCTATCTTCTTGGTATAGTATTATATGTATTAATTCACCTGAAAATTTGAACCTTGCATCCACCTCCAGCGACTCCTCCCGTGCATGCTACCGTTTGTTGTGACCAATGTACCTCTGCATCGATTAGCCTTCCAGCTACGTTTAAGCGCAATAACAGTCGGACCAATTATATATTTATTTCGATTTTGTTTTTTTACTTCAGCTACAAATTAATATGCAGTGTTGCTGCACTTAGGAGCTAAAAGCAAGCTAGGCGCCTCATTCATCTTCCATCGTCCGCCGCAAGGAAACAAGAAACAGTAGATCTGCCTCCCCCTGTCTCTGATTGGACAATCAAGTTCTCCTCTGCAAACGACTGGCTAATGATACTGCAGAGGGCAGACTGATTGGTCCGTTTTGTTCGTCTGTCAGGGGATGAGAAAAGTGTCATTTGTAACCGCGCTTTTGCTGCATTCAGGTGTTACACGAAAAATGTACTTTTGTCTACTATGACAGGACACTTTTAAGTAATTGACGATAATTATTAATGAACAGAACTCTTAAAATGACAAAAAAGAGATATCCAGAGAAAACACTTTCAAAGCTACTGCAGCCAGTACTGCTTGTTTGAGAGTAAAATCGTTTATAAATAGACCATTTCAATGATTTATCAGCAAAACACCTAAGCGGTTTCCACTACTTATGGGTGAATACATTCTAATTACAGACCTGATGGTTGAATATGGTCTCCTCTTTTCGCTGATCAGATTCCTGAAAAAGTTGACAGGCACTCATGCAGCCTCCAACAAATATGCATTCCTAGTGTGAATGCAGTTAATGACCTGGGTCAAAACTGATAGGTTCAGTTTCCCAGAAATGGATCAGGCCTACTAACCATACCCCCGTCCCCAATGGAGGTCTTTGCTGAATTTATCTTTAAGTCTAAGACTAGGAGTAATCCCTGTCGGAAAAACCTGCCGATAGTTCTTGTTTTGCAGTACAGTCCAAGGATCACCTGCAGCTAAAGTTGTTTTAGATTTAAGTGGGCTTTGTCCCTCATGTTTGAGAAAAGAGTACCCCTTTAATGACCAGCATGAGCAGTAATCAGAAGAATTACATGTACTCGTGACTGTTATTTTCCTTTAATTATATTTTTCTTGCACACAAATGAAGTGGGAGGCGCTCTGTATGTACACCTAATTAAGTCGTTATAATTACATTTAAAAAAGCATGTAGTGATATTGATGGCTTTTTTTTAATTATTGCCTATAATAACTTGTATATCACACAATTAAAAACATTTTGAGGGTCTTTTTTATGTGTGTGATTTTTAAACATCAGTAAATCAGTTTTCTTGAGATACTGCCGCCCCTCACTACTCGTTAGACTCAATAGTTAAGTAGACTACAACCAATTTAAACTCAGACTAAGCTTAATAAAATCCCACATGTGAAAATCCAAGCTAACTCAACGAGATATTTTAATATGCTCACAGGATATGAGCTTAGAGAACCCTGGAGTCAGAAACTGCCTGCGCGGTTTTAAATTATTCATCAGAACAACTGTTTAGAATGACACCACACCATCATTGTTTTTATTTGCTCCAAGTTCTCCTCCTCCTCCTCCTCCTCCGTCCCTAAGGCAGAGAGAATCAAAGCCAAATCTCGTTAGGAGGTTTCAAACGTGGAGGTGAGACTTAACCTGCAGAAGGAGAGACTGGCTGCATTGTGTGAAGAAGCATCCTATGCGGGAGAACAGAAGCCAGGAATCGTGCAGATTTTAACCCAATTTCTTGAAACCCGGCACAGAGGCTGACTGAAAAATAATTATTCTTAGTGTGCAGTATCATTGATTTCTAGACAGTGAAGGGAATGGTTATTTAGAAATCTTATCACAAGCGCT
The DNA here is from genome assembly GCF_057381845.1 of Rhamphochromis longiceps. Lineage (NCBI taxonomy): Eukaryota > Metazoa > Chordata > Actinopteri > Cichliformes > Cichlidae > Rhamphochromis > Rhamphochromis longiceps. Next base: position 18,578,855 of record NC_140563.1, read on the forward strand.
GTGCAAGGCAAATAATGTTGAATCCCAAAATGATGTAAGGCGCGTGTCCTAATAGGAATATAAAGTACTGTATCGCCTTTGATTTCCCACAAGTGATCAAGGATAGTGTACAAAATGCAGTGCTTGCGATAATCAAGTGTAATCACTCTTGCTTTGGCAGCAGCCCTTGAAGTTGCTCTATCTGTTGCTGCATCAGTGATCCGCCCGGTTCGAAGATGGCCCGTGCAGGCTCCTAGTTTGTCTTTGATATCTCCACCCCTGCGTCTGGGTTTGTTAAGCAGTCCGATGAGGCAATTTTGCCTTTCATCTTTCTTTTTTCCAATTTCATTCTTAGCTGTCAGTACTTAATTAATGTTTTTTGCCGCAATTTTTCCAACCTTCACCGCCGATGACAGAGATGCGGCGAGGCTATTTATATTATCAACTCATTTCATGAAGCCAGACCTTGGCTTCTAGTTTGTATTCCGAGCCTTGTGACAGGAACCTGATGTGGCATTTGGGGGAAAAAGCATCAGCCATCATAGGATACACTGCATATGAAGACTGATGATATCAACTGATGTTATCAACAAAGTCGTTTGGGGTCATAATATGAAGGAATATGTGTGATAAGGGGGAAAAAAACTGTCAGCTTTTGACACTTGGTCCTCTTCTTCATAAATAGGGCTATGGTGGTTTTAATTTTCAGAAACCCCACCATTACTCTTGCCTGTGCATGTTGTCTTCATAAGGTCATGCAGGAATACCAAAGACTTGCACAAAAGAGAGTTTCCTTCAGCAGTGGAAAAAGCTATTCTATTATCCAAGGTGATTGTTTCTCATGCATTATTCGTGAGAGGTGGGTGTCAAATTGAAGCAAATCAATATGCTGAAGGTGAAAGAAACACAGCAGATATGAAGAGCGTATATGTCTCTGAGTTTATTAACGGAGGAGTGTATGATGAAACCTGTAACCCTCCGTCCACACACAACTTTTGTAAAATTAAGTTCATCCAGTACAACCAGATCAGGTACAAGATCAAGAATCTTCTGAGCTGCCTCGGATGTGAAGGAAAACGTTGGCTTCCGTTAATGGTCCTGTACTGAAAATGGAGCGTCCCAGTTTCTTTTATCATCACAGCACATTCACAAGTTTCAAAATGGGGGGAAAAAAAAGGTCTCGACAACTGCACAAACAGGTTTTTTTTTTTTTCACTTTTGTTATTTTTGTCCCAGGACTCAATGCATAGGATTATACAGTTAGAATACAGTATTTCAACGCGTTTTACAAAGATTTATATGATATAGGAAACGAGAAATAAAAATAATAACTGCACAGCAGTAAGAACGGTCATTTGTCGAGTATAGATAGTCATTTATCGTACACACTGTGGAACAGCTGAGAAACACAGGGCAAAAAATGAACACAACTGGAACAATTTTGCGCATATCCATCTACATAAGGATAACCTTTTGGCTTCAGACTAATTTAGGAATGCCAGACATTTTCAAGGGAAACCCAAATCACATTGGCCACTGTTTTACATTTAATCAGTTTGGCTTTTTTTTTTTCTTTTTTCTTTTTTTGCCTTACCCACCAAAGTCCTACTAAGCACACACCACAGACACCCAAAGGAAATGCACACGTCAAAATTGCAACCATAAAAGAAATCTTACTGAAACATCTTCAGCCTATTGGCACGCAAATGGCTGCAGCAGGGCATCTAGCATTTGAGACAGCACACATAAGATCACAAGTCCAAATACATTGCTGTGTCTATATCACTATCATCATCATAGTCACCTAGGTTACCAGTAGAATAACTTAGAAACAATATATGTAATATCCTATATAAGGCACATTTTTGGTGAAAGAAAGGCTCTGAAAGAAGCTTCTTGCATCAACTCTGTCAGTAAGAAAGGACTCAGCAGTAAACAACACCGGAGACAAGGATGGAGCCTGCAGTTGGCATGCAATTAAGATCAAAAGCCTCCCCTGCTGATTCCATTATACAGAGTGCCACTCTGCACTGCGCTGAGTGGGCAGTGCCAAGTGCTGTTGGTCGGGATGCCAGGGTGCCATGCTGAGACAGCAGGCAGGCAAGCTCGAGGTCTGTGCACACCTCTCTCTAGCGAAGGCAGGAATCATTAACATTCTTGGGGCTGTGGAGAGCGTCATGCGCCGTCAAATCCACACACCCATGATCAGATACAGCGAGTACAATTAAATCATCTGTCAACAGCAAGGCCTACAATTTAGGGACGGCGTCTAATGGCCCAAGAAATAACCAACCTACCCTGGCGACACCTCGGTTCTGACACTGACATATCAATAACCCAATTAATATAACAATTATGTACACGACTGAACCAAACAACCCCCCTCCCTCCCCCGACATCATACAGAGGCTAAATCCACGATAATTGTTCAGAGCATGCCATTTAAGTACCGACTGAATCTCATCTAAATTATTAACATCAGCGACAGGCTATTTCATAGCTGTAGAGGCAGAATTCGTGATGACTATTTGGAACATTACAAGGGTAATACTAAAAATATGGTACAAAAATCATAAACATGAGCAATGCATAAAACAATTTGAATAGTCTTCTAACATATTGCTGAACTGCTACTTTAGTAAGCAAATGCAACTGTTGATTGTGGCTCATGGTATACTGACATTATTGCAGGGCTAATATGAGTGACACGAATCTGTGGCAGGAAAAATGGTTGCTTCTTGCTGATACATATATGTATATAAAAATAAAACAATACAGCAAAGGAAAAAAAACTTAAACACAGTCTTTAACTATAATATCTTTAAAACGTATTAAATGTCCTTCTGTGCTTTAGTTGAAGTGGAATGTTTCATGGCACTGTACAATAAAGGGAGACAGACTGTGCTATTATCGATTTCCACGAGCACAACAGGCAATCCAGCCGGAACCAAATCCGAGTCGAAAGAAAAAGAATATAACTCAAATGTTTCTGAAACGCCTGGTGATCTGTCATTCATATGAGCCTGTACATTGCTAGATTAACCAGCGTCCTTTTGAGGACCCTTTGGTCTCTGTCATAAAGCTCATTGAGAGCACAGGCTCCAGTGTGTTACTGAGTATGGGGGAATTAAAACGACAAAGCAGGCGTCCTGTCACCCTCGCGCCTGACAGTAGGCATCCCGTGTGTGCACGCACAATTTCACACATTCGCACACGTGCAATCCACCCAAACGCACACTTAAATTCAGCAGCACACACTCTTTTTTGTTTTTTCCACAAGTACTTCACACAGGCATCTACGCATACACAGGCTAATAAAAACACTATCCGCACCACAAGGTGATCCATTTAAAAAGATATTTTTTCTTATAAAGCTTTCCGCATAAAGACTGCACGATAAAAAAAATATATAATACAACTCTTAAAACCATTTTTTTTTTTTACACAGAGTGAAATTGAACATCTGATTATCTCCTATGCCAGTGCTCCACAGAGGGGCTTAAATCTCAGAGAGAGTTCTGCCGCACTGCATTGTGGGAGCAATATTCAGTGAAGCATGAATGAGTGCGCAGACCTTTAAGGTTTGGCAAGTGAGCTTTAAGGCGTACCTATGACAGTGTAACCCACCATTTTCTTCCTGTCTCCTCTCTTTCTGCATTTCATTAGTCTGTTACTTCACACAGAACAGAAAATTACCCCAGGACCAAGTTGTACAATAAACACGCCCATTTCTCACATTTCCTCATTTCTGGAATTTATTCACTAAAAAAAAAAAGAAAAAAAGAAAGAAATAAGCCCCTGTAGTCACTGGCGATATTCCCCCTTCCCTTGGTTCCTCCCTCCACTTAGTGGGTTAGAGATCAGTCACTTTGTTTTCCAGGGCGGCTGCTATCTGCTGGAGCCGCAGGGCTAGCTGTTTACTCTGGGCAGCTGGGTCCTCTTCCAGAGAAGCGATGATCTGGGAAAAAAAAAAAAAAAAAAAAGGAAGGTAAGAAGGACAGTAAAAAAAAAAAGTGAGATGTCGGGTATAATAGGTGTAGAGGATAGAGAGGAGACAAAGAGTTGGACAGAGGATGGCATAAGGGTAATGTCGGAAAAGCAAAGAAACAAGGAGGAGGGGGATGGACAGAGAAGAAGCACAGGAAGAAGAAGAAGGGTGGAGAGTGGGAGGAGAAGATGGTGTTATTCGACATCAGCAATCGCGTCATATAAGCTGTTATTCTTTGCGAGTCCCACTTAGGGGAGACTGACAGCCCCATTTGTTTATCCAACTTGTTCATTAGGTTTTGTTTATCCCCTTTTCGTGACCTCAAGTGGCAATGCACAATGGACTCTTAAAAATCAATTCCCAGAGCAATTTTCCAATTCACATCCCACAGAAATGCTTTCAATTAAAATTTCATACAATCACTCTTCTGGCATATCAAGAGTGAAGAGAGAGAGAAAAAAAAGGAGAACCAATAATATAGTGGGCAGTAGTGCATTCAGTGGAATAGCCTCCTTCGGGTGTGATAGGAAAAAGAAGGGCCTCTTACCCCATCATAGTATTTGCTGGCGTACTGGTAAAGCTGATGGAGAGCCACGTGTGTGTTCAGTTTGTCTGTGTGAGACTGAAAAACATAAACAGAAATTTAAAGGTTAAAGTGGAAATCCAACCAAACCACGAACCTGGACCCAGCTGAATAAACTACACCCAGGCTTTAAAAACTGTGGCGGAGCAAATGAGAATTACTGCACACACATAAATAAGCCTCTGAACAATGCTGATATGTAATGCCACCGGGCATTAAAGTTATAATCCTTAAGATTTTCATAAACTCAAATCCTGTTTTTCATATTATAATATAAAGAAAGTCAATTATTGACATGCTTTTTGGTTAAAACCATTTGAGTTAATTCGGCAACAGTGCAAACAAATACACCAGTTCCTCTTTTGTTGTTTTCAGCAGCATGTAGTTGCAAAGTGCACCCTTGGCGCAGTAAGTAAAAAATACAATTTTCATACAGTCCTTCCTGTGTAAAATGTTATGTGGATGCCACATCAATGCAATATGATTCAATTATGACTTTCTCCATTGGTTTCCTGTGTCACCCTATCCTATCTGCTGACAATTAAAGACAAAAACACCCAAAATAAATGGAACAAAAAAAATATTTTAACATTATGGACTTGAAAGTGGACTATGAATCTCTCACAGTTGACATGCCAGTACAAAAGAGGCTTTAATAATAATAATAATAATAATAATAATAATGGATTGCATTTATAAAGCGCTTTTTGAGAACCTCAAAGCGCTGTACAATTCCACTATTCATTCACTCTCACATTCACACACTGGTGGAGGCAAGCTACAGTTGTAGCCACAGCTGCCCTGGGGCAGACTAACAGAGGCGAGGCTGCCATATTGCGCCATCGGCCCATCACCAGTAGGCGGTAGGTGAAGTGTCTTGCCCAAGGACACAACGACCAAGACTGTCTGAGCCAGGGCTCGAACCTTCCGATTACAAGACAAACTGCCAACTCTTGAGCCACGATCTTGGCACGATCGTGGCTCAAGAGTTGGCAGTTCGTCTTTAGAAAGGAAATACCTTTTTCTTAACGTCCCCGGGGGCATTTGGTTAAAAAAACAAAACCAAAAAACCCAACAATCTTAAATGTGTTCAATACCCACACTCGAGGGATGTTAAAAAGCATGTTTTAGACTGAAACCTTAAGGATTGCAACATTAACAGCAAGACAAGTTTTTATCCCAGAGCTGTAAAAGCATTAAATGCTGCATTGTCCACATGATTGTGCTGTGTGCAATGGAGGGTTTTGCAGTTTAGGTGAATGGAGAAAAGTTGTTTTTTTTCCCATCTCTTATATAGTTTAATGCAATTTACAGATTTAGTTTTATGACTGTTGTGAGTGATCTCTGCACTATAGACACTGCACTTATTAACTGCACATGTTACAGTGACAATGAAGATATTCTACTCTATTGTGTTCTATTCAAAAATGACAGATGTATTCCTTACCCGTGACACCTCTGCCAAGTGAGTGTTCATGTCCTGGTCGCTGACAGATACCATCTGCCTGATGCCCTTGTAGTAACTAAACACACAGACACACACATAAAGAGTAGACAAGAGGTGGTAATTGATCCATTATGTTAACTGATATTTAAAAAAAGGTATTACAGTCTCCAATAATAACAGATGGAAAGTGCTGCCAGTACTTACTCATCTACCATCTTCTTATAGGTGGAGATCTCCTTTGCATAGAGTAGTTTGTTACTTGGCGAGTCCTAAAGGGGGAGGGATACAACTCAGTGAAAATGGCACTTTAAATTAACGTGCCTATAACCTTTTCACATAATCAAATTTGTTCTCATCTTCTGTCCATCTTTTCACCCATCTTCCTTTTTTCCTCCTCACTCCTCCACCTCATATTCTCCCACCCCTCCCTCCTCTTGTCCATTCGTTTCCACTCACCCGGCTGAGTTTGTGCTCACTCTTGGTGCAAGCATCCATAAAAGTCTGGGCGATGACAGAGAGTGAGGCGTCCACCACTTCAGACACGTGGACGTCAAAGATGAAGTGGGGATTCTTGAGGATGTTCACCCAGAACCGCAGAGGCAGGCTGCACGGGTATTAAAAAGAGGGGCAAGAAATCAGTCTATCATCACTGGTTGTTATCGGTATTATTGTTTCAGAACGGGGGGGGGGGGGGTGTCTCATCAACCGCATTACATCCATGAATTAATTTAAGTCAGGGAGGCATTTCATTTCATGTGTGAGAGCACTTGCCTGAGGTGCAATTGAGTGCAGTACAAGATAATAACAGCGATGGAGAAAAGCCTTTCGTGTCGGTGTCAGTTTATTCAGAACAATACCCTTGACTGTCAGTTTATATTACTGTTTCACACGATGCTGACCTCTGTGAGAACTATTGCTGTTCACGGAAAATTAAATGAAAAAGAAAAAAAATTATCTCTGAAGACTTTTTTTTAAACAACTAAAGGGATCTGCACAAAGCAACATCCAATGACGCTTGTCTACTCTAACAAACAATGATTAGAAATGATAAAGCAGCTGACCTCTGAGGTTCCTCTGCAGCCTAACAACTTAAAGCCCAGACTACATAATGCAATGCTCGAACGGTCTTGCTAATTTCCCCCCTGAATGGAAAAACAAACTCCACAGACTTTCTTCCAAACTCATATCAGCTTTTACATTCAAAAGAACAACCAAATACAATAGTTTAGGAAAAAAACTCCTCCCCAATCGGTGAGAACGTCTTCTGCCATCTGAGAGAAGAAACGCACCGCATAAAATTCATACTGGTTTGGTAATATCTCCAGGGAAGGCTGCCGTGAGAATACAATGGAAGCATAAAAATAGCAATGTTGTCATAATCACAGAATTAAATTAGCTTGGGACATAATTACCATGTTTGTTTGTTGTTATGCCTCATACACACATTCATATTTAGTACATGGCCCTCAGTTGATTTGATAAACAGAACGGGCGGATGCAGAGTGTGGTGTGGAGTGTAGTAAGTAATTAAATCGCTCATCTTCTGTCCTTGTGTGGCTGCTCTCTTGCCAGCCTTGCGTCAATCACCGGCATCTACATGCAACACGTCGTCTTGTATGCTTGAGCCTTAGCCGACGTGACACTAATTTATGCACTTAAATGTCACATGGGAGCAGGGGGATTGCAAATGCAAACTAAGTAAGTTGAAATTGGGCATTTGTATTCTGTCCATTCTGGGATAAGTAAGTTTTATTTCTTGGAGAGTTACAGTGTCTCAGGCAGTGGGATTTCTGTTGGTGGGAATGAAATCGGATAGCTGTGTTTGTGTGGACTGGTTGTGAAATTGTATACCACAGTCGTATCTAAATGAGAGGTCCTTGTATTTCATTCAAGATGCATTTTTTCATACTATGCCATACTTCTGCACCACTATAGTTAAGATGAAATTATCCTAGAAAGCTGCTCTTACTATTTTACATTTTCGGGAGTTATAGCTACTCATTGGTTTTCTGATTTAAATGAAAAAACAACAACCTGTATCTAATGGAAAGCATTAAGATTAACTGAATCAGCCAATCAGTTTAGTGCTCAGATGGTTCCGGTCTGAAGAGGAAAGAGGGGGAAAGCAAATACTTTCCCCCTCTCCCGGCAAAAATGGCAATAATACATGAACAGTCCAAATTTGGGAGAAAATATTGATTCAATTTTTTTATAATTAAACTGAAGATGAAAAGATTTCCCATAGTCCACTAATACAACATGTTACTTTAAACATTTAGGTAAAAGGTACTGTCAAAATGTATGAAACTATCTGCATAATTTCCTGTTCTATTAAGGAGGAGGGAACAAGATGTAGTAATTATACACATTTGGTTGAAATACCGTTAATAGCAAGTGGGGAAAAATGCCTCTCAGGGAAGGAAACATCAACAACAATGAACTAGCTGCTAATGACCATCTAACATCCCTTAATGGCAAAGGCTGATATCTATATTGACTACATGGAGCATAGAGCCACAGAGGAGCACTCTGTGATCGCCACCCTTTTCCATGCTCTGATTGCAAGGATTGGAAAACTTCTTTAGGACCTAAACCTATTTGATCAGTGTGTTACGTCCAAAATATTATACAGATAAAACCCTTGAGAATGACCCCAAATCCACTTTTTAAATTGTCCTCTAGTAAATAAAAAAATAAATCCCAGGCACAGATTCTTCTGTTACTCTAAATCTTAGACAATAAATTGCTGCAGTGGAAAAACTGTGATATATTCTCTGATACTGATGCATAAAGTAGGTCATAGAAAAAAATCCTGGCAAATAAAAACAAGATTTTTATTTTACATTGCAACACTTGGAGTGGGTTCCTGTGTTTAAAAGAGCTTAAATTTGCTTTTCAGGTGAGAATAAAGTTTAAGTGGCTATCTCCTGTACTTATAAAGTTATGCGGGCCCATAAAATCTGGGGAAAAATAGTACTTTATATGTACTTTAGGGGACAGTAACACAGAAATAGTTATTGTCTGATGCTTATTCTGAGGGAGTCATGTGGACTGATTGATTTCATGGAATGAGGCCGGAAACAAATACTTTTGTACTTTTGATACTTGGAGTACATCCACATACTAACATACAGCATACAAAAAGGAACTCTGAGAGTGATCATTAGTGTACGCAGTCGACCTGTTGTTTTACCTATTCGTCTTCCAGATATGGATAGTCTCCTCATCCACATTGTTGTGTTTCAGCGCTTGCTCATCCAGGAAGTCGAAGAAATATTTGACAGCTGGTGGGACCACTGCCCCAGAGCACAGCACGCTGCGGAAGAAGTCATCCACAAACTGCTGCAGTGTTCCCTGAAAGGGGCCACAAATAATGTGAGACAGGGCAGAGACACAGAGCGCAGCCAGAAATACCAGAGGCACAACTATTTGCAAGGAGAGTATAGCTATTCAAGTTTTTACTGTGCATTTTCGGCTCTTTCCAAAATAGCTTTAACTTGGAAAAACCTTGGTTTGTAAAGCAGAATTTTACTGTTTAGTCAGTGTAACAGTGCCCTATTTACTGTAATAATTGCATAAATGTTTTTTTCTTGTACCTTTACGGAAAGGAGTCTTGTTAGATAGATCTCTGTAATGGCTTTGGTCATCGACTTGTCCTTTATGCTTCCTCGTTTAGATTTGGTCTCATCCAGTTCGTCTGTTGGCCTCACCAAGTGAAACACTTTATCATCTTCCAATAAAGCATTTCCTATTGGAGGAAAACACTGGTGTAAACTTTCTTTTGACAATTCTGCTTCTTATTTATTCATGCACATGCTTACAGAAAACATTCAGACGATTAAAATTAAAACATGAGAGGGTGTGTCTACTGAATTTGAATGAGACTATCCAAGAAGAAATGCTAAACCATCAAATACTCTCAAATGTACATAAAAAAGCTGAAGATAAAAGGACATACTATTTCTGCATAATCTCAAAGCGTGTTATACATAAAACAACATGTATTAGCATGTTAATTGGTCGTGGGAATATGGACAAAAACCCTGGAGAAACAAAACAAAGGCAGGAACTCTCAAGTACACATTTCATCTGTGTCCTTCTGGGTTCAACACGTGTGTGTTTATGTGCACGGCATGCGTGTACTTAGAGATACGTACGCTCCTCGTGGTTTTCCTGATTCTGGTCATAGTTCTGTTGCGTGTGCTGCACTTTGGACAAAACTAATGTGGCGTTATCCCGCACCTGGAATGTACAGTCAATCATTTTGTTAGATGACAACACACACAACGATGCAAACTTAACACACCTTTGAATTTAATAGCTACTGTGACTGTGGTCAGCAGTGCCTTTTAGCAGTGAGTCTTTATTGGGATATTTACAGACCATTTTCTTTGGCGTCAACCTATTATTGACCCCACAAATACTGTGATTAGCGCTACCCTGACACAGCCAATGAATCTATAGGAGCAGGTCTGTTGTCTAAGAACAACAGCGAGACAGCAGGTAGGATGAAAGAAACTCGAGCACCTTTAAAAGAGGCGGATTTAAGTGGCTGAAAAGCAGAACAGGTAGGGGATATTCACGAGTGACCTTTATTTTCTGTGGATCAATACAGTGCCAAGAAGATTTAGTGGCATTCTGTCACCACTGAGAGCCAACAAGACCAAACAAAGAGAAAGCTATGGGACTCGCAGGTAAGAAATTAAATTTTGTAGGTGATAAAAACAAAAAGTGAAGAATTTTATTACAGTGCTATTGTATAGCATATTCTTTGGGCCAACATTATCGTAAATGATCTATCTTGAACACCTATACACTCCATGAAAGTTAATGATGAAATCTTTAAGCAGCACTTTAAGGATAAAAGCTTTTTTTCTCTTAGCTTTTACACAGCTTAGTAGTTACTGGCATAGAAAGGAGAGTGAAAACTCTGTGATGGTTGTTGGACTTGAACTAAAGAGTCATATAAAAAGATAAAAGGAAGCTTCCAATGTTATCCTTGAGAACATATTGCACATTTACTTTCTCTTGCTATGGTATTTCATACATATTTTATAAAAAAGAAATCTTAATCTTGTTTCCTCAGGTAGGGTCACATGTGAGCTGTTGCATGACTGCAATTTTATATGGTTTGACAAAACAACACATTACAATGTGGCTTTGTAAGCAGAAAGCTGTGTCCTTGCCATACATCTTGCTAATTTTTTTTTATTGCAGAAAATACTTGGAAGAAAAAACTAAAATGGCTTAATGTAGGATTGCATAGAAAGACATAACCAAGAGAAGAGACTTCTAGTATGCAAAGATACAAGTATCAGCAATTTATTTTTACCTAAAGGTAAGTTTAAATGCTTATATATAAATAAGTATTTATAGGTATACTTATTTATACTGAGAGATTAGGTATAAATTGGTGGTAAAAAAGTAAGGTAAATAAACATTTTGTTATTGTGGAAAAAAAAGAAAAGAAATACATTTAGAAACTCTACATATAAATTACATTATACATTCGAACTGAATGCACATTAAATGGTCATTGATTTACATCAGATACTGAACCCCAGTCATTTGGTTTTGTAATTTCAATTCTTATTACTGCATAGTAAATTTTTGCAGTACTCACGTTGTAGTGTGCCAGAGTATTGATGCGTTTCCACCTGCCTTCTTTCTGGGAGGTCAAGTCCAGATCCGACAAAATCTGGCCCGTTGAGCCAGGGCGCCACTCTGTGATGAAGGCAGGATGAGACCGTTATTCAAAACGCAAGTTATCTCTGCTGTGGGAGTAAAACATTTCAAATAAAATACTTTTTTATATTATTTCAATTACTTTTATCCTGGGATGCGGCTGTCCTGTGGTTACACTGTAATAATGTGATCTTTAACGAATGCAGCTATCTGCTCAGTTATCTCTTGGGATTTAATGATGCATTTATTAAATTCGCCTGTTAGCTATATGGCTGAACTCGGGTGAAGAAGTCACATGTCAGTAGTTTCTGCATAATTGAAACATAATAGAAAAGTTTGCACCCAAACACATTCTGCATAACTGAGCCCACCACCGTCTGCATTTCATTTACAACTAAAACCAAATACAAGGCAGTTAGCCTGAAAGAAAATAGATCTCTGCTTATCTAAAATGTATAAAGGAATGAGATCTACAGCGTGCGTGGGAATAAAAAAATGACTTTGAAGTTAGAAAATGTCTGTGGAGCTTTAGCCTTTCAAGTCACTCCCCAAGGTTTCTGATTACAGTAGCGAGCATAGCTTTGTTTAGGGATGAACAATTTCTTCATGTTGCTGACAATGAATAAATTCTAAGCTAAGTTGGTTTCTTTTACTCCACAAACTGAAATAAAAAGCTGTTTTATTAAAATAATAAAATATACTGAATACATGTGAAATGAAATAATTATTCACCCTCTCAGATAACTCACTTCTCATTTAATTATGAATTAATTTCACTTAAGACTGAAATAACAGTTACATTATTTATCATTACTAGACGTTCCTGCTTTAGTTCATCTGCTTTTTTTTAGGTGGCCGTCATTTACTCACCCAGGGTGACGCTGTCGACTTTGGGCCGCTGGGAGTATGGCAGGTTCCTGTACACCTGCTCGATGATCTTCTCTTTCACCTGCGAGATGGTGTCACAGTTCAGCACCTTGACGGGCGTAACATCCGGCCCCTCGCCTTGAACCAGCACTTGCAAGGTCTGACAAACAGAATCGCACATTAATACCTCACGCTGATAACGCGCACCTACGTTAATAAAATACAAACATGCAGAAATATTCAAACATGGTCAGAGCACCCAGGCACCCACCCACGCCAAGTTCTATTTGGATGTTGTTGTCACAGCAACAGGGCTTTATAAGCACACAAGCACACACACACAGACACACATTGGTGACACCTGACAGGACTTTTGGCCAGCTAATGACCAAAGCTCAGCAGGAGCCAACTGACCCGCCTCGCCTCTCACATCCAATTCTGTTAGAAATAACTGACCATTCAACGCTTTCAAATGTGAGCCAGGGAATACACTCACAATGGCAACCCTATCAGCCCAGCTGCATATAAAGTGCATAAGACTAGCACGCTGTAAATTTAAGCCAGTAGGAAGCAATGCATCTGCTTTTGAAATCTGTCAAGCGTTTTTTTTTTCCTCCTCCCTATGTAATTCAATCACAGAAAGCAATCCATCACAGAAGGAGACGTGTAACTCACGCTAATTTGATAATTGTCCTCGACAACGCCATTACCCATGGGTCTTTTTATTTGTGCTGACTTTAACAAAAAACAGCTGGGTTCATATTAGCTTCCATTACCGAGACACAATATCAAAACGAGACACACGGGCATTTCCTGACTCCTGAAAGCTGCCCAAATGGACGGAGAGCAGGTGCAGGCTGCGAGGTTGAGGGGAGGTTGTGGAGGTGGCTTGTACTCCATACTTGTTCCCACTTGTAGGACTTTAACCTAAGCCACACATTTCCCTGCTACGCTGGATTGTGTTGGCTGTGTCGTTTCTGAGCTGAGAACATTGACACTGAAAATGGATGTCACACAAAAGCGGGCAGTCGCCTCAGGGCTTTTTTTTTTTTTTTGTGTGGTGGTGGTGGTGGTGGTGGTGGTGGGGGGGGGGTGGTTACCACGGCAACTGCACAGTGTGTATGTATTGCTCACCAGGCACAAAACACCATGCAATCTTGAAGCAGAGTGTGCAGTTTTTATGACGCTGAGTTTCTGAATTTCTATGACTGACTGTGAGGGGTGCTCTGTGTGTGTTTGTGCATGTGCATGTGTGTGTGTGTGTCTCTGTGTGTGTGTGTGAGAGAGAGTGAGTGAGTGTGTGCGCGTCAATCTCACCAAGACAGAGTACTCAACGTCGTCACCCAACAGGCCTGTGTCATTGAGGGTGTATTTGGCTTTCTTCACTCTGACATCCACGGGGCCTTTCTCAATCTGGTGCTTGATGGCTTTGAACAGTTTGTACAAGGGCTCGCCTGCAGAGTCCTGTTACACACACACACACACACACACACACACACACACACACACACACACACACACACACACACACACACAGGCACACAAAACCATTTAGCTTGACACAGCTGTTGTAAAGCAGCTAATTGTTGTGATTAGCAGCTTAAAAGTCAAATAAATTGGCACTTTCAACACGAGCACTAATGAAAGAAATGCAGAAATCCATAAAGCCCACAGTTTAATATTGAAGCATGCGATCATACTTTTTTTTAAAATAACTGATAAAGTATATTCACTCCTTAAAAAAATGTATTGAACAACATCTATATTTTTCAGACCACCAGTCTATACCATAAAGTTCACTGTAACACGGAACAGCTACTAAAATCAAAACATATCAGAGCTGCAACCAGAAAATATTCAAATCAAATCAATCTCCTGTCAGTCACTGCATCATTTCCAGTGACCCAAAACTTGCATTACCTTCAAAAACTGGTAAAGGCAGATTGACATCCAGTTACACAGCATCCGCTCCACCACTGTCTCTGACCTGAAAAACATATTTGTTGAGTTATTTTTACTCTTATTATGAAAATAAAATGTATTTATTTAGTGTAAAATACTGCATATCAAGAGACACGGCATGAAACAGACACCAGTATAAATAAAGGTATTGGGCCACACCTTTTAATCTTTGAATTCAGGTGTTTTTCCAGTTCCAATAAAATCAAGCCATGCAGTCATGTGTGTGAAAGAAAGAGTTCACTAAAATCAAGCATGGCACTGTAAGAGCATGCCACCTTTTCAATAAGTCACTTTGTGAAATTTCTTCCCTCTTTGACATTGCATGCAGTAATAAATGACAATATTGTAAAGTGGAAGCATTTAGGAACCACAGCAACTTAGCCACAATGTGGCAGACCGGAGCAGGGCTGCTGACTGCTAAGGTGCACGCTGACTCAATAACTGCAGACTTCCAAAATTCCTCTGGCATTAACATCAGCAAACCCTGTGCACAGCGAGCTTCCTGGCAGGATTTCCATGGTTGAGCGCCTCCTGTAGGTGTATCATGTATGCAGCCCAGTACTTTTGTCTATATAGTGTTTGTTGATAAGGGGAAAGTCTACACTACAGAGCCTCTGAAGTTGCATAAGGTGAGCTTATATATAGTGGTGTGGAAAAAGTGTTTGCCCCTTTCCTGATTTCCTATTTTTTTGTATGTTTGTCACACTAAAATGGTTCACATCACCAACCAAATTTAAATATTAGACAAACACGAGCAAACACAAAATGCAGTTTCTAAATGAAGAGGTTTATTATTAAGGGGAAAAAATTCCTGGGGCTGTTTTGCTGCCTCGGGACTTGGAGGACTTGCTGTGGTAAATGGAACCCAGAATTCTGCTATCCAGCAAAACATCCTGAAGGAGAATGTCCAGCCATCTGTTGGTGCCCTCAAGCCGAAGACAACTTGGGTTCTGCAGCAGGACAATGATCCAAAACACACCAGCAAGCCCACATGTGCATGGCTTAAGAAAAACAAAATGAAGACTTTGGAGTGGCCTAGTCAACGTCCTGACCTGAATCTGATTGAGATGCTGTGGCATGACCTTAAAAAGGTCATGCCACAGCAAGGTTGGCCCAACCTTGCTGTTAAGGTTGGCCCAACCAGTTATTAGGTTTAGGGGGCAATCACTTTTTCACGCAGGGCCATGTAGAGGTTTGGACCCCCCCCCCAAATTATAAACACCTTAATTTAGAAACTGCATTTTGTGTTTATTTGTGTTACGTTTTTGTAGTATTTAATTTTGTTCAATGATGTGAAACATTTAAGTGCGACAAACGTATAAAAACTAGGAAATCAGGAAGGGGGCCAAGACTACTTCTTAGCGCAATATGAAAAGACCTTCTGACATTTATCATTTATTTACAGAATAAATAAAGGCTTTGATAAAAAGCATAGTATAAATAACTTGCATAACCATTATTATATTTTTTTAAATCATCTTGTGGGACTTTATGGGCCTCGAATTATATACAGCTTATCAGTGTCAAGATATTTTTATTCAGAACTCATGTCATTGGTCATTTGACAGATATCCCATCAAAATGTCAACTATCCACTGGTGATGCTCGCTGATGCACATAGCATGCCTAATTAGATATCTTGTATATAAGGAGGTCTGTTTTGGCACAATGGGCTAATCAGCATAATGAGCTTCTCCATTGGGGGATAATTAAGATGTGTACTTGCATAACAGTCAGTCACAGCGTGCCTAGGCACAGGGAATAGTTCAGATCACAAAACTGCCCCTCAGAAACGATAAGCAACTGTGCCGTCAGACAAGTGTGTCCTGCTGAGGGAGGGGAAGCAGCAGTCAATGGATCACTTGACCTTGACATGATCATTAAAAAGATCAAAGAACACCAAAATCTGGAAGCTTCGTTTCTTAAGGCTATTTACTTCAATCAGATTAATAAGCTGAATGTTTATGGACTCAAATTTCACAAAGAAATTCTGAAATTTTGCCCAGGAAGAATATAGCGAACGATTACTATTAAAACAATCAAATCAGTGACAGAAAATAACTCACCAGTATGTGGTCAGTTTTTAAAAATACTAATTATTGTTAGCAAAACAATAATTACTTATAATTTCACACCAACCCAAATTTTACAACCAGTCTCCACTTAGCTGGAAAGTCTAACTAATAAAATAGAATCTGGGTTAGGGTTACGCTGGCTCAAGCACTAAAGCTGATCTTTTTAGTTACAATCAGCAGGGATAAGAAGGTGAAGATGACAAAGACGAGATGAAAGAGAAGAAAGAAAATTGTCCAGCACATTTTACTTGGATTCCAATGAGGAAAAACAAAAAAAAGAGGAAAAAACAGAAGGATGAGCAGATGGAAGAAGACTGGAATAGATGGAGCAGCAGTCTGGCTCTTGATAATGGACTACAGTAAGTCTTTACAAAATTCAACAGAAAACATGGCAACAGAATGAAACAGTCCGCTGCATTCTGAACTGAATCCCAGTCCGCATCAACTGGTTCATATCAGTGCCAGAGTTGAGCGACTCTGCTTCAAAACTGCAGAAAGAGGACATTTTACAATCTCAGAGCAATTACTGCTAAACAAATCTAAGAGTCCACCCAGAAGAGTGGCACCGAGAGGCTAGACTGAGGCAGCAGCACACAGAGCTAAGTAGGTTAGCATGCAAAAAGCAGGTGTTTACTGTTACAGTTTTGACCTAGAAAGATCTAGAAAGAGGATATGAATGTTTGCACCAGATTTCAAGGCACTGAATGGGAAGCAAGCACCAAAACATTTTGGATTCATGCTATGTAAAAATGTTGTGCTAATTAAGCCTGAAAGCAATACAGGAGAACCATTAATAAGCAACAGAGAGTTGGACCACACTCACCTGCGCAGCATTAGTTTGGGGTTCTTGCTGTTGACATATTCCTCCATCAGCTCCAACAACAGTGTTCTCATAATGTCGGTGTAATATTCCAGCTTCCCATGCAGAGCTACTGTTAACAGGGAGGCAAAGTAAACCTTGGCCCTGGCGTTAAAGTCATGACTGCGCTCCAGGGTACGGATAAACTGCAAAAACACAAAAATCACACACATACACACACAGAAACAGGAGGCAAATGATGAGGTGAATTAATCATCGTGATGAAGCACACACAGAAGCAAATCCAACATAATATGCTTTTAAATTATCAAAAGACCAATGCTAGTGAAAATTATAATTATCAAGGTAAATTTAGTTCTGCCCTGTAAAATACTGTGGCTTAGAAATGATACCAATTAGTGGAAGAAGAATCACCCCACAAGTGCAGTTAGCACCTCAGAGGCTGTTTCTGTGCCAGCAATATTGGATTAACAGGAATCTTCACACGTCTCCCTCTGCTATGTCCTCTGCCTCTCGCTTGTATTACTGTAGATATGCCGCAAAACTGTAACACACTACAGTGCTCAATTCAAAGGAAGGGGGCGGCTTAAAGTTACAATAGATCCTTAATCTGTGAGGTATTCAGCCCATTTTAAAAACACCATCAATATAGTATCATACAAACATTTAGCTAAGTAGCTCAAGGTAATGGCTGGAGCTGACCTTCTCTTTTTCTTTTTTTCTTTTTCAAAAAAACAAAAACAAAAAACCCTACACACATATTATCAGAAATGCTAGTGAAAAAGAAAACCTCCCCTGCATTTATCCTGCTGCCTTTCAAGACTATTTTCTCCCGTCCTATTACCACAGCCACCTTGTGACTCCTTGTGCCACAAACCTCCACTGTCGTCTAAATACATATAAAAGAGCTGTTTTGGTGCATTCAGTGATTTACCTCTTTCATTACACAAGGCCACTTTAGTTCATTCAGAAACAACTCCACAACTACATTTGTGATTTTCTCAGTAAATCAGCTTATGCCTAGAGAGTTTATGCAGTGGTGCAAATCTGGCAAGCTCAGAGGAAATTGTTGCAATGCTGCCACTTTTGCAAGTCAACTCCATTTATGGTATACAGTATGCTACATCTCATGAATTAATAGGCCAATCTTTATATCTGTCTGTCTGTTCTTCACCCTTCTCGACATCTGTTCACCCACTGTGCTTGAAACTTGATGCATAAGGACTCTGGTATTGATGGTGCTCTGATGGGTTTGGATTCACTTGGATGAGCAGTTGAAATAATGCAGTTTAGAAATAAGCCTCCAGTGACTGACATTTATATAACATATGAAGTAACATTAGTGATTACGTGTCTAAATTTAGACTGACTGATGTTTCATAAGAGTCTAAATCTGTGCTAGCTGCAAGCTGAGAGTCTTTACTGTGAGCTAAATGTTAAAGTCATAATGCCAAAATGATCCAAGCTGCATGATATTTAGCAGGTATAATAGTCTCACATTACTATCATCTCATGTAATGTTAATTAGCATTTGCCATTTAGCACTAAAAACAAACTACAGCTGAGGTTGATAGGAATGTCAATATTTTTTAAGTACTTCTTATTGTGTTAGCCCAAATTAGTTGAAATATTCTTTCTGAGCTGACTGTAGTTCAAGAGGAAAAGTCACTGGAACACCCAAGTTTTTCCAAATTATCCTGTGGGGTACAGTAATGTCTGTGCAGTCTCTCAAGCAACCGGCATCATTTCACTCAGACAAGCAAATCCCAGACTGCTGGTGGTATTATTAGAGAAGTTAGAGGGATCACCAAAGCCATCCATCATCCTAGAATCATAAATGTCTTTGTAAAACTTGATAGTGATCTATTTGAAGTGTACCAACTGACTCTGACATCCTCAGAGTCCTGGTCCCAGTGAAGCTAAAAAGAAAGCTTTGAAAATCTAGATGTATCCAGCATTGTTCAGTGTTTGGAGGTTTGATTTTGCACAGTTCTAAAGGACTGCAAACTCTCTGTAAGCAGGCATTATCGGTCCGAGCTCACAGCTGACAATTTGATGATGCGTGTGCAGTATAATTACATTAATGAGGAATGTCTTGGAGTTCAGGAGGTTGGAGAAGTGGTTGAGAGACTGAATCACGGTGGCCTTGCGAGCCTCTGGTATATCTAGCTTCCCTGTGATCATCACATCATTGGCACCGTCCTTAGAGGGCAGGAAGAAGACTCGGTCTGTGTACGTCTTGTAGTCCAGGAAAGGGATTCGTCCCTCATTCAGGTCATTGGTGTGGTCCTCCATCTCAATCATTAGGTCTGCGAGAAAGAAACAAAAAACACCACATGGTTTCTTTTTAATAAGCAACTCTTGTCACTTTCACACTGCTCGTCTGTCTCAATTACGATGCTGCAAGAGGCAGAAAATGGAGAGCATTGCCAGGAAAATGATTTCAACAGTGAAATATTGTTTTCTATTAATGTTACTGCAAAACTGCTTCTAATAATGATGATAAGATGACATTGAGTGGGAGAATTTATGCATTTAATCAGAGCTATGAACCAATTCATTACTTTACAGCTTCTTAGAAACACGGATCCTTAGAGGGACATTAGCAATATTGTGACGCTTCTGCACAGCTGCACAGCTTATACCTGTGAATTCCTTCTTGCAGCGGTCTCGTACACTCTCCTCCAGGTTCTCAAGCTGGTGTTTCACCTTCTCATACTCCCTCTCTGCCTGCTGACTCTTCCTCCTGAAAAGATTAAACACACACACAAAGAAAACGCATCATGAAAATAAGGTCAAACAGATGAATGTTAACTTGTTGCAAAGAGGTTCTTTTCTTTTGGCCATTAACTTAGCTGCAAGGTATCTACTAGTTCTTATTACGCAGTCGCTGTTGGTGCGCTCCTAATAATTTCTTATGAATATGAACATATTTCTTGGAACAGACACAAACAAACAAAGTCGTTTTTTTAAAAAAACAAACAAACTAGCAAACACAATGCAGAAAAAGCTGGGACTGACTGGAGAAGTATCTATACTCTTAAAAAAAACACAATCAATTGTGTGCTCCTGCTGCATAAAGTTAACCTAAAATAGCTCAATTCACCTGTAGCAGTAGACAGAGATAGTGATGATGAGCAGCATGGGCACAATGACAGCAGGGATGATGATGTAGAGCGGGAAATCATTCTTCGTCTCGTATTGCACCGAGTCGACCACCCACTCCCCTTTCCCAAACTTGATCTGTAGAAAGAAAAAATCTTATTATTTGCACAAGCTCTCCACATTTTAGCCAAAGTCAAAAGCAAAGACCGGACGATACCGGGGAGGAAGTAGAAAGATTAAATCTAAATGTGAATAGTTTAGATTCCAACCGTCAACTCGGCTAAAGCAGCTCTAGGACCTTAAAAGTATTTTTAAAGTATGTATGTTCAGGTTGGTAGGGTTGCATAAAGAGGATAATTACATAAACGTACCAAGTCTGACACTTTATCAACAGCAGCAGATACCAATATAGAAAAAGCTGGATTACAGTGGGGCAAAAAAGTATTTAGTCAGCCACCGATTGTGCAAGTTCCCCCACTTAAAATGATGACAGAGGTCAGTAATTTGCACCAGAGGTACACTTCAACTGTGAGAGACAGAATGTGAAAAAAAAATCCATGAATCCACATGGTAGGATTTGTAAAGAATTTATTCGTAAATCAGGGTGGAAAATAAGTATTTGGTCAATAACAAAAATACAACTCAATACTTTGTAACATAACCTTTGTTGGCAATAACAGAGGTAAAACGTTTACTATAGGTCTTTACCAGGTTTGCACACACAGTAGCTGGTATTTTGGCCCATTCCTCCATGCAGATCTTCTCGAGAGCAGTGATGTTTTGGGGCTGTCGCCGAGCAACACGGACTTTCAACTCCCGCCACAGATTTTCTATGGGGTTGAGGTCTGGAGACTGGCTAGGCCACTCCAGGACTTTCAAATGCTTCTTACGGAGCCATTCCGTTGTTGCCTGGGCGGTGTGTTTTGGATCATTGTCATGTTGGAAGACCCAGCCTCGTTTCATCTTCAAAGTTCTCACTGATGGAAGGAGGTTTTGGCTCAAAATCTCACGATACATGGCCCCATTCATTCTGTCCTTAACACGGATCACTTGTCCTGTCCCCTTGGCAGAAAAACAGCCCCATAGCATGATGTTTCCACCCCCATGCTTCACAGTAGGTATGGTGTTCTTGGGATGCAACTCAGTATTCTTCTTCCTCCAAACACGACGAGTTGAGTTTATACCAAAAAGTTCTACTTTGGTTTCATCTGACCACATGACATTCTCCCAACCCTCTGCTGTATCATCCATGTGCTCTCTGGCAAACTTCAGACGGGCCTGGACATGCACTGGCTTCAGCAGCGGAACACGTCTGGCACTGCGGGATTTGATTCCCTGCCGTTGTAGTGTGTTACTGATGGTGACCTTTGTTACTTTGGTCCCAGCTCTCTGCAGGTCATTCACCAGGTCCCCCCGTGTGGTTCTGGGATCTTTGCTCACCGTTCTCATGATCATTTTGACCCCACGGGATGAGATCTTGCGTGGAGCCCCAGATCGAGGGAGATTATCAGTGGTCTTGTATGTCTTCCATTTTCTGATGATTGCTCCCACAGTTGATTTTTTCACACCAAGCTGCTTGCCTATTGTAGATTCACTCTTCCCAGTCTGGTGCAGGTCTACAATACTTTTCCTGGTGTCCTTCGAAAGCTCTTTGGTCTTGGCCATGGCGGAGTTTGGAGTCTGACTGTTTGAGGCTGTGGACAGGTGTCTTTTATACAGATGATGAGTTCAAACAGGTGCCATTCATACAGGTAACGAGTGGGGGACAGAAAAGCTTCTTACAGAAGACGTTACAGGTCTGTGAGAGCCAGAGATTTTCCTTGTTTGAGGTGACCAAATACTTATTTTCCACCCTAATTTACGAATAAATTCTTTACAAATCCTACCATGTGAATTCATGGATTTTTTTTTCACATTCTGTCTCTCACAGTTGAAGTGTACCTCTGGTGCAAATTACTGACCTCTGTCATCATTTTAAGTGGGGGAACTTGCACAATCGGTGGCTGACTAAATACTTTTTTGCCCCACTGTATAGTCTAGCGGTGTCACTTCTTTAAGCAGTCGCTGACATATAACAATAAGAATTACCCAGGGAGAGGTATGGTATTCATCATAGTTGTGGCTTACCTATAATTACAGGCAATTATAGAGCCTGTAGCTACATGAAAATTGTTCAACCAGTGGAAAAAAAATTGGATCTCAAATTGTATAGACGATTTGCCGGGAGAAGAACAGTAAAGGTTCATGATGCATGCATGCTCTCATCTTCAAGTCTGTGTATGGATCTGCAATGGTCCATTTACTCAAGTACTTTGCTGAAGTACACAGTTGAGGTACATGTACAAGGGATAAAGACCATGGGCACGAAAGATTTCTTTGCTCAGTTTTAATGCTGTATTTTACTCCACTATCCATTACCGTAATCTAATAGCCTGAGTAGTACCCAGTGTCCTCTGCCTTCATTCGTATCATTTCCTTATTTATTACAAACCAGACAATATAATTTTTTTAAAAAGAAAGAAAAGAGCCTACTAATTTGTCTATGATTCAAATAAATGGCTAAAAAGAAGCTTGCTTGTGTGTAACGCATGACAAAGCAGTATAATTATAATAAACGATTACATAGAATCCAAAAGGAGCCTTTATCCATTACAGACCATTATTTTGAGTACTTAAAGTTCATTCTTGAGATATCTTTAAAACTTTAACATACTAAGATTTTGAGGCGAGTACTTTTATTTATGAAGCAGTGATCTTACAGTGTTGCATTAAAACGTTCACTGAAATAAGTGATCATCAGCCAGGACTCATCTGTTAGTGTGCTCTGACCATTAGCTCCAGATTCTCCGACCCCGTCTCTCTGTGCTGATGTTTGGAGCGAGTAGGAGCACGAGGCGTGGTGGAAGGTGGTTCCAAGAACAGCTTATCATCCTGAAGGGTGTTGACCACACACTGAACGTCGCCTACGAAGGCTTGTGCTTCTTTAGTTGTCATCGCTTTGGAGAATCCCCGACCCTGCAGGGGGAAGAGTGAATGCGAGGCTCTAAGGGCAGTGACTGAAGTACATGGGAGAGAAATTAATTAGACAGATCCTACGATGAGCACTGAAAACATTATCGGCAGCATTTTATGAGTAATGGGTAGGAAGTGTGCTGTACGACAGCTCCTTACTGCTCCAATATGAGCTAAAAGTAATTAAAAAGATAAAGATTGGAGTTATTGTAAGCACCTCACTCTCAGTAATTTCTTGAGATTTTGCAGCACACTTGTGGATCTACAGACATTTAATTATTCTAATATCGGCTGGAAGAAAGTGAAACCAGCTTAAATTAATCAGCGCCTGAGTAACTGAAAAGGTTTTACATGTTTTGCATATGACTTTCCCCACAAGTGAGTTTATCAACAGAAACTTTGAGGTGGTATACTCTGGGAGCTCAAAACAGCCATAAAAATAAGCTATAAGAAAAATCGATTCATTTTCTGGCTCAGGCTTCTCAGTCGTTTTTGTTTGTTGCATATCTTTGCCTTTTGTGACAATGCTCTATTGCACTTGTCAAACAAAACAAGCAATGTGAAAGTGTCACCTTGGACTTTTTAAAAAGAAGAAGTGGCACCCTTGAGAGGTAAAAATAATGCTACAAAACACGTGAGAAAATAAATCCATGATGATGAAAAGATTAAAAGTGAAAGAAACCGGGTTTTTATTTACTAGCTCATCTACATACTGTCTGATATCGAGAGCACAAAGTGTCAGATTAGCTATCGTAAAGATGAACATTCGTTATACTGTGGCTAAAACAATAATGTGTAGTCGTGGGTAGACTTGGAGGGCTTTTCAACCATTTGGCTTAACACCACTTAAAACTTAAGGTTATGTATATAACCCCGGTTCTCTGAGTAGCATGAGTGAGTGTCTCACTATGGGAACGCCTCCTGCGTGACCTCATCAGAAGCTCAAATACCATTACGCCAGCCCTTACAGGCTGGCTAGGTGACGCCCATGTCAGGAGGGGCCAGTGCCTCCCTATATAATAGGCTGACATAGCGTCAGATGTCATTCAAAACAAGCCCACCTCTTCCTCGCTTCCATAGCAAGGAGGGCGGTCTGGTGAGACACTCACTCATGCTACTCAGAGAACCGGGGTTATATACATAACCTTAAGTTCTCTTTCATAGCATTCGTTTCGTGTCTCACTATGGGAGAAATACTGACTCCCGGATTGCCAGACATGCCTGTTAAGAAGACAACTGTCCCCAACAGCACTTCACAGGGGAGAGGCCCCCACCCGGGAAGAATCTGCACTGAGGACTGAATGTGCTAGGTTAGGTGCTGTCACATCTAACCTGTAAAACCTAGCAAATGTATGAGGCGAGGTCCAGCATGCAGCTGCACACACCTCCTGAATAGAAACTCCCCCAAAGAGAGCCCATGAGGTTGCCAGACCTCTAGTGGAATGCGCACGTAAGCCAGCAGGGGGCTGAAGGCCCCCGCTAGTATAGGCCAAGGCAATTGCTCCCACTATCCAATGGGAGAGGCGCTGTTTAGACACAGGCTTTCCCATATGCGGTTTAGCCCAGGACACGAACAGCTGGTCACTTTGTCTGACACTCTGGGTTCGGTCCATGTAAATGCGCAGGGCACGGACTGGACACAAGGTATGCAGCCGCTGTTGCTCCTCTGAGGAGAAAGGCGGTGGGCAAAAGGCCGGCAGTTCTATAGGGGAACATGCGCCGACAACCTTCGGGACAAAGGCAGGGTTGAGCCGCATACAGACCCTCGTATTATCCGAGGAGAACTGAATGCATGACTGATGCACCGAGAGAGCGTGGATCTCTCCCACACGTTTAGCAGAAGCTAAAGCAATTAAAAGAGCCGTCTTCAAGGACAGAAATTTTAACCCAACCTGTTCCAGGGGTTCAAATGGGCAACAGGAGAGCGCAGCCAATACTGTGGGAAGGTCCCACGATGGAGCCAACGGCCTAGACGAAGGCAATTTACGGCGTGCACCCTTCATGAAACGGCATATTAAGGGATGCTGGCCAACAGTCTTTCCCTCAAAACCAATATGGCAGGCTGAAATTGCTGCCAAATACACCTTGATGGTGGAGAAGGCTTTACCCTTATCAATCAGGGCCTGAAGAAATGACAGAATCACAGCCACCGAGCACTGAAAAGAGATGGCCTGTGATTCTAAGCACCAGCTTTCAAACACACGCCACTTGTGCTCATATAGCGTCCGAGTAGACGATGCTCTAGAACACTGAATAGTGTCGATAACACTATGAGGGAGCCCCACCGTGTTCAGGTTAAACCACTCACGGGCCAAGCCCATAGAGCTAGCCTCTCTGGGTGGGGGTGGAATATCTCCCCCTGTGCCTGAGACAGGAGGTCTCTGCGTAGTGGTAACGGCCAAGGGGGGCCGCACAGCTGCTGAAAAATCTCCGCCAGCCAGTGTTTCCCTGGCCAGTGCGGGGCTATCAGGACCATATAGTGACTTCTCTCCCTCACTCTGGCCAGAGTTGGAGAAATGAGGGCCACTGGGGGAAAAGCATAGAGGAGGGTTCTCGGCCACTCGTGAGCTAGAGCATCCACCCCGAGTGGAGCTCTCTGATCATGCAGCGAGTAAAACAGGGGACACTGAGCATTCTCCCTGGATGCATAAACGTCCACGGTCGCCTGACCGAATCGCAGCCAGATCTGCTTCACCACCTCCGGGTGAAGCTTCCAGTCCCCATACAGCGGGTTGCCCCTGGAGAGAAGATCTGCTCCAAAGTTCAAGATCCCCGGCACGTGAGTTGCTCTCAGTGACAGCAGGTGGACACTGCTCCAGACTATCAGTCTGTGTGCCAGCGTGTGTAACTTGGGGGACCCCAGACCCCCCTGTCTGTTGATGTAGGCCACAACGGTGGAATTGTCCGACCTCACTAAAACATGATGACCTCTCAGCCAAGGGAGAAAGTGTTTTAGCGACAGGTGAACCGCCAGCAGTTCCAGACAGTTTATGTGGGCGGAGCGCATGTGAGGGCCCCATTCCCCATTCACTGTTCTGCCCTCGTGGGTGGCCCCCCAGCCGGAAAGAGAGGCATCTGTGGAAATCACCTTCCTGGCTGAAACTGCCCCCATGGCAACGCCCTGAGACAAGAAACCTGGCCTCTTCCACTCGCGGAGAGCGAGTGAACAGTCTGCAGAGACTCTCACGCGACGGTGGCCGTCTCGGTGAGGGTCCAGTCCCCACGAGCCCACCCAGCGCTGAAAGCCTCTCATGTGCAGGCGTCCCAGTGTTATCGCCACTAGAGAAGAAGCCATCAGACCGAGCAGCCTCTGGCACTGTTTGAGGGTCACTGTGTTGCCTCTGCGAAAAAGTGCAAGGGATGACTGTATGGCCGCAGTTCTCTCCGGGGACAGAAAAGCCCTCACCCGAAGGGAGTCTAGGCTGAGCCCTATGAAAGTAATGCATTGAGTTGGCGTCAATGTGCTCTTTTCCACGTTTATCTGGAAACCCAAACTCTCCAGATGGTGTATGAGAGCATTTGTGTGACAAGTCGCTCCCTGGCGGGTTGGGGCTGCCACCAGCCAATCGTCGATGTACGTGGCCACCCGAATGCCCTTTTTCCTGAGCGGGGCCACTGCTGCCTCGGTGCATTTCACAAACACCCTTGGGCTCAGTGAGAGACCAAAAGGCAGGACTACAAACTCGTATGCCATCCCCTGGAAAGCAAATCTCAGATACTTTTGGTGTGGGGGATATATGGGGATGTGGAAATAAGCATCCCTCAGGTCGATTGATGTGAACCAGTCGCCCGCTCGTACAAACCGTAGCAGCGAGGCATGCGTCAACATCCTGAACTTGTATGTCCTCAAATGCCGGTTCAGGGCACGGAGATCCAGAATGGCTCTCATCCCCCTCCCCCCTTTCTTTGGCACAAGGAAATACCTTGAATAAAATCCGCTGTGCATTTCCTCGGGAGGGACAACTCTTATAGCTCCTTTGTCTCTCAAGGTGGAAATTTCCTCCAGGAGAAAACTGGCAGACTCGCCCGGAGCACGAGAGTAAACAATTTCTTTGAATTGTGGTGGAGCGACACTGAATTGCAGCCTGTAGCCCTTTTTCAATGTCCTCAGCACCCATGCTGACTGAGTGCAGGTGGCCCAGCTCTTCATGTGGAGAGACAGAGCGCTCACTGGCCACTCCACCGAATATGGCGTTTTGGCGCCCCCTTGTGGTCGCAGCGCGAAACACACGCCATTTCGGCGTCCCGTCACCTCTGTCACAGGCGAGCGAGGTGACGGGCTCATCTACATCATCACAGCCGTGGAAACGCGAGTCTCCACGGGCGGCGTTATGGCAGACGGTGCTCCGTTTTTCAGCATGTTTGATTTTCTCATGTGTTTTGCAACACTCGACAGCGCCCTCGGCAAATTGCCTGGATGCGCGTGTCGGGGCTTTTTTAATACAGAATGCATGAGGGAAGTGCTCGTGTGGAACATGTCCCGTTGAACTTGCTCTGGAACGGAGCTGGGAGGCGGCAGGGCGGCCCATGAAGGGGGGAAACTGGGTTCGCTCCCGCCTAGAGGAGAGGCTGTCAGGCCGGCCGCTTCTTCCTCCTCACGATCGCGGCAGCGGGGGGAGGAGGAGGGGCCGCTTGAGGTCTGGCCTGGGGAGACTGCTTCCGAGTCCATGGATTCTTAGTGGCCCCGGCAGCCTGGGGGGCTGCCTGCGTCTTAGGCACTTTGGGAATCCTGAAAGCGGGGACCGGGCGAGACGCTGCCTGCGCGAATGACTGGCGCGGCGCTGCTGGGGTGGCGTGCTGGGCCCTCCTCGGCAGGCAGAGTTTCAGAGCCTCATCATCTGTGAATCCCAGGAAGGCGGCAGGTCCTGATGGAATACATGGAAAGGTTCTCAGAGCATGTGCTGACGAACTGACCGGAGTCTTCACTAAAATCTTCAACCTTTCCTTGTCATCAAACACCGTCCCGCCCTGCCTCAAAACCTCCACCATCATCCCCATCGCCAAGAAGACAGCTGTGGCCAGCCCAAATGACTACAGGCCTGTTGCACTTACGCCTGTAGTGATGAAGTGCTTTGAGAGACTGGTCTGTCAGCACATCAGGGCCGGTCTGCCTCCCACTCTGGACCCCCACCAATTTGCCTACAGGAAAAATCGTTCCACCGAGGACGCGATCACCATAGCGCTCCACACTGCGCTGAGTCACCTGGAGCACCGAGGAAGCTATGTGAGAATGCTCTTTCTGGACTTCAGCTCAGCATTCAATCATATCATCCCGGAGATCCTGGTCCAGAAACTGTCTCACCTGGGACTCTCCACCCCCATCTGCCTCTGGATCAAGGACTTCCTGACAAATAGACCACAGTCTGTCAGACTCGGCCCCCACCGGTCCAGCACCATCACACTCAGCACCGGGTCTCCACAAGGATGTGTTTTGAGTCCCCTCCTGTTTACGCTCTACACATCCGACTGCTCCCCTACCCATCTCTCAAACACCATCATAAAGTTCGTGGATGACACCACAGTGGTTGGACTCATCTCAAGGGGGGAGGAGTCGGACTACAGAGATGAGGTCAACAGACTGACTGAGTGGTGTTCAGTTAACAACCTCCAACTGAACACCACGAAAACTAAAGAACTTATCTTGGACTTCAGGAAGGGCAGAGCAGACCCGGCCCCACTTTACATTCACGGGAGCTGTGTGGAGAGGGTACACTCCATGAGGTTTCTGGGCGTGCAGATATCTGATGACCTCTCCTGGACTGCAAATACTACAGCGGTGGTTAAAAAGGCCCAGCAGCGTCTCCACTTTCTGAGAGTGCTCAGGAGGAACAACCTGGAGGAGAGGCTGCTGGTGACATTTTACAGAGCCACCATAGAGAGCATCCTAACGTACGGCATAACAACATGGTATGCAGGGTGCTCAGCTGCAGACAGGAAAGTACTGCAGAGGGTCATCAACACAGCCCAGAAGATCACTGGCTGCTCTCTGCCCAGCCTGGAGGTCACTGCAAACTCTCGGTACCTCAGCAGAGCTGGCAATATCATCAAGGACCACTCTCACCCCAGCAACCAACTGTTTGAACTATTACCGTCAGGCCGACGGTACAGGTCACATAAAACCAGGACAAACAGATTCAGGGATAGCTTCTTTCCCAGAGCTATCACCGTAGTAAATAAGCACAAAAACAATTGAACCTATTCCATACCGTCACTGTCATTATATTATGCTGCTATTCATACTGTCATTATATTAATGCTGCTATCCTGTATATATTGTACATACTATTGTTTGAGTACTTACGATTGTTTTTTTTGTACTTTTTATATTTTACATTTATATTTATTATTGAAACTTGCACCAAGGGAGTGGCACTCCAATTTCGTTGTACTCTGTACAATGACAATAAAGGCTATTCTATCTCTCTTTTTCTCCTCACATCTCTTCTGCATGGATGTAACAGCCGCACCGAAGAGACCGTGAGGGACGACAGGGGTGTCGAGGAGTTCCTCTTTTTCCTTAGTCGTCAGGTTGGTGAGCCCGAGCCAGCGTGCTCGCTCCTGAAGAACCATGAGGCCCATGGCTCTCCCAGTAGCCTGTATGGCTACCTTGTGGAGGCGGAGGACGTGGTCAGTTATAACGCAGATTTCATCCCACACTGTGGTATCTGTCATGTCCTCTTCTAGCTCAGCTTGGTAAGCCATTAGCATAGAAGAGGCGTTGTGGGCTCTTACTGACAGAGCCGCTGCCTTGTAGCACTTATCTGTAAGGCTAGACAGGAAGCGGTCTGTTTTGGAGGGGAGAGATGGGGCCGATGAGGACAGAGACGTCTTCGGGTGAAGATGGCTCGCCACCAACGGCTCCACTTGTGGCATCCGGCGGAGGCCGATAGACTCCATCCCCTCACAATCCAGCAGGGAGCTCCCCTTGATGGGGTGTTTCTCGCTGTAAGGTTTTGCTTTCCACGTCACCGCTATCTCATCGAGTAGCTCAGGAAAAACAGGCAACACATGCTTCCCCGTCTTTTTCGCCTTCGGCAATTTCTTACCGTCAAAACGAGACTTTACAACCTCTGTATGGCGGGCCACAGGATGTTGAGCCTAGCGGCTGCGCGCTTGCACATGTCCTGCATGTCGAGATCCAGGGGAGACGGCGGTGTCGGTTTTTCAACCTCGCCGGTAGCCGAGGGCTTTGCAGCCCAGCTGATGCTAGCCAAGGAGGTGGAATCGTCCTCCTCGTTAGCATCTCCTCCCCAGGTGACTTCAGCATCGCGGAAAAACACACGATCTCCGTGTGCCTCCAGCGACGGGAAAGCGGTCGCGATGGGCTGAGGGTCTGCCTCTGCCCAGCTCGGCCCTGGCGTTGCGGCCAAATCATCGGGCATCTCAGTTTCTCCTTGCGCCGCAGCAGCCTCACACAGCAAAGGGTCGCCGCCCGACAGGTTAGCCCGGCGAGCTAGCCTGCGGCGGAGTAGTTTGCGTGGGACAGCCGCGCAGTGGATACAGTCGTGTGCAGGTGTCAGGGCAGCCTGAGCGTGAGATAAGCCCAGGCATGCCGCACACACGGGGTGTGTATCCCAGGCAGAAATCTTCTTGCCGCAAGGACAAAGTTTTACAACTTCGTTGGCCGTCGTAGCCATGGTTAGCTAGAGGGTTGCGCACGTTAGCGAGACTGACACTGAGTGCGGAGAATATTGCTATTCCTCGCTAGCGTGGGGTGAAAAGTGTTGCTACTTTTCTACAGGTATTGCTACCTAATGTGTAAAACCGCTAGCGTCGAAGGGTATTGCTACCTGATGGTGAAGCTAGGGGTACCTTTATTAGCAGAGTGTTGCTACTTCGCTTTCGGAAAGTATTGCTACTTCCCTGGGTGAAAGTATTGCTACTTGGCACCCGCACTAGCCACAGAACAGTATTGCTACTGCTTGTATGCTAGTGGACAACTGAAAGCTGGGAACAAAGCGCCCGGCGACCGAGTTGTTCACTCGAATCTGTGGACAGTTTAGCTTTAGCACCCAATAGCACAGTTGTCTACAGGCTTCTGTGAGAAGCGAGAAGAGGTTTTTGAATGACATCTGACGCTATGTCAGCCTATTATATAGGGAGGCACTGGCCCCTCCTGACATGGGCGTCACCTAGCCAGCCTGTAAGGGCTGGCGTAATGGTATTTGAGCTTCTGATGAGGTCACGCAGGAGGCGTTCCCATAGTGAGACATGAAACGAATGCTATGAAAGAGAACAAAGCTTTGTTTAATTGGGGCCCCTGCCCAAAAAACACTGCATGATTTCAGATAAGTGTTACGAAACTACTTTTTGTGTAAACACTTGCACGTGCGTTTTCTGGTGTTAATCTTTTTGTGACCCTGCAGTGTTTGTCATAAAACAGTTTTACAGCATTACACTAAAAGCGTGTTTATTATATCATAAAATGAACATTTTTTAAAAAAAATCTTTTTTGCTTCCAAGCCAAAGCGTTCACTGAGCTCAAATGACAAATGTGCAGCAAATGCAACTCAGCATCTTTTCCATTTTTATCCTCAAGTCAGATAATAAGACAGTTTGTCTTAATTAGGACACACAGCAGACACCGACTCTTCAGGGAAAAAAGGGAAAACATAGTACTGCAACTGCATTAAAGTGACCTCGTGGTTGTACTCACAGTAACGATAATCATGCTGTTCGCAGTGATGATCTTGTTTTGTAGATTATTGAAGCTGGGGTTAGGGTGGTAGTGAAAGGGCTTCAGCTCCTTCTCCCAGTTGTCCAGCTTGATGACTGTTTTCAAGTGCTGGTTTAAGGAGCCGTTTACTGTTGGAGACTGAAACTGGATGACTGTGTCGTTCTTCTCATGGGCAAGCTGAGTTGGATAGAAGGACAGTAAAGCGTTTTACAAATACAAGCATGACAAAAAATGCAGGAAATTACAGCATGGAAAATATGGAGCAGCACTAAAAATAATAATGCAAACACTGGGCGTTACTGGAGTGAATATAATACATGGTAATAGACTGTGGGGGGGAAGAAAAAGCTTGTTTTGGTACAATGGGGAAGGTAAAATGATGTGCGTCTTTTCAGTCATTCTATTAAAATCTCAATCTTCAATCATAGAATGAGGCCTCTGATGAATCATAACTCACACTGAGTCACTCCTCCACTGCCTTTCTATGCTTGTTTGTGATTAACTGGACTGATGGTGATATTTCTGTCACTCTCATTGTTTCGACACTACGTGCATGACAGCTAAACTCCACGGTTCTACAAGTAGGTAAAGTTTTCCAACAGAACAAAGCAAAGGCGTCAAAATGTCATTATTAACACATAACAGAAAGACTGAGAACACACATTTTAAGTTTTCAGACATAATAGTACCGGTAATTCCTATGTTTTGGTATCTAGTGTGCAGTGTAACAATGTACAATATCCTGTGATTGGGACTCACCCTCTTTCTAAACATGTCAATAGGTGGTTAGGAAACATCTGGACTGTAATCAGGGTGTCATTGTAAATTCAAGTGCCAAACTTCAGAAAATAAGGCTAATAATTAAGTTAATAAAAGGTGTTAATTTGATATTTGTTATTTTTTCTGAAATATTTTGTCTTTTAAATAGTGATTCACACAGGGCTAAAATTGGTTTAGAAGTAGAATACAATAGAAATACGTGTAAAACTACCAATTTTAGACACACTCACACCTTTCCGCAGGGACCGGGTTCTCTAATGCTTATTGTGAGCAGCTGAAAGAAGAAGCACGTCACAGAAGTCTCTGGCATAATATCAAAACCAGAATTTCTTCAAATTCTCCCCTTCACCTTTTAAAAATCTTGCAAATTGCCCATTTGAAGGCATTTTGAATGTATATTTACACTCACTACTATAACATGCCAAATCTGTCCGTATACTCCTCCTACACAATCAGGATTCAGCATCCACATGTGGCACACAGCTACATGTTATCTGGATTAGATTTGACAACATTATGTTGCCTAGCAGCCACCTACAATCAAACTGCAAATGACCAACTTTTTGCATATATGCAAATATAAAACTTCATAAAAGCATTGTATCATTTTCATTTGACAGCAGTAGCATCTAATTTGCATCCACTTAATTTGACTATTATGGCATCTATTATGACAACATTACATTGCCTGGCAACCACCTGACCTGAACTACAATTACATTTATATAGTAGAGGAAAAGTAAAGAACTCCAGGGGACCCACAAAAATAGTTTACTCTATTTAGAGACTGTATCAAAAATTTAATGTTGAATAAATCACTGCATTAATGTACCTGAAACAATGAGATCTGAAGGTATGTGAATTAGTCCAGTCTTCAAAATAACTTTTGAATGTTATTAACATTATATAGATTTCTATTTGATGGAACAAATATAAATCCATACCATACCAATCTTTCACTACACATTTAACATCGTGGGAAGGTGTCTGGCTGACTGTAGCACACTTTTGTTTTTTAGACAATGGAGGTCCCATAATCATACATACACATAAATGCATTTTGCTGTATATAAACATTAAATCAGTCCCATATTTATCTTCTAGATAAACAAGTTCTACCAACCCCTTTTTAAAGGAACTTTTCTCAGTGTGATTAGGTACATCACTTTGCCAACAGCACAAACAATACTGTACCATAGGTATGTGCTGGAACTTTAACATGATCCATCCATTAAAACGTTATTTTTGTTGCTTCCATTAGGTGTGCAACAGTCACATTTGGTATAAGTAAACATTTCGAAGCAACTATTTAGTAGGATTTTCTGCGGTCCAATCAACTGCGATTTAGAAGTCTATAAAAATCCATCTAGGTTGTAACTACAAACATATGCTGCACAGACTCAAGGACTCACAGGAAGTTTAAAATCCAAAATAAGAACTAGTTGGTCTTTACAGAGAATAAAACCACACACAATAAATAAAGTTCAGGTCAGCAACTTGACCTAGAAATCTACATGTTTTTAAATATATGTCAGCAGCCATAATGGGTCCTCATATTTGGGTCTGGCTCAGAGATGGACTTAAACCAAGAGAAGCTTGTGAGGCTGACCAACCAAGGTCTTTGAGATAACACTTTACATCTACTGCTAGTTTGTGGCAGCCAGAAAATTATTTTTCTGTCCCTTGGTAGCAGGGCCAGGGGACTTCGCTGGGACGGGAGTAAAATCGTGAAGAGTGAAACAGACACATAATCTTCAGTAACCCTGATTCTGGTTTAAAATAATTTCCTTTAAATTAAATGAACAAAACTGCTACTTCTTAAGACTGCCCAGTACACTGGAGGGCAGACGGTGGCAAGCTGTGTGCAGGTCCTTAAAGTTCCCTGGCACAGTCAGTCCTACCTGATTGAGCTGGACGAGGGCCATAGTTACATTCTGGGTGAGGGTGAAACATTGGTGGTAATATCTGCAATCCTACAGGTTTTAGGGATTTATGGCTCAGGAAGTGACATGAAGTATTATAAAATCTCACTGATCAGTGGCAGCAAGGAGGAGTGGACATGTGTGTTTTGTTTATTGTTGTGTGTTCGTTTAATTGCAATGCTTCACAGAGTTTGAATGAATCAAAACTAGAGTTGGGGTTCATGAGAAGTGGGGGAATTGAAGAGTGGTGGTACTGTGAGAGAGGGAAAACATGGGAGAAAAAGCAACATTTAGGAGAAAGGGTAAGAAGATCTAAGATAATGACTGTCAGAGATGCATCAGTGCATTGACTCAGATGAAGATACGGAAAATGAACAGGAACCTCTGAAGCCGACCAGTTGCCTCCCTGGACCTTCATGATTGCAGTCTGGATTATGTCAAATCCGGAGCCGGTTACCACAATGTTCCTCCCTCCACTAAAACACACAAACAAACATATCTATTCACACCAAAAACACAGGAAAATACATATTAATCAAATGTATTCCCAGCCAAACAAAGACGAGAGCACAAGCTCACAGGACGACAGACAGTTCTTAAAATGCACCTGGGGTAATTTTCACCGGAGATGAAAACAAACTGTCGTCTGTTGTTTTAGTCAGTGTACCTAATCGTGTGTCAGAATTGCAGCAGAAAAAGCAAGGGAACCATCAAATGCATCAATTTTCAGCAATTATCAAGCAGTTTGTTACAACACCAAAAGCAGCAATGGTTCAGCCAGTTTCAGCCAATCACTATTAAATGCACGCACGCACACTCAGCAACTCTTGGAGGAAAAAATCCTAGATCCTAGTTTTAAACACAAGAAGTTTAATGACATTATTAAGGTTTCCCAAAGCTTCAGACAGAAATCTGCAGGGCAAAGAACAAGGCAGGTAAGTTTCTAAGTGTTCAGTTTTCTACATACAGAACAATCCTATTTGCCTGTGTCACTAATGTCAACTTAGAAGCTTTTTTCTTTTTATTTTAAAGCACATATTCAAAAGTAAAAGTCAGCCTGTGTCTTATTCTCTTATTTTTGGCCATCAAGACAGTAATCAGAATGGCATTTTCACACTTCTGAGGTTTACAGGTTGGGGAAATTTGGACTCGCAAAATAACAGAGTTAGTCAAGTCAGAGAGGGAGAGTTTCTTATCCAACTATGAATTTTTGATCATACCTACTCAGTAAGACCATATGTATGTACAGAATGCATTTAGTACTTGGTCATATTGGTCTTATTAGGTAGATATTTCAGATACTTCAGAGTGAATATGAAAAGTAGATCCTTGGAACTCCCTTCAGCAAAAAAAAAAAAAAAAAAAAAAAAAGGTAAAAATACAGCATGTAACAAACAGAGTGAATGTCACAAACACCATGACTGCATACTGCTGTGTTAAACTGACCAGACAAAGCTTGCTTTGGGCTGGTGATCCTGCACAGTGGGGTTTTCAACAAACCGAAAGCTAGCCGGGATGCTTTTTGTGGTTCTCTTTCCATACTTCATTACGACGTCGAGAGGGTCAGAGGGCACTTTATCCACGCGGTATTCTCCTGTCCTGCAGGTGATATTTTCTCCAAAGTGCTCCCTGCCAAGACAAGGACATAGCTCAGTACTCGCTGTCTGAAGGAGTGGGGGTGGCACAAGGTCACTGTGCAGTGGAAGCCAACATGGCAGCAGGCTGACAGCTTGTTAAAATCTGGCTTTGCTGCTTCTCTTGCTCGTTATTTTTCCATTACCTCTGCCTAAAATGTCACCGCGAATCGGTTTTGACAGAGCACTGGTGGTCACAACAGTACAGGAAAATTGTAAGAGAAAAAACTCCCTCCTCATTGTGACACTAAAGTTTAGGTCAATTCAATTTTTTGCTTCAAGAATATACACATATATTAAAAAAAATCAATTTATGGACTTCAAAATGTGCGCAAAGCAGAATTTGCATAGAATTAAATGTCTGAATAACAAGTAGCTCTATTAACTAAAGAGGCTGAATTGAAAAAGTTTGGTCTGAATGAGAATTATTGAAAAAAAGAAATCCTTACACACTGCAGTTCACCCCTCCGATGGTAACCTGGACATCTTCCTTACTGCCAGCATTCAGAAATAGTCCAGAGATTGTAATGAGGGTTCCCCCTGCTTTAGGACCTCTATTTGGCATCACCTCCTCAGGCATCGGGTCCTAATGAAGGGGAGAGGGTGTCACCAAATACCACCTTAATACACACTCATATTTC
Source organism: Rhamphochromis longiceps (assembly GCF_057381845.1). Lineage (NCBI taxonomy): Eukaryota > Metazoa > Chordata > Actinopteri > Cichliformes > Cichlidae > Rhamphochromis > Rhamphochromis longiceps. The sequence continues at coordinate 18,616,032 of NC_140563.1, forward strand.
AAGTACACTCTAACTACTGGCAGATGCTGGCACACACAAGAATAACACACACAGATACAGCTCCATGTCAGAAACATTGCTTCTCAGCCTGATCTAACCCGACCCACTCTTTCAGAAACATTCAGACACACAAACTCCCACAAGCACCACATCTGCCTCAATTTGCTGAGCAAACAGTTAGGAGGAGCACTCCCCTGTGGGGAAGCTTTAGCAGAGCCAGAGATATGAAAAGCCAGTTAAATAGCTACGCTGTAGCCTCTTAGAGTATTAAAGTGACAAAGGGAACTGCTGCACAGCATCTGGTTAAAGAGGAATGCCTGCACATTTTGACTTACTGTACAGTAAATTACCACAGCAATGTGCATCTAGGTGCCTAATTTACTGTTACATTTAGCATGTTTGGTCAGTCTTCTTAACTGTCATGCCCTTGGTATGTTTTGATAAGAGTTTCTCTGGAGCTAATAAATGGAAAACATAAAACAGTCCATAAAACAACAAAATCAGCTGAAAGCTTTTGGATGAGTTTAATTTCTCAATAAAAAGTTGTACAACTCAACAGAGGACGTGCAGCTGAGGACAGTGTATGTGTGTGTTTGTGAGTGTGTTTGTGTGTATATGCATTTACCCTGTAGGTGAAGGAAACAGAGGAGGTTCCTCTCTTCCCTCCATTCACCTCGATCTCAACCTGTCCCCAGTCAGCTTTATCAGCAGGTCCAATCTCACACACAACTCTGATCAGAACAGAAAAAATAAATTAATAAATAAACAAAAATAAATGCTGGGACTTGACCTGGAAACTCAAAACTGGGTAAAGAATTATTTACTATTTACATATTAAGGCAAGTTTCAACTGTTTTATGATGGTAATGTCCACTCTACTGCTAACAAGTCATATTTTTAAAATGACTTTTTTTGTAGTGAGAAACAGAATTTTACGCTTTCGGTTCGGTACGCATATGTATCGAACAATACAAAATTTGTAATTTATTTTATCAACTTTCCTTCTGACGATGCTGTCTGTGTTGAGCGCTCAGTGAATCTGCGTTCGACTACTCCGCCTAGGCTGCACTGTCGAGCGCAGATCCACTGACACAGACAGCATCGTCAGAAGGAAGAGCGCAGGGCAAGCTAGCGAGACAGAAGTTAAGCTCTCCTTGCAACATGGCAAATTGAACCTCCCCCACCCTCATTCAGATCTGGCATTTGGAATTATTTTGGTTTTCATGTGATCAAAGGAGCTTGCAAAGAAAAGCGTCTGGACTTCTTTAAGTTGCTTGAAGACGTTTCACCTCTCATCCGAGAAGCTTCTTCAGTTCTAAGGTCAAATGGTGGAGAGTCCCAGATATAAACCTAGTGGGAGGGACCCCCCACAGAGGGACAAAAGGACCCCCTGATGATCCTCTAATCGCCTGAGCCAAGGTGGGAAACTGGGCGTGGGTCCCAATCAGCCAGAGTTTCGGGTGTGTTCATTGTGAAACCTGGCCCCACCTTATCATGTGAATTCCTGAGGTCAGATGGCCCAGGATGTGAGTGGGCGTTAAGGCGTCTGGGAAGGGATCTCAAAACTGGATTATAGATGGCAGAGAGTTGGTGTCGTAAACCCCCGCCTCTGTTCAAAGATGGTCGCTCACAGTGGACATAGATGGCTTCTTTTCACTCCTCTTTCAAACCATCTGTCCTCTCTGTCCAAAATGTGAACATTGGCATCCTCGAAAGAGCGTCCTTTATCCTTAAGATGCAGATGGACTGCTGAGTCTTGTCCTGTGGAGGTGGCTCTTCTGTGTTGTGCCATGCGCTTGTGAAGTGGCTGTTTGGTCTCTCCAATGTAGAGGTCTGAGCATTCCTCGCTGCACTGTATAGCATACACCACATTGTTAAGTTTGTGTTTTGGCGTTTTGTCTTTCGGGTGAACCAGTTTCTGTCTGAGCGTGTTGCTGGGTCTGAAATACACTGGGATGTCATGCTTGGAGAAAACTCTCCTGAGTTTCTCTGATACGCCGGCTACATAGGGGATGACAATGTTGTTGCGTCTGTCCTTCTTATCCTCCCTCGCTGGTGTCTGATCTTCTTTTCTGTGCCTCTTTGCTGACTTTAAGAACGCCCATTTAGGATAGCCGCACGTTTTGAGTGCTTCCTTTACATGTGTGTGTTCCTTCTTTTTCCCTTCAGGCTTAGAGGGAACATGTTCTGCCCGGTGGTGTAGGGTCCTAATTACTCCAAGTTTGTGTTCCAAAGGGTGATGGGAGTCAAAGAGGAGGTACTGGTCCGTGTGTGTGGGCTTCCGGTAAACTTCGATGTTGAGTTTGCCGTTCTCTTCAATGTGCACAGCGCAGTCCAGGAAAGGCAGACAGTTGTCCTTTGTGTCTTCCCTGGTGAACTTGATGTTCTTATCCACAGCGTTAATGTGCGCAGTGAAGGATTCCACTTCTTGTGTCTTGGAATCTTGTCTTGGAAAGAAGTCCAGACGCTTTTCTTTGCAAGCTCCTTTGACTACGATGACCTGGATGACTGAGAACCTTCACAGACGTTTTCATGTGATGTATGACCCTGAAGGTAAGCGCGTCATGGACTAAAGTAAAACAGTATGTTGGATGTGCCACGCAATGCTCAATTACATGGGTGGGAACTAGTGTGTTAGCTCAGTTAGCTCGTTAACATGTTGGCCGTCTAGCCCCATGCAGGGGTAGCTCGTTAACGGAGATTTGCCGTGTTGTGGCGTTAACGTCATTTCAACGAGATTAACGCTGACAGCACTAGTGGGAACACAACGAATATGACTGCACATTTACGCCGACATCATCCTAGTGCAAAGACAAGTGGAAGCAGACAAAAACAACAAGCATGCATGCTACAAACTTTACCCGAGTCATTTAGACAGCCGTTAGCACATGATTCTCCTTATGGGGACCTGATATGTTTAATATTGTGGCGAGCTCAGACAAGGAGGAGACGGAGGTATCGTTTGGTCTTGCTTCCCGTGAGCTAGACAGGGAGCACAGCCGTTTATTGACATCTGCAGAAGAACACTGCGCTAGCTAACTGCTCAGCGTGGCAACCGCACAGCAACAACAACACACAGAGCGCCCTCTGACCCCGGAAGGACACACCGTCGCAGCGAGAAGGCGTCACCCGTCACTATGGCAACATAAACAAAACATTACTGTACAAACAGAACCCCGAACAGCGCTGACCCGCTACATAGCCCCCACCTAAGGGGTCAGTCGTCCCCGACGACCCCATTACCCCACACAAAGTCCAGGTGCCTTCTTTTGGCGCACCGGCCGGTCACGACCGGGGGCCCGTTCTTCGTACGTCGCTTACTACATCCAAGATCAAATGACACATCCAAGACCAAATCATCGCGCTAACCGTGAGCTCGCTAATCCGGTTCTCCGAACACACCTGCTGTTGACGATTAGTACAGCTGGATGAAGTAATGTGAGATCACTGGGTGTCGTAAAAGGGGCTACGCATCGATAGTAGAAACATTGATCGGCAACCCTCTGATTGGTCGGCGAAAATGTCGAAGGAGCGCGCTCGGTATTTTTCGGCAGCAGAGCAAGAACTCTTGAGTGAGGGATTTCAGGAGTTTCAGAGTTTAATTAAAACGCAAGGGAACACTGCAAAGGCTGCAAAAGCAAGGAGAGAGGGCTGGCAGAAAGTTGCTGACAAATTAAACTCGTAAGTAATTTAATAATAATAATAATAATAATAATAATAATAATAATAATAATAATGGAGTTGATTTATATAGCGCTTTTCAAGGCACCCAAAGCGCATGACAATGCCACTATTCATTCACTCTCACATTCACACACTGGTGGAGGCAGCTACGGTTGTAGCCACAGCTGCCCTGGGGCAGACTGACAGAAGCCAGGCTGCCATATCGCGCCATCGGCCCCTCTGGCCAACACCAGTAGGCGGTAGGGTAGATTTATCATATCACACTATATTATCCAATATTATATTACATTATATTATATCATGTTATATTATATCCCCTTTCACATTAGAGCCACAACAGGACCCACTAGAACATGGGAACAAGTAAAAGTGAAATATGAGAATATGCTACAGAATGGTAATATTTATCACTTATATTGCTTTTAGTCTCTTGCAAAGAAACCCTGAAATAATCTGTTTGTTTGTTCATAACAGCAACCAAGAAAAGGGCAGAGCAAAAAAAGACAGGTGGTGGTCCTGCACCCCCTCGTCAACAAGTTGGTTAAGTAAATAATATCCTCACGGGAAAATCGATATCTCTCTATGAGCACACTGTCGCGCTGAGCTAAAGGATCCTGTCTGTCCCGCAATATACGCTGGATTCTGAGGACTCTCCTTATCAATCTTGCACCTTCCGCAATGGGTTGCTCGCGTAAACGGACAGGACATGGCTGCGACAGGCTTCCCAAATCCACCTTCGCTTTTATAGCCGTGGTCTCTCATCTTGCTTACACGAAGTAATTTACTATTACTACTCTGAAATATGACTTACATCTGTAATAATCCATACATGTAATAGAATGTTAATAGTACATTTCCCTTTTTTAGGAAATGACCTGTATGTATCTGTGTGAAATCAATAAAAGGATCAAGTGCTGCATTATCTTTGGTTACATTGATGTTATTTATTTATGGTGAAACAGTGGTGGAATATCGCTGTTGCTTTCGTATAAATGAAGCGGACATACCTGCATGGCCGCGATCTAATCCTGTTTACATAAAGTAAACCTGCTCCCGAGCAGGTTTACGCTTACGGCTCTGTTGCTATGACAGCAAGTCCCGGATGAGCTTCGGGGAACCGAACGATCCAAGATCACGCGAAATCGTCAACAATCAAATCCAGCTAACTTACTTAGCGAGGTACGAAGAACGGGCCCCGGCGGGGGAAAAGTCACTCGGGTCAGAACATGGGGTGCCACCATCATCCCACTTCTGACACCAATGTGGCGAGCTCAGACAACGAGGAGACGGAAGTGTCGTTTGGTCTTGCTTCCCGTGAGCTAGCCAGGGAGCACAGCCGTTTATTGACATCTGCAGAAGAACACTGCCGCTAAGTAACTGCTCAGCGCGGCAACCGCACAGCAACAACAACAACAACAACAACAACACACAGGGCGCCCTCTGACCCCGGAAGGACACACCGTCGCAGCGAGAGGGCGTCACCCGTCACTATGGCAGCATAAACAAAACATAACTGTACAAACAGAACCCCGAACAGCCCTGACCCGCTACAATATGCTGCTGAGAATATAGCCCAGAAGAAGCGTATAGTATAGCTTTTATTTTGGAAAGAGCCATTTCTCTGTAATAAACTCTCTTTTCCAAAGATGAGTGTTTCCTCAATCAGATACAGGTGTTACCGCGCCAGATCCGCGGCCCCGAACCGTAGTAAGGAAACCTCTGGCAGTTACTTGAAGGTTCCGTAACTGACTCGTAGCCGGCAACAGCTTACTATACAGGTCAACTCCGCTAGCAAAAAGATCGAAGGAGGCGTAGGAAACTGCTTCACCGAACTTTATTTCTTCTCTAAGGCACGAACACCGCGTACAATGGGCTGAAACAGTTTACTCACAGCGAGCATCGCCGACACAACTCTGGCTGTCGAGGGAGTTATTATATTCCTTTTATTTATTTTCTTTTCGTCTCTTCTGTAGCTAACCGTTACTTTCCCCCTTCTCCACTCTCTCTCTTCACACACACACACCAGGCAGTCCCGCTACACACATCCCGAATACATTTCCCATCAGGCTTCATCCTTAAAGGGCCACGCCTGTAACACAGGTCTTGCAAAATCGCTAGCCCGACGTCCCGGGGCTAGCGATTTTTCCAGTCGGGCTACCAAAATCTATCTCTGCCCTGCCCGTCGGGCTATTGTAGGAAGGAAAAATATATGTCAATGCTTTTGCATTCTTTCGGAAATGTAGCTGGGTAATTATGTCACTGGCATCGGTGAGCCACTGTCAATATGTGACATATTAAAATCGCGTTTGAATTTGCGCTTGTTTTTTGCTTTCACTTTGCAAATGTCCAGGTGCCTTCTTTTGGCGCACCAGCCGGTCACGACCGGCGGGGGAAAAGTCACTCGGGTCAGAACATGGGGTGCCACTATCATCCCACTTCTGACACCAATGTGGCGAGCTCAGACAACGAGGAGACGGAGGTGTCGTTTGGTCTTGCTAGCCAGGGAGCACAGCCTTTTATTGACATCTGCAGAAGAACACTGCCGCTAGCTAACTGCTCAGCGCGGCAACCGCACAGCAACAACAACAACAACAACACACAGGGCGCCCTCTGACCCCGGAAGGACACACCGTCGCAGCGAGAGGGCGTCACCCGTCACTATGGCAACATAAACAAAACATAACTGTACAAACAGAACCCCGAACAGCCCTGACCCGCTACAATATGCTGCTGAGAATATAGACCAGAAGAAGCGTATAGTATAGCTTTTATTTTGGAAAGAGCCATTTCTCTGTAATAAACTCTCTTTTCCAAAGATGAGTGATTCCTCAATCAGATACAGGGCTTGCAAAATCGCTAGCCCGAGGTCCCGGGGCTAGCGATTTTTCCAGTCGGGCTACCAAAATCTATCTCTGCCCTGCCCATCGGGCTATTGTAGGAAGGAAAAATATATGTCAATGCTTTTGCATTCTTTCGGAAATGTAGCTGGGTAATTATGTCATTGGCATCGGTGAGCCACTGTCAATATGTGACATATTGAAATCGCGTTTGAATTTGCGCTTGTTTTTTTGCTTTCACTTTGCAATCGCGCGAACTGTGTATAGAGAGCGACAGCACTGATTGGTGAGTGACAATAATTTGCGCACCAATTCCTCTGACATCATCTTATCAATCGTTAGCTTACTATGCAAACATGACAAGTGAAATCTCCCGCAGCAAGCTTAAACATGTGAGAGGTTGATCACGTAGAGAATTGCAGACCGTTATGTGTGTAAAAGCAGCAGGATATATATTTTAGTTCTGCTGAGCCAAATAAGACAGGTCAGGGTGAAGAAGTGACAGCCAAAGAAAAGCTTACCACAAAACGGAAAAGTTATGACAAATCAGACTATAAGGCAAAAAGAAAGTGCAGCTTTATGGTTTCTTGGACAAAAGAATTTCTGTGGCTGCAATATGACGAGCTAAATAACCAGGGCTGCACATAAGTGGTCCGCAGGTGCGCATTCGCTGTCAAAAAAACAAAAAAAAAAACAAAAAAAAACGCGCACAAGATATGAAGTTGCAACGCGTGCTTGCATACATAAGATTTTCTGGAGGAGGACAGACATTTGTTTAAAACTCTTAAAGATGTCGAAGAAGCTCCTTTAAGCAATTACTTTAGTGTTCCTCTACCTCCAAAGAAATGTCAGAAGGAGTCCGAACCACAAAAGAAGCGCGTATTCTCGGAAAAGTGGTTGCAGGAGGTGAGCTGGTTTCAAACAAATGATGAAAGCACAGAGATGTGGTGCGGAATGTGCCGTGAAAATCCCACTCTAGCGGACAAAAACAGTGCTTTTTATATGGACACAAACGCGCGTTGCAACTTCTTATCTGGTGCGCGTCTTTTATTTTGACAGCGAATGCGCACATGCGGACCACTTATGTGCACCCGTGTAAATAACATAATGTTCTGCCGGGTGTGTTGTTGGTTTTCTCTCGATTTCTGAGTCGACAAGCGCCTTTGTTACTGGGACCAGTCATTTTAAGAAAGGCCCCCATTAGAAATGCAAGAAATGCATTATTGCTCAGTCTGCAATATCTTTCCCAGAACAAACACCAATTGCAAATAACATACTAAAAATAAACCTGAAAAATCTGTTTAGAACAGCGTACTATGTTGCAAAGAGTGAACTACCACTGGCAAAATTTAGCAGTCTTTGCAAACTTCAAAAAGCAAATGGCCTCGATCTTGGTTCCACATGCCTCTTACCCGTGACTTCAGTGGAAATTTCAAATTCAGGATCTGACACAGACCGATTCATGTCCTACACAGTTCTTACAAGTTCATAGAAATTTCTGTTCAATTAGAACCAAGTATTTGAGTTGATGATTGTAATTTTTATACAATGTTGTAATTTGTTTTTCAACAATTTTTTGATTAATGTTTTGTTTCCTTTACAATATTATACTTTAATGTATAATATTGTAAAGGAAACAAAACAGGAAACAAAACATCAATCAAAAAATTGCTCTCTTTTTTATTCGGGCCACTTACATTTATTTTGGGCTACCAAAAACTGAAGAGTCCCTGCCCGAAGGGCTACCAGGGATTTTGAAATTTTGAGAGCCCTGAGATATATTTATTTTTTAAATTACTTTTGTTTCAGCAACATTAAATTTAAAAACTGTACTTTTGAGTTAAAATATATATTTATAATTTTAATAAATGACAAATTAAAAAGGCATGAACATTTTTTTGTATCGAAAAAATATCGAACCGTGACACCAAAGTATCGAACCGAACCGAACCGTGAATTTTGTGTATCGTTGCACCCCTAATAAATTCATTTGTTTTCTTGTAACTCGTACTTGTTATTTCAAAGTTTGTGTTAAGCGCAGGAGCTTCATTGATGATTCTGTTATTTTCAAGTTTTCTTCTTTTTTAAATTTTTCTAATTCTTCTGATAATAATGTAGAGCTCCTTGCTGCCACCATTAATGAACACTACCTTGCCATTCTCAGTCAGGTCACTCCTTACAAAACTGGTAATAACTCTGAACTTGTGGCCTTGGACATTCCTTTTAAAAAGCAGAGTAGCTGTGGAAGTCCATGGGTTGGGTGGTCCAACCAAATTTCTTCACTTTTATAATAAGGCAATAAAAAAGCTAGATCCTCTTATTTTAATAATAAACTGTAATAGAATAATCCAAGGGTATTATTTGAAACCGTCAACAGCACCTTTGCATGTTCTGTTACTTTCTGATTGTGATTGTTTTTTCAGTCATTTTGTAAATAAGATGATGGTCCTGAACTTCAAAAGCTCCTCGGGTTCCTCCGCCTGTAACAATGGTGCTCGGTGTCCTGAATCATTTACTTCTTGACTACATGACTTGACTGCAGTAAAAGGCAAGATGAAACCTCATCATGCTCATGGTGACCATACAGTTAGTTCCTCCTTCTGTCCTGTCTGGGACTCTCACAAGCATTGGTCCATCATTGCTTCATTAATAGCTCATTGAGGTAATCCTACTTTAAACATGCTGTTGTAACTTCTTTACAGAATAAGTCCAATTTTGATGCCAGCTCTATTGGTAATTTTGAATGATTAAAATGATTTTAGAAAGCCAGTTCAAATCTTTACTATGCAAATGACAGATTTTTGACCCTTTTCAGTCTGGCTTTCAAAAGCAGCACACCACTGGACCCCTATCTTTATCCATAAAGGTCTTTTCAGTGGATTCTGCTGCAGGGGTTTGTTCTGTAATCATTTTACTTCATCTAAGTGTAACCTTTGATACCATTGACCATAACATTTTACTTAATAGGTTCTAGGTTTTGGGTTATATTTCTGGTGCTGTGTTGGTTTTCCTCCTTCTTATCAGACAGGATTTTCTCTATTAGGATGAGCAGGTTCATGTGTGGGGTTCCACAGGGTTCAGTCCAGGTCCACAGGGTTCATATTATATTATTTCCTTTCTTTGGCATCGTCCAATCTTTTACTGACATTTCTTATCATGTCTATGCAGATGACAGTCAGCTGTATGTGCCTTTTAGGTCTCATCATTTAGACAGGGTGCCCACCCTACACAACTATTGAACCTGGATTTGCCATTTAAGAGAACAAACTGGAAACACTGGAGAAGTCTGATTTTGTAATCTTTAGACCATCACTGACATAGTTAACAACTAAAACTCTTGTTTTAGTTTAGTAGATAAGGCAACAGTTAAAAAACTGCAGTCAGTTGTTTTTGTTTGTTCACATTCAGGTTCAACTGTTTAATTATTTGTTTGACTAAGCAGCTATGAGTGTAGCGTGATTTCTTCAGACAGTTTCTCTGCTTCTGTCCCTGTAGGGATTTTCTTTTATGAATGTCAATGTCTGGAGTTTAAAAGAAACCATGTGATAAACAGTTCTGAGGGAAAATGCAGAGCTGATGAAATGGTCATCATTCATAGCACGCCTCCAACAGGAAGGTCATGACCAAACAACCAGCAGCTCCAACTAAGATGTGAAAGAGTGAAATAACACAATGCAAACTCTGCCCAGATTTTAGGCAAATGAGGAACAACCTGCTGCACAAACAGCAGGACAACTAACAGCAGGAGCACAGAGGCATTTAGCACCAAGAGTGGATGATTTAAGGGAGAAACACTTCCATCTGGTCTCATAAATCCTATTTTATGTCTCATCATGCAGATGGTGGGGCAAGATTTTGTCATAAATGTGGCTCCATCCTGCCAGGTGTCAACAGTTCTGGCCAGCGGCTGTGGGGCAATGATGTGGCCGTTTTCTCTTTTATAGACCATTTGTATGAAGTGAGCACTTTTTAAACACAGCTGTTATTGAAGTACAGTTTGCTTGACTTGACCTAAAGTTCATTCAATGTTTTTCACAGCGCTCAGTCCATTTAACACCTGAGGTAGAAGGATGAGGTAGTGCCTGAAGCATGAATAGACCACCAGAAGAAGTTGTGTGTGACACTATCAAATCACTGACATATACAGTACTTACAGGGAGTGCAGAATTATTAGGCAAATGAGTATTTTGTCCACATCATCCTCTTCATGCATGTTGTCTTACTCCAAGCTGTATAGGCTCGAAAGCCTACTACCAATTAAGCATATTAGGTGATGTGCATCTCTGTAATGAGAAGGGGTGTGGTCTAATGACATCAACACCCTATATCAGGTGTGCATAATTATTAGGCAACGTCCTTTCCTTTGGCAAAATGGGTCAAAAGAAGGATTTGACAGGCTCAGAAAAGTCAAAAATAGTGAGATATCTTGCAGAGGGATGCAGCAGTCTCAAAATTGCAAAGCTTCTGAAGCGTGATCATCGAACAATCAAGCGTTTCATTCAAAATAGTCAACAGGGTCGCAAGAAGTGTGTGGAAAAACCAAGGCGCAAAATAACTGCCCATGAACTGAGAAAAGTCAAGCGTGCAGCTGCCAAGATGCCACTTGCCACCAGTTTGGCCATATTTCAGAGCTGCAACATCACTGGAGTGCCCAAAAGCACAAGGTGTGCAATACTCAGAGACATGGCCAAGGTAAGAAAGGCTGAAAGACGACCACCACTGAACAAGACACAAGCTGAAACGTCAAGACTGGGCCAAGAAATATCTCAAGACTGATTTTTCTAAGGTTTTATGGACTGATGTAATGAGAGTGAGTCTTGATGGGCCAGATGGATGGGCCCGTGGCTGGATTGGTAAAGGGCAGAGAGCTCCAGTCCGACTCAGACGCCAGCAAGGTGGAGGTGGAGTACTGGTTTGGGCTGGTATCATCAAAGATGAGCTTGTGGGGCCTTTTCGGGTTGAGGATGGAGTCAAGCTCAACTCCCAGTCCTACTGCCAGTTCCTGGAAGACACCTTCTTCAAGCAGTGGTACAGGAAGAAGTCTGCATCCTTCAAGCAAAACATGATTTTCATGCAGGACAATGCTCCATCACACGCGTCCAAGTACTCCACAGCGTGGCTGGCAAGAAAGGGTATAAAAGAAGAAAAACTAATGACATGGCCACCTTGTTCACCTGATCTGAACCGCATTGAGAACCTGTGGTCCATCATCAAATGTGAGATTTACAAGGAGGGAAAACAGTACACCTCTCTGAACAGTGTCTGGGAGGCTGTGGTTGCTGCTGCACGCAATGTTGATGGTGAACAGATCAAAACACTGACAGAATCCATGGATGGCAGGCTTTTGAGTGTCCTTGCAAAGAAAGGTGGCTATATTGGTCGCTGATTTGTTTTTGTTTTGTTTTTGAATGTCAGAAATGTATATTTGTGAATGTGGAGATGTTATATTGGTTTCACTGGTAAAAATAAATAATTGACATGGGTATATATTTGTTTTTTGTTAAGTTGCCTAATAATTATGCACAGTAATAGTCACCTGCACACACAGATATCCCCCTAAAATAGCTAAAACTAAAAACAAACTAAAAACTACTTCCAAAAACATTCAGCTTTGATATTAATGAGTTTTTTAGGTTCATTGAGAACATGGTTGTTGTTCAATAATAACATTATTCCTCAAAAATACAACTTGCCTAATAATTCTGCACTGCCTGTACAGTGCTTTGATGAACACATGTATCTCAAAGGATGTGTGCAACATTAGGGCAAAAAAAAAAGAATACCCTCTCAATCAGCAGCCATGTGCAAGTGCTTGAGTGCCATTCAGTGGTGTAGTAGCAGCAGAAAGCAAATAAGTTCAGTACATTTATTTAAGTGCAGAACTTAAGTAAAATTTCCATGTACTTGTATTTTACTAAAGTGTTTCAATATTCTGCTGTTATACCTCACTATATTTTACATGCAAATATTATAGCTTTAATTTCACTTTAATCTGCGCCTTATGTTCCTATCCAGAAAATAACTTAAATATATTCAAATGATATGCTTAAAAACCAAAACATCACTAAAAGGCTGATTGGCCCACTCTTTATTTAGACTGACCCTGGCTTGAACGGTTATAAAAAGTTTACTGAACAATCAATCTGTAACGTGACTTTTTTACATTGTTGTCTTGCACATTTGTGAAAAGAAAAGGAAAAAAAGTGAATACTTCTACTACTGACATTTCCCTCTGGAAACTGTGACTGTCTCTAAATCAAACTGTGTCTGGAGACTCAGATCAATACAGTTGTAGAATGAGCTAATTAAAACCTGTAGTCAGGTTATCCTGAGCAAAAGGAAAGTATTCCTAACACAGTTAAGTATACAACATTTAAAAAGAGACTTGATAAAACCTGTCCATATGCCATTTGAATGGCCTCCAGGTGGGTTACATTTCCTGTGCATAGTGCACAACTACATGTGGGCAACTTTACCTTTTGGAGACGGAGTATTTTTCTGGCTCATGAATGCAGGGCTTCCCAGCCACCGTGATGCTTTTAATGTCTCCCTGATCGATGCCGAGGTTGGAACCGCTGATGGTGATGGAGATGCCTCCCAGCACGGGGCCGAAAAGAGGGCTGATCTGGATGTGGAGATGCAATAGGAGGGTGTTTATAGGAAGAAGGGATTGGAAATGGATTTAACCAGATTATTTGTGCAATAAGAACATACAAGAGATTTACACAGTCTGTTTAACCACTATTGAGCTGACTTAAGTATTTAACATTCAAGGCCAAGTGGAGAATTACATCAATACTGTATGAGTCACATCTGTATGCATGTCTGCATGTATTTGAACATGACCCATATTGTATTTGTAGGTCAGAAAATTTGACTAAAATATAAAAGCAGATGTTCTGGTAAATACAAAACAAAAACAAACATTTTTGTGACGAGATAAATTGAACATTTTATAGTAAAATATGAAATTTGAATATTTTTCCTGTAATTTTTTAATTTAAAAAATGTGAATTCAACTTCAAATAAAATACACTAATGCGAGACACACACAGTGTGCAGCATTCCTGCAAGGCTGTACTTAAAGAGATAATGGTGCTTCACACTGCACTGTAACATTAACATGCTCACAATGACAAAGCTAGCATGCTAATGTATAACAGGTATGATGTTTACTGCACTGTGTCCCTTATCATATGTTTAACCTGAACATGGGCACAAGTGTCTATGAATAATAAAACCATAAAGGTCAACACTGCAGACTCTCAACGTCTTCAGAAAATCTCACTGGAATCCTTTGTATAGTTGTTAAGTTGAATCTCAACAACATACAAAGTCATGGTGATTTATCTGCAGTATCTCTGTCTGTCAGGCTGCAGCCGGTTAGGTGATAGCCTCTGTCAGAATGATATAAACACAATTACTGATGGATTTTTATCAATGACAAAGAGGCACGAACAATTAGGTGAACAAACAAAGAATTGATCCGATCGACATGTGCTAAGGAACAGCACCGCACACTCTCAAGGAGAAACACACTCCCAACTCCTCTGTGGAAGAAAAATACACGGCCAGTGAAGACCTCAGTCCAATCACCACAGTCAATGTGTTTTTACATCCAATCACAAGATTTTAAAGAAGGTACAGTTTCCATTTCAAAGGTAAACATGAAGTCATGACAGCACTGTGACGACTCACATTGGTGATCTCAGGGTCGGGACACTCGGTGTTGCTGGGGAGAGGATCGCAGAGCTTCTCATACACACACGCCAGCTTCTTGCTGCACCACACACACTTGTACTTTGGGTCGGCGTTCTTACAAAGACTACAGTCGTTCCTCTCAACGGCACAGTTGTACAGTGTGACTGTAGAGATAATAGTGAGGAAACAAAAACAATATTATGTTATTGTACATTCAAAGAGCATATTCTTGCATCCTCAATGAAAAATTGATGGACAATCTAATTTCAAGTGACTCCTGCAGTAACATACATTTATCTGAATCCTTCATGTACAAAGCTGTTAGATTGTGCAGTAATGTTTTGTAATTTTCAAGTGCAGATTAAAGGTAGCTTCCTTAAATCCAGCTGAAGCCCCACAGTGGGACTTGCCGTGTACACACAGGGCATTAAAATGAAATCTCCTCATTAATATGTGAAGACACACCGTTCACCGTGCTGTCCATCTTCTCGCCAGACTCCTTGTCCTTCACGTAGAACAGAACATTGGTCTCCGGTGACTTATCATAGAAAAACTAAGAAATTGGAAGAAAATGAATTATTAATACAGAATCCTGTGATTAATGGCACTTAAGCTCTTCTCTGCAAACAGTGTGGGCTGCTGCTCCCCCACGCCAAGGGAAAATAAGAAAGAAAAAAGAATTTATACCCAGTCTGGCAGATTTTCAGCTACAGAAATCAATGTTAGAAAAGAACATAGCTGGAGGCTAAGCACTGTTTGAGCTTCCCAATCACAAAGTTCACAATGTGGAGATGGTGTTTAACTCTCCAGCGAGGGGAGCATGTCCATTAGAGGGAGCTAGAGAATATCAAAGGGAATGTGAAAAAAGGCTAAAGGTTGACTTCTTTTATAAATGTGGAACATAAATACAGCTGTTCACAAACAGAAAGTCTTCACACAGTTTTTTTGCTGCAGAATATATACATTCACTCTTTCAGTGTATTTCTAGGTTGTACTTTGAATACTAGGACCACAAACCAGTCACAGTGCAAAGACCTGTGTTGAGTGTGTTGCATCAAGACAAATGTCAAACGAGGGGTCATGCTCACATTGAAGCCACTGAATGTGTAGAATGGTCCCCCCTCAAACGAGACATCTTCTTCCTTTGTCATCAGCTCACTGCCAATGGTGAAATGATGACCCTGCAGAACCACACAAACAAACACAAAAATGCTGATGTGTATTCATGCTGATCATACTTTTACAGTACTGTTCTCTGATGCTCTTCTTTGTATAGAGCATGGAAACAATTGCAGTTTCTCTGATCCTACTCAAGTGTGTAAAATCAAATCAGCAACACTGAACATATACACACAACAACCAAAAGGAAACAGCCCAGAAAGCTGTGTGATTACAAAACCTTCACACAGGGCTTACAAGTTTTGATTTTCACAGCTGTGAAAGATCAGCTGTCAAAACCTTGATTGATGAAACATGAATGGATCCCCGGGAACCTGCACCAATAAAGTCCATCAGAACTCACACATTCAAAGAAAATGATCAAGATGTATGTTGTGACAACTAAGTGAACTGTTACAGCTTATATTGCTGTCTGATAGTAAAAGAATTGGGATTTGTAATGTTATTCATGTGGAAAGATACTCTGCATAATCATGACAAAAAACAAAAATACTGACGGTCCCCAGTGCCACCCCTTAACTTCCTTGATTTGCCTATGGTAAGTTTAAACATCCAAGGAGACGTCCGTCTTGAGTTATTGTATTCACAAGATTTTTTGAGTAATTCTGTTCACAAAGTTGGGTGTCCTCACACCTGTTCGCTACGGTTGAATGGTAAAAAGTAAGTTTTAAGCCCTCTTCCAACAGAAAACTCCAGCCTTAACCCTCTCAAGGCAGGCGTTGCCGATTTGCAACAGTTAAAAACTAACAACCTGATTACCCCACATACATATTTTATGGGTTTTTTTTTTTTACTCAGAAGTACCACTGCAGGACTTGGTTGTGCATTAGCAACAAAAAGTTTAATTTGAGCCTGAGAGGGTTAAAGGGGAACTATTATCATTACTTCAAATTCCAAAATCGAACTTTACCAGAGTAGCTTTGCATGATTCACAGACAAAATAATCCTTATTTATCTTATATTGGACTTTGGTGTGGCCCCCAAAGTTCATTCACTGTCTAAAGGAGCCATTTTTGCTTCCTTTCAATCTCTTTAAGTTAACTTTTTTTTTTTATTTGCAACATTTAAACAGTTGGTAAGAGTGCGGTATCATCACTTACAGATCACTAACAGATGCAAGAGTAGAAAAAACTGAAACAAGTTTGGCTCATTCTCCTTTCTTTTAGCCTAAAAATGAACCTGTTGTGTTTTTCCTTTTTTCTGTCAAAGGGATATCCACAAACAGAAAGAGAGTGTTTCTTTCCCTGGAACTCAGATGCATGTTGGGGGTGGAGTGGGGCCAGTTTACCTGGTAATGTTTCAGATTTATGCCTTCAAAGCTGATTCGAGTCTTGTAGCCCACAGGGATGAGCACAGGATCTGGATTCTCGAACCGAGGACAGTTTGCGCTCTGAAACAGAATGAAAACAAATTAGATACTTTAATAATTTACATTTTAAACATGCTAACCACTTAACGGACGCCCTCATCTGTGGCGACAGATAACTATATCGCTGAAACATCCGCTGATGTGGAATCTGATATCCTCCACCCTGCAACGTTTGTCATGCAAGATGGTGGCAGCTGATAGTGGGATTTGTGTATTTATTAATTTTTCAGGAGGAGTTTGGACCACTCAGGCGGTGAATCACATGTAAAGTTTAGATGTGTCCTTTAAAACTTGTGGTATAGTCGTTCTCCACATCTATCACACACATACATGACAGAAAAGAGTCCTTGACCTGTCACTGAACTCACAGCTCTAGAAAGAACTAACCTGACGGTGCTTGATGATGTGGGAAACAACCACGCTGTTGTCCGCATCGCTGCAGGTGTGGTCCTGCGTGTTCCACTGACATCCCCACTGACTGCTTACACATGACATGCACCTGAAAACACAGAAATATGGACCAACTTGGATAAGGAAATACTTTCACATGCACAATCAGGGTAGAGCATGCACACACAAAAGCACACACAAACAACATCTAAAACATGCAAACTCATCAGAGAGCGTCCGGCACAAAAATCTATGTTGCTGACAATGAAATGGATCTCTGCAACTTCACATAAGCAAAGCTCGTTCATCACACGTTCCTCTGTGTGAAAGAAATGCAGAAAAAAATGAGGGGAAAAAAACAGCCAGGATCGACTTTCTTTTTTTGATTAATGAAAAGGAAACTGAGGCAATTTCCTCGGCTTGGTAATAGAAGCAGGAGCGAAAATGCAAGAGGTGCATTCAAAACCACCATGCATCACAATTTACAAACAGAGCCTTGATCTCTCATCTGCTCATGCACGGTGATACATTTACATCAAGGTTGTCAGATGATGCTGTGTTCCATGTCACTGTGTATTTTCACTGAGTGACAGAGCAGAACTGAAAGATTAACAGCCTGACTCACGGTGTGTTTTCAGATTTCCTCACTGTGGCAGCACAGTTGTAGAACATGAATTCCCGCGTGGCCAACTCCACAGTCTCATTCACAAAGATCCTGATAGCCACGGCCACAAAGTCTGAAGATACAGTAAAACAGTGGTTAAAATGTGATACACTAGCTGTTTATATGAATACAAGTTTTATCATATAAAAGATGTGAAGTATGCTTGTACATTTAAAGACAAAAAACAGAGCGATTAAATATTTTGATAAATCTCCTCAGAATCAGTTCAGTGATTATTTAACTGCCTGAACTGCATATTAGTGTATAAAAGCCAAAACTTGAGCTGTATTTAAAAAAAGTTTCATGTTTTGTTTTATAAAGGACTTTTTTTATGGGACTCACTTTGTTTTGGGCAAGATGTTTGCTGACTACTGATACAAAAAACTATAAACTGAAATAATAAAGCTTAAATTAGATTAGTGTGTTGATTTCGTGCAATTTTCTGGTGCAAATTTGTTGGACACTGTAAGTTCTTCAACAAAATGATGGAGAATTTGCCAGCTGACATTAACTTAACCTCATGTTTTTTTCAGCCCATTTCCCACCTTGGCCAGTTAGTAATGCAGCGTTAACCATCATGGAGAAGCACAGACATTAGACCTTAAAGACGACAGAAACATGGCAGGGTAATTAAAGAGACCATACCTTGGCCCTCAGGTGTTTTCGGTATAAGCCCAGGCTGGGGCAGATCACAGGAGACCTCACCAGAGTCTGACATGATGCCGTTACTCTGGAAAGACTCAATCTTGCATTGCAGACGGTCAGAGTGTCCAATGGTAGGAAGGGAGGGAATATTGATGTTCACCTGGACAGACAAAAACATACTGACTGGAAACTGTGGCTTCTTAGCCCGTAACATCTCACTGAATTTGTATCTCTGTGTAACCAAAGTTATAATAAAGAAACTGTTTCTCTTTTTAAAGAAAGAAACTGAGAAAGAGAAAGGAGTGACATGCTGCTGATGGGAATTCATGTGTGAGTCAGACGGGCAGGAACACAGAAGAAGTAAAAAATGGGGGAATAGGAAGAGGCTCTCCATCTTCAGCCATGCAGGTTATAATAAGACAGTTTGGATTTTTCTGGGTGGATCAATACAGAGCTGGAAGACCTAGAGCTTGAGGTCTTTGATTCCCAGTTTATTACTCAGTCTCTGCATGTAAGTGGAGTTAGGTACTGCAGAGAAAAGAGGGACAATAAAAGAGAACAAAGGAAGTCAGAGACAGTTTGAGTGAGGAACAAACAGAGCTGTACCTTGCCGGTCTTTCTGCAGGAAAGGTTTGAAGGAGAGAAGGATACAATCTTGACACACTGCTGCTTGGGGCTCCACAACCAGCCATTCTTCTCCTCTGCCCGTCGGCACTCAGACCTCCTGGTACACCTTCAGACGAAGGATGAGAAAATCCCATCAGCCTGAGCTGCACATGCCATGAATGCTTTCACAAAAAGTCAGTTTGTAAGTAACAACTCAATGCCTACGTGACTTCCAGCAGGGTCTGTGCACAAAATAAAGATTTATATATCAAAAAGAAAAACATGCAAGGTCCTCAATGGTAACTACATTAGTAGGGTCATTTTAACTTATGTATATATATATATATATATATATATATGTATATATATATATATATATATATATATATATATATATATATATATATATATATATAACCTTTAAGCAAAGTACTAAAAAAATACTCCTTTGTTCAAGCTTCCCAGCTGTGATCATCTAAGGTATTTGGTTAATAGGACATAATTTTAATGAAGCTATTCATATTATGTGATGATTAGAATTAGAATTAGAATTAGAATTCAACTTTATTGTCATTGCACATGCACAGGTACAGGGCAACGAAATGCAGTTTGCATCCATCCAGAAGTGCTTTAGTGATATAGATATATTACAATATATATTAGCAATAGTATAGATATGTAAGTATATTACAGAAATGATGCAAGAAATGAAACTGTTAAAGACAAAAACTGACTTTGCAATCAGACAAAATACACAGGAGCGATAAAAACATATGACTTCTTTTTGATAAAATCAATCTAGCACTAAATGCAGCAAAGACTAAAATACATACTCTGAAGGAAATACAAACTAACATAGAGATGAACTGATATTGTGCACATAAACAGAAGTACAGGATATAATGCAACATCAAATTTGCACTGTAAATCACGCGGACTGAATTTTTTTCATAAATGAGAAGCAAACGAACTAAGCACTGCTTCAAATCATTTGGAGCAATTGAAGGAAAAGAAAAATTGCAGAATTATCCTATTCAAATGCTCAAATCATCGAATCGTTTGCCTGAGAAATGACTGAATTGATTAATTCTTTATGAAAAGTTGTTGATTCATATTCTGTCAATTGACTTATCAACTGATAAATAGATTTCAGCTCTAATACTAAATAGCATGCACAATGTTGCACAGTAAGAGCATCGGTTATATCAGATAGTTCCAGAGGGACAGAGTTTGCTTCTTTTTCCTAGTCATGATCACATCCCTGTAAAACACATGATACATGCGCACTTTTCTACCCTCCAGACCCTGATAAATATAGACTGATGAGAGTAAATTGCACAGCCTGCCTTCGCCGTGTGGGGCTGACAAACAGCTTTAATTCCTTACGGCTGCACGGACAACAGGAGATGGAATATAAACACTGAGGGGTACTAAAAGTGTCTGCAATAAAACACTGAACAAATATCCTGCTGTGTTTTACAGATGGAATTGCATGTGTGGGTGTTTGTGTTAGTCTGTTGCTGTGTGCATGCATTTGTAAATGCATGCAAGAATGTACGTGTGTGTGTGTGTGTGTGTGTGTGTGTGTGTGTGTGTGTGTGTGTGTGTGTGTGTGTGTGTGTGTGTGTGAGATCCTTACCTGCCCTCCAAAACACACCAGCCACAGTAAGGGTCCCTCAGTCCCACGCATGATTGGCAGTCTTTCATTTCGAGGCACGTCTGCACTGGCACCTTGGTGATCTGGATTATTACAACGTGAAATATGATCAAAGGTGCACCTTACGGGAGACACTGGACAAAAATAACAAGTATTTAAAGTGTAGCTGTAAATGTTCCTTAGTATGTTGCAGGTGTGCAGAGTGGGAGCGAGTGGGGTCTCTCCTGTCTTCTCCCCATGTTTAATTACTTAGTTTATTCAACACAAAGCACTGAATGTTTACTGTAACCAGCGTGAAATTGTTTTCTTTTTTACATGTAAAAGCCAATCCATTAGATCTTATTTCAAGACATCAGTATTTTTCCGATAAAATCTGAATGTTTAACAGCATCAACATTAGAAACTCTTCCCCCTCTGCAGAAACAGATGTGAGTCAATATAATGAAAGCAAAACTTCTGAAATCGCAAACTTAAAAAAGCAATGGAGCAAATAATTTTGATTATTATATATTTATTTATTTTTTATAAAATGCTAATACTCGTGCTGTGATTGGTCAGCTGTGTGGATGTAAGAACAAAGCCATGATTCTGTATAGATCTGTTTATCTATTCTTAATGCAGCTAGCGTTGCTACTTTTGGTTGTGATCTGTGAAGTCCATGTCTTCCCTTCTAAAAATACCATCTCAATATATAAATGGTATTGTATGTGCCCGCTCTCTAAGACAGTGAGCTTTCCTCTCCACATTAGACTGAGGCTGCTCAGCAGAGCTATTAACACTTTGTTTTATATTATAAGACATTTTGAAAGCAACATCTCTCATTTTAATCAAGGCAGCTTTCTACAGTGGCACCATACAGGCTTTTCTCCGTGCATAACCACAGCATAGTTTTTGGGTTTGGATCAATTTTTCTCTTTTAAATGAATACAGTCATTGTGGAGCTCAGTCTTAGCACCAGCAAGTACTCTGCCAGAATTTTAATGTATAATAAGTGTTAAATATACACACACACCCTTTTCTCTGTGGTAATGTAGAGGTGGCTCTGGCTTTGGTCAAGGAAAAGGTTCTTGTTGACCTTCTCTCCTATGTTGTTGCCAACATAGGAGTACGGCTCGTTGCCATATTCACCTGGTCTCAGGTGTACCTGGACAAAATAAACAAAAGACAAAAGGTAAGAGAAATTTGAGGTTTTAAATTAACTTGATACACCTTCCCTCAGATAAAAGTTTAAACTGAGGAAAAAAATATCCAACAAAAAAAACCACAAGAGAACTCAACCTTGAAGACCTCTCCGTTGGCGCTGCCCAAAAAGGCGATCGTGTGGTCATTCTCCACAGCAACAGTTACAGCAGTCAGATGGACCGACATGGTCAACGCTGCATCTGCCTTTAAGGCAAATGCTGGCTTGCTTGCCAGAGGCGAAAGCAAATGTTCTGCACCACACTTGAAGTTTCCCAATGCATCCTTCTGTAAAGGGAAAGGATAACAAGAAGGGACGATCAGACATTGCTTGCTTTTCACTCCAATAACATTAACTGTCTTTGCAGTACTGTTCGTATCCTACTTAAACTTTATAACAGAGATGGGAAATGTGCTTTGAACACTCGACTATTTTAATCTACAATCTAAAATTGACTTTGTTTTGACTGATCATTTCTTTGATTACAATAATGAATTAAAATAATGAATAAAAATTACAAGTAAGTATTTGCTTTAGAGTTGGAAGTCTGAGACGAGAACAATAGGAAAACTCGTGTTAACGATCACTTAACAAGAAACTACTAATACATGCAAGTAAAAAATGTAAAATAACCAGTTAAGTTGGGCCATAACTAAAAAAGTCTTTGGCATATTAAAATTGTTCATGGAATACTTCAAGTATTTCTGAGTAGGTACTGATCTCGGTATTAAGCTCAGTCTCTCTAAAGTAAATACCCTACAGCTGCAGACCCTATGGTGGGAGCTGGAGATGTGAAACAGCTAAAATATCAACCAGTGGTGCAGGGTAGCAGCGGTCTTGACATGTCAGAGGCAGCAAAGGGAAAATTTTAAAACATGAATAGACCGCCAAATTTGACAAGTGTATTTAGTACATGGAGAGAGGAGAGTGATCCATATTAAAGTTCGGCCTATAACTTGAACAAAGGCGTAATTTTGGTGGTTTTATTTTTCTACACCACAAAGGCAGGTTCTAAATCAAACAATCAATAAGTGATTGAAGTTAAACTTTAAGCTTTAACTCAAGGCATTTTAGCAAATCTTTGCCAAAACTTCTTTGAGAATTTGAGCCATTTTTATACACAGTCCCCCTTTTTTAGAGGTTTAAAACCAACTGGATATTCGACTGACAAGTAGTTCCAGGTGAGGCCAGTTCCCTTGTTACTTCATGACAAATGAAGTGGACGTAATATTTGAAGGTGGTTTGAAGTGTCGAATTTACATTTTATAGCTTTTCTTTCTAATTGTAAATAAAAATCCCCAAATACATGTCAGTGCAAGTGAGATAGGCTAGCATTCAGCTGAAAAAATAAACCAGAATCTGGTGACCTGTCCACAGTGTACCCTGCCTCCCACCCTAAGACAGCTGGGATAGGCTCCAGACGCCCCTCACAACCCTGAAAAAGGATAAGCGGAAGCGAATAGATGGTTGGACAGAAATAATAAAAACTTCAGGAATAAAAAAAAATTAAAAATCTGGTACTTTCTTAGAAAATAAGGAATGAAATGGCCAGCTCAGCAACACATAAAGACCTGAGAAAAATTATTTCCATAGATAAGAAAAATGGCTTCATAACATCTAAGTCAAAAACACCCAGGGGTGGTAGACATATCACAACACCTCCATGAATGGGAATAGAACAAGGTTCAAACTATCGGTTACACTCAATAACAAGAGGATCAGATTAAACTTTGCCAAAGAAAATCTGAAAGAACCTTTACAGTTCTGAAATAAAAAAATCTTTGGATAGGTGAAACCAAGGGGGGCTCCTTTGCCTCCCTCCTGCTGTGTGCCCAGCCTGGAGGCTGCGGTCTGTGACCGGCTCCCGGTGCAGACAGCTCCCTGTTATAGTGTTTCCTCACTTGGCTCTTGCGAGCCCAGCCCAATTTTTACTCTTTAAGTGTGCGCGTGTGTGTATGTGTGTGTGTGTGTGTGGGTGGGGGGGGGGGGGGATATGTGTGTATTCACATCATTTATGTTAATGAGAGTGTGGGGAGTGAGTTGGAGGGTGGGGTGGGCTGCTTTTAACTATGTAAAGCACTTTGTGCTACATTTTTTTTGTATGAAAAGTGCTTTATAAATAAAGATTGATTGATTGATTGAAGATAAACAGCATGTCTGTGAAGGTTCTCAGTCATCCATGTCATCGTAGTCTAAGGAGCTTGGAAAGAAAAGTGTCTGGACTTCTTTAAGTTGCTTGAAGACGTTTCACCTCTCATCCGAGAAGCTTCTTCAGTTCTAGGGTCAAATGGTGGAGAGTCCCAGATTTAAAGAGAAGTGAAAGAAGCCATCTATGTCCACTGTGGACAGCCATCTTTGAACAGAGGCGGTGGCTTACGACACCAACTGTCTGCTATCTATAATCAAGTTTTGAGATCCCTTCACGGCCACTTGCATCCTGGGCCATTTGACCTCAAGAAATCACATGATAGGGTGGGGCTAGGTTTCACAATGAGCTTATCCGAAACCTTGGCTGATTGGGACCTACACCCCTTTTTTTACACCTTGGCTTGTGTGATTAGGAAAAGAATATATTGTCCCTTTTGGGGGAATCCTCCCACAGGGCTTAAATCTGGAACTTTCCACCATTTGACCCTAGAACTGAAGGAGCTTCTCGGATGAGAGGTGAAACGTCTTCAAGCAACTTAAAGTCCAGACGCTTTTCTTTCCAACCTTCTTAGACCAAGATTAACAGCCTGAACCAGAATGATGGGTAGAGAAAAATATGGAGGGGTGAGAAGCAGCTCATGATCAGATTGGGCATATATAGCTGCCACTGAAACTGGGTCACTACTGTCTGATTACTGTGACTGCTGATCGAAACAGAAACAGAAGGATGAAATGTGAAGTGTACAGGGCTATACTCTCTGCTTAGATTCAGACAAATGCTAAACAAAAAACCCCCAAAAATACTGAAGCCCCCTAATTAAAGTAGAAAGTCTGCACTTTAGCCACGTCTTGATTGTGTGATTTAAAATCCACTGTGGTGGTGTACAGAGACTACAAGAATTGTGTCTTTCACAAATTCTCATTGGACACTGTTGCATTGTAAAGGAAGTGTATGAGCCTTGTTTTTTAAGACTTGGTCAGATTACAAGTTATCCAGGGAACGAATTAAATGTTGAGATTTTATAATAAAAAGTGATAACTGCATTAAAGATTATACTAATCTGAGTTTTTCAAAACATTCTTTTAAATTAGAGTCAGCTGACAAAGAAGCACTTACAGAAATTTTTGAAGTGCATGCTGTGTAGGTTTGAGATGAGTAGGGTACGTCCACAGCAGGAACCCCAGAAATCTCCCCAGAGTCACTGTAGCATGCACTGATTATATCCATCAGCTGCTGATTGATGGAGTTCAGCGGGTACATGCAGAGAGCAGAGTCGCTTTCGTCGTCATCTGGATGAGCCACCATGAAGAGGACTTTTGTGAATGAGGTGACCGTCCCATAATTACCAGATTGAGACATGACCCGTGCCAGCTCTTTTCCTGGAAAAGTCACATATGCAGCTTGGACTTTGTTGTACCGGTTGTTTGTACCGCAGGTTAACTGGAGCTCTGTGTACGAATAGTAATGTTGGTCATTTTCACAAAGACGAGACACAAAAGTCAAGTTTTTGTTATCTGTGCCATCGAGAGTCCGAGAAAAGAGGAAATACACAAAACCATCCTCTTTGAAGGCATGTTGGAAGTCGTGTAAGTACTTGAGGACAAATGGCGCCGTCTGTACCGCTGATGCCTCAATGATGTTCTCAAACACAACCCAGTCCTGGTAGTCCTCAAGGATTCGTGTGCTGATTAGTTTTGTACTGTCCAGGCTTCCATAGCCCTTTCCAACAAGGAACACTTTGAAGGTCCGGCCATTTTTTGTGTAGTTGGACATGACGCTCACCACGTTCACATTATCCTCTATGCTAGCCACGTAAGTCCTCTCTCCTTTGTTGTCATTGTAATACAACTCTTGTTCTACATTAGACAGGTTGAGGAGGGAACATATGCCTCTGTACCGACTGCCACATACTATTAGTGAACCATTGGATGGGTGGACCAGCAGAAGTTTGTTGCTGTTGGGCATGAGCACTGTGTCCTGACAGCCTGAAGCAGGAGGTGTACATGTTTTGGCATCTTTTTTTGGGCCCGTCTCAGTGCGGGCCTCCTTCTGGAGGGACGGGCTCAGCTGGAAGATATTGTTGACTGCTCCCAGGTAGATGCGACCAGTCTGTGGGTCCTGGACCACATTGTTAATCAGGGTTTCAGAGATGAATTCCACAGTGGGGATTTTTCCACTCCCCCCTTGGGCTTGAGAGACTGACAGCCAGAAGAGGAAGAGAAGGATGGAGACCCAGCTTGCCATCTCTGGAAGGAACAGAAAGGAAGAAGTGTTTTATTATTAATGAAGTTAAATGGAACTTTAAATGCACATTAACTATCAGCAACATGACACATCAACAAAGGGTTTGTGTGTAGTTAATATAACCCCACATACATACACATATACTCATACATAAAACTGAAGGTAAATCAGTTGTCTTTACACTGGTTCTAAGCAACAAGCCTGCTTCACTGGGAGGGGCTGAGGGTCAGTTTGAGGTCAGGACTGTGTGCAGGCCAGTCAAGTTCTTCTACATCAAACTCCGTCATCCATGTCTGTATGAACCTTGCTTTGTGCACTGGCACACAGTGTGCACTGGCACATTGGAATAGGAAACACCCACTGACTGTGACTGCGACTGCGGAATATTTAGTAGGGAGAAAATTTCACGACTGGACTTGCTGCACAGGTGACGTCCTATCAGGGTACCACACTGCAATTCCCTGAGTTCCTGAGAGTGACAAATTCTTTCACAAATGTTTGTAGAAGCAGTCTACATGCCTAGCTTCTTGATTATATTCAACTGGAAGTGATTGGAACACCTGAATTCAATGATTTGGATGGGTGAGTGAATACTTTTGGCAATATAGTGTATTTTTAGAAAATCTGCACATGGAGACATTAATAGGGTTGCACTAGGCTATACACCTGAAGTTATAGCCTAGTGTATATACAAAAGTAACAGGAAGTAATTTGAATGAACTGGGATTTTAAGGTGTACAACACATGAAGCATATCCCACTTTAGAGTCACAGATTTAAGTTATGGGGCTAAAACCATTTAAAAACTGCCTCGAGATGACAGCGCATGGCGTAGGTGTTTGTGTCTGACTCAACTCCCTGATCCAGTTATATTACAGGGGGGAGGGGGTTGAATTCAATTGACTTATCTCAAGCCATCACTGGTGAAAAAAATAAAACTGGTTTGTGTAGGGGTAAAAAAGACAAGGATAACAACTAGATCTCAACCCATAACACAATAAACAACTCTTTAAAAAGCTTGGATCACATCCAACTTCATTTACACTTGCTTTTTTTCCGCCCTAACAGCCGCACAATGTGTTTAGGAAGTACACTGTTTTGTCTCAGGAAATATGATCACACAACATCCTTGTAAACTACAGACAGCTTCATGTACCGGCTAACAGCAGGTGCCTGCGGAGCCTTCGTTCACTGCTGTTTGCGCAGGCTGTGGTAAATATGGAACTGCAGGTGGCTTTGAAGCAGCCATTGCCCACACAGCAAATGTTAGTGTATGTTTGCATGTGGTTTCAGTCTTGCACACACTCAGTAGTATCCTCCTCCTCATATCATCTTGCCAGTCAAGTTCACAGACACATTTGTCAATGTCACTTGCCAAAACTGTGTTTTATTATGTCAACCTGCCTTTGCTCACTGGACTAAGTGGGAAGACCACTGATTGGACATTTGCCTGGGGGGGGGGGGGGGGGGGGGGGGGGGGGGGGGGGCGCGCGCGCATGGCCGTTAATTTCACTGGCAACACTCATTTTCATTTAAGTAGACAATTCGATTTCTTGATTTTTTAGCCCCCCCCCCATTTACTGCCTCAAACTATCCACCCCCCCTTAACCCATTTCATTACATAAATGTATTGTGCCCTTTTCAATTCATAGTCTTAAATATTTCCATTAAAATGGGAATGGTGCAATAAAATCCCTCTCTCTGCTTATTCAGGACAGAAATGTGTGCGGCAGCTTTTTTTACAGCTTTAATTAAGGAGGGGCGGTAAGTGTTATGCCAAGATTTAACTGAGAGGAAAAGACCAAAAAAACAGAAAAGAAATCTTGAGTTTACGTGCACAGTACAGAGTGGACAAAATAAAGGGTATATTATGTAAACTATTATTTCAGCTCTAAAGTAACACAACTTCAATTTCAAAGGACATATCCATCGGCAATTACAAGCCCGTGTCAGCTTTAAGCGGCAGGACAATAACGCTTGTGCTTGAGTTTTCAGGGAAGCTTCACAGAAACTGCACGAGTTGCAAAACAGCCTCACAGCCTCAAAATGTTGACATCAAAAGCAAAACAGAGACAACTTTCACTGACAAAGTGAGGTGGCAAACTGCAAAAATGTCCACAGAGAAAAACTAAAAGGAAAAACTGGTATTAAAGGAAAAAAATCACCATAGAATGAAATCAGCAGCTCTGTGATCTGTAAACAAAAACTGTACTCTGAGCAAATTTAGGGTGACATTGTATGTAGTATGTAAGTTGGTATACTAATTTTATCATATAAAGGTGCCATCTGACTATTATTATGTTTTGACTAGACAGATTCAGGTAGTCTAACAAGCTACATGACCTTTAATGTGCATTTTTTCTGCTTAAGAACATACCTGTCAAAAACACTGTCAGCACACTCCTGTACATACAATTACACCTACTGCATATCTGCACACCTACAGAATGAAATTAAACAGCTGTTTGTATACTGCCACAATGTACAATTCCCACTTTTTAATGGATTGTCTACAGACATGGTGTAGATAGATGACTCTGTGTCTTTCACTAAAAACTATAATATCCCCTTTACTATCAATTTACCCTGATATGACATACCACACAGAAAAAAAGTGGATTATGTCAGTAGTATCCTGTGACAAAAAAAATTACTTGATTTCTTTTAACTCCCAATAAAACTTTCTCAGACCACAAATTCAAGGACAATCATCTCTGGACACTCATTTAGGTTTCAGAAAACTCCAGAATCACTTACAACTGCAACTTCAAAGGGTGCTTTTCCTATTCATGCAAATCCTATGGCCAGTCCCTGATCAGACAAAAAAATGTGTCACACAAATTTCCCTCAGATGTTGCATTGTGGGTCAGTGCAAACGAATTTCTTAACATATTTCAAAAGAGCCTGTTCTCTCCTAAGATGTCTCCTTCTGTCACTCTGTCACTTTTTATCCTTTTTTTTCATGGGCTTAATCCTTAACGCTGGAATTAAAGAGGCTTCAAAGAGCTGAGCAGATACAGACGCCTGGTGGGGGTGGCACAGGTGGAATGAGGCCCATTTCTCCCCAGACCAACCCACCTCTTTTTTCAACATGTCTGCTGTGAGAGAACATGACAACTGGGCATATCATCCAACACGCGGCTATTCTGAATAAATAAAAGCCTGCTAAATTTAGAGGCTGCATGCTGCATCAGCCTGCAGCTAATGAAGCCTCCAATGGCCTGGAATAAATAATAATGAAACACATCATGCACTAATGAAGCTGGCACATCTGAAAAATATGATCTGGTGAAAGTCAATTTTCAAATTCAAACAGCCTGAAGCCAGCACTGAATTGACCTTAAATTAGGCATTTCACCTCATTCCTTTTCACGTGATTGTTTGTGGTTACGGAAAGAAAAAAAATCTTTGAGCTTTAGAACTTCTTTAACTCTTCACACGAATGCTTAAATGGGCCAATTCTGGTCTTTAGCAGTTTTTACAATTATGTAAGTACAGCTTCAGGTTAACTACGAAACATATTATAATGTGTTATTTATTTAACAAGAATAAATAATGACACAGTCTAGAGTGTTGTGTTGTGTCTCAACACACAGGCTATTTTTCTGACAGGTAAAGTTTAGCTGAAACAGCAAATTTATAACAGAATGGCTGAAAAAGAAAAAAATTAAATTACGAAAACCTGATTGCTGTGTTGGGGCCTTAAGAGAGCTGTGCATAAATGAATGCCCACAACTGAAGCAACGTTTTAGAAGCTTCTCTACTTTTAGAAGACTAGTGGGAAAAGATTCCTTCATAGTGATGTGACAGAGTCATACAGAAAATGATTACTTTGGGTCATTCGTGCTAAAGTCTTTTCTAAAAGCTACTGAACCATGGGGTGCACTTTTTTTCATGACTGTTTATAGTAGGTTGTATTTACTTTAAACACATGTAAAACTGTATCATTCTTCTTAACTATGCATATATTTACAAAGCTTGTAGAAACCTTGAGATGAAAAATTAATTCAGTCCCACCACAGGGTAGTCACCTCACTGTCACTCAGCAGTTTAACAGGTAGTTTGCACCTAGTTAAAACTAATGCTGTCTGTTACAGCGGTGCTTGAAAATTCTTCATGAATAAATCATTCAGAGAGGTTATAATGTTCAGTTTTAGTATTCAGCTTTCATTCTTTTGGATTTGCTGATTTGTGTTGTTCTTGAATTTTAACACATTATAAAGAAAAATGCTGCAGTTATCCACCCTCTGATCTAAAAAAAAAAAGAATGGCATTGTAGCACAAATGTAGTAATTTTAATGCAAATGCTGTGAAAATATGAGCTACCAGTAGGTCTTGGGGCAGATCTCCAGAGAGCAATTTCTAGCACTCGGTATGTAAAACTAAGTGAAAATGAAACTAGGCAACAACAGAAAACTAAAGGAGCGGTGCAACTAATGCTTTTTTCCATTGTGGAAGAAAGTAGGAAGTACACATTTTGTTATTTGTTATAAATGAGATGTACAAACCTCAAATACCTAAACGCTCTGAACATTTTAAGGCTCAACAGTATCTGTAAGTTGTGTTGTCCAGTCCTTACAATATTAACTGGCATAAAGACCTGTGAAAACTGTTTTGTTCTCCTCAGACAAACTATATCAGTAGTGTTGTCAATAAACCGCATTTCCTAAACAGTACTTGTTTAAGCTAAGTTGACTACTCACCTCACCATAACGACACCAAACTGAAGATTCAGCTCAGAGTTGAATGAGCCATACGAACACGATGTGCTACACCGCTCTGATATGTAGTCTCCAATTCAAATGTACTCCTTCGGTTTGAGAGAAGCGAAGTAGGACAGCTAAACTGTTGAGGTATGGCATGCACAGGCTTGCCTGTAGCACATAGGTGTGGCTTTTTTGTTTCCTTGCTTATCATTTCACACATGCGCAAACACACACCTTTTATTGACAAATACAGAACCATTTCTTCCACCCTTCCTCCATAAGGTAGGCCATGTCTGGACAGGAGAAGCAGCTTTCAACAGAGGAAAAAAATGAAAGATATTAAATTGAAAAATGGAAGGTGTGTGCACCCTACACACACACAAATCCACAGGCTTAGAGATACATGTGCAAGCCCCAATACATGAAACCAGCTCAGCTTGAAGTGCTGACGAGGTAATCCTGCTCAGACCACACAAAGACACTCTTCTCTTCAAACTGCCATGCTGTGTTTCTTTGACACAGGGGCACTAAAACCCAGCATGGCAGTCAACACGCCTCTTGGCCAATCCTAAGGAGGAAGTCTGCAAGTGTGTCGTGGTAAGGGAGCAAAAGATCAGGAAGGAGATAGCAGAATTGAAATTCTGGAGAAATATGTCTCTGATGATTAGATTAGATCAGATGCACAAACGGTTACATAACTGCTGACCCGGCAAGTTTTGAAGCGGCATGAGTCCCCTCGCCCTTATTAAAATAGATACAGAAAGGAAACTGATATAATAAATGAAGAAACAGACACCCTACCCAGAAAATCTAACAGGATATCACCCCATACTGCGATCATTCATATTCAGCACTTTCTTTACTGGAGAGCTGCCTTTGACAGCTCTGACACTGATGTGAAACCACTTTCCCTGTTATACACTGATATAAGTGAAGTACGATTAAATTAGCAGCCTGTCCCCAGAGAAGTCGACCCCGGGTAAAGAGAGGTGAACGCGGGGTTAATGCTCTGATTCAAACCTTACCATGTCTCTAACAACATGTAGCATGCTGAAAAAGCATGATAAAATGAGCCCAAGGAGATACAACAACCCAGGTTGAGAGCCATGACAAGGAACTGGAACTGAGGGGTGGATCCTTGTCCTTTATTTTCCTGCCACCACCAAGGAAACCACAGGCAGAACAGAAGCATTGTTAAAAGATGAAACATGAAGCGGGAGAGTGTGGAGAACTCTTTCTCTGCATGTCTTCCATTCCCCCACCACTTCCTTTTTTGACATGCAAAAAGTCTTGTCCCATGCTCGGAGTAAAATTGTTTCACAAGTTGTAAAGGAGGGCTGGTGTGACGATGGTAATCCAATTTCCATATGAACAATTACCCTGCCGTCAGGGCTGGCAGTTCATTTATTTCAATTTGACTGACTGGGAAAACCATGCTCACCAAAAGCAGCCAGCCCAGCCATTGTATTCAGGGCACCAGGCACAGAGGGGGTGGGGTTGATGGGGCTGGTCCATTTTAGCGGGATCCAGCTGCTCTGGCCTAAATTTGCTAACACCTTTAAAGTTGTCCCATGACCCAAGAGTGTGTGTATCACACGTTGCTCTCTTATTAGACCGTATGTGCCCCAATTCTCACATCTCTGGGTTTCTGCCTATGTGTACGTGTGTGTCTACATGCATCTGTCCTCTTGTGTATGTTTGTCTGTTATGATGTATGACCATGAGTCAGCCGGTGCGAGCATAACCTGCGTGCACACATGCACACGATCCTTTTAGGCCCAGCAGTTTTCCTCATTAGGACTGATAGACTGTTTGTGTGTCTGTTTACCGCTCCGTCACCATTTTCAAGGCTCCTGCTATCTCCCTTCTGCCAGCTGGACACTTGAGCAGCAAGAGCGCAAAACCACAGGCTTGCACACACAAACTACTTGAGCAGAGTACACATTTAAATGTGCTTGTGTTCAGCGACACATACACACACACACACTCACTCACTCACTACCAGGCTTCTCTGCCTCATACCGCCCGGCAGCTGACCTCTGTGTCTCTTGTAATCTCTCAATCTCTGTTTGTCTCTCAAACAAACACAGAAATTCAACCTCTTCTGTCTGGCCAACAGCAGCTTGGGCTAATCTCCCAATGCTAACTGGCCTCCCCAACCCCAGCTGGATGCTGCAACTCTCCAGTGGGACAGAGTGGCTGTTTGCAGTGTGGACACAGCTGGCAGATGCGGGAAACTTGATTAAACAGCCTGGCCTGGCAGAGAAAAGGTACTTTTAGGAGCCAGTGCCTCTTCCGACTGCCATTGCGGCCACATCCAGACATTTACTAATGCATACTAACAGCTGTAGGGTGCAGACAAGCATACCCGAACCCAAAACAAATGCAATTTTTGGGAAATAATAAACCTATATTTTAATATTAAAAAGTTTAGCACTGTGTAACATCCTCTATTCTTTTAATTACAGTCTGGAAACATATGGGAACTGAGACCAGTTGCTGGATTTTTGGGAGAGGACTCTTATTCCATTCCTGTCTGATATGGAATTCTCGATACTCGAGTCCTGGGTCATCTTTTTCGTGTTGTTTGTTTCATGATAGTCCAAATGTTGTCAACTGGTCAAATGTCTGGACTCCAGGAGGGCCAATTCAGCTCCTGGACAGTTCCACTATGTAGCCATGATCTTATAATAGAGACATGTGTCATTCAGCATTGTCTTGCTGAAATATGCAAGGTCAAAAGTCAATGGGTGCTTGTGTTGCTCTAATCTGCTTATACACCTTTCATACACCGTGATGCACAGGCTGCCAGTTCCACTAATGTACCCCCCATACCATCAGAGATGCAGGCTTTTGAGGCATCAAGCTGGATGTTCCCTCTCCGTTTTAGTCTAGAGGACATTACATCCATTTTTTTTCCCAAAAAGACATTAAAATTTCCACTTTGCCTCAATCCATTTTAATTTAGTTTTGTCCCATTGAAGATGTTTCTAGTTCATGTTCATTTATGGTTTCTTCTTTGCGTGACAAAACTTTAGCCTAAAATCGTGGATGGCACAGTGAACTATGTTTGTAGACAATGGTTTCTGGAAGTGTTTCCGAGCCCATGCAGTGATTTCCATGATACAAACGTGCCTGTTTGTAATTCAGTGCTCCCTGGGAGTCCAAAGATCACATAATTGTTCCACAATTTATAGATGCAGATTTTTGCAAAACATCTGCTCATCTTTACTTCTGAGAAATTCTGCCTCTCTAAGATGCTCTTTTTATACACAATCATGTTACTGACCTGTTGCCAGTTAACCTTATTAGATGCAAAACCTTCCTCCAGATGCTGGTTTTTTTCCCCCACATGGTACATTTTCTCAGTTTACCAGCTTGGTGCTTTCTGTGTGAATAATATATGGGGTTGCAAATCATTCCATATTGTTTTTATTTAAACTTTATAAAGCGTCCCAACTGTACTGTATCGTGCATTGTATTTCTACACCCACAGTTGAAACTCTAAAATATTTTCATTATCCGTCAGTCAATTAATATTCTAGTCTTGTTTTTATTGACATAGTTTTGATGAATAATATACCAACAGATCAGAAAACGAGTCCAATGTTTCGTCAGTCTACTACACAAACAATCCACTCACTGTGTCAGCGCTGACCCTCATTTCCTTTTGACTCAACAACTGCTTAGCTGCGGGGAATTTTTTATTTCACCATCTTCTGTCAGAGGCCAGACTCCTTTTTTCAGAACAGGTAATAACTCGGTGTATTGCTCAAGGGCATTTCAGCGCGTCGGAAGCTTGCTCTCACACACAGAAAGTTAAATCCCTGCTTCCGTGGGTTGAAGGGCAGCTTCTCTAATCCGTGCACCACCCTGAGGTGATCCCCTGGTCCAGGACCACAATCACCTTGCACTTACATATAAAGAACAGCTCACACTCACATACTGACACACATACAGTGACAATTAAGAAGTCAGGCAGGCAGACTGACTGCTGGGAAGGAATCCATTACACAGCTTATTGGTTATAATGATTTCACTTCCCCAGCATAAACGCCAATGAGCCATGAAGGTATCTTGTAATGTGGTTTAGTCTCAGTGCCCAGCTTTCGTTTTGTTTCAAGGAGAACACTGATCTTATAGTCTCTGATTTTCTTGCCTTCCCATGTATAGGAACAAGAAACCTGTGTAGTAGTGGACATTAAGATATAACTTTACGGTTGAACGCTAATAAACCCACAATCTAGGACTTATGTCTGTGTGGTGTTAGCACAAATGCTAAAGCCTCATGGTTACCCAGTGAAACATCAAAATGCACTTTATTAAAAGATATGTATATTAAAAAGAAAACTTGTTTATACCATTTATGAATATGCCATTTTCTGTTAACTTCATTGATAAATAAGGTACTTAACAGCTGTCTCTCTGTTCATTTAGTGTATTCAATATAACCCTTTCCTACACAGCCTTTAAGTTGCTGACCAGCTCAGTACAATGACATGCCTTGGTTGAGACATGGAATTTTTAGGTTTTGTGGTTCTTTTTCCCATCACCATCCCCCAAAAGGGACAACCCACACCACAGGTTAAATACCTGAGACTCTCCACCAACTGCATATTGAACTCCAGACCTAAAGTAGTCCAGCTGCCTTCTTTTTTCAGCCTCTCAAGACTACACGAACCGTATGACTGCGAATCTACACATACATAATACTGTGAATGCTGGTGCAACTGCTCACTGACTAAATGTCTGGGCATTATCAGACTTATTTCATAAGCGATGAGCAATAGAAGATGTTCCTTACTGATTTTATCTGGTAGCAGACGCCATAGTGAGAAGACAGGCAAACAGCCTTAGTGTAAATGTGTGTGAATTAAACATTCAGTGGTTCAGGAGTGGAAACCAACTCGTGTAAATTAATAGATGATACTCTGAGTTTCAGTTTGAGTCAGAACTGGGATGGAATAATTTAAAAACTCTCCATGTAATGATGCGCCTTTTTATCTAGCCACTCTGCCTTTCACTTTCTCTCCCTGATTTTCCCCCCCTCTACATGTGTACTAATAAAAGGCTGATTAAAAACGCAATAACCCATGCAGGGAGATCAGGGAGATCGGCTTTCTTTGCCCACCCAATTACAGAAACCAGTTTCCTTGCTTACATGACATTAAAGAAATTATGAAAGCTGACAGTGAAGACAAGACATGAGGAATCTTTCCACAAGGCGTTTATGTTTGCCAAGAAATAGTTCAGCTGAGCAGTTTCCACCAAACCACATGAGTGGTTTCTGTTTCTGTGTGTAAGCATTTAAGAAGAAAAAAAGATACAACATGGTAACTTTTGCATTTTAGAAGTGCCAGTAGGTGTATTTCTCCCTCTGCACGAGTTTGATGCAATCTTCTTAACTCACTCTTAGAAAGAAAACAAATGCGTATTCCCAAAAATGCAATCCTTTAAACAGAGACATGGTAGCGTATGAATAGAGCACAAGCTCTAGTAACTTCAGCAAAGAAAGCAGAATGGAAAGGAAGGAGGACAGGAACAGAGGGAGGGCAATCACACACGTTACTGACTGAGTCTCAATAGCCCCTTTGTGCGAGCTGGCAGGTGCCTGTCACTTGTCAGGATGAGTCAGAGTGTGGATGGTGACTTGAGCATTGTGATGGTGGGGATATAAGCGTTGGCTGAGGCCCAGTAAGATTCTAGCTCTTAGTAATGCCTAACAGCTATCAGGTAATGGCCCAAAGATTAGCAAGCGCTGTTCAGCATATGGAGAAAAGGTCACGTTTAGAGCTTAAAAGGTAATGGCTAAATTAGCTGCAAGAAATACCTCATAAAATTAAATAGCTTTCAGTGAGAAGGAGTACTTTCCGCTGGTGGTGCAAAAGGAAATAGACTGGGCTACTTTTTAATTAGTCCGAAGAAGGGAACTAATCACAGGAAGGGTAGTCTCTGATAAACTGTGTGTGCCTCGACACAAAACCTCAACTCATAACACAAGGGCACCATCTAACAGCCTCTTTTTCTCACGAATGAAACACACGCACAAACACATTTGCTTGGACTAGTTCTGCTCCTTCTTCTTAGTATGGCGCAGTGATTTGGAAAAAAATTACATGCGATACTTGAGAGACTGCAAGAGCAATTTGATTTGCAATATGATTTAAAAAAACAAAAAAACAAAAAACAAAAACCAAGCACCAGTTCTAATAGATTTAAAACAGGCCCATCTATCCTTTCACTGACACCTTCTCCACAAGAAACTCCTCCAGCTCATCCAGGGGGACACCGAGCCAGTTCCCGAGCTAGTCAATAGATATAATCTCTCTAGTGTGTCCCGATTCTGCCCAGGCCTCTTTCCGGCAGGACATGGCTCTGGTGCTTAATGAGGTTCGTGAAACACCGTGCTTAGGAGGTGAGGCGTTTCGGGCACCTCATTAAAGATATCATCAAAATATTACTTGCTCTTATCTTTTAATGCAAGAAGGGGAACCACAACACATAAAAAGCTTGCAACATTTATCAGTTTTTTTTTTTTTGTTTTTTTTTTTTTTTTTTTACTGTGCACAGGATACTGTGCACAGTATCCTGCGGGACCAACATCACCCTGCGCGCCACCTTTTCCATCTGCTGCCCTCAGGGAGAAGGTACAGGTCTATACAGGCCAGAACATCCAGACTGGCCAACAGCCTGTATCCACAGGCTGTGAGGCTCCTGAACTCTCTGCCCCCCTCTCACGGACAATAACCATATCCAACTTCTTAATAGCAATGAACTGGTCTGCATTGGTGCATCATATCTTTATTCTCTTCCCCCTCCTGCCCCCCCCCTCTTTCTTAAATAGATAACTATCATATCTGATATCATATCTCACAGTACAATAATATTGAATGGGTTGCATTGTTGTATTTTGTCATGTTTCTCAGGTCTTTGTCTGAATTTCTACGAACATTATTGCTAAGGATTGTCTTATTGCATTGGAGTCACACTGGGTTAAATATGTACACTTGGGTTTTAAGGGGTATTTATTATTTTCTTCTTTTTTTTTGGGTTGTATGGAAGCCCCAAACGCAATTTCATTGTTCTTGACAATGACAATAAATAAATAAATACTAAATACTAAATACTAATACTAAAATATCAGTTTCTTAAATGTGCATATGACAATCACACATACAGCAGCTATTACACAACATGACCGCGTTAAAAAACGTAACTTTACCATTTGTCATATTCATCGTTTCAAATTACAATTTCCGATTTAAAATCAATTTGTCATTGAGATCAACTCCTCAATGCATGCACTTCCACCGAATGTTCTTGATGCTATTGAAACCACTCCACGACACTCATTCCTCAATCCGCCAACCCCTGTAATCTTCATCCATCATCTATCAGAGCTGCTGCAGCCAGAGGGGAGAGAGCTGCTAAGCAGGGCTTGACTAATGGCTAAACAAACACCATTATCAGGCCGCAGTGGCCGAACGCTGAGCTACAGGAGCCCCAGAGCAGCTGAGGCTCTTTAATACTTAATCCCCGCTGCTCTGCTAGCTTCTGTTTTAAGCAATGGGCAGCTCTGAAGGTCCACTAATGGTGGAATAAGCACAGAAACATAAGGGACTATGGGCTAGAATAAAAATGAGCGTGACACCTACGCGCACGCACAATCACTTACTGCAAATGTCACAAATAGACTGAGAGGGGGTAAAGACGAGTGTGGCCCACTCGTCTTGGCCAATTCCCTCTCTAAAAAAGGCTCAGGGAGAAGTTAATGAGCCTGTTACTGCCCCACAGCTCCCACGATAAGGCTGCTGATTGCACCACATGTTTGGGGCAAGAGGATGGCGCGTGTATTTGCATGCACAAGTTCATGTGTGTCTGTCACCCGACCCAAAACGGTCATCTGCTGATCGTACGTTCAGAAGTAGGGAAAGCACACTTTTGCACACAAACCGCCACACTCTTGAGGCATGATCTATCCCACTCACTCTCACTCGCTTGCCTACATACACCAAGTCACACCCTGACCACACTATCCTCACAAACACACACACACACACACACGCAAGCACACACGCACACAATCAAGTGTGACTGAGCGAGCAGGCCACTCAATGAGAGTGGGTGATTAGGCCCTCTGAGAGTGGGTCTGACCTTTCCCTGCACATCAAGTCAAGTGCACATGTGTGTTTTTATGAGTCAGTGTCTATAAGCTCTCGGGCCTGCGCCACTTCACATCAAATGTCACCGACTTAAATGAGATGACCACACAGACAGGACAATTGAGGAAAGGAGACACAGAAAGATATGAAGGACAGCTCCACAGGTAGACTGGGATGCTCACTAATTGGAAAGTTGGTGGTTCAGTACCGAGCTCCTCAAGTTTGCATGTCAGAAGGTCCTTCGGCAAGATAATGAACTTCAGAAGTACACCTAATGTATCACTGGTGTGCGAGTATGTGGTAAAAAATGTACCGTAGCTACAGGATACGTAATCTATGACTGGGTGAAGTGGCTAATTATATGAAATTACTTTATGGCAGTTGAAAGAGACCCCCCAAAAAGCACTATATAAATGCAGTCCATTTTTGACATTAAATGAGAGGACAAAAAAATAAATTAAAAAAACATTTAAAAAAAGAGGGGATTTTTTTTAGGCTGTGAGACAAAGATTAAAAAAAAAAAAAAAAAAAAAAGAGGAATAACTTAAAAAGGAAGGAAGAGAGAAGAACTGAAAGAAAGAGAGTGCCCTGTCACCAATCAATCTGCTGTCTTGGGCTCTTTCTCTACTGCTTCGCATGAGAAGCAGCAAAGCTGAGGTATTTTTATATTCATGGTTAGTTTTGGGAATTTTGCACAGGCCCTTGTGGGTACACAAACCTCCCTCGTTTGACTGTGGTAATGGTTGAGTCTGCACTTCCGTGTTCTCAAAGCTCAGACAGACAGCCAGACGGTCTGAGTCAGGTCTCTGGGGAGGGCATGAGCAGGGGGCAAGTGAGGTTTTGTTTTGCTGAGAGCAGCAGTTAGTTAGCCAAATTATATTTTTATAACTTCTTCTGAATTGTGCTCTAAAGCGCATGTGTGTACACAACAGACTGTGTTCCAGTTTTTTCAGTTTTCTGAGGGGATCATATACAGGTTAACATTGGATCATATATATATATAATTTCTAACTTCGGCAGGACTGTGATAAACTGAACATCTTTGGATTTTTGGCTGTTGGCTAGACAAAGCAATCTACATCACTTTGGGTTCTTAGGCTTCTTAAGTTTTATGGTCCAAACAGTTAATTAAATAATCACTTCTGAATTAATTGAAGAAAGAAAATAATTGTTAGCTGGAGCCACAAATATTACTGCATAACATTCAGTGAGGCAGGAAGTATGAAGGGACAGTTAGAGGTTTCAAGCAAACCCCAAGTTACCCCAACTGATCTGGAAGTAAACAAATATAAAATAATTAACCACATCTTCAGTCCAGTTTATAATTTCCCAACTCAACTTTGACTCACGATAGCAGAGTAAATTTCTTCCTTTGCAGTGAGGAATCATTCATGCTCCAGTACATTATTCACTTTCAATTTTACCTCCCAAATAAGGTGGCTTTGCTAACCGTTTTCAATTTGTCTGGTCCTCTCAATGCTTCTTCCTATTCAGTCTGACAAATTTGACTGATGTCATCATCTACCCAGATCTCAGTAAATGAACTGGTAAGTACAACAGTGTCATACCCAATAGAAATCACATCAACAGCTATGAAAAGACCCAGGTTGTGAATTGCTTGAATCGGTCTTTAATAGCGGGTTAAGGTATTTGATGCTGGTGGGATGACAGAGTCTCAGTCTTGTCTTGCCCTTTTTCTCTCTTCTTTCTCTTCCTGCCATCACAGTTGATCTGAGAGGAGATAGTGATCATCCACTGCTGATGGGCCAGATGATGATGATGTGTGTGTGTGTGTGTGTGTGTGTGTGTGTGTGTGTGTGTGTGTGTGTGTGTGTGTGTGTGTGTGTGTGTGTGTGTGTGTGTGTGTGTGTGTGTGGCACAATGCCCAGGTTAATTAAGTTTGAAATCATAGAGATGATCAGTGCTACTTTCATTCAGAGCCCCCCCCCTCCCGAACACACACACACACCCTCCCGTTGCTGTGTCCCTGCTACTACCAGAGCGTTAAGTCTATCTGAGAAGTAGAGGGGTGTTTGTTTGCCCAACTGTGAGAGAAAGACTGTAATTTTGTATGTGACTCTGAAGGAGAAAGATAAACAATTAAGGAATGGGAGTGAGCTGGTGGTGCTGAAGCAATTAAACAACAAACTAATTAGAAAATATAGGTTTCCTTCTTTTTGTTCACTTGAAACTTCGGTTTAAGGATACGCAGTGTTACAAGCCACTGAGGCACTTTTTGTTTTTGGATACAAATACAGACTTAATTTCAATGGAAAACTCATTTTAATTATTAACCTTTTAACATTAAAGCAATTAGCACATCATTTAAGCCAGTCATACAATAAGAATGCTGAACTCTAAATGCTAAACAACTGCTGC
This sequence comes from Rhamphochromis longiceps, assembly GCF_057381845.1. Lineage (NCBI taxonomy): Eukaryota > Metazoa > Chordata > Actinopteri > Cichliformes > Cichlidae > Rhamphochromis > Rhamphochromis longiceps. The sequence goes on from NC_140563.1 coordinate 18,657,583, forward strand.
ATCCATCCATCAGGATATGGTGGGGTGGTGGGGCTGGAGCCTAGCCCAGGTGCCATAGGGCGAGAGGTGGGATACAACCTGGACAGGTCGCCTGTTTGTCGCAGGGCTAACGCAGACAGCCATTCACACCATCCACTCCTACCGGCAATTTAGAATCACCAGTTAACCTAAACCCCCCTAACTTTGGACTGTGGGTGGACCCTGGAGTACACAGAGAGAATCCAGAGATGGGGAGAACATGCACACTCCAGACAGAAAGGCCCCATTCAGATGGTGGAGTCGAATCCAGTTTGCTGTGAGGCGACAGTGCTAACCCCGTGCCACAATGCTGCCCCTGCTTATCACCCTGAGCACACCAGGTCTCTCAATTGCTGAATGACAGGCTGCATTTTTTTCTGGTTTATATCACTGCAAATTATAAGTATGAGGTTCTGGACTCGTGGTCACACAGTAAATTGAACACATCACATGGGGCAATTGAAAATTTGGATAAACTGGGAGAAACGACAAACAAAACAATCAAATAATTAACTGGATTTTCAGGAGATTAACTGATCATGAAAACAGTGATTTGCATTCCCAGTGGCCTGTTGCGTACACATGCACTTGTATTTCTTTTCACTGCAGATCAATTAGGATCAAATCGCTCTGACAAAAAGTATAATTTTTCATATTTCTACAACAGCGATGTGGCACTAATCCTCTTCCGAGGTTAAGCCAAATTTTTCAAACAGAAACTAAAGAGTGCCAGTGTTTTTATTGTGAATGATTAAAGTGCTCACTAAAAGAAGCTGGACCTTGACCAACTGGAAAGATAATGGATAAGAAACAATATATATTTAATACTTGTGAAATTATTCATTCTGCAACAGTCCGACTCATTAGTTTACCAAATGATATACTTTTACTTGTAAAAGTAACAAATGTAATGCAGTTCCCTTAAAAATTTAACTGTGAATACTGTCAAAGGGTTTAGGGTTTAACATAGAGCTGTTATTGAAGCATTTTTAGTATTTGAGTGATGGTACATTGTTGTATTATTGTTTTTGTTTTTTTACTTAAAGTATTTGTATATGTCTTCCACCGCTGCTGAAGGTTTAGGTGTAATGCGATCCATATCTGTGGTTTCTCACCTGATTATATTTCATTTTGGAATCTTTTTCTTCATGATTAATTGCTCAGACCTCGTGTGATTGCCATTTCTAATCAAATGCAGAGGCACAAAGGTCAGAGGGAATTAGTCCCCCACCGTCTAAAAATAAGCTGCTTTAATCAACTTGCAGATGGCCTGATAAGCAGCAAGGTGGCATTATGGGCCAGTCGTGTGGCGTAGCTGAGGCATGTCAGCGATAACATCTGCACCTCATCTCTAAAGGTGTCACTGCGTCTTTCATGTCAGGTGAGAGCGCTGACATTCTGTCACATCCAGACAGTGTGTGGGTGTGGGGGGTCCTTGCAGGTTTCTGCTGGCGGGGGGCTAACAAAGATGCATACAGCAGCCTCACATAAAAAGGTACAGACACCTCTGCACACGTGCTCGGATGCACCGGCCATGACAAGTGTTGGGCATGAGATAGCACTGATGTCTGCCAGTGGAAGCCTGCATTTCAGACTCGTTATCTCCTGAGCCTTCTGCCGATAATTACAGCCGTCCCTTCTTTCAGACTCGGTCACACCAAAGCTGCCAGTCTGCGCAGCTCAAGCCAGAGGAATTATCACCCAGGCCATCGCGAGAGGGAGCACAGCAAGGTCAGGCCCCGTGTTCAATTTCACTTTTGATTCCAGTCCACCTTTCTTTCTCCTCTACCACTTATCCACTCCTCCCTCCCGACCTCCCCACGCTGTCGTCGTTGAATTTCACTTCAGGGCTAACCTCTATTTCCAGGACAACCACTGCTTTGACACTCATTCATTTCCAATCCTGCAGAGTGGTCAGCTGAATGGAAATTGACGATTCAATTTTTGGGTGCCCATTCTGCCATCCCCTCTGCCTTCCCCACCTCATCGCCACTACCACTGCTCGCTATCTTCGTCCTGGTCTGCTGAGTACAGCCAATTTCTCCGCTTGTATGGAGGCGTGGGCGAGATGGCTACCACAGCTTTAAAAAAAAAAAACAAAAAAAAAAAAAAACAGCTCACACAGACCTCTCTCAGACACCTTTCCTCCGTGTTCTCTCATCACTAAACTGCCATCAAGCAAGCAAACATTTAAAACCAGAGGGTTTATTCTCAGCATTGCTCCCAGCTGGATGTTGGGTGGCAATTTAAAAATGATCTATGCAAATGTAATTTCGCTGTGTGTCATCCAACACAGCCAATTAATGAGTGAGCTTCCACAACCCAACTATAAATTAACAAGGCTAGATATAACAGCTAGATTAATGTGTTTTTCTGGCACTTGCCTAATTGCTAGAAGGCTCCGGTGGGGCTAGTGCTCGCTGCCTCGTTTCTACATGTGATAGAGTAGGTTTAGACAGAGAGGGATAAACTCCTGCGTCAACTCTATTTATCATTTACATGAACTTTGTTGTCTCTTCTATTGTTGTTTTCTCTTTTTTAAAGTGAGGAAAGTGCACATAAAAAGAGTCGGGGAGTTGTGTTTTTGTCCTCGGGGAACTTGTATTCACTTGAGCAGAAATTACTAGTATCATTTGTTAGACTGAGCTCAGTCTGAAGGACGTCATTAGCTTTAGTGAGACTTAGAAATGTATTAATGGAAAACAAATCCATAAGTGGTCAGAGGGGCACATGTGCAGTGATGGCAAATCTGGTAATGAGAGATGAGCGTTCAAGGCGGAGTGAAAAGTCAGAGCAAGAGGTAAGGGAAAACGGAGGGAGTGGGTAACCGCTTTGTTTCAGCCAGAGGAAGGAAAGAAGAGCGTGAGAGCGAGGAAGACAGAAAACAAGCTCAAGGATCCAAACAGAACATCACCAACAAGGAGTTCTTTTTGTTTTGCCCTTCTTAACCAATTGTTCTCTTCGCCAAGGGTGAGAACGCTAATCCGCTGTGAAACGGGGAGTTGTGAGGATTTACTCTAAGTATCCTTATTAGTGGGAATTCACTGATATGGGGGTGGGGGGGAGCTGAAGTCGGGGGTAGTGGGGGTTACGGTGAAAAAGAAGAGGGCAGAGCGAAGAGGGAGGAAGAGCAGCAGGGATGTAGTGTGTCTTCTGAATACACTGTAGGTGCCATATGAATGTTTAATGCAGGGCTTAATGGTACGGGAGGGAAGCAGGGAGGAGTGGAGAATATAAAGAGTGTGAGGGAAAAGAAGCGGAATCTCAGAGGAGGTTACTGAGCTCCCCATATCACAACACTCCTGATAAGTGCCAGCCGCCCAGGATCAAACCTAATTTTTCACACCTTCAACTCCACCACAGAGCCCCTTTCAGCTGCAGAAGATGGTGACAAAGCACAGACTTGCCTTTGTCATGTGAAAACAAACAGAGATGGGCCTGATATGAAGACAAAAATGGATAAAGGATCTTTCCAGGTGATAAATTTCTTAATTACTTTTGTTAAAGACATACCCTGCTGGAAGCTTGGCCATGCTACATCATTTTAATTACACGAGCAAGGGCCTAATTAGTTGTATCTGTTATACCAGAGGCTAACGTGCACCCAATTAGACCCAAATCAAAAGGATCGTACAGTCAGATGAGGGGACTCTCCGCGTCTTTGTTCTTGCACAGTATTATTTAAATAACAGAGGAAAGTAAAGAGGGTGCTTAACTGCCCAAGTTGCTGATGTCACGATCAGCCCATCTATCTTTAAAATAATTAAAGACATGCTCCCTGTGTGAGCAGCTGGCTGCCTGGCATGCCAGTGTCCCCGTCTCTTTGTCTCGCTTGCCGATAACAAAATTGGTGAAAAAAATATATATTTGTGCAACAATAAAGGCTAAACAACACAGCTTACAGTTGCGGCATTTTATGCAACAGTTTGTGGATTAACACTGGCAAAGTACAGCCTGCAGAGTGAGATCCACCAGCTGGCACCCACAAACAACCGCAAAAGAAGAAGAAGAAAAGATGACCGTTTGAAGCCTAATAATTGTAGCACAAATCGTTTTGCTTTTCCTGCAAAGCAGGGATGACATCAATTGATCATTTACAGAAGGCGTACGTGCCAGTACTGCTTTCGTTCTGTGGTAACTAACTGTCAAAAAGGTCCTCAGGGAAGATAGGATATAACCTAGTAAGAAACATTTGACATGAGGAGTGCAGAGCTTAAATGATTAATATACAAATGGTTTCTCTAATGACTTGATGCGCGCGCGCACACACACACACACACACACACACACACACACACACACGTGGGTAAAACAGAATGAGAAGTTCAACCACTTTGGAAGTAAATCTACATCAAAGTCTTTTCTTCATTCCCAAAAGAACAGCCTCCCCTCTCCGCAGAGGGGCAACTGATCCCAGAAACTTCCCCAGCTATTGCAAAAAAAAAAAAAAGTTTAACATTCAGCACAGCAAGGTTTCTTTCCCTCCCGCGTATGAATTTTCCGCATTTCAGAGCGCACATAATGGTCTCCTGGGGCATTGCTACGGCAGAGTCAAAGGGAGACGGTATTGTTGTGATTCATTTCTGCACGTTCCCCTGTTAGCTGCTAACAACTTTGTAGGTCTACTCTACTCTGCATTTGCTCCCATAAGTCAATGAAAAGCAACTGGAGTGCATCACGAAATTAGCCACGGTTAAATGGACTCCTGTAGTGTTTTTTTTCCTCTTTTTTCACAGCTGCTATTAAACAGTGTTGCCAATTTTCAGCTAACAGTTGAGCAGCACTGGTGGGTTGTAGGGGCAGGAGGTGGTTGTAGGGGCGAGGAACCAACGGGGTAATATCATCCGAGAGGCTAGACAATTAATAATGCTCATTTTAAATGTTAATAGTGCACAGTGAAGCAGCAGTTTGTTTTTCTGGTTACCTGTTTCTTTAATTTGTTGTGTTACTGTAATTATTAGAGAAATCACATTCCGCGTATAATTAAGATCAATGTGCACAATAATGTCAGAACTGCACACAACCTAAGAAAAAGAAAAAAACCTGAGATAAAAATCTTGACATGAAAGGAAACTATTTCCGAGTTTAGTGAATGAATTGCACTTTTACAAACAGTGATATAAAATTGCCCCCTAAAGCTGGAATGAAGCTCGAGACCGATGCGTAACTGTGTGACAGATCCCCTAAGTGAAGACAAATACATATCTTCACAAAAAGTATTATTTTTTGAATCCACGCACGCTCGTTTTGGAGACTCATTTAGATTCTGTACACTACATGGATTTAATAGATTCAGAGGAAAGATTTCTACAAAAGGCTGTAGGCAAGAAACATAACTTCAGCAACTGTGAATGTGGGTTTTTTTTGTCACAACCTGGTTTTTATATTTATTATTGGAAAGCAATCCGACACATTACAGAATCCTTTTCATGAAAAAAAACTATGTTTTTGTAGACCTTTCCACATGCAGCAGTTGAAAAATTTTATGAACAGCCCAAAATTAATGAAACAAAACCCGACATGTATGAAAGGGGCTTTTTGAGTTTGGAGAGGCGCATGTAGTCCCTCCAAGCACACAGACTGCATCTTGTGTGCTTTATGTGCTGTTTATTGACCAGTGCTGAATTGGCAATCATGCAAAAGACCAATCTACTTTGTGTCCCACATGCAGAGAAAGCCTTTTGGTCTATGCAAAATTACATTTGCAGATCATCTAATTAGGGTGGGCATTTGAACTTTCCTCATATTAGGTGCAAGATTTATTTGGACAGAAGAGTGTGACACAGAGACTAAAAGCAATTGTCTTACTTGAAACATGTGACATTTGGCAACACTGGGATTACAGCATGAACGGTAATCAGCAGGAGCTTTTCTTGGTACCCACGTAAACGTCAGACTCATAAAGACAACTTGTCTGAATTAATGCCGTTTTTTTTATTACTCAAGCAAAGTGAAGTATGCACAGTTATCAAGGGGTACAAAATAACTAAGTAGCTGTAGAGATGCACATATGAAAGCGCAAAGAAAGTAATGCTAATAATTCATTCATTCATTTCATTTACTTATTCATTTTCAGGCACAACAAATACCTATATTGAACATAAAATACACAAAACAAAAAACAAAACTTGCCTGAAAAAGGAGTGGGACGAAGAAAACTTATTAAATCCCACCCCTATACTCACTCATCAACAAAAAAAAACAAACTTCCCGCAGCTACGCCCATCATTGCATACAGACCCATCAACAGCCCCGGGCAGATACAAGCATCTAAGCGGCAGCTCGCAACCAACAATTAGAGCCTTCATAACTGAATACAGAATATATAAATTATAAATTGCATTACCACAGGTAACAGGCAGTAATAACTACAAGTAACAGACACACATACATATACATACATATACCGTAAATGTCGGGCTATAAGCCGCTACTTTTTGCACAAGCTTTGAACCCTGCGGCTTTTAGTCAGGTGCGGCTTTTCTATGGATTGTCCGTGATTTTTGTCATATCGTAAGACGATTTGTTTTGTGTGTTCCGCTGTTGTACGGCACTAAGTTGCCTGGCGGAAGGATCGGGGTTCAAGAGTGGTATGTTAGTCACATGTCCGTCCGCCAGGCAACGTAGTGCCGTACGAAGTAGCGCGAAAAACAAACTTCAAAGTAGCGCTACGCGTTCAGCGGGAGTCGTGGATGATGAGCGGCGATAAACTTGCAAGTTATGCCCAAAAAGCAAGTTATGCCCAACTCCACCGGTGGATTCTGACAGCGTGGAAAAGTGTGAAAACATCCACGATCACCAACGGATTTTGAAGGGCTGGACTGCTGCATGATGGAGAGGAGGACACCGCCACGGCCCTTCTGAGGGTGTTCGACTCTGACACTGACAATGAGGATTTCTTTGGTTTTGAAAGTGACAACGAAGGAGAGAAGAAGAGTGGATGACGAAGCCATCCTGAGCCTGTTTGTATCCGACACTGGAGAAGAGGACTTTGGTGGTTTTAGTGCGTAGGAAGAAGAGAAAGATGGTGGTGAATGACTGACTTTTCTTCTTGTTAAAGCTGTGTCACTGCACCTGAGCCTAAAAGGTAGGCCGAATCTATTGTTCTGGTGTGCTGTAGGTTATTGTTATGTACTACATGTGCAAATATGTACCCATAACTTGTTTTTCAAAATATTAATAAAAGTGATGTCTCCAAACAGCCATCTCTTTCCTGACAATTCCCTTTGTGCATATTCTCTTACATATGATAAGTCAACATTGAAACACCTGCGGCTTTTGGTCAGGTGCGGCTAATGTATGTACAAAACAGGATTTTCCCCTGATTTTAGCTTGTGCGGCTAATATTTAGGTGCGCTTTGTAGTCCGGGAAATACGGTATATCTACACACACAAGTACATATATGTACATACATACGCACACTTTATTTTTTATTTTTTAGTTTGGAATCCATACCAGCAATGGTAAGAGGACAGACATTACAGAGCACACTAAAACCCATCATTGAGTATACTGTGACCAGACCAACTGTTTGTAGAGAAATTTAAATCTATGAATATTTTTGCATTGTTTCAATTGTAAACTCAGACTGTTCCAGATTTTCACACCACATACAGACACACAAAAGCCTTTACGGGTTGTTCGAGTTCTGGGTAATTTGAATTCTCCAAAGCCTCTCACATTATAAACCTTTTCTCGAATTTCAAATCTAGTTTGTAAATTTGCCGGTAAAAGTTTAGTAAAAGCTTTATACAAAATTATGGATGTATTGTAATTAACCAGATCCTGGAATTTAAGTAACTTTGCCTGAAGAAAGAATTTGTGAGTATGATCTAGATAACCAGCCTTGTGAATAATACGCAGTGCTCGTTTCTGTACTGTGACTAATGGATTAGTTGTATTTTTATATGTATTTCCCCACACTTCCACACAATATGTAAGATATGGAAGAACCAGGGTACAGTACAGAGTACGAAGTGCATCTTTATCAAGGAATTGTTTCACTTTGTTCAAAACTGCGAGGCTTCTGGAAATTTTGGTTTTTATGTGTCTGACGTGGGGTTTCCATGAAATTTTGTTATCAATTATAACTCCCAAAAATTTGTTTTCACTCACATTATCAATTGGTACACCTTCAATGATAATTGGTAATTCTATATTATATTTTAAATTACCAAAAAACATTGCTTTAGTTTTATTTATATTTAATGATAATTTATTTATGTCCATCCATTTTTTTATTAATTTTAGCTCCCTGTTTACAGTCATTACAAGATCAGTATAATCATCGCTACTGAAAAATATGTTGGTGTCATCTGCGAACAGTATGAGTTTAAGTACTTGAGAAACATCAAAAATATCATTTATGTATACATTGAAAAGTTTTGGTCCCAACACTGACCCTTGGGGAACACCACATGTAATACCAAGTTTCTCTGAATGGTAATGCCCTATGCTAACATATTGTTCCCGACCTGTTAGGTAACTTTTTAACCAGTTACCAGCTTTCCCTCGAATACCATATCTTTCCAATTTATCCAGTAAAATTGAGTGATTGATTGTGTCGAAGGCCTTTTTGAGGTCAACAAAAATACCAACTGCATATTTATTTTTATCCAGTGTATCAGTAATTTCTTCTACTGCCTCAATTATCGCCATTGAAGTGGTTCTTTGCGTTCTGAAACCATACTGACCAACCTTTATTATTTGATGTTTTTCAAGGAATTTTTCTAATCTTGAATTAAAAAGTTTTTCTAGAATTTTTGAGAATTGAGGCAGTAGAGAAATAGGCCTATAATTGGTAAAACTGTGTTTGTCATTACTTTTATATAGTGGTATTACTTTCGCAATTTTCATTTTTTTTGGAAAACAACCGGACTGAAATGATAAATTACAGATATATGTTAAGGGACTAGCAATATTCAGAATAACCTGTTTAACTACAGACATATTTATGTCATGATAATCCATTGAAGACTTACTTTTACATTTTAATGTGATATTTATTACTTCTTGCTCATTTGTAGCTGAGAGGAACAGTGAAAAGGGATTTGATTTTATATTACTGATATTTTCATTTTTATGACACGGGATGTCCGCTGCTAGTTCAGGGCCAACATTTATGAAGAATTTATTGAACCCATCGACAATATTACTCATGTTGTGATTTTCACCATTTGCATCAGTAAAATATTCAGGATATGATGTTCCAGAAGATCCTTGTTTAATTAAGTTGTTTAACACATCCCAAGTTCCTTTTATATTGTTTTTATTTTCATATAATCTTCTTCTATAATAAAGTTGTTTGCTCGTTCTTATAATATCAGTCAATTTATTTCTATATGCTTTATATCTTTGTTCCACTTCTTTTGTTTTTACTTTGATAAACTGTTTATACAGATTGTTTTTCTTTTTGCAAGCATTGATAATTCCTTTTGTGAGCCAAGGACTTTTTATCTTTTTTTTCTTTGTCATGTGTTCGTTTACAGGACAATGTTTATTGTACCACATAGTAAAAATATCTAGAAAATTATCATAAGCCTTGTCCACATCTGACTCTTCATACACCGAACTCCAATCTTGTTGTGCTAAATCGAAATTGAAGGCATGAATTGCTTCTTCATTTATTGTTCGCTTTGCTATCATGATCTTGGTATCTATTTTTTTTAAATCACAGTCACACAAAGTAAAAACTGGTAAGTGGTCAGTTATATCACAGACAAGCAGACCACTATTAATTTGGAAATCCATGACATTAGTAAAAATGTTGTCAATAATAGTGGCGCTATGTGAAGTTATTCTGCTTGGCTTTGTTATTGTTGGATATAGTGATAAGCTGTACATTGTGTCAGTAAAGTCATCAATGGCTTTTAACCTTGTTGGATTTAGCAAATCAATGTTAAAATCACCACAGATAATTAGTAATTTTTGGTTCACCGAAGCAAACGTTTTTTCTATCCATTCATTAAAAGTGTCAATACTTGAACTGGGTGTCCGATATATACAACTTATTATAACATTTCTCTTTTTTTCATTCATAATCTCAATAGTCAAACATTCCAAAATTCCATCAATAGCCATAGACATAGTTGTTACAACATTATATTTTATAGAGTTATGAACATATATAGCAACCCCGCCGCCCGCCTTATTTAATCTATTCATGTATTTTAAATCATATCCATTCAAACAAAAATCTATTCCTTTATCGACATTGAACCAAGTTTCAGTGATGGCTATAACACTAAAGGGGCGAGAAAATTGTTGCAAATAGTCCTTAATGAAATCAAAATTAGAGTACATACTTCTGCTGTTAAAGTAAATTAATGAGAGCTTCCCGTCTAGGTTAATTTCTTTTTCATATTGTTCCTGAGTGAAATAATTACAATTAGTGGCATCTGGTGGAGCCAGTCCATTTCCTTGATTGGTTCTATTCTACCTCTGCAGGAGACATGCTGGGCTTGAGGCCTGGCAATCCACATCCTGAATAGCCCCTGACAAGTCACATCTGAGTGGTAGGAGTGGAAGGAGGAATGAGGTGGTGGTGGGGGTGGTGTTGGGGTGTAACTGCTGATTGTTACCATGGCAATGGCAGACCAAGGATCAGGAGGTTAGATCGCACGGCGTGCAGCCCTTGATAGCTGCGTGAGGACACACGTGGGAGATATTCCAGAGGTTTATAATCACTGTCAGCCAGGAGCTCAAGTGGTCTATGCACACAAATGTGTATTTACGTCTGCCTATGCGTGTGTACTTGTGTGTTTGTGTGTACAAAAGTGTGTTCCAATCTTCCTGGGAAACTCATCTGGCCTAAGCTTTCAAATCCTAAAATCCTACCTACCAGCTTTCTCATGAGTGACAATCTTCTCTTACTGGTCCCTTGTGGGTTCTTACTTTTTGGCTAAAGAATAAAATAAAATAAAAAAAACATTTTTAAGAAAGCAGGTTTTATGATTCTAACAAGACACGCTCTATGTCGCGATTATAAAAACAGACAGCTATTCTGCTGCACAATGATCCAACATCGCCTGTGCTCTCTTATTTCCCAATCAATAACTAGTATGTACACCAACAGCAGCTCTCAGTTATGCAATAGGCATTAAGGATCTAATCAATGCCAGCTTGCTTTAAAAAAAATCTAATCATTATTTCGCTGTGGTATGCTCATTGAGTCGCTCCAATCATCAACTTAAACAGTGAATTTTCATTAGGAGGCACTTAATAAAGACGGGCACGTTTAGAGTTTCTCTCTGGGTGGGTTGCGTCGATTAGGCTGAGTTAATCTCTATCACAATAAATAACATTGATTACAAATGCTAAATGCTGAGGGAAGGGTGTTAAAATTAAAGTGCAAAGGAGGATGGGGTTTAGAGATGACAAGAGCAGTGGAAATGAATAATAGGAGATTGGCTCGGATTTATATGTACGAGAGGGCGTGAGGGAGACAGAGAATAAGAGATTGACTGTGTGTGTGTTTGCGCAGCAGGAAACTAAGCAGGGTAGTCACAGTCATTCCTTTAGCAATATCGGATTCTCAGTGAGTCAGAGTGTCAGACCACTAACAGACACGATGGGGTTTTCTGGCGGGACACATGCATACATGAAGAAACAGCACTGGCTCACATTTCCCTGGCAGAGGTGAACATTAAAAAAAGCCCCAAAAAATATAAAAAACAAATCAAACTGAACCCGTAATGACAGCGTCGCTGCTGAAAATAATCTGTGGTGCACACTTTGGGTGAAGAAGCATTTTCTCAGCAGACACAGTTCAACTGAGGGTCACAGTAGCAGAGACGAATGGTTTTCAGCTAAATCCAATCCTGAGCTGCTACAATGACTTCTTGACAGCAGGGAAAGTACCAGAATTATACTTGGGCTCTGCACAAATGAGACGTTTAGTTTTACTTCTGTCTATAAAAAGGAGGGAAAATGATGTTAGCATGCAGCTCTCGTCTAATTTATCTGCTCATACCGAACATAAGTTACTTTTCCATTAATATCACTCAGTTTTAAATGTACAGTTATTCAGCACAAGTGGGGGAAAAACAGAATCTTCTCCAGAGCTATGACCTTGCGCGGCTTAATAGATCTTTTCGACATTTGCTACCTCGGCATGCTGTCTGGATCTGTTTACAATGCAGCATGCCCAACATTACAAATCGGGGATTGCCTGGTTGTTGTCAGGGATTATCGGCCTGGTCTTTGGGTTTTTCATTAAACTACTATATCAGGAAACAACAACACAGGGAGAGAAAAAATAGCATCAGCCTTTTAGTAGAAAAGAGCATCACGCTCAAGAGACACATTTAAGCAAATAAAGTTTCTTTTCCTTTTTTTTTTTTTAAAATGCCATTTAAAGTGCTGTGCTTCCTCATGAATAATTAATTGTTCTTTCAGAGTGTTTCTTCATACATTCTTATATAGTTCTATATTGTGTATTTTGTTGTACAGTTATTTTATTTTCAACTTTAATTTATATATTTTATCTTATTCTTCCCAGTTAAATTTACCCTTCATTCTAATTTGTGTTGTACAGTTATTTCATTTTTAACCTTAATTTATATTTTATTCCTTCCTAGTTAAATTTACCCTTTTTAATTTTTCATATTTATTTCCTATCTTATTCATAGCCTTTCCTTTTTTGTTTTCTTTAGGTCACGAGCAGTTGTCCAAGCATTTCACTACATATCGTACTGTGTATGACTGTGTACGTGACAAATAAAATTTGAATTTGAATTTGAATTTGCACTGATGAAGACACGTGAGCTTTTTTTGTTTCTAAGAGTCACAATGACACTGTATATGGGGAAAGGATAAATCAAGCAACGGCCTATGACCACAAGTCAGACATCATATACAGAGTGTTTTGGGAGCTTTTTTGAAGCTGTAATATATTTAATATCTAAGCTCTTTATCCTATATAGAACTGCAGTGTGATTTTGTTTGACACCGTAGAGAGTGGAATCCTCTTACTTTCGTCTTTATGAGGTCAGCAGTGGAAATGGACAGAGTTCAGACAGATGGGGCCCAAGGGAATGAGGCAGGAAAGGAGATAAAAAGTGGGGAGGAGCATCAAAGCAAGCGGAGGATAAAGAACGCCATGGGTGGCTAGACAGAAATATGTAAAAATTTACAGGCAAAGATGACAGACAATTAGAGAAAAACTGGGAAATGGAGTGTACGAGAGATTAAAGGCTTCAGCGTGCTGAACAGTGCTTTCTCTATGGTGTCTAAAAGCCTCCCTCACACTATTTTCTGACATCCCAATTGGGAAAGGCTGTGTAAAGCTATTTTAGCAACTATCTAAAGACAACGACAAAAATAAATAAATAAATAAAAATATCACACTGACATTTATGCTCAACTCAGAAGCAACTGGGCAGGTAAGCAGAGGCATGATTTGAACTTTTCTCTCCTTCTTGACACAAGTACTTCAGTCCCATTTCGCATGTACAAATTACAGCCTTTCTCATATGACTGCCTGTGAGGAAGGATTTTCAAAAAGCACACACCATTTGAATGATTATCGCACCTTACCTCACTTTGTGGTGGCAGCTTTCTCATATTGCCTGCAAGTGTGGCTGTTTGCAACAGCAATAAACACTTTTACCTTCAGACTTGGTCAGTCTAAATGTCATACAAACAAGTCTGTTTGCCACGTACTCTGACCTCAAAGACACCGAAAGCTCTGTTTCAAACACCAGGAGGACATTCAAGGAACCAAGGCTGCAGAATTGAAAAATGCGATACAGATTCAGAGTTCTTTTGTCCATGCTCCATATTTTCAATAACACAAGCGACACTCACAATATACCCTTTTAATGTAGTCATAACAAATATCATTAGGTATCATCCAGGTATTTCTGGACAGGTTAACATTTAGAGCTCTGCGTCCAGACACTATTGCTTTTAATCAATAATTCAATTACCAAAACAATCCACCGAGCTTCATCAGCTTCTGATCCAAATTTGAACTCTTTACCTCTTGAAAGCCCACTAGGAGTAAACCATAAAGCTCATTTGTGAACTGAGCGGTTTCTGTCATATTTCGGGCCTACCCATAGAACAAAATAACTGGGTTTGAATCAGGTGTTAGTGAGGGTGGTCTCTGAACAAACCGGGAAACTATGCTAATGCTCGTGAAACCACGTTGGTATTTATAAATGCTGAGGTGTTAACACATCTCATTAAGGGAAGCTCGAGAATTGCCATCTTAGAAAGTAGAGCGCCAGATATAAAAGCAAAGCAAAGTTTTCATGCTGCACTGCAACAGAGAAGTTTATTCCACAGCAATTTAAAAGCCTTATTTGAGCTGAGACTCAACTTTGCAACATGTTTTTAAAATTCAATCATACAGAGTCAACTGCTCAGTAAACAATTACCTGTAAACTACAAACTATTACCAATAGCAGAGGTAGCATTTCCAACATTAGGACTTTAACTTGCATGGTTTGGAACTCACATTTTGCACATTCAAGAAAGACGATTTCTTTACTTATATATGATTATAGGCATGTGGAGATGGCTAGGACACGCAGGGCGGGAAATCATGTTTGCTGTAAAGAGCAGAACAGTGTGCAGCATCAGCTGTGCAGTAATTTACTGCCCTGAAAATGAGTTTTTAGACTGCCACTCTCACTTTCACAGAGTAACTACAATGTTCTGCTCTGCAAGGTACTAATTTTGTTGACTTCCTCTTTGCTAAGGTGATTAAGGGGCAGATTCCCCATCATTCACAAAGAAAAGGAGTCCCGCTCCATCTCCACCTTATGTGCTGATGGACTCTACTTCATCCCTGTTTCTCATCTGCCCGTTATCTCTGCTTCCCCCTGAACACTGATGTGGGCAATCTTTTTCGTGCCTAGGCCATGGGGTGCTGTGTTTAAAAAAAAAAAGAAGAAAAAAAAAGACTAGTCTGAAAAAAAAAACGTGCTGTCTGAAGTGAAGCTTTGATAAAAAGTGTCTTTTTTTCCCCACTTCACTGCTCAGATCTGCAGGAACCCGTCTGCTCCAGAAGCTGTCCCGCGCTCCCACCTCCCCCTACTCTCGCTGCCGCTTTCTTTTAGAAATGAAGAAGGGCTAGTCGCCATCCTCGGGGCACAAACGCAGCTCTGACAACTATCTCCTCCCTGCGACAAGCAATCCCTCTCCGCAGGCCTGCCCAAAGAAAAGTGTTGATGCTAACAAAATGCGTGACAGCCACTCACTTATGTTAACAGCCACCGCACACAGAAGAGCAGCATCCCTTTGCCCCATTCTGGTTTTATATTCAATCACCCCACACCACCCTCACGTCTAACATCTGAACTCTGCAGTCCCGTGGGTGAGGGAGGACAGCTGACAGTGAGCCAGACAGCTCCTCTCCGCCAGGGGTTTGAACTCTTTGTCCTGCAGGGAGGGAAGGGTGTGTCGGCTGGGATCATAAGGGTAAAGGAAATGCTGGCTAGGGGGTAGATTCTTTAGCAAAAGGGGAGAAATTGAGGGAACTAGGGAGATGGGGGCCATCAATATTCTGTCATGACTCCCTGTGAGAGCAACTTCTGCAGAAATGCTGAAATAACACCAGAAGTTTACTTCCTTGGTTTTTAATTCACAATGGAAAACACAACTTGGGAAAAAGTTTGCTTTATTTCCACTTAAAGACACACGTGAACAGCTGGGGAGTAATCAGTGTCACTATACCTCTGTGGATAGAATAATTAGAGGGAGGAGCAGTAACTGTATGTCATGTTTTACAGGACTCACTACAAGACCTCATCGTGTTATTCAAAAACAAGCAAATGGTTCTCCGAGGAGCAAACCCCATGAACAAATTTGAGAGCACAGA
Source organism: Rhamphochromis longiceps (assembly GCF_057381845.1). Lineage (NCBI taxonomy): Eukaryota > Metazoa > Chordata > Actinopteri > Cichliformes > Cichlidae > Rhamphochromis > Rhamphochromis longiceps. Next base: position 18,673,428 of record NC_140563.1, read on the forward strand.
TGAAAGGGTTTCAAGCAAGTCTGAAGTGGAGTTAATGACCTCTGTTTTTGGTAAACATCATTAAAAGAGTAAATTGTTCAAATTCAGATACTCTTTACTTTCCCTTCACTTTTTCCTTCTGGAAACACGACATGTTTGTTTCCTATCATTTATCATCTGCAGTATCTGAAGATTCTAGCTGACCTGTTAGTGCAGATATTTTAGACTTACATTTCATACTGGGAAAATAAATTGTCCAGCAAGCCTGTCAACACTGGTTAAAGGGCAATGGCAGCTCCCATAGACCATTACGCTTCAGCACTTTTAATGCATGCTAAGACGATGAGACGGGAAAATTAAAATCCATATCGGTTACTTTTAGTCTTCTCTGACCCGTGAAGGGGAGTACCATTTTAAAATATCACCCAGTAGGTGTACGTCATTAAAATGCATTACTGTTGTTCTAGCGCAACTTAAGACTGCTGAAAGATAAATGTATGAAAACTGAAAAAGAGAAAGCCAGGCAGTGACACAAAGCTGTCCATTTCTTTGAGGAGAAACTGCCTCGCAGGTGTCAGCGCTTGATTCACAGCGCATTCACATGCTTTCAAAATCCCCCCCATGCACTATTATTTAAAATGATGATCAAACATCTTTATTTCCTGGAGATCCCAATTCCCCTCCTTTTTTTTCTCATCGCTACAGTCCCTCCAATGAAATATTACAACAAAGCGCGGTATTTCTGGAGGGCGTTCAAACACAGGCTCAGTAAAACCACGGGTGCATCTCTAATATCACATTTAAGCTAGCAAAGAGTGGGCTTTGAGGGCCTCCCTCAGTCGCAGCAGACACTACTGTAGTCGGCTTTTCCTTTTCTTTCTGACAGTGATAGTGTGGGGCATTCCAAGCTTGCATTAAACAAGTCTCAGCTCTTTGCGAATGTTGATTGCAACGCAGTGCCTTCTGCTTACGAAGCCCGCAGAGACTAAGCCCTCTAAATAAAACATCACAGTAAAAACGCGCATGTCAATTGTTTTGATCAGCTCGAGCAGATGGTGGGCCAGCCAGCAACATATCACACTTCCAACAAAAAGACTGGTTTTATTTAATTCATCTTGGACTGTTTATTGTTTGGCTTTGTTTACAGATTCAGAAAATTAAATCAAACACTAATTTCCTTATGTAGGCTCTACAACTAATGTTTATCGTCAGTGCTGGAAGTTGTAATCAACAAAAAGCAATAACACCCACTTTAAAAATGTCTAATTCCTTAAGTTGTCAACAGAATTTACTTTTAGGAATGAAAAAGTATTTTTTTTCTGCAGATAATTGGCCTGGACATTTTGTGCAGTACCAGTACTGTTAAGGATTTCACGGTGGAAGATGGTCAGGGTGGAGCTAATTTTAAATAATGTCAAGCAAGTTCCAATCTTGGGGTTGGTATAAACACAATAGTGTGAATGGTTTTCAATGAATTCTGATCAAACTTTGTAGGTTTGTGGCGCACCGAGCTCTTCAAGGTCAAATTCATGAAAATCCTTAAAGTGTGGAAACTATGATTTTTACAAGTGTTGTGTATTATCAACATATAGAAAGTATCGCTCAAAGACTTAAAATATAACGTTGCATTTGACCTCTGACCTCTCCTTCAAGGTCAACACATTGATTCTTTAAAAACTGTTTCTCACTGCCATTGTTTGTATTGACAACATATAGGTAACATATATGTGGATTGTAATATATGATCTTACTTTGGATCTCTGACCTTTTGCTTTAAAAGCTAATTGTATGATAACGAGTTGCCTTGGCAGAGGTTCATGCTCTTGCAATGCTTCTAGTTGTTTGTAGTAATTAATACAATGGAAAGTTGTATTAGGATAATATACAAAATTGTCCGTTTATTTTTTTTTTTTTTTACTTAAATCCATTCATTCATATCTAATCATTCCTATATTCATAATTTCTCTGTAGACATTTGGGTTTACATTTTAAATGTTCTCTAGTGACCATCGAAAGCTTTGCTTCCAATAAACTATAATGTAAAAGCACCATGGACAACAACCTATAACCAGTTGTGAGAACATTATTAGCTACAACAGTTGACGACTGTTGCAGGATGTATTCTATACAGACTGTAAAACCTCGTTAGGCAAAGTTGTGATTTCAGACTGCGTATTTGTGCTTAATGAGAATAGGAAAACAATAGCTTTGGAAAAGCACCTACTGCACAAAAGATTTTCCAAGTCCAATTTCCTTCTTCCTATCTTGGCCCCCCACTTTCTCAGACAGCAATCGGAGGGCCAAAGCGGGTATTTGAACAGATCTACAGTAGAGCAGCGATATTTAAAAAAACATAGTTGGAAGGGAAAGTCAGAACTATCTGGTTCCCTTTGATCAGGAGGAATGGTGGATTAGAAAGGATTCTCCAGAAGTTTCCACTTAATCTGCATAAAATGTACCCACCAGTAGACGTTATAGCAAAAATCGAGATTACTTGACATGTCGGCGCCCCCACTACATCAGGCAGCATCTTCCCTGTCTTCGGCTAAATTACTCCAGAGTGATATGCCGCTAAACGCTGGTCAGTACTGCTGTCACTTTGCACAAAAAAAAAGTAAGTAAGTAAAATTATCTTTAGCCTCGGTCTCAGTCCTTTTCCAGTGATTGATGGTGTGGCACTGAAACTACCAGGTCAAGTTTACCGCTGTGTGTTAGGTGTGGATTTCTGAGAGAGAATCAGACAAAGAGTGACAAGGAAAACATTTCTCCAGGGGTGTTAACTATTGAGAACTGTGATGTTTTCTGCCTACAACAGCCCTCCAGCCTCCTTTGAACTTTAAGTGTCACATCTCCAGAAACAATTTGAGATTGCGGTGGGAATATGTTTGTGTGTATGTCTGTCCTCTGGGGGAAAGTATTATGTCTGCAGGGGTGGACTGATGAAAAAGGCATGCCGACTCAGTTTCGGAGTCGTCAATCACCTTTGCGTACAGTAAATGATTTTTCAACAAGCTCCGGGGTGATGGATAATCAGAACGAAAGGGTGGGCTGAGTGCTCCTCTCCTAGTTTTTCAATGGGCGGCAGGAAAAGGAAGAGAGGGTCCCTACATCACAGCGCTCTTGTTGTGCTGTGCACGTTTTTTCATTTGGGCGCTAACGTTAAATTTAACGCCCTGGGCCAAAGCTATGATGGATTCCCCCTTCTGGCAGCTTTCCCTTGTTTCAAAGGAACACTCAGGATGAGAGAAGGGGGAGGCGGTCGAGGTGTCTGGGGACAGAAGCCCCATGTCGAATAGCTGCCAAACGGAGGCTCTGCAGCTCTTCATCAGGGCCGGTGGTCCTGGAGGGGTGGCTGCTCCAGGCAAGTTCTAAAAACTGCGAGCTGGGCAACAGATCTGTGTAGCTGGGTTCCCGCTGCGGCATGAAGCATACAAAGCCATCAGCAAGAAGAATGTGGATCATAGACAAAAAAAAAAAAAAAGAGAGGAGAAATTCAAAGTGGAAACTGAGACGGAGCTAGTCAGAAACAGAGGAAAGTTGAGGGCATGTGCAGCTTCTGACTCGAGATGCTGAAACCCAGACTCTCTCCCCCCTCAGCATCCACCACACTGACCTGAAACCAAAAGCAGCCCTCCAAAGGCGCCGAAGGAATGCAAGACAAAACACCACAAATCTCTCTGCAATAATTCTTCTTGTCTCGTACCAGCTGTATAGCTCACACGGTGTGTCTCTATCTATTTTCATTCAGGCATAATTAAAACCCACTGTTTACTTTGTTTAGCATCAATTAAGATGATTCACCGTCTGGTGTGAAGACTTTGTGTTTCTTTGCTCGATGGCATTGTTGTCGCAGCATCTCAGTCTCGCTGTTGATCAGTCCAAGAAATGTATTTAAAACTGGGCCTGTAGTTTGTGCTGACACTTACTTTACATATTATGATGTCGGCCACAGTGCCTCTCCATCCATGTTCATATCTCATTTGCCAGCACCATACTCATTCTGTTGTCATCAAACCTCTTCAAAAAATTTAGCACAATAGTAACACGGCTGCTCTCCCAAACAATGCATTAAACATAAAAGCTAAACTGAAAGAAGGTTTCCCACACAGGCTTTTGATGTTGACAGAATCCTCATGTAGGAATTACTGGCAGACAAACATTTTTAGAAAAGAATATTGACTTAATCTTTTCTTTTTTGGGTTGGAAAGGAAAAGCTTCCATAGTGCCAAAACTAGCAAAGACCTTGGCCAAATGTCCCAGACTAGTTAATGACAATAAGGCTTTTAATCAGCAACAAACTTGCAGGACTCCTGAGACTTTACATATGGTTGCTTCTGTGTTCTGCACACAGCACAAGCTAAACCTGCATGCTGTCTGTGCGATGTGTAAATTACTTAAAGTCCCCATTTTATAAGCTAATGCCCAACCAGTGCCAGTAGTTGTGCTGACCTCATTTGATATGTGACCACATTGAATATATTCATTTCACAGCAGCTCCATCCACCAATTTGTGCATATCGCACTTGTTGACTCTGATCCGCGAGCTCTTTGTTCACCGATTTATTGGTTAATTTATTGCACAGTGATGGGTTTTATTTTTTAAATTTTTTTATTATTGTGAGCACGAGCAATGTCGGCTTGTTTAATAACCAAAAAAAAAAAAAACCCTCGAGACACATGATTACAGTATGTTCTCCATAGCAGTAACACCCTAGCTTAATATGCATATATGCAAGGCTGTCTTGTATAACGTGAAGTGTGACCTTAAGTTTTATCGCGGTAATCACGACCCTGTCCAGGATTTCCATTTAAGAATATCTGTCTCGTTATATTATGGAATGCAATCTGTGCACGGAGAGATAAAGTGGTACCAGGTCACACACTCAATATCTCATCATTATGTAACAACGGGGAGTGCAGCCATTGCTCTCCACACACACACACACACACACACACACACACACACACACACACACACACACACTCTTTCTCCCTCCAGATTACAGTCAAACTGGCCCCCTTCACATCCATTTACAATCCCGACACACACAAAAAACAAACTGTAGCTGCTGCAGATGGGAATGTGGATTTGGTGAGTGTTGTTGGAAATCAGAGTGTCTATGTAATGCACGGTTGTTAGGGTTTTTTTTTTGGTTTTCTTTTTACACTGCCTTTCATTTCCCCCCTCCAATTCTTAGTGCATTTTGAATACTAGTGGACATTATTGGCAAAGTGACACGGCACTAATGATTTACAGCTATGGAAAGTAAATACACGAAGATACAATCAGAGCTAAAAAGGCCTCAGAGGTATTGTTCAGGGACATTCCTGTGTACAGCATGACTACAGTTTCATTTGAAAACATTATTTATGAGAACAATTTCCCAAACAGTGTCTGGGAGAAAACGGTAACGGCACTTAACATCCCTCTGCCTCTTGAGAAAGAAAATGTCATGCAAATGGATGATTTCTCATGTGCTCAAATCCTCCTCAGATGGTGCCCTGCAAATCACTTAATGCGGTGGGGAAATGGGCATTTTTGCCTCGACTTATTGCGCCTCAGCGATGGAGTACAAGATTGCCACTGTGTAATTCCACTTCTTGCTCAGTGCCAGCAAAATCCTCTCTCAAACATTTCAGCCATGATTTGGGGATAAAAAAAGGGGGGGGGGAAAAAAAAACACAACCCCCTTCCCTCTGCGCTTTTCACCCATTTGTGGTGAAATTATTTTTAGGTTTAGGATTCCATGAGAATGAGAAACGGCAAGAAAGAGGAAGAAATGCTCCTTGCAGTGCCAGTGGATTATTGGCAGCTTGCTAAATCCCATCAGAAAGGATGGGGTAGAAACATATCACTCTGTGTTACATAGAAGAATAAGAGCTGCAGCAGCATTGTATAGCCTGCTGCAAGGGGCCTACTGTATTGCCCTCCTCATTTCTTCCCTCTGACTGCTGGGCCACTCCCGGGGAATTAACCCCACAGTCATTATGCTGGTGAGGGTCACTAGATCTGCGGCATGTGTGGAAACACCAGTCGTTCTTTGGCTTCAGTGCTCTGCCTTAGGCGTCCTGCCTGCCTCCACATTCTCTCAGACACACATGCGCAGCCCAAACTGAGCCGTACCACGAACACAGAGAATACCCACACACCCAGGCTTGCTGCCCAGTCACCAGTCAGCCTGCTTAATAAGGACAGCAAATAGTCCCTTCAGCACTAAAGGCACAATAACAGAAGCCATGATATTCTCTCTGTAGCTGGAGTTTAGCTGTCTCCATGTCCAAGCAGAGGGCTGAAGGTTCAGAAGGCTAAACACACACGCTTGATTTGAATTAGAGCTGGATTCATGAGGGGACAGGGCTTGTTTTCAGCCGCAGCCACTGGGGGAGAAGGCAGCCAGGCTATCTCCTAAACCAGCACCGCAGTGATGTGCCACAGGTGAAAATGCTGGTCCCAATAATGAGCGTGATGAGAGTAGGCAAGGCAAACAATGGCTTCAGGTAGTCGCTGTGAATGCTGGCAACAGTTTTTAATTGCCACTGCTCTCAGTTACGCTTGGCTGAAGGGAAATTGGGGGGGGGGGCAGGTGTCTGTTCTGTCGTGCTCAATCTGCAGCGTGCCCATCCTTTACACATCTGCTACGTTGAGACCTCCCCACCTTTAACGGGAACATCAAACAGATGGAAGAATTACCCACTTTAGCACCCACCATGAAAGGGCGTTCAATATACTGCCTGCCCATAGCAATTTTCCTCCCTTCTACTTCGACTAAGGTGGCAAGATGAGCAAACAGACATTCAGGCACACACTCAACCCCCCGGGGCATCATTATCCCAGACACAAGAGTTGCAGCCAAAAGTAATGGAGCTCTGGGTCTACCTGGCTCATGGCAGCTCCTACTTTCTTATATTGAAATGGAAGGAATGGGAGAGCTCTGAGCACTGTTTATAAAAAAACTGCTGCCAGGGGCTTTACTGTGGGATTATGAGAATTGGCCAAAAATCAAAATAACTAGGGAGGGGTGAAGGGGGAGTCCTGCACTTCCCCCCCCCCCTGTGCTGGCTGGTTCTGTGCTGGGCTGGGCTAGACTGGGTTGGGTCAGGCTTTTACTGCCTGTCCCTAGAACACAGGGACCCTTTTTTCCCTCTGCCAATCAAAACCAGATGTGCCCAGACTCGTTTTAAGAATTCTGATCCCTTATTCGGGCCTACTTTCAGAGCAGAAAATTTGGCGAGGCACATATTCTCGCACACAGACAGAAATACACACACATATAATGGCAGGCACGCACACAAACACAGCGGGCTAAGACAATGTAATCACAGGGGCCCAAAAGGAATCCCAGAACAGAAATGGACTCCAATAACAAGCTTTTCAGCAGTGGACGCTCATCTCATTCACCAGTTCCCTAAGGACGTGTATGTAGTTTGAGAAGATTCAACGCGACATGACATAGATTTACGAGGTGTACACATAGGACTATTTTCTCGTTCCTATCAATGCCACGCCAAGGCCGATCAATTACAAACAAGTTTCTGCATGCAGAAATTCATCAACAGGTTACTCTAAGGCCTCTAAAGCAGAATCATCTCATAAAGTACTCTGCTACTGAGGCTTTAGCATGCCTGTGGGTGTATTTTAATATTTGAGTGTCACTGGAACGTTTTTCCCTCGAAACACAGTGTGAACACAAATTTATGCCCTCCAGCTACATAAAGCATTGCCGCTAATGATAACGGCGGCGGAGCGCAGACATCAGTTTGCACAGCAACTGTGCTGCTGATGTTTGTGTAAATGAATCCACAACTTCAAGGGGGTCACATGTTGTGTACATAACCAGTAGGAGCTGATGTGCAATTAACTATTCATTACATAAATCTGATTATGGAATTAGTCATCCACACAGGTTAGGCGAATAAGTATTACACAGTGCCTTAACCTCTATTCTCCTGTCTCGTGCGCTCCGGATCTGGTCTCCCCTCTCTGTATCTCTTTTGCAATGGATCCAACTCGGGCAACATTATCAGCGGATACCATCTGTTCCCTGCAGCAAGTATAAAATTGAGGTGCTTGAAAGTTGTCTGATATCGATCGGTGCCACATTAATTTTTATAATGCCACATACCGTGTGTCGACAATCATAATCACATCATCGAATCTGTGCACCTTGTCATTCCACTGCTCATGACTTGATGAAATGTGGGACTGTCTTTAACTCTAATGTCAGACTTGTATATGGCACACTTGTAATAACAAAAAAAAAAAAAAAAAATGGGAGAGATGCTTTTCATGTGTTGACTGGCAACCCATGATTTTTACCTGAATCTAAAAACCTAACAAAGTTTTTTGGTGCTCAAGTCCAACCAAAGTGATTTGATATCTTGGGGATTAAGCCTCCACCATTTTGCCTGCCAACTTCCATCATCTCCTTTGGGCTGCTCCCTTCAAGGGTGGCTACAGTAGATCATCTTCCTCCATCTCCATCCCTAGCACCATCCTATGTCACACCACCTCTCTACATGTCCTCCTTCACACCATCAATGAATCCTCTGTGGTCTTCCTCTTTTCCTCCTGCCTGCCAGCTCCATACTAACTATTCTTTGACTAATACATCCACTATCCCTCTTCTGCACATCTCCAAACCATTTCAGCCTTGTCTCTCTAACTTTGCCTCCAAACCACTCAACCTGAGCTGTCCCTCCGATGCACTCATGCACTATCGTTAATCTCTCCTATTGAAAATCTTCATCTTTCCTACCTCGAGTCTTTTTTCAGTGTTAGGGTTTCCAAACCATCATGGCATATACATCTAGTAAACCTTCCCTTTTACTTTTTGTGTTATAAATCAATCCTGATACTCATCTCCACCAGTTCCACCCTGCCTGCACTCTCTTCTTCACATCTGTTGCTTTAGAGGGTTCATACCATATATGTAAACTCATCTCCCTTCACTTCCTCTGCTCCGTACAGCTTCACTGTTACACCTGCCTCCATCTCATTCACATATATGTATTCTGTCTTGCTTCTACAGACATTCATTCCTCTTTTTTCCACTGCATACCTCCACCTCCCCAGGCTCTCACCTGCTCACTACTCTCGCTAAGAACCACCATGCAAACCTCATCATCCATGAAGATTCTTGCCTAACCTCATTATTCAACCTGCCCTTCCCTGATGTAATCCCAACCTCACTTTGAACACCTCACCACTGTCTGTCCTCATACATGTACTGCTCCACTTTCACATACTTCTGACACTCCTGACTTCCACACCTCCTCTCTTAGCACCCTATCATATTCTTTCTTGTCTAGATCCACAAAAGTCACAGTGCAGCTCCTTCTGACCTTCTCTATACTTCTCCATCAGCACTCTCAAAGAAAACATTGGATCTGTAGTGCCCTTTCCCGGCATAAAAATCTATGCTGCTGTTCACTGATCCTCACCTCTTTTCTTAACCTAGCTTCAGCGGCTCTGTCCCATATCTTCATGGCTCATCAACTTCATTTCTCTGTAGTTACTACAGCATCACCCTTGCTTTTGAAAATCAGTGCTAGTGATCTTCTTCTCTATTTCTCAGGCATCCTCTCACCACTCTCAACGACTGTGTTAAACAATCTGGTTAAAAATCCATTCCACTGTATTTTTTCTCAAAAAGTAAAAAATATTCAGAATGTAATTTTCAGAGACAGTCTTGGATGAATAACATGGTTACTAACAAAACGTTATTGATGAGATGCTAAATCTAGTTAGAAAATAACAAAGAATCTAAAACCATGCTACTCACCCACAGAGGCTTCATTGTTAAGCAAACTATGACAGTACTATACCAAAACACTAAAATACAGACAATTTTATTATTGACCATAACCGACAGTTTTTTCCCTACAGATCCTGAAAGAAATGCCCGAATTTTCATAACGCAGGTCAGTATAACTACCAGATTAATAAAAGATTACATTTTTGCACACAAGAGAACAGTTATGAACCCCAGAAGGTCATTTATAATGCCAGAGTGGACAGATTGATTTTGCCATTTTGCATTGCAAACTCAATGGCAGTCAAAACTGACAAAGGAAAGAGACAGTGATTCATCAATGCTAAATGCAGCTGTTGCAGTAAATGGCAAATCCCAAAGATCCTGGAGATGCACTAAAACATATTATCAGTAACTTGCTAAACAAAATTCTCTAGGCTGCAATTACACACTGTGAAACTGAACAATAAAATGAAAAACACCATGTCATTACCTAAAGTGCTGGTTCAAAAACAACTTTCTTTTTTTTTTTTACCAGACTTGAAGATGAAAGGTTAGGCAAACTTAATTATAAAATCTTTCTTTTTTGGACAATCCATAACAAATTTAATGAAAATTCCCTGAAACTGTCACAGACAAACAGACACACTGACCAACCATGCTTGCCATCTTTAAGCCGGACTGCAAGCAGGACAAATACAAGCACAAAAGCACTGGCAAAAATCCCGCAAATGCATTAAGCACAGCAGAGTCATTTATTTGTGTCTTGCAAATCCCTGAGGATTTCATCCATGGCAAGCTCAGCAACTGGAGTCAAAGGTGCCACGGCGCAAACAATACACAGGCAAAGATCCAATCAAATGTGTCGCTTGTGTTCAAGTGGTTTCTTCATGTGTTAGACTATATGTATTTACACCTGTATGCACAGCAGGCGGCCTATAAATAAGATCCTTATTCACCTACTAGGAAGCTGTCTTCTTCTTTTAGGTTTACTACTGTCAAAATTAGAAGGTTATGTTTAACAAAGGTAAACTAAGCTGGGTAAGACCCTACATTGCACCGCTGCATTTCAAATTCATCTCAGTCTGCTGCCTTGTTTTTTGATTAAATCAAGCAGCAAGCCTGTTGCAGAGGGCATAAAAGTCACAGCCCAGATGAGGCAATCTCACTTCAAACAAACCAGATATGCTGCTGTGTCTTTGTCAGCAACTCATTTACACATAGACATTAGGGTTAAATGGAAACAGTGAGAAGATTTATCTATGCAAAGTCATCTGCATGAAGTCATCTTAGAAAAAGTGCTGTTTAGTAGCGAAAATATATCAAGCACTTTACAGCCACAAGCCTAAAGCACATTAGGACCTAGTCTTGGTGAGGTTACGCAGGGTAGCAAAGAGGATCGAGATTGGTTGCATGGGAGATGGGAGGGCATGACTCAAGAGACTAGTGTGTGCCCTACAGGCTCCTCTTTAGTGGATGGCCCATTGTGGTTGACTGTACAGATCGATAGATCGGGTCAATAGATCATTAAGCAATCCCTATGCTCCTGAAATAACACAGGGATCAGAGTGGAGATAAGAGGCTGGATCAATGCTGGATGCACGGAAAGATGGAGCAGCGTGTGGAGCCTGGAACATGGATGGACCATGTTGCAGTAGGGAACCTGCTGGATGTGCCATGTGCATCAATGGAAGTGGATGGTACAGCTCAATCATAAATTAAAAAAATAAATAACTTATAACATGCTGTCTCAGGCAATGCAGATAGTTTTCTTTCCAGCCCAGCAGAAGAGATTAATTGTGGTGTTAAAAGTTTTCATGAGCCCTGGTTTGGACAGGAATACTATTAGAGAGGCGTGGGTAATGAAATGTTTCCCTCTTCTCTTGTAATAAGAGTTGTTGTTGTTCCAGACAGCATTTAGGCCAATGGCAAATTAATGGGCTTTTGTAATACACAATGAAAAGCTGCAGGAAATTATAAGACCATCACCAAGAGTCAAAGTTTCTTTTCTAATATTAAAATTATTTACTCTGGGTAGCTGTAATTAATTAATTAACAGTGGGAAGAAAATACTACTTATGCAACTTCTTGTGAATGTTGATTAGACTATGTTTTTACAGTGGAAATAAACAATAATTTCTATATGAAGCGTACCATAGCTCCAGTTTGACTACAGTCTATGAGTCGGGGTGAAAACACAATCCTCACTAACTAAAGTCTATCTTTAGTAGTTCCCGTCCTTATGAGAGCTGACAAATGTTAATGAGTTATCAGGTTCCTTTTCTGTTCCTTCAGTTGTCACACAGTGTGCTGAGCTGATTAAACCTAGTAACAACGATTGCACCTATATGCACAGTATATCAATGCAGAGATGAGCTAAATTATTTGTCCAGATGGAGGTTAATCAAAAACTGAGCAGGCAGTTTGTGCAGTAATAATTAGTAAGGTGGAAGTAATATCAATGTACCATTAAATCCACTCCAGGAAATCACATCAGCTCCCAAAAAGGATACAAGTCCCGCCTGAATTTAAGTCAGAAAATATTTTTTGTCTTTTGTGATATTTGTGAACCAGGACAAGGGGAGTGTCTGCCAGCGTTTGGCGACTTCTGTGTCTGTGGAGGATGGCTACCTGGGAGAAGCTCCTCTACCAAACAGAGCAGCCAGGAGGATTTGGCAGTAACAAATGGATTGAGGCTTTAGGCAGGCAAATGGGAAAGCACAGCTGGATAGAAATCACAAAGGCTAATCCTTTCCTACTATGTCTAGCGTTGAGTTTATTGCCTTTTTAAAATTCACTAATACAGATTATTCTGTCTGTTTAACTCATTAACATCAGTAGCTATCTGGCAAACCGATTTAACGACGTACATTATTCCTAACGCCTCTAGGCGTAAGCTGTGTGGATCTAGCTTTAAAAGATGCTTTCTATCAGATAAAGATGTAATTATACAAAACAACATTGCACTGACTGAATGCCATCATAAAGTACTTAAATCGGATAGCAGCCTGTACTAATGCCTTTCTATACGGCAAATATCAGTGTAAGCTCATTCTTATGGCTGAGACCCATTCATAATCTAAGAGCTTCATTTAAAAGGTCAACACCTGGTGTTTATCGAATTCTGCCTTTAAAAAAAAAGAAAAAAAATGTTTCGGTCTTAGCAGCATCAAATTTCTTCAAAGATGATTTTGTAATATATCAGCATGTTTATTTAAAATGAAAGCAGAGAAGATCTGTGGCTTTGATCATTCAGTCTCATTATCTGTAAGCAAGACTAGTATTAAAATATATAGGGCAGGGGGTAAATCCAGGGACTGGTGTTTCCTGTCTCCTGCCTGATGCTGCCGTGGGCTCTTCCTGTCTGGGTGTCGAGGCCAGGACTGCCTGCTGGGAACCTTAGTAGCTCTGTGCAGAAGAGAGGGAGGGAAGAGAAAGAGTGGCACACAGCAGCACACACGCACACACAGACACATAAGCTCCACCCTAAAGAGGAACAGCATGCCAGCCCCGGTGGACATCTGTTTTCACAGGTGTGCTCACCCAATGTGATTAAGATTGGCGCTACACACCCACCGAGCAATGCTGCGCTGGTGCGCCAACACTGTGGGTGCTGGGGCATTAGCATGAGACGCAAGGAACAGTTGTGTTGTTTAGGGGCAGATGGAAATGATGAGAGTTTAAAGAGGAGGAAGCAAGTGAAGGAGAAAACGAGAGGTATGGAGGAGGCAAGTTATGCGAGAAAGTTCATAAGGCTCATTTACTGCAAACAACTGTTTACAGACACTTCACTCAGGAAGACTGGTATTATTTGGAGAACATGCAGATTATCCTCTGCTGTTTGATACTCAAAAGAAAATGGAGAGATCACGTGAAAAGACTGGAGTAAGCCACACATGGGAATAGTATTTTTTTTTTTTTTTTTTTTTTTTAAATACCAGTACAATCCAAAATGTTCTTAGAGGGAAAATCCATTCATCTCAAGAAAAGTCCATAGGATATAGGTGGGCAGCAGTTTTGGCAGAACCAACACAGCTGGTATGCAATCGTACAATGCACCTGCTCCCATGGCAACCAGAAGAGGGATTGCTTTCCCTTACACCAGCAGGCCACTTCATGCTTTAATGTAAAGCGACAACTTGCCGGAATTAATTTGTGTGTTGTCGGGAAAAAAAGAGGTCCCCCAAACAGATTTAATTCAGAAAAATGGGGGGGGAAAAGCAATTTTCCTTATTTATGCGCCCCCATCCACTGCCACACCACTGCTGCCACCCCATAATTCTCCAGTGGTTTTTGAGAACTTTCAGCCATTTCAAGTGATCTCACTCCTGGAGTAGTACGAGGCAGCAACAAGAAAATCTTTAATAAATGAGAAAGCAATTCCATTTCACAGCAGCAAGAAACCAAGGAGGAGGAGGAGGGGTGGGAGAGTCAGTCACTAGCTCCTAAAGAGAAATAGAAGCCTTGGATAAAAGCTGCTCACCCCAAGATATCTATGAAAAAAAAAAAAAAAGAGGAGGAAGAGCAGACAGACGACAGACTTAACACCAAATCATCCTGCTGTACGATTCAGAAGCTTACCTAATGCTGACAAGTGACAAGAAGAGTGCTATGCTGCATGTAGCTTATTAGCATTTGTGAATTTCACTTTGCTTGAGCTCCTGAACTTTTTACACTTCTATCTGTAACTAACAGAGCAAAACTATCTGTACAGCAGCAAACACGGAATAAATAATAACTAAGTGAATACTTATATGTCGTGTTCACAGCGGGTATCAACAGTTTTGAGCCTCGTTTTCAATACAAGTTGGTGATTTAGCAAAGATATAGTGTAAAACTGATACATGTGCACATATGTGAGTCAGTATGCAGAGTAAATGTTGCTTGATGTGATATCAAGCTGCAAAAAACATATTTCATTAGTTAGTCTGAGATATTTATGATAAGCCCTGATCACACAGCCAAGGTCTCGTCCCGATTCCATTATCCATCCAAATGTGTGCACTCCTCCCCTCCTCGTTTCCAACCCTCCCATCAAGGAAGAAATGGCAGGCATCGCTCCCACAACTATGCCCGGCTCCAATCTGCTCTCGCTTCCCATCTCCTGGCGAGCATATCTCAGTGTGGGGTATGACTTCTCTCAAAAGCTAGATGTGAGAAATGTATATATTTGTAAGTGCTAATACTAAGCGGCACAGAATGTTGGGCCAGCACCAGACAGATGGTTCTGAGAAAGGCAGAAGATCAGAGAGATGCTCCCTCCCACCCTCGCTGTCCCCATTCCTCTATTTCTCAGAGAGAAGTCACTATCACAGCGCTGCATGGCACCGAGGAGCTTCAGTGTACAAAAGCGGCCTTAATTCCCCCAATGTTGGAATCGGCTCACTCTAACAAGGGTATCAAAGAACTTCATCAATGAAAGGATATTTAAAACTCAGCTCTCAAAAGCCTATCAACCCATGGGTGGAATACTATTGGGAGAGTTATTGGGGTGTAGGACAAATGGAGAGGCACACGATGTAAAAAATAAAACAACACAGAAAATAAAGAGGAATATAAATGATTTTATAGTCTCTTGTATTTGTAGAAGGATTACTAATGACATGGAAATTCTCGTATGTATCTGGTTTAAAGGCACAATTAGCCTTGCCCAGTATGTCCTTCACAAAGCACTGCCAAGGCAGATTAATTGATACAATCAGAGGCCAAGTGAGCTTAATTTACAAAGCCAGAAATCTCAGGAGCAAAAGTTATAAAGCAGCGAACAAAAGAATTGACTGTAAATGCACTGTCTGTGTGTCCATGTAGGAGGGGTTGTTTCACTTTTGCAACAGGAGGGATGTCAAGTCTTTATTTCTGTTGTACATTTGGCTCGCTATGACACCTCATAGGAGGCCAGGGTAAAATAAAGTGCAGAGCTTAACAGCTCTGGCACACCAGGGGAGACACGGCTACTCAGGAACTATAACGCAGACACACAAACAAATGGATTCACTTTCACGCATACAGACAGTAAGCCTCACAGATAAATTCAAAATCTCAAGACAAACTGAAAAATCCTCTTCTTTTGATTGAATGAGGATGGCAGTCTGTGTGGGCTACGTTAGCCATGCTTTCAAAACCCTAAATGGCTCAGACACATGTACAATAACAGAATGCCTGGCCCACTGCTTCTGTCTTTAACTATATCTTTCTATCTGAAACTCACAAGCGGAATTTGCGACAAATCACCCAAAGTGCAAAGAGCTCAGTTGGGGTGAAGTCAGCATCAGCAGGACTGCTTCCACGCAAAAAAAACATGTTGCTTGGTCTGGGAGGACGTTCATGCAGAAGCTGCCAATCAATCAATGGGATTTTTATTGTTCAGAAGGGATATAAAGCTCTCTTTGTCTGTCCATACTCTTCTGACCTTTATTAGGCCAATGAAGAAGGCAAACGCCACCAAGCCATCAGGGAAATGGAGTATCTGTTTTGCTCTTAACACACTGCTCACAGATTGCAGAGCTGGCATGGTGTAGCGGACACAGACTGTGTGCCGACCTGGGCATGCTCCGCCCTACGCGACCTTGGTACATATGACTATGCCAACGTGCCAATGAGCGCTCCCACACTGTCCTCATCTTTAAAAAAGAAAAAAAAAGAAAAAAAACCTTCTCCCTGAGGCAAGGCTGGAGCTTGGGCTTGAGACACAGAGTTCATTAACAGATAAACAGCGGAAGTGTGGGGGAAAAAAGAGAGCAAGAGATGGGAATAAATGAGAAAATGACAACGGACGGAAGATATGGAGAGAGCTTGGCAGCCGTCCATGAAAACGACAGCTGGCAGCGACATCCTTCACAAACCTGGCGATGCAAGCGGTGTGATGGAAGCAACCTCCAGAGACATAGAAAAAGGAAGAGAGGAAGAAGGAGAGAGATTTGGGGGAGCGGGAGGGGGGACTGTGGCAGTAAATATCATGCTTTTCGTCTCCAGACTCCTGTGCTAATTAACACAGTTCCACATACAAGGCCCCCCCCGTTTGCCTCGCAGCCTGACACAGAGGGCTGGCAAAGGCCTATGTTAAGTTGCATTTCCACAGCGTGGTGGAGGTTCTACTTTTGGTGCAAGGTACTTACCTATATTTCATTCTCCTAATCAAACATATGAGACTTTCAAGGTGGTCATCACAGTCGAGGACATCAAGTTATTGCATTAGTTGGTGCTTTAACAGCTCTCAAACTGACACTGAAACTGCAATATGATTCCTAACTGTTTTGTGGTGTGGTTCCTTCTTTAAGTCATGCAATGAGATGGAGGTTTTTTAAAAGTACAAAAACACAATGCATGAAAGTAAAGAAAGAAAATCCAAAGCATTTGTGTGACAGACACATGAGTAGGAATATATGACAGCCATGGCAGATAAATGGACAAAAATCGTAATTGCTGTTTCTTACTCATAACCTGAAAATTACGAGTATATACCAAAACCAGTTAAATCAATTAAAGGCAGAGTGAGTAATATACTGCCACTAGATGTCAGTAGATTGCAGTCACTTGCGTTCTTTTTTTAAATCTCTTCCAATTTAAGTGCATAATCCTAGCTAAAGTGTCTACTGTGTAACTCTGGCCGCCTTTCATCTGTAATGGGTGTGGGGTGTTGGCCCACTGAAGATAACATCTATTACCTCTGACGAGCCTGTAAAACCTTATGAGAGAAGTCTCATACATGATGATGACTCAGTGACTCAGCCCAATTATGTCCAATAACAGTGATACTAAGGCAGACCTTCCCAAAGTGTGGGGCAGAGCCATGGCAGGGGGGGGGGCGCGGGATGAAAAGGGTGAAAAAAAACCCCAAAAAACCGCTTGGACACTGCTAGCACGGGCGCCTACAGAAACACAAAGCAGGAGATGAAGCATAGCTGAATATGTTTCCAAACCAACTTCATTCTAAGCCAAAGACTAGAAAATATGGTGAAGCATATCTTCCCTTTGGCTTCACCTGCACAAGTGCCAAGGTAGGTCTCCCCTACAGAACTGGTTTTCCCTTTGTCGGGAGCAGCACTGGGCTGTTTAAATCACGGACAAACAGTATCCCACATTCGTGATTTTTAGTTCACAAACACTTCTTGTAATGACTAACTACTGCTGACATTTTGGAGATATACATACTATACTATATACAGTAAAGTTACAGCGGGATACAAATGATATCAGGCTGATCCTGCCACGATTTGTTCCCCCGGTTCAAATCACGGACAAACAGTATCCCACAGCTGTTTATGTTTTTAAACCTATTTTGCACAGAGAGGCATTTTTTGAAAAATGTATTGATAGCAATGTTGAATATTATTACACAGGAAAAAAAACAACAACAACTACACGTAAAATAATCACATCGTGACGCCTCTGCCTTTGTAAATGGGGGGACAGTAACTGCGTGTGTATGTAAGCGTGTAAAACCTGCAGATAGTCAGATTAACAGTATTTTGTCTCTATCTGCCATTCTGCAATTCATCTCATGTAAACAATAACATGGCACACAGCGTGACGTGAAAAAAGGTACATACCTTTGAGGTTGTGTGACAAACTCTGTATTCCTCGTCCACAGGTAAACGCAAAAAAGGAGTTTTAAAAAAATCTCAGTTTTCGGTGATTCAAAACGCCGTTTACGTGTGGACGAAACAGCTGCATTTTCAAAAATACCCGTGTAGGTGTTTTACGCTACGTAAAAGACTTAGTAGTTTATTTTATTACTACCTGTCATTTATTGCAGATTACTTGTATTTGCTTAATTGTTCACTAAATATTTGAGGTGTGAAATAAACCACAATGGAGCAAAATATGTGTGTGTGGTTGGAGGATGTGTGTGTGCGTGCGTGTGCGGGGCGCGAACATTTTTCTTGTAAAACAAAGGGGGGCCCAGCAAAAAAAAAGTTTGGGAACCACTGTACTAAGGTGAGCTGTCGAAAATATCCTGAACTTTTCTGTCAGTAGTCATTTCTGTTTTGGCTACGTTTACCTGTTTTTAGCTTCTGTTAGCTGCTGTTAGCCGCCGTTAGTGAAATTTTCTTTCAAACAGATCTAGCATTGTTGGACTGCACCAAGCAAAAAAACTTCTTCTCATCTTATGATGTCAGATCAAAATCAAACTGTTTATCAGAGGGAAAGTGTGATTTTTAGGACACTTCGGTCCAACATTAGCTAGCGTACTGCTAGCTAATAACAAGCTGTTGTTGCCATTTAGCCGACTCGTGAGCTGTCCAAAGACAGGAGGGTCAAAGGGCTAATTTGCTGGATTAAGTAACTGTGACAGTATGTGAAATAAATAGGCATGTTTGTGTATGTTTTTGTGTGTTACAGCCCCAACTTCTATTCAGGAGAGGAGGAGTGAGGAGAGAAAGGAGGGAGGTGGAAATGAGGGAGGAGAGAGTGCAGTGATCTTTAAATTAAAAGGAACTTCTATTGCATAATGTATATGTGGTTGGTCTCTAGCGACATACATAAAATGCAATTATGTATCTTGGCCACTATATTCATGATGTTGAGGGAATACAGCATCTTTCAAAACCTGGTGCTCACTAATCCATTTGTGGATTAGTTCTAAATTTGTAAGACTGCTGGAAGACATAATTACACACTAATCAATTTATATTTATGAATACAACATTCCCTTGTCTATTAAATAACTTAAAATTTTACGTACTTTACCTTTAATGAGTAGAGTCCAGTTCAGCTGCACTATGCACTGGAAATGAGGCTTCAGTGTGTAAAAAGAAGTGCTGAGGGATTTTGAGAGAGGAAAATAAATAAAAAGGTGAGACAAGGTCTGGTGGCCTTGTCTGAAGGTGAGCTGGATCCCCTGCCAGCCTGCAGCCCGACTCTTCTGGCAGAAAGGGAGGGGGGGACAAAGACAAATGAGGTAGAGTGTGGGGATGCTGATCAACAACCGACTCACTCACCGGCCGTCGCTCACCACATCCAGAGGGAGCAAGTGAGAGAGAGCGGAGAGACAGAGAGAAGTGAGGAGGCCAATGAGCCGGCACTGGTCCAGTCACAACACCATAGACACAAATCCTGGTTCTGTACCATTAGCTCCAGACTGTCATAAATCAGACAAAGCCAGCCAGCAGGACCAGAGAGAAGGCCAAACAGAGAAGTCAAAAAGCCACAGCCACACAGGACTGATCAGACAACAAAGGAGGGGAACAAACAGCAACCTTTGGACAGAGGAAGCATTTATAACACCACAAGACAGAAGAAAGGCTCCATACACATAATAGAAGCACTGGTATTGAACCTGGCTTTGTTACTGCAGCCTGAAATGCATCCACAGTGCTATTTACAGTAATATTTATATTACAAAAAGTCACTCACAGTCAGTGCCAAGCCAGGTTTTTTTTTTTAAATCTACTCTTTCATTAGAAATTTTCTTATGTTAATCAGGCTATGGTTATGCATCTTTGCTATAAATCTTTATTAAATGTCTAACCCCTGTAGAGGGGTTAAAGAAAATGAGGATAAAGAGTTGGGGGACAACATACGATAAAGATACATAGCTGCAACTAAAGTGGGACTAGCGCCTAAATTCACCATGAATCTGCCTTCTCTCAGGAATGCTTGTATTAACATGAGACACTAATGCATTTAAAGGTTTCAGATCATTTGGTAAATAAACAAGGAGTGAGCTGTACTGGCCAAGGTCAAAGTACCAGCATAATACACAGTCAGTGTCTATCATAAGTTACTGAAAACAAACAGAACCATAGAGCTTCTGCTTTTACATGTCATAAAAGCCTCCATTAATATTCATGATCCAAATTGTATAGTACACTTGATATTTAGTCATTAGGATTTTGTCACTGGAAATTGAGGTGCTCATTTAGAGCATGTGGGTTAGTGTTTTCATTTGGTAATGCCATTACTGGAGCAAAAGCTTCATTAGTATTTCTGCTTGTAATAACCTCGACAAGGGATTTCCTAACCCAGTTTTTCAACCACACCCATCCCAGGCACGCTGCCTTGGCATGCACCCTACTGGCAGACAAACAACACATCTGCCTTCCTGCTCGGAAACTTGCGCATACATATTGTATGAATCAACAGAAAAAATATGCGCTTTTTGTTTTGCTTGTGCATGTGGGTGAAATATGGACTGGGGTATAATATAGTGTGTGTGCAAAATTTCAATTTTTTGATTCCATGTAAGACTGTGTGTAGGAAGTGATGATCCAGATTGGCAAAAAAAAAAAAAAAAAAAAAAAAATGGCAGCAGAGAGCAACTCTTGGTTTTGCTGTAAGTTTTTGGTGAGCGTGTGCCAATCCCACCTCACACAGCAGTGCACCACGGGGGGGCTGAACACTTTCTACAGTTGGATCCAATTAATTTCATCTCCACACGCCACCCATTTCGACATGCTAGGAGCATAAGAAGAGGAAGTGGAGGGTTGAAGGGAGTGGAGGTGTGCAGCGAGGCAAGTGGGAAATAACCGAGAAAAGGGAAGTGGAAGGATGGGCCAAGGTTGGGGAAACTTAGAATTCCCTGTATCTTCCGTTGAGTTTCTGCACAGGCAGACGAAAAATGCAATTACACGTGCCCTTTCAGCCTTTTCAGGCAAGTAGGGTGTGTGGATTTGTGTGTGTGTGTGTGTGTGTGTGTGGTGGGGTTTGTGCCCTGTGGCCACCAGCACTCCCATTTTCTATGCTAATAGACGCTTGTTCTGCATTCTATCAGGCATTTGGTGGCACAGCTCTGAGTGAGGAGCAGCAGAGGGTGAGTGCAGAGCGGGTGCGTAAGGAGCGGGGAGGGAGAGAGAGGAAGAGGGGGTTGTCGCCTTGTGTCTCCAGAGATAGTAGGAATAATGAAAAAGTCTGCTGGGACTTCAAAGCAAACGGCTGGTCATTTCCTGTGGTGATGGCTGATATGGGGCGTACATGTTCAGGCAACAAGCACACAGACACTTAGTCACACATTCCTGCTAGCAAAACCCTGTCAATGAACACCATCTCCTTTGATGGCATAGTGGAGCCCAAGCGAAAGGAGTGGAGTCTTTGGACAAGGAACAAATTCGAAAAGCTTTCGCACGTTGCTGTCAGAGCCATCTAAATGCTTTAGTCACAGCCTTGGGTCAAAACTTATGCAATGTGGGTGTAATGCCAGTAACCAGCTGCTTTTTTTGTTTGTGTGCGTGTTTGTTTGTTTTTTTTAAACAATTTATAACACGTGCAGTGTTTTCAAGTTAAAACAGGCAATATTAAATTAGAAAATAAACTAGCAGTTGTTATAGGGCAGGGAGACATCAAAATCCATTCTCTTGGCAGATCAACCTCTGGGGCTTTGCTAAACAGCCTGTGTAAAAGAAAAAAAACAAAACAAGGTATATCCTTCAACATCTTTGTGTTCTCAATTAACTGGTAGTACTTTGGGTTGTTCGCCTGTTTTACACTCGTTCTGGGTTGACCATTCTCTACGTTGGCAGGTGGAAGCATAAGGTAGCTCAAATGTGACAGAGTGTCTCAAAAATGCAGAGGGAGCTGCGTTACTCCTTTTTTGGTCACTAAAAAGATCGACATGAGGAAAGACGTATGAGCAGAACAGCCAGAGCGGTATGTGAAGGGGAGAGAGCTGATAGTCCAACATGATATGCAAACATAAACAAGCCAGCAGTCACATCTGCCTCATCTGGTTTCTTATCACTGAATCTTTCACTATTATGAAAGCCGGTCTACTGACATACATTCACTCATGGCTGTAAGTCTTATGTGCGAGCAAGATACACCAAAAGAACAAATTGTAGAATTAAATTTTTTTACAAAACAAAACAGACAGACACGCACGCACACACACGCACACACACACACACACACGCACACACACACACACCTGGTTTCATTCAGGATGCCTGGAATTCTTTGCCTGCTTGGCTCACATTACTTCCTGAGCCCGCATGCTGACTGCTGCATGACAGCAGATAAAATATGCCACTCAGCACAATACCTCATCTGCTCAACATGTAACTGGAAAAACGCAGTTTGATGAGTGATAGAAGTGAAGCTGAATTTACAGGAGAGCTCTGAGAGTGGATGGGTCAAGTGGGAGACTCCTGAGAACCCAGGTATTCTAATTTACAGCGTCTCCCCTTTCGTAGACCCTTGACTGCAGTACAGTCAAGGGTCAGTAGTACAGTAGAAGTGAGCTAAAGATGCAATGATACTGTAAAATCTCTCACTCATTCTGAGAAACTGAGTCAGAGAAACAGACCAGAGACACACAGTGCAACGTGAGGAGCCAAAGAACCTTGATCTTATAAAAGTTATTAAATTTGTATTGTTTCATAAACAGACCAAAACCACAGGAGGGGGACGACGACTGAACAATACTAAAGTTTAAGAAAAAAGAAAGAAATCTTTATTGTTTTATTTTCTTTTGAGAACCCACAAAACAGAATGAGATGATTTCTGTTGCAAAGTAAAAACTATAAACCTTGGGATCAGTTTGCTCTACACACCATAATTCCTAAACGTCACCTTTCCTTTACATTTCCGAACGCACCCCTTCCAATTCCCCCATCCTATTCTCTTAGCTCCCAGGTTTGACAGAGTGATGTCTTCAGCCAAAATCACCTTGTCTACTCCGGTTCCCCAGGAGATGAAGTGCCAGCGATGTAGACGATTCAATCAAGAGAAGTGAAAGAGCAGATCACAGACAATACGCCGCGGCCCCATTACCCCCAGTCCTCAGTTACCAGTAGCGACGCTTAGCTCAGGCCCCCACCTAATGGGCCATAATATCATTTTGCGCCATGTACCAGCTCTTTATACTAGCTCTAAACATAACTCTGTCGCCAGGGCACAATAAAAACAGATATATTTCTTTATTACTCCTCGCGAAGCATATCACCAGATCTGAGCTCCCCTACAAAGGAAACTAATATCTACAGGAACCCGCTCTTTTCCTTGGCTCATTTAGAGCAGACGCACAGTTGTTATTACATTGAGCTGCACTCTGCCGGCCTCACCTCCCCACGCCATTCACTCAGACTGTAATGGATGTTTTATTATAAAGAAATGAATACAATATCTTCGCCATAAATAGCCTACTTAAAAAGCCATTTTCTCTGCCTTGCAATATGTTTGAATGTCCATCACGCCTCAAGCAATGAGGTGCCACATGTTTAATTCAGACACGACGCAATTTGCGTGTTACTGTATACGTGGAAACAGCAGCTCCTCTGCCCTTTGCTCACCCTCACTGCTCTTTTTTTCCCACTCACGCAATAATCACACTCCACCCTTTCTTGCATACAGTCAATGTAAGTCTCCAGCAGGTTCATTCGTTTACAACACGGCAGGGAAAAGGAAATGTCACCTGGGCACCCCCCCCCCCCCCTTTTTTTAAGACATTCACTTTCTTCATCTCATGTAGTACATGCTGTGCTTGTAAGCCTCGAGTCAGATGAACAGAACTTCACTTTAGCAAGGGCAAGTTATTATCTGCTACTAGGAAAAAACCTACACACAGGGCACGTTGTTGCCATCGCCCTGTACCCTATACATCTCATCGTGTCTGACCAGCCCATACACTGTGAGGATATGACAAGAGATGAGTGAACATTGGGGCACGAACATGTGTGTTTGTGTGTGGCAAGACGAAGCAGGAGAGGGAGTTGGGGAATCCAATCTCTCACACAGAGGAGCAGAGACAGGCGGGCAGATACGTTCCAAGCCTGGTATAACCCCAGCGGTATCCATGAATGAAATGACAGGATTACAGGGGTATTAGAAAACCTGCTGAGATGGTTGATAATGCTGTTTATGGTTGGGCGTCACACCGCTCGAAGGGAAAAGTCAAACTGTTTGACTAATGAAAATATGGACAAGCTCTTCACACATAGTCACCAAACAGCAAACTTAAGGAGAGAGGTCTTCCTCTCCATTAGCACCCATGGTTTGGTGTTGACGAGCATTAATGCAGATACCTGAAAATTTGAGTCTGTGGTATTATTACAGACAGACCTCTTAAAATAGGGACAGAAAACATAGGCCCCACTATCCTTACAACGAGAATGGGATTACTGTTGTGTCAACAGTCCCCAAAGATAATAGTAATTACTGCCCTAGCTACAGCGCCATCAGACTGAGGCAACTTCGCTAGCTGACAGCTTGGTCCTAATTACCAAGAACCACCAATTACGGGCTCCATTTCATTATTTATATAGCACAGCACACCCAAATAAAAGAGACTTCAGTGACTCTGAGCAGTCACATCGCTGGCAGCTGCAGAGGAGCATCCAGAGGATCAGCTGAATCATTCTCTCAGAGTTTTTTTTTCTTCTTCTTTCTTTCTTTTTTTCTAGATAATATACTAGTAGCAGCATGATTAGTATTGAAAGCTGTGTAAAAATAGAAAATTAAGCCAACAGGGGGCTGCCTTTCCTTCCTTTTTGTCATCCACCGGAAGTAATTTAGCTGCGAAGGAAGTGCATAACCGCCTCTTCTTTTCCTCACTTGCTGCTGCTCGCTTATCTGAACAATTCGAAAAGATTATCCCTTGAGCAATTTAACTACTGAAACAGTTTGCCTGTTGCATCTACATTTATTCCACCGTGAGGTTTGTTTAGTAAAAAAAAGAATGTGCTCACCTGATGTTACACAAAAGATGTCTCAAAAAAAGAAAAAAACCCAACATAAAAACAAAATTCTTTATCTGGTGAGTGTATTCAACCATCCACACACACACACAGCAAATTTCACAGATGTTTCCCATCATCCTCTGCTGCCAAGCAGCGCCCAGTGATGGCTGAGAGGAGGGGAGCGGGGGCTCAGTGCTGGGGTGTGAAATTCTGCTATTCCTGCTCCAGTGAATTCAGCAGAAACTTGGCAGATCATTGTGGAGATTTGTATGTCTGTGGATTTGACATGAAACTGTTTGAGAGGCTCATCTGGAATCTGTCTCTCAACTTGCCTCCCCTTAAAATGGGCTTGGTTCACAATACCTATATAAAGCCAGACAACCACATTTTGTAATCCTCCAGAGGATACAGATGCAATGATTAGGTCATATACAATCATCTGAAAGATAACAGTCTGTTGCTTAAAAACCTGCCTTTGAGTAAAAGCTCACAATCCTTAAAATAGACAAAGAGCATCTGCAGCATCTATACAGATTTCTGCAACTATATACCTTTGTTATTAAAAAAGAAAAATACTCCCACTCTTGTTGAAATTCAGTATTTTTCACAAAACGAACACAAATAGAAGTTCATAGTCAGCAAGCTGTAAAGAATGTAAAGCTATCGTGTTCCAAGAGAGCAAGTAGTCGCAAAGAAACCGAACAAAAAAAACAAGTAAGTATGTACAAAAGGAATCGGCCGTGGCGATCCAAAGCGCTTAGCATTTAGATGACAGCTGCACAGGGCAGGCCTTGTTTGCAGGGGCTGGAGTGGTGCGGTATATGTGGCCCGGAGGCCGGATCTGGTCCAACTGTGCCCTGGCAAGAAAACGCTCAGCCCAGTCAGCCTCGACAGCTTGGATATTCACAGGAGGCAGTGGAAATGGAGGGCTGCAGTACCATGTTGGAGTTGGGGCGAACTTGCAGGAGGAGGGGCAGGAGTGATGAGTCAGGGAGAAGGTATTTTATATTATTTTTGTACCACAAGGACACGACATTCGCCATTTTCCGTAGAGAAAACCCAGGCTGGTGATGAGGGGGTATGTTGGCTTCTGGTGATGCCTGGAGCACGTTAGCAGGCTTTTTAAACCATTTTTGCACAGCCTTAAAAGACGTTAGTATACACCTGCAATGCTGTGACTTTTTTTTTGGTAATGAAAATTTTCTAAAGGCTCGACCTGCTCTGTGCTGACCGCATAGGCCTGAAGATTTTTACCCTGCTATGACCTAATCATAGCAGTTGGCTTCAGATTACATGAAACATTGTCATCTGACAAACCACTGTGACAATTTCAATAGATCACAGGCCTTAAAGTTAGGATCATCACTTTGATTTAGCATGACAAATGAATTATTCACTCTCATTTCTGGGGATTCATACTTAAACTCAGAGTCATTTTGAGTATCATAGAAAGGACTTTTGATGTCGGACAGCTTTCTCCTCACTTGATTAACCTGAACCAACTTCAAAAGTGCCACGGCTTGGGTATCGCCATCAGCAATATTCTAAACAAGCGTGGAGCCTTTTTAGAAAACAATATCTTCTATGAGCCCCCTCTTTGAAATACTGCAAGTTAAATGGTCTTGTTTACTTATTTTTGCTATTATACTTCAAAAATAGCACATTTTACACAGTAAACAAGGAGCAAGTCAAGCATGCAAAACTAAGAGTGCAAAACTACTTTAGTAACGTTCAAAGTATCAAAATTTAATGCAGAAGGGAAAAAGGGGGGGGGGGGGGCAGTGACACACAAGGGAGAAAGAAAAAAAAAAAAAAACTAAGGGACCCACCCACAACATTGCAAAAGACAACAAAAAAAAAAATAGAGAGATTTTTCAAGTGCATCCTAATTCATTCATCCCCCAAGTATGTCTTTGCTCCAGGGTTGTGACAAGGCAAAGCCTCATGGGAGAAATGACTGGCACCTCCTAATCCTTATGGATACCAAAAAGCATGTCATTACCATAACATTCACACCATCTTTTGGGATGTGAGACAAACTGAGTCAACAACAAAGGACCAAAACGAAAAACAGCAAAGAAAAATTAAAAAACAGAAAAGTGTGCCTGTTTAATGTGATCTATTTGGAGTCGCAACTGTAGCACTTTGATGAAAGCCACAGCTCCACCAAACTTCTAATCATTCAGCATAGGCCAAACAACCACCTGGTGTAGCCTATATTTCAAATGAGCCATATTTTGTTTATCTTTAACACCAGCGGGTAGGCTGGCAGGCATGCTGCAAGGGAAATTGGAGCACAAGAATTATGACCTAAGAAGAAGAAAAAAAAACAGCTGATTAGGGAGAAGATGAGTGAGAAATGGAGTCATCTGTCACGTTAAGCACTCCACAGATGGACAAGTGTAACACCCTAAGAAACCTGCAAGTCCTGAGGCTTGGTGGCAGCTTTGGGATTTAAAGTAAATCCAGGAACGGTTTCAGAAGAAGTGATGAAATATGCCTCACGAGATCACATGTTCATATTGCTCACCCTTTCATTCACGTCATCAGACGAGTGGTAACAACGGTCCTTTTTCTGTGCTTAAATTAAATGTGAAAACATTTAGTTTTTCCAGCTGTCTACACAAAACTATTGTGAGTGTAGATAATTACTGGGGAGCTTCATTTAATGAAGCCTCGGAGCAGATCTAATCACTTGCGTTCTTTAATAAACAAGAATGGAAACCTACTGGTGTGCAAATAAAGATTTGACAGACTAGAACTTCTCCCAACTAGTAGGCTAAGACTTGACTTATAATTGGACCATTGTTTCCTGACACAAACCATTTACTCGTCAGCAATGTTCCGCTTCTATAAGCACGACAAGAAAGAAAAGATGTTTTCAATGGTGTACTGTGGCTAAGCACTGCCTGCATATCTCCCAGGTGAGATGGACAATTGCCTGCTGGGTAGCAGAGTCGTTGCCTTAGTGCCTTCTCTGTGTCCTGTACCTCCTGTCTGCTCAGACTTTACCATTGACCTCACTACCACTTCCTACCTCTGCTATTCTACCTCTGCTATTGACAGCCAAACAACCGGGAGTCAGGAAGGCCTTAACGAAGAGAAGTAGGAGGTTCAACTAATTAGAAATACCTCCATTCCATTACTTCATCCCCTCCTGTTCACTCAGAACACTGAGCTAAAGCTTGGCCAGAGCTGGGCCTGGAGGATTGTTTTTCCTTTTTTCTTTCTTCAGGCTGCTAGCCAATGGGGGACCGTGGTAATTGCCTAAATCCCACTGTGGCAAATGAGGACAGAGTGTGAGGGTCACGCAAGCCAAGAAAATGCTGGGATAAAGTGTGGGAATGAAAGTCTAGTAATAATAATAATAATCTTTTTAAAAAATACAGAGGCATAGGACACAGAGACAGAAACTTCAATCTTTATCTAAACATTCCACAGTAGAAGTTCTAACATTGCAGACCTGGTGATCCATAAAATAGGTAAAGAAATCTTCTTTGCACAAAATTAGCACAAGAGCGTAGGAGACTGGAAAGGAGTATTGTGCAGTGAGAAAATAAAATGACCTCGGGTGCTACTCACTAGGGAGAGGCCGACAGGGGTGCAACGACTGTCTTGGCTGTTGAAGCGAAACAGAGTAGGGTGCAGCAGTGACTGCACAGTCGGTGCTTGCTGGACACTTCAATCACAGGCTGCCGGAGCCCCGGGCAAACTTGGCCAATTAGCCGCACACCACCGCTGACCCCCAGCTTCATTAAGGGCCTGGGCTCTGGATAAAGGGAGAGAGGAGAGGAGGTGGAGAGGATTAGCAGGTGAGAGAGTAAACTGTCAGCAGGGGCCAGGTTTGAGGAGATACACACATGCATTTGCACAAACACGCACACCAAGAGGTGACGCTCAAGGTTACAGATAAACACAATCAGAGCACACCATACCACACACGTGTACACATTGGCCGAATCACACTCCCGTGTCCCTGTGGGCTTACACCTGCAACAAAGGTGGTGATGGTGGGGTAGAGAGTCAGGGCTATAGAGGCCAGAGGGTGCAGCTCTCCCCCTCTTTCCCACACTACTGACTTGACAGCAACAGGTGTGGTGGCGAACAGACATGCAATTACCAAGTTGAGAATCTGCTCTTTGTGACAGAGACAACAACAAATAAGAGGTAGGATTGGAGTTCGAGGAGAGAAGGAGAGCGTAGTGTTAGAAGAAGAAAGAGGATACAGACAGACTACCCGGAGGTGAGAAAAAAGAAAGACAAAGAGAAAGAGAGATTTCCAGTTGTCTCTTTTCATTGGAAATCTCTCACCGGCAATGTGGGGGGGGGAAAAGAAGATCAAAAACTAACACAGACAGTAACTATGACACACCTGTTGTTCTGCAGTGGAAATAAAAATTTACACACTTTGGTTGTCTGAAGAGGCATCGCATAAGTGTGCGCACAACACTGAGACAATTCAGAGAGGGTGGATGAGGCTTTCTGAGGTGCTTTGGGACAGGTTGTGCTCAATGAGCCCTGACAGAAAGACTGTTTGGTGTATGCGGGTGTGTTTGTGTTTGCCTGCATTACAAATGTGTACATCCACATGGGACCTCTGTTTGCATCAGCCTTGCAATGAAAACCACAGCAGTGCTACAGATTGGGTGGGGGAGGGACAGCAGCTTCATACACGCTCCCCTTCATTTTCTCTGTTTTCCCTCTCAGATTACGGGCCTTCGATCAGTCTAAAGTAATGTTTGTGAGCTTTGCCGCTTGTGTAGCAATAACTGCTGTCGGAGAGCTTGCATGCTTGGGTGGAGAGAAGATACTGGCCCTTTATTTAAAACAAGCCAAGGATAAAAGATCAATGGCCCAATTCAAGCCATGAATTGGAGGGAAAAGTTCACAAAACATAGTGGGAGATTACGAGCAGGAGATATATGTGTAGATAGAGGGGGAAGCGGAGAGTGAAGGGGCATCTAGCTCATCTGGGTGCTAGTGGCTAATTGATTGTTTGAGACACAGAGCTCCCAGCCATTCATCACCAACCACTCTCAGGCCCTTAGATAACTCCTATGATAGTGCCCTGCTGCTGAGCAGCTGCAACTGGCCACATCCATTATCCTTCAAAGTAAGCCCCCTAGCCTGGGAACAGGCATGGAGGGGCTGCTGGGTGACAGGCTGAAGGGAGGGCTGAAATGGAAATAGAGGAGGCCTGTGGTTAGGAGCATGTGGTTGAGGCTACGGTATACAAAAGCAGACGCTAAGGTTGAAGGGCCAGGGCTTTATGAAAAATGGTGCTCTGACAGCCACAGCAAAGACGAGAAACTGTCTGTTTTCACCAAGAGAAGAGGAGAAAAAAATGTGACAGCACTATTGTTTCCACTTCTTGGCCAAACAGTATTAGCAAAGCTGTTTTATAGCAGATAGTACACAAACCAACGAAGCGACAGGCAGCTCTAAAAACTGCTGAGTTGCTGTGTGTGTGTGTTTGTGTGTGTTGTGCGTGCAGGCAGACAGACAATTCCCAGATTGGGCAGGTGGGGATCAGCCATAATGAGCCATGCAGGGGGAGAAAAGTGGAACTGAGGGCAAAAAAAAAAAAAAGGAAAAAAAAGGAAGAAGGCCAAAGAGCAAGGGAGAAAGAGAGAGAGAGTGATGGAGACGGGCTCAGAGCCAGAGACAAGGCCCCAAAAGAGCAATTACAGGAGATCCAGAGAAGGTGTGGGCCCAGCCCGCAGGCATAGTTTCAAACGGCACAAAGCCCTGCCAGACATGTACTCACAAGGATTTACAAGCGTGCACACACACATTAATTTGCCTGCCTAAATTGAAGAAAAACTTGTTACAAGCAAACTAAACAGATGGACAAAATAGATGAGATGACGAATAAAACTCAAAATAGGAGGGAGGCAAGCGTGAGGTGGGAGGATTTTTAAACCGGGAGGGGCGGGGGTCATCTCGAGCCACACGTCACCGCGCCACATGTTTTCAATGCAACATTCTGCTCTGGTTGGTTGCAACCTGTTCCCTTAACAGCACGGCCTGAAAGCAAAGCTTAAAAACCCCAGGTCGGGTCACTGTGCGCAAAACTTTCCGGCTGATTGTGCTTTGTGCGGCGAGCGCGCTAAACAACACTGAAAAGTCTGGACAGCTTCACACCACGGTGCCTGTCACAGATACAAGTCCGAAATAGTTTCTGAAGGCAACCGTTTCTGCCTTCCCTCCTCCCCACCTCGCCCACCTCCACATCCACGGCTTAAAGGAGAACGACAAGTTGGAAAGAACAAGCGTGAATGATAGGAGAAAAAGAAGGAGAGAGAGATGTGCAAACAGATAAGGGGGAGGGGAAATTAAATTAAGAGAAAAGTTCTCGCGCAACGGCATGCACCATTGATTTCCTATTCTCTTGGAAACATTTAATGAGCTTAAATAGGAGCCTCATCTGACACTGCCACAGTGACTCGGAGGAGCCTCCCAGTGAGAGGAAATCGTTCAGCGGCTGTGACGGCTACCAGAGGGGGTGAAAGACGGAGACGAGACAAGGGAAGGGGGGGGGGGGGGGGGGGGTTTAATGCCAAAACAAGAGACATGAGCAAGACAGATGTTGGATCATACTCAGTAAATGGTCCAGCGATAGCATTGCTTGCCTAGTTCTCAATGAGGTGGGAAAAATGAAAAGAGATTACTGGAAGACAGCCAGATGTTAGAAGATGTCAAAGGTGCTCTACATTCAACCAGCCTGCCTAGTTATTAGGTGCTTACTCACATCAGACCCTCATAAGAACCTAACAAAAACATACTGACTGACAGCTTATGCACTACCTCATTACTTCCTTTACAACCTCCCAACAAGGTATTGATCAGATGCAGCTGTGTGGTAGCCACAGAGTTGCGTCTTCTTTGTCCTAGCCTCGATCCTCCCTGTATTGGCAGATCTTTAGTCACTTCACAGGGCTCAGTCCAGAGGTGATTCACTGCTCATGCCCCAATGTGAAGCATCAGTAGCTGTGTTATGATGCTGTCTGCTGGTGCTGCATCCAGCCACGTTTTAGCGTGAAATCATTATAATATGCACTATAACTCATGGTATAGTGCTGTGGTACATATGAGTGCGTATAAATCAAACTGTGTAAATCCAAACTTTGTTTTTATGTAAATATTAAGTATACTCTATAACTGCCTCAAGTCTTTGTGGCATGGGTTCAACAAGGTCCTGGAAACATTCCTTTCAGATTTCCATTTTTACACAACAGCATCGTGGAGCTGCTGTGGATGTGTCAGCCGTACATTCATCCTCGGCTCCAGCACATCCCAAAAGTGCTGTACTGGATTGAGATTTGATGAATGATGAGGACATTGGACTACAAGAACTCAATGTCATGTTCAAAAATAGAAAGCTGATATGATTTGAGCTTTGTACCATGGCATGTTATCCTGCTGGTACACTGTTGTCATAAAGGATTGAACACCATCAACAATTATACTCAATCATGCTGTGGCATTTAAGCAAACCTCAGTTGTTCCTAGGGGCCCTAAAGGTACACATACAAGGCAGGACGGATCTACGCTTTTATGTTGTTTATGTCAGTTTCTGAATCTCCCATCCGAGTGTCACATAGAAGTGCATACTCATCAGACCGGCTAACATTCTATTGCCCGGTTTTGATAAACCCGTACAAACTATAGTCTCAGTTTCCTGTTGTCACCCGATGTGCTCTTCTGCTGCTGTAGCCCTAACGCTTCAAGGTTCAACTTGTTGAGCATACAGAGATACTCTTATGCATACTTTGGTTGTTACCTATCAGTTCAAAACAGTCTGCCCATTTTCCCTTGACCTCTGGCCTCAATGAAGCTTTTTTGCCATGAGAACTACTGCTCACTGGATATTTTCCCTTTTTGGACCATTTCATGTAAACCATCGAAATGGTTGTGTGGGAAAATCCCAGTATATCAGCAGTTTCTGATGTGCTCAGATCAGCCCATCTGGCACCAACAACCATGCCAACCCTATTCCGATGCTCAGTCTGAGCTTCAGCAGGTTGTCTTGACCATGTCTATATGCCAAGTTGCTGCCATATGATTTTTTAGATGTTTCCATTAACAAGCATTTGAACAAGTGTACTCAATAAAGTGGCTGGCAAAAGGATATTCATACTAAAGTACATCTGGCAGTGTACTGTGGTACATGACCTTCAGATAGGCACTTTGTACCTTTATCACCCAAGTATCTTGCAGGCTGCCAGGAATTACTTTGTAACTTTGGCAGTTAAAATTGCAAAATAATTCTCATCTTTCAGGAACTATTTGAATGTTCTCTCTACCCGAAAATGGTTGAGGAGTTATGGTAATGTGAAGCGCACATGGTAACATCTAGGCGGAGCTGATTTTTTGTTTTCTGAGTTCAGTCAGCAGTGCCTTGTGAAGCCTTTGTGCTACCGTGAAACGCAGAATGTCCCTTTAAAGCTCTTCTTCTCTTCTTTGCGAAACCATTTGGATTTTGTCTCTAGCAGAAACAGTAATGGAGTTACAGTGATTTAAAGAGCGCTTGTAAAATGGAACCGGCGCCGGGCTGATGGTCATTTAAAAAAAAGAAAAAGAAAAAGAAGAAGCGTTATCATGCAATGGGACACCAGAATTCAGCCTGACCATTAACATGTTATCATAGGTTTCAAAATAAGGAGTTAAAAGGCTTATCACCAGAAAATGCATTAGAATACGTAAGGAATAAATTGATTAATAATCAAATATAATCTACAGACAATTTGTTCCAAGCCTAAATGGATTTTTTCTTGGTCTATAATTGAACCCAAGAGTTAATTTTTGTGTAAATGTCATGTAGGAAGGCTTTTCAGGAGTGTACTTCTGGTTGGTACAAAGCAGAGTTTAAGACAAATAATCTTTAATGTGCTTATAGTTACACAAACTTGTTCCTATTCAGTGTTTTTCTATTCACTGCAATAGCTCCGATTGATTAAGCATAAACAGCTTAGTGTTTTTACAGAAGCATCTGTTTTCTGGTACACAGTCCCTTACCAATCCACCTCAGCCAGATCAGTTCGTGACCCCATTTTTCTCCCCCAACTTTGACATAGCTACTGTTGGAGTAGCTGGTTTGTAACACCTCTGAGTATCTATCCAGACAGATGCACAGCACGCAGCAAAGCAGCCAGTGTGGGTGTTTTGCACAACTGGCAGCAGCGCTGAGGCCTTGTTTCACTGGGCTTTTATTTGTGACTTGAAACAGAAGTTGTCCTAAGAGACACCGCTTTTGTTTTGTTTTTTTTCAAATGAAACTTGGGCTGAAACAATCATATGATGCCCTGGTGATTAATTATGGCAAAAAAAGAAAAACAACCCACATGACAGCGACACTGTTTCTTTCTGTGGAATTCCAGAAATACGCAGGCGTTAACTCCCACACATACATACCAAGTGCAGGAAACTGGAAGTGACTAACGGCAACACAAGGGCAACAACTAAAAGAAGGCGTGTCTATAGCCTTTGACTGCCTTCTTGCTTCAATTTTTCGCTCAACTTAGTACCAGCAAGACTGAACCTTTCACCACCAGAAACTGTCTGAACTCTCTGCAGGGATCCATAGGTCATCACGTATAGGACAGTGTAGATCACTCTCTAAATCATTTACACTGGTCTATATATAGCCTGCAGAGAAAAAGGTCATTATTGAAACAGAAAGCTATATTTCATAATTGCACTACCACGCTTCTATCCCCTCAGTGAAATTGGCTCTCCAGAATATTTTCTCTCTCACTCCTTTCCATCTCTCTTTATCTCCTCTCTTGTCTGTTAGAGAGGGCGATTTTGACAGGCTGACTGTCTCTCCTGATGCAATAACCACCCTCCATTTGTATCTAAGGAGGGTGCATTAACTAGACAGCGTAATCAGCCTGCACAGGAAAGGGAGCAAGCCTCACCAACTGACTGCTTTTTACCACTCTAAGCTATAACAGCTTGCCATTAGGCCACAATTAGCACCGCTCGCTTGGGGAAAAATAACCCCTCAAAAGACCTTCGGGTGGCAGGGCGGATGCGAGAAAAAGGACTTTCGTTCAAGTCCATTGTTGTGATAAACACTCAGGAGAGATAATCTTATTTGATCATGCTTGATGGTGAAGGCAGTGGGACTTTAAAAGATTTTTAAAAAGTGCCTTATAGTGCCGTGGGACAATGCCAGAGCTCAAACTGATACTACTGACGTGTTACAATGGAAGATTCAGACCGGAAAACGAAAAGGCTTATCGTCAGCCACTTCAGACAGTGCATAATTCCTCTGAAAAGTCAGCAGGTAAAAATGAAAGAAAAAGAAAAAAGAAACTTCTGACAGCACTGCCTTGAGATAAGTGCATTCACTTCCAAAACTGGGAGGCAAATGCCCGTGTGGCAAAGGTGCACTCCAGGTGAATGTGTTCAACCAGTGGAGGATACAGTCGCACAGGGCTGCAAAGGCTGCATTCAGTAGGTAAAAACACATTCTCTCCCTTGGGGTTTTTGGAACAATAAAGAGAAAATGTGTGTCCCTGTGGTCATTTGCGGCATGTTGGCAGTGGGCAGACAGAGATAAGAGTTTGGATCGGTGGAGGCTGACATGCTGTGATTATCCCCCGCTGCTAGAATTGACCGTCCATCAATCCAGACAACCAAGAGGACTGGGGCTAGCCGACTCAGTGGTTGCCCGAGACTCGATTTTTTTTATGATTCAATGACTCGCAGGGGAAAAAAAAAAAAAAAAAAAAGTCAAATGTTTTTCAAATATGTTGTCATACTGAATCACTTTTTTTATTGGGATTCAGATTCACAAATACTCATCAAGTGCCGCAGTCTCAGAGGTATAATTACTAGCACATATGCTCTCACACCAAGTCTTAACACGTACTTAGACTACCACCTGACTTTCTATGGCTTCCTCTCAAGTTCCTGTCTGCCTTCCTGTCTCTCTGACCGCCTCCTCCCATCGCCTCACGCTGCGTGTTCTGGACCTGAAACCAACTCCAAAACAACAGAGTGAGCCACGGGAGAGATGGAGGACGGAACCGAGCAACGAGAACGAGAGAGGCATGGTAAGAGGGTGTGTGTCAAGAACCACATTCTTTCTGCTGAGTGCCATCTGGAAGTGGAAAGGTAGATAAACAATGACGTGAGACGCATCCCATCTCCTTCCTAAAGCCCGAACAGACACATGCTCGCCACAATGCATGAGCGCCGCTGCCACCGATCCTGCGTCGCGTGCCAAGCATTGTCAGGGATTGGGTCTTATCAATCGTTGGCCAGATACTGAGCAGAAGCACAAGGCGAACAAAGGGAAAGGGAGAGAACAAAAAAAAATGGAGGGGAAATGCAAGCCACAATGAGAAACACAAATGAGAACATGGCCGGCAGCCATCCGTCCACGCGGTCTGGACCGACTCTATTTAATCTGGTCAAGTCTGCCCCAAAATCAAAGCAATCTCCCTCAGTGAGCCGACAGAGCAAGGAATCAGACAGCCAATCCCGCCCAAAAAGGAAGTTGGTGCGGTGCTGAATGAGGCAATATCAGACTATGCAGAATTGTGGTAGGAATGCAAACTATTACAGCTATAAAAGTCTTTGCTTTACTTAAAAAAAACAAAACAAAACAAAATCCCTCCATTTGCATTCACTCAACTTGCAAGTGGAGCTCCGGGGCAACGTTAGCTGCTGCTCCCTCTGCTTTTGAATTCGTCACCATATTTTTTTGCAGGCACCTTCTGGCATGCAATATATTACAGTAATAGTAGAAATCTTTATTATCCCTTATGGGGAACTTGCCCTTGTAGTAAGTCAGAGATAATAACAAAAACAATATACATACATTTCCAACACATAGAAGATGCAAACTGATGAAGAGCAACAGCTGGAGCAACAGCTGCAGGGATGCCCCCTGTGGGCGCTATGCCTCTTGGGACCACCCTGTCCTGTAAGAGTGCTTATCTTGACCCAAGTAAGACATACTAAGGCCACTGTGGGAATGACATTAAAAAAAGTGCTGGGATGAAGAGACCTTGACAGCTATCCCTCAGGAGGGAGGAGAAGCTGCACCTGCATGTGCCTCGGCTCTGCTCCGTTAAGTTTCTGTCTCTCCAGACTCTACTGTGTGCGTGTGAGTAGGAAAACAGTGTCCTCTGCCCGGTTTTGTTGGCACTATCGCTGGGGAAAGTAGATGGAAAGTGAAGAACTGGGAGGAGGGCTGACAAATAAGTCACATCAGGTAACATTCACAAAATTGAAGGGCTGGAGAGGGGTGTAAAGAAAAATGCATTAAGGGAAGAAAGGGTGTCTGTCGGTTCTTATTGATTCATCGGCAAAAGTCTCCAGTCCTGATTAGAAACCACTGTATTCAATAGTCGGAGAAAATAGCAAAGAAATGTTCTGTTTGCTCCCAAACACCACTTACACATTCTGACTGAGGAGACAGTGAAACACAATCTCTTGTTTTTCTTTGAGTTGGGAGACTTTTTTTTTTTTTTTTTTACTGCAATGGCTCTGATCAAAAAAGCAGGAGGAGTGAGGAAGAGGAAGAAGCCTGAAAGAACTGAAAGGCCTGGAAATGTGGGTCAGAGACATAACATATTAATACAGTGACCAACCAGAAAAGAAAAACAATTTAGAAGAGAGGAAAATAGATGAAGACCGAAAGAGATCCAAAATATGCACAGCAGAGACAATTTCTGTTTCAACAAACCCTGGCATGCAGGGAAGAAAAAACAAAACAGGAACTTCTCTGCAAGCAGCTTCAGAAAATAAAAAGAATATAATCACTTTAAAGTTATTTGGCCAAATGATCCTTCAGCTGTATTAAGACCTTGATAAATGCCTACTGTCTGGGCTGTTATTAAACACCACAGAGACTGGTTGGTCCCTGTGCCAGCCAAAACTAATTAAAGCCAGGCAGATGTGTCTGGACAGTGGTGTACCACACACCTACAATGTAACACATTTGCACACTTGTAAGCACACTTATACAAGCATGCATGCGCACGTGCACAATATCTAAATAGGCTGTTAAATGTGTCTACCCTGTAATCATTTCCAGCTCATGAGACTGTCATCCAGCTAACTACACCAGGTGAACGCAAAGCAACCTTAGCTTCAATTTCCAATTTTGGCATGTTCCACTTCGGAAACTTTTTTTTCTCCCCTTTTTTGTCAGGCAGCGGCCAGAAAGAGAAAAAGCCCCCCCGTGCCTTATTACCTTCTCCGGCACCAGGCAAGACATTTTTTCTGTATTCCCTACCTTTTCTGCTGCAGGTGATGATGAGAGAGCTAACAGCAACCAATTAATCTTTCATAGTGCACGTGTTCTTGCTTTTGTTAGGTCTGCTCTATGAGTTGTATGAGACTGCAGCTGTACAATAGAAGGCTGGTGACGCTTTCATCCTTCTCCTCCTCCTCTTCCTCCTCTCCACTTTTCATTCTCATACTTTGTGAGCAAACAGCTGGGCTTATTTTTTTTTTTTTTTTCCTTGCAAAAGCTATCATTACAGCAGCCTACAGGCATAAGAGCTGCACTCCAAACTGCTGATGGAAGCCTGGCTAGCCGAGTCAGAGGTAGTGATGAGATTGCACTGGGGATGTGCGCTTG
Organism: Rhamphochromis longiceps; assembly: GCF_057381845.1. NCBI lineage: Eukaryota > Metazoa > Chordata > Actinopteri > Cichliformes > Cichlidae > Rhamphochromis > Rhamphochromis longiceps. The sequence goes on from NC_140563.1 coordinate 18,712,373, forward strand.
GGGAGGAGAGGGGACGAGAGCGGAGGAGGGAGGTTGTATTGGGCTAGGGTGGAGCCATTAGATGATAAACACACAGTGCACGAGTACACATACAGAAGCGCATGACATGAAGCGATGCAAGCACCTGCGCTTCATCTTCATTTAGGCTGTCGGTCTCATCCCCTTGTAATCAAACCTATCTTAGGTCACATACACACATCAGCGATTCTTCTGCATGCTCAACACACACACACACACACACACACACACACACACACACACACACACACACACACACACACACTAGTGACTAATCACCCATCTGGAGCAGCCATTCGCAAGTCTGGATGACAAAGCGCCCATGCCCAAAAATATAGGTTAATGCCCTTCTCAACACAAGGCTTAGGCTGCATTACAACCAAACAGACAGGTTTAGGGAGGGGGTAGAGGTGGCTTATGAGCTGGCTCAGACATGCATGGACAGGGGAGGAAGCAAGTGACATCACAGATAAGGGTGATCTACTTGGGCTAACTGCTAGCAGGCACACGGAGCTGACAAGCCCGTACGTGTACTTGATTTCAACAATAGCTCACAGAGTCAAGGGCAGGGAGAGGGCAGAGACAAAACAGTAGGAAAAACCATTTCAGTGTGACTAGGCAGGTTTGTGAAGTGAAAAATCCGTTGTGGCTTACTCGTAGGGCATTGCTGAACATCCCCCCATCCCTGTCATCGCTAAATATTAGCGTGTTAGCAGTGGCAGGTGTTAGCCATCCCCTCTCAGATCCATCCATGAGTTTGGGCTTATTCTCTGAATGCCTCAACCACTGTGGAAAGCCTTTTCCCCCAGCAGAGGCTGTCATGATCCAGGTAAGTCTCCTAGTTGTGTGAGGGGACTGATGCAACCAAAGCCAGGTTCAGAATGTGGGATAAGGTTGGATCAGAGCCAGGAGCCATTAGCAAGCAGTGTGTCTGACACAACGGGCAGAACCTGACATTTTCAAAGGCGTAGAAGGACTTGAACAGAGCCGTGGTGAGGAGTGCAAGGCAGCTGTTTCATTCAGGCCTGCTGATAACAACCCTCTGTCCAGATTGGCTAGTGCAAACGAAGTAAGGGGACCACAAGGCAGCACGAATACAAATCACTTCTTCGATAGTCTACACTGAGCTAAGCAAAAACTACTGAACTGGCATTCTCGCATTCATTTCTTAGCCGATCAAGCCTCTTGTGGTTCAACGTTTTCTGCAGGCAAGAATTTTAATGTCCCAGAATGCATTAAGACTAATATGCATCCTTACAAAGAAGCATGTGACAGTACGGTTAATAAGCAGAAAACTCTTTAGTTATCAGGGGGAGCCAGCAGTATGAACAGACAACGATCTCGCTAATGGCCCTAGCCATATCATTTACCATACAGCCCCTAGCAAGAAACACATAGACACAGGCTCTGGAGAAGGGACACTTTCATTACTCAAAAGATAACATCCTAACAATGACTTTTTTTTTTTGCTTACAACCCCCACTGACAATAAGTACACAATTAGCACATCAATTATGAGTGAGGAAAATAAAAACGCAGGTTATTTAATTCTCTTTTTCCACTCAGTGCTCAGATATAACTACCACACAAAGCTTGAGAGCAGTGTTACTAACAGATGGAGGAACAGGCACTTAACCCCAACAGCACAGACCTTTCATTCTGTTTTGTTTTGTTTTTTTTGCAAAATTCTTGCCAATAATGTTCGCATTTCAATTATAAATCAGCGGAACAAACAAGTGATTTAAAATCACTGGTGAGAAACCATCTGGCTTAGAGTGTTGCTTGATTTCAACAATCAGTCACAGATTCAAGTAGACTGTGCTCTGGCGGTATATACCTATTACACACTGACCATTGCAATCACAAAAAACAACAAGCCTTTACATCTGTGACTGAGGTTCACTCCCATTAAAAACCCATCACACCCACTACAACCATGCTACACTTACTGCGCGCAAAACCCATTGCTATAATTGGTTCCACTGCACCCTTTACCCACTCTGGACGGGGCCAACTGGCAAATTCAAACCACTCTGCAGTAACTGGAAAAGAACCATACCCTAGTTGTGTCTCAGAGACAATAAAGTGTGACAAACTGCTTCCAAACATGGGGAAGAACTGAAAACGCACAAATTGTTTCAGTCAGATAGGAAAGAAATAACAGACAAAACAGAAAAGAGAAGAGACGGGGAGAAGCTCCATTGCCTGCTACGGAAGGCAAACAGTGATGACGGTGTGACTGCGGGCCGACGGCATCCCTCCGGAGAAGAGTGCACACTCCATCAGACCGCAAAAACAGGCAAGAGGGTCGCAACCATTACCTCGGACAGAGATGAAGAGGAACCCCGGAGCCTGGCATTCTCAGACTCACAGGACAGCCGAGAGAATGTTTGTGTGAAGGTGTTTTAACAGCTAGAGAAAGCTAAACAGAAAGCAAGCAGGGCAGTTTGAATGTGATTGTGTAAGGAAAGTGTGACCGAATGACGTATGAATACATGCACGAGGGGTGGTGACTGTGTTCGATCAAGGCTCAGCTAGAGCTTGAGAGAGCATCTTGGAGATGTTTGTCATACCAGAGCGAGGAGCATGTCTGTACGAGGACGAAACTGAGAGAAAACGCTAGCAGGACCCCGAGGCTCTGAACACAAGCACGCTGCCTTCTCGCTAAAATAGAACGCACTCAAGACAGACTCGCTGACTCTCCCAAACTTGTGCTTTAAGGGAAGGAAAAAGCATAAAAACACTCATTAGTATTAAATAGTACAAGAAATTGCAAATGAGAGCAGAGCCGAGGACTGGAAGATATTTATTAAAAAACATGATTTATAAGCAAAAAGTAAGTAATTATCCTCAGCCAAACACAATAGAAGCTCACAATCAGTCATAATTGTTGCTTGGTGTGACATGACTGCAGATAAAGGAAAACTATAATTGATATTCTGAACTGAGTTTTCCTAATTAAAACACTGATTATTCTGGTAAACAGACAATGACAACCAGAGGCGTGGCACTGCCCTTTAGAGGAGGCACTTGCACGGCGCTAAACCCAAGTTCCTTCGAGGCCCTGATTTTTTTTGTTTTTTTGACAGTGCGCCGTTGTCCGGGGATTGGGGAACTTCATTGATATGTAAACACAAACACAAAAACGGGAGTGCAGTTTTTATACGACACAATCCCCTAACCGAGGCCTTTTATTTGTTTTCTCCAATAAATGTCAAGTTTTATTAACATATTGACCCTGAGAGACAGAGAGCGAGAGAATGGGAAAAGAGACAGTGTGTGGACGACTGTGATGTTATTTATATATATAAAATAAAAAAAAACTTTAAAAAAAATGCTCCAAATCCTTACTAAATCCTTGTGTAGGAAAAGTTTAGGATTGAAGGGCTTGTGGATTACAAAGGTTGGACACTGAACAATAGGGGCTTACTTAGAGCTGGTACTGGGCAAATAGGGGAGGCAGTTGAGGACAGCACACTTAATGGAAGTGACAGTCAGCAGATACGCACTGGTCCCCTTCATCCGCAATTGCACGCACTCCCTCCTTTGGCAGACCAGAAAAGAGAAGGGGAAGAAAAAGAAAGAGAGACAGAAGAAAGAAAGAAAAACACCACCCCATCTACTGATTACATACAATACAGTGGGAGAGAGGTAGGTGAGGTGAGGGGGGTAGAGTGGGGTGAAGTGAATAGACAGAGTGCTGCCAGGGCCTACTTTTAGATAGCGTGGTTATCAGGAAGAGAAGGAGCGCCAGAAACAAAGAGGAAGTTTGCTGCTGTTGTTTTATCTGGAAGCACATTAAACTGAGAGGCACACAGGGGACGAGACAGTAAGAGTAAAGAGAGAGGCCATTCAGAGCGAGGGAAGAAAGTGTCTAAAAATCAGGCAACCTTCAGACACATCCCGTCCCGTCCCTCTAACTCAAAGCTACACACATGTGCACACTTTGCCCTTGGCTCAAAGTCATCCCTAGTTCATGGTCGCTGGCTTTGATAGGAGACGGGGCCCTGGAACGAGTTACTAACGACCCAGAAAGCTGCTCGTCGGGCTATTGGTGCAGCCTGATATGAAGCGAGAGAGGTCGTCACTGGGATGGAAACTCAATGTGGCCTTTGATAAAACACTCAAAGAAGGATAAAAACAGAACTGGAATTAGGCAACCCATCAGGCCATGATGGAAAGTAGGCAAGATAGCGAGGGCCAGGCGATGGGAGCCGGGGGTAAATCCGTGCCCTTGTGGATTGCCCTTGACCCTGAGGCCTGCATTGAGAAACTGTTGAGCACAGCACCTGCCAGGTGTGGGCTTGGAGAAGGATGAGAGGCATGTCAATGAGAGGGTCCCCCCCTCCCGACTCCCCTGCTGCCAAACACAACACCCAGGCAGCCCGCTGGATCCAACTAATCAGAGAACTTAGCCGCTGACCTCTCCGCGGGCTCTATACCTTTTAATGAGATCCATGTCTTTGATTTGTCTAGCCGCCTGGAGAGAAAGACAGATCATGCATAAGCTCAGACAAACACACACACACACACACACACACACACACACACACACACACACACACACACACACCAGCTTTGCTAACAGTTGGGCAGTTTCACATTGACACACAAAGACACAAGCGACGTTGAAATAATGAACGGTCTGTAATGCACTATGGCCAAGGGCTCTCGCGCGTGTGCGCCCATGCACAGAGGAAGCGGATACACAACGATGAACTAGAACAACCGCTGCCTGAGAACTAACGAAAGCCTGCCCAGCTAATCAGCACACACAGGAGCACACGGAACCACACAGACATAAGCCGAGCCCAGCTCAAGGACACGGCACCCACCTTGTTAAGGGAAGGCCAAGGGAGGTGCAGGTGAGATTGGATCCAGACATGCTTGCTCACAGATAGAATTGAATTATTGATCAGCCAACAGATTGTGTTATGAGGAATTCATGGATCCATGCTTGGCCTGCCCGGCTCCCCGAGGCTGAAAGACAGACTGTGTGTGGACTCACTATACATGTATACATTTGTGCATGTGTGCGGATGCGTGTGTGCTGGGCAAGCCTAGGGGGAGGAAGGCAGCCCTGGTCAAAGACCGAATTATTTTCCGTGGGCAGAGTGGGCAGTGTGAGCTCGCACTTAGACAAGACAGAGCAAACAGTGAATCGATCAAGCTGGCTGGGGTGATGCATACAGAAGGAAGGCCTCAATCCTTGCTGTGCCGAGAGGGCTTTAACTGCTCACACACTGAGTGGCTTTTTCATTGGCACTCAGGCAACAGCACAATCCTCAGCTCTTAATACTACCAATGGAAAGAGAGGAAATGGGATTTTTATTTGTCTGAGCACCAAGGGTGGTCTGCTGCTCCGAATAATACACTAAAATACAGGGTCTAGCTTAGGCTGTGCTCTGTTATCAGCATCAGAATTGGCCAACATGAGGTGCAAAAGGACTGTGTTCTATCACAAGGCTGTGGAGCAGGCATAAAATGAGGGACTGGACAGGGGTAGGATGTTTGGGGGTTTTTTGGTGGTGCATCTTTTTACAAAGCTTAAGCATCCTGAGTGTAAGAAATACACTTTTAATTATACCACATTTAATAATCTCACTGGTTTTCAGCGATGAGGACTCGTTTGTTTATATCTCATGTGAAGAACAGATGCATAGTTTGAACATGCTCAGGAGACACAATGTTTTGTTTTCTGTACATCTGAAGGTGGAAAGAGCCATAGTAACCCTGTGGGTACGTGACTTTGTTTTTTTCCATTACCAACTCTGTACTACTAATTAAACAAAGGACACAGAGGAATGCTCGATGACAGCTCACAGAAACAGGGAGTGGGAATGAAACAGAACAGAACCTGGGTAAAAATATAATAAGAAAAAAAAAAACTGAGGCTAAGAGAGATGGAGAGACATGTCAACGGTTGTGTGCTGCTGATTTAAACAAGGACGGCTACAGAGCGATCCTTACTGAGATCTAGAGCGGTAGCTAAATGACTACTTGGGCCTGATCGCGGTAGCAGTCGGCACCAGTCTACAAATAAACAAGCGACCGCGACTCTTACACCCCACCTCACGTCCATCTGTTACAGGAATTTTACACTCTGCTCCTCCATATCCAAATGAAAGAGGACAGGAGTAAAAGGGGGGAAAAATCTTTCCTGGTGAGACTTGTGTGATTTGGGGAGCCAATCTGGCTGAATGTTTTTTGTAAACAGTGTGACTGCAGCTTGTTTTTGGAGAACGCACTAGAGAGCAGCATTAGGTTGTTTAAGTGTGTAACAAGGAAAGAGACAAGGGTCTTGGTAGTAAGGTTCTGTAACCCCAGCAGCAGATCTACTCTGGCTAATGACCGTAATTAAAGAACCCAGCTTCATTGAGGGACTTGACGTGGGATAAGCTCAGGAGGGATGTGGAATAGACGTAGTTACAGCAGATGGAAGTAACCACAGGACTGAGTTTAAAAACGCTCGGGCTGAACGTATCGGAGGCTGAGTGGTAGGTTAGTGTGTTATGAGGGCTTGTAAATATTTAGGCATTCTTACAAGGATATGTGGCTACCGCTCTCACCATCTACCATCACATGTCTGACTAACTGTATATTGCACAACAACAAATCAGGAAATGGATACCACTTCACGGGATATGCCGACACCAGCATAAAATAGCCAACAACATCCTTTTTTTTTTTTTTTGGCTGAATAAGTTCTTTGGGGGGGGGGGCAAAACTGGGAAGTTTTGAGGCTGCCCAGATGAGTCAGTGAGGAATAATGCATGTCATCGTGGCTGCGTGAATAGGAGAGCGAGGCTGGGGGGCAAGCGAAGACACCCAAGACATAGAGCTATGATGACACTACCACAGATCTGCATTTCAGAAGACAGCTCCGAGCCCCAGGCAGGTTTGAAGCACCAGGATTAATAACCACGTGCACTACAGACACACCGACGAAGAGAAGACAAAGAAGAGAGCTGAAAAAAACTACGATCCGACGGGAGGGGGAGAAAAGTTATGGAGAGCAAGAGAACAGATAGAGACTGCTAATAAAGAGAACTAAGAGAGATGAGGGTGTTAACAGGAAATTGTAAACGTGATCGCAGTGGGTACTTCTAAACTGATCCAACGTATGGGTCACGGTTGGCTGAATGTGGAACAACTGAGGTTCCTGTATACATTCACCAAACCGACGGGAGGTGATGGTATACAGAGCCAGTGGGGGGAGCGCATACTGCTGCAGGTCTGATTTTAGTCCACCAGAATGCCTCAATGTGACAAGGTCAAAACCAAGGTAAAGACCTGACTCATGGTGATGCGCTCTAAAAATCCAAACTATTTAAAAGAAAAGTTCTTTTTTTTTTTTTATTTGTTTTGCTGCTTGTATTCTACTCATCTTCCCCCCCCCCCACAGAATTGCTTTGCTGCTGCACTGGGTAGCTAATTTCCCCAGGCAGATCAATAAAATTTAAAAAAAAAAGAAAAGAAAAAAGGATTACCTTAGAAAAATCACACCACAGACTATCACACACAGATTTGAATACCCAATGGTCACTACAAAAAAAAAAAAAATGTCAGTCTCTAAGGTTACAGCAGTATCTTTGGCAGCATTATTACCGCTGTTGCTGAGACCGCTACCACAGTAAAACGCTCTGTCAGTTTACAGATGAGAAGCAACAGAGCCAGTGGCATTTAACGAGATTCACAGCAACTTTCACAATTGCTGTATGAACAGATTTTAATAGGTCCCTCTTGGATCATAGGCAGCTGAAAGGCCAAGATACCCACCTCATTTAACAGAGACAAGGACATGATACTGACCAAAAAAGAATTTAATTTTCATAATACCATTTCAAAATGAAATGTAATAAAGGCAGATAACCTTGCTCCTACAGTATCCTCCATCACATCAGCCCTTTGTGAAAAAGGTTATGAATTTAGACCTAGACAGTGCAGAAGACGTATAGACATATATGCAATGGCCTGTATTTATGTAACGTTCTGGTGAGTATGCTACATTTTATAGGAAAATGCACAATGATATGTGGTCGCGCCATCATATTTTTTATTTTGTTCGTTTAGCACTATATCGTAATTTCAAACGACATAACCGCCAGCGGCAAGTAAGCGTTAAAGAAGGCCTGCAAGCTTCACACTAACAAGCACAGGTATTTGGAACATCTCCTCTTTCCATATTTTGACTGAAACAGACAACCGAGGGACAGACACCCAACCTCCAGCAGTGCTGCCACCCCCATGTCCACTTCCATCTGCCAGCAGGTTTTCAGCAGACGCCAGAGATAGATATATATTAATTTTTTTATTTTTTCCTTCAAATACTTTTCATATTAAATCTATTAGTTTGGTATTAATGTCACTAGCTGGTGTTGCCAACACATTATGCAGTTGCGCATAATTGTAATAATGTTTTTTCTTAATGTGACAATATGACACATTCAACACACATACAGTTCCTAAATTCAATAATCACAGCTATTAATTAAAGTTATGAATTAAAATCAATTACGTTATCTGCATAATTGTTAGACTTCACTTTTTATGCAGGCTTATGTAACAATCCTCTTAGTTTGTGCGAGAGAGTGGTGTGCAGTGGATGCACCTTACTTTAAATGTGTTGTCAGAAAGGAAAACTAAGTGACAGCATTGAGCAACTATGGCTAGGACATAAACAACTAGCCACTTTTTTTCTTCTCAACACAGCACAACTCCTGGACCACTCCCTGGTCACCTACAGTTTGGATTCCTGTAAGACCATTCTCTCTGTTCCCTCCCAAAACAAAAAAAAGCTCTTTAATCGGCTCCAAACGGTACAGAGTCGACACCCACACCAAGTCTGCTGACCACGTCACACGTATTCTCATCCAGCTTCATTGCATCCCCATTACTCAAGTGTATCTGGATCAAGACTCTGCTTCTCACTTTTAAAGCTCTCAATGACTTGGGACCCTCGTATCTTTCAAGCGTCCTTCACCCTTATACCCCTTCCTGTGCCCTACACTCGGCTTCAGCTGCTCTCCTGACTCCTACTTGCTTGGAAATTATCACCACGGGTGCCAGAGCCCTTGTGCTGTACCTCGTCATTGGAAATTATTACCACTTCACCCTCATCAGCTTGATTCGTTGACACAGGTTCAAATCACAGCTCAGAACCCATCTGTTTTCATCAGCATATCAGCTACAGCCGTCTTGTTCTACAATCATGTTATTCCTTGATTTTAAATCTCTCGTTATTGTTCTTGGTGTTGATTTTGTATTGTAAGATGACCTTATGACCTTGAGCACTTCCTAAGGTGAGCATATTTGAGATTTAACAACCAAAAAATAAAAAATTATATATATATATGAGTACTATTTTTAAGCTATAAAGTGTATTACATTACTTTATCTAAGTAGCAACTTTTCCACTGTTGGTAACAAAAAATATGTTTTTAAACATATGCCCAATTTCAAATTCTTTTAAAGCCCCAATTCATTAAGAAGTCTGTGTATTTTTTTTAAAGGCTCTCCAGGTGGGTTCCTTAGATTCAGATGGATCATTCATCTCTTTAACAAAGTTACACTGGCACACACCATTCCTCTAGGTCTTCCTCAGTTTGCCACATTACGGTCCCCCACGTCCCTCTCAGGTTGGTGTGACCTTCATCTGCAGCTGCTGCCAGTGCAGTGACCCCTTACGCATCTGACACCCACCGTTTCTGGCTGACACTCACATTCAGTTCTTCCTAATTAATCGCCCAGTGTACTTGATCAAAAAAACAAAAAGAAAAAACAAAGAAAAAAAAAAAAAAAAAGAGGGCCTGCACTCAACCATATTAACATAAACCAGCAGGACGTCATTTTAGCTGTAAAGCAGAGGTGATAATTAAAAATGATCTTGGCAGGAGGAAATTGGTCAGTTTGAGGATTAACTGTGAAATGACTCACTTGGATAAAAATGAATTGTAGTCTCTGGTGCCTCGGCTAGGATTAAATGGCACTCCACATAGAGTAACTCGGACAGGAACAAAAAGTGCAGGGAAAATGCAGTACAGGTGGTATAAGTACAGTGGGGCAAAAAAGTATTTAGTCAGCCACCGATTGTGCAAGTTCCCCCACTTAAAATGATGACAGAGGTCAGTAATTTGCACCAGAGGTACACTTCAACTGTTAGAGACAGAATGTGAAAAAAAAATCCATGAATCCACATGGTAGGATTTGTAAAGAATTTATTCGTAAATCAGGGTGGAAAATAAGTATTTGGTCACCTCAAACAAGGAAAATCTCTGGCTCTCACAGACCTGTAACGTCTTCTGTAAGAAGCTTTTCTGTCCCCCACTCGTTACCTGTATGAATGGCACCTGTTTGAACTCATCATCTGTATAAAAGACACCTGTCCACAGCCTCAAACAGTCAGACTCCAAACTCCGCCATGGCCAAGACCAAAGAGCTTTCGAAGGACACCAGGAAAAGTATTGCAGACCTGCACCAGACTGGGAAGAGTGAATCTACAATAGGCAAGCAGCTTGGTGTGAAAAAATCAACTGTGGGAGCAATCATCAGAAAATGGAAGACATACAAGACCACTGATAATCTCTCTCGATCTGGGGCTCCACGCAAGATCTCATCCCGTGGGGTCAAAATGATCATGAGAACGGTGAGCAAAGATCCCAGAACCACACGGGGGGACCTGGTGAATGACCTGCAGAGAGCTGGGACCAAAGTAACAAAGGTCACCATCAGTAACACACTACAACGGCAGGGAATCAAATCCCACAGTGCCAGACGTGTTCCGCTGCTGAAGCCAGTGCATGTCCAGGCCCGTCTGAAGTTTGCCAGAGAGCACATGGATGATACAGCAGAGGATTGGGAGAATGTCATGTGGTCAGATGAAACCAAAGTAGAACTTTTTGGTATAAACTCAACTCGTCGTGTTTGGAGGAAGAAGAATACTGAGTTGCATCCCAAGAACACCATACCTACTGTGAAGCATGGGGGTGGAAACATCATGCTATGGGGCTGTTTTTCTGCCAAGGGGACAGGACGACTGATCCGTGTTAAGGACAGAATGAATGGGGCCATGTATCGTGAGATTTTGAGCCAAAACCTCCTTCCATCAGTGAGAACTTTGAAGATGAAACGAGGCTGGGTCTTCCAACATGACAATGATCCAAAACACACCGCCCGGGCAACAAAGGAGTGGCTCCGTAAGAAGCATTTGAAAGTCCTGGAGTGGCCTAGCCAGTCTCCAGACCTCAACCCCATAGAAAATCTGTGGCGGGAGTTGAAAGTCCGTGTTGCTCGGCGACAGCCCCAAAACATCACTGTTCTCGAGAAGATCTGCATGCAGGAATGGGCCAAAATACCAGCTACTGTGTGTGCAAACCTGGTAAAGACCTATAGTAAACGTTTGACCTCTGTTATTGCCAACAAAGGTTATGTTATAAAGTATTGAGTTGTATTTTTGTTATTGACCAAATACTTATTTTCCACCCTGATTTACGAATAAATTCTTTACAAATCCTACCATGTGGATTCATGGATTTTTTTTTCACATTCTGTCTCTCACAGTTGAAGTGTACCTCTGGTGCAAATTACTGACCTCTGTCATCATTTTAAGTGGGGGAACTTGCACAATCGGTGGCTGACTAAATACTTTTTTGCCCCACTGTAGCTCTACATAGTTTTTATTAGTCAGAGGTTTCTGCAAACCTCTTTTAAACCTAGATCTCCTCGACAAAGATCTATCAATGGGCCGATAAATCCTGCACAGACGGCTCAATTTGTGCGGAATTAAGCATCGTCTCATCTTCGATGTGTTAAAAGTCTGAGAGATATGACTTGTCTTTTCATCGTAATGGCTAGGGAGGTGGGCCTTTCACGTTCCAGCTGACTAAAGCGGGCACGACCTAAAGTGTTTATTTTTTTCATAGCAATATGCACCAAAGCAAAAAATAAAAAATAAAAATGAAATTGCTGCTCACTTTTCTCCTGCCAATACAAAACCTGTGAAGTGAACACATTTGCTCAGATAAATCAAGGTGACCCACGAATCTCATCACTTGTGATAAATTTTCACATACCCTCCTCTGGGCTGTCAGGCAAAATGACTCAGTGGTTGTTAACCTTTGCCAGCGGCCTAAATAGGTGGGTTGGTTGACTTGCTTCCAGTAAGCAGGCACATCAGTAGCCTCTGTGATACTATGTGTCAGTTTCAACCAGTCAGCTCAGGTGCCACAGGGGAAGCTGGTGAGAGGAGGGAGAAACCGAGGCAAACATCTGTGTTCTCTATCCATCACCGAGTTCAGCCTTCATCCATGCGATGACGCCGACAGCCAATACCACACTCGTTCCCAAAAAACGCCCTTTGAACAGCAGTGCAGATCATGATTTCCTCTGGGCTAACTTTTTCAAGTGTTCGCTTAGCTCTGAATACATCATCATCATCACTCTTCTCCTCCTCTGCTCTCTCGCCCTCAAAAGAAGATGGGATATCTCAGTTCTTCTGCAGAACATCCTGAACAAAACCACTTAACTCAGTAATAAAAAGGAAGCTCCCTCCCTATGCAAATAATTTAGCTCCTTCAGGAATGCGAGTGTGTTTACAATATTCATCACATTCCTCTTATGCTCTGAGCACAGAGAGGGGAAAGAAGAGTCACAATGTTTAAAAGGTGGACGTGAGGACAGAGAAAGAGCAGAAAGGGCAGGAGTGGGGGGGAAACCAGTGAAAGTATGCAGCAGCACTGAGGAGAACATTTTCTCAAGAACCGACTGCATGGTATGTTCGGTTGTTGGCGTGGGCTAAAAGACAGCATGTGCTGACAAAGTGTCATGAATGTTATAGTGGTAAAAGTACACCCCACTGAGCTGTACATGACCACTTTATTTGTGAACTGCTCTGCAAGCAGACCAGCTTAAACCGTTGCAGGGAACTTTCTGTTGAGGGAGATGAGTGCTTTGTCTCGCCTTGGTTTCTTCCTCCACACAGCCCATCTCATAGCCTGCTGCTGAGGGAGTAGGGATGAAAATTACCACTGTCACACCTGGCAAGTTTGTTATGCTATTTTTAATTCTAAGTGGATGTGGCTGAGTCGCGAGGGTTTCATTTGAGTCGGAACGTCACATTGCTTTGGTATCATGCTGATACAAAGCTGTGGAAAACATGATGGCATTAAAGATGCCACAGGTACTGGAGTACCTATAGATAAAAAGAACCCGTGAAATGACAGTGCATGCGCACCAACAGGTGTGATGAGATCTGAAGTGATATATAGGGATTGATTTGGACAATCAGTGACATGGACAACCAAAAGCTAGAATGTAATGTTTCTGATCATCAAAAACATTAACAATAGTTAAATTAGTTAAATAATTGTTAAATCGTTAACTTTGATTTAGCACATTTTTTTTTAAAGTTTCGTTTTAGTTTAGCTACACCCAGGCCTGAATACAGTAAGACCTGTTGAATCAGGTCACCTGACGAAGTGAAGTAGGGTAAAAGATCTCCAACAGCATGCCACGATCTAAGGAAACAGCTGAGGAACAAAGTCTGTGACATCTATCAGTCTGATAAGGGTTACAAAGTCGGTTCTACGACTTTGGGACTTCAGTAGACCACTGTGATAGCCATTATCCACAAACAGTGAAAACTTGGAACACTGGTGAAACTTCATAGGAATGGCCAGCCTACCAAAATTACTCCAAGACTGCATCAACAAGTCATCCAGGAAGTTACAAAAGAACCTTGAACACCACCTAAAGAACTCTGGTCCTCACTTGTCTCAGTTAAGGTCACAGTTCAGGATTCAACAATAAGAAACAGACTGGGCAAAACAGGGAGACTTCCAAGGAGTAAATGCCTGCTGACCAAAAAGACCCCAAAAACGTAAAGACATTTGCCAAAACACATCTTAATAAGGAAGACTTTTGGGAACATATTCAGTGGACTGATGAGACAAAAATGTAACTTTTTGGAAGGTTTGTATTCCTCTGGTACAAAACTAACACATCACTTCATAAAAAGAACATCATACCAACAGTCAGGTGGTAGTGTGACGGCCTGGGGCTGCTTTCCTGCATCAGGAACAGGATGACTAGCCGTAATTGATGGAATCATGAATTCTGTCCTCCAGAGAATCCTGAAGGAGAATGTCATCAGTTTGTTCCCTCAAGGTTGGGTTATGCAAGTCTACCTCTGAATGGCTCAAAAAAAAGAGAGAGATGCTTTTGGAGTGGGCTAGTGAAAGTACGGAACTAAATCAGAATGAGATGCTTTGGCATGACCTTAAAAAGGCCGCTAATGCTCAAAAACCCTCCAGTGTGGATGAATTAAAACAAGTCTTCAAAGAGAAGTGGACCAAAAGTCTTCGGCAGTGATGTCAAGGACTTATTGGCAGTTATTACCATTGCTTGACTGCAGTTCTTGCTGCCAAGGGTGGCACAACCACTTATTAGGTTTAGGGGGGATTTTTTTTTCCACAAAGTTCCAGTTAGGGTTAGATAACCTATTTCCCTTAATAAATGAAATAATCATTTATAAACTGCATTTTGTATTTACTGTGAAATATGCAAAAAGCTAAGAAATCAGCAAGGGGTCAAATACTTTTTCACAGTACTGTAATTGAGCTCCAAAGTGGTGTATGACTGTGCACGACATAGGCAAAAAAAGCCCTCCATGAATGGGTGAATGAGTGGTTAGTAAGACTGGAAAACCAGTTTGATGTCCATCTGTTTTAGAAAACAGTATTTGCAAAGGCTGGTGTCACGTGGTTTAGGCTGAAGTGGTCCTAGCTCACTGTTGTGTTTATGTGTATAAGCAGAGGAGGTTTATTGGTACTGGGACCAAATGCCATATATGACCTCCATAGTACAAACAACAGCAAATCAGGTCAAGATGGTGGTGTAACGGCAGGAATGCTGCTGAGAAGATAGTTTAGGACAAGGCTGTGGAATCCCAGGGCAGGGGTGGCAACTGTAAAACCCTGTGGTGATAAGATCAGAAATCCACCTCAGCATGACGTCCCTTCATCACGGGATAATCCTCGGACATAAAAAGACGAGCCTATCGCCAATCTGAAGGAAATCTCTAATGCCAAACTGACACACCCTTCAAACATTTACCCACACTCCCCTGAAACCTATTTGTACTTCTGTTAAGGGAGAGGAGCAAAGTACTCATGCATCCCACACCTATTTTATGACCAGTAAGTTTACAAAGTCCACTCGGAAACAAAAAATGTTGTGCAAACAATATCTGACAGTATGCCTTTCAAAAGTGAAAGTAAGCCTAGCAAATACGGCATTTAAATTATGAATCAGATGACATACTATATTTATTATGGTCAGAAAAAACAAGATTAACTAGCGGTAGTACACTGACATGAACCTTTTGCGATGAATATACACATGTCAAGTATCGGTTTAGGGGTGAATTTGTGGCAGATAGAGGAGAAATGGGATTGCCTGTTGCTTACAAAGATTATGGTTTCATTTTTTAAAATGAAAACGGCAGAAGTCAGTAATCCAGAGCAAAGGAAACATAAAACCCCCACAGTGGATTAGTTTAAATTCATTTGACCACAAAAATATTGCCAAACCGGTGTATATGTAGGAGACGACATGGTTTTGAGATATGAGCAAAAATTGTGCAGCACTACGAAGTTACAGGATGAACTTTAGCACAACCAAAAACACGTAGGAGCTTTACAGCCGAGTGCTCACTGCCCAGTGATTCACTAGCTCTAGTTCTCAACTGGTCAGAGGTTATTTACCAGATCCAAAAATACACACAGTGGATTATATGGCAAAGTTTCATTTTGAAACCTAACTGCATATTTCCCATAAAAGTCAGGCAGGGGTGAAAGCGGGCTCACGGAAATGCTTGCTTTGCTTGTTGTTTTCCCCGCTTTCCTATTACAGCGTATGAGCTTGCATTCGGCTTTCGGGATTGTTTTGCAGAATCCTGAAACACTAGCATGACCTGAATGAGAAATGTCTTCCTATTCAGTTGTCCTGAAAAGAGCATCTATGATGAAGAAGCGTGGTACGCTTGTCTTCTTCACCCTTGCGGGGAGCAGGAGAAAACATTTATCACCGCTCTCCTCTGCGCAGATAAGGTGTCTCTATTTATTCAGAGCAGAGGAGATAAACACTGAATGAAGCAGTGTGGGACAGAGTGAGAGAAAGAAAGAAGAGAGAGAGATGGTGGCATAAAAGGGGGGGAAAGGACAAGGAAGCAGCTTGGTTCTCAATTGCCTGTGTGTGTGTCCATGTGAGCAGATGGCATTTATCCCTGTGCAGCCAGAGTATTGGGAGGCTGACCCCTGCTCTACAGTAACATCCCTCCAAGCCACCACTACTTACTACCACCTACAGCCACCTTTCTTGCTTTCATGTTTCCCCTCACACTACTAATCCATTCCCACTATGAGACTGCTTGTATAATGTTATTTAATGAGAATAATCCCCAGGGCGATGGAGCATCCTACATACAGTAGACCTCTCCACAAAGAGGGGTCAGAGGATGGCAAGGGCTGTTAATAAAAGCACTATTTAGAAAGGCAACAAGGCAGTACAGTGGTCTGTTGAGGTCTGCGCCAGGGACGGAGAGATACAGACTGACAGAACTACACAGGAGATTCAACAGGGACATGAATAGTGCTTCTGTCCTTCTTGTTTTCCACAAGAGAGACAAGACAGAAAGCAAAAAAAAGAAAAGAAAGACAAACAGAAGGCGTAGTTCACTACCACTTCTGTCCTCTCTCATGCTGATATACAGCCTAGTGTCCAGAGGTGAGGGACACAGTTCGCATGGCCATTTCTCTCTGAAGCTGCCTGTGGGGACAGACGTCTCGTAGCGCTGCTGAGGTGAAATGCATAGTTGCGAGACAAGAATGTCTCCCAGAGGTTTGTCTTTTAGAACAATCAGCTGTTGAGTTTGAGAAAAGTAGAGCAAGTTGGCACCCAGACAGCCATAACAACAACTATGCAACTACGGGCTGTAATGAGATTTTGAAAAGCCCTGTAAAAAGACGGCGTCAAGGACACTGTTTTAGAATGTTAAGAAAACCAAACAGCACCGTTTAACTCTCTTTGTAGTACATTTTTAAGCCACAAACGTTATAATAACTAAAACAATAACAAGCAAAGAACAGCGGCGTTACATCAGCGTAACAGCGTTCCTGGCACAAGGTTTACGCTCCCCTGCTCCGTCAATCGGGCGCATAACAAGATATCCAAACTTGGTTCCATACGCACCGGGGTCTGAAATTGACTCTGCGTTTATGAACTATGAAGCAAACAGTCCCAACCCCGCTTTACCGGGGATACACCAGCACCCCCCCTGGAACTCACCTTGAAAGGGGGAAAAGAGAGAGCGAAGACAGTGGCACAAACGCGAATACTCCAAATCCTGAAGAATCTACCCCCTCCTTCCTGGTTGAACGATACAAAAAAGGAGAAAGACGTCCGTAAGCAAGTTTACATTTTACTCGCCTCTCCTGTGAGGGGGGGGGGCTTCAGAAAGGCACTATTCCGTAGTATAAAAACGAAAAACAAAACCCGGACTGCTTGGTTACACGAATTGTCAATTCCCGCTGAAAGACGACGCGAACAACTCCTTCAACAAAAGAGTGTCTTTGCTTAGAATTTCGGGACTTTCTCCACGCCCAGGTGCCGAGTCACATGGTAGGTTAGTTTCCAGGTGTGCGTGTCTCGTAGCTGCAGATCAGTTGGCAAGCGACACACCTGTGGGATGCGCTCGTGCGCTCGCTCTGACAGTCATCTCGTCCGGAAACGCGGAGGTTGTACATAGGGATGGGGAAGTAAAAAAAAAATACAGAAAAAAAGCAATGGGATGAAACGGGGAGAGAGAGGAAGAGAAAGAGAGAGAAGTGCGCACTGAACGGAGAACAGACGTCGCTCGGATCGCAAAAGGAAGTAGTCTGACCCCCCCTCTCTCTCTCCTTCTCCTCCTACTCCACTCAGCCGGCGAAGCTACTGTACGAGGAGACAACAGCCGGGAAGTAGCGGGGAGGGAAAACGGAGCAACTTGTATCGTCTGTTCTCTGACGCACCGAAATATTTCCGCGCGATGGTAGCGGTGTGGTAAGCCCCCCCCTGCCGCCGTACTGTGGTTCCCAAATTGTGGTCCGGATTCCTCAGTCTGCGGGGGCGGTTCCAGGTCAATCCAGGCAGTGCTCGCAAAGAATTGTTAGGAATGTGTGGAAAACAGCCGATTAGGTTTCGGTTTCAACTGATCCCATTCTCACCCGGGTGTATGGTACACTACACAGGCACACGCACAGTTCTGTCTAGTTAGAGCTCGCCACGTTAAATCGCCTTTATTGGGACAGAATCTGTCAGCAGTTTTCCCGCCACATCACAAGTGAGGAAATTAGTTCCCCAAAAGCAACAGACAACTAACCACGTGGAAGCCACAGATGACTTAGATTTTATTTTTGTTTAAGCAGTTATATGCTGCTGATCTTTGCCACCAAAATAACATAATAAAGGCTTCCCCATCAGCATGCATGATAGGAAATGGTGGTTACAAGAAAACAACGCAATGTCTTGGTTATTTATTTATTAACTGTGGCGTCTCAGTAAACCATGACGGTGTGGCACTGAGCCGTTATAGATCCATAAAAGGACCCAGCAGCCGAGGCGGCTTAATGGAATATAGTTATCACTCACACTGTTTCATTAGCTTTCTTCCACTCCCGTCACAATACTATGTGGGCGTGGGGTGCATTTATGAAATACTGAGGTCAGGAATCCAAAATTCTTCCTGGAGCAACCCAACTCTTGAACCATAACATTTGTATTTTATTTATTCTTGGGTCTCAAAATAGATTCTCTAGACTCTATTAACTCAATTACAATTACAGCAGCTTTTGTTGAAGCATAGCCTAATATGTGTTTAACTGCAGGGCATGCACTCCTCAGGTTTGCACTCCACCTTCCCTCAAGCAGTTTGCAGGGTCTTTCAGCACCTTTAAATCAGTGCGCATTTAAAAGTACATCATTTCCATTCGTCCAGGATAATCAACAGGCATCGCTGTGGAAAGCTTCCACCACATATTGCATTGGAAAGGGTTTTCACTAGTTCTCGGGAAGAACTGTTGACAAGGAGGCCTGTCATGTCTCCAGAGAAAGACACATTGCTGTTGACCTGGCATTTGTTGATCCTGTGAGATTCCCCCAGCAAGTTTTCCCTGACATTGTCTGTCATGATTGGCAGCAGAAGCCTTCCTTTAAAGCGACCTGACAGTCACTGTAAATTAGCTGTCAGAATGCCGTAAACAATAGGTGCTTTACTGGTATATTTAAAGTGGATGAATTATGAATTATGTTAATTGCTCCTTTAACCCCGATAAACAACAAAACAGAGACATAAATAATCCACCAGCACTCCATACAAATGAATGCAGATTAATGTAGGGAGGCAATCCAGGGACTCTGTTTGGTTTAAAAATATTTTCAAAAGCAACCACTCGTCGTTTATTTATAATTCACCAAGCCCCCGTTTTGACTGTGAATTTACAAGAGCTGTATTAGTAGTCATTATACCACAAATTAGTGGTGTGATCGCTGTACCTCGACTGAATCGTTAATCACGAGAAGCATCGTCTTTGCAGCTCTTAAATCCAGATAGTGAAACAATCTCTCATTGGCCCGTGACTCTGTGCAACCTTTAAATCAGCAATATGTTTTCATCACTTAAAACAAAATACGAGTCAGAGTTTCTGCAGATTCTTCAGACATGCAAGCAGCAAGGAACTGAAAGTAGCATTGATTTCAGATATGGGCCATATGTGTTTTTAAGTGCTCTTTGAGCTTGATTGGCTCTTTTTCACTCAAGAGGTTATACCCAGTGTTTTTTTTGTTTTTTTTGCCTTGGAGCCTAATATCACATAACATTGCAATTTGGCGCACTGAGTTTTGTGACACTGTGTCATGCCTTGTTGTGTGGCTGCGTGTCAGCTCCGAGAGTGATTTATGGGCATGCAAATGAGACTGTCTGTTGAACGAGGAGATGTGCTGCCTTCGCCCCAGAGCAAAAGAGTGGAGACAGCGTGGGGGTGTGAGTCAGTCCCTAAGTGCTGACACAGGCACAGAGCTGGCGAAGATGGGGGAGATGGCCTTCACAGGTCCTCACACTGACTGATGAGATCAAGAAGAAAGTAGGCCAAGCCAGACAAGTGTCAAGGAAACAGACACCCAGAGATGGAGTGGGAGAGACAAACACCTTCCAATCACACGTCGGACTGGGAGAGTGGAAAGTGGCGGGGGTAGAGCTGGCTTGTTTGGGGTCTGAGTTCAATATGTCCAAATCTGTTTGTCTAAAGAGTAATGAGGCTGCTGAGAGTCGTGGAACATGCTGGCCCAGGGGATCTCTGTAGAGTCCAAGTCAAGGCTTTCTAAATTCACTGAAGTGGAATAGAAGTTCACTTTGTTTTGCTAAGAGAGCCTGACTGTGATGACATTTTGATCAATGCGCCCATACCTTCCTGCAGCTTGCCTTTATGTTGCTTGAATAGTGATGATATGTTATCACGCTGGTGTCAAACACCGCCATTTGTCACGCGGTGTCCCTCAGCTGGTCTTGGCAGTAAAACGTTTTACTATCAACATATTATACAATGTAATTTATGGTACAGCATTTCGGCTGTCCATAGTGATATAGTGGTCATATTACATTCAAGGTTCAGAGTTCAAAGTCTGTTTGTCATGGGGACAGACTGCCCTCTGTTGGCTGCGGCTTATATTGTTTTTAATCAGTAATTTATAACCTGAAAATAGCAGGAGCATAACCTAAGTCAACCTATTGGGCAATGCTTTATATTGCACCATACAGTAGTTGCATGCTTATTTAAGAGGGTTTCTTTGCAGATATGGTCCAGGTGGCCTAATTCTGAAAACGGATGGGGTGGGGGGTTTGGTTAGTGCTTGTGAATTTGTTTGATTGTTTTAGCCATGGCAGTACTGTGAATTACACATCTTGCACTTGTCTTTGTGTACAAATCATACATGAAGACAAAAAAGAATCCGGTAAAACTCACAAATAGTTCATTATTACTAGTGTTGTCTCTGTTGTAGCTTTGTTTGTTTGACGTTTTTCCTACAATGGCATCATTTAGTTCATATATGCATATGCATGTCTCTTACCCACAGTAGTAATATAGGTGTGATATAATGAATGTAATGAATCCACATTGCACAGAAGGCACTGTGTCTTGTTTTTGGATTGTTTATTGTGTTTAAGGTAAACTGACTGCAGTGTGACTTATCACGCCGTTTCCTCCCATACAGATGGCATATGGAGTTCATATGGCTATATTCCTCACTAGAAACCACGAGAGTCCCACAGATGAAACTGTGTAAGTCTTTCACAGTTGGTAAATAACACAAAACAGTTGATCTTGGCTTTCACACAAAAATCCATGCAACTAATCATTTGTAATAGTGTCCTGGCCTTTTTTTTTTGTAATGGCGCGTGAGCATCAGTGTGCGTGCATCGCAATCATCTCTTCAGTAAAGAATAAGGATGTTAAAACATCCTGTACGTTCACATAATTGTGCCCCGGTGCTCTCGCTGTGTAGGTGTATTGTCACTATCTTTCAGTTTTGCTATTCCCTTTATCACCAGGTGAAGGTTGCCAGACATACTGTTGTAGCAAGCGTAAAGACGCTTGCTAGCGTAAAGACGGAGAGACAACAGATGGAGCAGTTCACAGACACAGGATCTTGTCATGGTGGTGATTGATAAAGGTGTGAAGAGAGACTCGACTGGGAGACAGGGGAAGGGTTATTTAAAGCATAGGCTGCACTTTGATATGAATGGCTTCCTGACTTGGCAAAGTGCATCTCCAGCTGTCAGCGTGACTTACAAGTAATTAAAAAAGGGGCGAGCGTGCGAGTAAACCGAGCTGTGGCTACTGTTTGCAGGGCTCACATCCTTTGCAAAAAGCATGTGCGACAGGGAGACATCAGGTTTGGTATAAAAGGGATAGACAGGCTTATGGTGCTGTTCTGACTCAGTCTGGGAATAACCACAAGCTGGGAATAGCAGGGTGGCAGCAGTGTGTGGGTTGGTGTGAACAGTCTGCAAGCGTGTGTGTGTGTGTTTTTATTTTGCATGTGTGTGTGTGTCAGAGAGACAGAAAAACACAATATTTAAAGGAGGCTGATGTGGTTGAATATATAGATATGTACAGTTAATGTGTATCATGTAAACTTACTGATCTACGGAAGTGAAACTGCAATGCTGAAGGTGTCTTTGCAGAACCTAAAAGGCATAGTAAGAAACATTTGTCTTGTGTTATCAGATGCCCCTTCAGACCAGCCGAACTGTCATTTTACCCAAGAAAAATGTCATTGTTTTCCTTCTCCTTCTGCTCATATCGCAATCTAATCACAGCTCGCTCAGCTCATCCTGTATGGTCCAGGTGGCCTCACTCTGAGAGCTAATAGAGGGAGTTTTAGCATTAATAAATGTCCTTAACCAGGCTGATGTGACACAGACCAGATTACACAATGGCCTCTTTACGTCCAGCCGTACTCTTGTAAGTAAACAAATGCATAAATCCACCGGTTGCACTTATATGTGTGTCCTGCCTGTTTCCTGTTGAGACTCTGATCAGAGAATCCAAGAGCTGCCTTGTCCTTGACAGCGTCTGGAAATGTGGGAATAAAAAGAGTAAGCTGCACTTTGTGAAAAAAGCTGGATAAGCCCGCTTGGTGCATACACAGAGTGGATTTGACTGGAAATCTTTCATTTTCTCAAACCAAAACAGCATTTCTTAAAATACTACAAGCTGCTCTACATGGTGCAAGACAGATTAGATCATGACTTGAATGTGACAGCGATTTTTTTCCTCCTCTTTTATGAGCCTTGTGATTGGTGGTTCAGGAGGAAAATAGCTCTCAGCTTGTTGAAGGCTATGGGCTTTCCACTGAGCCCCTTTTGGATGCCATGTTTTTTATGTGGGCTGCCCAGCAGCCTGTGCTGAACGGTGGAAACAGCTAAGCCATCTGGTACACTCTATTTTCATCAGTCTGCCTAACAGCGGGGGAGAGCCACAGCCCAAAGGGACTTTCAGCTACTCTCACAGACTCCTATTTGTTCAACAGGTCAAGTTTAAGCCTTGCAGCGAGGGACCACCAAGCCAGATCTCATTTTATTACACAGTCCAGGTGATTATAAAACCCACACGTTGCTTGACTGGGCAGAGCTGGTGATAAAAGGGACTATACTAATACCAAAAAAAGCAATCAGGTGCCTCAGAGAATTAGAAGAGATTATTACTGTCACAGTTGTTAAGTGACCATAGCCCGGCGTGTCCTCAAATTCATTTAAAGCCAGGTTAAAAGGATCATCTTGTGAATTGAACTTTGTTCGTCTAATGTATTTCTTGGGATGAGAAAAGACAAATTTGAGCTTTGCAGGTGAGGATGAAACAGAGGCTGGCAGGATTCATTTGAGATTACTTGGCACAAACATGGTGTAATCCCCTTATCTGCGTACTTACCTGTCCCTGACAGTGATCCAAGCCTACCTCTATGAGCCTCATTGGCCTGACATTCTGGCAGTAGAAAAAATCCCTGTCTAATGTGTCAGCCCAGGCAGCTTTAACACCTGGCACGCCAGTGCTTATCTGCTGAGCACCCAAAAGCACCTGCATTATCCTACTGAAGCTTCACAACAAGTGAAAAAGGCCTCTAATATCCACACAGTGAAATTACTGCGTCAGACACACAGCGTGCAAAGTACGCGCCATTATGAGGGGCTAATAACCTGATGAAAAATACACATACAGCATGAGATACACCTCATGATTTTCAGCACCCTGTCTTCCGGTGGTCGACACTGAGAGGGTTTCAAAACTGATGAAACAAAGAATAGTGTTGCTTCTTCAACTCATACTCAAGGGAGCTTCATTAAAACTCTGCACTTAAGCTTTTGAGCTATACTGATGATCAAATATGCCCAAGAATTAAGTCTTTATCCCCAAACCTGTGCTTTGTAGAGTGAATTTTGTGCATTAGTTTTGTCACGTAAATGGACTTAAAGTATTAAAACTGAAAAGTACTCAATGCAGTGCATCCCTTGTGAGTGTTAGTATCACATATTATATAATTTGATCATTGTTACTCATGCATTAATTTAAAAGAAGGATTTAAACCAGCGGCAGGTTGAGTTGGTGCTTATTTTGAACTCTAACACTGCTAACAACAGTGCAGTTTACGTATTTAGAACTTTCTCAGGGATATAAATATTCAAAGCCCCATGCTTCCAGAGATGACAGTCTAAAATAGTCTCTGGATCAGTGGAAAATTAATGGCCCTTCTGCAAATATGGAATTTGTTTAAAGCAATATGAAAGGCAATCCATTACACACTCACATATCTTTACTTAAAAAAAAAAAACCCACAAGGGTGGTGATGGCGATGGGGAGGTGTTTAATCAATTTCCGGTCTGGTCATTTTTCATTCCTTCCACTTAGTTTTACCGAGGATCACCAGGGAGTGCATCGTTTCAACTGGAATTGGAAAAAGGAAATTAGGAAATTACTTTACCTTGAGTGCTCGACTTAGTTTTTATTTATTTATATATAACACTATAATGACTGCCAAATTTGTTCCCTCCTCCCATTTTAAATTTAATTTTTCGGCAGACGACGAGCAGGAGGATGCAGGTGAGAAACACCAGTTTCAGTGTGTTTCAGGGTGGGCCTTGAGCTTTGTTGAGCTTTGTTTAGCATCTATGTCTGCAGACTTCATTCACTTTCACTAGTTGTTTTGCTCGTTCATCCCCTCGTGATAATGTTAAACGTATTTGGACGGTAATAAATAACCGTGTGATGGTCAGGTGGCGTCAGTCAGGCCAACACAAACTGAAATCTGCGGTCTACATGCGATTTCAACTAACCAGTAGTTAATAGACATAGCATCTGAAGCCTACAGTATTTTACATGTATTTTGGAATTAGGAGATACACGCAGGCCTTCCTGTGTATTTAATTATTTATTATTATTTATTCGTATTATTTTTTCAGTAATGTAGGCCTTCGCTGAAACCTAAGCAGGCGTATTCGTGCCTATACTGACATCTGGTGGTGTTTTATAATAACGTTGTTGAACCCACTGGACGTTTGAAGCGTTGACTATCGAAGGAAGCTGCCAACTGTGGTAAAATGTTAATTTAAAAAACAATTAAAAAAACAGCTATTTGGTGTGTTATTTGCGTGTAAGCATTTTCTGGGCAGCGTGAAGCTCTAAATGAAGGACAGGGCGGGGCTGAAACGACAGTGGAGGATTGAATGTCCCATGATGCACTGCGGCTTGGTAACAATTTCTAAATAATTTTAAACAACCAATGGTGCATACTTCGGCAAACATCGGCGGTGGACAAGTGAACGATTGTGATTGTGATCAAGGGACCGTAAAATTATCAAAACAAAAACATGAACGATAGCACCATAACTAAGGATCGCATGCAGCGAAATGGCCCCTCTGCTTGTGCTGAGTGGAGGTTAGCTTTGCGCAGTGGCAGTATCGTAGCCTATGAGGTTTATCCGAGGCGCGATTATTGCTAGTTGAAAACTTTACCCAATACCCCGCCTTGACGACTTGAAATATAGTCGGCAATGGCAATTTTTGACGGTCTCTACGGAGACTTCTTTTATTGTATAACTTAAATGTTCTGAAGTTTAAAGAAAATTAGTTAGTTATATTAAATGTTTATAATCTTTAACTAGCTCATGTTGAAAGGTTAGCGAGCTATACTGTTGGTTTATTGTGATGATTTTGAGAACTGCTCAGTTCCCGAGCCCACATCGATAGACGTACCGTAGACTACGTCATTTCCTTTTTTAAATCCATAGCGCTTAATTATCATATATATATCCGCTGCGCTTAAAAGTAAATTCTCTTAATTCATCTTTTTTTAAAACATTTATATTTATATTTGACTTTATTCACACTGATAAGCCCCCTGGGTATTTAACCGCAGTTACATTCAACACTACCTTGCCAGCCCCGCCAGTTCATTGTTTAGGATAAGGGGAACGCTTCGGTGTGTTTTGCATCAGTATAATCCCAGCTTTCTCGTGTTTGTGTGTTTGTGTTCATTTGCGTGAGTTCGTGGTAAATGATATCGGCTACATTTCTACAGTTTTAGTCTTTTGAATTATAAACCACACCCACTCCTACAACCATGATAGAGACATGTAGGGCCCAGAGAGACTACCCTGTCGGCGGACTAGTTCTTCAGCTTTGCGCAGTGGCAGTATCGTAGCCTATGAGGTTTATCCGAGGCGCGATTATTGCTAGTTGAAAACTTTACCCAATACCCCGCCTTGACGACTTGAAATATAGTCGGCAATGGCAATTTTTGACGGTCTCTAAGGAGACTAGTTTTCTTGTTAAAAATGAATTCTAATCAAACACATTCACTACTGTTTTCTTACTATAAATGTGTGGAATACTTCGAGAAGCTAGCTGGTAGTTAAAGTATGAAAATGGTTTTATTGTGGGCTACGGTGTTCGCGTTTAATAACGAAGAGTATGATGCCTTATTTATTCATATTTTGTTGAGCAAATGTGTGAATCGCAGTTTTAATTCGTACTTAATATCTTATGTTCTGTGTGTTGTATAAGTTTGCATCATTGGCTATCCTCTCAGTTTTTGAAATGGCACGGTTAAAACTTTCTGGCTGAATACAGGAGCCCTAAAGTGACGCACCGGGGCACGTCACTTCCGGTTACAAGTTATTTCCAGTACTTGTATTTATAATTTTTGTTGTTGCTATTTAGTTACTCAGGCGGTTTGCCCGTGATTTTACACGCATCGATAACAAGCCATCACGTGCATTCACACGTGATGATGTTGTTTTGGATTACAATGAGCGCTTTTTGTGTTTTGTTCATGATCAAAACATTGTCATTTGCAAGGATTTTTATGTATATTTTTTATTTTGGATATTCTGTGCAACTAATATTGTTTATAGCTATACATGCGTCTAATTACAGCTCTATAAATCGTGCATGTTAAAGCCACGCCCACGGTTAAAACCCTAACAGAAAGGTGTAGGGCCCAGAGAGACTACCCTGTCGGCGGACTAGATCTTCAGCTTTGCGCAGTGGCAGTATCGTAGCCTATGAGGTTTATCCGAGGCGCGATTATTGCTAGTTGAAAACTTTACCCAATACCCCGCCTTGACGACTTGAAATATAGTCGGCAATGGCAATTTTTGACGGTCTCTAAGGAGACTTATCTTCTTGTTAAAAATGGACTCGAATTAAACACATTCACCACTGTTGTATTGCTATAAATGTGTGGAATACTTCGAGAATGGCACGGTTAAAACTTTCTGGGTGAATGCGGGAGCCCTAAAGTGACGTACCAGGGCACGTCACTTCCGGTTACAAGTTATCTCCAGTACTTGTATTTATAATTTTTGTTGGCGTGTTTTTGTTGTTGCTATTTAGTTACTCAGGCGGGTTGCCCGTGATTTTACACGCATTGATAACAAGCCATCACGTGCATTCACACGTGATGATGTTGTTTTGGATTACAATGAGCGCTTTTTGTGTTTTGTTCATGATCAAAACATTGTCATTTGCAAGGATTTTTATGTGTATTTTTTATTTTGGATATTCTGTGCAACTAATATTGCTTATAGCTATATATACGTTTAATTACAGCTCTATAAATCGTGCATGTTAAAGCTACGCCCACGGTTAAAACCCTAACAGAAAGGTGTAGGGCCCAGAGAGACTACCCTGTCGGCGAAGTAGCTCCTCAGCTTTGCGCAGTGGCAGTATTGTAGCCTATGAGGTTTATCCGAGGCGCGATTATTGCTAGTTGAAAACTTTACCCAATACCCCGCCTTGACGACTTGAAATATAGTCGGCGATGGCAATTTTTGACGGTCTCTACGGAGACTTATCTTCTGTTTAAAGTGAGATCTTGCTAGTTAGAAAGAGTTACATGAGGTCAGTGTAATTTTTTGAGTTGTGTATCATTAGCGTCTATATTGTAGTTTCCAGACTATGTTGCCATCTACGTTAGGGTACTATAAAGAAAGGACAGTGTGTTATTCTCACCCTTGCCTTCATATATTACTGAAGTCATAAAAGAGAAAATATTGCACTGTAAGGTTGTATAACCAGAGCTTGAAACAAACTTTTTTTTTCTTAACTCAATTTTACTTTTAAAATACATTAAAAAAAGTTAATTGGCTTGTAAAATACAATCAGAGCTTGAAAGCTAAAGATACATTTTTAAGGTCAGTTTTATTTTAAAAATATAGCCACTTATATTACCTTACTTAAACACAGACAGACTGCAGACAACAGCTTAACAGTCTGAATGGTCTGAATAGAGTGTGTGCGTTAGTGACCTGAGTGATGGGGTTTACTCAGACCATGGCTGGATAGTTTTTGTTGACAGTTGCTGTATGTCTTTACTGTTAACACTGGAAACCTTTTTCTTTTAGATATATTCATTGAGAACTCAAAACTCTGCTCTCTTGTAGTGACATACTGTAAATTCTTATACATGGATTTTTAATGCATTTTTAATCACCCGTGTGTACAATGCAGTGAAGCTACCAGACCAGCAGGGGTCACTATATAGTTATGCTGAACTGGAGGATGACAAAAGCCTAAAGCAGAACTTGTATTTGTTTGTATGTTTAAAGTCTTTAAACGAAAGGTCATCTATTTTTTAGCAGAAAAATGAAGAATTTATACATATGCTTTAAAAAAAAAAGTTTTTCAAATTTGATGGTGATTGCCGTATCATGGTCCCTTGTGCTCGGTAGTTGCTTGTAATTGAGATTCTTTTTCTCAAGTGAAAGTGACATTTGCGTAATCATGTTTCAGCACCCTGTAGAGACTTGTGATTGCAGTGATCTCTGATTAGAAGAAGGGTGGGTTTTAGTCAATCACAGGGGTGGAGGTTTTAATCAAGGCGGTGTTCTCGTTTGGCAGATGAGCTCCAAGCCACTCGTCAAGCCTGTAAACATTATTACACCCTTGTTGTCACGTGAATGCACTTCCCTCTTTCCCCCTTTCATACTGTAAGTACATGAAACTGTGATACATTCATTTTTCTAACACTGCTAAATCAACGCAACATTGGCTGAGATTTATAACTTGTGTCAGCAGCTTTGGTAATACGTAAAAAAAAATTGCTTTAAGATGTTCGCAAATACATTTTCACTCACAGTACTGCAGTTAAATTATCAGCAATATTAAAAACAATGAAATGCATTGACTCATTTTGATTTGTGTCTGAGCAATCATAAGATTAGCCCGCATTTTATTTCTGTATCTTTAATTAATCAGATCTGTTGTAATGTGATTTACGTAATCTTGCTGCTTGTAGCGTCTCCATTTCTGTTAACCAGAGGGTGAAAAAAAAAGAACGCTTTCAGATAAGTAATACATTTGGTTTTGTTCATCAAAGGTGACACTCTGGCTTTGAAGAGTGATTCGTATTTCCATTAATGACCCAAGTCGGCTTTTGCATTTAATCTGCATTCAGTGTGACCCATGAATAGTTTGCTTTTACTGTCTGTTGTACACATCCACCGAGCATTGATCAGCCGGTGCCATACTCAATATTCCTCGTGACCTGGTTATGGCCCTGTGTTTTCTAACTCTTATTCTCTCAGTGGAATAATGTCCGATAATATTTTATTATTTTTATTTTTGTCATTTATTGTAATCTCTCAAACTCTGACCTTTCCGATTTCATATAACAGCTCTGTATGTGTCAGAAATGAAATGGAAGACTTTGGGTGTTTTTCATGTTAGCGACAGCTGCAGACATGCCGAACATAAACAAATAAATTGCACAGCATCACAAGGACTAGTTCCTAGGTAACCATGTGACAGTACCGACAATTGCTATGGAAACCAGCGTATCCCCACTCTCGGTGTCTTTCTCTCCATCACCCCACCTCCAATGTATCTCTCGGGTCTTTCAGGAAATGTGTGAGAATCTTTTTTGTATCCCTGTGAATTGCTTTTACTTTCCAGGTTGGACAATGGCGTAGACTCGGCATCACATCACAGAAGGTAATTTCCCCTCATAGAGATGTAGCATAAATTCAGGTACGCTTAAATACCACAGACTGTTTACAAGGAGGGGGAAAAACATGTTTCATAATAAATTGAGTTGACAAAGCTTCCTAAAATATCAGACCTACTTTTCTATATTACCGTGCAATTAACTGCTCTGCTTTCATGTCTTTCTTTTAACTTATATGATACTGTAATTTGCACAAAGCACACTGCAAATGAAGACATTTGTCAAGATCAGAGTAAACAAAAACTTGTTTTAATCATTTTCCTTAGATCTTTTGTTCAGCGGGCAATTTGCAATCTGCTTTGCATGAGGTCTTTTGTTTTGATCCTGTTTATCACAAATCCAGTTACAACTCCGTGCTCCAAATGGAAAATCAAGCTTCTCTTCAAAGACAGAGACATCACAGCCTATTCTATGTTTAAAAAAAAAAAGCAGGTGCAAATCTAATAGAGATGCTTTGATTTGTGGCCAATTATGGACATCCTTGTTGCTTCACCTTTTTGTAAGGGCCCTTTTTCCTCGAAGCTACGTCCGCTATTCTTGGAAGAGAACCAGTAATGTAGCGATCGCACGAGTGAGCAGAAACCTCAAAAGTTATCAAGTTATTCAACACACCCAATTAAACTTGTTACAATCCTCCAATGCCATTTCCCTCTTAATCGCTGCGTGGCGTACAAGGGGTTGCCCCCAATTAGTTGCCTCATGTGACACCCTGACTCGGAAGACGGCTATTGTGATTGTATTTCAGCCTCAATTACGTTGAAAATTGTTCAGGCAGAGGTGAACGGTCTCCTCGGGTCTTTTATCTGCCTTTCTTTGTCCGTCTTCTTTCGTTTGATTGTGACAGGGTGTCGAAGGGTAGTCCATCGTGTTTGGAACTGAACGAGTCTTTAGCTGTAACAATCGTATCCGTGTTTTGTAATCACGCCATTCTAAAGAGATAAAGAAGCTATTTTTAACAACTGTATTTTTAAAATGTTTTAAATACGGCTGGATTTTCTTTCATCAAAATAGGTGTAGCATGATGTTAATGTTCCATGAATTAAATTTACAAATGTCTGAAATATAGTTTTGGGGATGCAAATGTGCAGAAATTTTACTTAAACTCATTCAAAATGATTTTTGTACCTGACTGCCAGTGAACTTTGAGGTCATTTTAGTTATATGAGGAGTAAATGGTTATAAAAAGTCATTTAATAGCAGATAATTTGAGGTTACAGTCTTAATGGTTTTCCATCTTAGTTTTATAGCATAGCCAGTACATAATGAAACATATTCGGTAGCATTAAACTGACGATTAGTCCTTTTAGCGAGGATGAAGGTAATAATTATGGTTGTTACACTGTAGAAACATCATGATTTCAAAGGTGAACTGCATATTTTCTTCTCAGTCAGTGCACATAAATAAGAAATGCGCTTGAAACGTAAGAACATTTACCTCTTGTGGTGATGTTTGTCAAAGTTAAAGTTAACAGAAGTTTGTTAATGCGAGGAAGAAGGAACACGTGAGGAAAAAAAATTGTGCAGCGTTAAAACTGAATTACTGTGCTGTTTTCACGATTCTTGTCCCAGAGTTTTGAGTTTTGAGTTTTGGCATTTGTCTCTTGTTTGTTTTTAGATGCTCTCTTTATTCTTATTTTAGCTCATTGTTTCCCACCTTACCATGGTGGATAGGTTTGTGTGTCCCGTAGATCTTCAAATGGAAATTGATCCTGGGTGAGGAGCCAGACGAAGAGTGATCCACGAAGTGGTTGCTGTCTGTCATGGTGGTAATCCCTAAACTGGATGGTGGACTGAAGAGAGAAGAGCTGAAGGAGCCCCATCGAGCTCTGTTAACTCGTGGGACTCAAGAGGCAACTGACAGGTACAAGCAGGTTGAGTGGTGTGCAGCTCTGGCAGTAGCTGAAGCAAAGATTCAGGTGTGGGAGCAGTTAGGTGAGGTCATGTAACAAGACTTTTGGTTTGCCTGGAAGCAGTTCTGGCAAACCGTAAGTAACAAAGAAGGGAGAGTGGTGTTTTAGCCACACAGTGTATATTGCATGTGGAGTGCTGATGACTTTGACCGAGGATATAGTCAGTTGAAGAACGAATGTTTTGAGTACCTCCTCAATCCCACTGTCATGCCTTCCAAAGGGAGGAAATAGAGTCTAGGGACAGCTCTGTCTGATGACTCACCCATCACTGGGGTGAGGGCGCATGGGGCGGATGAGATCCGCTCTGAGTTCCTTAGGGCTCTCGATGTTGCGGGGCTACCTTGGTTGACAGTTCTCTGCAATGTTGCATGGAGATTTAGATACCTGCTACTCTTCCACATTGAATTATGATGGTTTGGGCATCTCACTAAGATACCTCCTGAAGACTTCCTGGATGAGGTGTTCTGGGCATGTCCCACTGGGAGGAGGCCCTGCGGCAGACCAAGGACAATCTAGAGAGATTGCGTCTCTTGGCTGGCCTGGGTATGCCTCAGTGTTACCCTGGATGAGCTGGAGGATGTGGCTGAGGAGAGGGAGGTCAGGGCTTTTCTTTTTAGGCTGTCCTTCATGACCTGGACCTGGAAATAAACACAAAATAAATGGACAGATGAATAGATGGATCGTTTATTGTTAGGATTTGATTATCATGTATCCCTATTTTAAGCAAGACACCTGTGTCTTTCCCCCTTTGAGTTCATTATGTCTAATCAAAGTTTGTTTAGCAAAAATGGGCAGATAGATGTGCTTATATATATATTATATACATATGTAAACATTACATATAATGAGCAGCAGTTATTACAATGATACCACTATTTAATACTGTTGATTTTATGATATGGTTTCTACAATACAAGCTTAACAGCAGAACAAAAATCAAAAATACTTTAGTGCAACAGGATATATTAATTGTGCTGTCAAACAAACCCCACAGTTGCCCCGGCTTGGACAGTCTCGGTTGTTGACCAGCGTCCGGCAGCCTCGCCTCTGTCAGTGTGCCCCAGGGTGGCTGTGGCTATAATGTAGCTTGCCATCACCAGTGTGTGAATGTGTGTGTGATGGGTGGATGACTGGTTGTGTAAAGCCCTTTGGGGTCCTTAGGGACTAAAAAAGCGCTATACAAATACAGGCCATTTACCATTTAATTACTTACACAATCTCAAGACAATTCCCTCAGTGCATAATAACATCCATCCATTCGCTTCCGCTTATCCTTTTCAGGGTCGCGGGGGGCGCTGGAGCCTATCCCAGCTGTCATAGGGCGAGAGGCAGGGTACACCCTGGACAGGTCGCCAGTCTGTCGCAGGGCTAACACACAAGGACAGACAACCATTCACACTCACATTCACACCTAGTGGCAATTTGGATTATCCAATTAACCTATCCCCACAAGTCTTGCATGTCTTTGGACGGTGGGAGGAAGCCGGAGTACCCGGAGAGAACCCACGCAAACACGGGGAGAACATGCAAACTCCACACAGAAAGACCCCGGCCTGATGGTGGAATTGAACTCAGGACCTTCTTGCTGTGCGGCAACAGTGCTAACCACCGTGCCACCGTGCTGCCTAATAACATTGTACTGGAAATTAACAGTATGTGTATGAAAAGTATGAAAGAATTGATGTAACAAGCTAGTAAGAAAGGTAAAGCTAAAGAATTTATCCAACTTCATGGAAGTGCATCATGGCTCAGTTAAATATACAGTCCAACTCACGAGTTAGCTTAGTGAGATCCAAATTTACATAATATCTACAAATGAAAACAGAAATGATCAGCAATAATATTACACAGGTTGAACGAAAACCAAACCATTTAAAATTTGTCTAACATAATTTAATTGTCGATGTTTCTATTTTAGAAACTCGTCACGGTCCAGTTCTCAGATGCCATGTCTTTAATTCTTCTCCTGTGTAAAACTGGTTCAACCCTTCTAATTTTCACAGCAGACTGAATGTGTGAATATTCACACAGTGGAACTGCAATGTAACCAGGATGTCCGTAACAGAACGTTTCAGTTTCTTGTTGTGCTATGAGGCTTCTTCTGTGTAGCCAGAATATCATTGGCAGATAGTTTCTAAATTTATGCTGTATAGGAATTGTTATTGAAGTCAGTGTATAGTATCATCATGTTTGCACGTTCATATAAACACGTAAGTGTAGCGGTTGTCAAAAAAGGAAACCATAGCTGCTTCAGACTATTAGGTGCCGAGGCCTTGTAGCCTAGAGTAGCCTGCGGCTCTCAGAAATAACTTATCAAAAGGTACCAGTCTCCTGTGTTTCCCCAGGATCCAGGTGCTTTTAATTGGATTTCTTTGACAAGATTATTGCCTGCTCTCAGGCCAAACTTGGATAGTGTGTATTTTAACAAGCGTCCCTATATAGCCCTTTAATCATGAGCAAACTTCACAAAGAACTTTCACTTGATTAAAAATTACAGTGTGACCAAGTGTTGACCCTACACCCACCCTTTCCAGTGTTGCAATTTGATGTAATCCTCTGTTTAGCCTAGTGTGACTTCAATAAGTTTTACACTATTAATCATATACATGTATATCTTTATTTAATACCACAACATGGAAGAAATTAGAGACGTGCCACTGCTGAATATTTCCAGAGTCAATTTGTAGAACTAGCTTTACCAGGGGATGAACTGAAATCCCCAACGTATAGTCTGTTATAAAAGCATTTTATTCCCATGGACCCAGCCCTCCAAGGTATTCTGACCTTCTTAAATGAAACAGAATTTAAGAAGAGCGTGTACTGAAGCCAGCGAGTTATACCAGCCAGCCATATAATCCCTTAGAAAAAGGCTCTTTTAAAATCCTATTATAATGGGAGAGTAGGTCCAAACCTGGTCAAAGCAATTAGTCAGAGGAAATGAGCAACATTAAATGTCTAAATAGGTACAAAAAATGATAAAGACAAAGAATAGGATCTTATCGTGCCAATTTGAATGTTTTATTGTTTTAAGTTTTAATTAATAGAGCTAAGCTACTTGGTGCTTTCACGAGGACCTTTATTATATAAGTTATTGTTCATAATTGCAAGATAGTTAATATCCAAAATTATTGTGATTTTACTTTCAACATGTGTGGCTTAATGGAAAAATGTCACCTGAAATGAATGCGTTTGAATTATTGGAAGGTAAGTCAGCGCAGCAGCAGAGGCCCAGTTTCAGTGATTCAGTAAAAGCTCATTTAGAAAGATTTACGCCAGTTTACTGCAGTGAAATCCAGTCAGTTGTAGTTAATTTAACCTGTTTGAATAGCCAGGAAAAAAAATAAATATCAAGAAATATAAAATATAAATACAAAATTTAAAAATCAATAAAAATGGTCAACCCATGGGATATGATCTTTATCCACTGTTGTAGTGCTGTCTCTGATAGTATTCTTTCATGTTACTACTGAGAGGCTTTTCAGCAGAGTGAGAGCAAAGTATGAAGTAAGATATAAGCTACTTTTCTCGAGGCTCAGCTGGGAAATTTTAACAAGGTGCAGGACTTTGAAGTTGGGACATCAGGTGGGAATTTATTAAGAGACAACTTCTATATCCACTGTGTCACGCTCTGCATGCTGTGTCTCATCTGTCTTTGTCTTACCACTTGTTATATAGCCAGCTAAAAATGGGTTCTGGTGTTGCTTGCACTATTATAGTGCCATATGTGTTTTTGGAACTCCACATGCTAAAATCTGAGTAGTAGCAAGAGTGAAAACTTCATAACTGAGAATAAGTTTCACTCAAGTCAGAGCTGTTGAAGCAAGTGGAAGTTACATTAATGTGTTGGGAATATTTGTGTTGGCCGATCAGTCAGTCTGCCACTTTGGTCTAGACAGAAAAACTTGGGTTGGTGTAACATGTTGGAAGACATTCATGCTCCCCAGAAGTTGAACCACTTGACTTTGATCAAAACCCCTTGGTGATATTTATAGTTGTGAGTATTCTGTTTGGGAACTATAGGATGAAGAAACATACTGATGTCTGCAAACACACCAAAATACAGAAAGCTTATTGAAACGAGCCAACCTAATTTAACTTGCAAAGCAAGGAAAGATGTTTGAAAGAATTGTTGTCCTTGCCAAATATTGGGTCGCTATTGTTGCCACTGCTGAGCCCACGGAGACTGTTTTAGACGGCTGGGTCATTAAAAAACAATTGGTGCCTTAGCCAGGGATGCACTTGCTTTATTTTACAAGAAACAGATACAAACATAGCTATTCAATGTAAATTTTGTCATTTTGTTTATTATGCTTTTTCATTTTGAGCTCAAAATATGTGCACTATTACAGCATAAATATGCAAGACACTGGGGTTATTATTTATGAAAGATATGATTAAAAGTTGTTTTTCTGTTATGTTTTTCTCTTTAATGCTACGATTTCCCCCTTCTATGTCATTTAGATGGATATACATTTCTATGAATATACATTTTTATACTGGGAAAGATTGAAATCACTCTATAATTATTAAAGAAAAAAAGTTTCAGTTATTTCTAATGGAAATATATAAACACTGTTATCACGCAAACAAACCAAAATACACTTAGCAAACAGGTTATGAACAAAGGCTAGAAGAGTATTTAGAAGTTTTTCCAGGATTTAAATCCAGGATGGAATTTGTGTAAAAGATCTTGATGCCCCGTCTTATCTTAAGGACCACATGGTATCATATTACCCTAATAGAGCACTTCACTCTCAGATTTCAGGCTTACTTGTGGTTCCTAGGATTTTTAAAAGTAGAATGGGAGACAGAGCCTTCATCTTCCAGGCCTCTCTTCTGTGGAACCAGCTTGGATTCTGGAGACAGACCCCCTGTCTACTTTTAATATTAGGCTTAAAAGTGTCCTTTTTGACAAAAGGAAAGTTTTGAGCTGGATCAGGTGACCCTGAATCGTCTCTTAGTTACATTGCAGTAGGTCTAGGCTGCTCGGGACTTCCTCATGAGTGTTTCTTCTTCATTCACCTTTTTCACTCTCTATGTCTTTATACGCCACTCTGCACTCGATCGTTACTTATTATTAACCTCTGTCTCGCTTCCTCCCCTAATCCCCAACCAGTTAGATAGCCTGTGGTAGGACTTGACTTAAGCGGTCAAAGAAGTGCAGGAGACTGATGCTGTCCAGTGTAGCAACCGATTTATTCACCATTTTGTGACCCAAACAATATTTACAAAGAAACAAATAAGAAACCCAACTCCAAATTAACTCTGTTCAAATAAACATAACTGAACTTAAATCAACGGAAATTAAGGTCAAACTGCACACAGCTACACTGACCTGAACCTTTCTCTTCAAACACCTGAGTTCTTCTGCTTAAATAGTCCACTGAACCAAA
The DNA here is from genome assembly GCF_057381845.1 of Rhamphochromis longiceps. Lineage (NCBI taxonomy): Eukaryota > Metazoa > Chordata > Actinopteri > Cichliformes > Cichlidae > Rhamphochromis > Rhamphochromis longiceps. The sequence goes on from NC_140563.1 coordinate 18,749,787, forward strand.
CAATTTCTCCTCTGGACTATTCCATTCAGCAGGTAGGTAAGATGAACATGGTTATATTCAAACCTCTGCTGCCACTCTTTACTAGCAACACAAACTCTATGGTGTAATCAATACATAGTACAACAATAAATCTATTTCTCCATAAACACTCTAAAATCAACTTTATTAAATTACAAGAATTCTTCCCCTTCTGCTCTTGGTCTCATCCTGTGACCTCAGATGAACCCAGAAGGTATAAAGCAGGAAGTAAAACTACATTTCCTCCTTTTGTTTCTGGAAGTCAGGTAGGTAAGGTAAGTTCTAAACAATACAAATTAACAGTTGAAATAAATAACATGTTAACTTAACAAACTTGTAGGAATTGATTTAAACCAACATGTTATATTATATAATCTGTAAAAGTGCAAAACATAAACAAACCAGAGATAGTAGATGTTTGCCTATTGCAGACTACATATGAAATATGGTTAAATCAAAACAAGAATGTTAACTAAGAATATGGACAAATGGTCTTCTCACCGACTTTGTCACATAGCCCCATGCTGGTTCTGCCAGAGGTTTCTTCCTGTTAAAAGCGAGTTTTTCCTTCCCACTGTCGCTAATTGCTTGCTCATAGGGGGTTTTCTGATTGTACAATATAAGTGCCTTGAGGTGACCGTTGTTCTAATTTGGCACCATATAAATAATATGTAATTGTAAATTGCATTTAATTTTTGCAGTGAGAATAATCAAACAGGAGCAAACAGAATACAGTCTTTAATATTCATATAGGCAGGATTTAGCCATTATTTTTAAAAGACAGATATTAGTATAACTAGCACTGCACTTGATACATAATTTTTCTTCTCAGTAAATTTAATTTCTGTTATTCTTGGCACTTAACTCACTATAATATTGAAACAGCATGCATAATTCATATTGTAGTAAAATGTTTAATATAGCACGGCAAGTACGCTCCCCACTGATGTTGTAGCGGTTGCCCCCATGAAACATAACAGTCATTAGAGCCACTGGAATTGCAATTCATCTCTCTGTCCGCACAAATCAAATTTAGAGGTCAGAATCAATTATGCTCCTTTATTGGCAGTTAAATGAGTCTCCTTAGGGTCCAGCTGGTTTTGAGAAAGTAGTCATACTTTTTTTTATACCCAGATTGTGTGATGCACTGGCAGACAGAAGCCTTTCGCTCAGAAATACAGAGGAGTGTTTTTTCTTTATTTTTTGTCTTTTTTAAAGCGCCCCATCAGCTTTGTCACATTTAATTATCTGCACTCTGAGATGATTGACTAGAGCAATAACATAAAGGCTTCCTTGTCTGAATAGGATACTCTAAATTACTGTGGCAAAGAGTGGTGATTGCGCCAAGCAAAATGTGTGCAGTAGAAATCACTTTGCTAGATGTGACAAAGACAAGTTCAGGCAGGACCGCTGTTGTGAAAAGAAGATTGATATTTCCATGTGGAGTAATTTTGGCATGTTTTTCTCCCAGTAGATTTAATCTATATTTTATATTTATGAATATATAATTTATTTACTGCTAAAGAGACAGACAGTGAAAGTGGACTATATCCTTGTTTATCAACATAAACCTCATTGTTGCAGCAAGGGGAAGCGCAAATGTGATCCCCTTAAAGTGATTTTGAGTTTTAGTGTCCTTTTCTCTGAGTTATCGATTCTATTACTAGTTAGTTAATATAAACTAACATGTAGGTATTTTACAAACAGCTAACCAACCAACCAACCACATGACGTCATGTGGTTGGTTGGCACCTGACTACCTAGCTAATTTCCTCTGTCTGTATCCGGTTGTTCAGTCTGACGTCACTAGCCGTGTCTGGGTCTAAACTCCGCTGCAGGTCCATATATCAAACGATCACTATGGCATTACTGAGAGTTGAAAAACTGTCTAAATTCTTTCATCTTTAATAAAAATGATCAGCGTTCTGCTCTACCAGGTGTAACAATTGAGTTTAACATCCAGGCATCCATGAAAACGGAATTTATGACATTTAACGGAGTTAGAAGTTAGCAGGAAGTTAGCTCACTAGCTTCTATCTAAATACAATATAGCATGTCCTGACTGCGGGGTTTTGGAAACAAATTAAAACGTACAGCTCTGCTATCACTTCCAGCATAAATGAAGACAGAAAACTAAACAGCAGTGAGGTTTGTAGGGTTACTGAAGTTGGGCTAGCTGGTATATAATGATGTGCTACGTGACCGCTGGCGACACAGCTATGTTAGCATAATATAAACAAGCTAACTTTTTTTCCACTTGATAAAAGTTACCGTGAGTGTTCTCGGTGGTCAGGAACAAATGTAATCGCATGGCAGGATGCTGTAAAAGGACCAAACTTCAGCCAGGAGAACAACTGAGATAATCCATCCACAATACGAGGTTAGTCATTCATATACTGCTGCATGGGCTGGGCTGTAGTTACATCCTAAGGTTTTAAAAACTGAGCTTAAATAAATGATTAGCGGTAATAAAAGCCGAGGGAGGTCAACAGTGATCGCTGACTGTTTTAGGAGCTTTTTGAGATCAAATAGAAGAAAATACATAACATTAAACATGTTAACAACACAAATGCCATATTAAACGCAGACTACTTTAGACCCGGAAGTAGGATTCGTCGCGTCATCACTGAACAACCGGATAACCCTCAGAGAGCACTAGGATCATCGGGCCAACTGCTCTTAGTGCAACCTAGGTCTCTGCTGAAGACCAGAGGAGGCCGTGCCTTTGCCGTTGCCGCACCCAGTTTATGGAATACTCTTCCTCTTCATATTCGTGCATCAGATTCCATTCAGTCTTTTAAATCACGTCTAAAAACGTATTTGTTTAACCTGGCATTCAAGGCTAATTAGGGTAAAATACATTTGGCTTTGCATTTAGATTATGTAATTATTTTATATTTTATTTATATCTGTAATTTATATTTTATGTATTTTATATATATATTTTTAATCTGTATCATGATTTATTGAAAAGCACTTTGGTGTGCTATATAAATAAATTTTGATTTTTTTTGATTGATACTGATAGAAGGTGGCACTGCACATGTTCTCAAAACTTACATTTTAAGCACTTTTTTTCATAAATCCAGCTTCAGCTTCATGTCAGTTTTTGAGAACAGGACTTCATGATGTAAATTAATGTTTATGTCTGTCGTGTTTCATTTCCTTTTAAAGGCTTTTGGTGCACAGCACAGAGTATGTAGTAAATATGAGGGTATATGCAAGTGACAGGGTATACATTAAAATATTTTGTCTGTAGATTTTTGGGGGGGGGTTCAGGTGTAATACCACTTAAAGGGTCAAATGTGTAGAGCAGTTGCTTACCTGAAACCTGTGTGTAACAGCTGACCTATATGATGGCAGAACAAGAAAAGGAAGGCTTACTTACTGTGAGATGTTGACCCACATACATATTAATGCACATACTTGTTTTGACTGTTTTTCTCTTGGATGCTATGTGAGGCTGCCTTTGTGCAGCATAGAGGCTTCACTGTGTAAAAGCTTGAAACAATACAAACTCACGGGCTAGCTGTTAAAAAAAAAAAAAAAACCTTGGCTGCCAGTAATAGCATGTAATAACCTCTCATGCTTCACATTCAGTTCTGTTACGTTTTGCTCTTTCTTCAAAATACTGGTATTATTGAGGACTCACTGAGGAGTTATAGGAGACAGCCAAAGCTTTGGCACTGCGCTCGCAGCTTTCAGCTGTCCATCTGTGCCAGTTACGCACTCATTCTGATAATATCGCCTCCTGGCATTCCAAATTGATTAATGCTGCTAGCAAACACTATCACAGCCACATCGTTAAATTTAGCACAATTTCCAGTTAATTGTGTGCTGCAGACCTTAGCAAATTAAGTTTGTGCGTTAATTTAAATACTCTCCTAAAATTTGCACCCTCAAAGGGAAAGGTCCTACAAATATATATGCATTAAGGCTAGCCACAAAACCACTTTTGTCCATGCTTTTCAGTTGTAAAAGTGGCATCGTGCCTCTTTAGTAAGGCAGTAGCTTTTTAGCATAAAAAAAATGGTTAATGAATGTGGCTCCAGGTCTCACACGCTATACAAAACTTGATCGACCAGTTACACAATATGTAAGATGACCTGCTAAACAAAATGAAATGTGTTTTACAGAGAATATAATTGGGACTCATTTTGAACAGTTCAGTAACTGGTCCTGTCTTCAAATGGAAACTTGTTTTTGCGCCCATAAAATTAGCTGAGAATAACATTCCACTGAATGCCTCCAACAGGTTTGCCATTTAACTCAGCCAACTGACTCAACATGTCATGATCTTTTGTAAGTAAAAGAGTCATTGTTATTTGCGGCAACTTGAACTGTGGGGGTTGGAGACAAGTCAATGAAACTACTCGTTTTTGACATTTGCTGTACAAAGCTCTTCTGTGTCAATACCAGTAAGTCAAGCGCTGTCATAAAGAGGAAATGTTGACTTATGAGGAATGTCAATGAACCAGCAGGACCCCAAACTTCTACCTGTTTCCTGTGTGAGCAGTGAATATTTCCCAAAGAGCAGGCTGATCTTTGTTTCCCGTTAGGTCACAAATACCCACGCAGAAACCCGGGAGCTTTGGAGCGTCAGTGCATGGTCAACATCCATGACAAATCTCCTGTCAGATGGGTTCTCATTCCACCTACTAAACATGGAAGGGAAAACATTATCTTCGAGGCAAGATCTAGCTTTTTAAGAAGCAAACGTCAGTATAGACTCCAAAGCCAGACAGAAAACAAGAGAAAAAAGGGTCTAGACTATTTTGCCCCAATGAGAAATTATTAGAAACCTTAATAAGATTGCCACTAAGATTATTTTGATTAAGACAATGTCTTTGTTTACCAGTGTCTTTATATTAAAAATTATTATATCATGAAAAGAAATATTGTCTACCAGACGGTAATGAGCATAACAAACACTTCTGAAAGCTTGTGTAACAAATGCTAGCGATGAGTAAAACTAATGTGGATCAAATGAAACCCATGCAGTTGGTAATAGTATGACCAGTAATAGATGCAAACTGTGAATCAACAACACCATCTGGCCATAATTCTGCTTGTATTGTATATTACTGATGTGTTTTGAGGAAATCTTGTTGAACAAAACAACCTTAATGTAATCATTTTCAACACTAATGTCACTCAACATTTCCAGAATGAGTTCAGTAACATTTTTACCTTGGGTTTGTGAGTCGATCTTAAAAACTGTTGCGAGTACATGCTGGTGTTGCTTTTAAAAGAAAGGAAAGTATGCATTCATGTCAAAGTACAACCTTACTTCTTCCATAGGAATTAAGAGGCTAAGTCATCAAGAGCAGGCACGGCCATTCCTATAAAAGCAGAAGCTTTAGTAGTTTACTGTTCTGGAGCATTCAGGTGTGTGTGTGTGTTAAAACAATGTTGCTAGCTCCCCAGGAGTGGGCATCCCAGCAGATTCACCATGCGGTGCTCAGAAAAAGTGCCACAAACTACATCTCAGACTCTACAGGCCTCCGCATGTTAAATGTTAAAGCTCACGACAGTACAGACACCATTATAGCTCATTAAGCTGGTGACCCATATCCCAAAGGCTACCACAGGGGTCCTCGGTTTGAGTCTGCCCCAGACCATGTCCTGTATGTCATCCCCCCCTGCTGTCTCAGTACTTTCCTATTTACTCTGTCCTGTCAAATAAAGGCTTAGAATACCAGAAATAAATTTTAAATATTCTCTTTAAAAAGAGCATAGCAGTTCGGCTTCAGTTTGCAAAGTTGCATCTGAACAAACTGCAGGACCTCTGGAACAATGTCCTTGGGTCGGATGACATCGAAGTGGTAATGTTTGGCTATAATGCACTTGTTTACCATATTTCTCAAAAGCCAAACAAAGCAAATCAGAAAAACCACCTCATACTAACTTTCAAGCATAGGGGTGGAGGGCTGATGATTGAGGTTGTTTTGCAGCTGCAGCACATGGGCACCTATTTTGCAGTCAAACGTGAGATCATAAGACTAATAGCTAAAGCTTGGCCAAACTTAGGTCATGCAATAGGACAATTAACCCACAGGAGCAAAACTACCACAGAGCGGCTGAATAATCAGAGGGTTGCAGTCCAAGCCTTAACCTGAGTGGAATACTGTGGCAGGACCTTAAGAGAGCAGTATGTAAATGAATGCCTGCAAACTTCAATGAAGTAAAGCATCAAAATTCATGATCAAAATTCATTCAGAACTTATCTTTTCACCTATTTTGTCTCCCATTTTTCCTTACGCTATTTCTTCCTTCCTGTCAAGTCTGATTTTCCAATGACCATTGGAATGACCATGTGAGAAGCTGAGGGTCATACAGTGAACGATTACTTCAAATAATTGCTGCCAAAGGTTGTTCTACAAGCTGCTGAATCATGGTGTTCTCTAAGTTTTTCACAGTGTTGTACACAGACCTCGCTTTTTCCTATGACTGTAAAATACAGTGAAGTCAGTTTTGAAATGTTTTATTACTATTACAGATTGACAAAGGTACATATATGTTAATGCAAAGCGTTCAGTATAGAATAAAGTTATTAAGAGAATCTCATTCATTGGGAGAGACAATGTGTCTCCATGCCTGTATCATTTCACCGTTTGTGTGTGTGCAAGGACAGGGGCTAAACAAGCAGAGGACAGAGAGATGGAGTGAATGTAATTGAACATGAGATGATGACAACTGCTTCCATTACTGTCAATGCAGTAAACCTTAACAGTCTGTTAGTAGGTAGGTAAACTAGTGCTGGCCAGAGCAATAGCAGGCTACAATGGCATCTGCTTCAAATGAACAACCAACTAAAGATTACAGAGATGCAGGGAGGGAGAGAAGAGAAGACACCAGAGTAAGGGCTGTCATCAGTGGATGCCCAGAATAAGAAAGTAAGAGCTGACAGGGAAAAGTTGATGAAGGTGAATACTTTACAGCTGTCTCCTTGTTTTAGTTTTTGATCTGGCCTGGAGTTTTTGTAATCTGTGAACTATAACCTCTCTGCTCCACATTGCTAAATAAAAAAACACAAACAAACAAAAAAAGCCCCCACTCCAATCACTACAAGCAAGTTAATATCAAAGAAGCCAAGTTATGAAATCAACACAAAAATAAGCAGAAATGCATTTTTTCCTTGAAAAGGGAGCCTGTAATCCTCTTCTTTCCTTTGCATTCCTAACTCCCTGATCAGCATTAGAGATCTGTAATTACTGCGTTTTGTAGTACATGTACAGTTGTCTCTTAGGTTTAAGCCATAACAAACACCAAAATGTAAACATTATGTTGTAACATGTTACTTCTGAAGGATTTCAAAATAAAAAACACAGAGGTTAGTAAAAACAAATATGTCTGTTAGACTTTTTACAGCTATTGTCAATTTGAAATTAGTTTTAGGGACAAAATGTTTGCAAATGTGCAAATAATGGAACTGCTTTAGTTTTGTGCAGGACTACTTCTGATGAATGCACAACAACAGTTGTGATTTCAATGCACTTTATATTGTAAGGTAAATCCTACAATAATACATACAGAGAAAAAACCAACAATCATAAGACCCCCTATGAGCAAACACTTTGGCAACAGTGGGAAAGAAAAACTCCCTTTTAACAGGAAGAAACCTCCGGCAGAACCAGGCTCAGGGAGGGGCCATCTGCTGCGACTGGTTGGGAAGAGAGAAATAAGACAGGATAAAAGACATGCTGTGGAAGACAGCCAGAGGTTAATAACAAGTATGATTCAATGCAGAGAGGTCCAAGTCAGAGCTTAGAAATGAGGCCTGTGCCAGTGTGACAAAAACTGCAGTTCCTCTAGAGGCCACTTCAGGCCGCCTCAAAAAGCAAGTTAATCCCAGCAGACTCCAACGTTAAATTGCACATTCATTTAAAAGCATATCTATAGCCTAGTACAAAAATCAGTACACCGTTTTAGTCTGATCAAATTGTTGACAACTAGATTGACAGCTTCTTGACTTGTCACAGCAGCATATGTAAAAGGTTAAAGATGGGGTTTATTCAGTGTAAACAAGGTTAACTGACAACTTTATTTGATGTTGCCAAACCACAATGTCCCAGCTCTATGTCACCTGGCATTCCCAAACTTTATTTGAAACAGATGATAATTTGTTTTGTGAGCAAACTCAGACTACGTTAAAATGTCAAACTCAGAATTAGACATAAGCAGGAAAGTAATTAATTGATTTCAGTTTGAACACTCTTTCCAATGGCCTGCTGTGATTGGACTCAGTCAACCTTTTGTGTGAACAGGGCTGAAAGCAAATAGCTTTTGAGGAAATTAGTCAACATCTCATAAATCTTCACTAAAAATTGTGAAAAGGCAATTTAGCCAGTTGAGATCAACTGTCATCTTTATGATATGTTTTTTCTTTCTTTTTGTAAAGGAGCGCTTTAAATATCAGTATTTGTGCAGCCAAGTACTCACTGTACACTGATAAGAAAACAGGACTTTAATATCCGCAGCGAAATGAAACGCAGATTGAGGAGACTGGCTGTTGTGGTGATTGTTTCAGCAGCTCCTGCTTGAAAGCTTCCTCCAAATAGCAACAATTGATAATAGATAGAGTCTGACAAAGTGTAGGAAGTTGCTTCCTCACAATCTGGATTTCAGTCAAACATGGTCCGTGCTGTGACAACTGTGTTAAAGTCACTGGGTGAAATAAATTGCCTCCTCCAGAGACAGATTGCTAACTGTTAAATTTAGAACACATCACCACCCAGTCATCGCCTCCCTGTAGTGCAGCCAAAAAGCATGTCGTAATTTGTGATCACCTTAACTTTCCAGGAGCTGCAAGAGCAATTATCCTTTTTGACTTGAGCTTTTTAGGGAAACTTTATACATTTGTTTTGTACTTGTGGCTTCATTTTGACTGCAACATTTTTTGTTTTTGGGCAGTTTTTTGTTTGCTACCAGGGAATTTGCTGTACCAGTTGTAGGACCTGATGTTTGCTGCAGCTGCAGACGAACAAAACTGCTTCATATTTATAATTTTTTGTCTGTCTTTCCTTCACTGAAAAAATCCAAAAAATTAGACAAGCAATTGGTACATCAACAGCAGATCCAGGATATGTACTGTGTCCACCAAAAAACTGTTTAAACACCATGAAACAGTTTCAACCTATTAACAGCAAAGACCTGGAGGACATCTTAGGTCAACTGAACTCCTCCTCCTGCTGTTTAGATGTCCTGCCAACAAGTTTTTTCAAAAAGGTCTCAAAGACTTTAGAGTCAGACCTGTTACAGATCGTCAACTTTTCTTTATTATCAGGTGTGTTTCCAGAATCACTAAAAACTGCTGTAATCAAACCTATACTAAAAAAGGACAATCTTGACAAGACACAAATGAACAACTACAGGCCGATCTCAAATCTCCTGTTTTTAAGTAAGATCATTGAAAAAGCAGTTTCTCAACAGCTCAGTTACTTCTTAAAACAGAATAATTGCTACGATGCCTTCCAGTCAGGTTTTAGACAGAACCACAGCACTGAAACCGCTCTGACCAAAGTGTTTAATGACATATGTCTGAATACAGACAGTGGAAAAATGTCAGTCCTAGTTTTACTGGATCTCAGTGCAGCATTTGATACAGTTGACCACAACATATTACTCAAACGACTGGAGAACTGGACAGGTCTTTCAGGAACTGTACTAAACTGGTTCAAAACATACGTAGAAAACAGGAAATACTTTGTATCAATAGGTAACTTCACATCTGAACAGACAAGTATCACATGTGGAGTTCCCCAAGGTTCCATCTTGGGACCCCTTCTGTTTAACATTTACATGCTCCCACTGGCACAGATTATAAACAACAACAAAATAAACTATCACAGCTATGCAGATGACACACAAATATATATCACAATGTCACCAGGAGACCGAGGCCCTGTACAGGCTCTTGGTAAATGCATTGAGGAAATCAATGATTGGTTGTGCCACAATTTTCTCCAGCTAAACAAAAACAAAACTGAGGTAATAGTCTTTGGCGCCAAAGAAAAACGATTACAGGTCACCAGAGAACTTCAATCTATACATCTAAAAACCACAAACCAGGCGAGAAATTTGGGTGTAGTGATGGATGCAGACCTAAACTTAGAAAAACACATTAAGACAATAACAAAGTCAGCTTACTATCACCTCAAGAATATATCAAGGATAAAAGATCTGATGTCTCAACAGGACCTGGAAAAACTAGTCCATGCATTCATCTTTAGTAGGCTTGATTACTGTAACAGCATCTTTACAGGTCTACCTAAAAAATCAGTCAGACAACTACAGCTCATTCAGAACTCTGCTGCTCGAGTCCTCACTAAGACCAAAAAAGTGGACCACATCAGTCCAGCTCTGAGATCCTTACACTGGCTGCCTGTCCGTCAGAGGATAGACTTTAAAGTTCTGATGCTGGCCTATAAAGCTCTGAATGGTTTAGGACCAAAATACATCAATGACCTCCTGACCCAGTATGAACCTTCCAGATCCCTCAGGTCATCTGGATCCGGTCTTTTACCAGTTCCCAGAGTCAGAACCAGACACGGAGAAGCTGCATTCAGCTTTTATGCTCCTTATATCTGGAACAAACTCCCAGAAAGCCTCAGATCAGCTGAAACACTCAGTTTATTTAAATCCAGGTTGAAGACTCACCGGTTCTCAGCTGCATTTGAATAAAGCACCAAATCCACACTTTAAGCTTAAATTTCAAAACTTACATTTAACTACTGATTTTATCTACTGTTCTGATTTTATCTGTTTTGATTTTATATACTGTTGTTTGTTTGTTTGTTAATTAGTTAGTTAGTTTATTTGCTTGTTTTATTCAATTTTAAATCATGCTTTTTATTTGTTCTTGTTTCTAATGTCTCTGTAAAGCACTTTGAATCACCTTGTTGTTGAATTGTGCTATACAAATAAACTTGCCTTGCCTTGCCTTGCCTTATGTAATATGTAACAATGCTGTGTGTGAGAGGCAAATTGGGCCTTGTGTTAGCGTAGTTATTTTAGTAATATTGGCTAGCTGGGGAAGACCAGGATTTCTAACGATCTTTATTTTCATTGTTTGGTCAGGGAGATTCCAAGAAGAATATTTTAGCTGATACAAAAATGATTTGACAAGGTTTTATTCTGTTTGTTTTTAAAAGAATAATGATGATGTACAGTTGGTACACTACTACTCGCTTCTGTCAGTGCGCCCCAGGGTGGCTGTGGCTACAATGTAGCTTGCCATCACCAGTGTGTGAATGGGTGGATGACTGGATGTGTAAAGCGCTTTGGGGTCCTTAGGGACTTTTCTAGTCCCTAAGGACCCCAAAGCACTATATAAATACAGACCATTTTTACTTACATATCTGCTTAACCATTTATTGGGCAAGGAGCCTCCCCATGGCTCATTGTGAGGTTGTAGAACCACTTGCATTTCTCACAACTAATCAGCAAATACCAGGTTATGTGACAGATAGTGACATTATTGCATTTGACCAGTCAGTAATGGCCTGGAGCATGTCGAACTTCCGTGTTCTTCCAGAATTTGAGAAATTGGGTTTTTCACCCCTTCCCACTCCCACACTTGTGGTCATAACAGCAAACCTAACAGTGGTAAGATGATGAAACCCAGTGTTATTAGTTCAATAGTTGTTCTAGAAATTGAGATGGGTGTTGTTTGTGTTTTTAGAAATTACTGATTTTTTTTTGGCATGTTACAGCAGTTTCACAAGTACCATGAAACAGTGACTGTACATGTTAGGTTAGCTGGATTACACAGATGGATTACGTGGCAGAAACACACACGGACGCAGAATAGTTGGTGATGCAAGTTTTATATATACACAAGTAAGGGGGAATATTTACAAGGGAAAGGGGCTATATACAGTGCTAAATAAAAATGTGCCAGCAGGAAAACACCGAGGCGATGAGATGGAGCCGAAGCATACAGGTAGGTAGCAGACGCACCGGAGCTACCTGACAACAGGGAACAAAACAGGGTTTATGGCATACCGTTGATAGCCGAACGTTAAACACAAGTGGACGGAGAGAGTTGGAGAGCTTACTTGACCACCCAAACCACAGCCGCTGCGGTGATCGCCGCCTGATGGTACGTAGCACTCCGTCGCGGATCCAGCATAGCCAACACAAAATCCTAGGTAGGCGGGCAGGCGATGGAACAGGCACTTGTGACAGCGATAATACTCCGACACCAGACGTCCGTGACTCTGCTCCCTAAAAGCGCTCACTGATGACGTCCGATGCGTCGCAGGTGTGTTGGAATGCCATCAAGCCTCGCCTCGCCTACCTATAACCAAAAGGAAAACAAAACCCAAACAACAACAGTACACCTACCCACCACCTCCTAACAGTACAGGGCTGCACTTTAGTATGTGTGTTATATTTGTAAAGATTTTTAGAGTGAATAAAGAAAGAACATGTTATTCGTGTAGTTTTTAGAAAACATGCGTTTTGGAAAAATGTCTATTGTAAACACGTGAGGAACCATATATGGAAATTTAATTGACCTTGCATTTGTGCTATAAAAATGAAACCTTTGAAAAAAGTCACACAAGTAAAAAAAGTCTTGTAATATGCTTCAATAACACCGACGTTTTCAAATTTCCATGTATGCTCCTTGTAATGGGTTAAGCTAGAATCTGCTAATATATTGGCCTGGTGAGGCATGTCTAATTCTAAATTCTTTATTATGGGTGCATTATGAACAGAATAATAAACACAAAACACTCAGCAGGGTCAGGGATTGTTTGGCGGCGATGCACATCTTTACCACATCCAATCGATATCTCAGTCAGATGGGAGCTTGTTCGGATGGATGAGAGCACATTATGCACAAAAATGTTCCATGTAAGAAAGCTGCCGTAGTGCTTAACATTTCTTAACATGTGGTTCAACTCTAAACACAGAAAAGTAACTTCTAGTTCCTGTTTGGGTCCTGACTTTAATTCCTGGGGGTATCTGGTCAAAACAGCCAACAAGCTAACTTTTCCAAGCACCAGTTCACTGATTCGAAAACCTTCCCAAACAAAACCGCAATGATTTCCCTACTCCATTCTTTTAACCTCCCTTCTGTTTGTCTTGGCTGACATCCACACAGCCATCTGAGCCACCAGCTCATGGAGAGCAAGACTGACTCCCTCTGCATGTTGCCCGGGGTGGTTGTCTGCCATCCATGCTGACATGCACAGCACAGGCCAGCTCTAAAGGGTGGATGAATAATGGACGACTTAGATGTCGTCCATTATGTTTTTCATCTCGCCAACCAATGTGTATGGAGCTGTCTCTTTCTCCCCCTCTCTCTCCTTTGTCTTCAACTCCCCCATCAAGAACCAGTGTTTCCAAGGATACGTTCACGTCACTCTAACTAAAGGAAGAAACGTTTATGACTTTAGCTTAGGAGTTACCGATAAAGATGCAGCATGTGCATTTATATTGAGGACAATCCCTGCAATATTTTTTTTCTATAAACTCTACAAACAGCGAGTCTGGTTTCAACTAACATAAAAATCTTGCTGTTGTGGAAGAAAGAAAGGAGCCAATAGCAGTTGCTAAGAAACTGCTGAGGTGATTGTGTCGGACAGTGATAATTATACTTCTGGAATGTGATCACTTGTGAATAATTTATCCAGCATGTGATGGAGAGACGAGCACGAGGAATGTTGCGTCCCCCATATGTGTCAGAACCAAAGTAAACACTGTGACGAGAAGTCTGCTAATGGAGCCTCTTGGAAGACCTCCGGCATAGCCAAATGAAAGAGAGCCTCGCCAGTGAATATGAAATAAATAAGTGTTATTATGATTTTGGCTGGAGGAATCCTCAGATGGGGAAAAAATGACATAGCCTACATTAGGACTCAGTGAGAAACAGAGAAGACATTGTAACAGCTTGTTACCGCAAAGAATACAATAGCTGTCCCAATTTGCCAAGTTAGCAGTGAATGGCTGCTTCGTTTTTGTTTAACAACATTTGAATAGTCTCCCTCCTTCAGTATACACATTGTTCAGGTTTACTTAACTTGGAATAATCAAGAGAATAAGTTACATTTCTAAATTGTTTTCCCCAGAAAAACGTGAATTGATAAGCATTATTAATTGATTTTTTTCCACTGTAGGGTGGTCCTGAGCAGCCACAGTCAATCCATTTGCTCTGGCTCACCATGAGTGTTTCTTTAGCATACCACACAGAGTTGGTTTACCTGAACCCTTTATAAATCTCCACTTACTGTGTGATAAGCACATTTCTGTTATTATAACATCTCTGCCAACTTGCTGCTGGTAACCATGAAAGGCTTTTAGTGTGAAGCAACAAAAGCAGGAAATGCTCTGTGTACATCGGTAGCAAAAACACCGCCTTAATAGAGCAGGAAGACATCAGAGAAAAGTAAAATATGGCTGATATTCAGCAGAGTTTTCGTTCATGCAGCGAGCAGACCACAATGATGCTACTGCACATCAGCCCCCAGTCAAGCCTGCACCAAGGAGGCAAACTGTTAATGCAAGAACTAAAGAGGTCAGAGTATAAAGGATGACACACACATCAGAACCCATGTGCATGCCTTTTTCCAAACATAAATATAGATTGTATAAACCTGGCACAAACTTTCTCACTTTCTTTCTTAGCAAGGACAGACAAGGATACTGGTCATGGAAAAGGATAGCTGCTCTAGCAGTGATGTGCTCGGTGTCTCGTCATTTTCCTTAATAACATTTTTTAACTTGTTTTTTTTTTTTTTTTGAACAAATTGTGACATTTTAAGAAGAATTGTGACAGATAAAAATTCTCTGGTCTGGTTGATGAAAGGGTTTTAAAAAGTTATTCACACAGGTATGAAAAACATTCTTGGGTGTTATTTATCAAGATTTAAACATTAAGCAAACTCAACTGGAATCACATTGTTAATCATAAGTTACCGAATCTCATCCTGAGCAAGTTCATGATAGCATTTTTTTCAGTGAAGCTTTGTCTGCTTTATGCCAATCAGTAGGGCATAATAAAATACAGAAATTATAAATGTGACCTACCTACATTTTTAGGAAAATGTAGAATGAAAAGCTAAGAAATGGCATTTTTTCTGGATAATTTTAGTTGCTCTGGAACAATGCTGGGACAAAAAAATCACCCACTAAGGTCTCCAAGTTCTGGAAGTGAATTTCTTAATAATAGCAATATATAATGTAATCCTCTCAGAAAATTCTTGGTCAAGCAGTTTGATTTTTTGATTTTAAAAATAAATAAATAAATAAATAAAATGAAATAAAGGAAAATGGAAAAAGGCAAAGGTACAAGACTGTGTACATAATTACAGTCTACTCAACCTACTCATCCCATAGCCCAGTGCCATTCCCAGATTACAGTTAGAATTAATTTAATCCTTTCTGCTATCAGAATGTTTATATTTTTAATAATGGTATTGTATAATGGCATCTTGGTTTACGTTTTTGTAGTTTGTGTAATAAAGCATAGGGCAGCGATCCTTGTGATATGGTGTTTCGTTCCTGATGGCAATCATGCCTACACAGGCATCCTGCCGTTCATGGGTTTAAACATTTCCATGGTAACAGCTACCTCTACCACTTAGTGGTTGAGTAGTACTCTTCTTCAGCATCACAAATAAAATGGGTTCTTAATAAAACAAGGTTGATCTCATTCAGAAGCACATACCATCATTTGACAATGTTTTATTTTGTAGCAAGTCTGGGTTGGATGGTTGTTTTTTTTAATTTCACCTAACTGTTGAGCTCCATTGCACATACTGCACAGAGAGCAAGAGGAAGATTGAAAGGGGTCCAGCAATTCAATTTTGCCAGGGGGCCCCCTACAGGATAATCCAGCCATGCAGCCAGTTGCTAAATTTAGCTTTTAAATGTCACTATCAGGATAGCAGCACTTAAAAGTTGCATGTCATTGTTGTTCCTGGCAGTTTAACAAACACCCTAACTTACAGTGGTTTAGGGTGTTTGTCTTTCCTGCAGATGTATTTGACAAAGATGGGATGTGACAGGGATCCTCTTTTACATCGTTTCATGTACTGTCAGCCAACAGCATGCTCTCAAATTTCATGACCAGAATCAAATCAGTTATTAATGTTTTTAATAAATTCAACATTTCAGGATCTCATTGTAGAGTACTCAGGCTCAGGCTTACCCTAAGATCTAATATATATATGTGTATATATATATTAGATCTTAGGGTAAGCCTGAGCCTGAGTACTCTACAATGAGATCCTGAAATGTTGAATTTATTTACTTATGCCTGTGTAGGCATGATTGCCGTCAGGAACGAAACACCATATATATATATATATATATATATATATATATATATATATATATATATATATATATATATATATATATATATATTAGGGCTGCCACAAACGATTGTTTTGATAGTCGACTAGTGACCGATTATTTTTGCGATTAGTCGACTAATCAGATCGTGCATCCACTGGACGTCCATTGTACAGCTTATTGCACCAGCAGCATCTGCTCTTATATAACTATCATTAGCTTACAGCTTTAAGTGTTTAAGGTATGTGCAAACTAAAAAATAAAGACAAGATGATAGTTTATTAAATTTTAATGAAATTTGCAGATTGTTTCGGTGAAGTTTAATAAACTCAGCCGTCTGCTCCTTGTTATCTAAAATATAACAGCACACCGGAGTAAATTCTCGAGCATCTCACACTTCTTATAATCAGTTGTCTGCTTGACGTTTATTCAGCTGTGTAAAAACTATAACTTTAATCTCAGCCAAACTGATTTACTCAGGAACAAATAAAATACTGAAAGAAAAAGCCAAACAATAACATTTTTAAGTTATCTGAGTGACTTATATATCATGTTTAACCTGAGTAGTGAAAGACAGCGGTGGGGTTGAAAACGATTTGCCAGGAGTTTGGTGTTCTCACCGGCTCTAGTGAGCCTTGAACCCTGGCTAGCTATCGAGCTGGTGGGTAACAGACGTCTTGATAAACTGAGCAGATATTTCAAGTTTACACAGCTACATTCTCACCTGAAAATATGAAAGTTTATTTTGTGACCCAGAAAGAATAATAAGAGTAATATTAAAACTATCTGATCGAGAAATCACTCATCTTTGGAAAAGAGAGTTTATTACAGAGAAATGGCTCTTTCCAAAATAAAAGCTATACTATACGCTTCTTCTGGGCTATATTCTCAGCAGCACGTTAAAAATATCAGGTCCCCATAAGGAGAATCATGTGCTAACGGCTGTCTAAATGACTCGGGTAAAGTTTGTAGCATGCATGCTTGTTGTTCTTGTCTGCTTCCACTTGTCTTTGCACTAGAATGATGTCGGCGTAAATGTGCAGTCATATTCGTTGTATTCCCACTAGTACTGTCAGCGTTAATCTTGCTAAAATGACGTTAACGCCACAACACGGAAAATCTCGGTTAACGAGCTATTGCGGATCGCCCCGTGCGTGGGACTGGACGGCGTCAATGCGTTAATAAGCTAACTACGCTAACGCACTAGTACCCACCAATGTAATTGAGCATTGCGTGGCACATTCGACATACTGTTTTACTTTTGTCCATGACGCGCTTACCTTCAGGGTCATACTTCACATAAAGACCAAAATAGTTCCAAAGGCCAGATCTGAATTAGGGTGGGGGAGGTTCAATTTCGGGTAGCGTTGAGGCAATTGCCATGTTGCAACGAACTTAGCTTCTGTCTCGCTAGCTTACTTACATAGTGATTGCTTCAAAGGGCAATCCTCTCAGAGATGCATGAAAAGCAAACCAATAATCTTCTATGATGAAAAGGGGAGACGAACTGTTTTCCACATCAGTTTTTCATCTGTGCCTCTTTTTTCCCCTGCTTGGATATTGATTTTAAAATGAGAGCACCTGTGGCGGTTTCCTTATTTCCTTGGGCTCCCACCCAAAAAAATCTGAATTTCAGTGGGTTTTATTGTTCATGTACCTTCTGATTGGACTAATGTTCTGGGCGATCTGTATGATTTCTAATTAAGAAAGATTGTCAAAAACAAATCTGACATTTTGCTGTATGCATGTGATAAACTTTTATATATGTAATTTTGGGTCCTGACATTTATATTGATGCTAATTTCCACACACCTAAACACTGTTGTATGCTACATATACCCCAAATGGCAAAGACATTACCTAATGGCAGCAGCTTCTCACCACAGGACAGTGCGCCAAACCACAGCTCAGAAACTGCTCAAGAGCAGCTTTAAGAAAATGACAAAACAGGATTATTATAGCACCATCATTAAGTAAGAAATGTCCTTGTGCAATATTTCATGTTTGTGTTCTACCACAAGAAAATGGTGAGCATTAAAGCTGCTAAACATCTGCACAAACCATGGTAGTTTACTGGTTACTTTATAACTCAAAGCACTGCTGTACCCAAGTACAACCTTACAGAGCAGTTAGTTATGCTTTTGATAAAAACAAATATGCATCAGTTATGTCTTGATGCATGCTCAGTCATCCATGTAGGTAAATCCCAAAAGGTTGATTCTGTTCATCTGGACGACCAGATGAACAGAATCAATGCTTGTAGCTTTTGCTGGTTCTAAACTGTTCTCTGGTCGTTGCTTCCTCTACATGTGACGTTTTCATCTTTGATAGAGATGATGCTGATGATGGAAAGGACATGTCCTTGCTTAGATGGGGAGGTTGTTTCATGGAAATGCACACGCATTCACAATAATACAGAGTGATGCACACAGCCAACCTACGGACTGGATGGCTGTAATGGTGCCATATACACTGAGGCTAAAGACCATCCTCCATTCTCTTGTGTCTCAGCAGTAAGAGCTGGAGGACACATTTATGGTGATGACAGCACGGCTTCTCAGAGCAAGGTTTAACCTTACTTTGCATAGGATCGAGTGTCATATTGAGGAAAGGACATCTCTGTTTCATTGTTGTGTCTGTTTTAGTTAGTAAAACAGGGGTGGCTGTAGCTCAGGTGGCAGAGCAGGTCAGCCACTAATCAGAAGGTCGGTGGTTTGATCCCAGGCTGCCTCCTGGCTGCATGTCAAATATCCTTGGGCAAGATACTAACCCCATGTTTGCCTACTGGTGTTGGTCAGAGGGCCCGGTGGCGCCTTTGTCCGGCAGCCTCGCCTCTGTCAGTGCGCCCCAGGGCGGCTGTGGCTACAATGTAGCTTACCATCGTGAATGTGTGTGTGTGAATGACTGAATGTAGTGTAAAGCGCTTTGGGGTCCTATGGACTAGAAAAGCGCTATACAAATGCAGGCCATTTACCATTTAGTGGATGTTTCTTTTGTTTTTTAACAGACACAAATGTAAGTGGACACATCAGATTTAGGAAGATTTAGCAGGGGTGGAAGCAAAAAGGTTACCAATTTGAAACTAATCTTAAGTTAAAGCATATTATATATAAGGTTATATATAAGGTCACATGTATTTATCAAATTAGAAATCCTTTATTTGCTAGGTTAAATTTGCTGAATTTTAAACGGGGTAGTATAAATATTGTTCCAAGCAATAATAGGTATATGTGTAATGTGGCAGCAGAAATCTTTTTTACTCTTTATCTAAGTTTAAAAAGCTGAAAATTTGTCCTTGTGTTTGTATTATGAGAGACGAAACTGACTCACTTTAAACCAAAAATGTCAGCTGGAACCTTCAAATGAACAGGCCATTATTTATAACCAAGTGCAACACAGTGACTCCAAGCTACGACCTCGTAATGGTATTTTATCAGTGGCAGCAAATGATAAGCATGGAGTATAGAGCTGATGGCTTCAGCACTGGCTTTGTCACTGTCCTGGTAGCTCACTCAAGATAATTAGCTGCTGGGAAGCGGAGTGTCTTGTCCCTTTTAAGCCTGTTTGTTGATCAAAGGCATTTGACGGACTTACTAATCCCCTCTGACGGTTAGAAAGGAACAGTGGCATCAAAGTGTGGAGTGGCAGCTGACTATACAAGGACTGGGAATCTGTTTATTATCACTTTAATTCATGTTTAAGATTTCCCTTTGTAAAATAGAGCTCTTATCGGAGGTGTGTTTAGTTAAGAATTCAGACCTGTTTTATATTTTTCTCATATGAAATCATTGGTTGCCTCGGTGAGGTAAAGGTCCCCCAATTTCACACAAATTTTGACACTAATGAAGGCATAAATATACAAATGTAGTTTCATTTTCAGGACTAAGTCATTTCATAAAACTACTTTA
The DNA here is from genome assembly GCF_057381845.1 of Rhamphochromis longiceps. Classification (NCBI taxonomy): domain Eukaryota; kingdom Metazoa; phylum Chordata; class Actinopteri; order Cichliformes; family Cichlidae; genus Rhamphochromis; species Rhamphochromis longiceps. The sequence goes on from NC_140563.1 coordinate 18,770,018, forward strand.
CAGTATAGTTTAGGAGTTAATTAGTTATGCTTTGGCTGGTTCAGAGGAAGTGGGATTGGTGGAGGAACCGATCAAGGACCACAGGACTTACTGGGGTCGTTATTTTTAGACTTGGCTCACTTATTATTATTATAACTTAAAAATTACTTACAAAAAATGTATTATCAGTCATAGTTTAGGTGTCCACACTAATTGGTTTAGGTTTAAAAAAAAGACAGCTCGTTCACAACTTTAAATTTTTATTAGAAAATTTGGTATGAAAAGATCCACTAAATATAATATATAGTGTGCCTTCTGAAAGGTTAGGAAACTTTTACATGCACTAATTGCCTCAGCCGTAAAAGTTCACCTACATAAACATAAACCCAACTGTTGTGCATTGTCATATAATTTTGACAATGAGCCTGTTTAAGGCTAAAGTTTTGTTGCCACATTACACTGTCAAAATGACAGAAGCAGATTTTTCTAGAGAATGCAAATGATTCATTAACTAAACATAGAATGAAATGCGGAGGCCAGCATTCCCACTTTATTTATTTTAAATTCAAAGGACATAAATCTTCAGTATTGTACAAAAGGCAGCTTTGAAGCTCATTCTTACTTGTTCAGTCTCTATCTCTCCATCAGTTTCCCGGCTTTGTGATTTTGAACAGAGGCTTTTGAGCTGACAACTTAAATACGTATTGAAGGGAACAACAAATGCCATTTAAATTGGCAGCCTCTGTCTCCAGGGAGCTTCGCTCTATGGCTGCTGATAAAGCCATTTGGGAAATTAACTGAACGGCCAGAATTTTGTAAGAACAACATGCAGACTGCACCCATAGTACTTTGAAAGAGGAGAGTTTGTGTTTTTAGTCTTTGAAAAAACATACATTTAAATTCAAAGTGGTCAGTTTTAACAGAGCAGTCTTAGATCACTGGGGATGATTTAAGTTCCAGGCTCCCTTAATGACAATGATTTGCTCTGTGAAGCAAAAGATAAATTTTTGTAAGTGGATTTAAAAATGTAAATGAGTTCCCTAATAATTAGCCTCACAGTGTTTCTCTTCAGGCATTGTCAAAGACGATTTTAACTGACTGATGTTTGCTCTCCTTTAGAGCAAAGGTTCTCACCAAAATATTTATTGTTAATGTCATACATGTAAATTTTCATTAGCGTAACAAAATTCTGCATCACTATCCCGTCAAATCTGTCAATGTATTTGGGCAATTGACATTGAAGTTGTGGACATAGATCAAAAGTGTAATCCATGCAAAACCAAACATTAAATTACAACCTGGAACTGTTATTATAGATGTCATCTTACTGATGTCAGTGCTGAAACACACAATGTGATTTGATTTTTAAGGCTTTAGGTAATGTGTGGTAACTGTTTAAACATGCTTTAATTACACATATATTATCTCTGGCAAAACTCAAATATTGTCCATATTTACTATAACATTCAGAAATCCAACTTTGACAAATGCTACATTGTCTTAGTCGTTGGATTGCTCTATAGTGTGGCCAAGCACACTGCATAGCATATTCTGAAGACTCTGAAATATTAAACGGTTAAGTATGCAGTGTCATAGTGAGAAAAAAAATGGCATTTAGGTTAATATATTTCTGTCATATTTTGATTCTCTAAAGGATCCCCTTCACGAAAAACATGCAGGCATCGTCCTCCTATCGCAGCTCATAATTAATTAACCATTTACAATATGCTTTTAAAGTTCAGTGTCATGTTTGCTAAATAAGGAATCTGATGTATAAACGATAGAGCTAAACATGAGGAGCTGCAGTATGTCGCGCTCCAACAGTGTCATGACAGGACGAGAGGCTGGCAGCTGGACAGCTGTGCATCTCTAAGGCACAGCAGCATTAATTGTTTTGTCAGCCAGCACTCCCAGCAAAGCAAACAGAATCTGGCTGTCAGAAGAGCCCCTGCTGTACTTCCACCAGAGCAGTCAAGTGTAAGCAGGTTAAATATTACCTCACAGCCCAAGTCAGAACCTGATAAAAGATAAATTAATCCGTGATATTCACCAGAATTGCATATATCGAATCTAAACATTTCTGTACGGAGATTTACTTCTTTTTTCTTATTTGACTTATTTATGTTAATTGCAGGCTACGCTCCCAGAGTTAGGGGGGAGGCTTTACTGGAAACTTGTGTGGGGTAGAAGTAAATTCTAATGATGTTGATACGTGTACCATTAGTTCCAAGAAGAGGTCAAAGAAAGTCAGGCATTACATAATGCACCTCCAAGTCAAAGTAAATTAAATTTAAAAAACCCCAAAGCTTGTTTCATCCCTGGGTATGCTTGGTCTAAACTTCACACCGATGTGCACATTAAACAGTCTGGTGAAATGAAATCACCTCGGTTGCTGGAACGTTGCTCAAACTCCGTATCTGCCAAAACACACAAGGGAGATCATTAAAAGTGAGAAGAGACTGAGTCCCACTTGCCAGCCACCTCACCAAACTCTGACACCATCTATTAGTTTGGCACAGTAGTGCTATCTCCATTTATTGCTCTATCTAAACACAAATGTCAGTAACTATGTGCTCTGACACAAACAAACGCTCAGTGGGCTGAACTACCATTCATTTCATACCATGGCTGCAAGGCGCCTCTGTCCAGTGTTATACAGACAGTCTAATGAACTCACTTATAAAACTGGTATTTCAATAACATGTCTGTTCTCAGAAATAGGAGTACATTTAAGATCTGCTGCCTCTTAACAGGTTCACTGAGAAGTCTTTAAAACAAAGATAGTAAGTGAATATTGTCTTTAAAGGTTTCTGCTTCATACAGTGCTCTGCTTTTATCAAGAATTGGTAAAATTCAACAAAAATATTCTCCACTTTAGAATAGTCACCCTGAACACTGTCAGATAGATTGAACTCCATGAATGTGACTCACAGCTCTCCTTCTGCAATAAAAGTGTGTTAAGTTTGACCTTTGAGTCATTGAGATCTTTTACAGATATCGACTCTTTGCAGGAAGGCCTTCTGTGCTGCTGAAATCACAAAGCTCAAACTTGAGTTTCAGACTTGGTAATTTAACCACATCGTCACTGTGAACTGCTATTCAGCTGTGCACCTGTGTCAAAGACATTTCAGTCAGGTGATGAAGGTTGAGCAGGCAAAAACGGAGTCCTTCTAGTAATGTGTAAATGCACATGAAGTTTTAATATTCAATTTGTTCAAACAAAAGGTTATGTCAACCCTGTCTGAAATTCTGCTACCAGGTTTCTGTGCAGTTATTTAAAACGCTATACATGTAAAAGCCAGCCAATTGTTCAGTCATCATAATCATCATACTTCTGCTATCAGAATTTTAAAACAAAAGTCACAGCTCTATTTATAAAGACAGTATGGTTTGTACCTTTAATTTGCACAAAATACCACAAAATAATTTTCAAATGCAGATTTTTGTAGTTTGCACTAATATTTTCACATTTTGCACATAAAATAACATACAGGAAATTTAGTGCATCATGTGTGCAATTATGATAACTGTGTGGATTTTTTGATATTTTGGGGACTATTATGAAATATTTAACTCATTCACTGCCAGCCATTGGCAGTGAATGAGTTAAACCCATTGACTCATTCACTGCCATTGACGGCTATAGACGTCAATGGCAGTGAATGAGTTAATATAGGGAATTCTCATCTTATAGCTTAATAAGAAAAATGAAATTAACAGATTTCAGGAGAACTGTCTTCATAGCTGCTAGATTACATTACATGAAACGTGGCACATGCCTAACGTATGGCTGTCCAACTGCTATAACACATACTGCATGGCACAGATGGAGCAGTGAAACTGTGTAGGTGCAGCTCTCGCTGCTTTTTCCGTGACGACACACTAATGTGCGGCTAAAACCGTGGTCTTTCTTCCTTTGTCTTTTTCTCCCATCTCTTTAACATGAAGAGAAAGTAACGTAGTCTATACCAGGCGGGGAACAGATGGATCCTAGTAAACCTACAGAAACGGCAGTCATCCAACCTGCAACAATTATTGGACAAAAATGGATGGATATAAGCTCAACAGCCTGGGAACAACGGCAAGAATTTGTAACATTTGTCTGGCTCTGTTTGTACCTTTGGTTGTGATTCTTTATAGTTCTACCAATATTTCAGGCTACCACAAAATCCTTGATGTTTGGCCCAGTGGATCACCAGTGTGTATTTAACACTACACCACTGTAGACTGAGCCTATAGCTTGCTGAAGTCCCAGAGAATCAGAGAAGCCTGATGATAAATCGCCATCGTCCAAGGGTCACTGTCACTGTCCCTGCTGTACATGGGAGAAACCTCATGGGCTTCGTCAACCTAAAGGCACTGGAGGAAAAAAAAAAATCAAACGTAATTTACTCTTGCCATGGATCAATGAAGCCTATTTGGTGTTTCAGGAGCACTACTAGTGTTTGTCAAACTCTGCTCTTGTGTATCCAGTGTGGGGATATAAAAACATCTCTGGCAGAGATAATGTTGCAGCCAATCAGCATTCAGCTAGACTATATTCTGTTTATTCTGCAGCAGCCACCAGGCCCAGGCTCTTCCAGCAGCCACCAGGCCCAGGCTCTTCCAGCAGCCACTAGGCCCAGGATCCTCCTGCTCCACCAGGCCCAGGATCCTCCAGCAGCCACCAGGCCCAGGCTCTTCCAGCAGCCACCAGGCCCAGGATCCTCCAGCAGCCACCAGGCCCAGGATCCTGCAGCAGCCACCAGGCCCAGGCTCTTCCAGCAGCCACTAGGCCCAGGATCCTCCTGCTCCACCAGGCCCAGGATCCTGCAGCAGCCACCAGGCCCAGGCTCTTCCAGCAGCCACCAGGCCCAGGCTCTTCCAGCAGCCACTAGGCCCAGGATCCTCCTGCTCCACCAGGCCCAGGATCCTCCAGCAGCCACCAGGCCCAGGCTCTTCCAGCAGCCACCAGGCCCAGGATCCTCCAGCAGCCACCAGGCCCAGGATCCTCCTGCTCCACCAGGCCCAGGATCCTCCAGCAGCCACCAGGCCCAGGCTCTTCCAGCAGCCACTAGGCCCAGGATCCTCCTGCTCCACCAGGCCCAGGAGCGTTAAGATGCCGCCTAAGAGGAGCAACGTTAATGAGGAGGAACTGGAGGACATAAAGAAATCCCTAAACTTTATGTCTGAAGAAATAACAACAATTTCAAAACAACAAAAACTGATACTCAATTTAATGGATGATATTAAAGAACTAAGAAGGCAGAGCGAGGAAAAGGACAAGAAGATTGCTATGCTGGAAGGACGGGTGTCAGATCTGGAACAATATTCAAGAGTAAATGATGTGATAGTGACAGGACTGGAAACCAAGCATCAGACATACGCACGGGTAGCAGCAGCAGAGAGAGGGGAGCCACCCGAGCAAGAGCTACGCTCTTTGGAAGAGCAGGTAATGGCCTTCTTTAAAAGCAAAGGTATAGAAATGGACAGTAAAAATATTGAGGGATGCCATCCTCTTCCGAGAAAAAATCAAATACCTGCCATTATCATTCGTTTTGTTAATAGAAAACAGAAAAAAGAACTGCTCAAGCAAGGAAGAAAGCTAAAAGGTACAAATGTTTATTTAAATGAACACCTAATCAAGAAAAATGCAGACATTGCAAGACAAGCAAGAATATTAAGAAAACAGAAGAAAATACAGTCAACTTGGACGTCAGACTGTAAAATATTCATTAAGTTAAATGGAACACCAGAGCAGGCTAAGGTTCTAGTCATCAAAGAGATGACTGAACTAGAAAAATATAACTGATAAATGCAAAGCAGTGCTAAATATGATGTGACCGTCCAAGTGCACAACCAACGCAGATGTCTGACAATTTTCAACTAACAACTCATATAGATATTGAAAATAAGACATTGATGTATGACAGCAACATAGATCCTGATTGTAATTTCTTTAACAATAAGACAAATGAATGCAATTATTATACAAATGAGCAACTTAAAAAGGAATTCAAGGTAGAACAGGGTATAACAATGGTTCACTTTAATAGTCGAAGCTTATATGCAAACTTTCAATCCATCAAAGACTACATAACACAGTTTGAACAGCCATTCAATGTGATAGCCATATCGGAGACCTGGATAACTCCTGGAAAAGAAGAAGACTTTAAAATAAATGGATATGAATTCCTTCATGTAGACAGGATCAACAAGAAAGGAGGTGGGGTGGCACTTTACATTGATAAAAACCTAAAGTACAAAATAATGGGAAGAATGACAACTGTTATTGATGGAGTGATGGAATGTTTATCAGTGGAAATAAGTATAGAAAAAAGGAAAAACCTAATTGTCAGTTGTATATATAGAACACCAGGATCTAAGATTGAGATATTTAAGGATAATATGGAGGACTTATTTACAAATATAAATCAGAAAAGAATGTTTATTTGTGGGGACTTTAATATTGACTTATTGAATCCAAATCATAATAAGAGTACAGAAGAATTTATTGATTCCATGTACAGCATCGGTTTATTTCCACTGATAACAAGACCGACCAGAATAACATCTCATTGTGCAACTCTATTAGATAATATATTTACAAATATAATAGAAGGAAAGATAAAAAGTGGGCTGTTAATCAATGATATAAGTGACCATTTACCAGTCTTTGCATCGTATAATTACCATTATAAAGTGAACAACGATGGACATAAGATTATTTACAAAAGAATAAGAACAGAGAAGACCTTAAATTGTCTTAGAAATGAACTTTTAAAGCAAGATTGGAATATTGTGTATGAACAAACAGAAGTTAATAAAGCTTACGAAGGATTTTTAAGAACATTTAACACATTACTTGATAAAAACTGCCCAGTAATTGAAATCAATAGGAAACACAACTATGCAGGAAGACCATGGATGACAAAAGGACTACAAAATGCCAGCAAAAAAAAGAATACCTTATATCGAGAATTCATAAAAAAGAGAACAATAGAAACTGAAATGAAGTATAAAACTTACAAAAATAAATTAACTAATATAATGAGATCCTGTAAAAGAGAGTATTACATTAAAAGGTTAGAACACAATAAAGATAACACAAGAGATATATGGAATGTATTAAACAGAATAATCAAAAATGAATCAAGGAATAATGATTACCCTGGGTACTTTATAGAAGGGACAAGAAGTATTAATAACATGGAGGAGATAGTAAATGGCTTTAATGAATTCTTCGTAAACATAGGGCCAAAACTGGCAGAAGAAATAAAGGTTGATGGAATAGAAAGGGACACTGGTGAAAATATTGAAAGGAATAGTAGCTCAATGTTTTTAAGAGCAGTGGAAGAGAAAGAGATTTATGACATGGTTAGAGGACTTAAGAACAAAACCAGTACAGACTGGAATGATATTGATATGGTAACGGTAAAGACAGTTATTGATGGTATCGTAAAACCATTAAAATATATATTCAACTTGTCGTTTCAAAAAGGAGTTTTTCCACAAAAAATGAAAGTTGCTAAAGTTATTCCCATTTACAAAACCGGTGAAAGACATCATTTTACAAACTATAGACCAGTGTCAATACTCTCCCAGTTCTCTAAGATACTGGAAAAACTCTTCATAAAAAGATTTGACAGTTTTGTGGAAAAATATGAATTAATGACAGATAGTCAGTATGGGTTCAGAAACAACAGATCAACAGCTTTGGCACTGATAGATTTAATGGAAAAGATAACGGAATGTATGGATAATAAGAGGTATGCGCTCGGAGTTTTCTTAGATCTAAAGAAGGCGTTTGATACTGTTAATCATGAAATTCTATTAAAAAAACTGGAAAAGTACGGGTTTAGGGGAGTGGTTTTGGAATGGTTAAAAAGCTATGTAGGGAATAGGCAACAATATGTACAAATAAATGAATATAAATCTAATTTGATGGATATAGCTTGTGGAGTACCTCAAGGTTCAGTACTGGGTCCAAAAATGTTTATTATGTACTTAAATGATATCTGCAGAGTATCGGAGATTTTAAAGTTTGTAATATTTGCAGATGACACAAATATACTGTGTGCAGGTGGGGAATTGCCACAGGTTTTGGAAATGATCACACAGGAATTAACGATATTAAAGAAGTGGTTTGATATAAATAAATTATCATTGAATCTCGATAAAACCAAATTTATGTTGTTTGGAAACCAAAAGAAAAACATCGAAGTAGAAATATGTGTTGACAATGTATATTTAGAAAGAGTAAATGAAATAAAATTTCTTGGGGTGATCATTGACCACAAGCTCTGTTGGAAGCCACACATTACTTATGTTCGGGGGAAATTGGCACGGGGCATTGCCGTCCTGGGAAAAGCAAAGCATATGTTGGATCAGAAAGCACTGCACATTTTATACTGTGCTTTACTACTGCCATATATGAGCTACTGTGTAGAGGTCTGGGGAAACACATACAAAAGTAACACACAAACAATAACTATAATACAGAAAAGGGCCATTAGATTAATAAATAATGTAGGGTACAGGGACCATACAAATGCACTCTTTGTCAAAATGCAAGCTATTAAATTCCAAGACTTGGTGAAGCTTAAAACAGCGCAAATAATGTATAAAGTCAGAAATAAATTGCTTCCCAAAGAAATCTGTAAATTGTTCATAGAAAGAGAAGGTGGGTATAACTTAAGAGGGAAATGGAATTTAAAAATACAAAGTGCTAGAACAACTTTAAGAACTATGTCAATCTCAATTGCAGGAGTTAAATTATGGAACAGTCTAACAGAAGAAATAAAAGACAGTCAAAACATAAAACAGTTTAAAGTAAAATATAAAAACCTAATTTTAAATAAGTATAAGAATGAAGAAAACGGGGTTAACCCAGGATGGTAATGTTGCTGGTAATGGTGTTGCGGTTCTTTTTTGGTTGTTTTTTTGTTTTGTTTTGGTTTGTTGTTTTTCCATAACTTGTGTATCTGCAAATATACACATTCTGTATTTTTCATATGAAAGAAACTATACTGTGGTGGGGCTTGCTAATTTCTTGTTTTTGATTTATGTATGTTATGTTTTGTTTTACTTCATATGTTTATATGTTTCATATGTTGTTTGTTTAATTTAAGACAAAAAAAAATTAAATGAATGAGAGGTAAAACTTGAGGGGGTAGGGACAAATAAGTAAATACTTCAGCCTACTCCTTTTCAAACAAATAATGGAATGATATTTTGTAATGATTGTGAAGGCACATGTTTGAAATGTTTGAAATAAAAATGAACTGAACTGAACTGAACTGAACTAAAGGAGAAATGTTCGTTTGAGTTCATATTGATCCAACTCTTGAGATCATTGTGTAAGTGTGTGCAGGCATTGCACTTCCATGTGCACATATACAGCCCCTTAAACTCTATATTAAATTAGAGAATGTTTGTTTGCAGAGATTCTGACCTTGGAATCTTTATGAGAAAAAGAATAACACAATGTCTGTAGCTTTCAGTAGAGCTGCTTCCTGCTGAAAAAATGGTCCCCATAAAATATCAACTGTGTGGTCTGTGACACAGATGTTAAGGAGCACAAGTGTAGCAAACACAACCCATATTTAGTTTGAATTTGATTAAATACTATAGAAACCCATCGATCCATCCATCCAAGCTTTGTGCTACTTATCTGGTTCCAGGTCATGTCCAAGCAGAGTAATCTCGCCTTGTCTCTAAAGGAGAACCTAGCCACCCTAATTTCTGCCATTTGTGTGAGCAGTGTCATTCTTTGGGTCACTACCCAGAGCTCATGACCTGGAGAATGTCAACATAATTTGTACAGTAAATTGGCAGGTTTGCTTTCACATTTAGCTCTCATCAATGCAACAGACTGGTACAGTGTACACGTGACAGCAGATGCCCCACCAATCCATCTGTTCCTTCCCTACTAAAGACCAAGAACAAGTGATACCAAGTGGGCCCTCTGACCACCTGGTGGTCAGAGGGAACGGTGGTGCCAGTATCCGGCAGCCTCGCCTCTGTCAGTGCGCCCCAGGGCAGCTGTGGCTACAATGTAGCTTGCCATCGCCATTGTGTGAATGTGTGTGTGAATGGGTGAATGACTGAATGTAGTGTGAAGCGCTTTGGGGTCCTTAGGGACTAGAAAAGCGCTATACAAATGCAGGCCATTTACCAGGCCATTTTTACCTAAAACTCGTAACTTATTCCAGACCTCACTGAGTGCGCAGAGTATATTTTGTTTGTGAAATTGTGGATTAAGGATTCTGTAAAATTTTATCAAAATCTCACAACCAGAGGGTATAAAGAAACACTTATATACTGTCTTGCAAAGCACCATGAGTGTGTTGCTCAGCCACAACAATACTATGCGTACTTTAAATGCAGATTGATTGAAAAGCTGGGCCGAACAGAAACCCATCCATCCATGGGAAGTAAATCTCTTTTTAAATTCGGAATTCTGTCTGTTCCACCACAAGGACTGAGGTAAAGAACCAACAGTATCACCAACAGAAACGACAATATCCCACATTATCAGTTGTGCCACATATTCATAACACTGCCCCCTGCTGACAGCACACAGATACAACACCAAAAAAGCAGCCACGAGGGGAATTTAATATACATATTGTATATTAATGTACATATTGTGACACTGAAAACAGGTTAGAAGTTTAGAGACATGATATAATTTTACTCTTTTTCTTTTTTTTGCATTCCTGCACATCATAGCAGCATTTCTGGTCCCACTGACATTTTTCACGCCTGTCATTTGCTCATCAGTGTATTACCCTGTGCTTTTGGAGCAAAGGGCAACTGAAGTTAAACAACTTTCATAAATGAGGCCAGCTTGACATTGTTGGCAGAATGTCAGCAAAGGTCAAATATTCCTTTCTTAAATGCGAAGCAGGGAAGCGTCGGCAAGTATTAACATATTAATGATGTGCTGTTCTCTACAGAAATATGCCTAGTGGATAACTTAATTCTCTCACTAGTTAAAGGTCGGTCACATTGCAACTCGTCTGGATACATGAAAGAGAAAGAATGGCATAGAGGCTGGAGAGATGCAGTTCTTTGAAATCCTGGAAAATGTTTTTACCAGTTATTTATTTTTCTAATAAATTTGTAGTGTAGTGTATCAAGTGGAACAGTATTATGTGTTTTGTAATTTAGGAATGATCACTTAATATGCTTAATGAAACTCCATATAATATTCAACCTGTCCAATGTGTCATTTATTTACATTGCCTGCAGCACAGTCACTGGTCTGAGTAGTTTTTCGCACCCTGCTTCCATGGAAGCCAAAGCATGACATAAATTTTACATGAGCTGAAGCTAATCCGCGGCGGGCTGATTAGGTGCTAAAAAGGGAGTAATTCACCAGATAATGAATATAGCTTGATAAAAATGTTCTGCAAATGTCAATGATGATGCATAATCCCTCAATAACTGTCACATCCCCTCCTTCTTCTTTTACCCCATTGGCTTTCAAGTCTTCTTCCAGTAATTTAGTAAAAAAAAAAATGGATGCGTTAAATTGTACCAGTGATATATACACCCAAACATGTATGAAAACACATTTATCATACAATAATGCCTTTAGACAACAGCTGCATACTCCCATCAAGCTGCCACAAAGTGAAAAGAATGACTGAAGTGTTTTACAGTCAGCAGAACTGTGTACTTTTCAACTCACACAAACAGCTTGACATCTGTCATTCAGAGTAAGGTTTCAGCTTGCAGGTTTTTTGCTCTTTCGTGACGGCTTATAATAGCACATCTTGCAGTCCAAGAAATAACCAAGTGAATCCCTCTTTGAACAAAGAGGGTTTTCTAGCATTTTTCAAAGTACGATCCAACAAATCAGAGAGCTCAGTGAGGAGTGAGGTGAAGGAGGATTGCGGTGGGCTGAGAAAAAGGTCCAGGCTACACTCAGTTATCTTTCCAAACATGCGAGAACACCCACATTCCCACCCGAGCAACAGCGGCGCGGCCATTGTCTGCTAGAGGCGAGGCACTCAGGTGACGATGTGACAGTAGCTATTGTGTGCCAGTCCTGAGATGGGTACTTTATAATGAACTGGCAAAGCAAGTGGCAGCCTGTGGCACCACGGGGCTGTCAGCGTGCTCTGTCGGCATGCATTGGCAGTGCAGATGTGACATTTAGCTGGCCGTTGCCCTGCTGGTCCCCCCTTTTGAGCTGGAAGAGGAGATAATGACATGGCTCACTCTCCTGGTTAGAGCAGTACACTATGTGCCCAATGTCACTCATGACCTTTAGCATTTATGTCACAATATTTGTCATTCTCATTTATCACAAGCTCACCTTGACGAATTTTCCTCGCTCTCTTGTGGACGCAATCAACACAGTTCAATTCCTTGCTAAAGCTAGGAATCAATACTGAAATGTCAGCCTCTGCACTTTTGTCTCCGTGTGTTTTTCCGAGTGCCTCAATGCTGTGATGCACGTTATGCAAGATGAGTAAAATTGTAATCGGTGGCTCATGATTAAGCAAAGAATGGCGGATCAAATGGTCTGGGGATTCACTGAAGATGAGAGAGACGATAGAAACATCTGTCAGACTTTTCAGGTATCCTTCAATACTGTACGTCTAGATAAACAAGAAGCCAAGTCTGTGAATGTCCTGCTTCTGGAAAAAGAAAAGACATTAGTGAATGCAATATTCAGCTGCTGTTCTGGTTGGTTTGCATTAAAACAGAATGATGAAGTTTCACTTGAGTGGACAAGTGTTTATTGTCCTTACATGTTTACATCTCAAAGTGACAAGTAATTCACTAAAGTGTTAAAATGACACTGGGAAACCATGCCAGAAGTTCATTTGGATGTAAATATTTTGTGATTTTCCTAGCCTTCCATAATTATAAAATTAATTTGTGTTTTGGACTTTTAATTGGACAGAAAAAGCAGTGACATTTGAAAATGGGACCCATGGAAACTGAATTTTATTTATTTATTTACATTTTACATTTTTGTCAGACTCCTAATTGGGAGACTAATTAATATTGGGATAATAGTAAACAAAACTATTATTTTCTATCAATTCTCCAACCAGTAAACATAAAATCCTCATCAAAGGCTCCTAATACTAGAGATTTAAAAACAAACAAGGAGCTACCGTGACCCAATTCATTTGCCTTTTTGCTGTGGAGCATGCATGCTGCAACGCTCCACAGCAAAAATGATGAACTGTGCCCCTTCAGTTGTCAGTTGGAGCCTACTCAGATCAGCCGGTAGATGAGTAGCTATTTCGACATGTGTGCTCCCTTGGCAGGCAGTGAAAGACAGAGAGGAGATGGAGGTGGGGTGGTGGTGATGGTGAGCAGGGTATGTACAAAATACCGGAAGAAAGTTTAGTTGCTGAGGCAGATAAGGAGCTCTACAAGCTGCGGGGTGGCTTTGAATCAGATTCAAGCCGTGCTATCAGAGAAGTCAAGCAGTTCATTATTACATGAAGTGCATATAAAACGGGGATTAAAGATGTGAAAATGGGCTCAAATGCTAATCCTCTTCAACAGGTGTAGGAGTGTTGATTACGGTAATGCCATGAGTGGTTCACTGAGTGTTTCCTCACTACTGCTGCAGAAGCTAATGAAAATCATTATTTATTTATTATTTATTTTGGGGTTTTTTTAGTCAATTTTCCAATATTAGGTAAATGGTTTCACAAGTCTTTCTATACAACGCACAAATCCCCAACAACCTAAGACTATCTCTAAAAGAAAGGTGCTGAAAGACAACGCTAAGATAAGATAAAACCGACTAGTGTTCACATAGAAAATGACAGGGACAGAAAGCCCCAATGGAGAAAACCTATTTCATCAAAGAACTGACAGTTCTGATGCTGCAGGAGCTCATCAAGTGCGGGAACAAAAGCTCAGGAGTCAGTGTGGATATTCCTAAATTGATCGCCTTTAAGACGTCTTCTTTTTTTGCTTTATTATATATTCAAGATTATTGAGAGGTGCTTACTGAAGGCCACGGGAGATACAGGGAAACCTTTCTGGCAAAAAAGAGCTCAAGCTCAACCAGGGCATCCTCTGCACTCTCTGGTTGTCATGGTAACTTATTAGACACTGCAAGAGCAGACAGATGCACATTTTTCAGTCCTATTGGCCTTTTTGAACAGTTATATGGTGTACGTCTCATCAGTATCTCTGCATGCATACTTTTGAGCATGGCATCTTCAAACATTAGCAACGATCTTCACTGAGAATCTATATGGATATACGTGCACAACCTCCTTTCCATAATGCAAAATGATAAGTTTCATGCAAGTTTGCTTTTTCCTTTAAGGACAGCCATGTAAATAAAGCTTGTATGTCTCAGACAAGCTGTTTCTACATTACCAATTCTGCCATTTCAGTGAGAGCACTTGCAGAGCACAACAGGAAAAATATTGCACAAGCTGCCAGATGGTGGCCTAACTGATGCATTCATGCCATAGGGCAGCGGCCGGTCCCCAACCTTTTTTGCGCCACGGACCGGTTTATGCCCGACAATATTTTCACGGACCGGCCTTTAAGGTGTCGCGGATAAATACAACAAAATAAAACTAGTACCGGTACCGAAAAAAAAGAAGATTTATTCATAACACACGTGAAAAGACCCAGGAAAACCGAGTTAATGATAAAAACGATAACAAAATAACGCTGAAAACCGATAAAAACCCTGAAAACCATACATTTCATACCTGAGCCTCAACTCTCGCAGCCCGGTACCAAACGACTCATGGACCGGTACCGGTCCGAGGCCCGGGGGTTGGGGACCGCTGCCATAGGGCATGTGGTTGCACCGTACAGCTGTACTTTGTCAGGAAGGGTGTTAAATACATTGAAAACTTCTGCCAACAGTTATGCTAATTAGTGCTAACCAGTTTTAAGTAGTATAATGTATCAAATGTACTAAAAAAAAAAGTTCGGAGAGCTTTCCTTGTGAAGCAGATTAAAATCAGCTGACGTGAGGCAGTGGTATGATGGTATGAGGTAAACTCACACCTCCACCTCTACAAACACAATGGCTGCACCTAATCTATGGGATTTATAGAACTCCCTCTCAACTTTGTCTGTTGCATTATCTCACGTTGGACAGCTGGCTAACGGCAGTGTGGTCGCCATGGAAACGTGCTCAGTTCCTGACAGAGAGAAATAAGACACAGAACAGTTTTTTACAACTCTGAGATATAAAAGAAGCAATGGAAAGAAACTTGTGAAGGGCACTTTCTTTTGTTTCTTCTATCAGCTGCCACCAGTGTTTGAAGATCCAGAACTGTGGGCAGATTGTTGTTTTTTTTCCGCTACCAAGAATGTCAGGCAACTTTAAACTAAATGTGACCCCTGGGTAGCATTATAACTGTTTTATATTGTATATTTTACCAATGACTAATTGTTTCACTGTTTGTTCGCCAGTGAACTCTGTGAAATCTGTGCCTCGCAAAAAGCCACAAGGCGCTCTGCCCAGTTATTAGAAACAAAAATATACAAAAAAAAAATTTTTTTTCTTTATTTTACAACCAAGAAATTGGGGCTCGCACAGATGGTTCGTATTTGCTGTTGCCTTTGAACTCCTACTGAAACATTTCTTTTTCTCTCTCCCTCATTCTCTTCCTTTGTGTCAGTGGCAACAATTTGCAAACTAAGGATGATTTGCATTCCCGTGCAAAAACTCGTTTTTGATTCAAGCCCTTGTTACCTCGTTTAGTTTGCATAAAGTATTTTAATGAAACTGAGGTCCCTCATCACACACAGTCTGTAAGCATACTGTCAGTTCAGAAAGCGACTAAGACTGTCAGGGGAGTGATGCGACTTAATTATGGAGTGCTATCAATTTTCAGTAAATAACACCTTTTCTAAGCACCTATGCTAGATGTTATATTCTTTTGGTATTTAGTCTTGATAATAAAAGAGAAATTAATATGCATGTCACAGGAGCAACATTCACGGAGACACTGGGATCACAGTGATTAGTGGAAGGGTGTCCAAAGCAAAGAGGAATACTTATACTGAATGAAAACAGCCATGTTGTCTGCTAGATGTTAATAAACTGCTAATTTTGATTGAAGCAGAGCCATAGTGATTAAGAAGCCTAGAGAAAGGGAAAGGTTTTGGTCATGTCAAAGTGTAATATTAACAGTGTTGGGAAGGTTACTTTTAAAATGTATTCCACTACAGATTACAGAATACAAACAAAACACGCATTAAGAGGCTCTAATGTCTGTGTCTCAATCTCGCAGGCCATGTCACCCCTACTTGCGGCTCGCATAATGACATGAAGAAATATTTTAAAAAAATTATTCACAAAAATGATTTAATATGAAGGCAATATGCAGAGTGTTACAGCCATCGCCCTAAAGAATGTAGCCCCATTTCACCCCAGGTGAAGTTTAAACCAAGCATCAGAATGAAAGGTGATTTAAGTGACTTTAAAAATCTATGATAGTTAATACCTGATGTGCTGATATGATCTACTAGGATTTTCCTAATACAATTTGCACGGGCTCATCAAAATTGAACAACAGAAGTTTGGAAAAACATTGTCTGGTCTGAATGGGGCAATGCTGCATATACCAGTTGAAATAAAGTTTCAAATGTATATCTCAGCTGTCAGTTAAAAAAAACAAAACAATAAAACTGCTTACAGTTTTTGGGTTTTTTTGTCCACATCTTCACTGCTGTCTCTGTATATGAATGTTTTATGAGTATTCCTTGCTGCGCAGCCGTATTCAGAGGGTTATGGTTTCGTTTCATCTGGTATTCACTTAGCCTTCATAACTCACCCAGTACTGCTAGATGTCCACACTGTCACAACGTTATACGTTCATATTGATTGTGACAGGCTTGCTGTCAACAAGCCAATTATGCAGTGTAGCATACAAGACTTTGAAAATGGAATGAATTGCATCCAAAACAGAGCTTCACTCTGGGTCCATGCCAAAATATTTCACCATATCCAATTATCTTTCTAACGTCTAGTGCAAATAATGAGCTGCGTTACAAGAAACGGAGATGCAAAACTTCTTCCTGGTTAAATTCCTGGTCATTAACTATATTATTATCTGGACCCTAAATCGAGAAAAGACCAAAATTAATGGCATTCCTTAAGAAAGGAATTACAGATAATATTGCATGCATGTTGCAGTATGTGATAAATCTTGAGGTAAATGAGTCGATAGCTACAATGGTTTGATGATTAAGTGGCAATAATTGTAATGGATAAAGTATGACAAATGCAACATATGAAAGTTTTTAGTTGACTAGTTTTATTGGTCTTTGGTAATATTAAATGTGTGGGAAATAATTATAAACAGTTTTTCTGCTTTATTGTTTTAAAATACTGTGTATACTAATCATGGGCTTAGGCTTCTGCTTTGTGTTTTTTAAAGCCAACATAGGTGGTTGAGTGTGGTTACAAAAAGAAGTCCAACAATGTAGAAGACAGAAAAAAGTAGCAATTTTTTTCTTGATGTCATATATTCTATATAAAAGGTGTTAGACAGGGAGTAACTGAAGTCTATATTTTGTTTAATGACCAACAAGGGGCAACTCTTGTGTTACAAATTGTCCTCCTTTTCTCCAGCACATAATTAAAAAACAAAAACAAAAATCATTACAGTGGTCTGATGCCTAAGCTTTTAGATCACTCTTTATAAAACTCATGAAGTAAATATATCCAACAGTTTGGTTTCTAATTTAAATGGTGAAAAAAAGATGATACAATATTAATGATAGTAAGCAAATGAGGGCCAGTGGTTTACAAAGTCTTGGAGACTAGTAACACATAAGCTTTTGTGACATTACCCAGATGTGCAGGACAGCTGCTTGGGAACTTCCGTAACAAACAGCCAGGCACAGGTGTCTGCCTCCTCTCAGAATCATCCTGGTAATATTCTCTCTGACTCGCCGATATTCCCAGACTAATTGATGTCTGAAAAGCAAACCCATCAAGGTCCAAGAATAGATCTGACTTCCACCCACTCACCTCGCAAAGAATCCAAAGTGGCATCTGTCCAGTGCTTTTACTCTCCTGTCAGTGTATGGGTATGATGTATGACTAGAGAATAGTACACATGGATGAGTCACTAAAGCTTCTGTTTTTTCCTGTCACACAAGGGGTTAGGGTCCCTTGGTGTGTTTAGGAAAATGTGTGATTGTGAAGAATCTGTGACTCCAAATGAAACAGAGCAATTTGTTTTTGTTTTTACTATTTTTTTTTTTAAACTTTAGAAGCAAGACAGAAGCAAAACTTTGCTTCTTACTGTGAAAACGCATTGAGATTACATTGCAATTTGACAGGCAATCCATGTGTCTACAGGAGGGCTTTGTCTCTGAAAACAGATGTGTGTTTAGGGGCACAGGTGGACAGGATAACAAGTGCCTCCCTTGACCTGCCTGCTGGTATTTCAGGCTGTCTTCCTATAATGCGCTCACCCGCTAGGCTCTCACCACAGCCCTGTGAGCCTTTTGTCCCCCTCTCTTTTTTCCCCATTTGCACCCTGAGTTACAATGGTCAAAAATGGAGCACTCAAATTACAGTCTTGTGGAGCTTAAAATAGCCAGGATCTGTGTATGTGTGTGTCTCTGTGTTTGTGTGTGTGGAGGGAGTGTGGATGGTCCTCTCTTTGCGTCAGCCCTGCCATAGCAACTGGTCTTTGTTTGTGAGCGTCTCCCCTTCTTCTTCAAATGTTTCTTTTTATTAACATCAGAGAGTGTCCACACCAATACAGCACGCTGTATTCTGTTTGCGGTGCGTCACGTAATGATCAAGCATTATAATATGCGGTTTGAAGGAGCAAACACGCTCAAACAGTACAAAGGGGACAGCAGAGAGTGACACAAGTATTACATCCATCCTTTTATTTGTTCCTCCCCCTTCTGCTGTTCTCTACATGTGCGACGTGCTGCATGGTAACTCCATTTGCAGACCACTATGTTACAAATGAGGGTTGATTGAAAATTGAAATTCAGTATTAAAGCAGCCTATTGCCGGATTAGGAGAAGCACTACTTTAAAACAGTGACACGCAGACAAAACACAGCTCAAGTGTGTCAAGTATACAGATGTATTTCTGCTTCATCAGCCTGATCAGACATTTAGTGTATCACAAAAGAAATGTTAAGTCTTTAATTGTTTGCGTGCCTCCGCCGGGGTACTCAGATGTGATTTGCTGCACAGAGCATGGTGAATCCCAGTTGTTATTCTGTCTTTACTGCATTTTCAAACTCAAAAAGCTGAGCATTGGGGCAATGAAAAACAAGACAATTAGAAAACGGTGACCTGTTTACACGTCCTGTGGACAGAGTAGATTAACATAGGTCCTAGATCCAATCTCCCTTTTGCTTCTTAGCACTCTACAACCTGTGTTGAGGGACACACCTGACTCTGTAGCTGCTGAGTGCATCAATATGTTCACCAGTTTCTTGTGCTCGGCAGGTAGTGTTTAGTCGGTTCTTGGGGGAGGTTGGTTGTTTTCATTTTCCAAACTTTCAAAGCAGCTGCCCGGGAGTGAATCAAATAAGTGAAACTTTGAGCGTGGATAACAAAACAGGGAGCTGAGAGATCTGTAGGTCCTTTAAGGTAGAGGGAAGAGTGAGGTGGAGGTGGGGTAGAAGTGGTTGGGTGGGGCGTTCTGCTTTGATTTATCGCTACAAGCAATCCTGTTTACCTTCATATAGTCATTTTTTATTTCTTATTATGTTCGTTTAAATTTACAGGTGCTTCAAATTAACTTTTAGATGTTATTGTTTTTCACAGTACTAGGGACCTGTTGTTGTCACTGAGGGCTCAGTCTTGACTGTGGAGGTTGGCTGTAGAGCCAGCACTGAGCACAGGGGGAAAGCTCAAGCCTGTGGATCTTGTTGGTGCTGCTCAACATTCCTCTCCTTGCCTGTTGAAAGCCAAGGCCCATAGCTCCAAGTCTGGCCGGCTCCCTCAGGCCTGGCTTCAGGAAATGGCCCTGCTGTCCCACATCTGTCCTCTTTTGGCCACCTTATTTGACACTCTTCCAGTTTGGTGTGTGAGACACTAAACTACTTTCTACTGACATAAAGCAAACAATTCAAAGTCACAGGGTCGTATAGACTTCCAAGTGTATAGGCTTAACTGACACCTCATTAGGTACATCTGTTCAAGTGCTCGTTAACTCAAATATCTAATCTGCCAATCAAATTGGAGAAATTCTTTGCATTTAGACATGAACAAGACGACCTGCTGAAGTTCAACCTGAGCATTAGAATGGAGAATAAAGGTGATTTACATGACTTTGAATGTGAGATGGTTGATGGTGCCAACCCATCTGGCACCATCCACTCTACCAGCAGTTCAGACTGCTACTGGTGGTGTAATGGTAAACGGTAAATGGCCTGTATTTGTATAGCGCTTTACTAGTCCCTAAGGACCCCAAAGCGCTTTACACAACCAGTCATCCACTCATTCACACACACATTCACACACTGGTGATGGCAAGCTACATTGTAGCCACAGCCACCCTGGGGCGCACTGACAGAGGCGCCCCAGGGTGGGTAATGGTGTGGTAATGGTGTGAGAGATATTTTCTTGTCGCACTTTGGGCCTCTTAATACCAACTGAGCATTGTTTAAATGACACAGTGTTGTTGCTGAAAATGTCCATTCCTTTATGAGCAGAGTAGATTGGTACATCCAACAGGATAATGTGCCATGTCACAAAGCTCAGATCATCTCAAACTGGTTTCTTGGACATGACAGTGAGTTCACTGTACTCAAATAGCCTCCACAGTCACCAGACCTCAAACCAGTAGAGCACCTTTGAGATGCAATGGAATGGGAGATTGACATATTGGTTGTGCAGCTGACAAATCAGAAGCAACTACATGGTGCTACCATGCCAATATCTCTGAGGAATGCTCCCAGCACATTGCTGGGACTCCATTGTGAAGAATTAATGGCACTTCTGAATTCAAAATGGGTTCAAACTGGGACTAGAATGGTCTACCTCAGAAAGTGTAAAATTACAAAAAGGTTGCAAATTTGTGTTTAGTCATATATCCAAACTAAAGACAATACCAGGGAAAATAAATAGGTAGGTGATGTTAGTTCTTCTGCACCCCCATGCTGAACTTGGTATAGTGACAGAAATTCTGGACTAACATTGTCAACAGCAGTTCAATACAGTGCATCTTGAGTGACAGTGGAGACGCGCCTGACCTATTGAAGTCGCCTGATGCAAAATTTGAATGGGGATTGAGATGCCTGGGAAGGGATCATAGGCACCTCAACCTCTACTGACATTTTTTTATACCTTGGCTCATCTGATGGCACACATGATTATTACTGGGTCAACGGTCCTCCTGAGGGACAACCCCCACTAGGGTTTAAATAACTGGAATGCTCCATCTTTTGGTTTTAGAGCTGAACAAAAAACACAAAAACAAAAAAAGAAACTTAAAGAAGTCCAGCCGCCTTATTTCTAAGCTCTTTTTACTACCATGACCTGGATGACCGAGAAACTACACAGACATGACACAAAATTTACTTTTGTACCAGCTGAAGTTTCAAAATAAAACACATCTAGCACTTAACAGATAACAGCACTGTCCAAATGTTCCTGCTTTTTATGATTTAGGATAACATCCTACAAGAAGTAACCGCTTCCTGTCAGAATTTGGAGAGTAAAATTTGATGAGTGAGTGATTAAGCATGTGGGTTAGGGTTATACCTAAAACGATATGATAATATGTAGTCTTGGACGGATATTTTCTTGTATAGATTTCTAAATTCTTGACAATCCTGTTTTCATCAATAGTTAAAAGAATGAGTCATTTCCCAGCAAAATTAGTGTTGATTCACTCTGTCAATAATATGTTTGATGTAATTTGGCTGTTAATTATAAAACATACAGGATGTTTTGAGTAATAACCACTGAAACCACTGTTTGTTTCAGAAAGTGATTAAGCAATGAGAGCGATGGTAGAGAAAATTACACCACTGTAGGCTGGTTTACCATGTGGCAGTAATAATATTGCCCACTTTAACAAGCTTAATGGACAGCACTTAAGTCAACAGCAGTTAACTGCAACAGAAGAGGGGCCTTTTTTCGCTATGTTAATGCAATCAAATTAAATTACTTTCTATTTGTTAATTTCCGCCTGGTCGCTTGTTTTCTACGAAGCTGCAGGCAGCTGCGTGTCTTTATCTGTATGCTGTCAACACGCATCTGCCTTCTTCAGTGAACAGTCAAACTTCTTTTTCTTATCCATCGCTCAGGTGCATCTGTGCATGCGCATGTAGGCGTGTGTGTTTACATGCCAGTGCAGGGGAGAAAACAGAGCTCTTGCCAAACCCTCCTACGGTTTAATGATCAGTGCATGTTGTAATTGTTCTTTGATATTTGCTGAGCATAAAAATAAAATCTGAACGTTCTGCGGCCTAGAGTAATCCAATATTATTATAACTGAGGACGCAGTTATTCCCCCGCACTTGTTTTTTTTTTTTTTTTTTTTGCCAAAATCAGTTATAATTTAGGAAAACTCATGAGGTGTGTCATAAAAGTTTTCTTTCACCATCATCCCAATTTCAAGTGGTTTGTCAGTCTGTGCACATTTTTTTTATACATGAGTGAAATTGTGTATCTTACAAATGTAAATAATAGTAGTAAAATGATGTTTGGAGCACTTTATTTTTTATGAACTACTTAATTCAAACACTGAAGGCTTTTGTATAAAAGTATTATTATTATAAGCTTAAATATTTCACGAGTAGCTATATAATATTAAAATGTATCTGAAACCTATACCTCAGATTATTATATAAACAGTATGTGTTAAGTGAACTGGACTTATAAGAATACAATACACTTGGACATCTTGGTGGTGGTGAATCAGAAAGAAACAAGAGCCCGAAAAGCACTGAGCTTTGTCAGCCTGCAGTGGATGCTCCTCTAAATGCAAAAGGCTTCCGAGTGTTCGGTCAGTGCCTGTGTGTAATGTCTGTCTTGTGTCATGTTGAATTAATGTTTTTTGTGATTCATGACAAATCAAATCGAAATCACCTTGTCTGCTTTTTGCAAGGCTTTTGAGAGGGCAAGAGAGTTTGTCTCTTTCTTCCTCCCACCAATTTCAAAGGGATGCACGTATACACACACACACACACACACACACACACACACACACACACACACACACACACACACACACACACACACACACACACACACACACAGGAAAGATAAAACACAGACCCTGATGTGCGTTAAGTCTGAAGAATTGACAGATGGAATCAAACAGTGAGAACAGATGAAAGACAAGGCACACAATGTCTGTTGGTTACTGTGTGTGTATGTATGTGTGCGCGCACAAGTGTGTGTGTGGATATGATCAAAGCTAATCTTGCCTTTTCTTAAGGCGATCTCTCAAAACACAGTGTCACTGTTTGCTCAGCATAGGCCTGGTTGTGAATACATAGCTACGACTGGAATTACAGAATTTTTTTCACATCCCAAGGAAAGAATGCAGGTCAGCACCAAGTCAAGACAGGAAGTAGCTGCAATCTTTTTTATTATTTATTATTATTTTTTTCTCTACATGCCAAAAGGCCTTGATAGTGAAATGAAAACCCCTCCACCTTCGTTTGCTAGATTTTAATTGTGTCTCGTTTGAGAACCACTGGTGGAAGCCTTCAGGTCATGAAATGCCATCATTTCACTGCGCCATTTCACAGCACTCACAAAGGATTTATCAGATTTATAGTGAACGGGATAACATATTTCCAAATCAGATATGCATTTATTATCCTCTCAACCATGTAGCGTGATCTCAGGACACCTTGCAGGAGATTTAGTACAGCAGCTGAGAACCTCTGAGCACTGTCGTTTTCACATAAATATCGATAACTCAAATAACGTCACAGCACAGAGAGAAAAAAAGATGACTGATATTTGCTGAGACTTTGCACAGAGCTCATATCACATTTACATTCGTAACATTTTTCAATGCTGTGTTGCAGGTCTGCCGGGAGCAATGAGATCTATACTGCTAATAAATCTCTTGCCCATCTATCTTCCTTGTTGGGGGTCTCTCCTGGTTTCTTTGGAGTGATTATTTAAATGCAACAAAGCAAATTGGGGAAACTTAGATTAGCAGTGTGTGACTAGTATCAGAAGACCATTGACTGTGGGATTTAGATCAGCAAGGACATTGATAAATTGCATAACTACCAGAAGATAATTGGCCACTGAGCGCAAAACGTGATAAGAGTACAGCCTGTTTTAGCTCTGCAAGGATGAAGTAACTGGGATCTGTTCAGTTGCAGTAGTTATTTAGTGCACATCTAGTGGATATATTTTTTGGTACACAAAATTATGATCATGTTGTTTTAACACTTTTAGAATTTCCCCTTCTCGTACTCTGTGTTCCCTGTTGTTTCGTTTGAGCTATTAAAATTATATTGTTAGTTTTATAAATGGTCTTCGAGGTGATGAGTCACTCTTGTGCTGTCTCGTGCAGCCAAACCCAATGCAGTGCATGGAAAAACAAAGGTTTATGTATTAGAGGAGTCTGTTTCTTTTTACTGCATTATTTTCAGCCAGTCGCCAAGGACACCAGTAATCAAGGATTGCGCAGGCAGGACAAATGCAGAATGTCAGCAGATGTCCTTGGCTCTCTGCCCTTACTTGTAGTAGTTAATGCTTTTTCGTGACAGCATTAAGAATCACAAAATTAAAATCCATTGTTTTGTTTTTTTCCATCCCTCTTCTTCTCTGGAATTTGGAAAGATGGTAGATTGGTTGGGGTTTTTGTTCCTCACTCATGAAGAAAGTGTTCTTTTTCTAAATAACCACTTGGTAGACAGAACTTATTAAGTGCACTAAAGCAAATCTTATTAAGGTTAATAATATTTTTATTAAGATGGTTAAACACAGCAGACCAATGTACCAAGAGACTTTTGAGGTTATCCTAAGCAACGCTGATTCTTTTATGTAAACTCTCAAACTTCTTCCACAAATTTGTATAAAAGATTTCATGACAGTCTATCCAGTAGCGTATTTATTGAAATGTTTCAGTAAAGGCCAAAGTGGTCAAACCAGTCAAAACATTCCTACAGTCATGCTGCTAGCAGGCTAAATATTATTTCTGTCCACTCTATAGCTTTTTATGGTCCTTCTCACCCATCTAATTATTGTTGCAAACCAGGCCCCAAGCTTCCAGAGGACCTATATCCACACCACAAAGGAGAAAATGAGAACCAGTTCTTTGGGGGAAATGCCTCATTGATGCCAGAGGTCAGAAGAGAATGGACAGACTACATCAAGCTGGTGGGGAGGCAACAGTAACTCAAGCACTCATTACATCTAAGGTATGCAAAAGAACATCTTTGAAAACACAGCACATCGAACCTATAGCAGAAGAACACCAGACCAGATATCGCTCCCGTCAGGTAAGAACAAGGTTCACCAGAGTAGAAGATTAAAAATATATTATTTCGTCTGATAAGTCTTGAATCCCACTGGGACAGAATTTGGTGTAAACAACTTGAAACCATGACTCCATCCTGCCTTGTATTACCTGTTCAGGCTGATGGTGGTAATTCAATTGTTTGCAAGATATTTTCTTGGCCCAGTTTGGATATAGTTTCAAGTAAGCATGATTTAAACACCACAGCCCACCTCAGGATTGTTTCTGATCATATCCATCCCTTTATGCCTGCCATGCATTCAACTTCTGATGGGTGCTTCAAATAGAACAATATACTATGCCACAAAGCTCAAATGATCCACAGTGGTTCCTTGAACACGCCAGCGAGTTCATGAACTCCACAGTTACCAGAGCTCCACCAGTAGAGCACCTCTGGGATGTGGTGGAATGGGGGATTGACATGATGGATGTTCAGCTGATGAATCTGCAGCAACTGAATAATAGTATCATGGTAGTATTGACCGAAAATCTCTGAGGAATGTTTCCAGAATCTTGTTGAATCCATGCCATGAAGTTAAAAGGGGGTTCAACCCAGTGCTAGTAAGATGTACAGAATAAAGGGTGCTGAATACATGTGCCAAAACAAACAACCGTGTGAAAATACCTTGCGGGGCAGCTTAGGCCTGATGGCCACTGGGGTTGTAATGCACTGGCAGAATCCCTTAAGAATATGATGAATTGTAAAGGCATTTCCAGTCAGTCTGTTGTTTAGTCTGCAGAAATGGGAAGCTGTAAAACAAACGGTTTGTGAATAACAACTTCTCTCAGTGGTGAAACAAACTGTGCCTTCTATTAAAGGTTTTGCTTCATTTTGAACTGAGATCAATGCATTTACATATTGGTCATACTTGTTTCAGATAGAAGATAAAAGATACTGGGCAACAATGACATCGGTGCAAATACTTTTTCACACCACTGTATGAATTATTATGTTATTTTTAATCTTAGTCCATCCAAGAATCTAAATCACCTTCCTGTTCAAAGTTTTAGGAAACACTTGCAAGTCAAACAAAAGTACTTTCTATAGCTGCTTTGAAATTATGATTGCACACTTAGTTTACAGGAGGACTAGAAATGACATTTTATTGATTATGCCAACATTAAAAATGACAGTACATCCACATACTGGGTTTCTTTTATTGGAAAAAGCAACTGAACAGTTTATATTTATCCATCCATTGTGTAAGGCTACATGGCCTTCAACGAGTCACTGAGCAGATGGCAACTCCAATCAGGCTGCTTATGACTGACGGTCATGCCTGAAAACACACAGAGGTCAGCACTCATCTATAAAGCACATAGCTATCTATACAACACAGATAAGAAACATTCATGATAACATGAAAGCCTGAAATGTGCACTCACACCGCCTTGAAGCTTGTCAGTAGGGCAAAGAAAGCCTTGTGAGTAGATAGATGAATTATTCAGAGTAATATGGTGTATAGTCTTTCACACCATATTCCCCTGGCTGTTGAGCTACACTCACCTTCACCTACCGTAGCTGAAAGTGTTTCCTATGTAACCACCACTGAAGTGCCATAAAATATTTAAAAGCAACTATAGTACCCTGACTGACCTAACCTTCTGTTATCATAATATGAAATTTCTCTGTATTTTGCCACTTATATATTTCAGATTTGTGTCTGACCACAGCAACACTTTGTTAATGCTATCATTTTCTGTGCTCATTTTCCACATCAAACTGTAATTTATCTCACTGATCTTACGCAAAACATATGAAGCACATAAAATCGATTAAACAGATTTTTTGCATCATCATGCATTAGAATTCTCAAGCTCGGACTTAAGTGTGTGAATGTATTGGTACTGTCTTTTAATATCGTGAGTTTATTGAGGTCAGAGGTCATCTCATCAGTCATGGGTCGTGAGCTCCCCTCACATCCCCCAGGTCTCCTGATATTATGCAGAAGGACCTCTTTAAAAGCACAGCTATGCTAGTGTGCTCTTGAAGGCAATTCAATAACTATCTAATGACTGTGTGCAATCACATGAAAAGACCCTTATGCTGATTGACAATTAAAGTGATGATCATTATTCTCTTTCTAATCAGCAACAATTTCGGAGGAAAGACCTTTGGCCCATCCCATCCCACCCCCTTCCCCCTGCCATTTTCAGCTTCTCCAAATTCAGCTTGAAATCGAGGGTTTATTGTTTATCAATTGTTTAATAAGTTATTGCAGTTCTTTACCTTTTCAGCCACCACAGGCCTATTTCTAATAAAAAGACTGTGGGCAGTTTTCAGGCATTGAGGAGAACACACAGGTTAAATTCACTCAGGGAAGACTGTCACATGGTGTTAAACCCAACCTATTAAAAGTCTGCCTAAGTTTCTATATGGTAGACTTATGGCTAAAAGTAATATTAAGACTAGACAAAGTAGTTATGTTAGAACAGTAAGCACCCTCTACATTAAAGAGAATTGTAACTCCTGGGGATCTAATTAATTCTTACCATTTATTTGGCCCTGTCCAAAAGTAAACACTTTGTGATGTAAGTATGTATAAGGATGTATAAAGACTTTTTTTCTTTACAAATATGAAGCCATAGGGGGTTTAAAGGGTTACATTTGAAGCAAGGCTCTGTTATTGTGATTACTTTGGTCCAAAATGCTGCTGTTAGACTCCTGGGTCTACCTTGCAATATAAAGCACCTTGAGGCGACTGTTGTTGTGATTTGGCACCGTATAAATAAACTGAACTGAATTGAATTAGTCTGAAACGTCAACATATTTCAACTATCTTGGCAACATTATGCTGGTTACTTGTGCAAGTTAGGATTCATTTCAAAATACTTTTGTTTACTTCTAAATGCTTTGATGGGATAGCCTAAATAAATAAATATAAATAAATATATATATAGGTTGCAGCTCTGAAAACCTGGAATAGCCTTCCCGTCTAGATCAGGTTGACTGCCTCACTAACAGTTTTCAAGTAGCAACTAAAACCTCTTCTCTTTCTTTAAACTTTTTATTATAGATTTAATTTACAGCTGTGTCTTTCTGTAGGTTAGTAATTTTAACTATGTTAAGTTATGAATTAATATGTGTTCCCTTATTGTTTTGTAATTTTGTTCTACTGACTTCTGTGCACCAATACCTGTGCTATATAAATAAACTGAGGACCTTTTTTTAGTGCAGAGGGTAAGGCCACACAGTGTGAGTAGGTTGGTGACAATCCTTTGTGTCACAAGTTTCTGTTGTCAATAAATATGTCCAGTAAAGGTGGCACTGTGGTCGCAGTGTTGTAGTTACAGAGGAACCTTTAGAGATTTGGTTCCCACAGCAACTGTGCAGCTGTCATGTGGCTGTCCCTATTAACTACCAACTTATTTTAAATCCTTCTGGATAAATATGTGTCTAAAAGCCTCAAATGTAAACATAATACGAAGAGCCATGTTCAATGCTGACAGGCTTTGTGTGTTATTCTTGTAAAAGACCACTTGGAGGACTTTCTTTAAAGCCTGAATGGATGCTCTTGTTTGCGTCAGAGAAAACCTCATGATCTCTCTCCATTTCAGACACAGGGACAATATATAATTCAAACTCTCCTCACCTATCTTATTTATTGATCATTTTCATATACAGGGAGTGGTTTTGATACAATACAAGAGAAGACCACCAAATTAAACAAGCAAACTCTTGACCCCTCACTCCTGACACAGGTTCTAATTAAATAGTCATATTAAGACAAAAAATATATAAAACTTTGTATTCATTTTCTTTATTTAAATCCGTATCTAACACAAAAAAAGGTAAATCCATATATTCATTATGTCCAGTCCACAAAATTGGAACAAATGTTCTTCTTGTTGCTTTCATGCATGCTACAGGTAAATAAAGATGCTTTTTTTAATGTACTGTCTGTATGTGTAAGGCTATCTGTAAAATCTGAACATTGAGGGTTGAAGTGAGTAAAGACAAACTGGGGATGAGATGTTACAAGGTTGGGAAAGCCTGTGTTTTTGATGACGACTCTCCTATAATAAAAAGGTTTGTGCTCAATATAAAAACAACACTTCAATGCAGAGACCACTTTCAATCATCTAAACAGCTACCTGTTATAAACAGGATATAGTCATATGAAAACGTGAAAAAGAAAGTTTTCATAGGTCCTGTGAAAAACTAAGTACGCCTGTAGTCTTTCAGTAGGAGTTAAGAGGGTAAGTAGAAGCCAAATGCAGTTGGTTCAGTCATCATGAGCAAGTGTGAAAGCAAGCACTTAGGCGGTTTGCTGGTCTGGAGCATTCAAACATCTTTGAACACAATGCTGCAATCCTCCCAGGAGTGGGATAATCTCATCCCGAGTCAAACTGTGCAATACACAGGGAAATGGAAAGAAAACTGTGTTAAAGTTAAGTACAATTAGAAAAGAACTGACCACATGTCTCTTATTTGGAAGGGTTGCCAGGAAAAGGCCTCGTCTGCCTAAAAAGAAGCGCAGGTCAGCAGGTCAGGTTAGGTTTGCAATGCTGCGTCTGAGCAAACTACAAGACTGCTGGATCAATGTATTTTGGACAGATAAGATGAAAATGGAGATTTCTGGACATCATGCATAACTCCATATTTGAAAAAAACAAAAACAAATACAAAAACCAAACAAGCAAAGAAATGACTGTAGCATACGTACCAGCACAAACAAGTCATAACAACAGTCTTGCATGGTGGTGGAGGGGTAATGATTTGGGCTTGTTTTGGAGTATTTCTGTATACCAAAATATTCTAGACTCAAAATTGAGACCATCAGTCTGACAGCTAAAGCTTGGCTGAAATGATCCTAAGCACAGCAGCACATGTAGAACATAATGGTCCAGTCAAAGTGCTGACCTCAACCTGATTGAAATGCTGTTTGAGAACCTTAAGAGGAATATGCATAAAGCAAACCTCAGAGAACTGAAGGAGCGTTTTAAAGGAGAGTGGGACAAAGATCCTCCAAAATGATGTGAGAGACTGATAAAGTCATACAGAAACAGTTGATTCAGGTTTTTGTGCCAAAGGTTGTTCTGCAAGCTACTGAATCATGTGGCGTTTACTTATTGTAGTTTTCACAGGACTGTATGCTATATTTAATATACTACGAGAAAACAAAAATCATCAACAAAAAACTCTTTTTTTTTAAAAGCCTAATCAGTTTTTGCTACAAATTAGAACTGAGGATGGTTGTGCGTTGCTTGTGGAAGATTTAAAATGACTTTTTACTATCCAATCTTGATAAAAGAGGTCATTTTCAAGAGTTAGATTTGCCTTTCCTTGCTGGGAGCATGCCAGGCCTGCAAGAGCCATGAATCTACTCCTGAGATGTGAGGAGCCAGACTTCCAGGTGTGTTAGATTGGACTCGGGTAGACATAACAAAAGCCTCTTGCCACAAAGATTTGCAGTTTAATGTTGCTGTTTTTAACATTTTTAACCTTTTTAAAAAAAAAACAAAAACATTTTGGAGTTAATGCCAAAATGAGTTGTATTTCAGTTTATACTGCTGGATTGTTCCTCCCACACTTCTTCTCTGGTTTTAATTTGTAGCCCCACTTTGCTGAAGCTATCAGCAGATTTGGCATGGTACAGGAGCCTGAACTATAAAAGGCTTATTAGCAGAAAGTTCTTCAAGTACTTCACATAAAAGACGACACCTGAAGGACTTCCAGCCTACTTCTTGTCCTCAAATATGTCTCTAGTACCGTACATTGCATTAAAAAGAACTAAATTGCATTTTTCATTAAAACGTGAATTATTTGTTCTTACTAATCTTTACATAGCTGTTTCAATGACCTTTTCTTTTTTAACCTTCTCTAAGTTTATTGGTGCCCAAGAGTGGAGGGCAGGTCAGGATGAGATACTTCCAGTTCTTTACAGGAACTCTGAACTTGAAAACTGCACACGTCTCTGTGCTGAATGCTCTATAATTTGTGCTCTCCTTTCCCCCTTCTTTTTGTCTGATGTCAGACTCTCAGTCTTTGTTACTGTTAAAACCTGTCAGTGAATCCTTAAAAACTGCTAATTTACATCCTTGCTTTCATCAGTTATGCTACAGTAACTTCCATTTTTACAGCCCGCTGTCCTGATGCAGTGCTTCATTCCATTATCTATGCTGGAAAGAAAAAAAAATCCTTTGCAGCCACTGCTTCTAGCTGAGAGAATTAAACTGCGCTCCAAGAATCCCTACATTGTTTTCTCACTAATTATCCTGGACCAAATCAAGAGTGAAAGCATCAATCACTGGGAAAGACACAATTGCTGTTGAGGTGAAATGCTATTAAACTTTGCACAAAAAAAACAACTTCATCTCGGGGAGCTTATTGCTGTAATGATGCATAATCTTCATTTACAAACACCAAAGCATTTCTTGTGTTTTATGACAGCAATAACGACTCCTCGTCTGTGACGGTGACCGCGACTGTGAAAAGCGCTTTATTTATTTCAATTTCTTTTTATCCCAGAGTAAGTTTTCATGTTGCCATTAATGCCGACAGTCACACAAGTCCCTTTTTAAAGCTTTAACACAAAACCTCATGCAAAATTTAAGATGGATCTCCAGTTTCATGAGTCTCTGTCAGCGTGACTGATGGTTTCTTTCCCCCACTGGGGCTTCAGAGTGAAGTATCACAATAGGTGACAGTGATCTGAGACTTTGTTGTTTACACACAGGTGGGGAGGAAAAAAGCAGAGGGACCATTGCCTGTTGCTAAATATTTTATGGAGCTGTCCTCTGTCATCTAAAAATTCCCTCAGCTTCTCCATACTTTGAATATGTTGAAAAAGAAAAGGGATTTTTAAGGACACTAAAAATAATTGATGCCTTATTATTTGCCCTCATAGCAAAATTTCAGGATAATCGCTACAGTTCTGGTACATCACAGACCTTTCAGACGCATGCCCTTATCATTTGAAGTATGTAAAGTAATTACTGGAGAGCTCAAATCCTTCAAAAGTAATTTTTTACATCCATAATAATGTCCAAAGTGTAAGCATTGAACAACAATCGCAGTGGTTTAATGATCTTGTTTGTTTTAGGGGGTAATAGCATCTTGACAATCTCTTTGAGTTTAATTAAAAAATATATTTTCATTCTTCCCCTGTGTCTGCTTTTTATCTGTACTCTTTTCCTGTTACTTCCTCTCATTTTCTGGACTCCCTGGGGGTAAAACAGCTGGTTAAATATTCAATAATTTCACTTACAAAACTATTACAGAAAAAAATAACTGAAATGATTTGTTGATTACACAAATCTTTGTTTTTCTCTCTCGATTAACAGGTATATGATAGAATATTTTCCTCCTAATGAATGTCATATCATTTCTGATATTCAATTTTGAATACTTACCAACAGCACTGTGAGATTTAACACAAATATGAATCATTAGAGGATGATGGTGAAGTAATGGTAGAGCTGAAAGAAAAAGCACCACAGCTGAAGTGAAGCTTGGAAGCGTGACGACAGTTGCAAGAGTTCAAAGTTTGCGCAGAAGGATTCAGAGAGAGCAAAACTATTTCAGTGCCATGACTGAAATACCAGGACTGATTTGTCACTTGTGCTGTTGGACATGGCATTGATTGAACATATGAGTGATTTACAGAAAAAACAAAACTCTTTGGAGGAGTGATTTAAAACCTGTCAGAGAGCCTTTCTGCTCCGTCAGTATGGCTAAAAAGATCAAGGTTGAAAATGCTTATTTTGAGGTTTTACTTCATCATGATCCCATAAAATATATCCACAAAATTATGGTCTTGCCCAAAGTTACATGATGCACAGTGAAAGTTAATTTCTCTGCATGTAAATACGCATCTAACCTCCTTCCCCAACTCTGCAGATGTTAAATGTGCTGAGAGATACAGCTCAGGATAATAAGTATTCACCTTTTCAGTAGCATATTATTGTGTTCATAAGGTTTGTTGTTTCTGGAGGAGGAAAAGATGATTATCTTAATACCTTTCAGATGGCTGAGCAGTTTATGATTGAATCTTGTAATTTCTGATGTTAAGTGACACCCCATTGCTTTCAAGATGGGGTTTACAGCTTTGCAACAGGCAATGCTGCCTTCAAGGCAATTAAGAGAACACACTTTACTAACTGAGGGAAATCACATGGACAGCTACCCATTATGGGTTTGGCTAACAGAGAGCTGGGTTCTTTCTGTGTTTTTTGGCATTTTTTCCCTGCAGATTCTAATATGGCTTGGCAATCCTCTCAGATGGCAGCGCGGTCCCCGAACAGCAGCACCACTGCTAATGTTATGCTGACACTTGGACCCATCTCTTGCACTTAAACTGCTTCTGAGAACTCAGCCTTCGGGAATTACTGAACCTGGAGCCAACAGCTTGAATGGGTACAGCAGAGGCCTAACATGGCCCTTCACCATACTAATGACCCCTTGAGGGGATTTGGGGAGGAAAGAGGCGTCTGCGGCATCGAGATCCCATTTTCCTCTGGTCTGGGGATCATTGTGTCACTGCTGACTTCCAGAGTCACGCCTCTTCCTCCCCAGCCAATTCCAGCTGAACAGCCCACCTTAAAAGTTACCCTTTAAATGGCCACGTTTTCATTTTTCTTCATTAACCTTTTGAGTTAAAACCAAAACAAAAAAGAACTGCGCCCCAATTTCATTTGAAGATTGACTGAGTCATCAGACGTTTTCTATTATAGCATCTATATAAATACCAGAGGACATGTAATGACTTGTAGAGATTTAAACAATTCCCTGTTTGTTGTCTGACCTTTATGTGGTGTGCTTAAGCAGTGCCCCTGCGAAGTGCTTGACAACAGCATACACTCACTTTATAGCCAGGAGACAAAGTAGCATCAGCTGCAGGAATCAGGTTTAGTGCCAGGCTGCATTTTGCATAAGAACCTGAACTCTGTTTTTCCAAAGAGAGAAAACTCTGCGTTTGAGGATGGCATTTCTAAGGGTGAAATAAGAAGAATCATGGAAAAGCATTTTTAAATAGTCATTTTCTTGCTCTCAGTCCTTATAATACAAAGCTAAGTTGAAATAACACTCCTCCACCCCCCACCCCACCCTTTTTTTTTTTTGAAGATTGGAAATCACTGTATCAGTATCAAATAGCCTCTAGGTTTAATGGTGGACCGTGTAAGCTGATCCTCTACATTTACAGAGCGTCCTAAAAAGATTCAAAGAAATCTGGAGCTTGGCTGAAAGGAAGGAAACCGAAGCTAGACAGAATAACTCGTATCATTTGATTCTTGCAGTTGAAGCGAGAGGGACACTGAACAGAAAAGGAAACTGCACCAGATAAATTAAATTCCACATGTAAGAGGGTACAGGTATGATGGGGGTGATGAACGCCTCCATGCTGATTATTATTGAGCCCAGTTGCATGGAAGGCAATTAAGGCCAGGAGCTTGTCGTGAATACAACCTGACACCTCGCTACGGTCACTGACGCTCTCTGAGTACCGTCCAGTGGATAGAGACCTGGAAGTGAAAGCACCTTTGTCAAACCGCTGCAAGAAAAAAATGATTGATCTATTTACAGAATAAAAGACTGCAGTGCATTGGCTGGTTGACTGACATTGCAGGCATTATTTTGTAACCAAGTGCCACCAGCAAACTATCCAAAGAGCTTCCTTGCTTTGCATTTATTTATCCAGCAATTGTTATGCTTTTTTATTTTACTTTTTTTTTGGTGATGGCATATTACTAGTTAACATCAGTTGCAACAAATGGCACATAAGATGGCATGCAGATGAATGCGGTGAAATAACCAGCGACACTTGCAAAGTCTATATCTCTCCCGTGCATACCACCTCCTCCTGGCTGAACATCATGCAGCCCAATCACCACACATCCTGCTTCAGGCGTCCACATAGGCTCATCCTCCCTTTCATAGGAGCTGGCAGTTATCACAGCTGCCTCCTCCGGCTGCATGTGGCCACGTGTCTGGGAGCAACACCCACCACTCTCAACAGCACAATACCCAAAGTGCTCAATAGGAGCACTTCTTGCTTACCCGGTCAACAGGCCAACGTGCAGCATCCACACGACGCGGCCATATGTTCATATCGTTCGACTCCCCGCTTTTGAGAAATCCTCCATCACTTCATCAGTGGTGTAACTGAGCGTTTCTGTCACTTTGCCTGTGGCGTGTTTGCCAGTATGACATTTTGACACTTTATCAACATAACTCAGAAAGCTGTTACGCTGTCCCCTGAATCACCTTTCACCGATGTCTGTGACCTGATTAATCCAACACTTCATGGGCGTATTGACCCAGTATGCACTGTACATGGGGACACACTTAAGCGCTGTGGCTGCCTTCACACAACAGGGACCAGCAAAGCTTAAAAGACAAGCAGAGTATCACAGAAACGGCACATTTTGCGACCGAGTTTTCAGTAACAAAATAATTTTGCCTTTACATATGACAATATATGCACACAACAAAACAAACACCTGTTACTTGTTTATTGTTTAGTGGCATAAAGCTGGGCTTGCCAAAATGTCCCTTGAACTGTAGTTTTGGTTGTCTGCTACTATCAAATATGAACGTGCCAAGAAATAGTTCAAAAATGATTCATATCCTCCTGAGGCCCGGAAAAATTGTTTTGATAATTGAAGTATTGTGGTTAAAAGAAAAACGTTACAGCATTTTTATTGCATGAACAATAAAACGAGGAACTGATGGAAACACATCTGAACACTGTTTGGAAGCCATTATTCTTTTTCCTTTATGTCAGAGACATCAAGATCATTTATTACTTTGATGGGCCGCCTCATCTTGAAGAATCTGTCTCAGCTTAGTGAACTGGCTATAACTAGGACCCAGTGTATCTGGATCCTAGACTGAGTCTTGCAATAAGCAGATATGTTCTGAACAGTGTTTCCACCCTTAAAACAACAAATGTTCTGGAGATGAGCACCTTCCTGTGGTTTGACATGTTTTTTCAGAAACCTGGTTGCCCGTGTTATATTTTATGTAAGCAGAGAGCCTCTAGGCTTGATGACTGTGGTTTGTCCTGTTTTCACATTTCAACCCATTTTCAACAGGGTTGAAAGTAAAGTTCTGATATTTAGATTTTCTTATACATAAGTGAACTATTAGAAACATGCATCAAATAATATGTCTAAACTGGAATTTATTTAAATTTCATCTTCTGTCCCTTGAAGTGGACATCAGATCTCGCTTGATCACAGAATGATATGACGGCTGAGTGAGGCACACAGGATTTCATTCAGAACTGTGGAAATTGAGTCAAGTTTTCGGGAGATGAGGTGGAGGAGGAGTGGGCATTAGAACAAGAAGGTGAAGGTTCAGACGGAGGGCATACCAGGTTTTGAGGAGCCTCACAGGACCAAAGTGACGACACCTAAAGTCCAGTATGGATAAGAAGTATTGTGTAAGCTAGAGCTCTGAAGATGTTTCTTGACCAATCCCACATGGAATCATATTTTTCACGGCAGCCTCTTTAACAGAGTTCCCACTTTCCAGTGGTCTTCCTTCTCTTCCTGCATATCAGTGACATGAAGATTATTTGAATCTGCCTCAACTTATTAAATAGGCTATAACTAGCACCCTATTTTCTGTCTGATGTAATCAGACCACCACATTTGGTGGTTATCCTGCTTTCATATTTCATGCTAAAAAAACCAATTTCAACCCAGTTTCAGTATGATATTAGTGCTACTTTCCTTTCAGAGATGAGCAACACCATCTGGTTTGTGAGCTCTAGCATGGTTTTGTAAAACCCGGTTGCCTAATTTTTGTTTGGTGGTTGTGTGTCCTGTTTCATCCTATGTGTGTGTTTGACTGTGTGTATGTGTGTGAATTCAGCTGAAGAGGTTTTCGTTTCTCCTTCTAGAGATCATAATGCCTGAAAACTTCAGAGCTCTACATCAAACAGTTCTTTTTATTATAGATGGTAGGTGCCTTCACACAGTCCTGCTCGGGCTCCTCGAAAGCTCGTATCTCATCCTTTGAGCTTCCACCTTCCTGCCGGTGGTTGTGGGCAACGTCGTCCTGTTTTCATGAGTCATGTTCAAAAAATTTTCAACCCAATTTCATCAATCTCATTAATTTCATAAAACCCAATTATCTGCAAATTTTTCATCGCAAGCTCCCTTGTTGCAATAAAATGTGGAAGCTGCTCCTTGAAAAGAAAGTCCATGGAGTGTGTTAGTCAAACCCCCTCAGATGTGGTATCACTAGAAAGCCCAGGATGTCCTCTTGTCAGTACAGTAAGGCTCAAATACATCGCATAAATTGTGCTTGAGGCAGAGCTCTCAAAGCATGTCCTCCCACAGAGGACAAGAATGAATGGCTGGGTCTTAGGAAGATATTGTGCCCATTATCAAGATGGCAAATTGCAATTGTAATTTGATGCATACTGAACCACCTTATTAACATTTTAATGCTAATGATGAGAATGTTGATGAATTAATTATCTTTAATGAATCTGTTAATATTTTAAAAAATATTTTAAAAGATGGAAACAGGAAGTGCATGGTCTTTTGCTAACTGGTGAGTTAAATAAATGTTTTGGTCTTTGTCTTCTTTCTTTTGCAGATGACTGATTATTTGTTTAAACATTAAGACTATAATGAAAAAGACAAACAAAAAACCCCAACGAAGCCCCACATTATCAATTTACTGCGTGATCCCGTGATTAATTGGATCTGTGATGACCGAGTTGAAAAAAGTAAAGTATTTTATTTATTCATCGGTTTATCTGTTCAAACCCAGAGATTTCAGTTATCATGTTGACTAATGACAATATTTGCATTATTACAAATGAGCTCTTTTCTTTTTTTTAGCCTTGTCAGTACAACTGACTGAATGCAGAGCAGTATCAGATGATGGAATCGTATATTAATCATGCAATTCTGTCTTCACGCAGTATATCAGTTAATTGCACATTTTCATTCTTTATACAGCCAAATTGGAGCGCTGTCTACCAAACATGCAGTTAGTTTGTGTATTGGTACTGTGTGTGTCCAAAATTAAACTGCAGAGCATTCTTTGTCAACAGAGTAACCTCTGGACAAGCGATGTTTAGAGAGAGGAGATTAGATTAACGCTTGCTCGGGCGCTAATAAATCTGGAGTCATGAATAGAGAGGGAGATTATGCGCGAAGGAGAGAGGAAGTAGAAGAGAGGGGATTTTCTTAAAAAAAAAAGCACAAAACTGCTAGTAATTTCACCCATGAGAGAAGTTGAGCAGAGAACTAACAGGAAGTCTTCTCCCTCAAGAGGAAACCAAGTGTTGTTACTGTAAAAACAGCTGACCTCGTGCCTTTCTGTCGGGAAGGAATGCACGCAGAGGAGACAGACAGAGAGATAAACAGGAATCATACAGTACAGAAGATCACCCTCCAGTGCAGACGCACGGGCTCTCTCTCTCGCTCCCTCCCTCTCTCACTTTTTCTCTCACTCGCCCACTTAGTATCATTTCATCTCTCTCTCCCTCTCTCTCTCTCACCACACTCTCAGTCGCTGAGCTCTAACGGATGGGGATACACCGCCAAGGAGGACTTAGGGGTGAGAAGTGTGTGTTTCTTCTCTTCTCTGGTGTGTTTTCGTTCTCTTCCGCCTGGCTTCCCTCATGAGCTGTTAATTCCAGCCCTGGTCCTGAGGATGAGGAGGATCTGTTTGTGAGGAAGACGCAACAAAGGAAGAGAGAACAAGGAGCAACAGGGTGGCAAATTCTGCAAGCGGGAGTGAGCAAAAAGATCTTTTCTTTTTCTCCAGGCTCAAGCAAGGTTGGTAAGGGAAGCTTCTTGTTATTGAAATAAACAGTGCCTGCTATTATTGTTCTATGTCTATTACTTAGTTTCATTTCTAACAAGACATATTCAAAATATTTCCCTCCCTCCCTTAGAGCTTCAGTTAACTGTCCCTGCAGAGCATTTTTCTAAATTGAGAACATTTTATTTTTTTAAAAGTGCCTAGAAACATTTGAGTCATATTTCTTTCTAATAAAGCAAGTCCCCAGGTTGGATACTCAAGTGTCACTACAGGTCAAAACTACTGTGTAATTTCCCCAAGGCATACAGTACAATTCTCAGGTGGAGTCTCTCGTTAGCAAGGTGGCGGAGACTGAGCTTCAGGAAAAGGCGAGGACAGCTCGCTCTCATCGCCACTCCTCAGCTGTCACTTTACACAGGAGGCAATTAAGCGGGATTGGCAGCTGACGCTGCCGGTAACTTAGAAACAGGCGTGTGGGAGACACATGGTGGCACACGATAGGATTTAGAGGAGGAAGGAGCAGCGGAGGAAGGAGATTCCTTTTGTTCGTTCACACAAAATCCTGCTCCTCTGTGAAAAATCCTGCTCTCGCCTGGGTGTCTGAAACCTGGCCCACAGGCAGCAGTTGCGAGCTTTTATGATTTTGCTCAACAGTGAACATTGTTCAAGTGTGTTTACTCTTAAGGGTATGTGCGTAGACAGAGTGCGCGTGCTATGTGTGTGGCTGCGCGTTTGTTCTAGTGTGGACTGGATGTATTGAGTCTCTCAAGTGAGCCCTCACCTTTCATTTCCATGAGTGGAAGAAATTATTCAGTCAAACAAAAGAAGCAGAAAAATTATTTTCATAAACACAACACCTCCCTTCCAAATATTGTGATTACTCTGTGAATCATTGGGTACCTTTGGGTAATTTCTGTACCCTAAGAATGAGCAGTTTCATAATTTGCATAAATAAATAGGCTCCCCAAGGACTCTGGCTTTGTTTAGCTTTTGCTTACTTACAATATATGACTGAAAAGTATATGACTGCTCACTATTTGTCACAAAACCTTCTTGCTGCTGTTTTCCGGCACTTATAGAAGAAGTGTGCCTTCAGATGCAAAGGTTGGTCTCTGTCTGGTGGCAACAAAGGGGCTCTGATGGAGGCTTAAGGGAGCCGATGAGCCATGAAGTTTGTTAAATATTCGCCGTTGGGTTTGATGGGCAGTTTGATTAAAAATGTATTCTGGGAAGACGCCAGGGAACAAAGTATTGTGTTCACAGTGTAAACACAGGTGGAGGCATGAAAGTGCAGTTGGTCTGGACTGTGCGTGTATGTGCTTTGACACAAAAGGAGGGCTGTTGCATCAGCCAAAGTCTACCTTATATTCATTTCAGTGACAGGAAAGCGGTGTGTTTATATAGAAACCCCTAAAGTGAAACATTTTGCTCTTAAAAAGGATTGCCCAGCAGCACACTAGAGCTTTGTGTTTAGTCCTGGACTTCACATGTTTGCGTCACTCACACACAGTCTCCTCCACAGGCAGGACAGGACATAACCATGACCGTCAGTCATTACTTGAGCACAATTTCCTCTGTCACCTTGTCTCAAGCGCACCCCGCCACTCCACTGCGCCTCACAGGGACAGCCATGCTGAGTCCATCGGTGACCAGCTGACTGTCCCAACTCAGAAAAGTCATTGACATTGAAAGGGTACTGATGCGTGCATGCTGCGTACAGTATACACACTCTTATCTCACCAAGGCATATACTTGAATACACACATCCGTGCACAAACGTAGACACACACATACATGCGCTCACATCAGCAGAGGTGGAGCCAGCAGAGGCGTCGTGACCACTGGCTTGGCAGGAGCCCTCAAGGTGAAAATTTTTAGTGAGGAGCATTTCAAATTCAGAACAGATGATCAGACCGGTGTTGAAACTGCAGAGTAGCTGGCGGCACCACATGCAGACAATCTTTTGGCAGAGGAAGAGTTTTTGGTGCCTGAGTCTCAGACATAAAAAGTCAGAGGCGCTGAGCTGAAATTAATACAACTGTGGTTATCACCGTGTTACGGACGCTGGTTCTTATCGCGGTCCAGATGAGGCACAAAGCCTCAGCTATACGACCGTCCTCACAGCACACGTAATCCAGCCATGTATCTAGACATAACAGAGTGCAGACAGAGAAGGTTATTTAGAAGTAAACACAGAGTCAAACGCCGTTTCAGAGTCTCTCTCTGGTCATTACGAAATTGATGTTTATTTCCCACTAAACAGAAGACAGCTTTGAACATTGAGCACTGAGCATAAAATACGGGGTAATATTTACTTAATATAAGCCAAGAAGCTACTTACCAGTTCTTTGCCATTAATTCAGTTCAATTCAGTTTTATTTCTGTAGCGCCAAATCACAACAAGAGACGCTTCACGGAGCTTTATATTGTAAAGTAATGACCCTAAAATAATTGAGAAAAGTATACAGAATGTCACAATTTAAACTCAATAATAAATCTTATTCGAATATCTTCTAATTGCTTCCCACATCCTGAATTCCAAAATAGACATATTCTGAATGTGCAAAGACAAAAAAACAGCAAAAAAAACTCTGAAGTGAACAACACAGACGCACAAAGAAGCACCACTCTAGGTTTACAGGCAACTGTAACAGCTTGTCATGAACTACGGGTCAAAAAAAGAAGCTGTCCTGCACAGTTAGGACAATGTTCATTATTTTGTACTTGCTATGTTTGATAAAACAACAGCAAAATTAAAAAAGAGTAAATGGGACTGATTGAAACTTACCTTAGTTAAGCTGTGGTCACAAAAGAAAAAAAATGAAAAGAAAAACTTTCACTGGTAGTTTCAGCTGTGAGTTAGATCAACCCTATCCCTCTTACTCTTTGAAGTAACTTCAATGTTTGCGTTAACACTGAGGTGAATTTCCGTTATACTTTTCTTGCTAAAGGGCAGCTACAAACCACATCACTGCCAATTTACAAACCACATTGTTGCCTGTTTGACATTTGTGGGCAGAACACTCTGCAGGTGGAAGTGGCCACATGAAGCGCACACACAGGCCACAAAAAATAAAATAAGAATGGGGAAAAA
Organism: Rhamphochromis longiceps; assembly: GCF_057381845.1. Classification (NCBI taxonomy): domain Eukaryota; kingdom Metazoa; phylum Chordata; class Actinopteri; order Cichliformes; family Cichlidae; genus Rhamphochromis; species Rhamphochromis longiceps. The sequence goes on from NC_140563.1 coordinate 18,812,246, forward strand.
AAGGTTTATTTTCACACTGTATGTTTATGTAAAAAGTTACAGTTTTACTGTTAAGCAATGATGATTATAATCCCTGATTTAACTTGTTGAATACTTTGTCCAAACGCACCCAAGCATCACATTTTTATATTTTAGAAGCTGTCTTGATATTTTTGCCTCGACGGTTAAACGATTACCAAATTGTTAGTAGTAAATGTGAATACTGCTTGCGAGACGGTCTGTCTTTATTTCACTGAGAATTTAGTAGAGCCAATTTTAATGTTAGAGTGATGTGCACACAATCCTTTCATTAGAAGTCAAATTACATTCTGACTGTAGGCCAATCTTACCGCACTTTCAACCTAAAGGAACTTCTGACCACATCATTCAGGTACGCTCGAGCATGAAAATCCCTTTGGACATTTTCTTCTGGTTTTGATTGGCTACTATTTGAATCATTTCACTTCAGTGGTATTTAAAATTAAATACGGCTTTTAAAAAAACACCTAACCCAAAACACTGATCTACTTTTTACTTGCACGCTGAAAACAACAAAGACTTCGATCTGATGTTCCAAGTGGACTCGATGCCCTTATCCACTACACACCCTGCAAAAAAGAAAAAAAAATCACAAACATTTTCCAGCTGTGAGTATAACTGATTAATATTGCAAACAGCATGCAGCAGTAGCAGCCAAATAATTACACTGTCCAACCCAAAATAAACAGCAACACGTAGTCACTCTGTGAGCTCAGAAATGTCTTGTTTTCCAAACTGTGGTGCAGAAAACTGCATTTATTTGGTTAATCCGGTCTGTCATCGATAAATCTCTCTGCATGATTTACGCCGAGTTCCCCTGCCCCGTTTTGCCTCTGTGTATGTGTGCACAGTGTTTTTATGTATGTTTTATCTCCACATTCATTTGTTTTTGTGCGCTTGTTAGTAAGACAGTGTGTACCGTATGCATGTATACGTTTCTACAGCTGAGTGAGTAACAACATAACTGAGCCCTTGCATGTCCGACTTCCCCTCCATATCAGAATCCACTGATATGCAGGGGAGATAATAATCACCACTGAGATAATAAGCAGAGGCCTTTAGGGCAAAACATGGCCTGTGCTCATCAACTGTATGCATTCACTTTCCCTCTGTGTGGCCCCTGTTGTACTTCACTTCTGTAACAATGCCAAGGGCGGAAAGCCAGAAGTCTTATTATATTACTGCTAATATTAGTAGCTTGCTTGTAACTATCTGCATCCCGATCCCTTTATGTGGACATAAACATGCACTTTTTTACTCGTATGCATAGGTGCAACTGGCAAAATGGCCCATTAAACATTTATCATTATCTATAAGCACTAATATGAAGGGGTGAGTTTAGTTTTTTTCCTTCACATTTGTGCTTTGCTTTGAGGTCTGTTGCTCTGTATTGTTTTTTGTCTTTTCCTCCCTCAAGGGGGGTGGGGGCGTTTGGCATCAGGAAGGCATTTCCTCTTTTTTTTCAGCAGCTTCTGAAATTAGAGGCTGAAAGAATAATCGAATAAGAGACAAGCTGTTGAAATTCAGAAGCAGGTTCACCCAGTGGCTGTTTTGAATATTAATGCAGTGTTTGCTCTGTGTATGTGAGTGTATCTCCGGTCAACACAAAAGGGAAGAAAGAAATCACATTAATGCAGACTCCTTTGAGCATTAATCCAGCTGAAACAGTTAAATCATAGATGAGTGATACTTCACAGGAGAATAAAGGAATACTTGGGGAAATCAGAGGTTGGGAAAATATTAACTTGAGCAGAGTCATTATTCAAATTAGTATCTGTGCATGTTTATTCCTGTACATAAAGAATAGCCAGAATTTTTATATTGTAATATTGTCAGTCTGTGACACCTTAGTTGAGGGTTTGCAGTATAGATATTTATATATCCTTTGGCTTTTAAACTCATCATATAATATGATAACTAAAAAAAAAAAATTGTGTCACCAGTCTGATGTCTGATCATCGATTAAACAATGGACATCACACCACCGAGTAAACATCTGTGTATTTTTTTTAATTAGCACTTGCATCCCTGCGGCCACAGTGACCTTTGAGCACATTCCCATGCGTTCATCTTTTAACATTTGCTCCAATTTTAAAGAAATTCCCTCAAGATTTTTAAGAGATATTAAATTCACAATAATGGGAAGATCTTTGGTATGAGTGGACAAAAGAAAAACAACCTCGGACCGCAGCTCTCATTCTCAGAGGTAATCTTAATATTGACTTATTGACATTTATGCATGACCTCATACTTCTCAGTAATTGGTGCAGCAGCATCTGACCTCTGACCTTGCTCTTGTGCTTTAACTAAAGCACATGGATGCTTCATCGACTTGAGTTTAACCTCCAGTTCAGCCTCTCCACCGCATCAACCGTGGATCAGTGTTATTACGTGACTAATAACAAGTGGAAACCTGTGGTGATCAATATCTTTCCACGTAAATCTGTGTTGTTATTTGATTACAATGTGTGATCCAGTGTATCATAAACCTGAGGGGAAGCTTAGTCAGTGAAATCAAACGTAATCTACTCAAAACCTAATCACCAGCAGATCATTTAGAGATTTTGCGAACAAAACCATGTGTATTTACTTCCACTTGAGGTGCGATGATTTTAAATTACTGCACTCCAGCAACTTTCGGCGAGCACAGTAAATATAAGATAAGAGAGGCTCTGTGTCTTTACGCACTGTGCCTATGCTGTCATATAAAAGCACATGTTATTTCACAGTGTTGTAAATAAGCAGCAGAGAGAGGAAACTCTTAGAGAGTTCAGACAGAAAGAAAACAAAACGGAGCTGCATGGGAAAAAAAATCTTAGTAAATGTGTGACACGGGGAACCAAAACCCCGTTTGAGAGCAGCGAAGAAATTTGGTTTAGGAGCATATTAAAAATAACTTGCAAGTGCAAGTTGTTGTTGTCATGCACTCAGTTGTTTTTCCTTTGCAGACACACAGCTTTTTATTTCTACTGTGGTAGGAATCCTGCAGTTTTAATGACGGCACCAGGTTTGAGTCCTGGTACAAATCTACATTTTCCTCACCTCATAATAGGAATCACCCCAAATAATTGGGGAAATGGAGAGCAGTGAAGTCTCCTGCTCTTAACAGCCTCCATATGTAACCGTATGCCTGCCTGACCTCCCTTCCTCAGAGGTGTTACAGGAAGAGGGAGCAGCTGTGACAGACAGCTGCGATGCGATTGGAGTGAACAAAGGGTTAAACGCTCAATTCAGACGCTTACAGATGATAACAGAGCCAGAGGTGCAGAAGAGCCTCTGTCACTTTGGCTCAACCATGCAGGAAAGAGAAAAAGCTTTTATCACCAGATAAAATGAGCGTGTTGAAGTAATGGTATATAAATTCATCAGTGTCAACGAGAAGTGGCAGATAAGGAGACTGACAACAGCTGAGCACACAATTTCTGGATTATGCACACTTTGATCTCACAAAACAGTAACCTTTCTCATTGACATTAGTTGAAGGATGAAATAATGTCAAAGTGCACATATATAAAGAGCTAAATTTAACCTCCAAGTTTAGATGTAATTTTTTTTATGTGTTTGTGTGTGTGGGGAGGATTGGTAAAGTAAATGTGTTTTTTTTGCAGGATTTCCTGTAACACGTGGACTTCTAAAGGTCTTTTCTACTCCAACTGAGCACTCAAAGTGTTTTTAAAAAAATATACAACATGTCTCATTCACCAAGTCACACAGACATTCATACTAACATTTTTTCTATACCTAAGCACTTTGTTTAACATTCATGTACATACTCACAGTCACTTGCATGCAATGGGGGCAACTCAGGGTTCACTGTCTTGCTAAAGAATGCTTTGACATGCAGACTTGAGTAGCCTGGGAAATCCTATCCTGACTGGTAGACCACAGCTACACACACCTTTTAATTTTTAAAAGGTACATGCAACAAAATCCTCAAACAATACCCCCATTATAAAAATGCCATTCCGTCAAATAGATCATCATTTTTATAAAGGCACTGGGACGGCCACACTAAAAAATGACAGACTGGGTCCTCGGCGAGAGTATTCATGTGCAAATCTTTACTGTAGGTCATCCTTACTCAATGCCTTCCTTTTGGTTTGCCTTTTAACTTGTGGCGGTCCATATTGTTAAAAAAGAGAATATAAGCGATGCCGCCTTTTGTTACTAAGCAGAAAATGCATGAATATGGATTAAGAGGTGTGTGTCTGCGGGAGATTGGGCTTTGTTTCTAAAGTCAGCTACCACTGAGCCAGGGGCTTTTAAGAAAATGTCACGCAACCAATGCGTGTGTAAACATTTGTCTGTGTTGTAGCATCAAACATGGTGCATATGTGCTCACCGTGCTGGCAGACATTACACGCTATATAAAGCCTAAGTATAATCCATGAGTCATTATGGCTCAAATGACTGTAATTTTTAATTCACCACGATATATAATGCTTCACTATAATCCTTCTCGCCAATAATGACGAATATATTTAAATAAGCTTGATCGCACCCGCCATATTATCAGTGAACAGCAGCAGGTAACTCTTCATTCTGATAATAAATCCATTCACAGTCTCAGGAAATCAGTTCAACAGAAGCGTTTTGCAGACGTGTCGGGGCTTTTAGCACAAACTTATAATATTAGAGCTTTGAGTTGAACTCAAATGGCATTTAGGGAGCACTTCAGGACATAGTAGGAAGTTATTATTCACAAAAATCTGCCAAACGTATGCAACCTGAGGTGAGTTCATTCTATGTGGGTCAAAAGCAGGACAGCCTCATTAATGAGGTGTAATATCACTACGATGGCCAGTCAACCAACACTTCCAATAACGATCGCTGGAACGGTTCACAAACCGTTTCTTGCGGTTTAAGATTTTTCTAACAGGCTATATAAACTGGCTGCCAAAACACCATTAGCATTTGGAAGGGAAGCAGTGGGGAGTATTATCCATTCTCATCTGAGGTATTCTTGGCCACACTATGTGAAGGTGTGCATGACCACTGCCCTCTGCGACCTCCAGGTGATTTACAGTGTATCTGTAATGGCTATTTTGGGGTGAAGTCGCATGGGCTTTGACCTCTTAAGACTTTTGCTTGTGGGGGTTATCTGAGGGTAAAACTACCCACTTCGTTAAATTCAGTGTGCTACTTTTGGATCTGACGCGACTGTAAAAGTCACTGAGGATTAGTGATATTTTCAGGCAGTGTAGGTTTACACGGGCAACCAAAACTTGTAAAGTAGCTGGGTTTATTGAATGCCGTTGAGTCATTGAGTCCGTAATCTTCTGTTTAAAAATCACATGGACTACGAATGGTTCCAACAATGTGCACGGAAATATGTTAGTAAACATTAGCAAACCTTGAGTTTGTGTCTTTACCATTTATCACCATCACACATGGAACAAAAGTGCCAGCTTTAGGGCTAGTGTTGCCTCTTTGTCATTTTGGTCTGTGTAATTAATGCAGGCCAAAGGGACACAGCAAAGTGATATTTTTATATTTGTCATAACTTTCTGCTTCATTTTTTGAAATTCCCACTGGGATATTTGTCTGCAAGTAGGAGCTATTTTAAATCCAGGGTCAGGCGGATGATGATGGTGGGGAGCACTTCCAACGAAAAAAAAGAAAAGGGAAAGAGCCCAGAGTGGGGTGTTTAAAACAAATCCAAACAAACAATGCTGGCTATTGTCTGGGAGATACTGCCGTGTCAGTCTGCATCAGAGACACCGAAAAATTCCCCAGGATATGTCTCCCAAATCCCAGAGCCAAACAAGTCCAGTTATTCTGCATGAGTCACAGTCTCGCTACCAAAGAAAACTGAATGCGAGTGCCAAAGCGCGGATGCGTTGACAGATGAGGACTTTGCTGCCTGCTGGCGGCTCTGAACTTTGATGGAACGGCAAGTGTTGGGAGCTGCTGCAGAACAATTCCTGGAAGGCGTTCTGTGGCCTTGAAAGTGATTTAAGGGTGACAGCTACTGTATCTCTGTGACATTTAGCAGGCAAACTCAAGAACACCCAGTCCTCTGAGTCGCTTGATGAAACCCAAATTCTCAAAGCTATAGCGGCAGCAAACTCAAATCAAAAAGAAAGTCTGAAACTGATCCCCGCTGTAGTTATTATTATTATTTCTTGTTGAAAAAAAAAAGATGAAATATGTCAAACGTTAGAGAAGATATTAAACAAACAAAAGCGGCACGTTAAAAGCATAATAACTGATTGAAAAACTTTGTGAAAGACACCAAGCACTGCAGCTGCTTTTCTTATTATGCAATAAAGGTTTTATGAGTCGATGCTTAACCTTAAGCATTCAGTCCCTTCCAAATGCAGCATCAAGTGAGCTGGATTCATTCATACTGCATCACATAGAAACAAGGTCTTTGTTGTGATCTGCGTTATGTTAGATGGGGTTCCAAGAATTCTCATCCCCCCTGCTGACTTCGAGACCTTGATTGTATAATGAATTCAACTTATTAGACTCCAGTAGCTGTCTCATTAGTTCCCTCTCCCTCTCTCCGTGCATATATTTATTGCCCCGCCAAAATTATTTGTGAGAGAATCGCCCTGTTAAATTCCCATTTGGTGCAGAGGAGACCTTTTTTCCTGTGAGTTAGGGTTTCCCAGATTTCCCAAGTGCTTAAATGTACACTAATTAGCCTTTTCTGTGTTGTTTTTCTATTTTGTGTGACTAAAGCTTAAGAAAAAGTATCACATTCCTTTTCTCCAACCTCCAAAGTTGTGATATTAGTTGTTTATTCAACTTGAGATGTGGCTGGAGCAGTGTCGCGAGAAGCACTGAGCAGTGATCAGATGTGTTTGGAGCCACTGCTGGGGGAGGTTAATTTCCAGATGGATGCTGATATTGCCTTCCTCAGAAATACCAGCCAGAAGTCTTTCTATCTACAGTAGATTAGCTCAACAATATAATGCGTTGCTGCCGTTTCTGCCAGGCGCTATGAAACTTTAAAAGCAAGTTGAATTATAATTCTAGTTATACTGATGGGGGAGGGGGTGTTCAGACAAATACCTCTGTTATTTTCCAATCTTGCTTTGTAATTCAAATTGATGATAAATTAAGGGTGTGAGATAAAGTGAACGTAGAAGGCAGAATGGTTTCCATCAACATGACAGCTCTCAGCAGGTAGATGCACTGTGTGCCTCCACAGACACTAGCTTGATTACAGTTGTTCTCTCATCTTCTGCTTGTGTTATGCTAACAAACCATTACCAAGTCAGAAACAGAAACAGACCACCCATGCAGCAAGCTAGGTGCACTTCACAATAGCCGAGGTTATTATGCTGCCGTATCGACCAAACTCTCCACAACAAGCCCTATGGCAACACTGCTGTTTTCCCTCCCTTAGCATATTTAAGGATTTTAAGTATTCATTTCCTGTCCACCACATTGTGGGTGGTAATTACTACAGGCTACACTCTTCCTTATGTCCTCTGTGACGTTAAGGTCTCCCAGGCAACATCCAGGCTTTAGACGAAAACATGTTGCTGCCGCCTTTGGGCTTTATTTAGAATATTTGACCTGGAAAATTTATTCAGGTGACGGCTCATGTAAACCGAAGAAGAAACTCTGTTCATCAGTCAAATTCATATCTGCAGACCCGGAGCTCAAAATGACACAGCACAAATAAGCTCTTATTGCTCTGATCACTTTGTAATAAAAAGGCGTCAGATCAAAAAAAAGAAAAAGGCTCCTGAGAGAGGATTATGGGTAGTTGTGTGAAACGCACTTGATTGATGAATCAAAAACAACCTTGTTGCTAATGTGACGCTTGCTGTGTAACTGTAAATTTTTTTTATGTTTATTTCAACCTCTTGTGATTTATTGAAAGATATATTTAGGATCACAAACAGAAGATGATGGAGAAACTTGTCCTTTTATCTTGGTCGACTGGTTTACGTTACAAAATTAGAGCCACTGGGAGAAGCTGCTTTCATAACTGCTTTCAAGACCATAACACTAAATGTCATGCTTCACTTTAGGTATTTAGATCCATCGTTCAGTACTGTTAAAGATGCGAGCAGCAATCTGAAATGCTGTCTGCAGCATCTCCCCAAACATACACTAAAAACCTCTCTTTTCATTCCTGAGGTCTGTCCTGGGTAGATAACTCTATGCTGAAGCAGGAAAAGTTATGTTTTATAATAGGAGATTTATCAATATATACATTTTGATGGACGACTGGGCTTTTTAGCTGCAAGCTTTAACATATCAGGACATAATCCAAAAAATGACAACATCAGATGTTGTAAAAAACAGAAAAAGCACCTTTAGCAGCGTTAACTCGAGTTAATCATTTTGTGTATGACTTCGATAGTCTCTTTTTCTTTTGTTCCACTCTTCTGTACAATGTAGAGACAGGCCATTGAAAAATATCGGTGTAGTACTTTGACTCTTTTTTTAGCCATTTTGTTGTACATTTTTTGCTGTTCTTAGTGTCATCATACACTTTTTCCCAAGCTTTAACTATTAGACAGATGGTCTGCTATTTGACTCTAAAGCATCGTGCTTGATAGTTGGTATGAAGTGTTGTTGTGGATATGCTGTGTTATGCTTTCAGTAAACATGGTAAACATCAGTAAACATGAATTAAGGCCAGACTTCTCCACTTTGGTCTTGTTCCAGAAGTCTAGAGATTTGTTTAGATGCAACTATTTGCTCTATTCCACTTGTACCTACTCAACTCGGCTTAACTTTACTCAGTTTTTAGGGTTTTCTATTAGGTGGCAGTACCTTATATCAGGTACTTCCTTAGTGTCTGCATGGCCGGGGTTCCAAGTGAGCTGACCCAATCCAAAATTGTGACGTCAGCAGACTGCAACCCACCGATTGGACAGTCAATGGTGTCACTCGATGAGTTGTGAGAGCGTCTTCTTCACAAAAATCAAAACTGCTATTTTTGAAACTGGCTGCACAAAGATCAGCACCATGGTCCCCGAGTGTGACAAAAAGCAACGCCTGGACGTCCTCCATTGTTGTGTCGCATGCAAATGACATCACACGATTGACGTTTACGTTTCATGACATGTCCTGTACTTCATCTGAGGTTATATTTATCTAATCTTATGTCCTTATACGTAAAACCTTAAAACTGAAAGAGGATGCAATTTCTTTCCTGCGGACTGATTTTACGAGCAAAGGCGGTTGAGGTTTATCTTTTTTATGTATTGTGAATTAAAAGTACTTTGTACTACTTTTTTTTTTTTTTTTAAACTTTAAAACTGCCCTTAAGTAAATAAATAAATATCCCAGACTACTGTTATCCTCTAAGGACAGTTTTTCTTTTATCATCAGCTGTGTCACATCTTGTACATGTTCACCAGTCATTGCTTTTAATGACTTAGACTGCCACTCCTTACTCACTGATGCTGCACACAGTTCAGTCCTCTGTGCCAATGACAATCATTAGATCACAGCTCTAAATCTCCTGACATGGGCTCATGTCCTAATGGAGCACTGTCGGGCTTCTGAGTGAAGCTCTAATGCCATCAAACGTGAACGAAATCCAATTTATTATGATGATAGTCCAAGGGAGCATCAATTAGGTAGAGGGCTGCAACAGAATGTATTTGGACGCAAGCCCATCTGCAGACCCACAGTCACTTAGCTATTGCTCACTCTTCCCCTTGTGTGAAGTGGGAGTCTCATCTCTAAACTGTACTTCACTGCGGATGCTCATGTGTTTTAGGGTGATTGATAACGCACATTAACATGGATTAAGAGCAAGGAAAGTAAGAGAGAGTGCATTTACTCTTATAATGAGACACAGAGGGCGAATAAATATCCAACTACTATCACCCATGGAAGAAAAAGGTTATGTGAATACTCAGAAAGACAGGCCTAAATGTTTAGTCTAAAAATAAAGTTAAGCTGTAGAGAGGAAGAAAGCGAGAAAGAGAGAGAGAGAGAGAATTGTAATGTCGAGATTTTGCCTTTACAAACTTGAAAGCTTCTCAGATAAGGGACACTGCAGGCCAAAATAAATAAATAATGACTTTTAGAAAGCATAATAACATGTCGCATACTTTAAAGTTAATGTTTGAACAAAAATAAGACTCGGACAAGGATGTTCTTGAGACAGGCCCCGCTTATCGCTGTGTGTAATCTTCAAATAGCCCAAAAATCTTCCACTGCGCTCTTCCTCATCAAACTTCTGACAGATTTGGGTCTCCTGCTGTGTTGTGATGAAAAGTGTGCTGCTAGCTTCGCAGTGGTTACTGCAGCAATTGGTCACTTAATATTTGCTTCTGTTCTGAGCGAGTAATGAGGAACACGCAGGCAGATAAATGAAATCTACATGCTTTTTCGTAGAAATACAGTGTTTCCCCTCAGAGCAGCTTTCACATTTACTCAGAGAGTGGGTGTTTCCATGGCCTTTATGTATATTTTAGTTTGATTTGAGACACAGCAAGTATCTAGACCCTCCATCTGTGTCGTGTGTCTGTTTGGCTGAACAGTTTGTTCTATTTTAAGTCCCAGGGAGCTATGCACTGTGTGCTGTGCTGTGTGTGCCTGTATACGTGCACTCCTGTGTATTTACAGTACATACTCTGCTTCACTACGATCAGACTCATTACACAAACCCTTGAACATTTACGTCTTCGCAAACAAGCCGTGCGCCGTGATGCTCTGAACCTTGCCCTTTTATAGCCTGCGTAGGGAGCAGGGTGACTCCATGTGACAATACAGGAAAACAAGTAATGTATATAAAAGACCACAGCAGTGAGTTGGTTGTGAGGAGTGGGTTTAGAAAGGATGGGAATCCCTCGTTATACTTTACATGCTGTCATCTGACAGTACACTAAAGCTTTCACAAGAAATAAAAAGACTGGAAAAAAATATATGAAATGCCACTCTAACAAGTCTCCCGGGACCCCCGTTGCCTGGCTTTCTGAAGAAGGAACAGCTTTTCAGATCAAAAAATGCTTTAAAAGACTTTGACAGAAAAAGCTTGCTGTGCTTCACTTGCAGCTCACAGTCTGTCCATGTGGTCCACAGTAACTTCATTGTATATTGGAAGGGTTATGCACAGCATTTATTCCTTGATCTGGGATTGAAACCATTTAACACATAGGAGACGGGGCGGCACCTGTGACAGAGAGTGGGATTCTCCACAGTGTTTGCACAGCTTTAATTTCTTCTAAAATATTTGTTTAGCCTCTGTAGCTCAGTTTGGGAGCCTGATATGTTTCTCAATAGCGCATGACCTCACACTCACATGCTTACATGCCATATTTATAGAAAGCAATAGGTTGTGTCTCAGCGAGATAAAGATAATTGTATGTCTTATTAAGGTTATGGTTTATCCAGCCTGGAATAGGAGCGTATGTCTTCTTAAGGATAGAGTCTACATTTGAGTCTAATCGTATTGCTGCTCCTCTTGAGTGTGTGTCCATGTATGCAATTCAAGACAGCAGGCATTTTCTCACCTCTAATCACGTGAGATTTTTATCACTTGAGGAAAAAAATTCTCTTTTTGTGCCATTAGCAGAACTCGTGTGACCTGCTGGGGAAAAACATCTTTTCCTCTCTTATTAACGTTGGATGCTTGTTAACTGGTGTAGGCTATCATCCTGCTGCCAGTACTGGCGTTGCCTCCCATTTTTAAGTCTGTTAAGGTCAACAGCAATTTGGATAAAGGCTAGGTATTTTAATCTGACGAATCTCTCTGCCCTCAGGTTACTTTGAGGTTTCGGTTTTTCATGAATGGCTTTGGATAAAATCTTAAGCTCTGGACCTGTGAAAGGCCTCTAATATCTGAGGCCTGCATTTTCTGCTTTTACAGCTCCGTAAAACTGACAAACTGACCTGACAGCTTTGCTGCTTTCTGCATCAATTGCCCGAGTGTGCAAAAAGGTGTTAAAGGTGTAAAAATTGCCAAATGCTATTTACTCCACAGCCAGCCCGTTTCATCCTCACTCTGTGATCCATTGTGTACCAGCTGCAAAACAGGCCGTGCCATTGTAAGCAATCAACTTACAGCACATTTTCAAAATTGACGTATCTCTACATAATTTTCTCAGTGAGTTTTTGGTTTAAAAATAAGGGAGCTGAAAGATTTGTGCAAAATATTCCACAGCACATGTTGACGTCTTTATTTGACTACCAAAGCTGAAAAATATTCTGTTTACTTGAAAAATTACAACATAATAACATAATAACATTTAATTAATTGATGCTATTCAACTTTCAAAGACCAGAATGGAAATCTGGAACGAATGTTGAGCATTAGTCTGCACAAACATTACCTCACTGTGAACCCACTCATCGGCAGATGTGGCTACTCGTGTAAACTCTTGACCAAAAAACAGAAACATAGCTTGTTTCTGACCTCTAGCACTTTTTAAATCTGACCTGGTGAACGTTGTCTGCATATTTCTGATAAATAATTTTTGGCTCGTAGGCAGTGCCCCACCACTAGCACCATTTCTCTTCTAACTGTGTGCTCATGTGAAAGAAACTAAACTTTCCAGTCGCCCTCCAAATGGAGCTGTATCTGCGCCATACTTCGGAGTGTTACCAAAACAGCTCGAGAAAAAAGTCGGAGGTTGGTGATGCAACATTAGACTGGCTTTGATCCACCAATAAACTGAATTCTTTTTATGACAGGAACACTGATGGGCCTTCTACACCCTTGTTGTTGCTCTCTTTCCTTAGTTTCTCCTTCTCTGTCAGCCTCTGTCAGGTCCTCAATAATTTAGGAGCCGAGCTTGTAATATTTTCCAACTAGCTCGTGCAGAAGAAGACTCTTAAGTTTCTCGGCACATACACGCAGCTAAAGCAATCTATGATCCTGGTACATGTTTGAATGAAGTTTACATTCAGAAAAATGGGATCTTATAGGTTCGGGGAGCAAATAATGGGTGTTTTTATGCGAAATTTGCAAATGGCTCGTATATAAATGATCAGCAACATCAACTTAAACGAATGCACAGAGAGATACTATTTCTGTGCACATAATGAGGCTATTAAAGCAATAAATAAAAAATAAAAAAACAGAAACAAGTGTGCCTAAGCGAAATGTACTGCCACCCCATTAATCTTACTTATCATCAGTAGAGGGATGACTACAGCGAAGCTTCGAATGGTGATAATGTGCAAGAGGAATTCACGAACCCCCACAATGCATCACTTACAAGCAAAGTGCTCCACAGCAGCTCTGCAATCACAAAACTTTACACTGTGCTGAAAGAGCAGATTCTGTGCAATTCATTAAATATTTGCTCTACTTAGAGCACCGTACTTTTAATGCATGATATGTGCAGTTTTTCCTTACTGCAATGCATAGCTTATAGAGTTGCATAACTAAGACATCTAGTTTAAGATGTTCTTTTAATCTCTCAAAAAAAAGTCAGTTTTATTAGAATCAACTAAAAAAATGACAACAATTTCAGCTCAGGGAAGTATACATATTCATGATTATCGCTATAATTTACCATGACTTATAGACAAGAAAAAGCAAGCATGGAACAACTTTTGGCCCCAGTGTTGTCAGAGTGCCAGTTTCAATTAAACCGAATGCCCAAGCGGTCCTGTTATGTAAGCCTTAGGACAGATTTCGGGAAAGGCATCATGGACGCTCACTGCCAGACAAGCTGTCCACACAGTTGGATGGAACTTCCAGAAATCCAAATCAAATATCTTAATCTTTTCTCTCTCTCTCTCCCCCCCCCCCCCCCCCCCCCCCCCCTGCTTGTCTTGTTCCCATTAGGAGCCCTGAGTCTAAGAAGCAGCCATGTGAGAGAAGCTGTCAGCGAGCAGAGGATGCCCACGTCCAGCTAAAGCAGCCCTTCCCCCCCCTCTCTCCCCACCCTCCTGCTCCCTCCCTTCTTCCCACATGAGGACAAGAAGATGACTATCTCCAGCCGGCAGTCCTTCAATGTCCTGACGGTCATCTTCCTCCTACTGTCCACTGCAGGTCTGTGAATTTTAGTCCTAGCCTGTTTTTGAGTCTGTTGAATCTGTTCCTCTGCAGACACTCAAATCAGAGTTTCAGGTAGTGCTGCTGACATTACACATGCCCTCAGTTTCTACAAACTTTGGATTTCCCCCAAAATATAGGTGTCAGTCCTTTGCATGAGAAGCCACTGCAGTGTTATAAACTGAATTCAGGGAACAGAAAGACTGATGTTGCCATGTGATGGCCAGAAGTCGAGTCAGACACATTTAACATTTGGGTGCTTTCAAACATTTACTGCCAAGAACTTACTTTTATTTGGCAGGAAACGCACTGAACCTTAGGGTGCTCTCTAAATGAGGCCAAGCAGCGTAAACTGTAAAAGAGAGCATATTATAACCCCAGAAGCTACAAAGCAAAGAACCCAGCCAACACATATATCTTAGATATAAAACACACATTATGCAGAAGAAAAAAAAATATGCCGACTCAAGTTTGAAAATGACAAAACAGGGAGGAGGAGGAGGATGAATAGCGAGAGCGAGAAATCAGCGCTATGGCTGGCAGGGCCAAGCAGCAGGTTGAAAACCCATAACAACCAAAAGAGTCAACAGTGAGTTATTTATGTTATTGCCCTCCTCACTCAACATCCATCTTTAGTTTGAAAATGGCCATCCTCGTGTTCCCAGAAAAATGCATCAAACCCAAGGACCGATGATTACAACTACAAAGCAAATTGTGTACAGCACAGCTTTGAATGCTGAATGAGTGCCAGAAATGACAAATAAAACCCAAATTTTACTGACTTAGGTAGTAATGTACAAGGAAATACAACACTAAACAATCTCTGCAATGATTTATGATTTGTTTTGCGTTACACAAGGTTATGCAATTATGCTACATATCTATGTAAGTGATCACTGTAAGTGAATAGAATAGAATAGAATAGAATAGGCTTCAGCTTTATTGTCATTGCACATGTCACAGGTACAAGGCAACGAAATGCAGTTTGCATCCATCCAGAAGTGCTTTAGCCTGATATAGATATATTACAAATAATATAGATATGTAAGTATATTACAGAAATGGGTCTATTATGGTATGTTATAATGTACACGGTATGAAGGTATGTTATAACTATAAGTATGTACAGGCTGTAGTGAGTACAAGCTATGTACAGGCTATGAACAGGATATAAATATGAAAAACTATACAGAATATGAAATAAAAAATATACAGAAATATGAGATATGCAGTTATACAGAAATGTGAACTATGCAGGTTATAAAAAGTTGTAGAATTAAAAATTATCGTATGTACAGAATGATTTTTTACACAGAATTATACAGTAGTGCAGTTAAGATAAGTGAGATATGTGGATAATTTCTACAGAGGCTATATAAAGTGCTAGTGGTTGTGAGTGGTGGTTCAGTCCATGTTATTATTGTGTGTATGAGGGTACAGTTGTCCATTGTGTGTGTGTGTGTGTAGGTGGTTGTGGGTGTTTGTATGTCCAGTCCATGTGTTTAATGTGAGTCAGATGTCAGGAGGCAGAGTTCGGGAGTCTGACAGCTGTGGGGAAGAAGCTGTTCCAGTACCTGGTGGTCTTAGTCCGGAGGCTCCTGTAGCGCCTCCCAGAGGGCAGGAGAGTGAAGAGTCCATGTGATGGGTGACTGGGGTCTTTGATGATTTTCCCAGCCCTTTTCAGACACCGCTTCCTGTAGATGTCCTTTATGGCAGGAAGTGGTGCTCCAGCGATGCGCTGGGCAGTTTTCACAACCCTCTGCAACGCCTTCCGGTCCGAGGCAGAGCAGTTCCCGTACCAAACTGTTATACAGTTGGTCAGGATGCTCTCGATGGTGCAGTGATGTTGGAGTTAACACTAAAGACTAGACAACAGAATAACTTTAAATTGTAAACTGAAAATGTAATTGTGTCTCAGTATATTTACCATCATGAAAATATTGATAATAACTCATTATCATCAAATTATCCTGATAATCAAAGTGCAACTATTTTATTTAAAAAAAAAAAAAAGGCAGATTGATATTAAGCTTAAAATTATTTTTTATTTTTTTATTTTTCATCAAAGCTGTTTTTCATGCTTGACTAAGAAGAGGTAGAAAAGCCTATTGTGGATTTGGTTTAACACTGCTGACACAGAGATGGACAGACTGTGAGTGAATAGCAGACAAACTAACCAAAGGCAAAGATAATAGCACCAAGAAGGTGCACACAGTGTATTGTACTTAGCTAAAGAAAAAGGATGCGCACATTACATTTACAGCTTACCAAAGATCTGAGTGAATGGGTTACTCGTGAGCAAAAATCATTTTGTCTTCTTTGTCGAGGATCACCGAATGAAACCTTTATGTTTCAGAACAAAGACAAACTGCAGATGCGAGCGCAGTTATGGATAAAAAAAAGTGATGGGTGAGCACTGACTGATGTTTTGATGTTGTGTGTTTGCACTGCTGAGAGAGAGAGAGATCCACAGCCGTTTTCAGACCACAGGCAGTAAACAAACTGTAGTTCAGGAGCCAAGCTGTTAACTGTATCCTAAACTTCAAGAGGTGTTAATGAAATTAAGCAGGTGGGTGTGTTTACAACGGTATCGCTTCCAGAAGCAGCTGTTGTTCATTTGAGAAGCCAGAGACTGCCGATGAACTTGTCTGTTTCCAGTTGTGCATCATTAGAGAATTTTATACTCCACTTACAGTGTGAAGGGCCTCTGTTTCTTTATTACCAGGTTACTAACCCTCAGCCGCTGACCCTCTTCTTTTAAAGGGCATAAAAACATGAGCATACTGCAGAACTTTTTCATGGATTAACCGACTTGTATTGTCAACGCAAGGGTCAAATGAAGAGCTTCCTTTCACTGCTGAAGAAGCCATCCTTGACTTTTAATTCTACCGTGCCCTTCAGTAGTGTTTCATTTTACAGCCTCTCCTGCTGAAATTAGCATCGCTGAAGCGAAGATGGCCAGCAAGCTCATTATAACCTGAAAGAGGTCTCTTTCAAATGCTGATCTGTCTTGGCCTGAGATGAGTGAAAGACTTCTATCACACTGCCTGCACAAGTGGACCTTGAACTAAATCACAGCCGAAACACTTTAACTGACAACACAGTCATATTTTTTGGGCTCATAAAAGGAAGCACATATGAGAAGGATAAATAAGCTACAATAAAAACATCAAACTAAGCTCAGTGCACTTCACATGGAGTGACATCATTTCAATTTGTGATTCAGCTGAGAATTATCAATCAAAGCCAAACAAGAATACACGGTGCCAGAGTGATTCTGCAAGCAAGTACAGAAATGCTGATATGAATTAAATCACAGTAAAACGCAGTTTTACATCAATGAAGCCTAAAAATCTGACAGCACTGGCAGCTTATTGATGAAAAAGAAAGCATAAGAGAAGGATCAATCAGGTACACGTCCCACGGAGCGGCATCTTTCATGAAGTGAAAACAGAATTACAGGACCTGCAAATGCCACATATAGAGCTATTAACAAGATTAAAATCTCATTGGTTCACCTGCAGATAAGTAACAAAAACACTGCTATGCTTACATACAAGCTGTTGTACCTATTTTGTGGAGGATGCTCACATGAAACAAACACCAAAATCAAAGATAATAAAGTGAGTGTCTGTACAAGTAATCCTTTAAACATTTGGTTTCTTAGCAGTCAGAGGAAGCGTCTTACACTTTAGTGTGGCTGTAACTAATAATGGTTTTAGAATTGCTTGTTTCAGAGGATGAACTAAGGTGCTGCTGAGTCTCAGTAGATCCATAAGAATTATTTTAGACTTTGAATCATATGCAGTTACTTCAGCAGAGTCCCAGAATAAAATTGTGGAGCTGGAAATGAACAATAGATTTCCTGTTAGATACATAAAACATTGTCACATAATCCCTCTATCGGAGACTGCAAAGAAATATAAAAGTGAACTGCACGATGATGCATGCTTCAGTGCATTCTGTATATTTGTCACTATTCTGGCTTCCAGTGCTTATAGGCATTTTGAGAACTTTATGTATAGTTTTGGACAGGTCATAGGCTGTTTTAAATGGCTGTGAAACAATGAATATGTCAAACAGGCATGATTATCAGCTTTATAAATAGATAGGTTATTTATTATTATTAGAGTTTGGTTTGCAATTCTTGTGATTTTTTTCTTTTACTTGATCCTTACTGGTTGCCAGAATCCATCTTGGAAACATTATTATTTCCCCCCACGAGACAGTAACACATTCACTTTCCCCTAAAGCTGCAGGGACTCGTAAGCGTAGTTCTGGCTGAATGCAAATAAGCCAGAGGACTGCATGAAGCTGCATAAAGAACTGACTGTTTCCACCCGTATGGCTTCATCTGCCCAAATGACTGGTTATACTTTTCAGGATGACTTTGGCTTTGATTAATTTCTGTTCAGATTTCTGAAATTTACCCCATTTTACTGAAATTCTTTTTTTAAGTCATGTATTGTGTATGTGCAGAACAAAAACTGCATTAAAAAAACACAACCTATGATACTGTACTGTGAGTTAAATAAAAGTGAAACCGGTCCAAGATTAAACAACAGTGTTTAAAACCATATAGTTAGGTGGCACCAGGTTCACAGTGAAACTCTTTGTTCACCTATAAATAGAATGACAAAATAGAAAAACACTCAGACACACAATCACAAAAAACAGAGGGGATCCTTCTTTTGGAGGGAGGATGAAGCGAGGCGGTCAGCCTAGGGGAAGCAGCGTGCTATATACTCATTTTGTCAAGTAATCTGAGAAGTATGTTTGTTGTTTCCATACAAACGCACAGAAGCCACCCTTATGTTTGTATCACGCTTGGGTGTTATCAAAGATGTCCAGTATACCGGAGCACACCTGGCACACTCAGATCTCTCTTATTAAACCGGTAGAGTAATGCTGTATTCAGGCTAAATTGTAATAGCATGTGCCACCTGACATCAGCCTCTTCTGTGAAACAAGCAGAGAACTTGCTTGTTGGACTAGTAACAAGAAAAACGCCGCTATCCCTCTTGGGGAAAACTTTGGGTTTAGACGTGATGATAAAAGTAAGCGGGCCGTCAGAGACTAAACTCTGTGGCCTCAAGAAACTTGTAGGTAAAGACAAGAAATCAAGCTGCGAGTCTGCCACCACCACCTACACATTTTCTAGTTTACCCACTGATGTGTCAGAATCCACTACTGCAACAAGTGCCATTAGGTTCCATAACTTCCAGCTCATACTTCAGTAAGCTCCTATGAAATCTCTGGATGGCGTGACGACATGAAGAAAATAAGACGATGCCGTCTGGTTTGAATGATTAGCTAATCAGTTTGATAGTCTCTGTGTTCCTTCAAGAATAAAA
Source organism: Rhamphochromis longiceps (assembly GCF_057381845.1). Lineage (NCBI taxonomy): Eukaryota > Metazoa > Chordata > Actinopteri > Cichliformes > Cichlidae > Rhamphochromis > Rhamphochromis longiceps. Next base: position 18,831,548 of record NC_140563.1, read on the forward strand.
ATGACTGCTTTTGCCATCATGTGCCTGCATGCATAATTTAATATCTACTCTCTGATTATTTTTGCAAGTACACCATGTTTTGTGTTGCTTGTCCTTCGCCAGAGGTATTAACCGAATTCAATCCACTCGTGTATCTTCAGAGGCCTCCAAAGAAAACAAGCATTCACGATTATGTTTTTGCAGTTTGGATGCTGTAGGTTGAAAGGTGCTTCCTGGAGAGTTGTTGTCATTTTCAGAACTGGGAGACAAACACAAATTCTGCCTCAAAGGTCATGAGTCCTTTGTTTAGCTCCTAAATATTACATCTACGGTTTCTTTTTTTTTCTTCTCTCCCCCTGTTTCCCACCACTGCAGCCCTCTCTGCTCATTACCGAGTGTGTGAACCTTACTCTGACCACAAAGGGCGGTACCACTTTGGCTTTCACTGCCCACGCCTCTCAGACAACAAGACCTATATGTTCTGCTGCCACCACAACAACACCGCCTTCAAGTACTGCTGCAACGAGACTGAGTTCCAGTTGGTCATGCAGGTCAACCTCACCACCACCCCTGATGGTTATGCACACAAGTGAGTAATCGTTTAAGATGCCATTTGAGTCAAATGGATTTTCACTGTGAATCTTCTGAGACAAAAATCTGCACTGTCATATTTTTCCTTTTTTTCTTGGTTTAGAAAAGAGATTAAATAAAACATCACAGTTAGCATCTTCAGGCCTAGATGCCCAATGCTACTCAAGGGTTACCAGTTCGAACATTGCCCATCTTAACAAAGTCAAATATTGAGAATCATGGCATACTGATGAGAAATGGGCTGCACAAGACACATATGGACAAGGACTAAATACATGGAGTTTTATACATATTTCCATCAGAGTCTGTTTCTAAACCTCTTGTTTTAGGTGTGTGTGTGTTTTTGTTATCATTATAAGTTTTGTCACGCTGTTCGCTATCAGGCAATATAATTGCCCAATAGGACCTGTGGTAGTAGTAAACGTGAACTTCAGGCAAAAGTTGCATTTGCAAAGAAAAAAATTGCAAGTCTTAGCTAGCTTAATGTGCAGAATTTTAATTCAGGCTGTGAGGGTTTTAAAATATTTTAAACATGTCTCACATACCCTCGGCTGACTGTATTTAAAACATGAAACACACTTGTAGGGTTTTATGGGGAAAACAATCCTTTTTCAGGGCAGTAACTACATTGTTTGAAGTGTATGGAGATTATATCAAGTGCAAGAGCAGAGCTCTGACTGATTTTTTTACCAAAAACTTTACAAACAGAGGGACATTAGAGAACCTAACAGTGACTCCAGTCCACAAAAATCAAATCCCCCAACAACCCTGAATAACCCTAACTTATACTTTCTTTCCGCTGTAATCATGGGGGTCAAACCTAGAGATATTTACAATTTATTCACAGAAAAAAACTCCTACAATAAATAGCATGAGTATCCTAATACTATAACAGACATTTAAATAATAACAAAAGCATTTCAACAAAAGCCCAAGACAGAAATCATCCCATTCCTCCTTCTATCCTCAGTGGTACAGCCCAATCACCTGACTGAAAAATGAAAGTCAGGTGGAGTATCCTCATGTGTACTTCATGAAAACACCATCATCCACCAACCCGAATCGAGAGAGGAGAGTTAATAAAAACCAATACAAATCAAACTATTAAAAAAAAAATACCCACACCATTAAGTAGTATCCTGCTAAAACGAAACAAACAATACCAAAAGATAACCTGCATGTCACAGTTAATTAGTGAAAACTGGCTTCGCTGAATCTTGGGAGAGCTGTATGTGAGTTGCTACAGCGACAGATAAATTTATCTCAGATCATATGAAACCAGCTTGTTTTGGTCTCCAGACCTTCTTGATGGTATCGTGCTCAGAGACCTTGTTGACACTGACCTACACCTGAAGCGGTATTCAATACCACCACAGAGGAGAGCAGATGCTAAAAGCAGCCTATGTGTTTTGAGTATGACGCCTCCACATGAAACCCTTTGCAAAGCCGGGGGTTAAGTGCTGGCTATTAAGCATATAGAGTCTATAAAGTCCTAGACTGTTTCAAAGTAAAAGTCTGTGTAAAATTGCAGAGCTGTATCAGTGTGGCATTATTAAAAAAAACTGCACACATGCCAAGATATGACAGATTTCTCACAGAGGACAACTAAACTGAAAGAAGTGCTTATGGCGTGGAGTATAAGCAGATTTAAACTGAGTGAAGGACACAGAAAAATGTCCCTCTTCTTCTGTGGGAGCACCCAGTGGGAGGCTTGGGTGACAAAACCACAGCTCTTTGTACTAATGCCCTCCCAGCATGCCTCTGTCTCAAACGGTACACAGTGCCCTGCAGCAGGTCATGATATTTCATTTTTAGTGTCAGATGGCCTGTTGGGCCTCTCTTTTATCTTGGCTCAGTGGCCAATAAGACTGCAGGCTTGATATTTACTGCTGGCCAAGCGAGTTAAACTGGCCATAATTCAAATCAAATCAAATCAAATCAAATCACTTTTTATTGTCACATCACATGTGCAGGCACACTGGCACAGCACATGCGAGTGAAATTCTTGTGTGCGAGCCCCACAAGCAACAGAGATGTGCAAACACAACAACACAAACGAGCAAAATACAAGAATGGCCAACCTGAAACTAATAAATATATGTACAATATATAATAGTGTATGCATTTCTGGATGTGTATACTAAATATTTTCCTACGTGTGTGTGTGTGTGTGTGTGTGTGTGTGTGTGTGTGTGTGTATACACATTTTTACAAATTAAATAGTAAAAAAATAAAATAAAATAATAATAATAATAATAATAATAATAATAAAATATATAAAATATACAGAGTTGAATATGTGCAAAACAAGTGGCATTTATATACAGTGTGGAGTGCATAATGTTGAAGTTCCAGTAGTGAAGCTGAGGTGTCTATGACGTGTTCAGCAGTCTGATGGCCTGGTGGAAAAAGCTGTCTCTCAGTCTGCTGGTACGGGACCGGATGCTGCAGAACCTCCTTCCTGATGGAAGCAGTCTGAACAGTTTATGGCTGGGGTGACTGGAGTCCTTGATGATCCTCCCCGCTTTCCTCAGGCACCGCTTCCTGTAGATGTCTTGGAGGGAGGGAAGCTCACCTCCAATTATCCGTTCAGAGCACCGCACTACTCGCTGGAGAGCTTTGCAGTTGTAGGCGGTGCTGTTGCCATACCAGGTGGTGATGCATCCAGTGAGGATGCTCTCAATGGCACAGCGATAGAAGGTCCTGAGGATGCGGGGGCTCATGCCGAATCTTTTCAGTCTCCTGAGAAAGAAGAGGCGCTGCTGCGCCTTCTTCACTGTTTTGTTTGCGCTCCCTTCTTACACTTCATGGTTAAAATGGGATTAGAGTTGAGTTTGAGGTCAAACTAAAGGCATTTTGACTCCAAGGGTTTTGTCACAATGTTGTGCGCCGTCTCCTATAAAGTAACAGAGCAGCTGAAATATCGTGGATCTGAAACATATGGAGAAGTCATCTTAGAGTAAATGTCCAAGAAATTCACAGGAAAACATCAAATATTGTTATATATTTGACAGATAATCCTTTCAATCTGCTGTCTCTGGGAAAGCTGTGATTAATATTGAATGGCGTTGGTGTTAGCGGTGCGGTTCTGATCAGTTTCGCTAAAAACAGTGCACAATCTGCGTTCTTTGCTCTGCGATCAGACTGACTCAAATATATCCCTGCATTTTTAGTCTGTTAGAACACATACAAACTAAATTATAGCAGGTAAATGCCTCTGATGCAGAGGTGAGGGAAGGTAAATGCAGTTAAGCATTTACTGACATGGTATTCATTCAAGCAGCTTCGGTGTTTGTTTTAAAGCAGTTTATTCAGATAAACACCCCTAAGGCTGCATCGTTTCCAGACAGAAGCGGATTCAGTTGATTTACTGAATTACAACCACTCGAATATCACTTTTTCTAAGGGCTTTAATCAGTGGAGTCACACTAATTGCATATTAAGGCATAACTAAAAGAATGGTTTCACTCCAAATAAATCTCTATTTTGAAGTAACACCCTGTGTCATCTCTGCCTCTCAGAGTCAGAATATTTATTCAGTGCGTGAACATGTGTAATATTTCCACCCTACATGCCCTGAGCATTTAAGCAGCAATGTGACACCACAAGATTATTTTTATTTTTTTGTGTATGTGTGTAAATTTTGCTTTCCCAACCTCTCAGGAAGCTATTTTCTGAAGCCCTTTCTGCTCATTCACCTTGTTATACTTTATGGATGTGGGTGGACTAAAACAAAAAGTTCAAATGCACCCCACATAAATCCAGCTGGATCATGTAATACATGAAGAAAATTTATGAGAGGTGGAAAAATAAGAGCGCTGATTTTTAGAGAAAACTATGTAAGAGCCAAAACGAGACGTATAAAACTCTCTTGTGCTAATGAAATTCTTTGTCCAATTTAGGAAGCAGTATTTAAGAAGCAGTAAATGGAACAGATGGTGTTTTTTTCCCCCCCCCCTATATTTATTTTTTTAAGTTTTTATCAAGGGAGGACTTGATAAATGTCTTGGTCTTGCCACATAAACAGCAAACATTCACACCTGGCAGGCACTATCGTTGCTTTTGGGATTTAAGCCCAGTGTAAGGGTAACTAGATGATGGTTCTGAGGATATGAAAAGTGTTTATCATCATCTTTTTCAGATTATCCAGCATTAATTCTCCCAGTCTGCGTCTCTTGCAGTAATTATACAGCCCTGGTCGGTGTGTGGATCTACGGCTTCTTTGTGATGGTGCTGCTGGCTCTGGACTTTCTCTACTACTCAGCCATAAACTACGAGCTGTGCCGGATCTACCTGGAGAAATGGGGTCTTGGAGGACGCTGGCTGAAGAAGGCTCGGAGTCAGTGGCACAGGTCCATGCCGGAGGAGAGCGAAGCCCAGGCTCAAGCGCAGCCCATGGTCCCCACCCACTTCCAGCCCAGACACAGCCTCAGAGGGGAGAGCCACAGCCCTACGCTCCTGCCCTACAACACATCCACCGCATGGTGAGTCACTGCCCGTCACATGACAGCTGTCAACTTCGATGCCATGGACATAGACAGATGCATTTCTGCAACTACTAAAATTATCTGTCTCCGGTCAAAAGAGAAAAACAGAATTACAAGTAGTGAAAAATTCAATATTTATACCACAGAAGTTCAGAAACAGTGATACCCTCATTTGACGCCATAGAGTAGGAAGTGTTACGTAACCATTTGTTGCCTATTATACAAAATAACTTGTTCTGCTCTGATAAGCAAATATGCAGTAGAGACCCTCTTGCTTGTTTGACAAAATAAAGCATTAATAGCTACAGATGCTAAGAACCAAAGTCGGCCGACCCTTTAAAAAATCGTTCCTTTAATTCTGCCTCTCATTTTCTTGTCTGCGTGTTTTCTTTTGTGCTCATTGTTTTGTTTGCAGACAGCAACATGGCAAGGAAACTGTGTCTAGCAGGACAAATTAAAACATTTTTAGCATACTTTCCCGAAAGCCAGCAGCAAGGAAGCTCAAACATTCCGGATCCTAATTTCCTAGAGTCGCTCGTTAGGGGCGCACTGTAAACACAAAGATATAGATAGCACACTCGCGATTAGATCCGACCAGTGGTATTACCAACTGTCAATTCACTGGGTTACAGACTTCAACAGAACTTTTAGAGCTCCACTCCCTTCTGCCCAGCAGTGAATCATTTTCTGCAAAGCGTCTGATCTGTATGCGTCGTTCATCTCAAAATAGCTGCACTCTGTGTCAACATAAACCTTTTTTTCTTTTATTTTATAGGAGGAATTTGGGTGAGAGATATTTCTTGGTTTTAAGTCTGACCAACTCATTAGGGAGCTATCATTATTAATGAATAGAAAAGAACAGGATAATGTGAAAGCTGCAGTGCCCGCCTGGGGCTCCTAGCTCATATTTAACTTGAATGAGTCGACTGTGAGTCGCATTAGAAATCATTTGTGGAGTTTCTGCGGCAAAACACCATCTGCTATGTGTTCAGCGTATCTTTTTTATTACCGCTGAGAGCAGTCACAGGCGTCTGAAGGTGTGTTAGGCTGCATGTGACTGCTGTTAGAACATACGCGATGATTTATGATGCCAGGAGTGACCTGTAACACGCCATAGCTGCGGGGAACCTTTCTTCTTCTGCCAGACATTGTTTAAACTTTCAGAATATAGCTGCACAATCGCAGAGCGCAGCCTGAACAACCGTACATTTTTGTGCAGTCGATTTTTCATCCGGTTGCGCGTCTCCAGACACCGTGCACCCTATCTGTCTCTGATTGTGGCTCAGTCTCTTCCTAGAGGTAGACATCTCTCTCGGGTCATGATAATTTAATGTGGGTAGAGTTTTGACAAATGGCTTTAAGAAGCACTGTGGACTGTAGAAGCCATAGATAGACGAGCTGAGATGCTGCAGAGGGATCCTGGGGCTGCTCTGCTGGTATAAACGTGGTTAACTAAGACTGAACATATCCGCGGAGCCTCCTCATTAGACGTGAAGTCAGTTCAGTATGATAGGACTCATCAATCCTTGACTAGTGAGGTTGACCTGCACTGGCGAGAAGCCAGCATTAAGGCAGAGGAAGTCGATTTAAAAAAAAAAAAGGTGTTTGAAATAGCAGCAAACTGCTCATTAACTAAGTGGGCTCGGAAAATGAGAGCAAGATAAGTTCATAGTAATTCATTGTGATGAGTAATGGGAACTGCTTTAGGACTGATAGTGTTTTGGTATCATCTTTTGTAAGATCTCTATCTAAAAATACCAAGAAAAAAATGTAACCGCATTTTTTACAAACAGGACAAAATTTACCATGAGCTAAATATGTTCTTGCATAATCATTGACATCAATAATAAAGTGACAGATGCTGCGAGATAAATTCAGTCATGAGCAGTTTCTGGGGCAAGATCAGAATAGTTTTTTGGGGGGGAGGGGGAAAGTTTCACACAATGAAACACTTCTGAGAATCCAGATAACGCTTACACTTTTTCCTAAATGTGTTAAGTAACCGTTATGGGCGATTCTCTCTGTGTGTATACCGCAGTTGACGTTGCCCACACGGTGCGTCATTAGCTGGGTTTTATTTGCGGGGGTACAGATCTTTATCCCCAGAGAGGATGCAGAGTAATGGCTCAGAAAACTGGGTCCACTTAGTTGGACATCTGTTGGCCAAATGTAAACAACCAGAGATCGGGTCAAGTCCCATTACAGGCCCAGCAGCATCTAAAAACAACCCAGTCGCGCAGCAACTTTGGAATCCAGCACAAATGGTAACCCATGCAGCAAAGCAAAGCAGGTCCTGATGGCAAGTCAGGTCTTAAAGAGAGAGAGCGAGAGGGGGAGAGAGCGCAGCTTTGCACTCAGCGTGTGGGAATCCTGCTTACCACGTTGCACATAAGCAGGCTGGTATGTGCTGCTGCAGATCTGCTCAGGGTTCAGCGTGGGCTGCCTGAGAAACTGTTATTACTTTTCCTCGGTGGATGCCCTTTATTAAAATCTCATATTCACGTATTCACTTCGGTTTGAATAAAGTACAAAAACATAACTGTCTCTTTCTTCACCTAACGATGTATGATCCAGGTGAGAGACGAATGATCAGCCTGCCACACCAGGAGTCATGGATTATCATTACAGGGGGGGCACACTGTTTGTTTCCAAGCAGAGTTTACTCACAGGGTAATGTCACTCAGTGGAAACAACGGATTTGTGAAAAACACTATTGTAAACTCTTTGTTTTTCTACACGCTATTTGTTCAAGTGCTTATCCTAGTGTTGAATAGGATGGGCAGTTATAGTTTGTCCATTAGCTTGATAAAAAATACATTTATGTAGGAGCTGTTTGGCTTGGACCTTTATGTGTCTTATATCTACTGGCCTGGGGACGCCTTATCCCTGCAAATGAACTAAACTAATGATTATTAAGAGGAGTTCAAGGAAGTCTTTCTGCACTTAAAAGATTGTGGACTCGCTCAGCTAATGAGAAAAAAATAGAAAAAAACTAGAACATCACTGATGCAGCTCATCTGGCACACGATCCATTGTAATTTACAGGTTATTATAATGTGTGAAATACAGAAAGCAGTGATAAGTTTTCCTATCATTGGCTGGCTGTACTGCACAAACTAATGAGAATTCAAATCCACTGAGAATGACAAATATGACCCTGACCTCGAGGGTGATCATTGTGCATAGGTTTGATTAAATCCTCACTCATAATGTCAGCAATTCTTGTAGATTATTGACAGATGGATGGATGACGGACGTCTTCCCAGCTCATTAGTCCTTCGGGTGGATGAGCTGAAAATGAAATCATGATTTCACAAAAATCATTCAAATATTTGTGTTTAGGTCAAAGAGGAACATATAAATAAGATTCGTAAATGGTCACCTGATTAATCTTTATACACAATGATTAGACCTAATTAAAATAAAATAATAAAAATACTATAAAAGTTAAATGTATATGTATATACATATAAATGTAATAAAATAATAATAATAACAACCTAATAAATACATAACTGACCTATTAAACTATGGTGGCTGTCTTGATGCACGTTGCAACAGTAGCTTTAGTAGTAGCAGTCATCCTTAACTCTGCTGCTCTCACACTGAGAGGAGGGGTCATCCTGCGAGGACGTGAACCTGGAGAAGGTGGTGGTGTTGGAGGCCTCAGAGTGGTCGTGGAATGAGTTAAAACCATCAGGCGATAGAGGTTAAATTATCATAGCTGGCTCAGCAGATGATCACATGGAGCTGTTTAAAACTGAAGGAAGCATTGACAACTCTTGGAGCACAAAAATCATCTACTTATCTCATCTACTTATAATCTGGGCAGGGAAACATTTTTTCCCCATTTCCTTTCTTTATGCTTGGTTAAACTATAAAGGTGTAGTCTTATGTTTACCATACAGATGTGCTACCAGATAGCGGTAATGATTTTCCCATTTAGCACTCAGTATCCAGTTTAAAATCCATTCACATTAACCCTCTCAAGGCAGGCGTTGCAGATTTGTAACAGTTAAAAACTAACAACCTGATTACCCCACATGCATATTTTAATTTTTTACTCAGAAGTACCACTGCAGGACTTGGTTGTGCATTAGCAACAAAAAGTTTAATTTGAGCCTGAGACGGTTAATGTGTCCTGGATGACATAGATCAAGTAGCTCTTGAGCTCATATGACCAGGATGTGGTAGCACAAAAACTACTGGGAACCCATTAAGATATCACATTGCCACAGAAAAACATTTTGGCGTCACTCATCTTAGCAGGGCTCTCATGTAGCCCTTTAAAAGCACTGAAACCTTCCAGGAAGTTCAGCAGCATTAGAGCCCTGCTTGGTTGTCCACCCGCAGCTATTAGGACATTAAAGCTTTGGCTGGCTTCCCAGTATCTGCACATCCCCCTTTTGCCTGCTTGTCCACCTCCTTGCAGTTAGTGGTACTGAGCAGCATCATGACACTAGAAGGCAGATTTAAAAGAAGTGGCAGTGAGAATTTTCTATATCATCACTTATTTTACATTCCTTGTGTAGTGTACTCACTTTGACGCTCCCCACTTCATAATTGGAACAAATGTGATCTGCTCCTGTCATTCAGTCTGGCATTTTTTACTGCATATGTTAGATAGATTTAGTTTGCCTTCAGTCAGCGCTGATTAAGACTTACCCAGCAAAAATAAGTGTGCAATCTGGGGAAGGCAAAAAAAGCAGATTTTTTATTACTTTTTTTTTGCTCGTGTTTGGTGGTAAAATTAAAAATACATAACTCAACTCTGGTTAATATATGCTGAGCATCAGCGAGAAGTCATAGATTAAAGCGGGAGAAATGAGGTGTTGAGCAACATCAAATGACACCACTTCACTTGAGCAGAACACGTCACACAGATTCCCCTGGTGGCCGATGAATCACTTGGCACCGACTTAGAGCAGCACCTCATGCCAGCAACCTCCCACTCACTCAAGGCTGGTAGCTTACTGGGCCAGCTGAGCTTAGCCATGGGTAGAGTGGTCTAGGTGAGGTGGCATCTGTCAGCCTATTCAATATATAGTTGACTCACCAGCCTTTGTAACACTGCTTCTTACAGTCAGTCACCAGTGACTCAGCGTTATAGCCCAGTCTAGTAAACGCCACCTCCGCCACTCGAGCAGTCTGTCTGTTACATCAGATCGGTCACAGGTAGGCATGCCCGACACCTGCACTTAAACGCCTGCTGTGCTGCCTGCACAGGACACTCAGATAGACCCAGAAGGCTAAAACAGAATTTCACATTTTTTCCCTTTTTTTTTTTCTGTCAGTGTGATCAAAGCCTACCTCTGTCTCCTGAATATTCACATCCATCTTTGAACTCACTGGTTCCCTTTTTCTGAGGTAATAATGTAATTGTACATTATGAAATTATTCCTGGCCTGTCTGTCCACAGAGCAGCATGCCAAGACCTTGTCCAATTAAAGCAACACACTCCATGTGGTGTGAGTTAATTAACATCATAGATGCTACAAAGACAGCCAGACGCACAGACAGTTCTGCTAAAAGAGAAGAAGAGCAGGTTTAGCTCTTTGAAAGTCGTGCAGTGACGTCTGGCACTGCCAAAAGCAAGATGGGGTTGGTGCAACTTTCTGTGTTTATTTTTGTGCTTATGTTTGTGATCTTTTATTAGACGTGTTTTCACACATTTACTTTGCATTTTCTCTAAAGTGCAGTCAAGTATCCTTCAAGAACCAAAAGCACTCTGTGTCACACTGTTGATAAAAGAATATTTCTGTGTCCCTACAAGGATGGAGGGTAAATCACTGCTAAGGTGTGGAAAGTGGAAATTTTTCTTTTCCCATTAAAGTGCAGTCGTATTGTTTGGGCAGCAGAAATTATTTTCAGTTGGTGGATGTGATTCATAGAGCTGTGATGGGAGTCTTAACAAGAATTACAGACTTGTAAAATATTCCTGTGAAGCTGGCTGCTTTTTGAAAAGCAGAGCTGGCCCATTTTATTAGTTTTTGTGTTTTCTGGCCTTGAGCTCATTTTCAAGCCAATATGTTGTTATATAAAGATCAGTGTGGACCATGAAACACAGAGCACACACTGAGGCAATTTTATCCATGAAGCTAAAAGTATTAAGTTTTGAGTCTCTGTTGTCCGGGATCCTGCCAGTTTTTCCCAAACAACTTTTGTGGCTACTCTGGAATTTGATGATACAGACATGTGCACTCTGGGCTATAAATTGGCTTTTTGGAGAGGATAAAGCAACAATATATCCACAAAGTATCAACCATTTTTTTATTCTGTGGGCTCCAGTTCTATGAGATCTTTAAAATATGTAAGCATGTTTGCTATCCTAAATACCATCTTCTTCACTCGCTAGTTTTTCCATTGTTTTAAATCATCTCTTGGCCTTCATCAGTGGGTGTCGTGTGAGAGTTACCAAGGATAAAGTCTGGTTGTTACCACGTGACCTGAGTATGTAAATTTAGTCATGTGATAACAGGTGGATAATAGCTGATATTTAAAATCAGTGCTTTTCTCTGTTTTCTCCTAAAGCCAGGTTTTAGTCCTGAGATGACCTCTGTTTCCCAGACAGTTAGAGTTATGTTCCTCTGGCATTCAGTCAGTGTCTAGCCACTTAACCAGTACAATGAAAACTGGAAACCACAGCCAATGGAAAGCTAGATGTGGTTACATCATCCAGCACCAACAGACATTCTGTATGAAACTGCCTTAGATTGTGTTTGGTGGTGTTGTGACTGGCACTGCTCTTTCAGGTCTGAAAACTGAAGCCAGCACGGGAGTGTACTGAATCCTTTCTAATGGCCAGCAGGGTGCTGGGAAGAAAAAAGGCTGAGAAAATGATCCTACCGCTCTTTTGATTTCATAGACAGTGTATAAAAGATGGGCACAGCTGTCTAGTGTGAAATGCAAAGCCAGTGTGGAAGCGCCTTTAACCTGCATTTTATTGTAAAGGCCAGCAGAGGGCTGGTTTCCAAAATTTGCCCGGTTATGGAGAACTCTATGGGAAAATGCTAACTGAACTCAGTTTACGGCATTGACCAGAAGTTTTAAGTGACTAAAAATACTGTAAATACTGCGATTTAGAATAAAAAGGAGGCTAATGCGACATGATCTTTTTGCAGGTATCTCTCGTGTCAGACAAGTCGCTATCTAAAACTGCTAGTATGCAGTTTCCTTTGGTTTCAGATCTCCTTATCACATCCTGTTTGAAAACACCATGTTGATAATGGCCAAAGGACTTAGTTTGAGGCTTACCACACAAAAGTTAATATACGGTTGAAAGCTTCAGAAAATTCAGAAAACATATTACAAGCTTAAGAATGAACCCTGATGCTTTGTCTTTTTTTCCCTTCTGGCAGAATGATGCTGTGAGTGGATGAACAGAAGAGTAGCAACACCTGGTTTCCTTACATGGTACAGAGGAGATGTTCCCCAGTCACCCCTCTCTGGACCACAAACACAGCATCACTGGTGGGCTAGCCATACTGTAGTAGCTAGAAGTGACTACTGTCCCCTTTCTAATGAGCACAAAATACCCACAGACTAACAGAATCAGGCGAAACAGCTGAAGAAAGCCTGGAAAGCCACACAGACGAATGTATCGCTGCTTCTACAGAAGGGAGAGATGGATGCATTTATCTGCTTATAGGGTTTAACTGATTCCCTAAAGTATCTGCCAAGGCCTGGAGTACCCCAAACAAATCCAAGATGAACTGGATAAACTGTACTCGCAAGTGAGAAAGCTTGCCTATTTAAAGAAAAAAAATAAGAAAAAAAAGCTTATTTCTAGATATAACATGTTTATTAAACTGCTGTGTCACTTTGTGTTCAGTAGCAGTTAGACACAGTTGTGGGTTATCTATTTGGTGATTTATTTATGTGAAGTAGTCAGAGAAAATATATGAGTGGCTAACAATCTGATTATGTAATGGCTTAGGTTGATGCTGAGCATCTCACTTAGAGTAGAATGTTTTTGTTACCTACTGAAACCAGAAAAAATGCCTCTGCAGCCACGATGAAAAACAAACATCTTATACAAAATGTTTTTGGTCTCCTTTCTGCAAAACAAGCGATTTCTTGAAACAGTGTCGGAAAAGGACGTAAGGCCATAAAAATAAACTGCTAAAACTTCAAAACATGAGGGTTTTCCATCTTCACACAAGCATTAATGAGGATCAGGGATGCCTTCATAACAGCCACAGTCTTTATGCTAATTTACACATATCCGTATCCCTTGGCAAAGAGCCTAAAGACCTGAGTGAAACCCTTACTTATCAAATTACAAGTTTGTGACAGTTTTCTATAACATCACCCACTGACCTATTTGACCTTCCTCGTTATTAGGGCTGCCTGAGATCAGCTTCATTAGCAATATGACGCAAAATAATATCCATTAGTCTCTTTATACGAAGTGCTCCAAATTCCACATGGGTAACAGGCAACTGTAAGTAACTAGCCATAACAGAAAATGTTTCCAAAAGAAATATCAGTAAACCCCTTTCACTGTCAGCAATAATGTACAGAAGCTTAACCAGAGGATCACATGGTATGTAAAAATCAGAGTCAGCTAAATGAGCAATGGGTAATCACTGAGGTGTATCACAGAATTTTTGGCTCAGTTTGCATTTAATAAGACGGTGATGTCAGTTAAATGGAGATATACTCTTTCTGGATAATGAACTCTTTTTTTTGTCAGCTCTTTAAGAAAAAAGACATGATTATCTCTTACTAAAAGAAACTCTTGCACACTTTTTACGTTAACGCTCAGTGTATTTCATAGCAAAAACTGTCAATTATTATTTCAAACCGCCACCAGTATGGTATTTATTTATTTAAATCTTTGTTTTATTTATCCCTCAGATCTAAAACCAGTGATTTGGCGAATGTTGTGGGGAAATAATTATTTGATCCCCTGCTGAAATGAACAGTTTCTAATTTTTATAGTAGTTTCATTTTAACAGAATCTCAACCAAAAATCCATAAAACAAAGACACATTAAATAAAAGTTATAAATTGATTTGCACCTCATTGAGTGAAATAAGTATTTCATTTGTGCGAAACATGACTTAGTGCTTGCTTTTGCACACATCTCAGGAGGGATTCTGGCCCACTCTTCTTTACAGAAACTATAAATCCTTTAAGGTTTCTTGGCTGCCAGTTCACAACTCTAAGTTCGTCTCCCTCCACAGATTTTCTAGGATTGAGATCGGGAGATTAGCTAGGCCACGACCTTAAGGGGCTTTTTCTTGTTGCCTTGGCAGTACAGTATGTTTTGGGTTACTGGAAGACCCATCCACAGCCTATCTTCTGGCTCTTAAGTGGCCAGTGGACTGTTGTTGTTGCATCCATTGACCTCAGTGTGGTGAAGTCATCCCACACCCTTAGTGGAAAGATGGCTCCAAAGTACAATGTTTCCACCTTTGTGCTTGACTGTGGGGATGGTAATGTTTGGGTCATACTCAGCTTACATACACAGGGGGTCAAGTTGATGCCAAAGAGCTTGATTTTGGTTTCATCTGACCACAGCACTTTCTCCCAAGCCTTCTCTGAATCATTTAGATGTTCACTGGCAAAGACGGACCTGTACATGTGCCTTCTTGAGCAGGGAGACTTTGCGGGCACTGCGCGCTACCAATGGTGTTTTTGGTGATTGTGGTCTCAACTGCCTTCAGATCAATAACAAGCTCCTCCCAGGAAGTTTTGGGCTGATTCACCACCTTTGACATGATTATCCTCACTTCATGAGACAAGATCTTGCATTGAGCTCGAGATGGAGGGACATGTTGTTCCATGCACATCTACAATTGCGTCCTTGACATTCTTGGACATCTCTTTGGTCTTACCTATGGTCACGGTGAGGTTGAAATGGAAGAAACTGATTGTGTGGACTCGTGTGCTGGGCACACAGCCAATTTGTGGGATCAAACATTTATTTCACTCAAAGGCATGCAAATATATTTATAACTTTTATGTGATTTGGGGGTTTTTTCTGGATTTTAAATTCAGAAAAAAATTAATTCAGGAAAGGAGAAAATAATTATTTCCCCTATTTGTGGGATTTTGGATTGACAAAAAAGTGAAACAATTATTACACTGCTTTAGAGGTGGTTGCAACTAAAGATTTGATTTAATTATTGATGAATCTGCCTGTTGCTTTATCAACAGATGAATGAATCGCTTGGTTTGTGTTTCAGAGAAAAAAGTGGAAAAAAATAAGTAAATTTAGCAATCAGTATTTAAGTATCACAGGAAGATGGAAACTGAAGGAAGGAAGATGAAAACTGGGGAATTTTGGTCATTTTTACAAAATTAATGGTAAATCAACTGGCTATTAGACTAGGAAAAAGTTGACTGTTTTACCTCTTAGAGTTTAGGTAAAGTTGTTACCCAAAGCTGCTGAGATCGACTTTCTTGGCTATCCATAAATGCTGTCCTTTGTGTTTGGAGAAAAGCATGCAAAGCAGCTGCAGCGGTGCCAGTTTTTATATGAGTGACAGTGTGTGACGACCAGGTGGACAGAAGGTAGGTACAGTGGGGGGGTTGGTGGGTGTAGGGGGGGGGGGTGTGGGTAGGGGGTTGTCTGTTCCAGTCTTGCATCTGGTAGTCTGGCAGCTGCTGAGCTTATACATGGAGCACTTTGCATGTGCGCTGAAAGCTAACAGCACATACTGTTAATCATTAAGAGTTGGCTGACTCAACACAAACACACCAACAGAAACACAAAAAAGCCAGCTATTAGACTTGTCTGTTGCCTTCATTTTTCCATCTCTCTGTCTCATGAAGTTTAAGTGGAACCTAACAGAACTGTGGTCAAGTGCTGTAAGTGGGGCCTGCTAGCGTCATCCTCAGTTATCAGCAATAATATTCAAATTTGTAGAGTTGTTAGAGCAAGTTAATCCCCATTTCAATAGCTAAAGTTTAAGTGTGTGTGTGTGTGTGTGTGTGTGTGTGTGTGTGTGTGTGTGTGTGTGTGTGTGTGTGTGTGTGTGTGTGTGTGTGTGTGTGTGTGCGTCCCAGCAAGCTTGTGCCATCGCTTTTAGGAGCAGAGAAGCAGGATGAGTCCAAGTAAAATAATTGGCCTGGAGCTCAGCAGTGGTTCAAAACTACACTCTCTTGCTGTCTCCCTCGAGCTGCCCTCCTATTCCCAGAGTGTGAACAGCAGTAGCAAACAGGGCAGGAGAGATTTTTAATTAGTCCCCAACGCTGGATAAGTGGGGAAAAAATCAGATACATTCGAGAACATGTCGCTTTCAGGGCTCTGTGCTGTGTTTTGACCTGTAATAAGGAACAGGACATTTGTTCTTATCACCAATAATGTAATACAGTAGTCGTACCCAGGGAATTTTAAAAAGCTTCATTTTGCCTCTGACAAGCAGTAGCAGGGTCACAAATGGATTCCCTCAAGAGACATATACAAGGAATCTCTCCTCTCTTTTCTTTTCATTTTTAATGTTTTGTGATGTTTTCTGTTTTGTTGAAAACAGTCTTGACTCTGGCCTGATGTGATGTGGTACTGTAAATCGTATCAGCTCAACCCTCTTCCCATGTCAAAAAAAATTATATATATATTATATATATATATATATATATATATATATATATATATATATATATATATATATATATATATATATATATATATATATATATATTACAGTAAAAAAAAAGGATGGGAAGAAGGAAGCACATAGCTGTTTCACTCTGTCCAGGTTGTCATGGTAACAGTTGCCTTACAGTTGAATACCCACCTGTACAAAGAAGCTTTGTAGTGGCTGATACCTCACTTTTTGGGTGTGGTGGTGGTGATGATGACGATAATGTGCACCACGTTCTGTCTATGTATTTCCTACTAGATAGAACGAGCAGTACCGTTTTTAGTTCGATTGTTATTGCACTTGTTGACTTTGTATTGTCACGACAGGGAGAAATAAAGTTTTATCTTTTCCAGTGTGTTTAAATGCCTTTGTGTCAAGTGCTATTTTGGGGGTGGGGGGGAGCTGGTTTATTTTAATAACCTTGGAAGCAGTGGTTCTCAAACTGTGGGTGTGCACCAGCTGTGGAAGAGAGAGCCACTGATGGTGGGGCTCAGAGAACCAGGAGAAAAATGTGAAGTGAAATTAAGCTGAATGAATATGTTTAATGAATGAAGATATGGGAAACACACACACTTGTTTTCATATCTTATTGAGGACATCTAATTGACATAATGCTTGCTCTAGTTAGGATTACGCATTCATTTTTGATGGTATACCATCAAAAATGAATGCGTAATCCTAACCCTTAGGCTAAAGCTAACCATAACCTAATTGTAACCCTGAGAGGAAAAACAACACTTTGAGTCTCAAAACTGCCTTCAAACACATGGGGACAGGCATTTTTTCCCCATAAGTATAGTAGCATTCCAGTTTTTGGTCCTCACAAAGATGTATAAACATGAACACACACACACACACACACACCAACAGAGGCCATTTCATTAGGTACACCTCGCTAAAAAAAAAAAAGGCCTACCTTTTGTCTTTTGATCTACCTGGAAAATAATCCTCATATTGGATACTGGTCCATGTTGACATAGTCTGTCATGATGTGAGATCCATGATGTGAATCTCCTTCTGTTAGCCTGAGAGCTCATGACTGTGGAGGATGATTGAACTCATTGTCATGTTCAAGAAGAGTGAGATGACTAGAACTTTGGGACATGGTGCATTATCCTTTCCATAAAAAGACGGGTGCACTTAGTTCATAAAGCGATGGACATGATCAGCAGCAATAATCAGGTAGGCTGTGGTGTCTAAATGATGCTCAGTTGATACTAAGCTGTCCCCTACTCCATACAACCACCACCAGTCTGAAGCATTGACACAAGGTATGATTGATCCATGTTTTCATGTTCCTCACACCAAATTCTGACGATACCATTTGGAAGTCTTTGTCTTTTGGGTTTTTTTGTTGTTCTTTTGGGTTTTTTGGCTCAGTGGGTTAATCCATACAAAGTTTTGAGAAGCACTGCGGGAACGGGAGCCCCTATGTAAGCCTGAAGAAAAGGCTATCAGAAATTTTGTCTGAATATGTCAATAGAAATGCTGTGGAGTTTGTGTTTCTTTTTAAATTCATTTAACCTTCTCTTAGTCACTAGATAATTTGTTTTAATTTCCCTATCTTCTGGACTCACCTTTAATAATTTATCCATTTTCTATTTTTCCTCACCACATTTCAATTTTCTGGCAACCCTGCCTTCTGCCAGCTGCACTGACAACTGTTGTTAGCATACTTTATTCAAGCTGGCTAGATAGTTAGTTATGATTAGCTCCATCATCCACACGCTGAAATGAAAATGAAAGAATAGAAAAAAAGAGGAGAGGTTTTATATATGCATTAGCTAATAATTTAGGTTTACATAAGCTAATGGATTGGAAAATGTTGTGACTAGACAAAGTCTGGGGAACAAACAAAAAAAACTTCTGTCTCTTAAAAAAGGTGATTGGAGGGTTTTTTTTTTTTTTCACTGATAACCTTTTATCATCTTTTTCAACTTTTGGGTTTCATAATCTTAGGATGAACTTTTTTTTTAACAGCCAGTCAATAAACTATGACATGATGCATTCAGCCTTAAGGCAGTGACCTTTTCAAGCTGCTGGAGTCACACCCACACCTGGTCGACGGGGAAACATCATTAAAGGAATGAGCTGATGGTGAAAAACTAAGGCAAAGACAGGCAGAGACAGACAATGTCAGGGCTCAGCACCCCACTTCAAATCAGACACCTGCTGCTCCTTGCCTTTAACAATGACCCCAGCAACCAGGAAGTTTGTTATCACATTGTCAAGGTCCCTTTGAGCTCTCCTAATAAGGTCTGACTTGTACTTCTGTACCAACTCTCATGCACCTCTGCCAGTCATCCTGCAACATTCAGCTCTTGAGACCATTTCATACTGTCACCTTTTCTTCACTCGATCCATCTATGTCCTCTGCCTTCCTGTATGCCAGTAACCAACAATCTTCCCATCTGCACATATTAAACCAATTGCTAGCATCCATCACCATTTAAAAGCCATTGTCTGGATTTCCACATCCTGCTGTTATTGAGGAGCCCGAGATACATCCTGCCAACATTTATCTATTAAAACTCCATTAGATCTGCACTCTCCAATGCCCTATCTGCTCACACCGGATCTTCTGTAATGCTGCCCCATATTAGGATCCATCTGTAGCAGATATTAATGTGACTATTAATGGTATCCTAGCTTTCATGAGCACTCATGTTATACTAGAAACGGCACCAAACTACTGTAACAGAGGACCTTACAGCAACAGAATGAAGTATGAGTTGGATTTATTTGTGTATAGTACGATTCTGTAATTGTTTTAAATTAAAGCAATAAATGAAAACCAATTACATTTTCTCCCTTTATTGAATATCATTGTTTAGTCAAATAAGATACAAATAAAACTATTCATATTGTTATGAGGTGATATTAACTTCTTTTTTTCACAGAATGTGATGTTGAAATGATCGTGCTTTTTGTAGAAGTGATGCTTGGGAATGTTCACCTGGTTTACTGAGCAGAAAAACTATGTTATGTTTAGAAGTAAGGCTACAGGCATACAGAATCTGGTCACATTTCAAAATAAGAGACCCAGTGCAGGCTAAATGTTACATCTTTGAAATGCTACCGCTGTGATTTGAAGGTCTGCAAAGGACAAGCCAACCCCTAGCTGGAAAATGAAATGTCACAGACATGCACTGGTGTACATCCATCCATCTCTAAAAGCTCATTTTTTCCAGATTTTTGGTGAATCTAGTGTATAATGTTTCCTCAGAGATAGATGCTGACCGATAGCCATGACGTATAGAGAGAGAGCCATTTAATCGAGATATCCTAGACTAAATTGAGACTAAATTGTAACTATGGAGTAATGAGGCTAATCCCTTTTGACTAGCACGAACTCAGTCTTCTGCATTAGTAGCAGTCAAGTTCAGATTTTTATTTGATTTTAAAGGTTTTTTTTATTATTATTATTTTGACAACCGGTGGTTTTTTATGTTATTTTGCTACGTTTTAAATGATGTCACTAAATGAGATCTCACCCAGTGACCCTGCACAGAACATGTTCATTATGTTTACAAATACACATCTATTTGGATTACCTCACCACTCTTGGAAGGCATACAGCAATGTTAACATAGCTATGAAATCAGAAGTGACAGTAATTAAGTGAATCCACCCAAAACTGACATGGCTAAACCTAAACACCAGTACCAACAAGATCTGCAGCAGCAATGTAAGACACTTGATGATGTCAATAGCAGTACACATTGATAGTAAGAGCGATGATACTGTGAAATTGATGCTCCGCTGTAAAGATGTACTGATATGTTGCTATAAAGGAAATATGAAATAAAAATGTGACAATCTGTGACAAAAACCTTACCCAGATCTCCGTGAATCCAATTTTACACTCATACAATTGTGCAAATAACCTGTATCCAGCCATTCATACATCACAAAAGCAACAACAAAACCTACTGCAATAATTCACTGCCAGTGAGCCCTGAAAACAAAAGCAAGTGTGCAGAGGATCCAATACTCAAATCCAAGCGCTGGAATTTGAGCACTATAAAAATTAACAGCATGAATTAAAGTGCAACAGCCAAACATCAACCATTAAAAAACACATACTGTCACAGTCAGCCTTCACTTCAAGAACTTGATTTACAATTAATATCATATGGTACCACAGATGGTGGAGCAGTAATAAAGAAAAAAAAAAACACAAAAAAGAGAAAGTCACTAGGCACCAAAAATACATCAAATAGATCTGACAGAAAAATAAAAAGTCTCCTAGTTTATTGATAATCCCAAGCACAGAAACTAAACAGTGCCAACACATAGTTTATCTACGCACACAAGTGACATCTTGCCTTTGTGAATAAAGCAACAAAAACAGCTATTTAAAAGAAATAACATAATAAAAAAGGACAATGACATTCGAAGGAATAAGTATTGGCGAGCAGCTTTGAGCACCTTTGAGGTTATTAACATAAATGTGTAATCAGCCAACTGCAGCTTTGAAACTCAGTGTAGCCATGGTGAACAGAATAGGGCAGAGAGGGGATTTAATAGGTTATTGTTGTTGGTGATAAATGAGATGGTCTGGGCATTTAGAAAATGCTGATCTGCTGAGGAGAATGGTCAGGAAATGTAAATTATTTAATGAGGGGCAGTACCACGGACAAAAATACCTTGCCGATGCCGGAGTTCAGAGGAGAATGTCCAGACTGCTTTGAGATAACAGGGAAAAATCAGTACCACAGTAACAAAAATAACTACTCAAAACAATGCAAAGTATGCAGAAGTGCTCGGAAAACACAGCGTCTCAAACCTTGAAGCAGATGGGCTACAGCAGAAGAAGACCGTGCCGAGTCCACTCCCATCAGACAAGAACAGGAAATGGGTTGCAGTTTGCACAGGCTCACCAGAATTGGAAAAATGGTGTCTTGTCTGATGCGTCCCGATTTGTCCTGTGACATTTGAAGTCGGTATGGACAGCATAAAATCATGTTTCCATTGTTTCTTTGTGTCAGGAGTTCAGGCTGGTGATGGTCTAATGGTGTGGGGATATTTTCTTGGCACACATTTTCTTCTTATTACCAACTGACCATCATTTAAACACCATAATGTACCCAGGTTTTGTTGCTGACCATGTCCATCCCTTTATGACCAGAGTGTACCCAGCTTTAAAAGTCACAAAGGTGATGATCTCAAACTGCTTTCTTGAGCATGACAGTGATTTCACTGTAAATGGCCTCCACAGTCACAATATCTCAACCTAACAGAGGACACTTAACAGGAGTTTCATTTTAGTCAGTTGTGAAGTCAGATGGCAGCGGCCCAATCTGGTACCCACTAAGTGAATGGATTTGCAGGGAATTTTATTTGATTAACTCTAAGCTATATCATGAATACCTAAACATTAATTTCCAATGCATTTTGGATTTTCTAAACATCTAGAAATCTTTCCACCTCACAATAGTCTGTTCTTTTTTGGTCGTCCTTTCTAGATGACACTAAAAGAGTTGTGTAAAAAAAAAAAAAACAGAACATGAAATAAATAACACTAAACGAAGGCTCTAAGAGGTAGTTTTGTATGGCTCTCTGCACCAAAACAGCCAATTATAACACAATAGAATGAAAACTGCAGGAAAGACATAATGTGACAGATACCTGGAGGAAAAGAAAAAATCCATAATAATGGATTTGAAATATAGTGGAGTGCCTCATTGTGTTGAGGTTATTTCACATATCTTTTTAAAATAATTAATTTGAACGTTTATTTGATAATAAATGCTGATTTTCATTATTAAGTGTCTGTAGGAAGTAAAATTGTCTTCAGAAACAACTTAAACTGTGACTTATACTTCTAAAAAATATCACGGCAGATGATACTGCAGCAGCTTGCGTGTTGCATCAGTACATTGTGCGGATCGATGACTGTTTCCAGTACAGCTCTCCTACTATTGAGTTGCAACAGATGCTCGATACTCTTGCTTGAAGGTAGCTGAGTCTTAATCTCACCCAGACTTCTGCACTATAGCATACAGAGCCTGCTGACTAGCGACTGATGGTTGAGATGAGGACAAACCTGTAAAGAAGTCACATTTTATCTTACAGGTTCAAAATAAGCATACTTGCTATATAGTCTAGAAATTCTGCATTACTCTTGGTAAAGTTTGCTTTAATTATGCAAATTATTTGATATGAAAAAAGAAGAAATGAAAAGTTGTAGGGATTTGATTTTCAGTACTAGTTCTTTTCCCTGTAGATTTTCTGTGATGTCTTGCGTGTCTCTCTGTCCCTCAGTGACCTCCCACTTGAAAAGATATCCGTGTTTGGTATTAGCTGCTAAAGCCCCGGCTCACTATAAATAATGAGGACAGGTCAGATTCAGAGGACAAGTTTACCCCCAAGAGAATCAGTGGTTTTGGAGCATAAAAAATGAGGGTAAACAAAACTTTATTTAAATCAGTTTTCATTATACAGTCACAGGCACCAAATAGGAAGTGTAGATATTCAGTCCAATTTACTTTCAGCAAAACAAGAAGATCACTCTTGGGAGAAAATAATGTGATCTGCTTTTTTGGGGGGAAATTCAAGTTGCCACCGATTTTAATAGAGCAGCCCGCTGTGAGGATCGTGTATGAAATGACCTGAATTTTATGAAATATTTGAAGATGAGAAACAGGGACAACACTTTGCTTTTGCAATAACTTTTAAAAAACATGTTATAAAATGCATAAAACCTGATCATAAACTAACACCTTTTTTTTTAGTAAGTGGATGATTGCATTACTCATTTTAAAAAGACATGCACTTAGAAAACCACAGGGGATCTTGTTTTTATTGAAACTACCGAACAGTAATTTCCTCCTGTAATTTTCACGCACACCTCTTCAGCTGCCTCCAGCTCTACAATGATTGTTTTTAAAATGTATTCCTCCTTAAAAGATTCTTGACTGTAGTGGCACACATGTAGTGCTTGTTATCTTATAACAGCGTTGAAGACTGTGTATGTGTGGAGAAACTGAAATCGCGGGACGTAGAAGACGTTTTAACTGGCACTCAGAAGAGTCCTGTGACTTAGTGTGAAGTTGGGCTCTCAGCAGTTCAACCAAAACAACATAAGAGCTGGCCTTAGACCTCTCTCCAATTTAAGCTGCTCCAGCTCTACATCACTTGAAATTACTCTGGAAACAAAGGCTGACAGCTAAAGGGTCCTTTTGTTCCTCTGCTCGCCTCTCGCTGACACTCAACCTTGATTCACGTCGGACAGTTTGGCTGCTTGAGTTCAGTTGTAAAGTAGATCTTTGATAACAGTCTTGCTATCATCTTTCAGTTTAACAAAACCTTTAAATGCGACCTGGCTTTTATTTCTGACAGTCGTCTGCCACAAATGAAAAGCCTGTTTTTGTCTAACCTGCTGCGAGAAATAGGACAACAGATTTTTTTATTATAACTATTATTGCATTGACTACCCTGCCTGGGTAAAAGTTTGTTTGTACTGTAAAATATCAGTATTAAATTAAATATTTTCAGCACTATAAAGAGGTTAAATTAACATAAAAAAAGGTATCTTTCTCTCTTTGTTAAGATTGATGCTCTTAGCACACAGGTGTCAGTAGCCAACAATGCTATTTATGCCCTGGTGGGGACACATTTCTAAAAAGCCTTTTTGGCCAACATTATGAAAAGGTCTCTTTTAACCCATTGTCATAATTTGAGGCCTAAAGGCATGCAGGGTAATCTGTGATTATAAATGGTCCATACGTGTGCATGTGAGTGTGTTTTTCTCTCTATGTGTGTTAGCGCTGTGGGACCTGTTCATGGTGTACAGGCCTCTAACCCATCGGTGGGATGGGCTCCAGCCACTGAAATAGGAAAAGGATGGAGGGATGGATGGATGAGCAGAGGTTTATCTTGTACTTTTCCCTTTATTATTATATAATTGATATCACAGTGATGGCCTGCCCTAAAGTTTAGTTGTTCTTTATTATCACACACCCCCTTGTGTATTCACTCCGTGTTTCTTTGCTTGTATCTCTGCATTTTTTGGGGTTTTTTTTGGTGTTCTGAGTTTGCTAGTTTATTTTTGTCACCTTTGTGTATGTATACAAAAGTACAACAAAGATATATAAATACTGTATATGCATACACACTCTACTCTAAACAGTATTAAAATATGCGATGCTGACATACCTTTTTTCTTATTGTCAGCTCTGACAAGTTGTCTCCTTTCCTTTTATATAACATATGACACTCTGACTCTCAGAATATCAGAATATATATTTTGAGTTCATAACAAACTCCTTGTTTTAAGAAGAAAATGCTCAGGCATTGTTTGACTGTTTATGTCTATCATCATGTGTTTTAGCCTATTAAAGAAATACCATATGGCCACATTAACAAGGTTGCAAGCTTGGGAGTGTCAAATGTCTTTATTTTTGAGCCATACACACCTCTCCAGAAAGCTGTCGCCTCTTCCTTAGCCAACATAAACATACATAAATATATGTAACAACAGGACAATAACAACCGTCATATTTTTTTTTCTGAAAAAACTGATTCTGCTTTGTTGGCTCTGTTCCCCTATTCATGCAGGGAGAGATGCATCTGTTCAATGTGACAAGGGAGGCAGATATTACTCATGTTTCCTGTCAACATTTTGGATGGACCGCGACAACTATTCGTCTCCAGGGTTTCTAGGCATGGAGATGGCATTTGTTTTCTTCACGATCAGTTTATTAGAAATCTTCCGCTGTGGTGACTCCAGGCAGTAATATGTCTCAGCAGTTTAAAAAACAGCATTAAATGATTTCTACAATATTCTTACCCCTTACCTAACTCAGGGGGTATAAATTACGTATTTCTATTTCCCAGAACCTTTCTTTTTATGGAGGCAATGCCATTGATGCGCTGTCCTAATGGAAGAAAAAGGCCCTGTTGTTGGATCAGAACAGGTTTAATCCCCTTGACGTTTATCCTAGAATTTATCCTTGTTTGTTCGGATGGATTAGAAACTGGTGTCAGACTAAGCTGTGGCCTTTCGCCGATATGCATACAGTGGCTAAAACATATTAATCCTCTCCGACTTTCACTCAGGTTGTTTGTGTCACAACAATCATCACAATAGCCTGGTAAAGAAACCAAAAAGGGCAAACAAGCTCAAAAAGGGACTTTTTAAAACAGACCTAGTATTTCCAAATCCATACTTGTATTCTCGGACTCTACATGAGTATTTTTGCATGATTCAAACTTTAAAATAATCTTATACTTTTGTTCGGCTGTTCAGTTTAGCCTCTGTCTGAAGCAAGCCCTCTCTCTTCAAGCTGATTGGGTGTTCTTTGTAAAAGAACTGCTGTATTAATTAGTTACTTACATGCATGCAAATCTCATTAGATGGCAATGTTTCTTCTAAAAGCATCTGCCACTGTGGACTGAAAGGTAATGCAATGCACTGCAGACCTGTTTAATATGCAGCTGTTGTATGACTCATGTAAGAATTAAAGGCTCGCCAGTTCCTACGGGTAAAAAAAGAATGGGGAACAAGAAAAGTTAGAACCGTTTAGAGTAAAAGAGAACTGAGTAGTTTTGTAATAACTACTCTACTTACTCTACTACTTACCGTGTCAGTACCTGGAAACAATACTATAGTTCAGACAAAACTTATTTTCACTATTTTCGTGTTCTGTTCACAACCAAGAAAAACAAAAGATCCACTTGAATCGGTGACGGCATCGCAGAAAGAGGACACAGCATCACAGTTTCAGTTTACCAGCAAGAGTTGTTTCATTGACACAGAAAATTAAATAAATATAAAAAGCTGGAAATCTGACAAAAAAGAAACAAAAAGAAAGAAAGAAAGAAAGAAAGAAAGAAAGAAAGAAAGAAAGAAAGAAAGTAAGTAAGTCTGGGCCAGTCAGGCAATATCCCGTAGGAATCAGAACTTCCCTGAACTAATGAGGCAAGAAAATTAAACCAACAAACAAAGGAGTGAAAAAAACAGACCAAAAAGGAAAATAAATAAATAAATCCTCACAAAGAAGCCGGGGACTGGAAAACTACTCAGTCCATGAGAAAGAGAGTGTCTCATGATATATATTATAACATAATATATATTATGTCACGCTGCTTATCTAAGAAAGAGAGAAGAAATGATTCAGGGAGGAGGAAAATGCTAAAGTAAATACTGTATGTAACACTATGATTCACAGTTAGAAAATGCTAACTACTCTGAAGCAGTACATGAATGTAACAAACATTTTTGGGGGAGAGGGGTTACTGAAAACTAAAAATAAAATGATACTCATCAATACCAGGATGCATCTATTTAATTTGTGCTACTCAGAATGGGTACGCACCTTCAAATAATGAGAAACTTGTCAATCATTTATGCAGTGCAGCAATGTACTGAAATAACAATGTTATGCCAGTGGGCGCTGTTCTTTATAGTGCAATACAATGAAATCAAATGATTAATCCCCCCACCCACCACCGCCACCCCATTTGCAGCCATGAGAGCTGTAAGGTTTTAAGCTTGACACAGCAGGAAACTGCCACAGTTTAGGACAGCATCCTAATTGTGATGTTAATGTTCTTCCCCATATATCCAGGAGCTGATTCGTTATTTTGCTAACAGGGGAAGCCCACCAACCCCAATCCTATCAGCAAGCCAACATATGTGGATGGCAGGATGACAAGTTGGATGCATCCAACTAAAATTCCTACTGATAATAGTACAGTGCATGTAATATTCTAGGAACTGTAAGTACTTTATTGTTACCTTCTTACCTAATACTGTGTTGCATTTATGCAACTAAAACCTCATATAAGACACTAAATGGAATACTTAAAAATAGTGTTTATAGTTCATATTATATATACTTATAATATCAGAATAAACCAGGGGGTCTATCTTCACATAAGGAGAGCATGCTGACAATGATATCTGAGCCATATCTGTTATATTGCTACTTAGGATACACTCTATACTTTATACTGATTAAATCACTAAGCAATAAGCTCTTAGTTTATATTAGTGTATATTTCCATGGTTCATTGTACATCATTTAAAGCCTCATATTGGGAACATTTACATAAGCAAAAACAGTCCATTCACCACCTTTCAGTCAGGAAATTCGATTCAAGGTTGGAGCCATTTATCAAAACAATAACAGACGTGTTGGTTTTGTAGTTTTTACTGATGCAATGCTCCAACTTACTATAACTACGCTTGATTAAAAAATCCCTGAGCTTCAGATTCCTCCATTTATTTAGATTCCAACATTTAGTGAACTTGAACATATATTTTAATAAAAGTCCAGATACTAATTTGTTACAAATTACACCCAGAGGATGATGTGAAAGTGTTGCAGGTTAAAATTGCCAAGCAGACAGTAATGAAGCATCAAGGACAAAGAGTTTCTTTTATCTTTGCTGTAAGTCATATTGAATGCCACTTCACAGCAGGATGCAGATATCTACGATATGTGAGTCGACAATAGTGGACAAGTCAGGACTTAGATATTTGCAAAGCTTTCCCAGTTTGTATAAATTTGCCTTGGGAATCATTAAAATGAACAAACTTAGAAAAAACAATACAAATTGAATGAACCCTAAGTTTATTCCTCTCGTAAATGAATACGCAGTCTGTTTTTTAACAAACAAATTCAATTTACAGTGACTCAGAATTAGGAGGCTGTTTGTACTGATTTATAAAAGATAAGCAATTTGGATTCATAGATATACAATACATAAACTGTCCACTATAAATGATGAACAACACCGACTCACTCCTCAGTGTCTCTTTCTATCACTGCCTCCGGTGCCTGTAGCTATACAGCAGCTCGTATATTTGCGTGTGACTGCCAAGCAAATTTTATGCGAGCTTTTCGAAATGTCAGTGGAAATAAAACGTGAATTAGGAGTATTTTCCATCACTATGTTGAAAACAAACTGGCATCCCAAATGTCAACAACGAGATCTGCAAGTACATTAGAGAGAATGAGCTGTGTGAACGTGATTGTTGTTACTGCTCAGTGTCACAGCTATTTCATACTTTAACCTCAAAACACAAACAAAGACACGTATACTACTATGTATACTACAGACACGTTAGACAAACTAAAACCACAACTCGTAACGAAACGGCAGGTGTTATTTAAACATAGAACCAGTTAGATACAAACTTCTCTATGAGAAAAACACCAATGGTTTGAATATATTTGATTTAACTGAAATTAAAAATGATACTTCTTTGTAAATAGGAGATCATTGAGTGCATTTTCGCAGTTCCAGCTCGCTCTAATTCGACGCATAATTTACAAAAATGCGTTTTTGTAATAACCACGTCTTTTATCTGTCACTGCATGCTGCACCCTCTTCACATTTGCACGACATTGAATTGTGAACAATTCAGTGGATAAAAGGATGGGGGGGGGGGAAGAGGTCACAGACTGTCAGGAGCAGCACATAAAGAAGCAGAGAGAAATCCACATTGTTTATTGAGAAATGACAGCCAAAGCCAGGGGTGTGGTGTACAAAGAATGAAAAGTCTCATTTTCCAACACTGTTAGTCTGAAGCGGAAATGTACTGAAAAAAGAAGAGAAGAGGTAAACAAGGGCTAGGCAAGAGTACACCAAATGTGACCAGTGAGCCAAAACAAAACTTCTATGCAGTAGATTTATGCTGTCAATGAATATTTATTGATCCTTGTACTGTCAGTATGATGTAAACAGGTGACAGATTTAACGGTGCTATATTTAAATGTGCTGTGCTCATACGCAATCACAGAAGTGTGAGGTTTAGCTTCCTTTGTTGAAATGGTAATTATTATACATTATCATAAACTGGGTCTTACAGCTTCAGCTACAGCACGCAATATATAACAGTGAAGGCTATAAATACATTGTAACCAACAATATGTTTATAGCTTATATTTTCTAAAACATGAGAGTTAAAAACAACCAAAAAACACACACAGATGATGAAACAAGTTGTAAAGAAATCAATAGTGCAGTCAAGACATATTGAGTTGGCACACTTTTATACGTATTTTTTACACGTTGGCACAGGAAAAGAGAACCTGAGGTTTATTAAAAGCCTGTTTGACTGTCGATGGCTTGTTTGACTTTTATTGGTACCGTTACAATTTTGGATCTTATTTTAAAAAGACAGTCACTGACATTTTGTTTGCATCAAATGACTTGCATCAGCTTAGGCATAAACATCAACATCGTAATATTTCTCATTTTCATTTGCTCAAGCAATTTGCTGTATTAGTACTCGCATCTGAAGCTCTAATCCTCCAGTTTTTGGTAGCGCTCTTTAAGCTTTATGGAGATAAAAATGTTCACATACATATTTTTCTTAAAGACACAGTGACATTAAAAATACATTTGTAAGGCTGTAATCCTGCTTCAACAAGTTATTTAACTTGCAACAAGTAAAATTATAATGATTGTGGAGCTTTCGACTTTGAGTCATTCAAGCATAATTCTGAATGATTTTTATTCAAACCCTCTTTCGGCTGTCGCGATCCACATATTTAAGCCACATAGTCTACATCATAATACACAAACTAAAGATCCTCCAACCATCATTTCACTTCACTTTACAGAACATAACTTTAATCCTTTAATTCAGCCTGGAAACAGCGTCGGCCAAACTTCTCAAAACTGCAGAATCACCTTTTAGTAATTGGCTAAACGCACTACTTGGTCGTTTCTGTATTTCCCGCTGCGCCGCTCCTCTTCACACGATGTCCTCTCTCATTTCCCTTTGTGCTTGTTGAAAAGAGCGTAGAGGACTTTCAAGGTTGCAGTGGTGTCCAGAGAGACAATATCTGTCACAATATTCAGAGGAGACATAATCCACATGCAGCATCCTTAAGCCACTGAGGCGGTAAGAATATGCGGACACTTTTTACCAGCATTAGCTAATAGCTACTCTCACAATCCATCCTAAGAGGTCATAGATCAGGAGGACAAAAAAAACATTAGTTGGAAACTTAATCAATATGTCCTTGGTGAGATAAGATCCCTACAAAATTGCTCTCTGTTGTGAGATGCTCTGACTGAATGAATGTGACAGAAAGATCGACTTCACCATTGGCTAACCTAATTAATTCACGCAGCATGCTCTCATTTTAGGCCCTGAGAGCTGGGATTCCTCATTCAGTGGCTGCAATTATGCCGTTAATTAAAAAGACACTAAAAATGAATTAAATTACCCACTCGCTCCTGGCACAGATTAATTGTGCTAGTCCTTACATTAACAGTTATCGTGTCGAGGATTTATTTTACAATTACAGGCTCTGTGGCTGGGAGGCAATATGGTGGGACAGCTTTAGCGATCTATAGAGAGGAAGATTCAAGTTTAGAGGGAAGTTCCTCCTGTCAATAGCGCATCTGCAGGGAAGTGGAGTGAATCTGCTTGCCACTGATTGATTCCCACACTTAGAGGAGTCAGTAACTCACCCGGTCACCTGCTTGATTTCACTCTCCGCCTTATGGAATGATGTAGTCTATGTGACCGAAGGAAATTACCCAAACACACACATGAGCGTTGCTGGTGGCATACGATGTAGTCATACCGCATGAACCCACCACAGATGTATGCTTTAAACTTGAAAATAAACAAAAACGAATGCTGTAGCTTTATGACTTCCTAGAATTTGAACCTTTTCATGTGTACATGTGGCCATTAGAGATCATGAGTATATGTCAAAGAAAGTCGGCATCTTGCATGCTAAATAACATAACATCCATGAGGGCTACCTACAACAACGTCACAAGCAAAAAGTGATTGGCTGTAAGTGCAATTGGCGTTTGGCAAATTCTTTTTATGTGGATGGGGCTTACAACAGCAAGCCTACACCATTAAAAACAGCCCCCAAACACACAAACATGATATTTTGTTATAATAAAAAACTAACCTAAACATACAAAACCTTGATCTGGTTCTTCATCTAATATTGACAAAAATTATGTTTGTAAATATTGAATACAGTTGATTACACACTGTAAAATTCACTAAAGCTGCCATTAATCCATCCATTTTCTGCTGCTTATCTGGGTCTGGGTTGCAGTTTAAGCAGAGAAGCCCAGAGCTCCCGTCTCCCCCAACCTTCTCCTCCAACTCATCCAGATGGGGGGACACCAAGGTGTTCCCATGCTACCTAAGAGATGTAATGTCTTCGGTTTGCCCTAGCTTCGCTCTGAGGCCTTCTCCTGATAGGATATGCCTGAACCACCTTGATTAGTTGGCCCTTCGGATACCCAAACCACTTCAACTGTCTCTTTTCCATGTGAAATATTAGCAGCAGTCTTCAGTAAGACAGATAACACAAATCCATTCAGATAAACACCCACACATTGATATAGCCTAGTAACAGTAACAGTAAGGATCAATCTCTGTGTCTAATCATCTATAGTGATACTCATCATGGCACGAGCGGCGCTCATTCATATTCAGCACGCTATTCCATCTCCCTCTCCAAAACACTCTCAAACTCTCACTCCACGGTGTAGAGCACATTAATTCAGCAATCCCCTTCCTTGCATGACATACAAACACATTTTAGCATTTTTTCCGTCATCCAGATAAATTCTCCTGATAAAGGGCATCATCACTGAATTAGTTTGACATTGGTGTCTTGGAGCGCTGTAGGATTTCATTTTTTCATGGTAACGATCATTTTATCTGCAGGCCTTTTTTCTTCTTCATCATCTGTGCCTGGCATTTCAATCTCAGTAAAACAGTCATGAACAAGTTCTGAGTGTGTTATGTGTGAACAAAGTGGATTTGTCTCACCTTGTGGGTCAACATTGGAGAGCTGAAAGCCTGTATCCTTCAAGAGGTCCAAGGCCAAGGTGACATTATGAAGCTAGAATTTTTTGAAAAAACAACAAAAAAATTTCAAATGAGATAATTCTGCAATGAACCACACTTATTGTAAGACTATATCACATACAACAAAAGCTATATTCTACCCCACTTTTGGTAAAAAAGTTGACTCTGTAACAACAGTAGAGATATTTATTGAATAAACTGTACTTTAGTGCTGAACTTACAATTATGAAGTGCTTTAACTTTAAATTTGAAGATTTCCATTTTATAATACTTGTATATTTTATTCCACTATGATAATATACTACAAGCCTTTTGTACTCTGGTGCTTTTATCGCATAGTAATAGCTATAGGTACTAATTACTTTTAAAATCATACATCTATTTTCTTAAATGCTTTCCCAACTAGGGGCATGGGAGGGCTGGAGCCTGTCCCAGCTAACATCTGGCAAACACACAGTATGCCCTGGAGTATTATACAACCCTGGAAATGTTAGTGGTCCATCACAGGACCAGCACAGAGAAACAGACAATCATTCACACCAACTACAGCTAATTCAGAATCACCAAATAACCTGACATTTATGTTTTTAACAACAACAACAACAACTTTTATTATGGGGACTGTATAATATTCATTTGATCATATCATATCTTTTAATGGGCACTGTTCTGGGTCATGTTTTAGTACTGTATCCAAGTGATCGGCCGGGAATTAGATTGATAGATGATCAGATGAAAAAGTGTACTTCATTCCTAACACTTGTGAACTGAATAAAGGAATTTGTGTGAATGCGTACACTGCACCAAAAATAAAATACATTTGAACAGAATTTTGAGTTATATTTTGAGAAAATAAAGCTTTGAATGTGGCATGAATCCATATATGTGAATCTATACTTTACCATCTCAGAGTCACTGACAGGGGTCAGGTTGAAGTCAAAGAGCGGGATGAAAAAACCCTCCAACTGTCCGATCAGCAGCAGCAGAATCACACCATCAGCAAACTGGACAGCAAACCCACAGAGCATTGGAACATTGAAAGTGATAAGGGAAGTAATCACTGAGTCTATTTTTATCAAAAGAAAGCCTGTAAGCAGTAGAAGGTTTCCAGCTGTTGGTGTATACCTGTTTGTCCATATCTATCACCTGCAGACCCAGAGATGATATATGCTGGTTGACAAAGTGTACCAGGGCCTACAACAGAGAAATTATAAAACTGTGCAGTTTGAAATGCAACTTGACAATTTAGGGTATCTTCATCAAAACCCAAAGCATTAGTTGGAATGGTTAATATATCAGACTCTTAAAGTAGGACATCTAAACTTGTTCATTCTGCACCTCGTGTAGCTCACTCGAAATCAAGGAAAGTATTAGTCAGTCAGCAAAAAACGACTGCCCTTTTAAAATATGAGATTTTTTTGTCTCTCTCTCTCTGTGAGCTGCTTTGTGTCAGCCTATAGCTCATTTCAGACTTTGTTGTCCTGTATTTCAAGTGTTCTCACAACTCTTGTGTTCAGGCATTTAGTTATCTTAGTCAAATATTGGAACTTCTGGCTCCAAAATCCTAAAATTGAGTCTTCAAAACAGGATTTCACTAACCCATGAGTGTTGTCATGGTGGCTACTTCCATTTTTTTACATGCAGTCTGTGAAAATTATTTGATTTTTTTTTTTTAAAAGAAAGAAAGAAAGAAAGAAAAAGATCATGCTCAACAGTATTTGAAAATCATCTTTTGCAAAAAGGCCAAAAAGCCTTACAAGCACATTGGATTAAGAGTCCCGTCCTTCACCAGCCAGCTCTGTTCATCTGCCATGTATTGAAGGTTCAGATCAGGCAACAAACACACAGCGTGACATTTATCATTTGTGTTAACACCACTGGAGTTCCTCTCTCTCTAGAGATGAGAAAGTCAACACCTTTAAAAAATCTCGGCACTTCTTTACTTTTTCTGGTGTCCTTGTTATACCTTTTTCACTGTGTTGACCTTGTGAGCCTCAAGCTTCAGCAGTTGCTCAATGGGATCTTCCCCTGGGTGACCAGACAGCCAAAAAAATGTGTTAGTAGGCTGTAATGCTTTTTGGATGACATTCAAGATGTCACATCAGCTCAACCTCTGACCACTCTCACTCACTTTCAGTATTGCTGAGGGAGTCTGTGTCGCTGCTGAAAAGGCAAAAAGGATTTATATATATATATATATATATATGAGGTGAGTTTTTCTTCACATTTACAGGATCACACGAGGCAGTAAGCACCTCACCTTCCCTCTGTTAAGATTTCCACTTGCACATCTGATTTGATTCCACTTTTGCTGACCTGGGTGTACAGCACACCACAATGAGCAACAATTACACAAAGTGTGTCTGAAACCATCCTGGAGCAAAAGAAAAAGTGCCAAAGTTTGACAAGAACAACTTACTTCTACGACTACAACTTCAATCTTCACATCAGAGGGCAAATCCAATTCAGGCTGGAAACATCTCACCATGGCAACAAGCAGATGAAGGGTGGCCAGAAGGTCCTTGTTGTGGATGACTGACAGGTAAACAGCAGAGGACCAGACACACACAAAAGAAAAATCGGCCGATGTGATCAAACTCTCAAGCAGGGCACGAGTGTCTTTGATAAATAAGAAACTGACACTTGGCCCCATAACCTACTTACCATTAGTACTCACCAGCAGCTATTTTCAATATCAATCCAGTTTTCAGCAAATCTAAACAATAGCATTTATTTTTATCTATTTATGTCTTCACTCTGTAAGTAAAACTTTCTCCACAGCTAATGATCGGAGCACTCCCATTAAGAACAACTCCATGATGACCCTGTTAGACAATATTACCATATTATATTGACCTTCTTGGTAATATATTATCCTTATTATTACTCCTGTTGCCTAACATTAAAAGAATTTAAATGGTGATGCATGTACAGCCCTATTTTTAGGTTTTTGTTTTTTTAATAAAAGCAACAAGCAAATCCCATAAACTGAGATTTTATTCAGACTAAATCAATTCAATCAATCAAAATTCAGAATGTTTAACATGAGACAATTTACTCTTTTATGAAAACTGTTAGCTCAGCTGCTGCCATCAAAGTCAAAATGACCTTATTTTTTCTTAACATTTTCTCAGTTCATCAAATCATTGGATTTGATTTTTATTTACATTTTACACTGTACACTAACTTTGTTTGAATTGGGGTTGTACTACAGAACAGCAGCAAACATGATTATCACCAAATCATGTTAACTTTTAATTAGCATTCTCACACATTAGTCTTTTTTGATACGTTTCCCTGTCTTCTATTTGGATTCACCCTGAACAAAACGCAAAGGAAGGCAATGAAAGAAAGTGAAATAATTGTAGTCAAGAATCTGACAGCTGCCCTGCCAGGTTATGTTGTGTCAGCCCAAGAAAGAACATTTTAGGTAAAGTGTTCAGCAGTCTATAAGTTATTTCTCTGCATAACCAAGCAACCAGCACTGACATGTGATTAAAATGAAACCCTATAATGTCAGGAAATTTTATCTCCACCAAAATCCTGCGCAGTTGGTGTAAGCTTACATGGTACCCTTGTGATAGCACCAAATCCTGTTGAAATGAGAGGGTTGCCAGAAGAGAACATTTGTTGACTTGTTTGTTTGCGAAGCCCAGTCGGCAGCATGACTCACGTTTGACGTTCCATTTGATCTGACTGCTGTCCTGCGTGCCCAGTCTCTTGCCCAGCTCCTCCATGATTATTTCCAGCTTGCGGATCTGAGCTGTGCTGGTCAGCGCTATCTCTTCCACATTCAAATGCACGTCGGCCAACCTGGCTGAAGAAATCAAGAAACAACCGAGTATCATTATAGGGTCTGACTGACAACAACCTCCAGCTTTTTAACATAATATCTGTTTGTTTTTCATCCTCTCAGTCAAATCACTATCAAACGCAAGTAAGTATGATAAATGAAATATCAAATATTCATTATCTCACACAGCAGGTGATGAAGTACCAGTCCATCATACACATCCTCCTCCAGACTCTGAACAACGATGTGCTCGGGTTTCAAAGTCTTATTGATCCAATCAACCAGTGCCTACCGAGATATAATTCATCACACGGTCAGAGAAATTATCCGCTTTCATCTTCTTGCATACATTTTTCCTTTATCAGTGTTGCAGATGAAGAAAAAAAACAGCAAGAGACCCTGTTTTTAAAGATTGTGCTTTTGGATCCCGAAACAGATAATAATAATAATAATGCAAGATACAAGTGCTCATCTAAAAGAAAGCTTATATTTCACTTGTTTTCCTCTCAAGTTTACATATAAGACGTCAGAATTATTTCAATTTTTCCATTTGTGTGAAACATTAGCGCTGCCCTCTTTACAACAATATGTTTAAAATTCTGATCCAGCAGAGTCTGCTGGCTCCTCGCCGTGACATCTGTCTCCCATCTTCTCTTATAATTATGCTCATTAAAATTTCACCCATCCTCACACCTTATTCCTGTATGCAGCCCACTAAAGACACAAAGGTAATCTCAGATCTGCGGCTGTCCAGGACGGGCGTTTGATGTTACAGTAAATGTGAAATAGAAGAAAGCGAATCCGACATGTGCAAGGCAGGGATTCATTTCTTACCTCCTTCAGCTTTTCAAGTTTGGGGTCTTTTAAAGATGTTGGTTGTATGAGTTTCCTCTTCTCCCCTGTAATGGACATGAAAACAAAACTGCGCTAGTCTCTTACGTCACCCAAAGTGCATCTGATAGCTCTCTTTAGAATTTCTGCTTTGAATATTTCAGTGATAGGTTTTACATGTTTTGGCAGTACCACTATGTTTGCTGCTTATTCACATATACTTTGAGGTTGGCCATTTTCAAATGCATTCCCTTCATACATCCAGCCCTCCCGAGCAACATAGAAATCAGCAGAGCCCGCAAAGCTGTTTCGGTTAGTCTAATCTATCTCGGCAGAACTTCTAACTTGGCAATATAATTAAGCTGCGAGAATCATAATTTTATGTGGAGTATGGATCAAAGAATTATTCGAAATCTATTGCTTTACTTAGAAAGACAAGCCCACTCCAACTCTGCTGTATGGAGCGTCTTGCATCTTTATGCAATGCTTTTGAATTGTGGCCAATTTCAGCTCCCAACAGAACTGCTTTCTCGATGAAGTCGGTGTTTTATAAACCCATCATTCGGTACACAAAAACTTTGATACTAGCCGGGGAACATAGTGGAGGATTCAGCAAATTAAAAACCAGATATTCACCCCAGGAGGTGGCAGAGACCAGAGCACACCAGATTTCACATGAAAGAGAATACAGGACCTAAACTCATTTCCTCCATGTCTGCTAAATGTGTAAATGAGCAACTGTCACCTTTCAAGTTCACAACATCAGTGCCCCCAAATGATCCGAAGGTCATGTCCTGCAGGTTTAAATGATTACAGATAGACTGGACACGTCTATATTCATTATCCTCATTATATAATATTGGCGAAAGTCTAATAGAAATGCACGAGGCAGACACGATTTTCAATATGAGGTCACTGGGATGATCTTTTACATGTGCCACATGAATCACTGATGACTAAGATTGACCTTTTGAGTAAATGCAAACATACCCTGAAAAGACTCAAGTTCCACAAGCTCTTCTTCTTTCTGATAATTAAAGATGTTCTCCTCCATCATTCCTCTGCAAAGTGATATCTTCACCTCTGACCTGTCAACACATTTACATAAAATTACAACAAACTACAGGAATTTCTAATACACAGTGTATGATATCAATACAAGATCAAGCAGGGTTCTCAAAGTTTTAAAGATCGAATAGCGGTGTACCCCTCTTCTCTTCTTCCAGCTCAGAGGATGATTTACATTAGAAACTATTGTTTTTAGATATTTGTTAAGTATTGGTGAGGTAGAACTTCTTGACACCAGCTGATTTTGTTTGGGGGGGGGCGCGCGCAAACAAGAGGCAAACCAGACATTTTTCTGCATGGGCCCAGAAGAACATCTACAAAAACAGTGTAAGCTCCATTGTTCCATCTACAAACCAAATTTTGAAAAGATTTCCATGCAAAATAAATGAGTTTGGACTCATTTGAACAGAGGTGATGTCTTGTGGTCTACTAATTAAAACGGTACATTTTTTTAGACATGAATACAACATCTGGATTAAAGGGAACATGAACCGTTCATATAAACAGCAAACAGCAAACTTGCAAACTTTGAGAAGGGTTTATTAATGCTAAAAGGTACAGAGTTTCATTGTTTGCATTGTTGTCCAGATGTCCTTTTCAAGAAGACCCTGCTTATTTTGGCTAAACAAAGTCAAACCACACTCTGCACAACAGCATGACTCCTTATTAAAATAGTCCAGATGGTAAAATCACCTTCCTCTAGTCAGAATAGTCAACTATTGAAAATATTGGGACCGTTCAATTTCCTACTTTGATGTAAAATACAAAGAGGAAGATAATAATTCTATTTCAAGCAAGAACAGAAAAACATTTTACTTTCAATCAGTTGGTCTTAAGACTTACCACATGCTTGGACTGTTATTAAAAGACACCCAGCAGGAAACATAGCCCTAATATAACCTCTTCCAAAGCATGTTGCTGGCTTCAAATTCAAAATGTGCATCTCTTTTTTTAAACACTTCGCAGTTTTACTATTTGTCTTTGCACCCCAAAGGCAAGGTTTAAAGGATGTGCAAATCACTGAATTCTGCTTTCATCACAATACACAATTTGTACACAATTTGTTCCAACTTTCTCAGGGGGGAAAGTGGGTTGTAAAGCACAGAAGAATGAAGAAACACTTTCTCTATGAATATGTTTGGCAGAAAATACTCTCAGTGGTGCCTCAGTAAGTCCGGAGCCATACTGCTCAGTTTTCAGCTGGTTTTGAGGACTGACCAGCAGTGAAAAATGCCGGCTGTGATGGCAGACAGCTTACCTTTGAGAGGAAATCTTGTATCTCAGAATTGTTGCTTTTAAAGTACAAAGACAAAAACAGCCTTGTGCTCAGCTCAGCCACACAGAACTTCTAATGCAGGTATATTACTCTGACTGAAGGTGTTACACGTTTCTAAAAACACAGAGAAACGGAAACTGATTGGGTTTGGAATCGATCTGTTCCAAAAACACGTTATACCAAAACAGGAAGCCACTTAACTTCCTCACTTCTTTTTTTCCCTTTTCTTTTTTTTCTCAACGGCAAACTCATTAGATCAAGAACTTCAGGTCCCTGCAGAGTTACAGGGGCTGGTCTTGTTTCTGTGAACATTTTGAATCATATGGCCTGAGACAAAGCACAGCAAACACATAAAGCAACACACTCTGACAAAACAGACGTGACCTGGAGCTTGTCAAACGGTTGTTTCCTGGATCTGTGGAACAGAAACGCCTCGGTGAGCAACTTCTCTTTCTCTGGGTGTTTAGATTGTGTGTGGCTTCCTTTTCCTGAGGTTGACAGTAACTTTCAAACAAGGTCATAAACAAAAAGTCTTTTTGAATAAGCTTACCTTCAGCACTCTGGGAGCGACTCGGCAGAATTGAGTTCCTTAGCTGATGTCAACTCCACAAAGTGTCAAAACAGCGATATATCAGAAGTGGAGGGCTGTACTCAATCTGAATAGACTCTTGTTATTTCTATCAATGCAAAGGTCTGGCTGTACTCAATTTGAAAACTGTTGGCTTGAAAGAAAATAACATGTCACAGGGTTGAAAAGGAAGATAAGCGCATGAGAGGATGTGGCAGAGAAGAAGATAGCACTTCCTCTTTTTGATATTGGCTTCGACGCCGAGCGTTTTCTGATAGGAGCGTTTATGCTCTGTGACACGAACCCTGGATAAGACTTTAATAATAAGTAGTCATTGAGCGAACAAGAACAGGGAAGACTCTTGGGTATAAGTGTATTGTTTTGAAAACTACACTTCAGGAGGGCCGTGAGAAGCGTGACACTCAGAGGCCTGAACCACTCAGGCTCGACTCACACATCTCCATCTGTGACCACCCGGATCAATTTGCCGTCATCTGGCCTTCTCGGTTACACAAACACATTAAAAGGAAAAGAAAAAGAAAAGCAAAGATAGACAACAAAACAACGACCTCTGTCTGTGCACTGGCCTTGTTGAAGAAAAGAAAAAGGACCACCCATCAGTCAGACGAGGGGCAATTTAGGGGATGTGGAAGGTTACCATAGCAACAAAGGAAAGAGACAAGAAAATAAAGGCCTAAAATAAACCTATAATTCCTTTAGCTAAACCCAAATTGAAGGAACTGTCTGTTCAAAAGCCAATCTCGCTCAGAAAGCCAAAGCAAATTTAACCAATCTCACAAGCAAGAGATAAAATAAAATTCCCATTCTGCTTGATTCCACACATTTATTTTTCTGATAGCCTAGATTAAACAGAAAAAGAAAAAAATTCAGACACACACTGGTGAACCAGCCAGTGTTAACTCTGTCTGAATTGACTCATCCATTCTCTCAATAATTCAGACCGGCTCGAAAATGCATGAGCAGTCGTGCACTGTACATCTTAGCAGGTCTTGAGGTGGCACCACAGGGCCAGCTCTGCTTCAGGAGAGTAGTAATAGGTCCGGGTCTCCTTGGAGAGCTGTCTGAAAGGCTGGTCAATATAAAGATACTCTGACTCTGACTCTCCTGGGACGGCAAGAACACACTGCAGTCAAGGCAGGAAGCAACAGCATGAACTTTTAAATATGATTTAAAATATGCGTACTATGCATAGTTCAGAGAAAACATGCTATTAAAGAGTATAGTATAGGAATAACATGGAACATATTAATAATGTACAGTAAAAAGAGGTAAAAAGAAAGTAAACCATTCTTCAACTTTAAGATTTTATGTATCAGGACTTTTTGTTAATAATTTGTTCTAAATCAGGTCTTAAAATTGTTTAATTACAGCCTTGGATTAACAGCAACATGACACACCTTACCTTATCGTTATTTATGTAGCAAAAAAACAAGCCAAAACACAAAAGCAGTGTGTGAAAAAGTACACCCTTACTGTTTCAAAAGCAATTAAGAAGGTAGGTAGGCAGCCAGGTGCTGCCGATCAATGCACAAGAAAAACTGTGAGCACAAAAGAAGAGGTTTTGGCAGTTTGTAGATTTGGAGTATTCAGGTATGTGTTATTACAATGCCACAGGGGGAAAGACATCAGCAGTGATCGTAAAGAAGCAACTCTTGCCAATTTCCAAACAATTTGTAGTCAATCATTGTATAATAAGAAAAAATCTTCACAAGTAGAAAACATTCACAGCACTTACCAATCTACAGGGCTCGGGGAAATTGCAAAAGAGAAATAAAATGCTAGAGCTTTGCAAAGTTGCATTCAAACAAACCACAAGCCATCTGGTACAATGTCTTTTGGACAGATAAGACCAAAGTGGAGATGAAATAAAAGCATATCAGTATAAAGACTTCATACCAACTATTAAGCACAGTGGTAGAGGGTAGTATTCTAGAGTCAAATGGTAAGGCCATCTGTCTGATAGTCAAAGCTTGACCTAAAGTGGTTGATGCAACAGGACAATGATACCAAAAAGAGCAGCACATCTACAACAGAATGGCTGAAAAAAGAAAAAAAAATCAAACCTTAAAAGAACTGCAATGCCTGCAAACCTCAATGAACTGAAGCAGCATTTTAGAGTTTGCAGAAGTAGAAGAGTGGGATAAAATTCCTCCAAAATGACATAAGATTAGTTCTTACTTTTTCACACACTGTTTCTGGATTTAGGCCTAGCTTTGTTAAACAAATACTAGTAAATGGACTTATACTTATATGGTGCTTTTCTATTCTATTTGAGCACTCGAAGCAGTCTCTTACTAAGAGGCTCATTGACAGACAGACAGACACACACACATTAAGACAAGGTTTTTTCTATGTGAAGCAAAGAACCTTTAACTTAACACTCTCTCATTCCAGTGAATTGGTTGGGGGCAACTTGGGATTCAGCATCTTGCCTCAGGATATTCAACATGCTTCTCTCAACTGTTTCCTTGTTTCAGTCTGAGTGAAGCTAAGCTAATTGACTGCATGCATAAAGAAGAGTTGCAAAGATCTTCTTACTGAATTCTTAGAATTTTAAAAGGTTTAATAGGTTTTCAAATTACTTAAACACTGGAAGCAGCATAACACAGTACACACATCATCCAAAAGCAAAGGCAAAATTATTCAGTACTTAGTTAAAACTTTGTTAGGGTCTCACTTACTTGTAACTGATAAGGTTTCAGTGTCTCCTGGCTCTCAGGCACATCCATGGCTCCCTCATCACATCTGGTGCCAAGATGGCAACAGCTGGAACACCAAACTCAAGGCTTTAAAACGACAGGCCACAAACCAGCTGCTGACACCAAGATAGCTGCTTTCACCTCCTGCCATCCTTTTGTGGCTTTTAAATGTATTTGTTCATTAATCCATTTTCTTAATTCCATATTCAATTCAGAGTTGC
Source organism: Rhamphochromis longiceps (assembly GCF_057381845.1). Taxonomy (NCBI): domain Eukaryota; kingdom Metazoa; phylum Chordata; class Actinopteri; order Cichliformes; family Cichlidae; genus Rhamphochromis; species Rhamphochromis longiceps. The sequence goes on from NC_140563.1 coordinate 18,874,490, forward strand.
AAGGGGCAGGAGCCTCTCCAACAACCCTGGATGGGTTGCCAATCTGTTCCAGGGCTAACACATAAAGACAGACAACTGTTCACACTCACATTCACACCTATGCCCAATTTAGAATCACCAATTAAGATAACCCCATGCATGTCTTTGGAGTGTGGGAGGAAGCTGGAGTACCAGGCGGACACACAAAGAAAGGTCCAGTTGGATTCTAACAATTTGAGCTATTTAATTGTAAAGTTTTATCATCTACAGACTGCAAATATTCAAAACAAAATATAATTTATATATAATTACAGTATGCTGTATTGTTTAATGACAAATTTTTATTTGTACTTTATACAAGAACAAATAATGGATTAAATAAAGGTTATTCAAAGGCACCATGGATGTATTTTCTTCATTTTTAGGTAATTTTCTCAGTTTCGGTGTATTTTATTATAGGGTGTTCTATATTTAGCCTTAAATGACAATATGTTGTCAACTTGAAACCTTTCTCCTAAACCTCACAGACCAAACTTTCTACATAAAACTTTTTTTGTGAAGGTTAAACAGAAAATGTGTAATTTTTCTGGATTTTATGGACACGAAAATTTCCGATATACTCATCAAATTCTTTTCAAAGAAAATAGCTAATGATTACATTCATATTTATGAAAAGCATTCTGAGACACTTGATAATATATTACAGCATTTTATAATTTTTTATAATAATCTACGACGGAGCGTAATGAGTTCAGTATGACACACAAACGTTTTCCAGTTTTAACATTTCCCCGTGATTGCTATGTATTCAAATGCAGGGCTAAAGGTTGCAGAGTTTCCTGGGTTGCAGTTAACATTCGAGGAGGGAAAAATAAATACTGACATTTGGGGAAGATTAAATACTAGCGTTCAGAGCCTTTTTTCTGGCTAGACCCCCTGGGGCTTTTTAAGTCCCACATAATGATGACTTTCAGTCCCAGTTGGTCTCCTACAGTGTCCAGACTGTAATGTATAATATCAGTGCAGGCACAGGGCAGTGTTCAGGGTAATGCCAGGCGTTAAAGACAGGAAAAGCTCATGCAGAGGTTTTGTAGTTGGTGAATAGATTGTAAAGGACTCTGAGGGTGGACTTCAGGTTCAGGTTGACGACATCTAGAAAAGAAAAAGCAAAGATTATTGAAGTCTGGTGTCCCCGAACTGGTTTGGGGAAGAAAACGATTTCCTTGTCTTGGCATGTTTGATAATTATCTTAATAAGAAAAATTGGATGGCTGGAATACTGAAGAACAAAATAAATAGCTATGCTACCATAAAATCAGATTTAAAATGAAAAGGAGCCAGTTCTATCATTGCTGTTAGACTGTTTCCCTCAAAAGGTTATTTGTAATTTTGGAAACTAAATGGTGCTTAAAATATCTCCCAAAACTTTGCAAATTATCCTTAGATGATGTATTACTTCTTACAAAGAGATTCAAAGGCACAAAAGGACTTTCTGTTCTCTCTGCAAGCATCACGTGTTCTACACAAGAGCTTATTTGATTATTAGAATTTACCAAACTAGCCTGCCTTAACAGAAACTGAACATTCAGCTTTCCCTGTTTGGGGCCTCCTCTCTTGTTTACAATGAACCCACAGATGTGGAAACGACAACCTTTACACTGATCAGAGCATTTATACTGCATGCTGTGCGCAGTGCAGTAAATGCTTGAATAAGGTATGCCTCTAAACACAGATATCAAGGTTTTTTTGCTCAACTGTGTCTTTCAATATCTACATTAACCTGTCACTTCATTAGGTACACCTTGCTAGCACTGTGTTGAACCCCGTTTGCCTTTAGAACTGCCTTAATTATTAATGCCATAGATCCAACGCAGTGCCAGAACATTCATCAGAGATCAGAGATTGGTCCATATTGACATGATAGCATCACACAGCTGCTTCAGGTTTTGCCAGCTACACATCCATGATGTCAGTCACCTGTTCCACCACATTGCAAAGGTGCACAGATCGAGACTGTGGAGGTCATTTGAGTTCACTGAACTCATTGTCACTTTGAGATGATCTGAACTTTGTGACATGGTGCGTTATCCTGCTAGAGGCACTCGTGAGAAGAAGGGTAGACACTGGTTATAACGTGATAGACATGCTCAACAACAACACTCAGGGAAGCTGTGGCATTTATGCTTTAATGCTGTTTATCCCAAATTTGTTGCCTTCCTATCACCTCGAGGCAGTCTGGAGATTTTCCTCTGACCTCTGGCATCAGCAATGTACTTTCTTTTTTTTTTTTCAGACCATTCTGCATAAACCCTAGAGATGTTTGTGTGGGAAAATTACAGGGGATCAGGAGTTTCTGAAATACTCAGATGAGCCTGTCTGGCACCAACAACCATGCTACGTTCAAAGTCACTTAAATCACCCTTTCCCCCCACTGAACTTCAGCAGGTTGTCTTGGTTGTCTACATTTCTAAATGCACTCAGTTGTTGCCATGTCATTGGCAATTTGAGTTAACAAGCAGCAGAACAGGTGTATCTAATGAAGTGGAGTATGGTGTATATGCAGTATTTGTGAATTTGCAGTATCCGACAAGCCTATGCAGGCTTGCTATAGCTATTCATTCATTTCATTAATTCATGAATTTGTTCATTGATTTTTTTCTTTACAACAGGAGTTAAAAAAAACCTTGACTAATCACTGAAGGGAAATTCTTCAGCTACAGCTGCAAAGACTGCAAAAGCTGTGCAACTAAATTAACAAGAAAAAAAAATACTATTGGTCAAATTTAAATTCAACACAAAGAGGAATTCTGCATGGCAACACAATGGAAAGAAGGAACCGTTGCAATGCTCAGTGGAAGACTTCACCTTAAATTTTGTTCAAGTGATCAATCCGCTGTATCAGATAACATAATGAATACGTTTTTTAACCAAATTCAGACCTTAATGATTTCAAAAGACTAAAATATGACAAATTAAGGAAATCATTTGTCATATTTTGGTCATAAAGCAATAAAGTCTTATTCAATTCATTTTAATTTCCTTTAATCTCTAATAAAAGATATGGATATGACTACAAAATGCAACTTAGAGCTGAACTAACTCAGCAGCAGCTATCCAGTTTTAGAGTGTAAGACAAGGTTTCCACCTACTGGACAACTTTTAAAATTACTGCTGCTGTAGCAGATCAACAATACTAACCCTGTAAATTATGCGATTATGTAATACAACAACAAATACCTTCTGGTCTGGCTTTGGGTTTCTTTAGGCCTCCTTCCTGCATCAGCTCAAAGGCAAATGCCACATTGTGGACCTTAGAGGGGAAATAAAAATGGCAGTTAAAAGCGACTTTCATCACCTGCTAAAAATCCTATTTTGACTTTTTAATCTGAAATCACCTTCTGCTCAAAACTCTCAGGCGTGAGGAAGAAGTTATACAGTGGGACAAAATAGTCTTCCAGCAGCCCCATCAGTAAAATCAGGTAAACTCCATCAGCAAACTGGAAACACACACACACACACACGAATATTGCACATTCTTTAAAATAAAAAACAAGCACACTCTGCTCAAATAAATATTATATTATATGAAAATCACAATCTGAACCAAGGATAAAACATGCATGAAAAATTCATAGATTGTCCTTTGACTTTGATAATAAGGGCCAAAGGTTCTACAGAAATCTTTTTACCTGAGATTCCAGCTCAGTAACTTCCAGATTCAGCTTGTTTAGGTGTTTGTTCACAAAGGTGATGAGTGACTGGAAGCACATTCAGATCATTATTAAGTATTACAACATGACTGCCAACACATGCAAGTCCTAGACATTATTATTGTAGGAAGGAAAGGTATCCTTTTTTTACCGTTTTTACCACGTTAAGCTTGTCAGGTGCATGATCCAACAAAGTGTCAAATGCATCTCTCTCTGTGGCGAAGAGAAAAAAACATCACGGTTAAAAGTGTTTAAACGGTTTCATATTTTAGGAATTGTCAACCATGTCAAAAAGAAGACAGATATCGCTATAATCTCCCACCTCTATGTATAGACCTTAGCTGATTGGTTTAGATCAGGAGATCTGATTGGAATATGGTGTCAAAAGGTCTGTTGCCTGTCTGTCTTTTGCTATTAAGAGTCTTCTTTGTTTAATTTTTACTTAAAACTTATTACTGTCATGTTTTGACCTATTCTACTGTGATTAACATAAGGCCGAACTCATCATCAATGATAATCTAAGCTCTAAGCCCAGATCTATAATCCCAAGCCTATGGACAGGCTTGGGATATCACTGGGTGATATCACTGCCTGAACTCTCTTACGCAGCTTTCTTGTCATTTCTTTAACTATTCTTCAGCAATAGTTCTGCAGGTTCTAGAAAGACGTTCAAAGCTCTTTGGATGTTGACTCGCTGCCTTTTGTTCTGTTCTTGTGTTGAGTGTTGCAGCCCAAGCTCTGAGGAGGCCAATCCATGAGTAATAGCGATCTATTATTTTATTTTTTATGCTTTTACTGCACTGGTAGTGTGTTTGAGATTATTGTCATGCTGGAAAATGAAGCTGTTGCCAATCAGAAACTTTACAAATGCTACCGCATTGTGAATCAAAATCTGATGTTCCACTGTCACATGTCTGTAGACACTCACTGTTTTACCTCTCTCCTTACTTCCTCCGCATATAGTGATGATAATCTGAACCAAAAATTAGATATTTGAAATGATCACTCCATAAGACCCATATCCTCTGATTTTCAGTCCAGTAGTTGTGTCATCTGGCACACCTCAGCCTTTTATCTCTGTTTCGCTTCTTGAAGAATGGCTTCTTGACAGCCACCCCTCCGTTTCAGACCATTTTAGAAGGCTTCAGTGAACAGCAGATGGATCAACTGAAAGTCCAGATGCATCGCTAAGGTCTTTGCTGGATTTTTGCCATTTCTAAAGGAAATGACTTTCAGTCATGTTTATCTCCTGTAGATCATTTTTAGGCCTGTCATTTCTCCTCTTGTCCTCCTCGTTTCCAGTTTCTGAACAGTTTTTTTTTTAACTTCAGATATGTCATGTTTTCAATTAATGGCTCTTTTGGAAACACATTGTTGGTCCAAGAATATTATTTTGTATTATGTGTTTATGTAACAGGCTGCTAGCAAAAATTTCCCTAAAGATAAAATTTTAAATAGTTTCTTTGCTGAGTTGTCTGATATGTGTAGACACACCACTAGCTCATCCCTTAGTTAGGTGCCTTTATAAAAAAAACTTGAATGATTCATCTGTTTGTCTTAAACAACTAATATTAACTAATGTACTTGCTTTTTATTCACTAAAAAGAACAAATACATTCCTCTGAAATTGGTAAAAGGACTGGTTCCTATATAGCGTTTGTTACTATATCTGAACTCTATACAACATGCCTCATTCACTCAAGACCTTTTTTCTATGTCTAGGTGCTTTTCATCTAACACACTGATGGATGCATCAGAGAGCAACTTGGGGTTAGTATTTTGCCTAAGGATATTTGGCATGCAGACTCAAACCACTAACCTTCTAATTAGTAGAGGACCTGCTCTACCTGCTGATCTACAGCGACCTCAAACTGGTTACGTCTGGACTACAAATGAGTGAAACAGCAGCCAGTGTCCAAAGAAAAACCTTGAAAGACATCCAGAAAGCCTGGAGAACTATTACTCAAGACCACTTTCAAAAAAATATAAGCCTGCCTCCTTGAAAGCAAACTAAAACGTGCTTGTTTATGACTCTCATATAGTATGATTTCCATTAGGTAAAGCAGGGGTGGGAGAACTCCAGGCCTAAAGGGACGGTTTCCTGCAGGTTTTAGATGTGTCCTTGATCCAACACAGCTGATTTAAATGGCTAAATTACCTCATCGGCATGTCTTGAAGTTCTCCAGAGGCCTGGTAATGAACTAGTCATTTGATTCAGGTGTGCTGACCCAGGGTGATATCTAAAACCTGCAGGACACCAGCCCTTGAGACCTGGAGTTCCCCACCCCTGAGGTAAAGGCTGGAGCCAGGCTAAGTCTTTACTGAGCTATTAATATTTCATTTATAAAAATAATTGAACATTTTCCCAAGATAATGATTGTTTTAACAAAAATAATAAATGCTAAATAAATGAAGTTCAGTATTTCCACAGTGTTAAAGAGATGTGTTCAGAAGCTCACCAAATCTTCCCATCATCATTCTGAAAAACAAAAAATGAGAAGAAAATATCAACAACAATTCTTTTTCTCTGTGCACCTCGTTTTCTAGCCTCCAGTTATGATGCAATGCATCAGATGCTAGTAATACTTAGAAGCATAACTACTAAGAATCAGCTCTTACTCTGTGGTGCTCGTCAGCTCCTTGGTCATTAGAGCTGTCTGTAGGATGCCTTCTCGTTTCTGCACAGACATGCGATAAATTCTACTGATTACATTATTACATGAGAGAATAAATACATTTGATGATACACCATTATGATAATCACATGGGCAGTAAAAGAAAAAAGACAGAAAGATGAAGAGAGATAGAAACAGCTGTCACATGCCTCATTGTATCATATTTTGGATTGGTCTTGGCTATTTGTGTTTTTACACAGCTCTTTAGTTGATGTAAGATACCATCAAAACAATTTCTAATGATTTATTTGTGATTTTTAAAACAAATCTCTACTTGTTTCCATTTTCTCTTATTTTGGTTGTAACTCAATTTAGTGTAATTCAATTTTATTTATATAGCACCAAATCACAATGGCCACCTCCAGATGCTTTATACTGTAACATAAAGACCCTACAATAATACAAAGAGAAAAAGAACCCCATTAGCAAGCACTTGGCAACAGAGGGAAGGAAAAACTCCCTTTTAACAGGAAGAAACCAGGCTCAGGGAGGGACACAGATGTAGGGAAACTGATGGGAGACTTTACCTTGACCACCACCACCTGTACGGAGACGTGCTCGGGCAGCCTGATTGGGGCCTGGAAGTGCATAGCGAGAGCCACCAAAAGATAGATGATAGCCACCAGGTTCTTTGAGTGGATAGCTGTAAAAATAAATAAAGTGAAGATTAAACCCTCTTTCAAAGAGCGAGTTCACATAAAAATGTAAACAATTTTTGAAACTTTTGAAAAAACACCACTTTTCAAAAAGAAACACCAAAAACCTGCAGCTGACAAAGGATAAAGCACGACTTGGTGTAGTAAAGTCATTGTTAACAACACAAACTAAAAGTGCTGATGGACTCACATATTGTCTCTTGTGAGGGGGAGTATTATTCAGATTTTACAATCTTTTCTGTGGCTCTGACAGAAGCCTTTCAAAGTCTGAGAATAAAATCCTAATGATGATGATGACTCATGGTGATTATCATATCTTAGGATGGATGCAGTTGAAAGATTTTTGTTAGGAAGTGAACATCTGATGAAAGATGATGAAAATTCCAAATATATCAACCTCTAATGCTTCAGATGTTTTCTATGTTCCTTAAGAGTTCTGTAATTCATGCATATCACTGAAGTCAGCACAAAAACTCACAGTCTACACTCCACTCAACGGTCCAGCCATGAGGCCTCAGCACATCGTTGACAGCTTCTAACACCGTCTGAAGCTTCTGTTTCTGGCCAATTTCTGACTGCGTCACCTCCGCCACGTTCAGCTTTCTGCCTGACAACTTTTCTGTCGCAAAAACAGGAAAAAGTTGTGTTTTACCACATAGAGAAAAGTATGAAAGCATCGAAAAATTAGAAGCTAACAGATTAGGTCTAGTTAAAAAAAAATGAAATAAATAGACAGAAATATCCTTTGCAGACAACAATGTGGATCTATAAATGCAGACTAACTCTGTGAGGCTAAATTTTCACAAAGAACCAAAGTGACAAAGGAGCGTGAAAACTAAATGCAAGAAATCACACATCAAAATTCACAGAAAATATTTTCTTGCTGTGCATTTTAACTGTTGTTCTTAACACTTCAGGAACATATGCAATTATGTATGCATTTTGTATAAACTGCTTCTATCTAGATAGATAGATAGTAGGTAGTAGGGGTGCAACAATACTCGTATCGATATTGAACCGTTCGATACAGTGCTTTCGGTTCGGTACGCATATGTATCGAACAATACAAAATTTTTAATTTATTTTATCAACTTTTCTTCTGACGATGCTGTCTGTGTTGAGCGCTCAGTGGATCTGCGTTCGACTACTCCGCCTAGGCTGCACTGTCGAGTGCAGATCCACTGAGCGCAAGCTAGCGAGACAGAAGTTAAGCTCGTGGCAACGTGGCAAATTGAACCTCCCCCACCCTCATTCAGATCTGGCCTTTGGAACTATTTTGGTCTTCATGTGAAGCATGACCCTGAAGGTAACCGTCATGGACAAAAGTAAAACAGTATGTCGGATGTGCCACGCAATGCTCAATTACATTAGTGAGAACTACTGCGTTAGCACAGTTAGCTCGTTAACGTGTTGGCCGTCCAGCCCCACGCACGGGCGATTCGCTATAGCTCGTTAACCGAGATTTTCCGTGTTGTGCCGTTAACGTCATTTCAGATTAATGCTGACAGCACTAGTGGGAACACAACGAATATGACTGCACATTTACTCCGATAGCATCCTAGTGCAAAGACAAGTGGAAGCAGACAAAAACAACAAGCACGCATGCTACAAACTTTACCCGAGTCATTTAGACAGCCGTTAGCACATGATTCTCCTTATGGGGACCTGATATGTTTAATATGCTGCTGAGAATATAGCCCAGAAGAAGCGGATAGTATAGCTTTTATTTTGGAAAGAGACATTTCTCTGTAATAAACTCTCTTTTCCAAAGATGAGTGATTCCTCAATCAGATAGATTTATTTTTTTATTACTTTGTTGTTTCAGCAACATTAAATTTAAAAACTGTACTTTTCAGTTAAAATATATATTTATAATTTTAATAAATGACAAATTAAAAAGGCATGAACATTTTTTTGTATCGAAAAAAATATCGAACCGTGACACCAAAGTATCGAACCGAACCGTGAATTTTGTGTATCATTGCACCCCAGATAGATAGATAGATAGATAGATAGATAGATAGATAGATAGATAGATAGATAGATAGATAGATAGATAGATAGATAGATAGATAGATATTGTAACTGTTATACAATTAGTTGAAATGCTGATTTGTTAGTGTTTAACAGTTTTAAACTGTAATGACAGAATCCAGTCACAAGGGGGGATCCAAAGACCTTACTAGACACTGCAGCACAATGAAGAAGACACATTTCAGGCAACAAAGGAATGTTTATGTTGTTAACACAGTATATTAAACATGTATTTTACTATAGTGTAACTCTAGAGATGTTAATGTTTATAAAGTGTTCACAAAAATGTTTCTACAAGCAGAATCCTGAATTGAATTTATGATACTTCTCATCACATAATAACAACATAAAAATAATCAGACCCCATCTTATCTTAAAGACCACAGGGTATCATTTCACCCCAATAGGAGACTTTGTTCATAGCCTGCAGGCGTACTTGTAGTTCCTAGAGTATTTAAGTGTAGAATAGGAGGCAGAGCCTTCAGCCGGCAGGCCCCTCTTTTGTGGAACCAGCTCCTAGTTTGGATACAGGAGACAGACATCCTTTCTACTTTTAAGATTAGGCTTTAAAACTTTCCTTTTTGATAAAGCTTATAGTTAGGTCTGAATGAGGTGACGATGAATGCTCCCTTAGTTACACTGAATTAGGCCACGGTTGCTGGGGACTTCCCATGATGCACTGAATGTTTCTTCTTCACTCATCTTTTTTCCCCCTCTCTCACCCACAATATCTTTACACACTAGTTACTACACTTTAATCATCAGTTGTTAGTAATCTGTCTTCCACAGTGTGTCTTTGTCCTGTCTTCCTCCCCTCACCTCCAACCAGTGGCAGGAGACAGCTGCCCCTCCTCAGCCTGTTTCTGGCAGAGCTGTCTTCCTCTTAAAAGGGAGTTTTTCTTTGCCATTGTCGCCAAAATGCTTGCTCATAGTGAGCTGTTGGGGTTTTCTTTGTTTTTCTCTGTATTATTGTAGAGTCTTTACATTGCAATAAAAAGCACCTTAAGGCAACTGTTGTTGTGAGTTGGTGCTGTATAAATTAAATTAAATTAAATTAAATTAAATTAAATTAAATTAAATTAAATTAAATTAAATTAAATTAAATTAAATTAAATTAAATTAAACTGAACTGAACAACATTCATGCTCAATGCTCAACCAGGATAATATAACTTTAGTGGGTATTAATTCAGCTGTTTTTTTTAATTCAATTCAATTTTATTTATATAGCGCTAAATCACATTAGCAGTTGCCCCAAATTTATACTGTCACCATTAGAAGATAACACTGCAGTACTACTTCAATAAGAAATCATCATGCAATAGGAAACTCTCGAATATAACCAATGTTTGGTTTATTGAAAATGCATAGTTTAACTAAAGCAACAGATTGCAACAACCAGCCAATTACACCATCCATAATTGTGATATATTTTGTTTGTGTTAGTGCAGCTAGTTCTAGCATTAATGTTGTGCTGTTGTAAGTTTGATGTTAGATGAAAGTTTATGATTAAACGTTGCATTTTCAATACACTCAGTGCTGACAGAGCGCATTTATTTGATATTTTCTAAAACTGCAAATATTGTAAATCATGATCAGTGATTTTGAGAGGAATCACTCTCACCAAATAACTTCTGGAGTACTTGTCCATCATAACAGTCCTCCTCTAGGTCCTTGACTATGATCCTCTCTTCCTCCAACTCACTGTTGATCCAGTCGATCAGGACCTGGATGCACATCAGAATACAATCGAACTTTGAACAGTTTCTGTACTCTTGTTCTTCTCGCATGATTTTGTCATTGTTCTGATCGCACTGAATCAATGCAGAGATGCTTATGCACAGAAGGTTAAACCAAATCTACCTTTAAGAGATCTTTAAATTTAGGATTTTCCCTTGATGTTGGGTCCAACATGATCCTCTCAGCATTTTCCTCTGTGGAAAACAAAATAATTGTTTATACTAGCATATATAATTTTTCTTCTTTCCAACTTTAAATGTTTTAACAGCTTTTCAATTGTAGGCATAATAATGTCTCACACAAGTACAAACTTCAAGCCACAAAAATTGAATATACAGTGTTCACCCTCACACTCCTGTCAACAGTGATTCACAGTGAAGACAAAGGCGTTTCCACTCCACCCACTTTCATTTCCTGCTGCTTCACTGTCAAACTCCCCATTAGTCAACATGTGTCAACATATTCATATTATGGTTTGTAACCCCAGTAACCTCTGACACCCAGCAGCAAAAACAGCATTTTGTTTTTGCACTGAAGTAAGATTAAGTCCGAAATGAACACAAATAAAGGTTACGTCATATATTATATTATTAGCGGTGATTGCATGTGGTTATTATGTACATACCCAGCAGTGTATCTTCTGGATGGATGTCTGTGCCTGAGGGAAGCAAGGGGGCATTGATGGCATTCTTTCCCTCCTCATGGAGATCACTCACTTATTGAAAAAGAACAACACACAAAAAACTGTAAAACCTGTAAAACGTTCTGGCAAACAGACAGTACAGAAGGTAGACCGACAGACAATGAGACGTGCAAAGACTCTGGGAGAGAAAGAAAAGGAGGAGCGAATGAGAGAGCAGAAAGCAAACACTTGTCAGGGTTACTGGTAAGTAGTAACCCAGTAATCCTGGATCACCACAAAAATTCATGGGGAAAGCGTGGTGCCAGTTTGGTCTCTATTTGCTGGGTGTGCTCCGCCCCTCTAATGATCTGTTCAGTCGTCTAGGCAATAGTTTCACTTCCACACAGTTTTGACTTATCACTTTTAAACATTAGATTTTTTTTTTGACAGTTTGAGATTTGATGAAAGAACAATATATGAATTTACAGACAGACTATTCCTTCAATCTTATCCTCGCCGTTTCGTAAGAAGCTTTGAAAGAATTGCATGCACAGGACGTTTTCTTGGTTTCAAATATTGAAATTGATTTGACTTGGAGCTGGTGGCACAGGTGTCACACATCTGTAACTTTCTCATTTTTACTCTTTGTACTTTTATTCATTAGGAAAAAGCTAGAACCCCTACTTTACATCTTAATTTTAGAGTAAGCTGTTGCGTTTTTTGTTTTTTAAATTGGGTTGGGGAAAATTGATCACTCCAGCTAATTAAAACAAGCAGGGACTCCAACACTTAGAAATAACACACACTTTGAGTCTAGCTTTTAATAAAATCAATTTCTTCTAAGATGCTTTCACTCCCGGCTACTGTGATTCTCCAGGGATTTAAAGGCTTTTTAGCCCTAATGGCCACATTGCCTTTTATCTTTCTGCAATTTCACTTTCTAAACCACGCAAAAGGCAGGACCACAATCAGTGGTCTCAAATCTGTCACCTCACCGACTCACTGTTTATAAAGCAGCTCAGGATGGCTGAGGAAAACATGAGAACAAAAAAAACCTGTCTGCCCTTTAAGGTTTTCATATTAGAAGCATTGGACAAATTTCTCAAATTGAGAATAAAATTAAACAAAATGTGCAGCAGCGTGCTACAATCTGAACAAAATGATAACTTCAAAGCATGAGTGAAGGGAGGATAAACACAATTAGCCCAGGAGGAAGGGTCCTTGCAGCTTTATTATCTGATTCAGCCTTCTCACAAGAGCCGATAACTGGATAAAAGGCTGAATCTCTCTGCAGATCAGCAGTTTGCTTTGTAATTACAGAACTGCTTTGCTGCATTTTATCATAATTGTGCTACTTCCTCCTTTCGTGTCCCTCTGGCTCCATTGCTGCTGCTTTTGGGTACAGCTTAGTTGCTTTACAGTCACACCAAAAAAAGAAAATCTCTGTTTAAAATGGTCAGATTATTAAAGATAACTCAATTACTGCAGCAGATCTATACAGAAAAGTAAAAATACTTGTAACAACCGAAACAGCACGCTGCTGCATTTAAACCAACACTGCACTAAGGTAACAGGTTCTGGTTCCCCTTTCCCACATCCAGCTTCCCTAAACTCCAGCATGAAATTCACATTACCTTGTTGCTTCCTCTTGGTCCCACACAGGAGGCCCGCCATGTCCTCACAACAAATCAAGAAATCAACCGATTTGGTCCGAATGGCAGTGAGGGAAGGTAGAAAAATCAGGAGTGTATGTGTGCGCAGCAATTGTGTATATAAGTGTGTGTTTGTGTGTGAGAGTGTGTGTGTGTGTGTGTGTGAATTGCAGTCGGTGCAGCTGAGCGTCAGGGGCGTCATCACGTGTATTTCTGTCACAACCCTCCACCCCACCTATGCGGTCCAGTTACAGGAGAGGCTGAACGTAATGTCCGTGTGTGTGTGTGTGTGTGTGTGTGTGTGTGTGTGTGTGTGTGTGTGTGTGTGTGTGTGTGTGTGTGTGTGTGGAACAGAAAAAAAGACACCACAGTGGACCTAAACCCACCACATCATCCCGACACACTGGCTGCCACTGGGATATTAAACCATGGACAAAGACAAAGGATGACCGATGAGGTATTACAATCACTAATTTACTGTAATGTGCAACCTGTATTATAACTGCAGCATAGTGTTTAAACACTTAAAAGAGCATTTTCTAAAATGTTTTGTCTACTGGTCAGTAACTAAAGGTTACTAGTTACAGTCTAATCTTTTCACAACAGCATAAGAACTAGTACACTGGTTTCAGGGCTCGATTCTCAGGCTCATTCGGAGCCTGTTGTAATGTAGGAGATTATCAATCAGGCAGTGACTGTCTGTTAACAGTACACTAATTCAATACAAACAAAGCCTGCAGTCAAGAACGTTTATCTTACGCCAGCTTCACTGGACGTATTCGAGAAAAAAATCTGCTATACTGCAAACCGCCATGCAAACAGGGAACAGTGATCACTCAAATCAGCAGAAGCACATGGTGAAATTTCTTTTGCTTTAAATTAAAAGAAAACAAAAAGCTGTCATATGGATAACCAGCCTCCATCAAAAATAACAGCGTAAAGCAGACTGAAATCGACTTGTGTGGCTCCACAACTCCCTGAGGGGGGGTGGAGTTCTACTGACTCACAGGGGAAAGATATAAATAATGCGGCAGTATGGAGAGGACAGACTGGGCCTTAAATATAGCTCTGGTTATTTACAACAGCACAGGCACCAGTGAGCAACAGCAGCAAGGAGATCACACTGAGCTCGCTTCAGCGGCTTCTTTCTATGGATATTAAAGATGACAATTTCAACTATTTAGCTCAATAAACTACACGTTTTATTTACTTGTATTTACTCTGTCTACACTTGCATATACCTCTTCTTGCTCCTCCTGAGCTGTTCTGTTAATTTTCTCTCCTGCTATAAGGATGTTAGCGTGTTCTTTTTCTAATTAAAGAAAAGGTCAAAAGGTAAAAGGAAGTCCAAAGCTATTTAATCCAGGATAATTTTTTCAGGAACAACATATTAGCAGAAGCATACATCTGCCAACTCTTAGTGAATGTAGCATATGAGACAATATTAACGAGCCACTTTTATAGAAGAAAATGACATTTTCAGCACTCTCCAATGAGTACTGTAGTGCTTGAATTACTTTAACAATCCCCATGTTGGTACTAACTGTGCACTGTTGAACGACATTTTGCAAAAGCTCCTATTAAGAAACTTATAAATACACTTTTTTTTTTTTGCGCTGTATCCTTCAAGTCTTTATGCAACAGGATCTACAGGAACGAGCCACCCTGATCAAGTACTTGCACAACTGCTTGAAACATAAAATACATTTTGTGGAAGCTAAACTTTTAAATAGCAAATATAATGATATTTCTAAAAGCAAATCAACATTATGCTAAATATATTCTGTGTTTAGCAGTTTTGTATAAGCTGCACTTTAAAAATATATAAATATACGTTATAAAAAATGTGCTTTTTAAAAATTAAAAAAAGAGGAAATAAAGAAAATTGAAACACATTGGTAAGAAACACTGATCACTTACTGTTGTCAGCATCCATCCTACGACAACAAGGATGTGACACAGTCTTCTCATTCCCTATTCACTTAACTATCATTGTTACAACATGCCTTATGCTGACAAAAGGAAGTAGCCTTGTCAGTGAAAAACAGACTTCCTGTCAGCTTATCAAGGAATAAAGACACACTTGTTCTGTGTGAGACCAGCTCCAGAAATGCAGGACTATGAGCCAATATTAACTATCCACATACAACACCCCGGGATTGATTCTTCAAGTATCTAAACTCTTTTGAAGGGAAGGACTTCCATTATTCCACAATAACATTCCCTAAATTGGTGCTTTGGTGATGGTGGTGCAAAGCATAGTATTTAGCTCTTAAATACATCCACAGTGACCTGTTTGAGGTTAAGGATAGGTTGAGGCTTACAATGCAATTTTTACCTGATTGGGATAACTCAAATGGAAATCTTTAAAACCATGAACTGTAAAACTAAAACGCATGGAGCTTACTGCAAATAAAATGTAGTGCACTTCCCTAAAAACACAGTCATTTAGCATGTTGCTACAAATATAAATGTATTTATATGTGCGCCAATGAGTTCAATGGTACACATTTAAATACACATTTTCATGCAGCTAAATCTGATCCTGGAACAGACCACTCCCATCAAAATTTAAAACAACAACAACAACTTTATATTGTGTTATAGAAGCACCATCTCTCTCTCTCTCTGTTTTTCCCCCCAATTTTTTTTATTTACAGTACACGTTGCATTACATCGCCTTAAGCAACATCTTTTAATTGAGTAAGAGGAAGCGGTGCTGAGGAGTGCAAACTCCCATCGCTAATTATTCATCAGAAGTGAAGCATTTTTCCAGCAACAACTAGTCTGCTGGGCGTTTTCTTTAAGGGAGATAAAGCGTCACACCCGCAAGTAACAGAAGCCCCAGTTACACACTGCGCTCCATTAGCAACACAAACTTCACATGCCTTTCTTTTGTTATACTGATATTCCCTTCAAACGTCACTATGACTGCCTCCCTTGCACAGAACTGCGTTTTATGTGAGCTTTAATAGCCACTGACCACACAGGGGCACTGCGCTCTCACAAGCTGCAAGAACTGCAGGCACTGGTTCTGTGGCTTATTGGATTGGCTGTCCACATCTGAAAGAGTCATCACATGTAGCAATGAGAGCTGCGTGTTGGTGAAATTAATGTGAAGTTCTGGAGCTTTTATAAGTTAACTGTCACATTGCTTTGCAGCTTTCTCTTTACTCTTTACCAATCTCCTATGGATGCTAAAAATCAGGAATGGCACAGCAACCATGAAATCTGAGCAGTATGACTCTGAAAACCAAAAACAAAGTAATATATAAATTACTTGTGAGAAATGATTGCTTGGTTGTGCAAGTTATACTGATGGACAGCAAATCTAGCTCACTGAAGCAGAATATGCTGAAGCTTTAACCTCAAGTTCAAACAGCAGGACTATTACTGTAATTCACAGAACTCCACCTCTCAGTTATCATCTAATTAACTCCCTCAGTAGTCATCAGCACATTTCTTTTTTCTTTTTTAACCTCCTTAAAACTTACCGTTTTATTCGTTGTGAAAAGTAAGCAATGAAATACAGTACATTGAGACTGTAACTAATAGTTACTCCACTATTAGGACGGGAGTTATAAAGAAAGATGCAGAAAGTGTCTAACCAGACACAAAAATGCAAACGTGTTCCATCTAAAATCGCATGAATCTGATTGAAGACAACAGATCTACATAGGTTTTGGACATTTTTGCTTAACCCTTCCTGAGCCCTGGGACCATTTTTGTACATTTTAGTTTTTCAGTTACAAGCCATTTGCACTGTGTTGAATGGAATATAGCCAAATTCTCTAAAAAAAAGTTTGGCATAATTTCATTTCAAAATTCAAGTCTGACTTCCTTAATCAAATGTCTTGACAAGTAATAAATAAAACAATTTACTGAAGATCTAACGCGTAATCTATTTTCTGTGAATTATTTTGTGAACTATTTTCTGTGTATTTACAGTGACACCATGTGCTTCATTTTATGCATATTTAAGCAAATTAAAGTGGTTTGAGGGTCTTAAATACCCTTTAAAATGGGACTCCTAACCCATTAAAATGCCTCCGTGTGCCTTCTGGCGACCGCCCTTGAGTGGAGATTACAAACACATGGCTGGAGAGCACACATAGAAAGCACAAACACTGTAATGCACACACAAGCGTTAAATTTCACAGGGACTGTTGTGGGAGATCACAAAACAGTTGATAATTGTGACTAATCCTGCTAGAATAGCAATGATACTCATGTTTATTTTCATAAACCTGGATTCCGGTCTAGTGTGCGATCTATTTATATGTACTTGCCTCATGTGCCAAGCCCGTGGACTTGCTGCGAAGCTTTGTGTCACTCTTCATCACAAATAAATTGGGTTTCCTTGACTCGTGTATACGTCTTTAACTGTATCTGAACTACAATAACACAGTTTAAACTTAAAATCAGTGAATTTATCAACTGGCTACAATAAACAAGGGGAACAAGAAGCACGAGTCGGGATAAAGCAACACTGAACACCTCTTGTTAGAAGTCATGCGAACAGTCAGTGAATCAGCTGCGAGTGATGCCCACGGGAGAGAATATTTCCATAGCGCAGACTGCAGCACCATGGACAGAAACACGAGCAGGAAAAAGAAAAATGGGGATCTTCCATCATGTAAAACAAAAATAAGAAAAACAAAACTTCGAATGGCCCACCTTCTTTGGACTTTTTCTTCCGCACCAGGGTTCCTCCTAATTTCCCGAGAAAGGACTCGTCCTTTTTCATTTTTGCGGTCTGAGGGTTCGTAGACACGGTCGGAGCCCCGGACATGTTTGTGTGTCTCCCTCTCTCTCCCTCTCACAGTGCTCCGTTAATAAGGCTCACTCCTCCCTGTGCTGCGTTCAGGCACAGGAAAAACGGTCCAATCACAGTGACAACAGACAGGCAAACAACAGCAGGAGCGGCGGTTGGTGGGCATCTACACAAACCACTGATTCACGTGTGAGTAAAACCTTCATTGCTTCGCCGGCTCTCCAACAGCGCCACCCGCAGGTCGGATTGGGAAGCAACGTGTGCGTCATCCCATGGGTTTGAGGGGGGCACAACAGATAGCCTCCCCCCAAAAAACGTCCGTACCAAGCCGTTGGAGTTAACCAATAAATTACTCTTTTTACCTATCTCAATATAACGAATTATTCATTTTGTGGTGATCGTATCATTGCACAGGAGTGAAAATTGGAAACCTAAAACTGTTTCCAGATTTACACATCACTGTTCATGAAAATAATAAGTACCACTGTTTAGTTGCAGCTAAACTGTGAGACACAATGTAATGACAGCAGAGCCAGTGGAAGCTGGAAATGGATCACCTGTGGTTTCAGTTTTAAAATCTTGGCTACGGCTCAAATTGAAATAAAGGAAACAAGAAATTAAACGAGGCTTTTGTTTGTTTTTTTATACATGGTATTACTGGTCTGGCACACTTGAGATCAAACTGGGATGTATGTGACCCATTAATTAAACTGTACTGAATTAACTTCCAGTTTAGGTGATCAGATGACTCACCCATTTCTATCTCACATGATGAGAGGCTCAAAAGTCTTCTGTTGTGAGTCTCACAAGAAACACGGCTTACAAAGAATTGTGGTGATCTCTGAATTCAAAGATATGCAGAGATCATTTCAGAACATCACCTTTCACAGCTGTTACAACAGGAAAAAAGGAACGGGGAGACACATAACCTTAAAGTAAATATAAAAAGTTAGATTCTAGATTTATGCTTGTAAAATGTGGTGAAAAATTACATTAAAATACAATATATAAGATCTGCCTTTCTATGATCAATGCCAAACCTTTGAACTGTATAGTTAGTGTGATTTATCTGTCAGCTTTCCCATCTGTTTGTATCTAACTCTGGATCATGAGGAGGCTGACGTCTTTCCCAGCTGTCACCCAGCAAAAGAGGGCTACACCCTGGACCTGTCACCAGTGGACTGCAGGGCCGACACATATATAGACCAGCAGAAAAGAGGTCTCCTTACTTGAATGAATGAAGACTGAAAGGCTCTAAAAACTGTTAAATGTGCCCTCAAAGGTTGAGAGTGTGCATGCAAGCCTACTCAAACAGCTTCCCTGGTGGTCAACAACACCTCTGTGAGGAAAGATAGCAATACAATGCCAATGTTCAAACCACAATACTGATACCTTGGGGCGAAAAAGTACAAAAGCAAAAAAACAAAAAAACTATTTGGCAGCCATTTTTTTCTTTTACAAATGTAACATTTATTACAGAGAATATCAAAGTTGCTTATGAAAACTTCATGTTAAATTACATGACGTGTGCTATACAAGACACAACATTTCAATTTACAGCAAAAATCAGTCAACTATTCAATCATGTGAATGGCACAAAAAAAAGAAAGTATAACTATTTTGATCAGTGATTGCTTAAATAATTTTTATATTGCTGTAAAATTCATTAGCTCTTTGCACTTGGCTAGGTCTCCTGTGAAACTGATTTTGATCCAAGTGGAACTTCCTGATAAAAGAAATGAAAATTCAAAAAATCCAAATGTAACCAGCAGAAAACTGTTGTGACAAAAGAGATAAATGTCAGCTGGAGATCTGTAAACGTCATCATCTTTGTTTAGTCAACAAGGCTGATAACGCTCATACGCTGATACAACAGTACAGGTTAATCCAGCTTACCAAATAACTTAAACACTGTTTAAGTCATTGAATAGATTTTTTTTTATGAGACGGCAAAAGCTGGCGTTGATTGTGATATTGCTTGAATGAATATTATAACACATGCATAATTTCTAAGCAGCAGGACAACTGCTGTCATAATTTACCAAAAATAAAGTATCAAAAAGTCCATGACACCCTCCATCCTCAGTCTTCATCACTTCTTTGAGTTTGTGGTGCTGTTTTTAGAAGACAGAAAGTCCCGTTAATACAGTAGCAGTTATTCTAAGATCTGTGGATATTTATGTTGATTTCAAATGTGATGCTGCTGCACTCACCTGTGGTCTGAAGGAATTTCCAGTCTGCCTGCAGCCTGTGTCTCAGCTTCTCTATGGCCGCCGTGTCTTCTGTTAGCGGGGCTTGAAGTTGCTTCAGAGAGGCGGCTGGGTTACCGAGGAGGGAGGATGCTGTGAGTCCGATAAGCGCCTTCTCCTCCTCCTGAAATTAAGAAGTAAATGAATTAATACTGAACACTAAGCAGGGCTCTAGAGTGCGACCAATTTGGTCGCAAATGCGACCAAATTTTTCAGTGGTGCGACTAAAAATAAATATTTGGTCGCACAGGTGCGACCAACTGTTCCGGTAACAAAAAAAAAATCTCTGTAACTCTCCGTGTGGTCAACAACAGACACACATTATGCCCCTATCGTGGACTAAACCAATCAGAGATAGTCAGGGGCGGGACCTCTCTGATTGGCCGTGGTCCAGTTGAAAGTGCAGGTGGAAGAGAGAGGTGAGTAGCTTGAATAAAGCGATATCAATTCATTAACGGATTCCACACAAAGACCTAAACACGGAGCGGACCCAACACATCAGAATCAGCTTCGTCTTTCTCGGCTTTCTCACCCGACGGCCTGAACACGGACACGCTGTCGGAGCTTAGCGATTCTTCGGGTCCGCGCTGTCTTTTTGCGCTGATTCTGAGCTGCAGGTTTTGCCTCTCTCCAACCAAAATTCACCGAGCCTGCAGCAAAAGAAGCAGCAAACTGCGCTTCACATTTGATCAATGTCGTCATGAATTCCCTCTGACTTTTGCTGTTTTGCTTCCACCACGATAAAAATCACACTTCCTGCACAGCTCTCTCTCTCTCTGTACTTCAGGAACAGTTTCCCCGTCTCAAATCTGTTTTCTGCATTATTCATTCGCTTATTACCCACCAGTCTAGCGTTGTTTACAGCGCTTTTTCTTTTTTCACTTAAATGACCTCGGACAAGAAAGCCTAATTTCTGCTGTTCAATACTGAAGAAATTTAAATTTCTTAAAATTATGCAAAATTGCAGAATATTTTTAAGGTTATCTGCTATAAAAAGCCAGACCAGGAAAATCTCCTTCATGTTTTCCTGTGTTTTATTCTCAGTTACTTTCACACAAAGGCATCTGCTGTGATTTTCACAATTCTGATGAAGTCTCATGTGTATCAGTACTGATAAATGATCAGAATTATAATATTTCTGACTGTCTGAGGCTAAATTGAATCAAATCAGGACTTTGAGAACCGGAATTGAATGGATTATAGAAATCAGTGATGATACTCAGCCCTAGTGAGCAGCCTAGGCCTGAGAGAAGTGGATGTACTGTAGCTGTGGGTAATAAGAAAAGATGAAAAGAACTATTGATAACTTTTTTGTTAAGTTAAGGCCTGATCTGTCTGAAATTCATAGCCAGTGCTCTGACACGGTGCCATCAATATTTGAATGCTGAAAAAGCACAGTGTATCCAGAAAACACATTATATGCTGCAGTAAATGCACTGCCCAAGTGTCCCCTCTCCCCACGGCCTTTCAGCAGCAGACAGCAGCAAACAGGTCGTCAGAGGAGGCCAAGATGATGATTAAGTTTTTAACATTTTCTACAATATTGACAAAGCACTTTAAGCACAAGTTTGTTAGTTAATAATTTAGAAATTAATATTGTCTGTATGGACTTCCCCCCCCAAAGAAAGTGCACATGTAAAACTGCGGTGTTAAGCGATGCGGTTGAAAAATTTGAGTGCGCCTAACTTTTGTGCCGGTATGCCTAAATTTTTAAAGTTAGGCGTACCGGTGCGCCCATGTCAAAAAGTTAGTCTAGAGCCCTGCTAAGTATGCAAACATGCTGCCAACTCCTCTTAAAATGCTTCTTAAGGTTTCACAATATAGCAAAATTAGAGGACATCTACTGTCTTCTTCTTTCAGCTGCTCCCTTTAGGGGTTGTCAGAGTAGATCGTCTGCCTCCATATCACCCTATCCCTATCATCCTCTTTTGTCACACCAACACTTTGTATATCCTCCACTACCTTCATCAAAGACTCCTTCACTACATCCATCCAACCATATATCTCCAGAGCTCCTGCCTGGCAGCTCTACATTGTTGAAGACATCTAGTGTGCCTTTATGAAATCTTCCCCAGCACTCTTACCTGCAGTACCACCAGTGTATGCCCAAGTGCAAAGCTCTGCAGTAGGCCAATTAGTTGTTGCCACAAACTGTCACTGACTCCACTATCTGGCATTCGAACCAACACAACAAGACCGGGGTCGTATTCATACCCAAGGGGCAGGAGGAGGCCAAACACAGCCTGTGTGAACCCTGACGTGTCACTGCAGCCCTGTGGGTGAACAAACAAATGCATTTAAACACATTTAAAAAACAAAAGCAAAAAAAAAAAAAAACCTACTCAAATTGTCTATGCAGAAAAATACATCTCAGTCGCCTTTAAGAGCTGTATCATAAAGGTTTCTGTCCAGAAATCCTTAGCAACTGTGTAATAATTCAGAAACTCTGAATATTTAATGATGCAGTTTTAAAGGAAAGGGGGCTAATGCTGACTAGCGAGATGTGTGAGTGTATATTTCTGGCAAATATTAAATGTGATTACAAAGCAAGGAGCAGTACCTTCTTCAGACACACACGAATGTAATATTTGCAGCTCTGTTCCTCAGTCTGTGCACTGCCCATCTGCACCACAAGTGTTTCCCTGAAAACAGAAAGACTTTTTCAGCATGCTGTCCTCGCCATTATGGACAAATAGTGTGTTTTATTGCATCAATTGTGCCTTAGAGTTTGGTTTTACTAAGACTAAAACAGAGAGCATAAATGATACTCGCCTGTCTTCTGTAATATGGCTTGGGACATTCCCGTCACCCACACAGACGACCAAAACGCTGCATATATAAAGACAAGTTTTAACAAAGCAGATTGCAATCTTGCTAATAAAACTTCAATATACAAGCGCACTCCAGCGGTATATTTAGTAGGCTATATTTATCATGTTAACTTGCACCTCTGTAGTTGTGCCATAGTTGTGCTTTGCAAGTATCTTCACTTCCAAGTGATATTTTTTTACTAATTTTGCAGTTACGTCCTAAAATCTGTCTGTATAAATAAAATGACTTCACTTGTTCACAACACGAGAAAGATAATGATATTTTATTTAGATTATTTCACCAAAAAGTACATAAAAATATTAGTTCCAAATAACTCCCAGATATGCATGGATTTAGGTTAAGTGGTGATTCTAAATTTGCTGTAGGTGCAAATCTGAGCTACAATAGTTTAGACTGCATTTCCTTTGCAAAGTGACCAAGCATATTCTGTGTATGTGTGTGTTTCCTGTAAGAATATTTCTAATCATTTTTAATCTCTAGCTGATATTTAAAAAGAGCAGAAGGTGTAAGATTTGATTAAGTCGAGGTTGTTATACCGGTTGCTGAGAACAGTTGTAACGTGCTGGACAATGCTTGTCATCGCCTTGGTAACGTCAGGGACCAGTGCAAGGCCACTGCAGATCTGAGAGCCGGGAATTAAAATTATATCATGTAGGCAGCTCAGCAAAGCACAAACTGTATTTACAAGACATGATATCATAATAGCACTCACATAAAAGAAACAAACAACATTATGGCTTTACCTCATTCTTCTCCATTTTCTCTGTCAGGGCTATAAGAGTGGAGAGGGTTATAAAAGCAGTACTGTCATCTGCGTCTCTGAGGAAACTCTCCCTTGTTTTAGAGAAAAAAAAGATTTCAAACCCAGTTACGGTGAAAACCATGAACTGAAATGAGCCACAACAACCCACTTATCCATACCTTAACTTGCTGGCTAAGAGTGGGTCAAGATCCTCTGAGAAGCTGAAGCATTCGCATCCCTCCGGGCAAGCCACGTCATCAGGGAGCACTAAAGCAGCACATACTGGAGGAGTGACGCGTTTTGGAGGTTCAGGCCACACCTTTTCCTCCGCGTCCTTTTCTTCTTCTTCTCCCTTCTCTGTCGTTTCTTCTCCTTCTCCTAATTTAATCTGTCTGGTGCTGATGGTGGAGGCGGGCAGATCAGCTGAAGAAGGGAGTAACTGTTTTGAGACCATGTCTTTTATAGTGATGAGAAGTTCAAACGGACGTAAACGTGAAATACAGCTAGCAAACCCTCAGCTAAGTGATGCTACATCACTCAGTTTGACTGAGGATGGAAACAAGTTAGAAAGAAATGAGGTTATCAGACTCCTGCAGCCTCAGGTCCCTTAAAGGCTCTGCTAAAGGCTCTGTTATGGTTACCTGCGTGTTTGAGGCACGACCAGTAGGCCTTATGAGCTGATCGGACACACTGAAGAGATTCAAGTGCACTGAAAAAGAAGAATTAAATTGCTGCAGTTATAAAACACACAAACTTTGAGACACAAATTTGACTGATTGTGATGCACACCTTATACAGGGACTTTTGAGGCTTGCAGGTCTCGGCACAGGATCTCCAAGCAATGTCTGGACTGTCTGACACACAGATTGGACGAGGGAAGTCAAGTTGTATCCCCCCTGGAAAACACAAAAACACAAGTTCCCAGACAACAGAACATTAACAGGCTGTTTTCTTGTTTCCATGTTTTAGCTGTATAGGCTGGGCGGCCTGACCTCCAGCACAGCACACAGTTTTCCTCCTGCTAGGTTCATCAGCAGGTGAGTCAGATGGGCAAAGACATCTGGAGTGACACACATCTCACCCTAAATGTAAGTATAACAGTAAGCGAGTGGATGCAGAGGTTTATAGTGCATGCATGTAATTAGATAATGACATTAATAAATATGTCATACCTCTGGGTCACCGATGGCTGAGTCAAATCCCGCACACACCAAGACTAAGTCTGGGCAAAACTATCAAAAACAGTTGTATGCTTGAACCAAACATTTTATAGATCACCTGCCTTTAGGTAGGAAAAAGGTAATTTTTGGAATGGCTCACCTCATATGCAACTGGCAGAAGAACGTGACAGAAGACTGACAGATAGTCACCATTTTCCATGCCCACCTGAAATATCATGATGAGGTCTTTTCAGTAAAAGAATAAAACACACATACAGCTTGTACACACACAATCAGGAAAGCAAATAGCATGCATGTACACACTACCACAAACATAACCTCACTGGTGGTGGCATTATGTGACACTGTGAACTAGGCTTAAGATAAAGCAAGAAGCAAATAGAAAAAACCCCCATAATGAAACCATAAGTGTGCAGTATTTCTGACCTTGTTCCATGGTACATTTATATTGAATCCTGCCCCTTTCTCTTTGCCAACAATGTCGTAGTCAGAATCTCTCAGATGAGGCCAGAATTTCTGATGCTCATAGCGGTGCCAAGAGAAGTAGAGCACGCTGTGAAAAGGAAAACAACAAACACAGTGAGCAGAATTTGAAACGCAAGCAGACAACATCTGCTTCTCCTTTATCAAAGACTCACCTGGGATCATCCTCAAAGCAATACTGCACCCCCTGACCGTGATGTATATCCCAGTCAACTATCAACACCCTGAAGACAAAATCTGAGGTGAATACATACAGCTGTGGATTTGTGGATCGTTAAAATCCTTAATGATTACCAGAATAAGCATAAAGACTAAAAGTCACATTACCTTTGGACTCCATATTTCTGCTTAGCATATTGAGCCGCTATAGCCACATTGTTGAACACACAGAATCCATTAGCAGCACTGCGCATACTGTGGTGTCCTGGTGGTCTATTAATAATAAAAAAGAAGCAGTTATGTAAAAAAAATAAGATTTTACACTTGTTGTTGCCCACTTTGCCCATTAACTACTAAAAAGTTAATCACTAACAAACTAGTAAAAATATGAATGTAAATGT
Organism: Rhamphochromis longiceps; assembly: GCF_057381845.1. NCBI lineage: Eukaryota > Metazoa > Chordata > Actinopteri > Cichliformes > Cichlidae > Rhamphochromis > Rhamphochromis longiceps. Next base: position 18,900,377 of record NC_140563.1, read on the forward strand.
AAAGACTTAATATTTACATTCCTATTAACTCATCAATAATGGACAAAACAAAGGCACTAATACTGAACAAGCCATGAGTGCATATCAGAACTGCTGTATCTCAGCCTCACCTGACTAAAGCCATGCCATTCCTCACCTTCCCTGTCATAACACTGTCTACCAGCTGCAGTGCAGCACCAGCAGCAAGCTTGGCACAGTGGTAGATGTTCTAGGATGGTAAATGACATACAGAAGAGGATGTCAGATACAGATTTTCTGTTCCTGTTAAGCGGCTGTTAAGTGGGAGACTTACTGGGTGGAAGTAGACATCACCGTACTGACGAGTGAACTCCATAAGGTCCTCCAGACTCATGTAAGGAGTCTTCTTCACCGCCTCCAGGTATTCCTCACTGTTGAGAGGAGCAAAGTAAACACAGCTCAGTGAACTGAAACAAATATCTAAACTATATCATACCTTCATGACAGGAGTTAGATAAGATGACCTGTGAGCCAGAAGAATTTCTGCGTCCGTGGCCTCACGGACAGGTACGGAGACGCAGCGATCAGCCAGGCCAGTCCTGACCAAAGTCTCATGACTCACAGTCAGACGCTCAGGCACCTCAAGCTTACAAGCTGGACTGCAGGAAAACATTACACACTTAATGAATATTTGTTAATTAGAAAATAAACATGACACTGATCCATTTTACTATTCTATTTCTTTCAGCTCTTATATAAAAACAAGAAATATATAAAAGACACAGTGAGACATGCCAAATGAACTCTGTAGAAGTTAGATATGGAAAACAGCATTTTGCTAAATATGACTTTGTAAAGGAGATAACCAAAGCAACAGACTGTGCAGGAGAGAGGTGAATAAGAGAGTGCACACAGGTGGAGAGGGTGCAGATGAATGTCAGGGGTGATTTGTGGCAAAAGAATTGCAGCAAGAGTGAAAGGGAAGGTTTACAAGATGGTAGTGAGACCTGCCTTTGATGATGACAGAGCTGAAGCTGTTAATTCAGATGTTCATAGATGTAGTGAAGGAGGACATGTAAAGGGTTGGTATATCAGAGGAGGATGCTAGGATAGGGTGAAATTGAGGGAGATGTGGCGACCCCTAAAGAGAGCAGCCAAAAACAAAGAGAATAAACCCAGCAACATGGCACGGTTCAGACAAAGACATTTATTTCAGCAGTAGAACTGCAAATAGACAAAAGCTGGCGGTCAAAGCTCGTTGTCTTTCCAAAATAAAAGCATGAGTCTTAAACTTTAGAGTATTTTCGGCACATTTTGGCATCTAAGAGTCACAAACATAATAAATATCACAATTGCATTTACTCATTTTTTAACTGCGAAAGTTAAACCATACGTAGACCTCAATTAGTCCAAAAGAAAACAAAAACTATTTCGCAACGTTTTTAAACAGGTGGTGTAGCAGCTATAGCGGGCCGGGTGGGTGTACACTGAAAATCCCCGACCTGACTAAACGTGACCGAACAAAGTGCAACCGTAATAACCAAAACGGGTGTCTTCTCTAACTAACCGTGCCAGCAACAAGGAACAACTTAGGTTCCCATGACTTCTGACAGATCGCACATTTTAGCCAGTGTTTAGTAATGGGAGAAAACTAATAACTTATTTGATGAAGTTACCCGTTCAGTGAAATTACAGTATGAAATATTTACTCCTTGATATACTTTAGGCATGTTAAGCTACAGACATTTGCAGAAAAGACATTTGAAGATTTTTCTTTTTAGCCACGTAAGCTTTATAAACGTAAACATGGATTTACTACTCACTCAACCCAGAGCAGTTTGTACTTGGTCATCTCGTCATCATAAATCAGCGCTGTTCCCATCTTCGTTATTCCTCGGGTAAGAATAGGTAAGTAACTGCGACCCTCACTATGAGAGTAGCGACGTTTCTGCAGACAGTTTCCAAAAGGACACGAAGTAAGTTTAAAATGAACCGCCGACTAATTAATTTTGATCCAACATTGGCAGATTTTTATGCAACATATAAACGAATACCAGTATAATACCAAAATTCAGTGACTGTACAAAACTGTTTACAGTTATTCATCGACGCATATGATCTTCTATGAGTTTTATGTTGGTTTTCACACAGTTCACTAGCGCAGCAGCGCCACCTGCTGGGCGGGGTTCGATACTCGTCGTTCATTATCTGTCCCACTGATACCCAAAGTGACAGAATCACCGGATAGTATCAGTGCTGGGGTATCTTGGGTCATTTACAAGAAATTCATTAAATTTGAACTAAAGTCAGATTCTTAATTTCTTAGTTTGGGCATGGTTGATTAGTCTTATTTGGATACAAACCACAAAGGCAGAACTTTATCCTTAACTTTAACTCATTGTTAAACATACAATATATGAAAAAATAAATACAAATTAACAATATTATTAGTACTGTATCCTGTATATCCTTGGACCTATATTATCTTTTTACTATTGAAGATCTACCTCACTGCACTTACACTTTATATTTTTGTGTTGATTTTTTTAAGGTACATGGAGGTTCAAACTTCCTGTGGCTTCCTTAGTATTTAAATCAGTTATTCATGACATGTCTTGTTTGAGCTGTATGACTGTTTTGGAGACTGCTGTTTGAGGTGTTAAATGATGTCCCATTGTACTGCTACTGATACAAATGGAGGGGCCAGAGTATTCGAAACACTTTAGAGAAGCGAATGTAACAACAGCACTGAAGAGGTAAGCTCTAAAATTTGAAGTAGCTTCATAAAAAAGTGAACATTATACCTGTGTGAAAAGTGTGCCTCCTGGTAGGACGCTGTACTTGCCCATTTAAAGTCAGTGTTCTTCATAAAGGGATTATAAATCTTTTATTTTTTTCAAAGGAAACTGAAAGAAATCTCCGTCCCGGGTCATCCGTGGATCGGGTTTCCTCCGAGGCGTGGGCACCTATAAGCAGAGTTTTGTCTTTACCCTATAAGATTCAAAATTATTCAAAGTAACACTCAGGTATGCCGTTCAGCAGGTTAGTTACGACGTCGGGAGTAGCTTGGGAGAACAAGGAAACACAGACTGCTTCAGGTTGCCTTCCCAAACCAACTCAAAGGTTTATTCATCATACAACAGTTTATATAGAGGAAAAAGGTTCGTGTGTCAGCAGATTCTCAGTTCAAACCGGTACAGACCAAATAAGGAAGCGTCTTCCTGCCCTCTGAGCAAAGAAGTATCCTTTGTATAGTTTATCAGTTCAGCTACAATTTATGATTATCCCAGCGAAATACACTCCTAGACATAGAACACAGAGTTCTTTCATTAGTGAATTCTGAAACAAACCACCTGGCCTTTAACAAGCCTTTTTCTAAGAGATAAAGAAGGGAGGATGGGAGTAAGGAAGTGATCTCTGTGGTATTTTCGACCTTGAGGTACCATCCTGTGATTCTTACACATTAATTCTTGGGTCACAGAGAAAGAGAAAAACAACTAGTAAATGGGCCTTATTGAGTAACAGTTTTCCTGTATAATATCACTATAAAACAATATCCTGTAAATGCTACCATGGTATCAAAATATCACAACAGAAACTTTGCAACAAATGAAAAAAAAATTCTTTACATTACTTCCTGACATCATTTTAATAATGAATAATAAAAACAGTTTAACAAAAATCAACAAATAATTCAAGATATACAGGAGTGCAAAATATGGAAACAGTTCATGTTACATGAGAAGATTTGATTTGACCGGAGAGGATGTTTTGCATGGAATCTTAATGGAATGGGTGGAATTTTTCCTGTGTGAAACAAAGCATCAGAAACCAGAATATATATTGCATGCCTTCTTCTGATGATAATATTTATTTTGAAAATACTGACATACGTACACAATGTCATGCATTCCATTTTATTTTCACTGTTCATTACATAGGGTTAGCGTTACTTAATTGTCAGAAAACATTGCACCCTGATATCTTGACTTCTTGAGTTCTTCAGGTGTGGCAACACCCATCTCCCTAACTCCCCCCTCCTGTTCCTCCTCTGTCCTGTCTGCTGTTTCTTCCTGTGTCCTCATGGGAAAAGCTGAGCTCTGCTCCCCTTTCTCTTCAACTCCTTCAGCTTCGTGCTCTTCCTTTCCCTTTGCTCCTTTTCTTTTCATCCTGCACAACACGAGGAAAGCTCCTTTGCATCTCTTCCTAAATGATGGGTCACAGGCAGCGTAGAGGAGAGGGTTCAGGCAGGAGTTGAGGTAGGCTAAACAGGTGACATATGGATGAGCAGCCAATAATATCTGATCTAAAGAGCAGGAGTATGGGACAAATCCAAACTCAAGCAGCAGGGACACAGTTTTATTGACATGGAGAGGCAGCCAGCACAGGAAGAATGCCATCACTAACGTGACAATGACCCTGAGGAGTCTGCGCTGCCGTCTACGGTCAGGACGAGGGCCCCGTCCGAAATGTCTGCTGAGTAGTTGGACCAGTGAGCAGTAGCAGACCAATAAGATGACAAAAGGAAGCAGGAAGCCAATAAGAGTTGATTTAATACTTAATGCAGCAGCCCACCACATCTCTGTCCTGTTTTTTTCTTCCTCCTCCAGCTCTGCTCCAGTCAGCATGGAGTAATCCATCTGGCAAGAAAGGAAGACAGACCTGGAATCAGCGGGTTCCAGCTGCCAGTCGTCCTCATATTCAGGGTCAAGCTCCACCTCCCGGACAGAGCGCAGCAGCAAACCGGGAAGTGCCAGTATTCCCGCCAGCACCCACATCCCTCCAAGTATCCACAAAGCCTTGCTGGGGCAGCTCCTTGGTGCATGGTGGCTGGAGTGCCGGTGCCTAGTCAGAACCCAGTAGCGCTCCACACTTAGCATGCTCAGGCTGAACACGCTGGCATACATGTTCAGAGCTGTGAGGAAGCTGCTAATCTGGCAGAGAGGTTGCCCAAAAGGCCAGTGGTAGCCCATCGCTGTGTAGACGGCCCAAAGAGGAAGAGTCACAAGGAAACAAAGGTCAGCTAAAGCTAAACTGGCAATCAGAGAGTCAGTCAGCGAGCAAGAGGGACGGGAGATGGAGGGAGAGCAAGAGGATGAGGTGGAGGAATGGGAGGATGTTCTGTAGCTTTGCCTGGAGGAAAATCCACAGTTTGAACTTTGAAATTTGCCAGTGTTGTTAATGTGCTGCTGACTGCTTCTAAAAATGTTGCTGCAGCAGAACTGGCCATCTTCTGCTGGCTTTCGGTCCCTTCTCCTCCTCCCCTTCACTCGGTCCAGGTAGGCCCAAAGCACCAGGCTGTTGCCAGGACAACCAACCAGAAATGCTAGCAGGTAGACAGATGGGATGATGAAAAACGAGGGAGACCAGTCACTGTAGTCACAGAGAGGGGGGTTGGTAGGAGCAGGGGAGGCGAGATAAGCTGGTTCTGACATCACTCTGTATATACTTGGTTTTTTATCGAAAAGGTTTTGGCATTAAAATCCACTGGAGTTTTGAAATACTGTAGCCAAAACAGCATAATATCTAGATGTGAAGAGACAAGATTCCTGCACTGGAGGAATGGTTTTAGGTGAAGAGGTCCAAATTCCAGGAGTGGATAAGCCTCCAGTTCACATCTGTTGATTTTGATGGTCTGGAAATTCAGTGAAAGATACAAATAGATTTTAAAAACTTTAGCTACACTCATTTTTGGGATTATGTAAATTTATGTTTTTTCCATGCTCATGCTTCTCCCGAAAATATATTAAGGATCATGAGGACCTCACTTTTTTCTATACAGCAATTTAAACACTTAGACAAACAATTTTAGGCAATTTTAACATAATTTAAAACTCATACAAGACAACAAACAGAATCAAGACTGCAACAGTGCACACTAAAACCTTAAGTAAGGAATTTCTAGGACCATGAGCACTTTCACTGTGATGACAAAACATGATTTAACTGAGTAAACATTTATAGCTTTCTGCTTTCACGTTCAATTCTGAAAGTGAATTCTGAAAATCTGCATAAAGCTCTCTCCAACTGGCGTGTTTTATAAATACATTTTTTATCTTGACTATGTGAAATAAGAGAGGATTTTGATGAAGACGCTTACCTTATACTTGCTTTATTACCTTGGATAAAACCAATTCACAGGTGCTTACAACCATGGTACGATAGTTGTTATACAGAAATCAGCATCATCCCATCTTCTCCTGCTGAACTTCCAGTCTGGGTTTTCTTCTGTCTCTCTCTCTATCTCAGCTTCTGTAACAACTGAAGAAGGTGAGTGTTTCTCTTAAGTCTAAATATACACCAGTGTCGCCTAAACACACACACAAGTAAACTAAAACCCAGAACCCTCCTTTCTCCCATTCTCCAAACTAGACCACCCCAGCAGAAAGTAACAAGACCTGCAAGCATCAACCCCCCCAACACAAACATACTCACCTCCCAAGAGACACAATAACTCCACTCATCCTTCCCCCCACAAACTCGAGATACACAAACAGAGTCCTCCGTCTCCTATACTGCTCGTATTCTCCATGCAAAGACACAAACAGATCCAAATGCACCTATAGTACACAAATACGTGCAAACACAAGCACCCTCTTTGTTGTCGGGGGTCTCACATTTGCTCTCAGTGGTCAAATGCGGCTACCCACACTGAGAGCAAATAACAGCCCTCACATTCATAGTCAGACTACAATATCAGAATAGAGGCAGCCTTCATGAATACAATGAAAAGGCCTTCAAGCCATTGATCCCTACCCAGTGTAAACTGGGACAGAAATAAGAATTTCCATGTGAAAGTACATCCAAACCCACAGCTGTGTTGTCTCATGTCTTATGGAAGCTGCTAAAAAGTCCATTAAAATCATGCTCAGCATGGATTCTGAGATCCTTTCTCAATTTCAGCTGTACAAACAGCATTATCAGTTATATTCAAAGGAGTAAGACACTTTGATCGAAGTAACAAAGTCAGTTTAGTCCAAGAAATGTATTCGTTTTATGGACTTATTTATCTTCATTCTGCTCATCCTTAAAGTGCATTTTCTCTTTTGGACTTTCTTCCTAATAATGAATATGGTAAACAATGACTCACACTGTTAGTTGTTATGCTTACGAAATGCAATAATAAATGATTAGGACTTAATAATAAAATCATTCCAATTTATAAGATGATAAAAGACTATCTTTAAGAGGTAGTTGGAAATGTCCTGTCTAAACCTACATATTGTAAGGAGGGAGGGATAATGACGAATGGGGTCAGCGTGGAATTACAGTGTAAATAGTGAAGATGTTAGGATAATAAACAGGAAGTGCGTGTTTCCACAGAGGTCATTCTGCCACTAACCTGTAGCTATGGGAACAGATGTTTCTAAAAAAAAAACAAAAAAACATTCCAGTCAGTCTTTTCTCTTATAACACACACACACACAAGCACACACATGCACACAGACACAAGCAAACACACACACATGCACACAAAACTTTACTGCTGAGAAGAAAGGAAAGGCAGAGTAAATACAAGTAAAAAGAAAAGAAAACTGTAGGCTGTTGTGTGCTGATCTCAGAGGTCAGTTTGCATCTGTTTTCAGATTTTATTCAGTCTACCTACTTGTATTTTTGCTAAAATGTCAGTATAATTCTTGTATTTTATCATGCCCCTCAATGCAATACAGCATAAAAAATAAAACTAATAACTGAAATATGTTGTATTGTCATCAAGCTGTCCAGCAGTATATAAACACAATCATCTTCAGCTGCAAAATTAAAGCAATAAAGACTCTAATTAATCAATAATATAACAATTATGACCCCACATAAAGAGTATTATTAGATATTGATGATAAAAATGTTTTTTTTTACTTTAGTAGGATTAAGTAGAATTTTACCCAGATACAGAGTGTAAATACTTGTTTTTCCATTTTTTCACTGTTTTTTTTTTTTTACAACAGTTACTCATTAGTCTACAAAAGGCGTGTAAGTGTGCAATAAAGTGCAATGCCACTTTTCACATTTCACCTAAATTCATGCATAGAGCTGCATATGAGCCTGAATTTCAGACCACTGTCATCAATTTCTTAAAACTATATTTCTCCTTTTATTTCATAGAGAATCCTTGTAAATCTAACCATATGTTTAGGATGCCTACAAGTCTTCCACTTGAAAAATGTTCTTTCGGCTTTGCTGTGCCTGTTAATTGGTACCTTTTTAAACATGGTAGTGGATCGTTTGCCTGCTGAAAGGAGAACAAGATAAGGATTTGCATAATATGCCTGATATGGAAAGAGCCACAAGACAGGCAAAAAGCACACAGCGGTAGAGTCTTTCATGGGGATTAAATGCACTGTGGAGAAATAGATGTTTCATCATGTCTGTCTACAGAACAGATCAAGCTTTCATCTGTCTTCTGATTGTCGTGATGGTAGGAGGCGAGGTGCAGGAAAGCCTTTCATCCGAGTGTAAGCAATTTTTGTATATGGGGACGCTGCTTCGAGGGCTTCAAGAGCAGTCGTTTAAAAAGATTTGCCAGTTCTATGGGGGTAAGCCACGATTTGTAACCCTCTACGACACCTTCAACCACATCCCTATTTATTCTGCCTACACCTTCAAGCGCTCAGACGGCTCCAAGAAAGTGGACGTGCCTTGGATGTATGAGCCGCAGGTAGGCAGGGTTGCTAGCTTTGCTGTCTGAGCCTTCAAATGTGTTCTGACCATCTGCCAAAAAATGGTGGTGTTTCTGTATTTTGTTTCTGTGTGTGTCTGTGTGTGTGTGTCTAATATCTGCTGATATTCTCATGCACTGGTAAATAGGCTGTAGTCAACAGAACAGGGTTATATATAAAATAATGACCTGTATTGCAAGTCTCTTTATGCCCGTTGTACAATATAATCAATCCAATGCCATTTTTTTTCTCTCAATATGACGTGATATCATTCATGACAAATATGTTGAGATACAGATATGTATGAGAGCTTATGGACGAATAGTAATTCACCACAGTTTAAATACAACTAATCATTTCACTTTTTGCCACTAGGTGCTTGTCACAAAGTTTGAAAATTGAAACTCCAGTTTTATCAATAAATGCACTACTACCACTGCTGTGAGGTTACCAGAAGGTCAAAAGTTCTTTTTTATCAAGTAAAATGCTGTTGCTGCAAAAAATTACAACCTGAATGTTCTGTTTTTGCTAATTCACTGTGATCAGTGCAAATGTATAGGTTATGTATGTTAAAATATATTAAAATAAACATAGTTGAACTAACACTTTTTACTAGCAGCATCTCAGCCTTTTAATAATCTTTTTGTAAATGATCAGTGAAGCCCATTTTCAGAATGCACACCCTTTAAATAAAATGAAGATGACACATTTAGTGTTGTTGCTGGTAATAAATAATATAAATATATAAGAAATCTAAATATCCTGTTTATTTTACAATTTTAACATGACCATGTTAATAGCTCTCCTCAGTGTCCGGCCCCAGAGACATGCAGCAGCTGCCTTCAGAAAATGTGCATGGGAGTTTTGAGGATGCTCAGGCTGTGCTTGAGGACTACTCCGACACTGTGATCTACGAACGCGGTCAGCTCAATCCAGACGAGCACCAGGCCGACCCTGACGACAAAGCAGCCACCTACACGTTGACAAATGTGGTTCCTCAGGCTCGTGAGTTCAACATTGGTCCATGGAAACAACACGAGAACACTATCCGCAGGAGGCTCAACAACTACTGCAGGGGCACCGCCTATGTGGTCACCGGGGTCACCACGTCAGGCCACACAATCCGCCGTCACAACATCAACCGTGTGGGCATCCCTACCTACCTGTGGTCAGCCTACTGTTGCCCTGATTATGACCACAATGCTCCGTACTCCGAGCGCTCCAAGTTCCCTGCGTTTGCATCTCGTGGGCTCAACGACAGAGAAAATAATAAAGTTATAGAGATGACGGTGCAGCAGCTGGAGGATTTCCTGAAGAGAGTAACTTATGTTGACAGCTCTTTCCAGATATTCTATGACAACTGCCTGCCTCCTAATGGTGCACCACATTTGTCTTAAAAAATTAATTACATTTCCATTAGTGTGTAAAACAATCAAAATGTTTGTTCATCTTCACATTATCTCTGGCAAACCCATGCTCCTTATAAATTAAAACTACACCTGCCTCTGTAGGCCTTTTGTTCAGGACAGAGATTAGACCAGCTGTTTTACATTTTCTCGTACACCTTAACTACAGCAGTTCTCTGCACCTCAGTTTGCACTAGTTCTACAGCCTTAGAAGAGCATTTCTAGATTTTGGGAAAAGTACTCGCTGCTAATTGCTCTGACATTTGGATTTCAAACTGTACCATTAAATGTGAACTACACACAAAAGAAACAACATTATGGCCATTTAATTAGAATATAAAAATAAAATCCTCTTTCTGTCTGCTACTCTATTTTTTTGTGACTGTCTATTCATTTTATTCAGCGTCTGGTCTCTTTACTCGTTTTTTCACACAGGAGGTCACACATGATACAGTATTATAACATAAAACAGACAAGCCGATATTAACTCCATGAATTATATCAGTGAATGAGACTGAATGAATGATATTTCGGGCAGATCCTGGCAGTTGGCATATGACAGCAGGTGGTCATCTCAACTGTGGATGCTGTGACCAGCAGCAGATTGATAAAGAGCCCATATGAGTCAAAGAATAACTTGCTGATGTGACCAGAAGAGGGAGACCCTATCAGTGTGATCTCAAGCTTCACTATTTTCACTTTTGGGGGAGTGAAAAGAGAGAAACAAGGTCATGTTCAGCTGTGTCTGTTACTTTACAGTAATGTCCACATTTGTCCAATCCATTCTGAACCCTGAAAATTTATGAAACTATATACATAAAAATGACTGTAATCCATAATAAATTAATTAAACAGACATGTTTTATTCTAAAATCCCTTGGATTGAAGTTGAAAGTCTGAATTTCAATCACATATTGATTGATTTAAAATAGACTGTGATGGAGCATAGAGGCAAAATGATCAAAAATCATGGCATTGTCTAAAAACGTATGGACCCAATATTATGCTGCAAATTGAATCACTTTTGCTATTCCCAAAAGGAGAATGAAACTAAGAAGAAGTAGTGTAGATAGTCTAACTAAATACAGTTGTAATGATTGTGTATTCAATTCAATTTTATTTTATTTATACAGCACCAAATCACAACAAGAGTCACTTCAAGGTGCTTTATGTTGTAAGGTAAACCCTACAATAACACATACAGAGAAGAACCCAACAATCATATGACCCCCTATGAGCAAACACTTTGGTGACAGTAAGAAGGAAAACATCCCTTTTAACAGGAAGAAACCTCCCACAGAACCAGGCTCAGGGAGGGGCAGCCATATGCCACCACCAGTTGGGGTGAAGGGAAGAAGACAGAAAAAAGACATGCTGTGGAAGTGATCTGGCGTCATAGAAAGATAGGTTTCATCTGCATAGCACTGAAAATGTATGCTATGCCTTCTGATGGAGGGAAGCATGTATAATGTAAACAGAATTGGTCCTAGCACTGAACCCTGTGGAACTCTTTTACATGAACAAAGTGGAATCTGTTGGATAGATATGATTCAAACCACTGCAGTGCAGTACCTGTAATACCTACAGCGTGCTCTAATCAGATATTATGGTCGACAGTATCGAACGCTGCACTAAGGTCTAGCAGGACAAGCACAGAGATGAGTCCACTGTCAGAGGCCATAAGAAGATCATTTGTAACCTTCACTAAAGCTGTTTCTGTGCTGTGCTGAGCTCTGAAACCTGACTGAAACTCTTCAAATAAACCATTCCTCTGCAGATGATCTGTTAGCTGTGTGACAACTACTCTTTCAAGGATTTTTGATATGAAAGGAAGGTTGGAGATTGGCCTATAATTAATTAAAACAGCAAAAGATGTTGTTTTTTTTTAAGTAACAGTTTAACTACAGCCAGCTTTAAGGCCTATGGCACATAGCCAATTATTAGAGATAGGTTGATCATATTTAAGATTGAAGCATTAATTCTTTGTAGGACTTCTTAGAGCAGTTTTGTGGGAATGGGGTCTAAAAGACAAGTTGATGGTTTGAAGGAAGTAATTACTGAAGTTAACTCAGAAAGATCAATTGGAGAAAAAGAGTCTAAATGAATATCAATGGTACTGAAAGTAGCTGTAAATAATGTTACATCTGTGAAATGATTTTGAGTAATTTTTTCTCCAATGGTTAAAATTTTAATTGTAAAGAAATTCATGAAGTCATTACTAGTTAGGGTTGAAGGAATTGTTGGCTCAACAGTGCTCTGAGTTTTTGTCAGCCTGGCTACAGTGCTGAAGAGAAACCTGGGGTTGTTCTTATTTTTTTCAATCAGTGATGAATAGTAAGATGTTCTGGCTTTGTGGAGGGCTTTCTTATAAAGCAGCAAATTATTTCTCCAGGCTAAATGATGATCCTCTAAATTATGTGACACACCATTTCCTCTCCAGCTTACGAGTCATCTGCTTAAGGCTACATGTTTGGGAATTATACCACGGAGTCAGGTACTTCTGATTTGAGACCTTACAGGAGCTACAGTATCCAGAGTCATATGTAGTGAGGAGGCAAAGTTATTAACAAGATAATCAACCTCTGTTGGAGTAGCGTTGCTCTGCTCTGTGTTGGTGCAGGGCCTTGAACATGATAACAGTGGGTGAATTATATTCTTAAACTTAGTTACAGCTTTCAGAAAGACATCTACTGTGATGAAGTCTACTCCCCACTGCTATTTAACACTGTTAAATGTAAAATTTTTATTCCATATGTTAAAACAAGATCTAGAGTGTGATTAAAGTGGTGGGTGGGTTCTCTTACATTTTGAGAGAAGCCAGCTGTGTCTAATAACAGATTAAATGCTGTGTTGAGGCTGTCACTTTTACATCTACATGGAAGTTAAAATCACCCACAATAATTAATTTATCTGAGCTGAGCACTAAATCAGGTAACAAGTCTGAGAAATCAGACAGAAACTCTGTGTGAGGCCCAGGAGGATGCTAGATGATAACAAATAAGGCTGTTTTTTGAGTTTTCCAGCTGGGGTGGACAAGGCCAAGCATTAGACTTTAAAATGAATTAAGTCTGTTTTGGTCTTCAGTTGATTAACAAGCTGGTGTGGAAAATTGCTGCCACACTGCCCCCTTGGCCTCTGCTTATAGTTAGTATGACTCAGGGGTGTTGATTCATTTAAACATAGGTTTCTGTAAGGTGGAGTATTTGTTGATCAATCTCTAACAGCGACTTGGAAGAGAGACCTAATGTTTAATAACCCACATTTCACTGTTTTATTCTTTGGTGCTGTTGATGATACTGTGTTCCTTTTTCTTTGTGATTTTTTAAAATGTCTAAGTCATTTTTTGATGATTTTTATCTGTTTTTTTGTCTGTTTGGGAGCAGAGATAGTCTCTAAGCGGATGGGGTTTGGGGGTGATAACAGGAGGAGAGAAGCATGAGAGTATGAGAGATGTTAAGGCATATGGTGAAATAGATGGTGAAATTAGGAGGAAGTTAGATAGTGCTGTGGTGTCATGAGTTATGGTTTGAGGCGAGGCATTCACATGCTTTATCAGATGCTACCCATCCTGTTATTAGCTCTCAAAAGCTCCATACTCAACCATCTCTAGAGTTACAGGGGGAGATTTGTGTAACTGCAGTAGTCGCAGAAAAAGAACCAAGACACTGACTTTGCACAGGGACAGGCATCTGGTGACAAGGGAGCATTTTAAATTAGCTTCTTCTATTTTCAAAGAATTTGTGCTTTACAGAACACAATAAACTCAAATCAAAAACAAATCAAAATCATAAACATAAAAAATATAAATAAATAAATAAATTTTGAAATATTTCCTAACTGCAGACAGCACAAGTGCATGAATTTGGTAATTTATGTCAAAACACATTTATTTTTTATTAGATAGTTGGCATTGATGTTAATTGATATTGCTATTTTATTGTGTGTTATTTTATTGTGTGATTTGTATGTTTGTACAGCACTTTGGTCAACACCACTTGTAGGAGCCATAATTAAATGTATTGAATTTTGTTGATCACTGGGTTTTCATTTGTTTGGTTGCTATGGTGATGCGTAACGGGAGTCACGTGGGTGCTAGAGGTGACATTAAGAGGGCGTTGTCAGTCTGTCTGTCATTCACTGGTTTTGATTTTGACAGAGAGGAGGGCTGGGTAGCCGTAGTTTTTTGTTGACCGCTGCACAACGAGTTTCCCGTTGTTGCATTAGAGCCTGTGATGTTTTAAGAGTCTGAATCAGGAGCCGATCACATTACTCTGTAAACTCTCAAAGCACTTTAATAAACAAGAAAACAATTCCACCTCTCGCATTATTGCGTAAAGTTGACAGCGTGTCGGGCAAATAGGCAGGCTCCATCCCCGGCCTCTAGCGACTGTGGAAGTCGCTACACCACTGTTGTAATTAAAAGTGATGTATAAATAAAGAAATAGAAATATGCAGAGAACATGCAAACGCCACACAAAAAGGGCTGAGCTAACCAGGAACCTTCTTACTGGTGTTACCCACTTCAGTATCATATATGATTTCGGTATAATCAGCACTGGAATCAGCACATGTGTTGCATGAAAGAGAAGGACTGAACGATCAATTTCTTTGAAATTGAAGTTACAAATTGAGACAATGAAAAATTAACAATTTAACTATATATTATTTAATTATATATTTCAATTCTCATTCTTGCATTAAAATATAGAGCATGCACAACGTTTTAAATCTCTCATAAGTGAAGCTTGTGTTTAAAAAATTATATTATTCATCCAGACCAAGAAGAAAAAGTAGTGTAAGCTCATCTTCATTAGTATTTGTGAGAGGATGTCAGACATGCTTTTACACTGTGAGTTGAGGTTTTGTGGTGAGATATTCACACATTCATCATCCACACTCTAACTCACCCTGACAACGGACAGACACCTACCAGCTTGCACAAAGACTCAGTAAGTAACATATTTGTCTCCCTCTGTTTCTGTCCTTTTGATGTACAATTCAGATGTTTTTTCCTTAAATTTTTTCATACACCACCCTGTTTCTGTTTAAAGGAACCACTAAGAATGGTTTTGTGCAGGGTGCAGAGACGTTGGAGTAAATGATTAAATAAATAAGAAATGGATATGTATCCAGCATATGCTGGATATGTTCTTAGTGCTTATTTTTTCTGATTATAGTGTTTTATGTATTTTAATAATAAAGGCCTGTATAAAGGAAGGCCAGCTTTGACTCACAAACCAAGTGCTCAGCCAGACTAAAAATAAAGGAAGAGCTGCAGAGGCATATTAATAAAGAACAGGAAACCAGACAGAAAAAGCAGAACTAAGTAACACAGAAGTAGTTGTTTTTATCTAAACTATGTGTGACGTGTAAAGGACTATATGCTAGAGATCTGCAAAATGGCTTTGGGCTGTGCATGTCTCTCTCTTCCAGAAGATGATTAAATAAAATAATTATAAATATTTTGACTAACTGAGTCGTGTTCTCTCTTTTCAGTAAAAGAATGACAAGAACCAGATTTAATAGTATGTAGATATGTACAACAGAACAAAAACAGCATATGCAGCATGCTTTGATTCAGAAGCGGGTATGGTGGATGATTCAAATACAGACACTATGTGAGTGTTCTAAGTGTTCATCAAACTAATGGCCTGTATGTAAAGATGTCTGGTTGTTTTGACGTACAGTTCTTTACATATGTCCAGTTATATTAACCACACAGCAACCCTTCTTTGATGTGTCATTTTTTGATAGTTAATGTACATTTAAGGTGCCATTTAACTTCATTAATAGTAAAACCTTCTTTTTTGTTCCTTCCAGAGATGGCAAGCTGGGTCTCCACCCTCTTCTTCCTAATCTGGTTGTCAGTCTCTCAAGCCCAAGGGGGGAGTGGAAAAATCCCCACTGTGGAATTCATCTCTGAAACCCTGATTAACAATGTGGTCCAGGACCCACAGACTGGTCGCATCTACCTGGGAGCAGTCAACAATATCTTCCAGCTGAGCCCGTCCCTCCAGAAGGAGGCCCGCACTGAGACGGGCCCAAAAAAAGATGCCAAAACATGTACACCTCCTGCTTCAGGCTGTCAGGACACAGTGCTCATGCCCAACAGCAACAAACTTCTGCTGGTCCACCCATCCAATGGTTCACTAATAGTATGTGGCAGTCGGTACAGAGGCATATGTTCCCTCCTCAACCTGTCTAATGTAGAACAAGAGTTGTATTACAATGACAACAAAGGACAGCGGACATACGTGGCTAGCATAGAGGATAATGTGAACGTGGTGAGCGTCATGTCCAACTACACAAAAAATGGCCGGACCTTCAAAGTGTTCCTTGTTGGAAAGGGCTATGGAAGCCTGGACAGTGCAAAACTAATCAGCACACGAATCCTTGAGGACTACCAGGACTGGGTTGTGTTTGAGAACATCATTGAGGCATCAGCGGTACAGACGGCGCCATTTGTCCTCAAGTACTTACACGACTTCCAACATGCCTTCAAAGAGGATGGTTTTGTGTATTTCCTCTTTTCTCGGACTCTCGATGGCACAGGTAACTTGACTTTTGTGTCTCGTCTTTGTGAAAATGACCAACATTACTATTCGTACACAGAGCTCCAGTTAACCTGCGGTATAAAGAACCGGTACAACAAAGTCCAAGCTGCATATGTGGCTTTTCCAGGAAAAGAGCTGGCACGGGTCATGTCTCAATCTGGTAATTATGGGACGGTCACCTCATTCACAAAAGTCCTCTTCATGGTGGCTCATCCAGATGACGACGAAAGCGACTCTGCTCTCTGCATGTACCCGCTGAACTCCATCAATCAGCAGCTGATGGATATAATCAGTGCATGCTACAGTGACTCTGGGGAGATTTCTGGGGTTCCTGCTGTGGACGTACCCTACTCATCTCAAGCCTACACAGTATGCACTTCAAAAATTTCTGTAAGTGCTTCTTTGTCAGCTGACTCTAATTTAAAAGAATGTTTTGAAAAACTCAGATTGGTATAATTATAATCTTTAATGCAGTTATCACTTTTTATTATAAAATCTCAACATTTAATTCGTTCCCTGGATAACTTGTAATCTGACCATGGTATTAATTGTAATGTAATTCTATAAACTGAGTGAGATAAGCTGCTTCAGGCCATATAGATGTATAGTTAGGTCCATAATTTGTTGGAGAAAGACACAATTCTTGTAGTCTCTGTACACCACCACAGTGGATTTTAAATCACACAATCAAGATGTGGCTAAAGTGCAGACTTTCTTCTTTAATTAAGGGGTTACACAGTTTTTTGGTTTTGTTTGTTTAGCATTTGTCTGAATCTAAGCAGAGAGTATAGCCCTGTACACTTCACATTTCATCCTTCTGTTTCTGTTTCGATCAGCAGTCACAGTAATCAGACAGTAGTGACCCAGTTTCAGTGGCAGCGATACATGCCCAATCTGATCATGAGCTGTTTCTCTCCTCTCCATACTTTAAGAATATTTTTTGAGAGCTGTAAAGGTTCTTTCAGATTTTCTTTGGCAAAGTTTAATCTGATCCTCTTGTTATTGAGTGTCACCAATAGTTTGAACCTTGTTGTATTCCCATTCATGGAGGTGTCTTGACAATGATATGTCTACCTCACCTGGGTGTTTTTGACTTAGATATTATGAAGCTGTTTTGCTTATCTATGGAAATCATTTTTTCAGGTCTTTATGTGTTGCTGAGCTGGCCATTTCATTCCTTATTTTTTAAGAAAGTACCAGATTATTAATTTCTTTACTCCTGAAGTTTTTATTATTTTTGATTCTGATTTATTTTTTCAGCTGAATGTTAGCCTATCTCATTTGCACTGACATGTATTTGGGCTCTAATTCCCAAATAAATTTTGGCGAAGATTTGGTAAAATGCCTTGAGTTAAAGCTTAAATTTAACTTCAATCACTTATTGATTATTTGATTTAGAACCTGCCTTTGTGGTGTAGAAAGACAAAACCACCAAAATTACGCCTTTGTTGAAGTTATGGGCCGAACTTTAATATGGATCACTCTCCTCTCTCCATGTACTAAATACACTTGTCAAATTTGGCGGTCTATTCATGTTTTAAAATTTTCCCTTTGCTGCCTCTGACATGTCAAGACCGCTGCTACCCTGCACCACTGGTTGATATTTTAGCTGTTTCACATCTCCAGCTCCCACCATAGGGTCTGCAGCTGTAGGGTATTTACTTTAGAGAGACTGAGCTTAATACCGAGATCAGTACCTACTCAGAAATACTTGAAGTATTCCATGAACAATTTTAATATGCCAAAGACTTTTTTAGTTATGGCCCAACTTAACTGGTTATTTTACATTTTTTACTTAGAATAGAATAGAATAGAATAGAATAGAATTCAACTTTATTGTCATTGCACATGCACAGGTACAGGGCAACGAAATGCAGTTTGCATCCATCCAGAAGTGCTTTAGTGATATAGATATATTACAATATATATTAGCAATAATATAGATATGTGAGTATATTACAGAAATGGGTCTATTATGGTATGTTATAATGTACACGGTATGAAGTATGTTGTGAATATTCTATAACTATAAGTATGTACAGGCTGTAGTGAGTACAAGCTATGTACAGGATATGAACAGGATATAAATATGAAAAACTATACAGAATATGAAATAAATAACTTTACAGAATCTGGGATATACAGCTATACAGAAATGGGAACTATGCAAGTTGTAAACAGTTGTAGGATTAAAAATTATCGAATGTACAGAATGATTATTTACACAGAGCTATACAGTAGTGCAGTTAAGATAAGTGAGGGTGTAGATAGTTTCTACAGAGGCTATATAAAGTGCTAGTGGTTGTGAGTGGTGGTTCAGTCCATGTTATTATTGTGTTTGAGGGTACAGTTGTCCATTGTGGGTGTGTGTATGTTCAGTCCATGAGTTTAACGTGGGTCAGATGTCAGGAGGCAGAGTTCAGGAGTCTGACAGCTGTGGGGAAGAAGCTGTTCCGGTACCTGGTGGTCTTAGTCCGGAGGCTCCTGTGGCGCCTCCCAGAGGGCAGGAGGGTGAAGAGTCCATGTGATGGGTGACTGGGGTCTTTGATGATTTTCCCAGCCCTTTTCAGACACCGCTTCCTGTAGATGTCTTTTATGGCAGGAAGTGGTGCTCCGGCAATGCGCTGGGCAGTTTTCACGACCCTCTGCAACGCCTTCCGGTCCGAGGCAGAGCAGTTCCCGTACCAGACTGTTATACAGTTGGTCAGGATGCTCTCGATGGTGCAGCGATAGAAGTTCAGCGATACTTGCATGTATTAGTAGTTTCTTGTTAAGTGATCGTTAACACGAGTTTTCCTATTGTTCTCGTCTCAGACTTCCAACTCTAAAGCAAATACTTACTTGTAATTTTTATTCATTATTTTAATTCATTATTGTAATCAAAGAAATGATCAGTCAAAACAAAGCCAATTTTAGATTGTAGATTAAAATAGTCGAGTGTTCAAAGCACATTTCCCATCTCTGTTATAAAGTTTAAGTAGGATACGAACAGTACTGCAAAGACAGTTAATGTTATTGGAGTGAAAAGCAAGCAATGTCTGATCGTCCCTTCTTGTTATCCTTTCCCTTTACAGAAGGATGCATTGGGAAACTTCAAGTGTGGTGCAGAGTATTTGCCTTCGCCTCTGGCAAGCAAGCCAGCATTTGCCTTAAAGGCAGATGCAGCGTTGACCATGTCGGTCCATCTGACTGCTGTAACTGTTGCTGTGGAGAATGACCACACGATCGCCTTTTTGGGCAGCGCCAACGGAGAGGTCTTCAAGGTTGAGTTCTCTTGTGGTTTTTTTTGTTGGATATTTTTTTCCTCAGTTTAAACTTTTATCTGAGGGAAGGTGTATCAAGTTAATTTAAAACCTCAAATTTCTCTTACCTTTTGTCTTTTGTTTATTTTGTCCAGGTACACCTGAGACCAGGTGAATATGGCAACGAGCCGTACTCCTATGTTGGCAACAACATAGGAGAGAAGGTCAACAAGAACCTTTTCCTTGACCAAAGCCAGAGCCACCTCTACATTACCACAGAGAAAAGGGTGTGTGTGTATATTTAACACTTATTATACATTAAAATTCAGGCAGAGTACTTGCTGGTGCTAAGACTGAGCTCCACAAAGACTGTATTCATTTAAAAGAGAAAAAAATTGATCCAAAGCAAAAAATTATTCTGTGGGTACACTGAAAAAAAAAGTTCTTTCAATTTACTTGATTTTATTGTGTACATCGGTCCCACATAATATGAATAAGTATGACTGACTTAATTTTCCACTTTCCCTCAAGTAATTAATGCTTGTCACATCAAAGTATTTTATTTACATCAGATTACTTTAAAAAAAATCATGTTTGATGTACTAATATTAATCTATTATCATAATATCAATGTATTGCATAATGTCAATATATTTTAATATTTAACACCAACTTATTTTTATTTGCCAGTGGTACGCAATGATATTATGTAATGTAAACACATTGCAAGTATGTTCTTGCAAGACAAATTATGGCTTTAAATCCTACTTAATTTTTTCAATTGAAATATTAACTGATCATTATTGACAAAAAAGGCAAAGACTGAGTGCTACTGAACAATACACCTTTATTAAACTGTAACAGCAGTGAAAGCAGCAATTCTGCCATGAACAAGTCCAAAATCGCATCCATATAAACTTGTTAACACATTTTTAAAGATAGCCCGCAGAACTAACTAAAAGAAAAAGTTAGTTTGAGAATATATTTGCAAATGTTTCACAAAAAACTGACCTTAGCAGCAAATAAAAGAAAGTGCTTATAGATGATCCTGTCATCTCTTACATATAACATTTGTATTAATTACACAATTGAAAATGTAAACTAAATTAAGACTACCTGAAAAAAAGCAACACGCTTTTATGAATAAACAGATTTACACAAATATAACTTGTGTGTTATTTGACAACAGTTTCAGCTTCTGTACAAGTATTTACCTGTACAAGATTTCAACTAAGTTGAGCCTTAAATGACATTGTTACATAACTAATACCAAACACCTACATGAATTTTAATATTCATTTTAAACATGTAAGCAGGACATTAAGGTTGATTTAGAACATATTGCTAAAAATCGTCAGTAAAAATTTCTTCCAACACGATACCAAAAGGAAAAATTATCCTGCATTGCAGTCACATGAGGGGAAAGCAATAAAAACATAAGCAGTATAACGTTACTGAACACAAAATGAAAAACTGCAAAGAATTGCAGAAGTGCAGTCTTTGACTTCTCAATGAAACAGATGGTTTTTTTAAAGCAAGAACTTTAGAGAGTTTAGCTCCATCCAGTTCCATGAAAACCTTCTGGAAAACATCAAAGTTGCGAAGGTCCGCAGGGTAGGCAAGGTTTAATGCATACATGAGTCCAAATAGCATTGTCACAATGTGGACTGATCCAATCTCATGGCCAACCAATGGATAAGTATCAAGGAGTTCACAGAGTGTATATTCTTGTGGATACTGGGCTGAGCTCAAAAGCTCTGTGGTGCTCTCTGTACCAGCCACCAAGCTCTCTGACAATGTAGAATATGCTGTGGTACAATGCAGATATGGTTTTTCAGTATTCTGGCAATCCACCTGCTGCCCTTTGGGCCAGTACCATTCCATTTCTATACGTTATGCCCTTTAATGTCACACACTGTGCAAGGTTGACCTCTAGAATGTCAGGGAATATGTACCTAATAATAATAAGCTATCTCCTCTTTAAGCAAATCCACTAGAAAGGCAGATACAGCTGAGACCTCTAATTCAGACTTGCCAAGAGATGGGGAGTTTAGATGGTAAGCTATCATCATCTGATGTTTTGACTTCTGTAATCATAAAGGTAAAAATTCCACCATCACAAAAAACATTTTAATTGAAAAAAGATATTCCAGTCCAGAAGAGCATCAATGGTTTCTTTAAAGTACCAATCTTTCTCTCATTTATACATAATGTTTTGAGAAGCAGCTCACATATGTTCTACACAAAGTAGAAAAAAAGCGGGGGAAAGGGTCCTAATTTTTGTTAGGACAATGTTGGAAAATTCACAATACATCACTTAATAAGACATACTCTGTTGAACAAACTTATCTCCTTGTAGATATCTGCTGTATTATTTGGGCTTAACCAATAGAATAGTCAAGTAAGTGACACTTCACCTAAAACAATGACTAAATGGAAAAATGATTTGGCATTTATGGGCACAGGTAAAAACAACATTTAGTAACTTTAAATCAATGCAAGAAAAATGAGTAGTCTCAGTATTGTTTATAATCAAGTAAATAGTACTTTATTTAATCATGCAAATAAGAGAAACATGAAAGGCTTGTGTAGCATTAACTAAATTCATTTGTGCAAATTCAAAAGCCTCCCAATTCCCATTTTTTCAGTGTATGCACGGAGATATATAAAATCAAAATGATTTAGTCCGCTGTTTCATTAAGCTTTTTTAAGTTTGCGATTTCAGAAGTTTTGCTTTCATTATATTGACTCACATCTGTTTCTGCAGAGGGGGAAGAGTTTCTAATGTTGATGCTGTTAAACATTCAGATTTTATCTGAAAAATACTGATGTCTTGAAATAAGATCTAATGGATTGGCTTTTACATGTAAAAAAGAAAACAATTTCACCCTGGTTACAGTAAACATTCAGTGCTTTGTGTTGAATAAACTAAGTAATTAAACATGGGGAGAAGACACGAGAGACCCCACTCGCTCCCACTCTGCACACCTGCAACATACTAAGGAACATTTACAGCTACACTTTAAATACTTGTTATTTTTGTCCAGTGTCTCCCTTAAGGTGCACCTTTGATCATATTTCACGTTGTAATAATCCAGATCACCAAGGTGCCAGTGCAGACGTGCCTCGAAATGAAAGACTGCCAATCATGCGTGGGACTGAGGGACCCTTACTGTGGCTGGTGTGTTTTGGAGGGCAGGTGAGGATCACACACACACGCACACACATAAGTACATTCTTGCATGCATTTACAAATGCATGCACACAACAACAGACTAACACAAACACCCACACATGCAATTCCATCTGTAAAACACAGCAGGATATTTGTTCAGTGTTTTATTGCAGACATTTTTAGACCTATTATATTTATAACAGTATATATTGAGACAGTTCATTTTATGACCAACAGTTACATTTCTTTATTATTTATATAATTTTATTAAAATAATTTTCTATTAATCTCATTCCTGAAATGCTCACAACTGGGAAGTTGGAAAAAATATTATTTTTTATTACTTGCTTAAAGGTTATATGAGTTAAAAGTTGTCATATTATAAATATTAAATGTAGTTACCATTGAGGACCTTGCATGTTTTTCTTTTTGATACATAAATCTTTATTTTGTGCACAGACCCTGCTGGAAGTCACGTAGGCATTGAGTTGTTATTTACAAACTGACTTTTTGTGAAAGCATTCATGGCATGTGCAGCTCAGGCTGATGGGATTTTCTCATCCTTCGTCTGAAGGTGTACCAGGAGGTCTGAGTGCCGACGGGCAGAGGAGAAGAATGGCTGGTTGTGGAGCCCCAAGCAGCAGTGTGTCAAGATTGTATCCTTCTCTCCTTCAAACCTTTCCTGCAGAAAGACCGGCAAGGTACAGCTCTGTTTGTTCCTCACTCAAACTGTCTCTGACTTCCTTTGTTCTCTTTTATTGTCCCTCTTTTCTCTGCAGTACCTAACTCCACTTACATGCAGAGACTGAGTAATAAACTGGGAATCAAAGACCTCAAGCTCTAGGTCTTCCAGCTCTGTATTGATCCACCCAGAAAAATCCAAACTGTCTTATTATAACCTGCATGGCTGAAGATGGAGAGCCTCTTCCTATTCCCCCATTTTTTACTTCTTCTGTGTTCCTGCCCGTCTGACTCACACATGAATTCCCATCAGCAGCATGTCACTCCTTTCTCTTTCTCAGTTTCTTTCTTTAAAAAGAGAAACAGTTTCTTTATTATAACTTTGGTTACACAGAGATACAAATTCAGTGAGATGTTACGGGCTAAGAAGCCACAGTTTCCAGTCAGTATGTTTTTGTCTGTCCAGGTGAACATCAATATTCCCTCCCTTCCTACCATTGGACACTCTGACCGTCTGCAATGCAAGATTGAGTCTTTCCAGAGTAACGGCATCATGTCAGACTCTGGTGAGGTCTCCTGTGATCTGCCCCAGCCTGGGCTTATACCGAAAACACCTGAGGGCCAAGGTATGGTCTCTTTAATTACCCTGCCATGTTTCTGTCGTCTTTAAGGTCTAATGTCTGTGCTTCTCCATGATGGTTAACGCTGCATTACTAACTGGCCAAGGTGGGAAATGGGCTGAAAAAAACATGAGGTTAAGTTAATGTCAGCTGGCAAATTCTCCATCATTTTGTTGAAGAACTTACAGTGTCCAACAAATTTGCACCAGAAAATTGCACGAAATCAACACACTAATCTAATTTAAGCTTTATTATTTCAGTTTATAGTTTTTTGTATCAGTAGTCAGCAAACATCTTGCCCAAAACAAAGTGAGTCCCATAAAAAAAAGTCCTTTATAAAACAAAATATGAAACTTTTTTTAAATACAGCTCAAGTTTTGGCTTTTATACACTAATATGCAGTTCAGGCAGTTAAATAATCACTGAACTGATTCTGAGGAGATTTATCAAAATATTTAATCGCTCTGTTTTTTGTCTTTAAATGTACAAGCATACTTCACATCTTTTATATAAAACTTGTATTCACATAAACAGCTAGTGTATCACATTTTAACCACTGTTTTACTGTATCTTCAGACTTTGTGGCCGTGGCTATCAGGATCTTTGTGAATGAGACTGTGGAGTTGGCCACGCGGGAATTCATGTTCTACAAGTGTGCTGCCACAGTGAGGAAATCTGAAAACACACCGTGAGTCAGGCTGTTAATCTTTCAGTTCTGCTCTGTCACTCAGTGAAAATACACAGTGACATGGAACACAGCATCATCTGACAACCTTGATGTAAATGTATCACCGTGCATGAGCAGATGAGAGATCAAGGCTCTGTTTGTAAATTGTGATGCATGGTGGTTTTGAATGCACCTCTTGCATTTTCGCTCCTGCTTCTATTACCAAGCCGAGGAAATTGCCTCAGTTTCCTTTTCATTAATCAAAAAAAGAAAGTCGATCCTGGCTGTTTTTTTTCCCCTCATTTTTTTCTGCATTTCTTTCACACAGAGGAACGTGTGATGAACGAGCTTTGCTTATGTGAAGTTGCAGAGATCCATTTCATTGTCAGCAACATAGATTTTTGTGCCGGACGCTCTCTGATGAGTTTGCATGTTTTAGATGTTGTTTGTGTGTGCTTTTGTGTGTGCATGCTCTACCCTGATTGTGCATGTGAAAGTATTTCCTTATCCAAGTTGGTCCATATTTCTGTGTTTTCAGGTGCATGTCATGTGTAAGCAGTCAGTGGGGATGTCAGTGGAACACGCAGGACCACACCTGCAGCGATGCGGACAACAGCGTGGTTGTTTCCCACATCATCAAGCACCGTCAGGTTAGTTCTTTCTAGAGCTGTGAGTTCAGTGACAGGTCAAGGACTCTTTTCTGTCATGTATGTGTGTGATAGATGTGGAGAACGACTATAGCACAAGTTTTAAAGGACACATCTAAACTTTACATGTGATTCACCGCCTGAGTGGTCCAAACTCCTCCTGAAAAATTAATAAATACACAAATCCCACTATCAGCTGCCACCATCTTGCATGACAAACGTTGCAGGGTGGAGGATATCAGATTCCACATCAGCGGATGTTTCAGCGATATAGTTATCTGTCGCCACAGATGAGGGCGTCCGTTAAGTGGTTAGCATGTTTAAAATGTAAATTATTATTATTATTATTTTTTTTTTTTTTTTTTGGCCTGTCCCGTTTGGCTCTTTTGCCATCAGAATTGTTGTCTAAAGGCAAAGAAAGATGCCCAACGGATTTACTTTACCAAACTGACCATCCCAGCCTTGCCGTAATGGTCCATTTGATTCACCTTTTATTGTTTATTTTATTTTCACTTACTGAATACGGGACAGACTTGACTGGGGGAAAGAAGGGGAGAAAGAAAGAGGGAAAGAGAAACAGCTGAGAAGAGGGACGGGGGAAAAGGGCAAAAGACAAAAACCAACAGAACGGGCAGAGAAAAAAAATGCATATATCAATCACCTGGATCACCTGCTGAGAAAGAAAAAAGAAAGCAAGCAGAAGAGAACAAGAGTAATAGAATAAACAACATCACAATGATATATGGGAATATGACAGTAAATACTAAATGTTAAACATTATTGTGCAGCACATAAGATCAACAGAACACAGTGTGCTTTGAGGTAGGAGCCAAAAAGGGTGTAGTTTGTGGGTGTGATCACCCGTGTGTACACCTGTGAGCATGGACGCGCTTGTTTTTTGTTTTTTTTAAAAGGTTCCTTCATGTAATAATCTGCTAGAGGGTGTGGGGGGGCCACAGCCCCGTCCTCCAGGGCGTGAAGCAGGTGTGGAGGAGATCAAAACTCCAGACATCCAGAGGCCCCCAGAACACAAGAGACCAAGGAAGACCAACAGAGGGGCAGCTGCGCCACTGTCCCGGAAAGAGCTGAGGAGAGTCCCAGATGAGGGCTCACTCAGCAGCCGCGGAGCAGAAGCCAGGGGGAGTTGCAGTGACGCGCCCGTGAGCTCCGCCGGCAGCCAGCTGCGCCTGAGTGACCGAGCCCCAGGCCGAGAGGCCGGGGGCACCCCACCTCCGAAGTGGCCCGAGCGAGCCCCAGGCTCCAGGCCCCGATAAGCGGCCGCCAAGGAGTGAGCCGGTGTGTACCTGGACGCCCATCCCCGGACACAAAGAACCACCAACGCACCGATGTCTGAGGGGGTCCGCCACTGGCAGGGGAAGTGGTGGTAGGGGGAGATAGGCCTCCAAACCTTGTAAATTATTAAAGTATCTAATTTGTTTTCATTCTGTTTCAGAGCGCAAACTGTCCTCGGTTCGAGAATCCAGATCCTGTGCTCATCCCTGTGGGCTACAAGACTCGAATCAGCTTTGAAGGCATAAATCTGAAACATTACCAGGTAAACTGGCCCCACTCCACCCCCAACATGCATCTGAGTTCCAGGGAAAGAAACACTCTCTTTCTGTTTGTGGATATCCCTTGGACAGGAGGAAAAAAAAAAAGCTCGATTTTTAGGCTAAAAGAAAGGAGAATGAGCCAAACTTGTTTCTTTTTTTTCTACTCTTGCATCTGTTAATGAGGGGTTTTAAATTGGCTATAGGTGTAAGTGTCAGACTGTATGGTCGCGTTTCTCCTGCAATTGAAACCTCTACAAGTTGTATCCTACTTCCTGTCCCATGACAGCTGGGATTGGCTTCAGTCCTCCCACTAATCCCCGCTGTGTAGGATAGGGAATTAAGAAAATAAAGTAATGCATCTGTATGATTTCACAGAGATGGGGTCCCCCATATCAGGTGTACAGTTCTGGCTGTAAGCGATGATACGGCACTCTTACCAACTATTTAAATGTTGCAATTAGAAAGAAAAAAAAGTAGCTTAAAAGGGAGTGAAAGGAAGCAAAAATAAATAAAAAAATTTTTAAAAATGGCTCGTTTAGACACACGGGACCGAGTGGTCTGTAATGAACTGAACTCACGCGCAGAAACCCAGAACAGAGACAACAGATGGTTTAAGGCTTAAGCTCTGGAAACGTGGCAAGGACAAAAGCAATAAAACGTGGCGAGGGGAATGCAGAACTGGGGCGAGGGAATGGGGCCTGAGATGCTGACTGGAGCTGGGCAGGAAACAATCACACTGAAGAGAGAAGACAGTGGAGTTAGGGAGGTAGTGGAAGTAGCCCTGAAGTGGTAAGCAGTTAAGTATAGCAATTCTTACTTGCAGTAGGTGGAAACAGAGAGTTGAGACGGGGTGAGCCAAGATGAATCCAGAAAATGAGTTGATGACAAACTCAGCGTGTGGCTTAAATCACTCTGGCTTGATTGCCTGCAACTGGCTCCAGGTGTGCAGGAGCTGGAGGAGGTGGCCCTGCCCAGGGGCAGATCACAGGTAGGTTCAGGAGCCTCATAAAGCTAACCACCGCGGACCATGACAGAATGAACTTTGGGGGCCACACCAAAGTCCAATATAAGATAAATAAGAATTATTTTGTCTGTGAATCATGCAAAGCTACTCTGGTAAAGTTTTGGAAATGGAAGTAATGACAATAGTTCCCCTTTAAGACTGGAGTGTTCTGCTGGAAGAGGGCTTAAAACGCACTTTTTACCATTCAACCATAGCGAACAGGTGTGAGGACACCCAACTTTGTGAACAGAATTACTCAAAAAATCTTGTGAATACAATAACTCAAGACGGACGTCTCCTTGGATGTTTAAACTTACCATAGGCAAATCAAGGAAGTTAAGGGGTGGCACTGGGGACCGTCAGTATTTTTGTTTTTTGTCATGATTATGCAGAGTATCTTTCCACATGAATAACATTACAAATCCCAATTCTTACTATCAGACAGCAATATAAGCTGTAACAGTTCACTTAGTTGTCACACAACATACATCTTGATCATTTTCTTTGAATGTGTGAGTTCTGATGGACTTTATTGGTGCAGGTTCCCGGGGATCCATTCATGTTTCATCAATCAAGGTTTTGACAGCTGATCTTTCACAGCTGTGAAAATCAAAACTTGTAAGCCCTGTGTGAAGGTTTTGTAATCACACAGCTTTCTGGGCTGTTTCCTTTTGGTTGTTGTGTGTATATGTTCAGTGTTGCTGATTTGATTTTACACACTTGAGTAGGATCAGAGAAACTGCAATTGTTTCCATGCTCTATACAAAGAAGAGCATCAGAGAACAGTACTGTAAAAGTATGATCAGCATGAATACACATCAGCATTTTTGTGTTTGTTTGTGTGGTTCTGCAGGGTCATCATTTCACCATTGGCAGTGAGCTGATGACAAAGGAAGAAGATGTCTCGTTTGAGGGGGGACCATTCTACACATTCAGTGGCTTCAATGTGAGCATGACCCCTCGTTTGACATTTGTCTTGATGCAACACACTCAACACAGGTCTTTGCACTGTGACTGGTTTGTGGTCCTAGTATTCAAAGTACAACCTAGAAATACACTGAAAGAGTGAATGTATATATTCTGCAGCAAAAAAACTGTGTGAAGACTTTCTGTTTGTGAACAGCTGTATTTATGTTCCACATTTATAAAAGAAGTCAACCTTTAGCCTTTTTTCACATTCCCTTTGATATTCTCTAGCTCCCTCTAATGGACATGCTCCCCTCGCTGGAGAGTTAAACACCATCTCCACATTGTGAACTTTGTGATTGGGAAGCTCAAACAGTGCTTAGCCTCCAGCTATGTTCTTTTCTAACATTGATTTCTGTAGCTGAAAATCTGCCAGACTGGGTATATATTCTTTTTTTCTTTCTTATTTTCCCTTGGCGTGGGGGAGCAGCAGCCCACACTGTTTGCAGAGAAGAGCTTAAGTGCCATTAATCACAGGATTCTGTATTAATAATTCATTTTCTTCCAATTTCTTAGTTTTTCTATGATAAGTCACCGGAGACCAATGTTCTGTTCTACGTGAAGGACAAGGAGTCTGGCGAGAAGATGGACAGCACGGTGAACGGTGTGTCTTCACATATTAATGAGGAGATTTCATTTTAATGCCCTGTGTGTACACGGCAAGTCCCACTGTGGGGCTTCAGCTGGATTTAAGGAAGCTACCTTTAATCTGCACTTGAAAATTACAAAACATTACTGCACAATCTAACAGCTTTGTACATGAAGGATTCAGATAAATGTATGTTACTGCAGGAGTCACTTGAAATTAGATTGTCCATCAATTTTTCATTGAAGATGCAAGAATATGCTCTTTGAATGTACAATAACATAATATTGTTTTTGTTTCCTCACTATTATCTCTACAGTCACACTGTACAACTGTGCCGTTGAGAGGAACGACTGTAGTCTTTGTAAGAACGCCGACCCAAAGTACAAGTGTGTGTGGTGCAGCAAGAAGCTGGCGTGTGTGTATGAGAAGCTCTGCGATCCTCTCCCCAGCAACACCGAGTGTCCCGACCCTGAGATCACCAATGTGAGTCGTCACAGTGCTGTCATGACTTCATGTTTACCTTTGAAATGGAAACTGTACCTTCTTTAAAATCTTGTGATTGGATGTAAAAACACATTGACTGTGGTGATTGGACTGAGGTCTTCACTGGCCGTGTATTTTTCTTCCACAGAGGAGTTGGGAGTGTGTTTCTCCTTGAGAGTGTGCGGCGCTGTTCCTTAGCACATGTCGATCGGATCAATTCTTTGTTTGTTCACCTAATTGTTCGTGCCTCTTTGTCATTGATAAAAATCCATCAGTAATTGTGTTTATATCATTCTGACAGAGGCTATCACCTAACCGGCTGCAGCCTGACAGACAGAGATACTGCAGATAAATCACCATGACTTTGTATGTTGTTGAGATTCAACTTAACAACTATACAAAGGATTCCAGTGAGATTTTCTGAAGACGTTGAGAGTCTGCAGTGTTGACCTTTATGGTTTTATTATTCATAGACACTTGTGCCCATGTTCAGGTTAAACTTTCAGTGTCCAATACCATAACAATACCATAATAATAACATAATAATAGCAGGAAGCACACGTATAATCAAGGACACGTTGCAGTAAACATCATACCTCCACTTGGCCTTGAATATTAAATACTTAAGTCAGCTCAATAGTGGTTAAACAGACTGTGTAAATCTCTTGTATGTTCTTATTGCACAGATAATATGGTTAAATCCATTTCCAATCCCTTCTTCCTATAAACACCCTCCTATTACATCTCCACATCCAGATCAGCCCTCTTTTCGGCCCCGTGCTGGGAGGCATCTCCATCACCATCAGCGGCTCCAACCTCGGCATCGATCAGGGAGACATTAAAAGCATCACGGTGGCTGGGAAGCCCTGCATTCATGAGCCAGAAAAATACTCCGTCTCCAAAAGGTAAAGTTGCCCACATGCAGTTGTGCACTATGCACAGGACATGTAACCCAACCAATGTTGTATACTTAACTGTGTTAGGAATACTTTCCTTTTGCTCAGGATAACCTGACTACAGGTTTTAATTAGCTCATTCTACAACTGTATTGATCTGAGTCTCCAGACACAGTTTGATTTAGAGACAGTCACAGTTTCCAGAGGGAAATGTCAGTAGTAGAAGTATTCACTTTTTTTCCTTTTCTTGTCACAAATGTGCAAGACAACAATGTAAAAAAGTCACGTTACAGATTGATTGTTCAGTAAACTTTTTATAACCGTTCAAGCCAGGGTCAGTCTAAATAAAGAGTGGGCCAATCAGCCTTTTAGTGATGTTTTGGTTTTTAAGCATATCATTTGAATATATTTAAGTTATTTTCTGGATAGGAACATAAGGCGCAGATTAAAGTTGACAGAAACTGAAATTAAAGCTATAATATTTGCATGTAAAATATAGTGAGGTATAACAGCAGAATATTGAAACACTTTAGTAAAATACAAGTACATGGAAATTTTACTTAAGTTCTGCACTTAAATAAATGTACTGAACTTATTTGCTTTCTGCTGCTACTACACCACTGAATGGCACTCAAGCACTTGCACATGGCTGCTGATTGAGAGGGTCTTCTGACAGGGACAGAAGCAGAGAAATTGTCTGAAGAAATCACGCTACACTCATAGCTGCTTAGTCAAACAAATAATTAAACAGTTGAACCTGAATGTGAACAAACAAAAACAACTGACTGCAGTTTTTTAACTGTTGCCTTATCTACTAAACTAAAACAAGAGTTTTAGTTGTTAACTATGTCAGTGATGGTCTAAAGATTACAAAATCAGACTTCTCCAGTGTTTCCAGTTTGTTCTCTTAAATGGCAAATCCAGGTTCAATAGTTGTGTAGGGTGGACACCCTGTCTAAATGATGAGACCTAAAAGGCACATACAGCTGACTGTCATCTGCATAGACATGATAAGAAATGTCAGTAAAAGATTGGACGATGCCAAAGAAAGGAAATAATATAATATGAACCCTGTGGACCTGGACTGAACCCTGTGGAACCCCACACATGAACCTGCTCATCCTAATAGAGAAAATCCTGTCTGATAAGAAGGAGGAAAACCAACACAGCACCAGAAATATAACCCAAAACCTAGAACCTATTAAGTAAAATGTTATGAAAAAACAAGTACGAGTTACAAGAAAACAAATGAATTTATGTGCAAATGGTCAAAGATAACACCATAAGTTAGGACCAAGTATGTGTGAGTAGGGCCCCAAACATGTTCAATAAATTTAAAGAGAGGAACTCCTGAGTTGTAGTGCTTGATGGATCCTCAGCATGAATATCCCCAACAAATGTGATTCTGTGTATATTTAATAGTGGAAGATAAAAATCTTTAAAATAGCATACATAGCAATTTTGATCATAGTTATCTCAAAGGAGCTATAAAAATTATATTAATATATTATATAAAAAACAATAGAATTTGACATAAAAATATATTTTCCAAAATTTCACGTGTTCCACGTCTACAGCCGGACATCTGCAGTGCACTAAAAGTGAACGTTCTCCATGACATTGTTCTAAAAATGTGAAGCTTCATTCTCACGCTGCCACGACTCAGAGAAAACGTAAAATTCTGTTTCTCACTACAAAAAAAGTCATTTTAAAAATATGACTTGTTAGCAGTAGAGTGGACATTACCATCATAAAACAGTTGAAACTTGCCTTAATATGTAAACAGTAAATAATTCTTTACCCAGTTTTGAGTTTCCAGGTCAAGTCCCAGCATTTATTTTTGTTTATTTATTAATTTATTTTTTCTGTTCTGATCAGAGTTGTGTGTGAGATTGGACCTGCTGATAAAGCTGACTGGGGACAGGTTGAGATCGAGGTGAATGGAGGGAAGAGAGGAACCTCCTCTGTTTCCTTCACCTACAGGGTAAATGCATATACACACAAACACACTCACAAACACACACATACACTGTCCTCAGCTGCACGTCCTCTGTTGAGTTGTACAACTTTTTATTGAGAAATTAAACTCATCCAAAAGCTTTCAGCTGATTTTGTTGTTTTATGGACTGTTTTATGTTTTCCATTTATTAGCTCCAGAGAAACTCTTATCAAAACATACCAAGGGCATGACAGTTAAGAAGACTGACCAAACATGCTAAATGTAACAGTAAATTAGGCACCTAGATGCACATTGCTGTGGTAATTTACTGTACAGTAAGTCAAAATGTGCAGGCATTCCTCTTTAACCAGATGCTGTGCAGCAGTTCCCTTTGTCACTTTAATACTCTAAGAGGCTACAGCGTAGCTATTTAACTGGCCTTTCATATCTCTGGCTCTGCTAAAGCTTCCCCACAGGGGAGTGCTCCTCCTAACTGTTTGCTCAGCAAATTGAGGCAGATGTGGTGCTTGTAGGAGTTTGTGTGTCTGAATGTTTCTAAAGAGTGGGTCGGGTTAGATCAGGCTGAGAAGCAATGTTTCTGACATGGAGCTGTATCTGTGTGTGTTATTCTTGTGTGTGCCAGCATCTGCCAGTAGTTAGAGTGTACTTGAAATATGAGTGTGTATTAAGGTGGCATTTGGTGACACCCTCTCCCCTTCATTAGGACCCGATGCCTGAGGAGGTGACGCCAAATAGAGGTCCTAAAGCAGGGGGAACCCTCATTACAATCTCTGGACTATTTCTGAATGCTGGCAGTAAGGAAGATGTCCAGGTTACCATCGGAGGGGTGAACTGCAGTGTGTAAGGATTTCTTTTTTTCAATAATTCTCATTCAGACCAAACTTTTTCAATTCAGCCTCTTTAGTTAATAGAGCTACTTGTTATTCAGACATTTAATTCTATGCAAATTCTGCTTTGCGCACATTTTGAAGTCCATAAATTGATTTTTTTTAATATATGTGTATATTCTTGAAGCAAAAAATTGAATTGACCTAAACTTTAGTGTCACAATGAAGAGGGAGTTTTTTCTCTTACAATTTTCCTGTACTGTTGTGACCACCAGTGCTCTGTCAAAACCGATTCACGGTGACATTTTAGGCAGAGGTAACAGAAAAATAACGAGCAAGAGAAGCAGCAAAGACAGATTTTAACAAGCTGTCAGCCTGCTGCCATGTTGGCTTCCACTGCACGGTGACCTTGTGCCACCCCCACTCCTTCAGCCAGAGAGTACTGAGCTATGTCCTTGTCTTGGCAGGGAGCACTTTGGAGAAAATATCACCTGCAGGACAGGAGAATACCGCGTGGATAAAGTGCCCTCTGACCCTCTCGACGTCGTAATGAAGTATGGAAAGAGAACCACAAAAAGCATCCCGGCTAGCTTTCAGTTTGTTGAAAACCCCACTGTGCAGGATCACCAGCCCAAAGCAAGCTTTGTCTGGTCAGTTTAACACAGCAGTATGCAGTCATGGTGTTTGTGACATTAACTCTATCTGTTTGTTACATGTTGTATTTTTACTGCCTTCATTTTACCTGCAGGGCAGGATGAAAGTTCAGGGGATAAATGTGTATGTTGTTGTCCTATTTTCATCCATTCAGACTATTGATCTCCTAATACGAATAATATGACCAAGTACTAAATGCATTCTGTACCTACATACAGTCTTACAGAGTAGGTATGATCGAAAATTTGCTCACTCTCCCTACAGTGACTGACATTGTTATTTTCAGAGTTCATATTTCTGAAATCTCTAAACTTCAGTGTTTCGAGATTACTGTCTCAATGGACAGAAATAAGAGAATAAGACACAGGCTGAGTTTTGCTTTTGAATATGTCCTTTAAAATAGAAATAAGAAAGCTTCTAAGTTGACATTGTTTTTGATCACAATTCTGCCACATGATTAGAAACACTGACTAGAATGATAATCATTAAAATTACCACACGTGCATTTTAAGAACCCTGCCTGTCTTCCCTTAATTCTCTCTGTGTGCTTGTGCTCTTATTTTTGTGTGGGTAGGAGTACAATTCCTTAATATGCATTTTCCTGTGTTTTTGGTGTGAATACATATGTTTGTGTGCGTTTTAGTGGAGGGAGGAATATTGTGGTAACTGGCACCAGGTTTGACGTAATCCAGACTGCGATCATGAAGGTCCAGGGACGTGACTGGTCATCTTCAGAGGTTCCTGTTCATTTTCCTCATCTTCCTCTGAGTCAATGCACTGATCCACCTCTAAGAGTCATAATTTCTTAGATTTGTCCTTACTCTTTCTATTGAATGTTGTAATGTTGTATTAAATGTCGTAATCAAAACCTTACAAATTTCTGACATATAACAATAGAAATGCAATTTATGTGACTACTCATTTGGCTCGTTAACATATAGAACATACATCAGAACAGAAAAGTTTGCTTTATTGTTTTTATTGCTGCTGCATATTTTCTATGGTGTAATTTCCTTTATGACATGTCATGCTTGTATTTTTTATGTCCTTTTGTCACAATTTACTGTCCCTCTATTACACAACATACTCAGTTTGCCCATGAGAAGAACGCCACAGTCATCCAGTTTCAGTCTCCAACAGTAAACGGCTCCGCAGACCAGCACTTGAAAACAGTCATTAAGCTGGACAACTGGGAGAAGGAGCTGAAGCCCTTTTTCTACCACCCTGACCCCAGCTTCAATAATCTACAAAACAAGATCATCACTGCGAACAGCATGATTATCGTTACTGTGAGTACAACCATGAGGTTGCTTTAATATAGTTCTAGTACAATGATTTGTTTTGATTTTGTTTTTTCTGTCATAATAGAAAATAATAGAGAAAAAATAACAGAGAAAATCCCAACCATCAGAAAACCCTCTATGAGCAAGCACTTGGCGACAGTGGGAAGAAAAACTCTTTTAACAGGAAGAAACCTCTGGCAGAATCAGGCTAAAATCCAGAGAGGTGTACAAACATATAGTGCGTGAAAAAAAATGAGTGACGAAGAAACACTCAGTGCATCATGGGAATACCCAGCAGCCTATGCCTATTGCAGCATAAGTATGGACTGGATTCAGAGTCACCTGATTCAGCCCTAACTATATGCTTTATCAAACAGGACAGTTTTAAGCGTAATCCAACAAATCCAAACGGTGAGCTGGTTCCACAGGAGAAGGGCCTGAAAACCGAAGGCTCTGCATCTCATTCTGCTTTTAAATAACCTAGGAACTACAAGAAGGCCAGCGTCTGAAAGTGAAGTTCTCTATTTAGGTGATAAGGTACTGTGAGTAAGATAAGATGGGGACTGAATATTAAAGACCTTTTGGAGGATTTTAAAGTTTTTTACAATAGATGCTTACAATATTTATCTTTTTCTTTACTTTTGGTGTATAACAGCTCATAGCTGTCATACAGTACACCCATTCCCACACATTACTCATAAAGTGCTGCTGATAAGGTTTTCAGTGCTCATTGTATTATCTGTCTAATTAACTTCAGTCACTGCCCTTAGAGCCTTGGATTCACTCTTCCTCCTGCAGGGTCGGGGATTCTCCAAAGCCATGACAGCAAAGGAGGCTCAAGCCTTCGTAGGTGACGTTCAGTATGTGGTCAGCCTCCTTCAGGATGATAAGCTGTTCCTGGTAACACCTTCCAGCCCACCTCGTGCTCACTCCACACAGGTGGATGTAAAGGTCAGGCCACAAAAAGACAAACGGATGACACAATGTTATGGAGGACATGGTCCAACTGTTTTATTTCATTGAAAGTTCTAACAAGCTACAACGCTCTAACGTGACTTCATAAATGAAGGCAGTCCTCTGAAAATTTAAAAATATGGAAGTATCAAGAGAGTGAACTTTAAGTACCCAGTTTAATTTATTTTTTTCATTTCAAAAACCTTAAGCTCCCAATTTAGCAGAAAGTTACGTTCTATCCCTACTCCAGTATCTTCCCGTCTTTACCTTTGGTAAAATGTGCAGCGCTTGTGTAAATAACAAGATTTCCACTCTTTTGTTTCCCACAGATCAAGTTTGGGAAAGGGGTGTGGGTGGTTGGCTCAATGGAATTTGAGGACAAGAATTATTCCCTCTACATGATCATCCGTATTATCCTTCTGGTCACCCTGGTCACCATCACTATCTCTGTCTACTGCGCCACACGAGCTCAGTTGTTTTAGGTTTGTTTTAAGAATCATATCATATACATATACATAATCATATCATATACTGTGTATTCATCTATCCCATCTATTTATCTATCTGGCCAATATATATATATATATAACATGATAAAAACATTTGCTTACAGTAGCACTTCATTATTATAAGAATTATTCACATTGTTTTACGCATTAAAAATATGTTTTTGATCTTTTTGCCTTTTTAACTCTTGTAACGTTCCATACATTCAGCGCTTTAGAGGCAAAGTGCTTCTGCTTTAATACATTTAATAAACTCAGAGACAATTCATATCTCCGGTTTCTTTCAAATATCTGTTTCAACTGGACTCTCACTTCTCATCTTTTTTGTACTTTACTAGCTGTTTATAAATAAATGATTAAGAAATTACCTTAAATTATTACAGATCACTGCAGAGTACTCTCTGCAGTGATCTGTAATAATTTGAGAGGATTGCAGTTGGTCTGGGCCAAAATGCCTGTTGACCAGCTGCATACTGATACTAGCATACTGATGTTGGCACTGACTACCACTAGAGGGCGACTGTGTTAATCAGTTCTTTGCAGTCACATCATTTAGCCAGACGCCTTCTAGAGATCAGAGGCCGTAACAGCGTCATTACTACATCTAAGAGTCAAATTCAAACCATAATTGTCATTGCATTCCTGATTCAACAATTTTACCTGCTTTTTCTAAATTTAATACATTTTAGCTTACAGCTAAAACTGGTCATCATCTCTGCACAGTAAACCAGAAGGATTACTCCAAGTGTGAGCACCCTAAAAAGTATACAGCCTCGCAAGTAACAAGTAAAAGCATAAAAAAGCTGAATAACCATCAACAGTTACTTTGCACTTCACAGAATATTACCTTTGGGTTTATATAAAACCTAAATCCTCTCTCAGACTCACATATAACAGTCTTCCAACCACAACAGTAAGTAGCAGCACTAGTTTTTTGTAGCTTGCATCAAAAATCCAGCTTACACCTGAGAGTGTTGAACAGTCTGTACTGTACTGTAGTACTCAACCGTACTTCAGTTTTATTAGCAGGCAACTAATTATGCTTCAGAATCAAATATTAATATTTTGTACATTTGGATCTCAACCCCCCCCACTAAATGTGAACTAAGCTTATCTGTAGTGATATAAAATGGAATACAAAAAATAAAATAGTGCTTCTTCCACCACTACTGTGTCCAGTAGGATCAGTAGTCTGGATCTGTTCACTTTTGTTTTGGTAGTAGAGGTCAACCACTAGAGGGAGACAGTGTTACTGTACTCATTGCAATCACAACATCTTGCAGAGGAAAAGACTGAAAGGAGAGATAACAGCTTTATTACCACTTTTACAAGTGGAAGGACAAAAAAAGAAAAATAATATTTCAGATTTTTTTGTTCATACACACACACTGTGCCGATTCTCTCAACAATTTAAATTGCTCTTCCTTCTCAAAAAAACTTATGCTATTAGCTTTGAGCTAAAAAGAAGTTCTCATCTCTGTACAAAACCAGCAGCAGTAGTTATTGAATGTGTGAGTGCCCTGAAAGCACACAACATATTTAAATCTTGTCAAAATATGTGAAATCGCAATGTGCAGCACAAAAACCTGTCAAAGCAAATAAAAACATAAAAAAGTTCAATAATTATAAACTGTTGCTCTTTGTACGTCAAAGAAATTATCTTTGGGTTTGTATAAAACCCAAATGCTCTCTCATACACACATACTACACATGACTTAAAAACAACAGTAAGCAGCCACTGCATCAACAGTCCAGTTCATGCCTGAAGGTGTCGTGGTCTCAGTTAAACCAGGTCGTGTTAAGCTGCGTCTGTTTCTTGATGCTGGTGTCCAGCTTGAGGACTTCTCTGATTGCCATAGTAGCGTAGGTCGATGGAGGCAGCGAGAACTCCATCCGCAGAGCGCGATATTTCCCCTCTGTCAGGAGGAAGGAGAGTGGCACAGTTTATGCAGGTTGTAAACAAAACATTATTTCTTCTACTTTAACTAGTAAAATAAATAATTCATGCTTTTGATTGTTGGATATCATACATGTCCTCCATTTATTATTGTACTTCATTCAAAATCTGCCCTTGAAATGATCTCATATTGTAAGTTTTATTGTCAGTTTCCCTTTTAAATAAACTGAGTTTATACATACTTGACTTATGCCTGCAAGTTTAAAAGTTTTAATCTATGGAAATTAAATAAAATTTTACATCCATCGTTGACACAAATCTAAACAGGCGTAAAAATAAGTTTACCTTTGTTGAAGACAGGTGCGGGTTTGTTCTCTAGTTTCTCAAAATCACTATGCACCAGAGACACTCTGGGGTCATCGTAATTAATGACCTCCCTGCACAGAACAGCGACAAATACAAGGAAATGTAGTACTACAGTAAACAGAGCAACAGTTTAACAAAGCATTCAGTAAGAGCAGTACACAATTAATCTATCACTACCATTATGTTTAACTGTGAAAGAGCAAAGCACAACAGTAATTGTGATTGTTACAAGTCATGCACTGCATTGTGTGAAAAAGGCAGTGAGAGGTGCTGACCAGCTGACATCAGCGGGTCTGATGATGATGCGCCTGTAGGCTCCGGCCAGAGAGTAGTCCTTCACTTTGTGCCTCATGTTGTCGATGTCCAGCCCGTCTGCAGTGAGCAGCTCTCTGTAACCTTCTCCGACTAAAACAAAACACACAGGTATGACTGACAATGTAACACAAAACAAAACAATTTTCTCCTCTGCTGTAAGTTTATTTAATGTTTTATGTCAATTTTTATTTTATTAAACCACTCAGACTATTCCACCGGAAGCACCCGTTACTTTGTTATACAGGTGTTACCATCTTA
This sequence comes from Rhamphochromis longiceps, assembly GCF_057381845.1. NCBI lineage: Eukaryota > Metazoa > Chordata > Actinopteri > Cichliformes > Cichlidae > Rhamphochromis > Rhamphochromis longiceps. The sequence continues at coordinate 18,940,494 of NC_140563.1, forward strand.
AATACATTAGTGTTAAAACAACCCAATGTTAATTTGGGTTATATGCTATAAAAACTGAACTCTGCATTATACATAGCCTATACTTACTGTGGTGTGTGGGGTAAATGACATCAAACCCTGGAAGTGGCATCACAATGTTGTGGATGGATTGATTCTCTGCCTCCTCTGCAGACAGCACGTGTGCCGTGGCTTTGGAAACATAACATTTGGAAGATGATATCATAAGAAAGAAAAAAAATGACCAGTTGTTTTTTTGTTGGAAACTCAATAAGCCTTTCAGGTTTCTAATCCTACATTGCACTTGTGTTTTAATGCATCTGTATCATTCTTATGCTTTTAAAAGGTGGCCTCTCTGTGAGGACAGATTGTGCATGGCTAAAATGAGCACAGAGCAAGTGTGACCACTACTAAATGTGACCCGCCCAACCTGAATTTGTTCAGGATAAAATGTACCCACTCTACATTAACACACTTCCTCTTCCTGAGAAGATATCCAAACATAGACATGTATGTTGATCCTTGGGTGAAAATCACTTTTCAACTCATTTAAAGTTTGCTAACAAGACACTTTGTATCCCATTTACTGACCTGTACAGAATCCAGGTTAAAAGCTACAGTTTACTGTACATATCCCACAGTGTCCCACTCTTAATAATCAACATTAGGCAGGTGATTTAAAGGCCAACTTACTTCCTTTGAGTACCAGGTCTCCCTTCACAGCCTTCAGACCGAAGGCTTCAATTCTGCGGCTCACCATGGTGTTCCACACTCTGCTCTGGTAGCTGTGGATGTACATCAGGCGGTTGTTCCGGGGGATCTAGAGAAGAGCACAAGAGCGTGAGCACAAAATTTAATTTCCATTGAGGCTAGAGGTACGTCTGAATCTCTGACTGAATTGTTTCACGGGTAACTGTAACTTGTAAACAAGGAAGATTTATTTGCGGAATAATTAAGGTAAAGCCTTTGGTTCTGCTGCATCAACTTGTTACAAGACTGCAATAGAAAACCAACCAGTCCAAATGCAGTGACGATGTTTTTCTTGCCATACATAGACAGGCCTCTCAGCAGCTGTCCTTCCACACAGCGCTTGTTGGGAAGCTTTTTCAGTGCTGCCTCCGGATCCTGAGTCTTTGCCCACTCTTCCCTGCAGCGGACCAGAAATTCTTTCTCCGCTGTAAAAGAAAAAAACGAGACAATGGGAAACTTGAAATACTTTTTGCAACCGCTTCAACTGCAGCAGAAAACAGAGTGAGGGTGGTACATTTACCTCCAGGACGGGGTTTCAGAATCAAATCCATCACCTCATTCCAGTCGTTTTTCAGAATAGCCCTGTCCCCAACAAATTGAGGGAAAACACTATAGTTTATGGTCCTATAGTTATATAATTTACGCAACAATCTCCATGTCATGACCTCACCTGCCCACGTGATGCGTGGGCACAGCTGTTGTGCCAAAACGCTGCATGCCGTAGTAGTTTATGAAACCTGTCTGCTTGAGGGATTTCATTGCCTGATCAACCTGCTCGTCTGTTCCTGTGATGTTCCTGCAAACACAAAGACAAAAAACAATGAGCCATTGAACACTTTACCCTGAAAAGCAATTTAAAAAAATGCATCATGGTTTTGCAGGACAATTTAACTCTGTTTCCTTTAATCCACCTGGAGAAAACACTTGATCACAGTGAGGACAAAACTTCCCTTTAAACAGGAAGAGACTGCCAATAAAGGTGACCTCAGTTCAAATTGGCAGTTTAACAAATGCCGAGCTTTTAAAATCTATTTCTGAAACAAGCACTGTGTATATTAACACCTGCTGACCTTATCACCACAGTGAAATGGTTTCCCTGCAGTTCCCCCAGCTTTAGAGGGTGATTTTTGTAGCAAAAGTTTCCAAGCTTGAGGTTCATGAGGCACTTGTTGAGGTGAGCCAGCCTCTCTGCAGTGATCCTAAGTGAACAAAGAAGAGGCTGTTATAATTACCGATCCTGTGCAAGAACCCATCAGAGATAAATTAGAATCAATAACAACACACATCTAGCATAATCATCAAAAAAACAAAAAATATCTGCACACTAGTAACTGCAGGGCTCTGCATTATAACACTCACTTGAGCACCGCTATCTCCTGCACAGTAATGGCCCTCTTGTCCTTGGTTCCCATGTAGGAAAACATGTTGGGTCTAAGCCTAGAGAGACATCCATCATTATACATAGGGCTGCAAAACTTAACTGCAAAAAACATTTCACACATCCGTTAGTGTGTTGGCTCTTTTATCAATGAATGATCCTTACTTTTTATAAAACAAACTAAAAAACACACACGTCTCCTACCTGAGGAACTTTGAAAGCACATTGATAGCATCCATGGTGTCTTTGTTCTCCTTATACAGAACAAAGTGGCAGAAACTGCCACGGTTTTTGGGCCAAAAGTGTTTCCTTGGAGCTTTTGTGGAGACAGAAAAATGGTGTGATGAAAAACATGCTGTGATGTTTTTTAATATTAAAACATAGCATGTACTTTATAAGTCCCCAATATTATAGAAATACTCATTATAGATCCTGTACTTCCAAACATATCTCAGCAGTTAGCCAACAACCTTGCTTTGGCACTCAGATCCAATCACTTAATGGCAAAACGACATGGACACACGATATTAAAGCTGATTTTACGACACAGTATTTTATCCTAAGCTAAGTGTAACCCAACTCCACATGGCTTTTAACCATTTCCTCTGGTGCTGGGAGGAGAATAAGTTCTTACCTGTAGTTGTTTTGACTTCTATCCACCAGAGAAGAGCAAAAGGAGGATAGAATAATGTTACTAAGAAAGAGAGTCTTATGGTCTGTGGGTAGAGTTGTCAGGGGTGAGATCTCATGCATGGGCCTGGAGTGAAGTGTGATATTTAAACTTTTGGCCTGTGTGGCTCTGCTAATCTCTACCATCCTTTGTGGTGTTGAGTAAAGGTCTCAGTAGAAACATGCAGGTGTGTTGACCATGCTTACACAAAAGCGCATGCATCGTATTTTACTGCTCGGGCTACATGCACTGCAGTAGATAAAATATAAGCTGAAGTGAGGAAGGCGTGCAATAAATTTCATTAACATTCCTAAAACATTAACTTAGTTTGGCCTTCCATCCTGAGATCCACATACCTGCTAAAGCCTTCTTCCCAGCAGCATGATAAGCCACTATAAACTTCCGCCCTTCCCTCTCTTCAGTCTTTGTTTCCAAACCAGGAAACTGATTCTTGATGGCTTTGTGGACCAATGTCCGTTTCTCTTTAGAATCATCCAGTACCTATAAATGAATAAGAACATTACATAAAGCTGTCAGCTAGTTTTATGGATTTTTGTGTGTTTTTTATTGGAGCACTCCTTTTAACCTGTTACCTCAATTGAGACATTTCCCTCTTTGTTCTTGAACAGCTGAAGCTCTCCAAGCTGCTTTTTCTGCTCTTCAGTTAGCAGGTCACATTCTTTTGGCTGTTGTTCAGGTTCTTGGGCTTCCTAAACAGCAGAAAAACAAACCAAAAACCATATTGGAGAGTATTATGTAACCCGATCCTGGAGTTCTCTTTAGTCTTATTTTGTTAATGCGAAGTGTGCCTTCATGATGAATCTGAGGCTTGTTAAAATAGCAGAAGAAGCAACGTTACCTCAGCCTCCGCCGGGACAGAGAGGTCATCCAAATGCACAATCTTGCCATTTTTGTTGATTTCATGCACAACAAAATCAGAATATCTGAGTGCAAAAAACAAAGAAAGTGATTGGTTACTCTTTGTTAAGCAAACTCTTTAAATCCTTCATTAACTCCAGATGACAAACAAACCTTTCCTTCAGGACTCCAGAGAAGCCTTCGTGGTCACTGACATACTTTAGGATGCCAACATCGAGCTCGGTGAGACCATGCTTCATCATGTTAGCAAATGTGTCACCATCCTCCTCTCCATCACTTGCGTCCCCCTCGGGCTCGTCCATCTCATCTTGCTGCGGAGGATCGCTCTCAAATTTTGGTTTCTTTGATGGTGCATCATCTTTTTCATCTTCCGGGCACCCTCGCTTTTCTCCAACTGGGACGACGACGGTCACAGGCTCGGATTCAGCCATTAGTGCCCAGCTGGAGCAATAAGGAATTTAGTTAACAGTATGAGCCGCACACATATATAAAACCCGAGTCTCACGGTGTGGTATTTTTGTGTGATTTGTTTTGGGTTTTTTTTAAACATCAGCTTGCTTGTTTACAGCCCAGCACTTTCTCCTGTTTTAGTCTGAATGGTATGCTTTATTCATTTCATTTTTTTAAAATCAGGTTAAAGAAACACTCCAATATTTTGACTGACGGTTTGGTGTGGTGCAATAGCATGGATGTTGTACCAGTCTGTCACACTGAATCGTGTGTGTGACGCTGTCAATTTACCAAATGCTCTAGTTTCTAATGGCCTCTTTCTGCAGCCATGAACCGTGTGTAGTGATGTGTGTAGTGATCAAAGGAGTGAGCCTACAGATACAACTGACAGAACTGAAGTTTCCTCCAAAGGGTGTGTGGGCTATACCCTTGCAGATGAAATGAGGAGCTCAGGGTAGAGCTGCTACTCCGTCACACTGAAAGGAGCCACCGAAATGCGTTGGTCATCTGAATCGGACGCCTCGTGGACACTACCAAGGCGAGGCGTATTTCTGCTTTGACTGCTGCAGGGACAACCTCAAAACTGTCGAAGTGCAACACTACAGCACGCTTTGTTTTGGTGTGACGCACCAGTCAGATCTGAAGCGTGTGGCAAGATACCAGCACTGATGACATGGTATAACATCAGTACTACAACATCAGTTACCCGTTATTACGTGACTCTACGTAGAAATGGAAAGCACAAAGTATAACTGTGAACACTACATTTCAGTATCTGCGAGTAACGATAACATAACTAAGTGGGCATTACTGGCCTAGAAAACAATACCAACAACTTACCGTTTGTGGGACTGCGGTAGCGAAATATGGCTGCAAACACTCCTTATTTTCCAAACGCCAAACACTTGCACAGACTTCCTGACGGATCCAAGCTTGAAGCAGGCACTTAAAAGACTAAATGAAGGGGATTAGTTATCACTCAAAACTTAGCAAAGACGGCAGAGCATCTATTAGCTAGCTAACACCCCCAGTTAACGTGTTTGTAAACCTGAACTCAAATGTCGCTGGTAAAAGCAAATAATTTTTAAAAAAAGGACTTTTGCTCTTCCAAACGTTCCCACTCACCTACCTGGACCTGGTGATATTCAGAAGAGAGCAGGCAACACTGAACGCCAGGTTTTCTCACACGTGTGTATGTGTGTGTGCTCCTCTGGTTCCGGAAATGGATAATGACCTAAAGCCCTCCCACTTCAAACGCTTGGTTAAAGGAGCTGTCAATCACAAAGCTATGCTGCGTTCAAGTAACCGTGGGATAACGCTCCAAAGAAACACACTTGGGTATGGAGCCTACGATACTTCCACACGTCTCTGGGAGCACAGTACTTTATATTCCAGTTAATTAATGAAACAGTCATGGTTTCATGACTGTATTATTCTATTTATTATTATTATTATTATTATTATCGATTATTTTAAAGCGTTTTTTTCACGCACAACTTGTTGAATGTAAGACACCAGCTAATTATAACCTTTCACTTCAAAGTAAAAAATAAATAAATATTAGCTTATCATGTCCAATGTTATATCTACACTATAAAGATCCTGTCTGCCGCGTGATTGTAAAGGTTTGGTCTAAGAAGTACAAAGTCCTCAGTCCTTAGCTTAAGGCTTAAACAAGTGCAAATCTGTGATCACTGAATTGTGAAAGCATATTGGTACCCTATGCTATATGCTTTTTTTTAACACCATGACAAATGTTTTACTGAATAGAAAGAAATGATATTTTTAGGGCTGCTGATTTTTTAAAAAGCAATTGTTTATTAAGTAGGCCTACTATTGAACAATACGGGTCCAGGCAATAGATAGATCAGTACATTTGTGGAGTTTCCTTTCGCTGGTATTTTCCTTTACAGTTCCTATAAGTCTTATAAAAACAAGTGCAATGCAATCTAAAACAGGCAGCAGCACCAGGTGATGTGTTGTACTCCATAATAACAGCGGCACCGTGTCAGCTCTTTACTGTCACCTTGTGGAACTACGTGTAATTTTTCTTACACCTTTACACCTCTCCTCATGCCTTTACAACACCACACTGCTCACTTGAGTATTCATACACCTTCTCTACTAATAATACTGACTTCCACACTCCATGGTTATCTTATCTTTCACATTGTTTTCATTTCATGAGCTAAAGCCTCATTAATTTTAGTGCTTATTGCGACTCCATATGTAGAATAACCAGTCAAATATGGTTTAAGAGTTCTCTTTAAAATAAATCCTGTCTTTGCTGTAATATAAGAATAACCTTTTATATTTATTCAGCTTTTTTGTTTTGCTTGTTCCCATCTTGAAGTTATAATTCTGCTACCATTTCGCTCAAGAATAGTTTAATAAGAAGTCAGTTTCAGATTGGTAGGACATTATTGTTAGACATAAAGAAGAGGGGGGCTTTTCTGTGTGACACTAACTTCATGTGCAGGCTAAATAACGGCCATAGGTCGTTAGCTTTGTACCATTGCTGAAATTGCAGAAAAATTAGCTTTGAGCCCCAAATTGAAGAGGAGAAAAGATGAAGAAAAATAGTGGTTGTTCTAGTATGTAAGTTAACTGTTTATAAAATGTAAAAAACAATTAAGTAAAGTTTATGATTAGAGAAAGTTATAATAGCATTAGCTTATCTGGGCTAGCTGTCAGTGATAGTTAACAGATTAGCTACTAACTTAAAACTTGTGTTCATTATGCTTTGTTCCAGAACTTCTCTAACAAAGACATCCTCAGGATCAGGACTTTGTCAAGGCACTTTAACAGGCAATGGTTATAACCAAAAAGAAAACCCTGAGGAACAGAAAAGGAGAAATAAAGATCTTATTGGAAAAGTTCGGGTATTTAGCATTAGCTTAAAACTCTTTCTTCATGATGGTGATGCAGGTTCATATCTTAATATCTTAATTTATAGAGATTTCTCATGTAGCCACACATTGCTGGTAAGAAATTACTATTTTGCTATTTTTTTCTTGTTTTTTTGTTTTGTTTTGTTTTTTGTTGATGGGATAACTAAAAAAAAAAAAAAATCAAGTTCGTTATCTTAAACTTTGACTCAAGATCAGTCAGCATTTTAAACATTCAATCAGTAAGTCAAAATTTTGGAATAGTAACCTAAAATTTTTACATTGTTTTCCCCCAGTGGAAGAACCAGGCTTCCACATTTGCTTTGCATATCTACTTGCCAAGCTGCAGTAAAACTTGCAAAAGAGGAACTATAAATGTAGAAACCATAATCATCACCTTCAAAGTAAAAGTTATGCCTTAGTGTTATTGTCAACACAGTTAAAAAGGTGCAGCTTTTACTTTGAAGGCAAACATTCTATAGTTTGTATGCATGTTAATAGTTTCTCTTCCACTTGATATTAAGTACCTAAGATTAAGTTTAGAGGGTTTATTCATGATACAAATTATATAGGTCATTTCCTTATTGATAGTGAAGGTAAAATATATAACCGACTATTAAACAACGTGCAATACCTAACACATCTAAATAATAGAAGAAGAACATTCTGGAAAAGTTACAAATGAACTTTGGATAAAATTTGGTATTAGTTATGCTGAAATAAAGACGATTTAATAACTTTAATACTTAATAATAATTGCTGTAAAAGTAGAAAAAATTAACGTTTATCATCTTGTCTACATCTGCCACCTCTTCTTCGGGCTTGTAACCTCTCTTTTTTGCTGTTCACACTGCTCCTCTTCATCATTGTGCAGGTTTTCACCTTCTCAGGTCTGATCTTCATGCCTGAAACCCGTTTGACATGTCTGCTCTGTTGTGGATTTCACTCTTTATTTGCTCAGATTAGTTCCCCAAACTCTGGACTCTCTGCGCAGTTCAGCTATTGTTCTGAGCCTGAAGCACGAAGAAAGACAAATCTCCATTTTGATCCCTTTCATCTCTGACTGGGATTTAGGTTCTTGTCAAACCAGCCAACTCAAAGAAAACTAACCTCAAATTAGCTCTCTTTGGAACTGAAAACCTCAAAGTTCTCTCATCTTATGGTTAACAAACTGAGTTTTAACTAAAACTTCCTGGTTAAAGCTGGCAACCATGTGACTTTGACTTCGTGTCTTTGCAGGTGGTGGATGCTGATGGCAATGATGTCACTCCCCGCCCCCTGGTTTGCCCAGTGCCAGGTTTCCAAAAGTCTCTGGATGAACTCTTTTCCAGCATCCCTAAACTTTCCAGAAGGTACTAGATGGTCACATTGGATATAGTTTTGTAATATCTTTAATTTGTTGTCATTTTTACATTTATCTTTTCAATTCAGTTCAGTTTCAGATAGTTTCCTGAGTGATTTTGTTTTTCATTCTCTAATTATGATGAAGGTGGTATTTTCCATACGCAGATATTACATGATTAGAGTGGTTTAGAAAGTTAGCTTTTTATAGCACATGCAGTAAGACTTGTAGAAATCCCAGTCTCAACACACGTTTACATCAGTTCCTCCTCATGGTGATTCAGTAAATACTATCGTAGTTCTTATAAGACTTTAAACATTTAAAGAGATAGGAACATACAATTTTACGTGGTTGCATTTATGTGGGCTAAAAAATCACAATCCTTTTGACTTAATGTTTTTAAAAGTCTGTAGGATGATCCTTTGGGATTTGTTCCTAAATTAAACACATACTTCTACTAATAGATTTCTTAAAAAAAATACTTAAATTTTAAAAATAAACTGAACTTCTTGAAAGAACTTAATTGATGGATGGATAATGAAGCTGCTGATAGAAAAGTCAACAAGTAAATAATCAGAAGATCAATATGAATCATTAAAAACACAAATAAAACATTTGTGAACGTGACCGCCTTTTTTAGTAGTAAAAAGTATTTACCAGTTTAATCCAAACTATCAATGTGCCATTCATCAATTAGAATTATTATTAAGTGTTAGTGGTCAAATAAATACAAGTACCAGTACTTTAGAATCTAAAACCAAAGACAGTTTAAGTCACTTTTACCTTTTAATTTAGTTCAAGACAACTATAATAACCTTGCCCATCTGTGTAAACTTGCTTTTTTTACTCTTGCACTCTTATGAATCCACTTTGTTTTCATGTTATTTGTTGTTATGGAAATAAAGTTAATTATCAAAAGGCAGATCTGGAGGTAATTTCAGTGAGTGGCAAAGTTAGTAAGCGGCTCAGTGATGGTGACAATGGAAATTATACAGAGTACAAGCGTACATAGATACTAAATATGTATGTTTGTGTGTCTCATTAGCAGCCATACCATGTGTCCTACCCAAGACTCATTGAATGCGGAGATTGAGGATATTTTTCTTGGACCGACACATCCACCTCCACGTGATTACTCTTGTTTTTTGTTTTTAAATATATTCTCTCCTTATGTTTATTGTTGTAGGGATTTTGTCTTTCTGGTACTAATATTGCCCTTTTGTTTAAAAATTGCATTAACATTGTAGTTCTCAAATCATAAATTCTTCTATATTCAACACAGTACACTTAAAATTATTCCACATCGTCTTTTTGCCGTTTATTTGAATTAGGCTTTTTCGTTTGTTTTGTCATGTGTCAGAGTTGTTGAAAAAAGGAGATGATGCAGAACAGCATGCAAGGGAGAAGATGGTGGGTGAATGTGATTACATCTCGCTTACTGAAACCGAAACCATTACGTTCCTGGACATACCCCCCACCATAACCTCAGTGGTCGATGATGACGCAGAAGCAGCAATGTGAGTGGAGGGTAAAAACACTAAATAACATTCATCACAAGTTGTGTTAATTGAATATTTTTACATTTTGATGAATTTTTAGCTCATCCAGCCAGAGGTCTGATGAGGCTGTCCATCATCACCTGTCAACAGTTCACTAGAATTGTTATTTCTCCTACATTATTGGTTGTAATTTAACAAACATAAGCATACACAGTGATCACCTAATGGTTCTTCACCAAAATAGTTCTGAAGGTCAAGGTCACATTTGTTCTTTGTCTGGTTATCATAAAATAAGAAAATTATGATTGTTCTGTCTCTCACTCTCCCTACCTGACAGATGAGAAAATCTAACACAACTTCTGACATGCACAGAAACCGGCACTTTATGTATTTCACTGAAGAAAGCCTTTCATATGCAATATGCGTGAAGATGCAAATGGTAAATGGCCTGCATTTGTATAGCGCTTTACTCAGTGCCTAAGGACCCCAAACCGCTTTACACTACATTCAGTCATTCACCCATTCACACACACATTCACACACTGGCAATGGCAAGCTACGTTGTAGCCACAGCCACCCTGGGGCGCACTGACAGAGGCGAGGCTGCCGGACACTGGCGCCAACGGGCCCTCTGACCACCACCAAATATGCTAGCCTTCAGTTAAAAAAATATTTTGTCTCTCCTCCCGTGCAGACAGAGAAACCTCAGCTATGCTGAGCTTTGCAAGAGCAGAACGTGTAGTGATAAGTACATCGACAGATCGATGCAGACATTAAACGGAGCCCTTAAAAACAAACTGATCCAGAGTGAGAAGACTGGTACTGCTGGAAAGGGTAAGACGAGTGAGAATGAAACACCTCACACTTGATTAACTCAACAATTAGTGGTTATCAAATCAAAAAATAAATAAATAACGCGCTATTTTTTCTCTCATATTTAAAGGTATGGTGGCTACAAACTGGGACATTTATGACTCTTTTTACAAGCAAAATGAAACGTTTGAAGGTGATGAAGCTGATCACGAGGAGAAATCAGTGAGCAGCAAGAGCAACACCACTTACATAGGTAACTCCATCTTCAGCTGGTACTTCAGTTCTTTCAACTTCTAAGAATAAATACGTGTTTGTTCGTCATATAATAACCACACTTTTGATGGTCTTTCCTATTTCTGTTTATTCTAAATAATTTTGTTGAAAATAAACATTTCTAATTTTCTCATTGACCATTTTCTCAGACAGCACCATCAGCTCGCTGTCAGAAATGGAAATTTGTGGAAGCATTTTAAATCCTGAGCCAGAACCAAAGAAAGAAATTCTTCTGCCAGAGTTATTAACAAACATCTCACGTTTTATGGAAAGGACGGTTGTATTGAACGCCTTTCAGGCCAAGTTAGCTGCTTATAGACAGCCGCCAATATCTGAAGGTAAACTCTCCATTTTCTCCTACTTATCATATTCAGGGTCTTGAGGGAGGGTAGCATATCCCAGCTATTACAGGGTAGGCAGAGTACAACATGGACAGATCACCAGTCTTTTGCAAGGCTTTCTGTTTAATTCTAGACCAGGCACACATTCTTTGGCGCAGCATCTAACATAAAACTTTGAAAAAAAAAGTGTGTTATGCTGTGGTGACAAGAAAGTAGTCAAAAGTATCATTCATGATGTCTCTTTCCGCCAGCTTTTTTCTTTGCTATCACTCTACACTGACAACCAGGGCCATGTGTATGAGAGGGTATAATAAGGTTATCCCCTCCAAGAGTAGAAAGTACTGAAAAAGCTTAGAGAAAGAAAACCTGCTGAACATTAGAAAGGCTTTGTTTTTCAGACAGGGAGGCTATGTCCATATTTTATATACAGCCTTTAGAAAACCATAGCATATTTACATTAATACTGTATTAAGTGTATTATTGATTGTGTAAGGCTCTGACAGCATGATGAAGCATGGAAAACACAGTGAGGAGAGTTTAGATCCTACTCTGGAACTTCTCTGGGCATTCACTTGTCAGCGCACCAGAGGATACTGCATTACCAGCATGGCCTGGAACAGGCACAACCCGGTAACAAAAGAAAAACAAAACAAAGACTAAAATATTTTTTGTCATGAGTCTCATTATCATTTGTGTCATTTTTGTCTGTAAGCAACATTTGATACACATTTTTCCTGTGTGTAGACTTTGTGAAGCATTTTAGACACGATAAAGCTTCATTAATGATTATAGATGAAGCAGAAGTGCAAGGCATTGCCCTTTTTCTGGTTCTACCAATATTAATCTTTGTTTACAATACTTCATTTAAACTGCTGCTTTTGTTGTGCACTGTAAGGATATCCTGGCAGTAGGATATGCAGACTTTGACTCCAGGTGCCTGAAACCAGGTCTGATCTGCTGCTGGACCATCAAAAACATCATGGTATGTTTAGACATTACTGTATTTTTGTTGTTTGTTGTTTATTCCTGCTATCATTTTTTTAATCTCAGTTTGCCCATATTACAAGGGTTGGGTGGGCTGGCTAATCAGAAGATTTAAAAAAAAATTGCCTTTGTTCAGCTAATCACTTCTAACATCCTGGATGTGCCTCAAGAGACTCCCACACCACATGCTTTTTATCTTAATATGATCAGAGGTACAAAAACACCAACAACACACACAGTCTCTGGACTGTATGGACGTCAGAAAGGTTTCTGTGTTAGGAAAGCAGCTGGTCCAGATGGTGTCCCAGGGTGTGTACTTCATGCATGTGCTGATCAGCTGCTGGAGGGTCTCATAAGCATTTTGAACCTTTCCTTACCGACTCCTGTTATCCCTGTGTGGCTCAAAACCACTACTATTATGCTTCTCCCTAAAGAGCAGAATATAGGGGGTTGCCATATATTGTGACCACTGCTCGATTGCACTCAAGCCTCTCAGTTCCTTGTGCTTCAAGAGGCTGATCCTAGCACATATCAGAAAGCAGCATCCTGCCATACTTTTAATCCCAGCTTTTGTTGTTGCTCTTTTAACCATAGTATCCTGGTTAAAACTGTGTCCTTTGTGCAGTGGCCAGAACGTGTCTTTGACTGTCACAGCAGTGTGACATCCCTGGATTTCTCAACTAACGACCAGCTTGCCGTGGGAATGTATGACGGCACTGTAGCTATTTACAACATCTGTATTCAAGACAGCAGTGTTGCATGTGTTGCTAGCAGCAGGTGAGCACTGTATAGTGTATATGTGTGTTAGCATAAAATAAGCATATCGTTAGCTTCATAGCATAATTGCCTAAGTCATTTGACTAAGTCAATGACTTAGGCACTTATGCTATGAAGCTAACGATATACATAACATGTCAAGATTTAAAAAACACTAAAAATAATCTGATTGCTTCTCTGATCTTTCTGTTTTTAGTAAATCCTCCAGGAGGCATCTTCACCCAGTGTGGCAGGTCACCTGGACTCCACAAAGGTTATCACTGGAAGATGTTCTCGTATCAGTGTCATCAGATGGCAGGATTGCCAAGTGGTCAATCAGCAGCCATAATCTTGACTGCACAGGTACTGCAGTCTTCCCCTAGCTATTGTTCCCACTGTGCACTTACAGTTTTACCTCATAGCTGCACTAATTTCATAACACGCCTGGATCATGTATGGAGCGGATTCACAGCATAATGCAACTTTTTGGTGCCTATACCAACAAACTATTACACGACTAACACAGATAACCATTAATGCTCACATTCTAATTAACATTTCTGGGAAACTAAAGACATAAAACTAAGTGTAAATAGTCATTTTTTCTTTGGCAGGTTTCTAAGTGAGTGAGAGTGGAGGACATACAGCGAATATAATATAGCAGTAATAAAACAAATCCTGGTTAATTATTTTATATTTTATGGAGCTTCTGTAAAGTGTTACAATGGAGAACAACAGTAACATTTCAAATATCTGAATGGTCTATAAAAATATTTGTTCTTAGACCTGATGTGGTTTAGGAGCAATACAGAGTGTAAGGAGGCTGCAGAGAACCTGAAGAAGAAAAAAATGGTGCTGTCCAAACCTACTGCTGTTTGTGTTGACTTCCATCCAATGGTAAGAAATTTAAGTCAGCCAAATACTTTAGCCAAAAAAAGCCTTGTCAGTAATCAAAGTGTGAAAATGTCTTTTTTGTGTGTTTTCTAATTTCTCGTCCATGTTGCATTCCTCCTGCAGGACTTTGGTATTTATCTGGTTGGCACACAGGAGGGCCTTATCCACAAGTCTTCCTTTTCTGAAGGTCACAGCTTTCTGGCCACTTACAAAAAGCACATTGTAAGTGCTTGAGGGTAAACAATGTGACTGAGTCATATTTAAAATGCTGTTTAAGTTAAGGCGATAAAGACAAAAGACTAGGGATGCTACAGCATGAAGATAGTGAGCTTACTTTGGATTTCCAACCAGTGGATCAGTTTACATCAGCTGATAGGGTTATTCTGGCCTAGTGATCTTTTTAAATACAAGAACTACTAGTTAACTGAATTAACAGTAAAGAAAAGTCAAAGACAAATGGTGGCGGCTTCTTATTACTGACCTGGTTTATCCTTGTGTGCCGATGTTGCCATTCACTGTTGTTATCCCCTACTATTTACTCTAGTTGCTGTCATCAGACATCATCTAATGAAAGCAAAGACAGAATATTTTTTTAGTGGAAATGGCATCACCCACTGGTAAACCTTGCCAACATTTTGTCTATTTGGACCCAGAAGTTGAGATCTGGATGCAATAAGTGAATGGCTCATCCTCACATGGACATGCAAGTGAGGATGGACAGGTGGCCATATGTAGACGCAAGTCAGAATTTAATTTCAGCAATAAAAAAACGCATCACATAGCCACAAATAACTGCTAGTTGGTGCTAAATAATGTACAAATAGATTCATATTTGTGAAAACTGAACACAAAATGAACACAGATTCCTTGGATGGGCTGTTAGGGCCATTTATCACTCACCAAGCCATGTTATCTGTCAGCTGATTGCATTCAAAATAGTATATAAAATATATATAAATAAAGTATATAAAACAGAATTATTGTAGGCATTTGCATCCATATAAAAGTGACAACAATACAAAAAAAACAGCAGCACAAACAGTACTGTCTTCTGTGATGCGGTGTGTCACTTTACTGCCCATTTGATTTATTACTACATTTATAATATTTATTCAAAAATGAAAGATAGAGGCAGGTTTCTCTTCATGTCTAATCTTGCTCTCTCAGGGATCTGTGAACCACATTGAATGGTCACCATTCAGCCCCGATGTGTTTTTGAGCTGCTCCCGTGACGAGACTGTCCAGATGTGGAAGCAGGGCCGCCCTGTGATGACGTTCAAGTCCATTCACCAAGGCCCCGTGTTCTTTGTTAAGTGGTCCCCAAACTGCTCCACGTTGTTTGGAGTAGTTAAGGAAGACCAGGTGGAGCTCTGGGACCTGATTTTGAGCATGTGAGTCCATCGGATTGAGATCTCAGTCTGCTTTGAGGTTTTTTTAATTTACCTATTGTTTTCACCTGATTTGAAGTGTAAGTCAGAGATATGTGTTCACTAAAAGCATAAACATTTCTTTGCAGCCTGTTTCCAACCATTGTGCACCATGCTGAGCCTGGTGTGAGGCTGACATCCTTGCTGTTTGCCAGAGGGACAGACTGTGTCCTTGTAGGGGACAGTAAAGGTCAAGTGACAGTCTACAAGCTCAGGAACTTCAGAGTGTGCAAAAGCACGCAGGTAAAACTCTTGTACATGAAATAGATAAGAACTACCGTGTAATAATAAGTTCAAAACATTGAGCTTGTGTATTTTTCATGTTTTTTATACTGAGAATGCAAACTCAGCCATACAGTGAATAGTAAGTCTTGCCTAGAAGATATAACAGGTATACATTTAGGAAGAAACATCAGTGAAAAAAGGAGAGAGCACATGTTACTGTAGTGTAAACACATAAGAACTTGTAGAGAAGTCAGACTGAGGTTTTTTTCTTTCAGGTGGACACTCTGGATGAAATCATCCAACATGCCACTTCCAGATATTTCTAAGTTTTTGTTCAGAAGTTTCATTGCCTTTTGACTTTTATGTGTTGTACCCTGCGATAAATAAAGTTGTGGATCTTTGAATTGTACTTCTTTTTCATTTTTAACTGAATGTGATAAGCAAAAAGATGACGGGGAAACCTCACTTTCAATGTGTCTTACAAGTCATTAACCAGCAAGCACATCCTGGATAATCCTGGATGATCCTGGTTCCTGGATAATTGTTTCTCTAATAATTACTATAATATATAAAATAAACTTCATGTTGATTTCAGCATGGCCTGAAACTAGTGACAGAGCCCCTAAAGTCATCAGGAAGGTGCTTATTGAGGTTGTTACAGTATCAGAAAAATTAGGGCAAGTTTCACTCGGATGCCTCTTTGAAACAAGTGGTATCGCCCCCTGATGGCCATTAAAGGGAGGCTTAAGCTCCCAGGCCTCTAATGTAAAGACATTAGAGGTCTGGAAGCTACTATATGTCCATCTTCTATATACAGTCTATGGAAGGAGCATAAGCCTTTCCTAAAATTTTGTTCAATATAAAATTCAACATAAAAGCTGAATATAATACAAGAAAGTACCACTATTAAACAAAATAGTTTAAAACATCATCAGAATATTTTTAATGAGTGTTGTTTCATTATATCTAACCATGAAATGTTAGAGGCGGAAACTGAACCACTTCCTCTTTGTTATTGTATTTGGCCTGTATGAGCTGGGGCTAAGATTTCAGACACAGCAACTGTTCCCAGCAGGCCAAAGACTGAAAGATGTAACTGACAGACGAGGAAGATCTGTTATATTTTTACCCCACTGTGATCTGTGGCCGTAAGGTCACATATCCTCACATCATGTTGCTTAAGTCAGCTCCTCTCTACTTATATTAAAACAGTGAGTAACTACAGGGAGCTGAAGAATTAATCCCATAATGATAGGTCACAGACAGAGCCTGTGATTCTGGACGAGATAGAAGCATGAAAGACTGTGGAAAATGGCAGAAGGCTTTTGTTTGTGGAGGGAAAAAGGATTTGAGCTTGCATTGTGGCACAGCAGGAAGTGAACCTGGATTTGAAAGTAATGTGACCATGTTGCTTTCTGACGGCAGACAGATTGAAACTCACTGTGGGCATCTTTTTACTCAGTTTACGTGCCTCCGAACCTTTTATAGATACTGTGCAAAGTATCATTTAAGTTTGCTTTTCTTTCTAAAATATTTTTGTGTTGTAATTAGGATTTACTTATATTACCTATTTTTTTCTTTTAACAATAAAAACAGAAATAATTGTAATTTCATTCAATCTAAATGGGAGGCAAAGATAAAAGCAGTTTGATGGCAAGAAGAACAGTTACATATTGATAAGTCCTGAAGAAACATAGCAGCCTTTCACATGCAATGTTTTGTGACATTAGCAAACAGTAAGGTGCACCATACAGTCACCGACCACTGCATTAGGTACACTTCTTCAGTTGCTCATTGACACAAATATCTAATCAGCCAATTACATGATAACAACTCAGTGTATTTAGACGCGTTAAAGACATCCTGTTGAAGTTGAAGCATCAGAATTGGAAAGAAAGGTGATTTAAGTGACTTTGAATTTCTCATAGTTGTTCACGGCAGAAGGACTTGTGTTTCAGAAGGCTCTGAGTATTTCAGAAGCTGAAGCTGACCAGCTAGGATTTTTCCACACATTCGTCTATAGAAGGGGTCTCCAATTTAAATGAGTTGTGGGCCACTGCTGGCACTGTCATCTCACTGAAGGGCCACTTTAGTGTTCAAATAGTACAAAAACAAACAAACAAACAAGAAAACACCCACAAACATTTCCAAAAATTTAGTGTTTTGTTTGTTTGTTTGTTTTGGGTTTTTTTTATGTTCAATATAATTACTTTTTCTGGGATTAATTAAGTAAATCTGATTAATAAATGTCACATTGGGTGGCATTTTAAACTATTATCCTGGTTTTGACTTTAAAGACTTCTTTTGATATAATAGCACAAAAACAAACAAACAAGAAAACACCCACAAATATTTCCCAAAATGTAGTGGTTTTTTGTTTGTTTGTTTGTTTTTGGGGGGGGTTACACTTTTTTTTTTTTACATGAGCTCGACAAAATGAGCCAGAAGATTGGAAAAATGTTGCTTTGTCTGACGAGTCCCCATTTCTGCTGTCACATTCAGATGGTTAGGGTCAGAACAACATGAAAGCAAGGAGCCATCGTGTCTTGTATCGGCAGTTAAGGCTGCTGCTGGTTGTGTTATGGTGTGTCATATTCTCTTGCCACACTTTGGGCCTCTTAGTATCAGCTGAACATCATCATCAAGCATCACAATTTAGTGGTGGGCGTTATGGACGGCCTTTGGGGGTCCAGAACTGTCCAAGAAGATCACTGTGCCCACTAATCAGAATTTTAAGCATGACCCTACCGGAAGTAGTGATGAGCACATTCTGCGCTCACAACGGTCAACGGCCCCGGTGTTTGGTGAGTTCATCAATCCACGAGAGAAAGTGTCTCTGTTTCCTGCTGTAAGATATGTGTTTTTGCACGTTTACTGCTGTGGCTACAGTGCACTATCCATGTATGAGTGTATCACTGTATGATGCATGGTGTGGCTTGAAGTGGCTAGTTTGTCCTTCGGTTTGTTGTGTAGCCTGTAAAGGTGGTCCACTGTATGCTTAGTACGCCTTTAGCACCGAGTCCTGTACTAATGTGTAAAATGTAAATTTAACGGCTCTTACATGCATTTTAGTTATAACCTCTGTGTTTTTTTTTACAGCATCTCTGGCTGTGTATTATTTTATGGCACAGCCAGTTTTAAATTGAACTCTATTTTCTTCGGCAATATTGCCTACATTGATCGTTGCGCCATTGCGCCTATGACACGTTGCACAATGGCGCCGTGGCTTAGTTGGTTAAAGCGCCTGTCTAGTAAACAGGAGATCCTGGGTTCGAATCCCAGCGGTGCCTTTTCGGCGCGCCAGGAGAAAGCTTCATGCTGCAGTCGTGTCATTAAAGCACCTCTTTGTTAACAAACACAGAGGGTTGATGTCAGGGAACATGGAGAGCTTATGAAACAGTTTAATTCTCCAGAATACCAAATCATGTGATTATAGCTGATTTTGGAAAATATTAACATTCCCACAAATCATCTGTAGGTCCATAAAAAGAAGAAATATCCAGTGACTGTTGATGTCAGAGGTCTAAGGAGAATGGCCAACTGCTTTGAGCTGATAGGTAGGCAAGAGTAATTTACTACTCACTACAATCAAGACATGCAGAAGAGTATCTCTGAACACACAACATGTTGAACCTTGAAGCAGATGAGCTACACCAGCTGAAGATCACTACCGGTGCCACTCCTGTCAGCGGAGTGTAGGAAACTGAGGCTAAAATTCCCATAAGCTCACTGTGATTGAGCGACAGGAGACTGACAAAATGTTATGGCTCAGGTTGATGGTGATGGTGTAACAGTAGGGGATATTTTCCTAGAGCACTTTGGGCCACTTCGTACCAACCATGCTTTACTGTAATGTCAGCATACTTGAATATTGTTCCCGACTTGATCCCTCATAAAGGGATGGACCTGGCTGAAATAATCTCAAACTGATTCCCTGAACATAACAGTGAGTTCATGGTGTCCACCGTCACCAGTCGCATCATGGATTAACATGGATTACAACCCACTTTACCTGGGTTGGGATCCATTAAAGTGGGTTGGAATCCGTCCTTTTTTAACCAAGGATTTAAATCCTTGGTTTTTAACCAAGGATTTAAATCCTTGGTTAATAAAAGAATCAATCTCTTCTTCAAAGAGTGATCTGGCCAAGAGGAGAACATAGACTGTAACAACAATCATACACAAATACAGCCGACACCTCGTACTAGCATGTGAACACGCAATAACATAGCAAGTACATTATGAAGGTTTTTTTTTTTTCAAATGAGATGTCTGCTTATATGCTGTATTTTTATGAACTACCAGCAGTTCGGTTCAGCTCCTCATTCCAATCATTTAACATTATTCCCTGAATGAACACCATCACTACCAGTGTGTATTACACAAAAGCTTATACGGTTCTAATAAATATATTTTCCATTTTAAACTGCATTTATTTATTTATTTTTCTGTTCCTGAGGGGAAAAAAACAACTCCAAAATAAGATGCTGTTACACCCAGAGTATTTTGTGTGTCGCTGGTCCGCGTAGGTCTGCTTGCAGACCCCTGTTTGAAACGACAGAGGGCGTGCATGTCATCGATCGGCAGAGGGGTTAGTGTGAGTGAGAGAGTGATTCTGAGACACTCAGGGGGACCTGGCTGCTGCTGCTGCCGCCGTGCTGCCCGCTCCTGCTGAGGGAAGAGGAGGAAACATGAGCTCCAGGAAAGGTGCGTATAACTCATCCTCCAACTTAGCTACGCTAACCCACTCCTGGTGGCGGAAGTTATGGGTGTACGTAGCCCTTGAGGGTATGCTAAACGCCATCCAGCCTCGTTGATGATGTGTGATTGTTCTCTCTCCCCCACCGCCACCTTTCCTCCTACACCCTTCCCCGGACTCGTCTGTGCCTGTGAATGAATGTAACCTCGGACCGGCAGTGATGGCCATCCAGGCTAGAAAGAGGAGGCCGAAGGGGAAGAAGGATAAAGCGGGTCACCATCGCAGGTAAGCGGGGCGGCAGCGGGGAAGTGTGGACGTGAAGTGTTTGTTTACTGACAACGGGTCCCTCTATGTGTGACACAAGCGCTGCTTGCCGGTGCGTCGGCGGTATGACCGTGGACATATGGCACGGGCTGGTATTTTCATCTACAGGCGGGGTCCCGTGGAGTGTTTCGAGTTACCACTTACATTATATGTGGACGGTGTGGTCCCCGGGTCTCCACCTGATTCCCCCAAAACGACTGGGTCCTGCACCGCTTACAGCCTGCACATACTCGTGTAGTTTATTTTGCATGCCTGAGCTTCCAGCACAGATGGTTTCTTGGTAGATTTTTTTAAAACTAGGGTTTCAAAGCGAGGATTGACAGATGTCACGGCTCAATTCCGTTTTATTTTTTAGCGATGGCAGCACCAGACTGGCACGGAGTAAACGCCCACTTACATCGCCTAACCCGTGTGGGGAGTCTCTGGCATGGTGTTATGTAACTTTTCTTGGCTCTCCCGGTGCGTTGTTTCCTGGTTTTGCCAGGCAGCTTTACGGTATGGGTGCACGCGCAGTTCGGCGTGATTTTGCCGGCGTGAGTAGTTGCAGCCGAGGCTGGCGTGCCAGCAGCGCAGTGGCTGCGTAAAGTGCATGTGAATTGGAGTGGAGAGAGTGGGAGGCTTTCTTCATGGCGTGACGCTATTGGAGCGACGTCACCAGCAGCCGAAGAAGGCATCAATTAGGTGATACCAACGGTGCAGACACCCCAGGGTGGCTGCTGGTGGCTGGAATGTGCTGGAATGTCCCAAACACCTGGACAGTCATAGTGAAACCAGATGTGCGCAAAAATAGACGTTTATAAAGGCAGATGTTCCAAGAAAATAGAGAACAGACTCCATAATTGTCTTGTAAATAAAACATGACTCATGCAATGGCCCTACAGGTGTCCTGTAATGGATGCTGGCTCGCCTTTAGCCCTTTAAATGCTGCAATGGTGAAAGGACCTAAACTACCCCCCCCCCCCCCCCCCCATCCATACACACACACACACACACACAACAACAACAACAACAAAAACCAACAAAAAACCCCTGAAAAGAACCCCTCCACTCTGTAGCTAGCATTGTAGCTAGCATTTTTCTTTGGAGGCTAATCAACAATAATATTCCTCAAAATTCAGTAGATCCCCCCCCCCCCCCCCCCCCCCCCCCCCAAATATAAGAACATAAAAGCAGTATATTACAACATTGAGATACTGCAACAACAAAATATTTGCTCAATAAACTGCTCAGACAATGCATTAGTTATTAAAAAATATTTGGCTATTATCAGCTCACTAACAGATGTGACAGCAGTTGTTTGTTTTAATGTAATGCGTTCCCCTCAAAAATACTTTCATTATGTGATATAAATTTCTAAATTAGTTACTTTTATGTTTCTAAATGAATTTCTAAACGAACTACACTTTTATGGCATTGATATCTGGAAGAAACACAATATATAAACAAACTATTTATTTTAAAAAAAGAATTTAGCTGAGTTCCTTTGCACTCTGACCTGTAGAATATCCCTTTAGAGATGCTGCAGTTATGTAATACTTTCAATACTTGGCGATCAAGAAACCCTGACGCTTGATTAAATGTGGTTAATTTTTGATCACACTGTGTGAAGTGTTAAGTGTGCCTCAAACATGTTTTGGCACATCTGTGCTTCAGTTTATGGTTACATATCAGATTACGCAGGTGCCAGTTCCTGAATCTGGCGTGCTATTATTGACTGATTTACTGCCAGCGCTTCTTTATTAAACTTTAGTTGTAAAAGTGTGAAAAGCATGTATTTTTACATGCTTACAGTAGGTTTTTGCATTTCTGATCATTTCTGATTTTAAAAAAAGCTGACATGGTGAAATTATTTTCACTAATGTAGTTTATCATACAGGTCATCAGTTCCACAGTTTATATTCTCTATCAGGGTGAATGATTGATAACAAGCTTTATAAAATATAGAACAGTTTTGACAGTATACACTGCAGCTTGATGATGGTGTAGAGCAGCACATTCCTTTAGTACAACAGCCAAAAAAGAAAAAAAATGTATGAGCACAACAGCCTAAATAACAGGAAATGGCACAAAGTGCTTTGCATTTGATATCATCAGATTGCACTATACAGGAATATATTAGAGGAACAAAGAGTCAATAGGGAAATAAACACTGGGAATTACATGGCAAGGATAAACATAGGAATAAAATAAACATGGACTTTACACACCATTTAAAAAAAACTTTGAACGAACTAAAAGCAAGGATTAAAAAACCATGAGTCTTTAAATTCAGATTATTATAGATATGATTTGAAATGGGATATTATTCCAAAGTCTGGAGGCAGAATGTGTTATAAGCAGATCAGAAATGTAATGTGGGGCTAACCCATTAATGGCTTAAAAAACAAAGAGTAAAAATGTAGAAACACCTCTTTTTTTCACTAGTAATCAGCGAGCCAGAAAAGATGTTCTGCATTATAGTTGTCCAGTCGAGAAATAATAAATGCATGGATTATTGTGCTGAGGTCTACTGGGGATAACAATGACTTTACTTTTGCAATATATCTAAGATGGTAAAAGCTGCCTTTCACAGCCTTTTTTCTCTTGTTTATTAAAATTCAATAAACTGTCAATAAAACACATAGATCTGTAAGCTGATTTTGAAAATTAGCACACAGAAGACCAAGAGTAGAGCTGATACTGGAAACTAAGCTGGTCCAAAAATGATCACTTCACTTTTCTTATCATTCATCTGAATGATATTCATTGGCATCTAGGATCTGATGTTCTCCACACAGCTGAACAGGTTCTTCAACCAACCATTCTTTGTGAAACGAGTAGGTAAGGTTGTGTGTCATCTGCATAACAGCAAGATGCAGTCTTATATTTTTTAAAAATCGAGCCGAGGGAAAGCATGTGTAAATAAGAGAGGTCCCATAGTGGAGCCTGTGTGGATGTAATAGGGTACTGGAGCAGAGGTAGATGAGCAATTTCCTATCTTGACTGACAAGCTTCTGTCTCTTAAATAAGAGCTAAATTGTTTTATAAGATAAAAACTAAACGAAAGAAGGAGCTCTGTTAAAAAAAATTGAGCTAATTAAGTACAAATGTTAATAAAAAGAGCAAGATTACCATAATTATTAATAAAATGAGAACAGATTTTGCTAAAGGAAAATATTTGAAAGCGAAATAAAACAAGGAAATATTAGAAGGTATTAAAGTGAGTCAGCAAACAAAGTGTCAGAGTGAAATTAAAATATATAAATGTAAACTGTTTGATCCCTGACGTCTGTCAGAAGCAGTTATGTCTTTATCTCACTGTCTGTGTCTCTTGATCTTGTGCTCTTTCTCTCACGTGGTGTTTTTAAAAAAATAGGTCACACATGCATCCATCCATTTATTCATACAACCATTTATCCATCCCTGTAATGAGATGCTTATTCAGGTCAGGGTCACAGTTGAATCAAAGTAAGCTCATACACAGACTCTCAAGCACAATCACAGTCTCTCTCTCGGTTTCTCTTTGGTAGATTTACACTCCTGTTTAAATGGCGTTTTCATGGACTTTTATCCACATCCATTCCCATCTTCTGCCTTCTGCCGTTTGAGATGGGCTTTTCTGTTTAGAAACCACAACAACTCACATACACTCACAAACACACCTTTTATCTTGAGCCTTAATAACGTAGATAAATAGTAAAATTTCATTTGTGCTACTTTTATGTAAGCAGTGCGTTGTCACTTGACTTTGATGTCTTTGAAATTTAAGCAGATACAGCGTCCTTTGTTTGAACTAATTCAAGTGGAAACATAAGCAAGGACAGGAAGGTTTGTATAAAAAGGACCCAGCGGTGAGGTTACGAGGTGTTTATGGTTGTACCAAATTTGAAACTGAGACCAAGTATTCAGCACAGTGATCCACAATCAGGGCAGCATGGTGTTTAACACTGTTACCTTACAGCAAGAAGGCCCTGATGTTTAAATCTGCCATCTGGCCTTTCTGTGTGGAGCTTGCATGTTCTCCCCGGATACTCTGGCTTCCTCTCACAGTCCAAAGACATAGAGTTAGGTTAATTGGTGATTCTTAATTGCCAACAGGTGTGAATATGAGTGTGAATCCTCTCTGTCTTATTTTTGTGACAGAGGGGTGACCTGTCCAGGGTGTACTCCGCCTCTCAGCCTATGGCAGCTTGGATAGACTACTACTGTTTCCGTCTAGCCGCTGGTGGGGTTTTCTCTGTATCAGTCTGTGTCCTTAAGAGAAACATGACACTTTCAAGAAATAGATGTCTGGGTTATCCTGTTAAGTTGTCTGTCTCTCTGTCCGTTTAACACTGCCTGTTAACATTGCGAATGAGCAAGACTGATAACATTTACTGCTTATCTCCCACATTAACCTTATCATTTTATTATTAGCCATAGCTGCTAGCTGCTACCTTAATGATAACAGACAGCTGGTGTGGCTACAGGGTCACTGCTATTAGTGTTGTTAACGCCAACTTCTTCAGCTGCTAGTGAGATGAGGGGCCGTGTGTCTCCCTCTCTGGTGGTAAAAAGAGTAAAAAGGGACAAATATACTTATAATCAAAAGAGTGTTAATTATTATTATTTATTATTATTGACATAAGTATTTGTAGGGTCCCTTAACGGCTGCACTGCAACGTTTTACAGCCTTTATTATGAGATTATGAGATGTATTCATGCATTTTCTTTGTGTGTTTCACTTGATGCACAGGAGTGTTTTTTGCACTTTCCACAGATCAGTTATCAGTTATAAGGCAAGGCTTAACCTTTTTTTTTACTATCACAGTCTGTGGGGCAGTATGAGTTAGCCGTCTTTATTTATTTATTATTTTTGGCAGTCATAATCGCTGGCAAATCAGATGCAAAGTCGACCCTTTCTGTATCTTAGCCTTATAATATGCAGACTGAAATAAGTAGTAGAATCATTGTCAGTCTTCTTAAATAAATTAATGTTGGTCTTAAAGATGTTTGTGATCAAATACCTGCAAAAGATCTTAGCTTCAGCTGTATGTTGTCGTTGGTGCAACTCTCGTTTGCTATCAGTCTCAACTAGGTGAACTAGGTCAGGATTACCAATACATGTCAATTTGTTTGTGTTAAGTGTAGCCTTACAGTGGAAGTCTTATTTATTTGAAAAACATATACAGCGGAAGGAAAATACATGCATTTAACTTTAAGGCAGTATAAACTATCTGTTTAAAGACTTTATTTACTGCACTTCATTATGGTCTTTTAATGGACGATGTCCATCTCGCTGTTTGTCTTTCACTGTTGATCAGATACTGACAGGAGGAATGTTGCAATTCAGCAATGCATTTGAGACTTTTGTCTTCTCATTGACTCAGAAACAAATATGTGCATATTTTTTTCACACAAAACCATGATGTGTGAGAAACCACATGCTCAGTGTTGCTTTGATGTTTAAAGACCATCAACACAAGAACTGGCTCAGTCACATGTTTGAGTGAATTGCTCGGCGCAGCGTATTTGTGGAGCAAAGAAACCGATGTATTGGCCTTGCAGCTACAACTCTGGCCTTCAAAGTCTTTTCCAAGCTTTTATCACTTCTGTTCAATGTGCTGACCACATGTCATGTACCAGGCCTGCCTGGCCAATGCGAACACAGTGCTATTATTTATTGGATTTATCCATTAACGCAACACAGTATTGACTACGTGTGTGTGTGTGTGTGTGTGTGTGTGTGTGTGTGTGTGTGTGTGTGTGTGTGTGTGTGTGTGTGTGTGTGTGTGTGTGTGTGTGTGTGAAAATGTGAGACGTCTGTAGGTGGATATACTTTCATATTGGTTGCAGACTAAAGAAAGTTCACACTAAGTTCAAGTTTTTATCATCTGGATTTTGCTTTTGTGGCCCTTTGAGGTTCAGGTTATCAAATGAACAGAGTAACCCGATCTTACTGTTTTCTTTGATCAGCAGTTTTTCCTTTCTTTTAGCCTGACTGATTGGACTACTGGTTTTCTGTGTGTGAGAAAGATGGATAGTGGAGTCTTGAAAGTTTTCTTGTATTGACTTTGTTCACTAATTTGACTTTTTCTCACCCAAATCAGGCCCAGGTCAGAGAACAAAGATGCAGGACTTTTTTGTGTGCAGGGTCTAGATTACCAGATTGTGGAGCAGTATAACTTTAAAAAAGAAAAAAGTTCTTATAGCAGATCTGGTACTCTTACTATTGATTAATCTGTCAAGTGCTTGTAATATATGTCTAATCAATTCACAGTTTCTTAAAGTATAAACCCATTATTGTCGTTATAAAGCCATTATAACTAGGAGTGGGGGAAACAAATACGAGTGCATAGTACAGGATAATAGCGTGCTATTTTGTGTTGCAGTATTGTATTGATAGATGGACACCAAATGTTGATCTTTTATTAAATAAATGTGTGCTCAGGGTATACTATGAACATGCTCCTCCATCCTGTGATAAGGTTAGACGAGAAAAATGAAATTAAAGCTGCTCAGCCGGAAAAAAACACACTTAGCTTGACAAACTGCCTCCTAATTCAGTCAAAGTAATGGCTCAGTCACAAAAGTAAAAACAGACAAGCGACCTCCTTGCATCAACAAAAACGTCGGTGGCTGCCTGGTGATTGTATAGAATTTTTTCCCGTTCTGTGACCGATTGCACCTTGCGGTGATTAAATGGTTGCCTAGAATTTGAGGGTGTTTGCACATTCATAACTACTCTTGATTGCAAGGGGATTGTGCAGGTTGCCTGATATAAGGCAACCTTTTTGCAACAGTTACAGTCTGATGTGCACTGCAATCACTCTCAGAGAGTTAGTTAAAGGTTTGCAAATAACTGCCTTCTAATTTATAAATGCAGCCAGACTGTCAATGTGTTGCTATCAGTCTGAATTAATCGTTGCCATTGAGCACAACTCAGCTGGTTGCACTGTGGTTGTGTTCCTTTGGAGCAGGAAGCTTCCTCATCACAAATGTAAAAGTGAAATGTACATTTCTGTCTATATAGAGTGCAACAGATATGGGATTTTGAATGATTTGCTGCAGTTGTTTCCTGTATTATCAGAGACAGATTGGATGCAATTGCCAACTTGGCCCAATTCAATTGCAGACAGATATTAGACTGATTGTAGACTGATTCCATCTCACGGCAACATTTATAGCAGGGTTTAGTGACACTGTTCATATGGTTGAAAATCGCAGTTTAGCTTTGAACACCTAATTTGCTGTTGAAAAAAGGTGACAAATCCCAATATCAAATCTTCACAAGTAAGCAACAGGAGCAATTAAAATTTGAGATGTTGCTTCCAAGCTACCTGGAGAATTTAGTATGAAAATATCTGACACTAATTTACCATCGCTCAATAAATATTAGTGTAGTTGTTTTAAATCTTTTTAACTTATACCTGCTTACTCAGTTCAACTCTCTCTGTGTTATTAAGTCTAGACCATTGCCTAAAATAAACACCATCGGCTGAGAGTTGTTTGGAAGAAAGGCTGTGCAGAGTCGATGCCTAACTGGTGACTGCTGAATAATGATGTCATGTTGATTTACCCTGGGCCTGCCATTTGTTACTCACCAGTTTCACTGTATCCTGTGGCTTAAAGTTGCCTGGATTAAAATCGATCTGGCTGCATGCATTTTCTCACTGACTCTATAGACTGACTTTGCATGTTATCAGCAAAATGAGCTTGTTTAAGACAGGATAAACTCAGGGGCTTCACCGAGATAAGATAAATAAAGATCATCTCCCTTTAAACCAACTTTCTTCTGATTGACTGCCACTCTGCCCCGTTTTTATGACATCATAAAAGGTCCAAGAATAGAAAAAAATTGCCAGTAAGCTTGTTAGAGGATGACCGAGCCTTTGCAAGTTTCAGCTGCTTGGGCTCATTGTGAATCACCTCTTTCATTAAGTGGAGCTGGATTAGCATACCAAGGCTTACAGGTTGTTGACTGTGAAAAGTGACTCCAGTATAATAGCATTCAGTAGTCATAACTTTTTTTTGTTTTTACAGACTGGCAATAGGGAATCTAAATGCTAATATTCTTATTGGGATGTACAGTGTTTATTCTCTGGTCTAAGGACACAAGATGAACTTGGAGTTTACTCAAATACAGTATGTAATGCATACAGAAAGGTTACATTTCAGTGTTATAACATGGAAGTATGAAAAAATAACC
Source organism: Rhamphochromis longiceps (assembly GCF_057381845.1). Taxonomy (NCBI): domain Eukaryota; kingdom Metazoa; phylum Chordata; class Actinopteri; order Cichliformes; family Cichlidae; genus Rhamphochromis; species Rhamphochromis longiceps. The sequence continues at coordinate 18,969,250 of NC_140563.1, forward strand.
ATTATTTACATAATGGGTGGCTGTAGTTCAGGAAGTAGAGCAGGTCATCTACTAATCAGAAGGTTGTTGGTTTGATCCCTGGCTGCTCCAGTTTGCATGCCAAGAAAGTGCACATAAACTTAAATTTGCAACCATCCCTGAAGAAGCATGACCTCAGTTATGATTTAGCACGGTCAGGCAAGATGCCGAACCCCAAGTTCCTCTCCTGTGCATCCATTGGAGTATGAATGTGTGTGAGATAGAAAGCACTTAGGCATAAAAAAGTGCACATGCAAATGGATGAAGGAGGCATGTAGTATAATGTGCTTTGAGTGCTCAAATAGAGTAGAAAGGCACTATATATGAACCAGTCCATTTATCATATTGAACATGCACATTCATTTCTATTTCAAATATTTTTTTAAAAATATTTTCCCATTGTTAGATAGCAAGCGTGAAAGGAGATGACTAACCACTAGCCTAATAGTGCACACCCTGGTTCTTGTATTAAAGTTCACCAACGTCAGGCTGCTGTTATTCTGGTTTTCTTGGATATTTGCCATACCAGTGAATCTTGGGGAAAAAAAAGAATATATTGAAAGGTGTGTGTGTGTTTTATTGTTTAATGCAAAAAGATAAACTTTCATATAATCTATTCATTACACTTAAAGTGAAAATCTTTTTTATTCTAATTTTGATGATTATGGCTCATAGCTCATGAAAATCAGAAATCCAGCATCTCGAATTACAAGAATGTTTCCTTAGATCAAAAATGGATTTCTAATACATGTTCTAAAAATTAGATTCAGTTACACTTAGTTGGCATGTTTCCACAAATTACTGCGTCAGTGTGGAGTGGAGGCGATCTGCTTGTGGTGTTACTGAAGCCCAGGGTAGTCTGATAGCACTATTCAGCTTGTCTGTATTTTTGGGTTGGATGTTTCCCATCTTCCTCTTGACAATACTTTACAGATTCTCAGTGGGGTTCAGCTCAGTGGTGTCGGGTGGCTAATCAACAAGTAATAACATGGTCAGCAAACCGTTTGGTTGTATTTTTGGCACTGTATGCAGGTGCTAAGTCCTGCAGGAAAAGAAAATCGGCATCTCCATAAAGCTTGTCAGCAGATGGAAGCGTGAAGTGCTCTCAAATCTCCCAGTTGACAGCTGCAATGACTTTAGACAGTGAAGCGACCATCACTGCCAGCAGCAGAGGACCCCAAATCATCACAACCTGTGTCAAACTCACACTGAACTTCAAACACCCTGGACTCTGAGCCTCTCCATTCTTCCTTCAGACTCTAGAACTTTGATCTCCAAATGCAATACAAAATGTATTTTCATCTGGAAAAAGGACTTTAAACCACTGTGGAACAGAAAACAAGTTTAATGCACTGCATCAGGTTAACTTTTCAAACTCAGAAGCCACGTCTGTGGGTAAACACTATATAGTATAATAGAAATCAACATAGTGGATAACACTGATTCAGATGATATTTTATTTTGGTGTATATTCAGCCTTTTAATGTTGAAAGCTTAGAGGTTCAAAAATATCAACAGATGATTTGTTTCTTCCCATAATGTTGATATATGAGATATTTTTATATTTATTATCCGTTTGTCTTATTTAAGATCAGCCTGCTATCATAATAAACAATATTTATACTACAAGTAATAAGCAAGAGTTATGGAGTGGACTTTCTACCTGTTAATAAACCTAATTGATTTTCTGGGGATGCCAGGAGACCATTCCTCTGTAGATGAACCCCAGTGGCTGTGTGTCTCAGAGCTGTCCAATTATTCTAGTTTAGGAAGCAGTTGTGGGTTGATGACCTGTATGTAATGTGTTGTATAGATGTGTGAGAGAGAGCAGTCTTCTGGGAGGCAGATTTGTACAGCTCAGCTTCATCAATACTCTGGCCTGCCTGGGCGACTGGAGCTGAGAGCTGAGCATGTGAGCTGCATGTAGAAACAGGGAGAGAAAGAAATGCTGAGAACCATGCAGAAAGCTAGAGAGGTGGAGCAAAAAAATAATGGGAGAGCGTAAGCGAGGAGGGAAAGGGACCGCGAGGGTGAAAAGGAGAGCTTGTGTCTGGTCCACCAGTAGCAACAGAAAAGCCCAGGATGGAGAAAGTGAGTAAGGGAAGTGAGAGGGGGAATTAGAGGATGCCACAGGGTGGCTGCAGGCAGGAAATGAGGGTTTTAGTAAAAGCTGCTGTGCTGGCCACATGGGAGACAGCACACAGGTCAATGTAGACACAGACTGGAAAGCCCAGTATCTTCATTTACATACAGGCTGTCTCCATTAATACTGTATTTATGTATTATTTGTGCTGTTTCTCCAGAGTCAACGTTGTATAAGTTAGTTTCAGCTGCTCTCTTACTCCCGAGGGATCCAAAGTAGATAGCAGTCCATAGTTGATTTGGCAGGTGTTTGTGCTGGATGCCCTTCCTGGTGCAACACCCAACAGATTTGTGCCTCCTTCTGGGAGAACCGGGCATCTTTTTGTTAGGCGAATGTATAAACCAGAGTCTACGCCAAAAGATTAAAATGTGTTATTACCTTTTTTTTTCTTTTTAAAGCAGAATTAATTACCTACTGTCCATCATGGCCAGGCCCATCTAGCTATACAGCTCTTAGGAAGGAAAAGCCTTGAGTCATCCCTCTATAATTTCTTTCTCTATAATTTCTTTTTAATGTCTTTATATTTTGCTAGGAAAAGGAACTTTGACTGGAAAGTCACAGTCAAAGCCTTTATTCTTCAACACAGCCTGAGCTCTATTAGGAAAGTTTACTTGTAATTTCTTGAAAGAAATGAGCTCAGGAATAATTCTCCAGGCTTCTGAAGAATGAACCCTTTGCTAATCAGACACTTTCCCGATGGCACTGCATCACTGGCAGAAATGCAGTTCACACCATGACAGAGTCTCCGCCATGTTTTAGTGATGCTTCTGCCTTTTTCCATACATATTGACGATTTGAACCATAAATTTAAAATCTGGATTCATCACTCCATCAGACCTGTTGCTACTGACTGTTTAAAAATCAAAATCAGGCGGTCAGCACTGTTGCCTCACAGCAAGAAGGTTCTGGGTTCAAATCCACCATCTACTATTGCAGGGGTCAAAAGTACAACTTTGAAAGACCTTAACAAAGGCTTAATGAAAAAAAAGAAAAAGACGTTTGGGGGGAGCTGACTCGAGACTTTGACACACTACTTAAAAATTGGAAGAGGTCCATTTTTAAATATACAGTATCTGTTTTGGGGTCAAGATAAGGCAACACGTGAATGTCATGTAGAAAATGCAAACGCATTTCTTGTCATGTGCTGCTCGGCGTTGTGCTGTCTAAGAGACTGGCTATGCCGTCTCAACGGGTCATTCATTGTTACATACTGAATTGTAATATGATATTGGTTCTTTCCTCTGTAGTGTGTGTGTGTGTGAATGGAAACCATTTTCTCCCCGGTGGCCACAGTGGTTCTGTTATTGCTGACTGACAGAATAATTGAATGTAGAAGTAGGCGTTGGAGTAGGAACTCCTGCAAAGCAGCTCGCTCTTTCAACTCACCTTTTCAACTGCTATTAGTGGGCAAAGTGTGTTGGGTTTCGATGCCTCTGATCCTCCCCCATGTTAAAGGGGTTTTTTTGGAGGGGGGGGTTGTTGCTTTTTTAAATTGTGACAGCAAGGCAACACTTGTGAGTTGACCACTGCTGCAATCGGTTGTAATTATATGAACTGCATCTCATCTAGTGGTTTGCTGCAGGGGGAATAAAGGGTGAATTTTGTTTTTCTGGCTGGTGGGAGTTTGAGCTCTTTAAAGATTTTCCTCCTGCTTTCCGGGAGCATTAGCCAGGAAAGCACAAGATCCGAGTAAATCTACCGAGTCGATCAGGCTGAATAAGGAGACAAGAACAAGAGCGAATTAAAAGGAGGGATTCTCAACTTTAGTGTGTGTGGTCCAAATAGGATTTGCTCAGAGGCAAGGATTTGAGCCTCTCGTCTAATGCTCACAAAGCGTGGTCCAGCACCGCAGTTCCTCGCCAGTGGGTCATCACGTAAAGACTGAAGTCATTAATAGCGCATGTAATTCTGTGAGGGCAGCAGCTTATCACAGTTGGAGAGGTTGGAAACAGCATAGAGTCACTCTCCACTGCCACCTCCTGGCTAACTGGAAAGGAGGAGCTGCTTCTTATGAATAGCAGAAATTCTTTCTTCCTCAAAAAGTTACGATTATTATTGTTTTAGTCCTTTTTTTTGCATGCAGATACATCTGAAAGTGATGTTTCTCAGTGTAGTCTGTCTGAGAAATACATACCTCATTAGAGATTAGATGAAAAATAAGACTTGTGAAGACAGAACCTGATCTGGTTCACAGCTTTATTTCCCCTTTTTAAAAAGTGTAACATATGCTGCCATTTGGGTGTTTCTCCTCACAAGCTAAATTAAAATGCAGGTTCTGCATACTGTGCACTCTACAGCCTCTCAAGGCATAGTTAATTTCTCAGAGCCGTGTTTTAACATGGTTAGCCATGAAAATGTATCGGAATTGTATTCTAATGACTTTGTGTAGCTTTTTATTCTCTCTCATGCTGGTAGCAATTTAGGAACTATAAATAAAAAATTTTTTTTAGAATGCCCCCCTCCCCTGTATGTAGTTTGTATACAGCCAGGCCCCAACAACTCTCAAAAAGCACACAGGGCAGGCAGTATTTGGCCTGGAAATCAAAACCCAGCGCAAAAAACACCCCTGCAAATAACCCTTCCGCTAGCTTAATTACAGAAGGTACGAGGTTACAGTTGGAGGCAACTTTGATGAGTGCGTAAACATTTTTGTCAGTATTTTAAAAAACAAAAAAGAAATCTCTGGACTTGATTAGTTAGATGGGTTACTTAAAGACATCTTAGAGTAAAAAAAGGTTGCAGAATAATTGCAGAATATTTTGGCGAGTAAGTAGTAGTAAGTATCCCCAGCAGAAATCACAACCCTGAATTTCGCTGTCTCGCACCGTTTTTTGCAAACTGTTGTTGATGCCGTCTGTTAAACCCTGTGGTTCTAGATACAGCAGATCAACTAATGCCCAACCCCCTTTTTTTAAAGAATAGTCTGGCTCCTCCTATCGCTTCTTAGTGCTTGCTTGATAGCTTTTGCACAACATAAACCACACAGTGATTTAAAGTAATTGCCCCCTTTTTAAAAATAGGAAACGGCCAACCCAAAGCCTCATGGAAAATGTGATACAGCTTCAGTTAAAAGAAACTGCAAAAGCGATGATGATGAGATACCAAGATGCTGCTCGTACTGACAATGCGGTTGAGAGCACAACATATAAAATGTTTTTCTATTCCCTGATATATAATTACAGATAATATGTAGCATGTATGTAGAAGGGAGCAGAATCAATACTCATTTCTATGCTATTCAATTGCTTGTGTCTAGTGCACTCGCTGTTTGTGTTTGCAGTCTAGCCACAAGGTTATTTGTTTGCCCCGGTATCGCCTCAGCATACTAACCCACATCTCTGGAGAATGTGTGTATACTCATGTGTATTTGTGTGTCCTTCACAGTCTGTGCATCAGCGGGTTTCGATCAAGACTTCTGTTGCTATTGTAAACACTGAATAATTGGCCATACTGAGCAGTCTGGTGTCCTAATTTAGTGTGTCACCAAAAAACCTTCATAAGCATCTGTATAGTAGTGTATAGCTTGTATTTAGCAGTGTTGTCTTGAATAAATAGGTGGGAGGCAGTGTAGCTTATCCTTCACTCTACTGTAAGAAATTTAAACTACAGTTTTTTTATGTGTATATCTGCGAGTACAGCTGAAAGAGCCTATTTAGCAGGGGTGGAGGAAAGAATAGACACAGCTTAGTATTGTGATATTTTGTGTGATGTTATTGTATTGAAACATGGGCATCAAATGTTCAGATTTTATTAAATAAATTAAAATACTCGTGCAATACTATGAACAAGAGGGCTCATCTCATGCACCACCATCTGATGTAAACATGATTTAACTGGCTTAACTGGAAAAACCTTCCAAGACTGGACACACTTACCTTTTCACATTCTGCTACCGATTGTAACTCGTGGTGACTGAATGGCTGCCTAGAGCTTGGGGTGATGCACACTCGCGGTCACCTTTGATCGCAAGCCAATTGCATGGTTCGGCTGATAAGAAGCAACCTTTGTGCAAACAGTTGCAGTCTGACTTGGACTGACTGCAATCATCAGAGAGATTGTCAAAGGTTTGCAAATAACTTATTTGTTCTCTAATTTACAAATGCAGACAGACTGCCAGCATGTTGCCATTAGTCTGACTCGGCCTTTGTCAATGAACACAACTTTGGGCGACTCAACTGTTTGCGAGCTGGTTGTATTCTGGTTATATTCCTATAGATCGGAATTGCTCCCAAGCACAAATGTATTAAATGTGGTATTTCTGTCTGTGTGGAAAGCAGCATATATGGGATTTTTGAATTACTATATTATAACCTCTTAAATTGTTATTAATTTATGATTTATTATATTTTGTAGCAATTTTTTCTATTTAATTCTGATTTAGCTATATTCCTCTTGCTTAATTTCTCATTTTATTGTAGGTTGGTTAATGTTCAGGTTGCTCTAACATTTTTTAAGCAAGTTTGTGTCATAAATCTCATATTTTTTAATATCTTATTTATTACTGTTGCATGGCTGCTATTGTGTGAAAAGGATAATGTTTTTTTTTCTGGTAGTGTGTTCCTTCTTGTAACTTAGAGCTGCCAGTTATCTGTTAAACGGTTTTGTGGTTTTGTCTTCTTGCCAGTAAAACGTAACTAATGACAGGAAGCGTCATGGTCAATTTTGCACATGGCTGAGTTTAAACAGAAGTCATATCTCTCTTAAATTATTCCAATTCCTTGCATAGGTCATGTGAGGCACATTTTTTCTGACAAAGACATTTGTCCACTATTCGCTGACAGTTTCAGTGACATCATGGCAATAACCATTTCAATAATCAATAAACAAAGGGGAAATATCCTAATCACTGTGTTGACATAACGCTCAGTAGTGGCCACATCCACTCTCTAGTGCATGGTTGTTATAACAACGCTGTGCAGTTAGAAACGCAGGCCAAGCTGGTTTCTTCTATTCCCCTTGCCTTCTAACAATACAGGCTGTGTATCCTTCCATCACCTCCCAAAGTGTTGCTTTTATTTCTCCCTGGTTCCTTGTATCCCATCACGAGTTCCTGCTATCAAGTGAAAAGTGTATTGTCGGCAGGTTTTCTTCTCAGTATTGCAATCCTAGTTATGTCCAGTAGAGGGCATCCATGTTTGAGTTTTTGGTCTTTGGTAAATGGATTCTTTGTAGACACTACTACCACCTCTCCTGTTTTTTGCCACACTGTAAATCACTGAACAGCATTTATCTTTTGTTTATCTCACCAAATGTGGAACATGCAGTATTTATTTGTGGACAAGAGGAATGTGTGATTCATAAAGTGTCTTTCAACCCTTAAAACCACTAAAAATGTTCAGGGTTTTTTTTGTTTTTTTTTAAAGGGGCCCCTTAAATTTACCAGTTAGTTCTCTCCTTCAGCAGCAGCAGCAGTACACTGATCATGCTGGCATCTTTGTTTCAATAAGTGTTGTTATTTAAAGTCCTTGTCCTTTCCGTAATTAGCGTGGTAAAAGGGCGTTAAAAAACATGAAGTTAGCCATTTTGTGGGTTAGGCTGGTGTTAAGTGTTACCCAACCCCACATGTGATACAATCTATTTAAATTTCCATCTGGTGAGGCAGATGAGGTCAGGAAGACAGGTCACAGGTTGCTCACTCATTAAATAAACAGGCACCACTTAGTTAATAAGCTCTAAGAAAACCACACAGAGCCGTGGGGTTTTTTTGTGATTTGTTTTCATCCCTTCACACTTACATTGGTTTCCTGGTCCTTATTCGAACCATTACATTAACACACTCAGCCCTAACCATCAGCCTAACCTTCAACTAGAGCTGGGCGATAGAACGATAACGATATGTATCGCGATATAACTTTTACTCGATAGAGAAATTAAACTATCGCGATAGACTTCGCCGCTCTTGTCCTCTTAAAAAAAAAAAAAAAAGGTCAGCCAATCCAAATTAAGTAGCGCAGAGCCGAACCAATCACAGCCGCAGCGTCACGTCGCGTGACTTGTTATGTACAGCACAAGTGCCAAGCCGCACGTGTGTTTGTTTGGGAAGCAGCCAGCGGGTAATGAAGGAAATGAGTGTGCCGACTAGAAAAATCAACCGAGCGTGACCGAAGAGAAAACAGATGATGGTTCCAATGGCGGAGAGATTGTCGAACGGAAGAGCCATAGAAGTTCCGTAGTGTGAAGGTATTTCGGCTATTTCAAGTCTGACAAAAAACAGAGTAGCGTGCACTGTAAATTGTGCCGAAAGCAAGTCTGGAAATACAATACACTGGTGCATGCGTCACACTGTGCGCCACGTTATTGTTTCGGTGAAATGAATTTCTACAATACTGTTACTGTTAATTCTACTCTCTGCAGTGTTTAAATGCTTACATATACACACAGTTACTGTCCCTCCACACATACGACTCGGTTCTGCTTCTATGCCCCAGCTTTGTTTACGTTTTCCCACCGAGGCTTCTAGACTTCTGATTGGCCAACATTTCTGCACGGTTAGGAATCTAGCGCCACCTGCTGCTTTGGCATGTTCATAGCAGCGTTTTCCTTCATTTCTGCCTTTATGTGTGGACGGGATTATTTTTTAAAACGAAAACGGAAAATCTCCGTTTTCAAAAATACCCGTGTACGTGTGGACGTAGCCTCAGTCTCTGACTGGAAGCGCTAATTCGTCATTCGGCTTTTGTCAGACTAAAGTAACTGTTAAAACTGTTTGAAAAGCTAAGCTATACAACAAGGAGAGATTGAGAATTTCCTTTTAGTTCTCAGTTTATTTGATATTGACAAAAGTTAGTCAGTTTTGTCTGTTCTTCTGTAAAACAAACTAAGATTTATTTTTACAATTAATATTTTGTTTCTAAGTGGAATTGACAATTTAGTCTGTTTCATTTGTTCTATTTTGAAACTTAAACGCTTTAGCGGCTGCCTTTTGTGTAGTTTGCAATATTTGCCTTTATTTATCTGAAAAAGTCTCATGTTCCTTAAGTACATCTACCCTGTTGAACTTATTATGGGAAATAAATATTTAAATAAAAACAAGCTGCTGATTATTTCACATTTTACTTGTGAGCAACGGCACATTTAAATCTTACAAATATAGTTATTTGGCTTATATCGTGATAGATATCGTTATCGCCTGAAATGAAAAAAACATCGTGATATGAAAAAAATCTCATATCGCCCAGCTCTACCTTCAACCTTTCATACCAAAAAAAAATGAATGTTTTAAGTTTTGTTCCCACAACATGGCGCTGTTAAGGGATTTATGACCATATAACTTACAAATTGCAAGTACAGATTCCCAAACGTACAGGAGCAGGTAGATCAGTCTAGTGTTTGGATTTTCTCCGGGTAATGAGGCACAGAAAGTGCAAGTTGCTTACCTTTGTATGTTTGGAGGAATTGCAAGCATTCTGCCCTGACCAGCGTGCTGCTCTCTGTGTTTGTGTGCATGTAGTGGGAAGGAGCTGTACACTTTTTTTCACTTCACTGGAAAAAACATGATGGGAGATGAGTAGGAAGAAAAATAGGGGTGGGGGGGAGGTTCAAGGCAAGATCCAAACCCATGAGGAGTCCAAATGTCTCGGAACAGGGCTTAGTTTTAAAATAATTCTACTGCATTTGTGATGTGCATGCTGTTGTTGACACTGCTTGCTGTGCCATTTAAACAGTACATATCTTATATGTGAATACATGATCCAGGCAACCCTTAAAAAGACTTTTTGAACTTGGTGATGCCAATTGATTATGTTTATATTGATTATTATTTGAATTAGAGCCCAACTAATGTAGTGAGATATCAGTATCTGCATATATAATAGCTGATAATTGAAAATTCAAAAAGTCAAGAAGAGATGGGAGAAATGCCATGACGTAGGGCTGCTCAATTAATCGAATTTTAATCACGATTACGATCTGGGCTTTCAACGATCATCAAAAATGACTGAGCCGATTATTAGCCCCTCCCTCATTTATCCGACACCTTAAAGGCCGGTCCGTGAAAATATTGTCGGGCATAAACCGGTCCGTGGCACAAAAAAGGTTGGAGACCGCTGATTAAGAGGACCCGAGGGAAGCTCGGAAAGCTAAGCAGATGTTATTTGGAGAGGAGAGTGACTGCTGTTGGTTGAAAAGAGAGGTAAAAAAAAAAAAAAAAAACTTCAGTGGTGTTGCACACTATTTTATATTATTTTTTAAAGTCATTGTTAACCCTTTAAAGCCGGTCAGAGCAGCACGCTCCGTTTTGTGTAACTATTTTTTAAATCCCTGTAGAACCGGAACCGCGTAAGCTAGCGCAATAATTTGTTTTGCATATGAAACCGGAGGAGTTGTACTTACATCTTATGCCATCAGCTTGTCCTCGGTCACGGTTTCCTTCCACATAAAGCTTTGCAAAAATTGCATAAAAAGCTCTTGCAGGAACAAAAACATAATATCCCAGAAACACGCTTTGCCGATCCGATCAGCTGTTCGTAACACTTCCCACAGTGAAACAGACGTCAGCGCGAACTGTCGCATGTCCGCCATTTCCTGGCCGAAACCGGAAGTGACGTCATTTTCACGGAAATGTAGTTTTTTTTTACTTGTAGGCCTTAAAAGCCTATACTGGTCATGTTTGACTTTTCTGAATAGTTTCTGGGATGCTTAGAACTCGAATTGCACTGCTGGAAATAGTTTATTTTGATGCACCTGCTGTTTTCTTTGCAAATTTGCATCATAGGATTGTTTTTTTTTTGTTTTTCCTGCAGTATATAAAAATTGGTGTATCTCCAAAATAAAACTATGAAGACACTCAAAATAAATTTCCTGTTGTTGTAAACTATTTTTTGCAACTTTTTTGTATTTAAAGTTTTGAGGGATAAACCTCTTAAATTTCTCCAAGTAGAAATATATGTAAAAAAACAAAACAAAAACGATTTTCAATTTTTTTGTAGTTTATTGCACTTTTTTGCAATTAATGTAGTTACTATGGACTTAATGCATACATATTATTAAAATATGGGCTATAACAGTTATTTAGCAACTTGAAATGCTCCCACAAATGGCACTACAACATGTAAAAAAATAATATAAGGTCTGGCGGACTTGGTTCTATAGTAGGTCTTAAAGGGTTAAATAAATATCGTCAAATAATCGAGATCTCAATTTCAGTGAAAATAATCGTGATTATCATTTTTGCCATAATCGAGCAGCCCTACCATGACGTGACAGTAAAACAAGATTATTTGGCAACTGCATATCCATATTATCTATGCATAACAAAAGTTATAGAAATCTATTTATGTTGTGTGTAGGGCTGCCACAAACGATTATTTTGATAGTCGACTAGTCACCGATTATTTTTGCGATTAGTCGACTAATCAGATCATCATCCACTGAACGTAAAAGTACAGCTTATTGCACCAGCAGCATCTGCTCTTATATAACTATCATTAGCTTACAGCTTTAAGTGTTTAAGGTCTGTGCTAACTAAAAATAAAGACAAGATGATAGTTAATTGAATTCTAATTAAATGTGCAGATTGTTTCGGTGGAGTTTAATAAACTCAGCCGATTTACTCAGGAACAAATAAAATACTGAAAAAAGCCAAACAATAACATTTTTAAGTTATCTAAGTGACTTGTATATGTTTAACCTGAGTAGGGCGGTGGGTTTGAAAACGATCTGCCGGGAGTCCGGTGCTCTCATGGCCCCTGCCTAGCTAACGAGCTAGTGGGTAACAGACGTCTCCGAAAACGTCGGAGCGCTTTTGAAAATATGTGGTGTCTTGATAAACTGAGCAGATATTTGAGGTTTACACAGCTACATTCTCGCCTGAAAATATGTTAAACGTTTATTTTGTGACCCAGAAAGAATAATAAGAGTAATATTAAAACTAACTAGCTGCCGCCATTGTTGACAACTGCGCTGGGCCGCGCTATGAATTCTGGGACACAGTTTCTTCTTCTTCGGGGTTTAACGGCAGCTGGCATCCTTGTACATGCAGTGCTGCCATCTTCTGTTTCAGTCCGTTATTACACTCTTAAATCCTGCTACTTATTCCTGCTTTTGGGATCTTACAAAGCTTCAAATGACGCGTCGACTATTAAATCAGTCGTCGACGATTTTGATAGTCGACGTAATCGTGACTAGTCGACTAATCGTGGCAGCCCTAGTTGTGTGTGTCTGAAAGAAAAAAAGATAAGACATCAGCCGATATATGAGATTTTCACTGACCAAATATTGGCGTTGGTATTGCTCTTAAACACTGTATCAGTCAGGCTTCAATTTAAGTAACAAAGAGCCATCGCCTGTATTAATAGGTCAACTTGTGCTCTGCTTTTCTGAGTGAGCTGGACTCTCATTTGTGAAAATAGTCTTTACTGTACAGGGCTCGCAAAATTGCTAGCGATAGCCGGTCAGGCTATATGATAGTCCGACGGGTGGGGCTGAGATAGATTTTGGTCGCCCGACCGGAGATATCGCTAGCTCCGGGACGTCGGGCTAGCGATTTTGCCAGGCCTGCTGTATAACGTTTGTGATTACCACGCTAGACCTCATTTTACCCTTCCAATATTTCTTTCACCTGACTTGCTTATTTAAGTATCTTAAAGTTCATTTAAACAATAAGCAGAGTTCTGCATTGTTAATTTACAGCTTTTTTTTAAATGATCACATAAGTCTAAGGTTATTCAAATGATATGAATTCATATCACTTGGTTTGATGTTTGAGTCATTTATGTCCTACACTGCTTATTTAAAAATAAAAAAGGTGATTCAACCCAGAATCTCAGGGTTGTTTGAGCTAGAGTTACCTTTGATGTCATTGTCAGGTCTGCAGATATGAGTCATTTTCTGTTACCAAAAAAAAAAAAACAAAACAATGGAAGGAAAAAAAAAAGAAACTTTACAGTTTGTGTGTTTCACCCATCATTGTAAATTACTTGTGATCTAGTTCTTTAGGCAGCAGGAAATGTGAAGCTCAACGCTCCTGTATTTATTTTTGACACGTGTTGCAGTTTGAGTCTGATCCATATGGCAGTCTGCACAACTGCGGATCGGAGGCTCCAACTGGTCCAAACCATAGACTGCATATAAAAAATTCGACATAGCCATTGTGACGTCACCCATTGGCTTTGGGCAAAGCTTGAAGCCACAGTGTTAGCATTTCAGCCTCCATGGTTTCAGTTTTTCGGAAGCAGGAGTTACTATATTTGGACAAGAGGACAGAGTGCTAAGTTTTCAGCAAACACTGGGGTTACAGAACTGCAGCTACAGAGTTACACGCAGCTCTTATGCTGTGTCTCCAACAAAAGAAAAACAAATGAATCCAAATATGGAGGTGACGGAAGTTTAACATTTCAATCTTTATTTAGTCATGCATTACTACAAGTTATACAATTGAAGAATGAAAGGATGAATATGTGTCGCGACGCCAAACTGAGCTGGGATAGGCTTACTGTTTCTTTCAAGCTATTGAGCTCTACTTTGAGCTCTAGCTATGTTTTACAGCTCAGTAAAATTGGCTACTTTGTATTTTATTCATTTGCACAAACACAATTTTCAAAGTAATCTGCATAGCTCTGTTTCAAAGCAGAACTAGCTTGTTATTCTGTGTTATTGGTAATAAAAATAAATCAATTATATGTACACGGTTTTTAATTTAGTTCTGAAAATTTCAGATACGCAACAAAACACAATACATTATACTACGAATAAGCTTATACCGAGTTGCCATATGTGGAAAAATAATATTTTGCCATTTTCATTTTCTTTTAGATCAAACTGTTTTTTAAATATGTGTGTACTGGCTTTCTTTTGGAGTCAGCCTCAGGTGGTCATTAGACGAACTGCAGTTTCTGGCACTTGGACGTTTTCTTTAGAGTTTGCAAGCTGGTCTAAACATCCATACTGTCACACTCATGGACAGGTTGTTTTGTGTGTGTGATTGTGTGTGTGATTCCACTTGGGGGCGGTGTTTCTGCAGACACAAACAAGCCTGCTGACACAAAAAGCACAGTCACTGTTAAAGTAACAGCATATCACTCGCCTGCATTAGCATGCACACACATACCCCCACCACGCACGTATGGTGCACATTGTGTATGAATATGCTTATTGTGTATATGATTGCTCTGACTTCTGTCTGTATTCCTCTGTTTTAGCATACTGTATGTCCAGAAGCAATTTGCAAAAAGACCAGTGTGTGTCTACGTCTGAGTGTGTGTTGCCTATATAAACCCCTTTTCTCTCCCCAGTATTCACCAAGCAGTGAGTAGAAGTAGGCCGCTTAAAGATAGCTCCCAGCAACCTCAATACCAGCTCCTAAAATATATCTGCTCATGAGAGTCATCATCTCCCTCCCTCTCCCTCTTTCTTATTCTTCTTTTGCTCCTTCTTCTTTTGAAAATAGAACAAGAATCAGACTTTAAGTGTGCAGATTGATGCCCTGAGTGAAATACTACTGTGTGTGTGTGTGTGTGTGTGTGTGTGTGTGTGTGTGTGTGTGTGTGTGTGTGTGTGTGTGTGTGTGTGTGTACTCAGGTGTTAATGTGTGATTTACTTGAATAAGGTATACATGCCTTACATAAGACTTATTTCAATGAAGAGGTGACATCAGGATTGTACCAATGGACCCATCAAATTTAGGAGGATTTAGAAGTGATGGCACCCATGAATTTCTCTGTGGTCTGACCCCACTGTGGAAATGTGTACAGCTCAGAAAGACATGTATGAAAGGAAAATAACCACATGATACAAAATAGGGACTGTTTAGTACTTAGTCATTAAAGGATCGGTGGGGTCTGGTCACTAAAGGAACCCTGCTTAAAATGGATTAATGACACAGTTCATATATAACATTTAAAATGTAGGTACTAACAGATCATTATTCATTTTTTAAAAAATTAGTCTGTTGTATGTATCCCTTAAAAGTTATAAAAATACAAGTCACTATATTGCCATCTCCAATTTGCCTGTTTTGTATGATCAGCCTGTAACTTCAAAGCTCTGCACCTGAAAGAAAAACAAGAAAAGGACACTGATCTTGTCACTGAAGCTGAAATCTACAAAAGTTTTTTACATTTTTAATGTTTTTCTTTGTTTTTTAAACATTTACCTAGAATCATTTAGGATGCTGTATTTTATACTCCAAGCTTTACCATCAGGTCTATAATAAGAATTATGGGAAAACTGAAAAATTCTCACCTTCATCTTCAAATCTACACATTGAAGCTGAGCCTTTGCTTATACTTTAAAGTTTTTGCCTGTAAGATTTTTCAGATTGACTGTGACATAAGCCAATATTTGTTGGCATTAATAAATATTTTAGCCGTACAATAGTTGGAAATGATTACCCTTTCATTCGCTCTGATATTGTGATCCCTGCTTAAATCTTTTGCTTTGGTTTCCTCTCACAGTCATTCCTTTGCATAACCTAACAATAGTGGGCAGAGTGGGTAAATATGTGCACTGTATGTAAACCTATTTGTCATACTCTTACACCTTTGTTCTGCTGTGGGCATCGGCTACCCTCCCCCACCTCCTGTGACCATAAAAACAAAAATGGTTATTGAAAAGAAGTGAATAAAAAGTTGAGTGCGCTCTCTCATATCGGCTCAATATTCTTCCTGCTGTCTGGATGCGCTGAGTCTGAGAGTGTTCTTTACCCCCCATTGGCCCACATCCACAGAGAATGAGGACAATAGTTTGGCTCTGAGACATGTGTGCCTAATGTAGTCCTTTTATGTGGGAAAGTGGAACTGTATGGAGATGGGAGAGAAAGAGGATCATTGTGTTCCTGGTTTTCTTTCGGCCTCTTTTTCTCATACATCTGATGGCTCTCAGATGTTTCGACCGCTTACTAAGAAAACACATTTATTGCAGCATCTATAAAATCAGTCACAGATCGTTTGGTTGTAACGATGTTTGTGGAATGGTACTGTGATGGCACGATCATGTTTTGTTGTTATTCATCATTTAGTAGATGTTTCGTTTTGTTCACTCCAAATTAAGCTTTCGGTAAAATCACCCCTGTTAGTGTCCAAAAACAAAGTGATGACCAAAGTGATTCCAGTTCATTTTCAGCCGGGGCTGAGGGTACATACTGAAGTTCAGAGAAATCAGCTGTCAGTTTTCAGTGCAGTTCGTCCTGTGGGAACCATGAATATAGATAACTTTATGGCCATCTATCTGATAATTGTAGCTAATGTGGTCTGAACAAAACTGGCGACTTCCAACCAGCTGCTACCCATAGAGCCATACATTTAGTAAATAGATGTGTTTGTGCAGTAGCCTGATGGAATTGCCATACAAAAGAAGTTATGACATCAGGCTGGTGCAGAGTTAATTACATTCTGTAACGTCAAAGCAGCCATGCTTACTAATTTGCAACATTCCCTGCGATGACCTAAAAAAACACTGAGATATTAAAGGTGTGCAACCGTGTTAAGAACAACACATCGCAGCTGAATAATCCATCAGAATCTCTCTTCATTTTAAACACTTTATGGATATAAGCCCAAACAAGTCAGTGTCGTTTCATACAGACAGTGTAAACTGCAAGCAGTTTTATGATTAATGACTAATCAGCCAAATAAGCCCCAGAATGTCCCTTCAAGCCTGCATACACTCGTGCACGCATCTCTCCACACACCCACACAGCAATATTGAGGTCAGATTGGGAGAAAGACACAGACCCCCCATCATGGCGCACCCTCTGGCTACCTCTCTGTGAGCTGTTCACTCATGTAGAAGCAGACCCATCTGCCCCAAGAGATGGCACACAGAGGGCAGAAAAGTACGAGGCGCACGTTTACGAGCAAGAAAAAAACAGAGGTGGAAATTAGGTTTAGAGAAATTGAGAAAAGATGCCAGATTTTGTGTGTGTGGGGGGGGGGGGGGGATCTGTGCTGTGTTGCCCTGAGATACAGGATGTTGTAATAAGGCAATTGAGAGAGAAAGAGAGAGAGACAGAGGAAGACTGTGAGAGCGATAGAGAGAGGGGCTGGACTATGTAATAGAGGAAAACGGGGGAGGAGGGTATGCCTCAAGGAGAAGTGCATTCATTTTTCTGTCGGTGTGACAAGCCAACTCCCCCTCTGCCTGCGCAGAAAGTGGAATGCTCCGCCTTGCTCTGGGCTCTGTTGTTGTGCAGAGCTGCAGAAGGCCTGACAGAGCCAGCTAGACAGAGAGGAAAGGGTGAAATGCATCGACAGAGACAGACACGCTGTGGATCGAGAGCCTGTGAATAGATTTCATCACCCGGTTCAACCAGCGACACCAGAGAGGAAGGAAACAAAGAAAAGAGGGAGACAAGAAAAAAGGTGCTTCAGTTAAAGGAGGGAAAGTGAGAGAGAGAGAGGCAAGGTGAAGGAGGAGAAGGAAGGAAGGAAAGGGAGGGAGGAAGGAGGCTCAGACATGAGGAGGGGCGCCTGACTGACATTGCTGCTCTCTCTATCAACTCGCACACACACACACACAGGGACATAGGCAGACACACACAGACTGTGCACTGCACAGTAGCTGCTCTTTTATCGCCCTCTGTGGAGCCTCGTCCCCCATCCTTTCTTCTCTTTAGAGTGAGAGGACATAAGACAGAGAGGAAGGAAGAGCAGGAAGAGGAGGAGGAGGAGGAAAAAGACGTGAAGGAGGAGAAGGAGGGGAGGCAGTAACCCTCTCCTCTCCTTTACTCAGACAAACAACCGGGGGTGATAGAGAAGAGCAAAAAAACAAGAGGTGTGGGGGAAAAAGGAGCTTTCTGTTCCATTTCGCCGTCTCCTGTGGTCCCTCGGCCAGAGAGCGGCTAACAGGCACCGCTCATGTCCGTGAACTCGGAGAAATCCTCGTCCCCTGAAAGGTAACACCTCATCTTCCTCCTTCCCTCTCTCATTACTGTTCTCATTTTGCCTCGATATGTTAGTTTGCATATCGTTTTGTTTCTTCCCACGAGCCTCTTCCACCACCACCATCCCCCTCAGCACCTCCATGTTTTGTCTCCTCTCTGTTTCTCTTTCTGTTTCTGTCTCCGTTCCTTCAGCCTTGGTTCCTTCTATTGTCTGGGTCACACAGCAGTTACTGTAGCAGGGCGAAAAACGCAACGGTTTATTGTTGCATGGTTCTGTAACATTTCAACAGAGCGTCCTTTTCTGCATGCACATATGAGCATGTACAGTACATAACACATCTCGATCACACACACACTGTTGTAGACAGATGCATGAGCTCACGCTGCCTTCCGAGGCCGTAACATTTCCTATACGAACAGTGACAACAATACATGCACATACGAACACACGCAGTCTCTTTGTGGTGCTTGAGCTCAGAGCTTACACAGCAAGAGTGTCAACACACGTCAACATCAGCACGGCCAGCAGCAGCAGCAATGCATCTCAGCAGCAGTGCGAGACAACAGATAACCACATGACGCACCTTAGTGCATAATATTCCCGATCGATTGCTCCTTCGGACACAACACAACCTCTTTGCAAAACACACTCACACCCAGGCAGCTTAATCATAATTTGATGAACTGCAAATTCATTGTAAATATACATACCAAATCACCAAACAGTAATGATGAGTGTTAATAGCAAGGTCACCAGGCATTATCAGTGACATGGTACACCTTGGCTAATTGAATACACAGAAACTCGCACACCGTACATTTTTCTAATTGCCAGGACAGGATACACTACGCTGAATGACAGCTACATGCATCAGGGCTAAGCATTCCTTATCTCACCCTCGTTCAGTCAAGATTGTGCCCTCTTTAATAATTTGTACCTATTCGTACCTAATTAGTCACCCCACAGGATCAAAGTGAACACAGTGCTTTTTTTGTTTGTTGGTATGTTGGTTTGTTTAGGGCTACTGAGGTAATCCCGGTTTTTAAAGCCAGTCTTGATTGCGTAGTTCTGGAAGTAAAGATGAGAGAAATGTTTGGGAGCAAAAGCTCAGTTTATTGGTAGTTTCCAAGCAGTCAAACTAAAAGCGAACCTTTGCAAAAGCTTTTTTTTTTCTTTTCCTTTTTTAACTGAATGCATGAGAACATATATCCATTCAGATCTAATCGGGAGAGGTCCACATTCCCATTTTGACTGTGCAGAAAAGAGTGGAAAGAGCTCGATTTGACGGTTGCTGGGGGGCAGGAGCAGGCAGACTGGATGACTCAGGTAGCTAGTGATGCCGTGCCAAGTACGATCAGGCAGAGCCACTGCCATCCACACAACTTGGTGCCAGGTCCCAGACTGGCACACTTAAAACATATGGCGCAGTCGGCACGTAGATGGGCTAAAGTAAATGGGCAGTAACAATATCAGGCAGTATTACATGGGCAGTTGGGCACAGAGGAGAGTGGCTTTTTACTGGTCTCACAAACTAAATTGATAAATGGCATCAGATGCACACACACACATACGATAGGCTGGTGATAAAAGTGAATATGTGCATGTAAACCGTCATATTTATAGCATCTAAACAAATAAATTCTGCTTCCTGACCTTGGGTTCTCCAAATGTACAGTATCACAGCTTTCATTACTCTGTCCAGTTTTTATTTTCCTACCTCCATTGTTTGGGTCACAGCAGTCTCTCTGTAATCAAGAATAATGCAGCAGTCTCTTGTTCCACGGCAGGTAACGCCAAAGAGTTGCACTCATGCACGCACTGCTGCCTCCTTTAACTCCTGCAAGCATGTCCTATGACCAGAGCTGTAGTTCTGTAGAGGTTCTGCATATAAACAAGAAAATTGACATCCAAAGAATTTTTTCTTGCTTTCCCCAACAGAAATGAGCAGAATTGTTATAAAGATATATTTTAATAACTTTTCTCTTAAAGTAGGGTTTTATTTAATCACATGCGAAATATAGTTTTTTTTGTCAGATGGGCAAAAACCAAGTGTTTTCAGTCAGCCATTGATTACATGGAGCTGCAGTGACAATCATTTCACACTCATAGCTGTGAAGTTTTGCTGCTTTTCTGAGTTTTCTCTCTGAATATGAATAGCTTTGATTATTGGACTCTGCTGACATGCAGTAATGATTGAAATTAGTATATTGGTTATTTTCTAACCCCATATGTGAACATGAACTAGTGTGGAAGTTTGACTTATTTTGCACTTTATTAGGGGATTGTATTTTAAGGTCAAGTGAACTTCAGAATCTATGTTTAGCTTTTTTTGTGAGACAAATCAGCTCAGTTTCTTTGACTATAACACCATCTGTGCCCCAGATGCCATGAAACCATACACACATGCATGCACACACTGTTGTGGGGTGCTTTTCATTCGGGATGTGCAGTGATATGTTTGTCACAATAAGTGGATTTGATGTGTGTTAAGCTAAACGGATGGACTCGTCTGGCCTGAAAAGAGCAAGAAGCAGTGCAGTGACAAATTTCTCCTGGAGACGCTGCACTAGGAAGACGATCCCTGTTGTGTAACTTAGCACTTGAGGCATAGTGGAGATGGATGGAGGACGAGAAGTGTGTGTGTATTTGTGTGCATGTGTGTGCCCGTTTGAGGATATTTAAGTGTTTTGACGTCTTTATTGCGTGTGAGCAGCTTAAAGCAACTCTGTGAAGGGTGACGGCACGTCATTTTAGGTCATAATAACGGATGCTGCTGGGTTAAGGGCTTACATCCTTAGAAGACTTTCTTGGGATTAAACACAAGTTGAATAAATAAACAGCCAAAGGTCAAGAGTTTAAAGGCTTTCAAAGGCTGGCTTGAGGTTCGTGTAATTTTCGTAGCTGTTGAGAGGAACAGTTACTGAAACGTTAAACTCTTGGTGCGATTACAACAACACTCAGTTGTGTTGTTGTAAATGCCACATACCTGCTTCGAAAGCATGATGTGCTTCTTAGGCTACACCCAATTAGAATGCGATTGTGTAGCTGGTTTTTCATTAATCGGCATCCACACAATGCAAGTATATATTTTATATCTGCTTGTCACAGGTTGAAACACAGCTTACTGGTTATGCTAGTTACAACCAGATGGTCTGAGCAGCCTCTTTCCTGCTTTCCTTCAGACTGCCCGAGTTAGAAGAATAGGTCAGAAAGAGCTGCCGAGGATGCAGCGCTGGAATGCGTCCAACCGGTCAGGAAGCCGGGCCTATGCAGCAGACAGGCATCACATTCAGCAGCTATCGCATTCTCGCAGAGTATGCAGCTTTGGCTGGCCTACATGGCCTCCACCATCTTCTTTAGTCCGACCCAGAAACGGGGCGCGCGAGCACACGTGCAGGCATACCAGTGGCGCAACATGACAATAGCTAATGAAGCGTGTCAGGGAGCTAGCTCGTAAACTAGCCCCCTGCCCTGCCCGTCTGCCCTCCATTACCACCTGCCCCTCGCTCATGGCTGAAAAGAAACATAAGATTACATTTTACTTTCTCTCTTTCCACCTCTTTATTTTTTCTTTTTCCTGCCTTCAGTGTGAGACAGATGGAAGAGGAGGAAGAGGAATCTCATGCATGCAATCTCTCCTGTCCCTCTGAGGGCTTTTGGTGATATTGCAAATGTAAATAACAGTGTCTGCTACATGCACACCCACAGAAACTACCATGAAGTTTTCAGCCCTTGCAAACTAGTCTAACCTGACTGCACAGTCAAAGCTCTGCACTGCAGAATAACTCTGGGAATTTCCACCTCGTGTACTGAAGTCCTATGCGGTTAATCAGCAATAGGAATCACTGAGTCAAACATGCAGCAGAAAGGAATAAGATACCTCACAAGTAGTAAGTCGATCACCAGTGGTCATGTGATCTGGACTTGGGCATCTGATCCGGTGAGAGATCCTCAGTAGGATTTACAGTGTAGGTTCAAAGGTCGTGTAGCGGCACCAGTAGATGCATGATAGGATGATGCTGTCAGTGCTCTGGGATGAAACTTAAATTACTTATTGATTATTAATTAACGCCTTGTATATGGAAATGTAAGCAAAATAAATACATGTTTACCCTGAAAACACACACCTACACTTCTGGAAAAGCTTTTATGAGCTCACGCTCTTCCCAAGCACAAAGGCTTCCGCGTTTGTTTATCTTCACTTCTAACAAAAGCACATTTTCTTTTTCCACTAGTTTTGGCAAATTGCTCACAAAAAAAATTACCACCGAAACTGTTTTTGTTCTGCTTTAAAGAAAGTGGGACCGTTTTCCCTTAAATCCACATGACAACCAGCAGAAATGCATTTTAACTGGCTTGACTTCCTTGTGTGTGTGTGTGTGTGTGTGTGTGTGTGTGTGTGTGTGTGTGTGTGTGTGTGTGTGTGTGTCCAGTCCCTAGTCCCTGTTGACTCAATATGTTTACACACACAACATTCCAGTCTTCCCTGCAGGCCTTTAATTGGTCCTTTCAAATCACCCACTCTTTCCACTTTCTATTTTTTCCAAGCCTCATTCTTGCCCTTCTATTCAATCTCTCGTCCTTTCTATTCCTCACTTTTCTGCTCTATACCTCCCTCTGCCATCTGTTAAGTTGATTCTGGTCTTTTTTTTTTTTTTCCTGTTGGAACCTGATGTTGTGCATCACTTATTATATATTTCATAACTGTTAGGTTGACTGTTTCTTTCCTGCAAACTTGAAACTGTAACTAACAGATACAGTTGCAATAAAATGCTACTTATACATTTTGATCTTCTTTGTTTCTTTAACTACACGCTTTTTTTAATTGGGAGAGATAATAAATATTGCTTTGGTCTTTCCTGTAATTGCAAAATGATATTTTTGAAATGCTAATATATTGTTTACTGCAACCTGCTCTCCTTTAATTCTAACGAGCAGCACTAACAGTGCCGATTCACTGTAGTTCCATAACGATACAGGTCCCTGCTGAAGGAGAAACAGAAAAAGACGAGGGAGAACATTTTTCTTTACATCCCCTATCTTACTGTAAAACGTCTCAAGCTGCAGTGCAGATAGTTAGCATGCAGCTACAGGGCCTTTCCCTCTCATTAGTTCACAGCTATCTGCCATCAGCATATTAGTCTTCCTGGAGTCGATTTTACTGCTACGACACTGTAAGTTATACTCAGCAGAAATGGGTGAAATGGAGGAAGAATGAGAGAGGGGGGGGACATGGAGGAGAGAGTAGGGAAAAGTTTGAGATTCTTGGAGGGTTTGGGGGGTTGGCGAGTGGAGAGACATGGTACGACGATAGCCCTGGGAGAGAGATGATCCCGCAGAGGAATTATAAAGATGATAAAGCCAGAGTGAGAACTCTGGAGAAAGAGACCAGGATAGAGACAGAGAGCAAAAAAACAGCAGAATCCTCAGGAGAGAGGGGCTCGGATAGATAAAGATGATTGGGGAAGGGGGGGGAGGGAAGGATGAGAGGCGAGGAGAGATGGAGGGAGAAGATAGATGGCTCTCTGCAGATTTGCGCAGTGTGCTGGGTAATGCTAGGTCACCGGAGGACTAATCTCCGCTGATGCTGCAGCGCTGAAGCAGTGGAATGATAATAGCCTGTTTGTGCTCTGCGTGTTTGTTTGTGTGGCTTACCATATGCATGCGTGTGAAAAGATAGCGGGCTTGCTTTTGAAGGTACCACTTTTTTTTTTTGGTCCCCTGATAGAGTCACACAAACACACAAACCTGTATTCACGCAGTTCACCCAATCCTCAACGCTGCCCTGTGGGATTGAGTCACGCGTCGGCTGCATAACTGTGAACAACATTCATCTGTTGTGTCTGAGAACACTGTTCAGCTGTTGTGTCTTCCTGACCTGCAGCACTTGTTTGAATTTTTTATTTTTTTCCTGCATCAGCACCGAGTTGGGGGGTGTTATTCAGCTCTGAACCGTGTACCAAAGATTCCATATAATCCTGCATTTCATATCAGTGATACTGTACTGATACAACAAGTATCAGTATATTGTATTGATATAAAAAAGGTTAATAGCTGACCTTTCAGCAGTGAAAAGATCTTTGTGATATTTTTATTGCGTTTTTGTGTGTTGCTGCAAGTTACGCCGATCAGCCGTGACATTACGGCCGCTGACGGGCGAAGTGAATAACATTGATTATCTTTTCATTGTGGCACGTGTTAGTGGGTGGGATATGTTAGGGAGCAAGTGAACATTTTGTCCTCAAAGTTGACGTGTTAGAAGCAGGAAAAAAGGGCAAGTGTAAGGATTTGAGGGAATTTGAGAAGGGGTATATTGTGATGGCTGGGTCAGAGCATCTCCACAACTGCAGCTCTTGTGGGGTGTTCCGGTCTGCAGCGGTCCGTATCTATTAAATGTGGTCCACGGAAGGATTAGTGGTGAACCAGTGACAGGATCTTGGAGGCCGAGGGTCATTGTGGGGAGGGACGGATACTCCGTCTGGTGCCATTCAACAGATGAGCTACTTCTCAAATTGTGAACATAAACAAACATCTGCAAAGCTCAATGAACTGAAGCAACATTGTAGAGCAGAACAGAATTCCTCCACAATGAAGTGAGAGACTGATAAAGTCATACAGAAGACAAATCAGGTTAGTTTGGCTGTAATCAGCTCCATGAGCTACTGAATCATTGGGTTACTTTTTCACAGGACTGCGTAGCGTCTTGTGGAAACTTTTTTTTTCCATATGACTGTATGTGCCTGTAAACTACCTGCCCCACCTTTAACTGAAAGCTGCAAAGAAAACTTAATGAACTGGATGTTATTCTGAGTGGATGTCAGATCCAGAATAGATCCAGGTCTTGTAATCCAGTCCTGTAGGTTTTGTGTCTTCCTGTTGGTGCTGGCACACTCTGCTAGAAGCAGGTGTGGTAAACTTGGCATGTCGTTGTTATGAATATTCTCTTTAGTTATCTGAAAAGTAAATGCAACACTCCCCATAATAACAAGGTAATACTCTGTTTTATATAAGAAGAAAATTACTAAACCAATAACCTGATAATAATCAGTGTTTTCTTTACTTTTTGGGTTGTTTTTTTTTAGAAACCTCCTGTTATCTCAGTCATGTGATAACTGCATATCTGTATATATTAAACTGCTTATTTTAGTTGTGTAATCAATTCTAAATTTAGTTTGTTTATATGGATAGCCAGTCTGGCCAAGGGGCAGCCCACATGGATCATTATTTTTAATTAAAAAGTGAAAGCAGGGTTGGGTTAGGAAACCATTGTCACCAGATACACTGGTATACTAATAGACAGACGTTCAACTCATGTTATTACTATGTAATTACTATTACTATTTAGTATCTTAATTGATATTACAGTGTATTTTCATTTGTTTGTAATAGTGATGAGGATGAAGATATGGTAATCGGTCATCAGTGTTGCATTTGTGATATCTGTGTTACATGATCTGAAAACACAGCTGTACATAATAGATGTAGCTTAGTCTGTGTTATGGTATGTTTTTGCTTCAGTGGCTATGTGCTCACATACTCCCCAACCAGATGAGCACTGAGATGGCATCTTAGCAGGGGTGTCACAACCCCATGTGACTTGTGCTGGAATTCAAGGCTTGGTTCGTCTTGTCCATCTACTGCTGTTCTGTGAGTCTGCAGCTGAAGGCTGGAGCTGTTTTCTCTGTTCAGCCATTCGTCCATCTCTCAAACTTGTCCTATGGAGTTTAGCTCATGTCCTGCCACTAAGAAGAGATGGGGTCTGGCTCTTTGTGCGCTCCGGCTGCGCCACAGAGCCCTCCGAGACAGGTAGAAGGGGAATAAAAATGTGTCTAATGGGTGCTAGATTGACAGAACTAATGGGCTAAATTCTGGGGTTTAGTTTGTATGGCTAAGTTTCCAGATTAAGGTCTTTTATTTAATATTTTATTTAAAAAAACAACAACAAAACATGTAAAGTGGAAAAGAATGAGTAATAGGAAGTGATAAAGGCCAGCTGGATTGACAGAATTATTTGGCTAAATAATGATTTGTATCTTTGCACGGGCTCCGTGTTGAGTGAGTGTTTTTTTCACACACAGAAATGGGAAGATGACTGACAAGGAGAGATCAGAAGCTTTGCTTTGGTCCCAGAATAACAATAAGACAAAAATTCAATGCAGAGAGACCAAATCATTCATGTGCGACTGTCAGGATTTGCATCTACACATTTATAAAGCCAGAACAGTAGGACTGGTTAAAAATATTTAAATTCTTTTTTTTAAAAATAGCTGTAACAGTTGCCATAATCTTAATCTACTAATCTAATAAATTACTAATAACTTAATAACTCAAATATAAGGATTTGGTTGGCTTTTTGTGCTTGATAAAATATCAAGTCTCTCTTTCTTTGTGCCAGATCAGTGTATTTAGGACAACAAATTGAGTCCATAAAGCCTTTGAGGTGTGCTTTGATTTTGTTGCACATTAAATAAACATTTTCTGCAGTGGGTTTCTTTCCAGAGTGATATAGAAATACTTAAAAAATTAATATCTCTTACAAAACGTGGAAGTTTGCAGCGTTTTTTCCCAGCTCAGCTTTGTTTGTGGTTTTCATTTAGTGCAGTCGTGTTTGTCTTTGCATTCATTAGGCTGATTTGAACTGTCATTTCATTAGTGGGGAACTGCAAGCAGGCTTGGATATGTCATACCAGAGAGAGCGAGGTGATCACTGCTATTTATGAGACATCCTTTTGACATTCAAATGTGAATCTTATCACACCTCTGCTTTTCCAGTGTGCTATTGTATAATAATTAAGAAGCTGTGATTTTTGTTCTTTATGGATGAGATATGATTTAAACTAATATGAGGAATTCGAGACCAAGAAAACCGTCTAACCACATCGAACCATAAAATGGGAACATATTACCTCTTGTGCCTCGTGTACTGTTACCTAGTTGAAGATGGGGCAATTTTTAACGAGTAAAGCTCCATGTGAGTGATACGCAGGCTGTGGAGGGACAGTAAATATCTTTTTAAGTCATTATTAATTCCTTAATTTATATTTTTGGGAAAAAGCTGTAGGGTATTAAACCCAAAAAGATGTATTTTTTTTATCTTTGACACTCTGACTTTTCAGAGAGAAAAAAGAGCAAATTCATCCTATGTAGCAGCAGCTTGACATTAATAATGATCTGCTTCTTTTGGCTGACAGAGCCATTTCATCTTTGCTAATATTGTCAAACTTGCTATGCCTAAAAGGTTTGTAATTGTAGAGACGTGTAAACCAGCTGTGGTTCTTACTGGGAATAGTAGAGTTCAAGTTGATCTGTTGGGCAAATTTACCACAGGCCTTTTTTTCTATTATATATTCTATTAGGGTTTAAAATGTCTCATGATGAACAACCTATTTTCCAATACCAACATATGTGTCATCTGTCAGTAGCATCAGCCAGCTAATATGTTAGTCTGGTTGGTGACGCAACCCACACATGCTGCCTCTGTGCCTGTGCTCTGTGCCTACAGTGCTGTAGTAGTGTTTTACATACATGCACATAGCTTCTTCTTTCTTTTGATGCTATCACTTGCTGGGGGCGGATTTTACCTCCACAATAAGGGGCTTTGTGGCTGGCTGTCGTCACTGGAATGTTTAATATAGAACGCAGAGTAAGTAAATGCGCTGTAGAGAGCGTTCAGCATGTGCTGCTGAATTGAAGCTACAGCAGATACAGTACCCAGAAGCTCTGTGTGCAAAACATGTGGCTGGATGTTTTTGAACTGAGCAGCAGACTAATAGTTTTCAGTTCAAATAAAATGTTGCAGAAAATATACATCTGATGCACAAAAAGACAAAATGTTAATGAAATTGATGTTTTTAGGGAGGTGAACATTTTGATCGTTGTGTTAGGGAAATAGCAGTAAAGCCGTGTCACTCTGCCGTCTGTGTGAACACGCATGTGTATGTCAACTCTCCAGCCACATAGCAGTGTTTCTGTTTTCAATGCAAATTTTATTCCAAGTCAAAGAATTTTCCATGCAGCCACAGACACTCAATGCTGCAAATGTGTTCTGGTGACCAAACATCACTGCATATGTGCACCGTACGGCATTTGCATTGATTCTGTTTGCTGGATTTTGTTGCCTTTCATCTTTGTGTGGGTCTGCATTTGTGCCTGTGTGTATACTGTTTGTGCACGCTCTACTTCATGTATGTGCTCTAGCATAGAGCGGATGTAATGTGTGTGTGGTCGTGTATCCATCAGCTCCCTCTGGGGAATTTTACCAGCAGCTAGTTTAGTGAGTATAAATTGATGGGACTTGAACTCTGTGGCACAGGGGTTCAGTGTTTATTCATAGACAGCTGTGGTGTTTTGATTAAATATGGACAGAAGAGCACAAAATAGCAAACCCATTAGAGGAGATGTTACCAAATTATGGCTTACATCTCAAGTGATGGCTACTTAGCTGATGCTTTTGCCCAGAATGACAGAAAGAGAGCACGTAGCAGTGTGTCTGTCTTTTTTTGGTTTATGGAAAGCACATAGATTCTTTAAGGTATTGTATGTTTTTCAAATTGCGTCAGTGCTGACATCTTTACCAAGCTACTTTTACTGATCCATGTGAAGAAATTTTAAGTTTTTTAAGTTGCACAAAAGCTCTGGGAATAATAGTTGGTGATACAAATCTTAAGTGGCATAAATATAAAATAGGCCAGATTTTCACAAGAAGCGCACAGAATTAAAAAAAGCAGCATCAGGAGCATTACTGTAAATCTGCTTGGTGCTTTTTTAAAATGCTTGCGAGCTGATGGGCTGCTTTGTGTCTGTTCTTTGTCTTGTTGATTTGTCATGTTAGCTCCTCCTGAAGAAGTTGCATAGTTTGGGCAGAAGCCACATGCACAGAAGGCACCTTAATAATACTGCACGGCTGGTGGTACGAAACAGGATCCTGCAAAGTTATAACGTGCTAGAGCCAGAGATTGTGATGTGGGGGAAGTGCAGCCAGTGACGTCAGGACTCATCCTGAAAATAGCGGTGAGATCTAAGTTCTGCACTCAGACAGATCCTCCGGAGGAGAGGAGAGAATGAGTCAGCGGTCTTGCCAACACGGGCTGAGAAGGAGAGAGTGAAAGATGAACAATGAATCAATCAGAGGTAGAGATGCCACCAATGGAATGCATAAGCAGAGCTGAAGGACACCTGCGGTCTCAAACCCACGCCTTATCGTTTTGAAAGTAGAGAACTGTGTTCTTGTTGCTAAGGAATATACCTGTTACCTTGGTGATAATGGGATATGTTTAAGGATGAGTCATCAAGTTTGCAGTCGAGAGTGGTCAGCTGTTTCGTGCGACTTCTCAGTGGTCAGAGACATGTTAGCAATGATTGTGGTGGTCATTAATAATTGGTAGGGGGGATTCCAGGTTAGAAAGTCTCAAAAGACGTGCTGTTGAAGCAATCAAACTGGCCAATCAAAAGGCAGCGAGCAGTGTGGAGGAAGGTGTAATGTATAGTCTTTTGGCTGTGGCTATTAGAATTATTAAAAAGAATAAAAAGATTATTTAAGTGACAAAAATGTATGACATTGCTTTAAAGAGGCGCTCTACCCTTCACTCTTTTATTTTTGAATGTCACATATTTTTCATTGTTGAAGAAGTGCTCAGAATGATTATATCGTAGTTTAGAAATACTTTATCTGTTGTATTATTTAATTACAATTTGTCAAGTAAAAAAGAAAAAATACAATGCATATTTCTCTGAAATGCAATACGTGTGTAAAAAGTACCTGTCACGGGCTGCGTCTGTGACCCAGCATTTTCAGTTTATTTTGTATTTTCATTTCTTATTATATTGGGAACATGTGAAGTTTTTGTTATTGTTAGTGAGGATTTAGTTGAGTTTCTTTCTAGCTTTTTGTTTCTTCTATAATTCCTGATTTATAAGTCCCAGGTCATGCTCATGTTCCATGTTCATGTTTTTTCCTTATAGCTTCTCGCGTGCGCCTGCCCTGAATCATGTTCATATCTTTTGTCACAGCTGTCATAGGTTAGTTTTATCCAGTTTAGGTTTCAGTTTAGTTTTCGTCCCTGTTCACTTTCCCTTGTTTTTTTTGTACTCATGTTATCAGCCTTAATAAATAAAGGGCTTGCTTACAAACTATAACATAAATAAGTAAATGTACAATCCATTGGGCAACAAAAACACCCAACGTGCAAGGGCTGGAATCCAATGGAAACTAGTTAAGGTGTCTCTGTGAAAAGAAAAGCAAGAACAAATAAGTCCAAGACTGGGTAGGCAGAAACATTGACGTCATTTTCACACATTGCTGAAAGTTGCCTCAAACCTTTCAAATGGGAGCACAATAAATACGAACTATCAGCTCAAATACCAAAGTGTACAGACTCTTGAGATGGATTCTCAAATATTTTCTCACAATCGCAGACGCTGATTGTATTCTAATGACTCACTGATCTAACTGATGACTCAGCAGACTGAAAGATGGTATCTGGTGTCTTATCAGGTCTAAAGCAGATAACTAAAGTTGAAGAGTTTTAGTAAGGAGCCTTTGGTATGAAGCAGATTTAAAGCACCAGGTTTTAACTGTTTTTGTTTGATATTCCTCTTTTTGTTTCATTTAAATATTGTATCACATAAACATTCATTAAAATCCCATCGAGAGACATTTATTATACAAAAAATGAGGAAAAAAGAGAAAAAAAATACACATTTGTTTTCTCTTATTTTATATACCAATTATCTAAATTGTTTCTTGTGAGGCTTCACTTTCATATCTTACACAGTTTGTTTAGCAAAGTCTTCAATTTTACTTTAGTTAAGTTAGTTACTTGTTACATTTTGCAAGCGTTATTTGTGTACGTATGAAGTTCTGGTTGATATTATTTGCATACTGAAGTTTAAAAAAAGGAAACTGATGGGGTCATTAACTTTCCAGCAGCAATTTCAGATGAAAAACTCTGTGATAAAAGTTTTCATACTGGCACATATTTGACAATTTATACACTGGTTACAACATACAGTGCTCAAGGAACTCTTGAGTCTAGACTTAAATATCTTGTTGACTGGTATACCTGAACTTATTTTTAAATATTCAAAATTAAACTTGATCAGGGCTTAAAGGAAGGGAGGTTGAGAAAATTCTTGTTTTCTGGCTTTTTTCTTTTCTGGTCAGTGAGCTAATATTAAGCTAATGTGTCATGCTATCTCTGCTGTCTTTGGGCGAGGTTTCACCTTATATTTTTGTAAATATGCTCAGACATGTTGGCAATTTGTGGTATGATGGGGAATTTACTGGCAGGAAAGTTGCTTCACAATTGGTAAAGAGTGTTTGGTGGAATCCCAGTTTCAGTCACCTACCTGTGGAGTTTTTCAAATAGGAGAAAGGTGTAATGGAGCTCAGACACTAGCATCAAGATCTGTTGTTGCTAGAAGTGACCAACAGGATAGTATTATTATTATTATTATTATTATTATTATTATTATTTAATGATAAATTAAAGTGTAATTTTTTTTACAGTGTTGTTTTAGGCCAGAACAAAATTTGAATTGATGTGTACGTCAGTAGTGGTGCGTATTGAAATGTTTTCTTTAGTAAATTCAATTGTAAACTGATGTCTGGATAAATCACACTGGATCCAGTGCACTGGGCTGTTGAAAATGTAACACTGGCTCTATAAATGCCATTGTAGGGTGGGAGTGTGGAAATGCTGAGACTGAAAAAGGGCTGTGCATTTCCTAGTGGGCTCAAATATGTTCTCATGAACACACACACACACATTCACTTGGGTGAGGATGTCAGGAAGCAGTCTGGGCATGTTCGCACACGTAACAAAATGTTGAAGGATGCGAGGCAAATTCTGCACCTATTTACCTCCACAGTACAGGGTTATAACCTTAAGGACTCCTGCCCCAGCCTGTGCTATATAGTCAGATGTATTTGAACAGAATAAAGAAACTTCACAGAAAACTGCATATAATGCCCTGTTTAAAGCATGAATTACTGCAGGAGTGGCGAGTAGGGCTCAGCAGAACAAACATACAACCGTCCTCTTTTATACGAACACAAAAATACATATACCGCACAAAAGGCTGCTTCTCCCACATTGCACTGAGACACGCCCTTGTCATCCTGATAGTCAGCAGCAGCACCTCTTACAATATACAGTTACTTAACAAGTAAGTGGTATGCTTGCAGTGGGGGTAAGAACAATGGTCCGAAACCTTTACAGTACTGCTTAAATGCACCAAGCTCAAAAATGAAAGGGCAATTGAACATTTAAAATTAACAATCAGAATGCCATATGTCAAACCATGCCGGTTCTTACTTTCATGTGATTACTGTACACCTCCTACCACCTCTACTAACCCATAATAACAAAAGAAGTTAGATTGAATATGATGTTCTTAGATATACTTTCAAATGAACATTTTTCAGAAAAACGTAATTCCAGAATAGAGTTAGAAAAAGAGAGTTTTGAGCCTGAAGTTTGTCCCAATAAAGGAATTATCAGGATAAGACATAGAGGTGGCACAGTCCCGATACATAAAAACTGTTTCACATGACAGTAAATCTGTGATATTAATACAAGGCAATCATCTAGAACAGACAGTTACTGGAGACAGAAACATGCACCGAAAACTTCAAAAACATGAATTTATTTATTTTTATTTATTTCCTGCATTTTTATCATTTAAAATGCATTTTAATAATGACACAGTTCATTCAAAAAGCTCTGTAAATTGTTTCCCCCATGCTGTGTGCCATTTTTCTCATGCTAATATCCTCTTCTTCATTGCAAGTTATTTTCTGTAGACTTTAACCTCAGGGGGTTTTTCCTGCCTCATAATGGTCATTTGGACGGTGACTACACATGCAAGCCTGATTGCTCCAATACAGTCAACAAGTCTGTTTTAGATTATTTGACCCCGAAAAAAATCTTTGCATTTTCCATTTTGTGACCATTTCATGAACAACAATGTGTGTTATGCTTCAGTAAAAGAAACCAGTTAACAATAATTGCTGAAACAAATGTAATTGTTATTTGCCTCTGGCTAATACCTCTTTGAGAAGCACCAAAAATGTCAGTCTGTGTTTGATAAACACCGTAACAAGGAACTGTGAAATAATTGCTGCTAATTTAGCTTAATTTGGGATCCACTGAGTGTTCTTTAAAGCATTTTAATGATAATATTAGCACTGGGCGCTAGTATGTCGATAACGAGATTGCACAAGGAATTAAAAAGATGTAAAGATGTTTTAAACCACACAGTAACTGGCTAATTTAAAATCAGCAGCATACTGTTTTTGCGTTTACACAAAAATATGTTAAATGAAATCTGGGTGAAAATCAACCTACATCCAGAGTAAAAGTATCAGGGGAAAATAATGATGAGGGCTAAAAATACAGCAGCTACTTCCCATACGTGCGGTAGAATTGGAAGCAAATTCTGGTCTTAGTGTGCAAATTGGTGCCAATTAGTGAAGTAAATTGATTAGGACACCTTTAACAACTTAGGGAGGAGACTAATCACAGCTGACTGGTTGGCCTGATACCCCTGGACACTTATTGGATAAGAGTCACTCATTTAAAATGCCAGATGTGGCACATAGTTTACAGACGTTTTACAGTAATGTTACGGACAACTTAGGCAGTAATAACAAAAATAAAGATCAGAATGTTGTGTAAATTCACTTTTTACTTAAAAAGCACACAAATATCAGAGTGTGCGTGTCTTTGGCAGTAATGACTTTAGCTGCATTTTGGTGTTGAAGGACAAGGCTGTTTGTCTTTTTCCTTTCTTTGAGCTGCTCTCTTCTCACTCTCAGTTTTTCTCTGTTTATGTCTCCATTTTGTTCAGATTAACTTCTCTTGTTGTCGGCCTTCTTCTCTCTTTCTGCCTCTATTTTTCTGTCCCTGCTTATGTTTGCCTGTTTCTCTCTCTGCTGAACCTTCTTCTTCTATATGTCTCTCATCTGTCTCTCCATATCAGTCTCTGCACTGCCTGCATAATCTGTTTGACTGTCTCCCTGCCTTTTCTGTCCCTCTGGCTGTCTGCCTCTTGCTTTGCCTCTCGGTCTCTGTTTATTTCTCTTCCTTATTTTTTCGTCTCACCTTTCTGATTCTTTTTTTTCTTTGTTTCTTGTTTTTGTGTTTTTTTTTCTGTCTGCTGGTTACTTCTGTATTCTGTCATGGTTTCTCCTCTGCCCGTCTTTCAGACTCTGGCGTCTCTGCTCTTTGTGTTTTTACTGCCTGGCTCAGCTCCAGAAAGTTATGGGGGCTAAGTGTTTGTGCAGCCAATGGCAAGATGGGCCGTATAAAAGCACTGAGCTTATAGATGTGATGTACGACACTCTACGTGACTGCTTTGATAAAGAAGTAGCATCCTACTGCAAGGACACAGCCTTCGACTGCTTGTGTGTGCGTGTGCGTGTGTAAGAGAGAGACAGCTGTAAAATACTAATCAAATTTCAATGCCAAGTTATCTGTCACCTTTAGCTGCCACGGTGTATCTGTGTATGCATGCATGTGTTTTGGCCAATCTCATCAACGCTTTGAGTCCCGGAGTACCACCAACTCACCACCCCTCCTTGCTCTACAGTTGCCGTGGCAACATACCAAGAGGCTCCATCATGTGTCTCTGCCTGTGACCACATTTTTATAACGGCTCACAAGCTACGGCTTTGTGTGTTTGTTGGTTTGTTTCGGGTTTTTTTTTCGCCTTAATTTTAGCATCTGATCATGCTGAAGGTACCGTGAGGTGATGCTGACTACAAAGTGTTTTGGCTTCTGCTGGCCTCTGCTTTGATGTCTAATTCAGTTTTCCAGAGATATCATTCAAACAGCGAGCTCTCTACAAGGCAAAGCTTCCGAAGAAAAATAAAGATTAAGTGCAGATTTTTCACTCCCTTTTCCTAGCACTGATAATAGTGAGTGAAGGTTTGTTTTTTTTTTGTCTAATCCCAGCATGTTGCATATGTATGTTTATTTTTTTTAATTCCTGTCTCTGTATAGAGAACAGCTGGTGTCATGTAGCTCAGGTGTTTATCAGTATCCATGCCCTGCTGATGCTGTGACTCCATTACCTGGTTGGTTGTCGTGGTGCGACTAGACTGGAGTTCATATTTTTCCAACTTGAGCAGCAGATGCTATAAGCGCGAATGCACAAAATGAACCACATAAAATGCAGCGCATATTTTTTAGTCGCGCTAATTGTTCGCGCGAATCAGACAGAAAAGCGTTTTCGCTACGCAAATCTGCTTCTGATTTGTCGCGGGACCCGCAGTCGCGCTTCATCGCGCTCCTCCATTGACTTTACATGTAAACCTGACTCTTTAGTTGCTTCTATCGCTTTCGGTGTGTAGCACCAGTGTTGCCAACTCCTCAGTAAGGAAAATCGCTATTGGTTGTCCTAAAAGTCGCTAGAAGTCGCTAAATGACGTCATAGCCTAATTTGCATAATTGGACATGCTAATGTAATTGTAACCTAGGTTGTTGGAGAGAGAAATAACATCGTGGAAGAGACATAGAGTGAGTAAAAAACGTCCTAAATGCATTTAGAATTTATTTAGAACTACAAATTAAATTTATTTTAGCAATTATTGTTTTTTGTAATGTCACAATTCCAACCCTGCTGCTTTGGCTTGGACCAGCAAAAGTGACCCGAAATTGGCCCTCTGGAGTAGTTACTTTGTGTGTGTGTGTTTGTTTATTAGTAGTTTTAAACCTTGTGATCGACAAAACAGCATAACAGTAAAAGAAGAACTGACTGAATAAGAGAAAAGTCGCTAAGGGGGTCTGAAAACTAGCTAAATATAGTGACAAAGTCGCTAAGTTGGCAACACTGGTACCACTGTAACTGGGAGCTTCTTCATCAAACACCAGTATTGGGTTGGATGACTTCACACACGGTGGTGTGGTTCTGAGGGAGGAAACTGCATAGACGCCAAAATGTTTTTGTATGAAGTGACCACTAGGGGAACTGTAGTTTTTGCACTGATGGTTATTGGTTGCTGTTTGGTTTCAGATGAAATGGACATAAACTGCCACGCATAAGCAGACAGAAATTTGTATTCGTAGAATGCTTTTATGTTAGCTAATGTACATTTATCATTTTATTTATTTATTGCTGTTTACTGATTTGTAAGATTGTTGATCTTAAAAAATGTTTTAAGATCAACCCGCCTTGAATCAATCTCCCCTCTACTCAGACAGTTTAATACATTTTGTGTTCATGTGTGCTAATACTAGTCCTGGCTCCATAGTGTAGTAGTGAACATATTTGAATAACATGCCCCATTTTGAGACAGAGAGGAGACACAAATCGCTGTCTAGAAGAAGCTCTCCCATTTTTATACATATCTATATAAAGCTATATGTAACTAAAATCCAGTTATTTAGTCAGATGTGGTGTCTGTCTTTCTCCTCGCACTAGCAGCAGCAGCATTGTGTTGGCAGAAGTTTGAAGAGCTCCGGCTTTGCTGTTCACACTGTGCCACACAGCATGCCATATGGTATGGTGGCTATATAACATTATGTTAGCTCAGCACAATATTTAAACATCTTTTCAGAGTTTTATCGCTTCACATCATTGTTTAGCTTCTTCAGGCCTCAACTTTACTGTTTTTGGTTCACTCTCGCTGCTCTTATTGGCCATAGATGGCAACAGTTTCAGCAAGAAATCTGTGAAACTCTTGCTGCACGCTACCTGTCCAAGTCCAAAATTAAAAAATGGAGATGTTTAGCTATTACAGAGCCAGTTATTTCATGAGATTTTAGAGGTCAGAAGCAGACTCAATATTAGACTTTCATACAGCTGGCCCAGAATTAAGCTCTGTAGCTGTTTCATTTGTGAAATAAGTAACTCTTTACAAACTCTTTTTTTCCTTTTGTGCATTTGACTCGTGTTTTGTACTTCTCTGTGTGTGTTTTGCACTAAACTACAAAAGGATTGCGCATTAATTCGACAGAGAAAAATGACACATACAAAATGTCTTACGTTCTGTACATTAGCTTGAAAAAAACAGACTGATGCATGGCACAAAAAGTGTCGGTTTGGCGCTGATTTAGTGGAACCTTCCCAGTACAGAAATATTGCAGGCATGTGCTCAAAATCTACACAAACAGCCACATGCGCCATGGCAGGGTCCCAAAGCAAAACGGTGAAAACTTTGTGATCAGTTATTGTTCCGTGCCCTGGATAAGTGTGCCAGCTAAATGCTCAAAATGTAGCCAAGCCAGGAGAATAAGTCAGCCTGTGTCCTGCAACCTATTTAGCGTTTCTCCCTCTCATGGGTTCAGTTCTGTTTTAGACAAGGGAAAGGAAGTGGAACAAGGTTGTTAACTGAAAGAAGTGACTGTGGAAATGACCCTAGGAGCAAACTTTGTCTGACCTATTGACTGTTTCTATTCGGCACTATATTTTTCCAGGATTTAAAGCTTTATTGGAGGGGAAACATTAATTTTTTTCTGCAGATTTGTGTCTGAGGATAAATGTGATTGGCTATAGTTGACTGTGTTTGAGCTATAAAAAATATCTGTCCAATGGTTTAGACTGACTGATAACTTTATACAGAATCGAAATCTTCATTATTTCAAAAGCACAAGAAAAGTATACGCAGTCCTATTCAGTGCAAATAAAACAATCTAAATATCTTATTAAGCTTTTATTCTATGTATAAATGTAAAAAAAGATAATTTTTAATAAATGAATAAGCTGTTTAAAAAATAATGTTAAAAAAAATGTGTATATATTTATTCGTGTGTTTAGTCATCATTGATTTCACAGTTGTTTACAGTTTAAGAGTATTTTTTAATTATAATCAATGCAAATGAGTAAATAATTATATATATGAATACAAGTTAAGATTTTCTAGTTTAAGGTTGTTTTTTTTAGTTCATTGTGTTTGAAACTGAAACTGAATTACAGAGGTAATAATAATTGTCACGTCATTAAAATTACTTGCAGTTTGTTTTGGCCTCTTTGCTTCACAGGCCTTTAGACATTTTTTTAAACTGTATTAAAAGTAAATAAGGGGCTTGTGATGCAGAAAATGCTTTACTGTATATCATTTGATTGTTTTTGCTGGAACATGATTGCCTGATATTGCTTCTCACATGCTACAGACAGCGGACTTACTCTTGAAATGTTGTGCAACGCTGATTTTTGATGTTCATGCTTGCTGTCGTTGGTCTTTTATTTATTCCAAAAGCAGACGTGCAACACGTCACGCGGCGTCACGAGCCGTCTGGCACAGTTTGTTCGTTACATCAAATCTAAAAGCTTTCATGAACTCGGTGCCGATGCCAATCAGCAACACTTCCGGGGCTGACATTTTATATGTATGAAAATGTCACAAGTTATTATTCTACTATTAGTCATCTGCACTTAACGTTCAGGCCACTGTAGTGCTCACTGTGATTCATAGCTTAAAAAACCCCATAAAATACTAAAAAGTTAAATGTGTAGACGAAAGGCAGATTTCTGGTGAAAAGCTTTCCAACGTTGGTGTCACTGTTGTGTTCACAGGCCTGACACCCAGCAGAAAGCCCCGGTGACTGCTCCTCCTCCCCCGCCGCCCCCTCCACCTCCCCCTGAGCCGGCTGGGCCCCCAGAGCCGGAGGAGGAGATCCTGGGCTCCGACGATGAGGAGCAGGAGGACCCCGCGGACTACTGCAAAGGTCAGTCACATGCGCACGTCTGTCCCAGCCCACACTTCTGTCTTATGGAGCTCTGCGCTGGCCTCCCTGGCCCACACCGTCTTCACCGGCTCGTCTTCCTACCTTATTTCTCCAGAGTTCCATCCTGATGGGATTAGCAGTTCATGTTTGCAGACATTATAACAGCCAATTCAGAATTGCTCGGCTTTTACCAAAATGTCAGAGATGAACCGAGTTTCCTGCCACAGCTCAGGAGGACAAAGGCAGCTTTACAACATTCAAAGCATTAATTATAACGCAGCCACGTTTCAAAATGGTGCATCACTCTGTAAAATTGTATTTCACTTTAATCAGTACACCTCAACATGTTTCGATCACATACCATGAACATCACTTCAAGTGAAACTTTTCTCCTTTTTTCCCAGATGGCTTCTTTCACTGTGTTTAGAAAGTGTTTTGGAAGAAGCACAGTCGAAGCGTCAGATCTCACTTCAGTGAAATGAAAGACAAAAAGAAAAGAGGAAAGATCACATCTCGTTTATGTTGTTTGGCTTCTTTTCAATTTTACGTCTGAACCTTTTAAAGGACTTTTAAAGCACTCGGTGCACTTTTTAACCCATTTAGGAAAAGTGAATACAGCACTTTGTGTTTATAAGAAATGTTTAGTTTCATTGAAAATGTCAAGGCTGACCTGAAACCTAATGACTCAAGAAAAGCTGTGAGGTAGTGTTGCTTAGGAATGCTTTGGTGAGTAACACTGTTGAAGCACTAGAAGCTGGAACCAGCAAATATTAAGCGCTTTAATTCAACTGACTCAGTAATGACTTGAGGAATTGGTTACACTCATTTGCCATGACATTAGGTACACCTTACTAAATGAATTAATATGGCAATCCTGCAATACATTATTATAGCCTTCAGAAACACCTTGCTGCATAATGCAGTACAACCAGACCCATAAAGTGCATTTAAGGAAAGCAAAGCTGTGAACGACACTTTAAGCAAAAACTGAAGGATTTATTCCAGCTTGTGTTAGACTGGGTTTGCCTTAGCAAGCTTTACCTGGCAAAAATTGATTTAAGTCAAGACAAATGTTCTAATTTTATAGATTTTAAATCAAGTTTTTCATTTGTCTCTGTATTGTGTATTTGTGTATAGCTTCGTTTAGCTTTAGTTCATTTTCTTTACTTTTCAGCGACCATGCACAAAAAAGGTTGATCTCATAGGAGTAAATATACCTTTTACCGGGTTTAGCAGCTAGATATTTATATCAGCGGTCCCTGGGCACGTGCACACAATGTTAAATAGACTGTAAAAAACAAAACATATATCCATGATACAGAGAGAAAACAGAATAATCTAATCAAATATACATATATAGTCAAAAATAGATCCCATCTGGCTGTAAAATGTGCTTTGCTGTGCTTTCCTGCTGCTTTGCTATTTCAAAAAACTCCAAACCTTCTTTTTTCCCTCGGCCCATGTGAGAATAGAAGAGGTGAGAATCTAGAGCTGAGCAGCCTCCTGCGCGCTCTTTCCTCTTGCCTAAACTTGGAGTTTCTCCAGGTGTGAATGTGTGCGACATAGAGAATCTCTTGTCGTGTGCCACATTTGAGAAAGGGCAGCTTCAGACGGTGCTCAAACTTCATCCACTTTGCAGAGTTCGTGTGCGAAATCGGCTGTCTGACCCTTCCTCCCTCCATGCACCTGCTGGCCTACCTCCACTTCTTACTCGCTAATGGATTTCATGTCATGGCAGGGTTATCGACTGTAACCTTCATGTTCTCCTTCCCCTTTCTCTCTCAGGAGGGTACCATCCGGTGAAGATCGGGGATTTGTTCAACGGGAGGTACCATGTGATCAGGAAGTTGGGGTGGGGCCACTTCTCCACCGTATGGCTATGCTGGGACATCCAGTGAGTCACACATTAATGTTTATATACAGCAAAGGCTTTCAGATTCTGCTTCATGTTTCTCTTGTGTGCGCACACACACACATAAACACACACACACACACTAACCACACACACATCAACCACAACACTTGATCTAGGAAAAAAGAGAGCGCTCGTATACTCCTAACCTCTCGTTCACACCCGTGCACAGCAACGCTTGTTCTCATCCGCTTGCCTCACATAAGCCGTCTGCACTGCATATGCCCTTTTTCGACCACATTTGGCACGTCACCACAATGGCAGCTGCAAGCAACACCACCCTGTGCTGGCATCTAAGCCATCTATTTACACTGTGATGTTGTTTGTGTGTTGACAAGGCAACCGAGGTGGATGGTTAACGGTATCATCAGCCCAGTGTCACCTTTCAGTGATTCGCACACATACACACCAACTAATTTATTCACCAGTGTTAATTACACTAATGGTGGTCATAAGCTAGCGAGTTGGGTTACTGTAGGGACGGTCCCCAACAAATACTGACCTTTCACTGTATGTCATTTTGAAGAGATATGTATAAACTTTATTAACCCCACATCGGAGTTATTATAGGTTTGTATTTTGAAATCGTTTTTTGTCTTTTTTAGTTTAGTTTGAGTTAACCATGATAACCTTTTCCCACACTAAGAAAAAATATAAAAAAAGATTTTTTTATATATACACAAAATGCAGTTGGAATAAAATATATTTTTAGCAGGTGTTTATCAGGTGTGCATATTTTACAGTGTGAATTGTGTCGAGATGACGGACCTCAATAGCGCTCCGTCCTACACGGTGGCTGTAACAGTGTACTGCTGAAGGAGCTGCTCAGGGCCTCTACAGTCACATGGAGGGGGAGCGGCTGTTGCCCGCAATGGAGATTAGCTTGGCTAACGTCCTCCTCTTACCCACCTCCTCTGGTCCTCTACTCTAGGGGACTGGCTAGGACAGAGCTGGAGTGGCTGAGGCCATCAATGTGTCATAAACAGCACAATACATGTTTTGAAACATACAGCAATCCACACACGAATCAATATCAGAGGAATAAACCTCTTTTTTCCCCATCTCTCAGTCTTAGATGTGCATTACTCACCACTCATTCTCTTTTTATGAATTGTTGCTTTTCCACTGAATTTTTCACTGAATATATGAATGCATGCTGTTGCCTGATGAGATGCGTTTCTCTGTTCTCTTTAGATCGCTGACTCGTGGCTTCTGAAGTGCATGTTTTCTGTTCTGTTCTTTCAGTGTTTTTGTTTCGTCCTTTCTCCAGGAATTGTTTCCATAGTTCAGGAAACAGAAGGCATAGGATAACATTGTAGTGCAGCGCTCCTCTTTAATGGGCCTGTGCAATCTCTATAGTGCACCGTGTAAATGCACAATGAATGTCAGGTCAACATTTAGCAGTTTTTATGAGAACAGTATAGGCGTAGGTGAGAAATTCCACTCTTCTTTTTCATCTGCTCGTATTGAAACACGCTACCATTAATGTGAAGTGAAATCTGAAGTTGGTTTGTCTCCAGTTCAGACTGTGCCTGTTCACTTTGTAACAAAACAAAGCACAAAGGATTTACTCACTTCAGTCTACAGCTAGCAAATATTGATTTCTTTGAAAAATGGCTAAATGAAGCAATAGACGCCAAATGTTCTGAAATAATGTAACAGAACGTGGTTAGATGGTAATAACTGAATATATTCAGCATGATAACCTGATTACAAAGAGTTTAAATGTGGGCCGTGAGGAAGACAAAGAGGCGTGTCAGTGTTGTGCTATTTCACAATGTTAAGATTGTTTAATGTTAATTAAATGCCACACAGCTCATCCATATCCATTTCCAGTGGCAGTGTGGGTAGTGTAAATGACAACCAGCAAAGCCTAGGCTGACGTTGCTCGTTAATACTTGGTTCAGTCGGTGATTCCTATTTTCATCTCTCTCACGGGGTGGCATTAATCAGCTTTGCTGGCTTCAACAACCTGTTAGCGTGTGAGTCACTATAAAATAAAAATGATGCGTGTGTGCGTGTGGCATTACAGAGTGAAGAACTTTGTGGCGATGAAGGTGGTGAAGAGCGCTCAGCATTACACAGAGACGGCCCTGGATGAGATCAAACTGCTGCGATGTGTGAGAATCTGATTAATTTGACATTTTCGCTTTTTTTGGATTTTCTCGTCTTAATTTTGTCTTTCCGTCTGTTCTTGCTTCTTATTATAACTCTCAGCGATTTTTGCATCCATTGCCATTTTTCCCCATAGCTCCTGTCCTTACGTCACCCTTCCATTCTTTCCTTTGACTTTAAATATACACTTACAAGTTGTCTTGCATGATAGGTGAAGAAGTCAGGCCTCTTATAATCTGGTGTTCAGCAGCTTTATCTTCCACATCCATCTTTCCTGTCTTTTTTCTTTCCTCTGTTCACATTTGCTCGTGCTCGAGTATTTTTCCTCCTTTCCTATCTTCCAGGCCTTTTTCCTTTGTTTTTCTTCTCTCTTCATCCTCCTATTGTCAGGGTCATTCTCTTTTTGTCCCTCCTGAGATGTTTACCATATCTCATTATCCGTCTTGTCCGGCAGGTGAGAGAGAGTGACCCCAGCGATCCCAATAAGGATATGGTGGTACAGCTGATAGATGACTTCAAGATTTCAGGAGTCAACGGGATACGTATCCTAATCAAGAAGCGTGCGTGTGCATGTTTGGATATATGGAAAGGACAGAGATGTGATGATGTGAGTCCTTAACTCCCAGTTGCAGACGTTTGTATGGTGTTTGAAGTGCTGGGTCATCACCTGCTGAAATGGATTATTAAATCCAACTACCAAGGTCTCCCGTTGCCGTGTGTCAAGAGTATTATCAGACAGGTGAGGACACACACACACACACACACACACACACACACACACACACACACACACACACACACAAGTAACAAATTGTATTTAAGAGCATAATAAAATGACTGAATATTTTACAAAATTTGGGTAAATTTAGCACCAACATTGCAGTCCAGCATTTGCAAAAGTAACCCAATCAATCCTTGTTTCTCCAACAGCTGTTACTGCAGGTGTGAAGTTAATACCCATTGGTTGAGATGATCTTCTCAACCACCTCTATTTCTTAGATCTTGCTTCCAATGAGCCAGCTGATCTTTTGTTTTGTTTTTTTAAGTGATCTTGAGTGATATGTAAAGAAATGAGACTTTTGCACAGTTTTTTATGTGTATTGTAATACAGAGACTTTACATGTGTTCTGTTTCTCTCCATAATTCATTTGGTGGTGCAGGTTAACATCATTTTCTAACTAATTTAGTTTCTGTGTCCCGGCCTGTCATATGTTGACTAATGAGGATTGAAGATGGTGGATAGAGTCACACAGCCAATTAATACACATTTGTGCTAATGTTCACTTCAAACGTTAATACCGCCGCCACTCTGAGAAGCGGGATGACAAACCAGCTGATCAGCTGAGCGTTTCAGCTGCTGCCAGCTTCTTGTAAGCTGAGCTGGAGATGAGTAGAAATTGAATGAGACTGTCCTTCACTTCAGTTTCAAAGCCTCAAAACAGATACAATTGAAAGAAACACAGGAAAACATCAACAGTTTCTGTCCTCGCCGCCCTCGGAGAATGGAAAGCATCTAAAGAATGGTTGAGCTGACTAATAGAGAGTGAATGAAAGGGAGAGAGACACAGAAGGAGATCTGAAAAGAGGCATGTTTGCATTTTTTGTGAATCCATGGTTAAACAAGAAGTATGAACATGATTTCATGCCTCTGTGCTAAACAACCATGTCTAAAGGCATTATGGTTAAAGGTTGCTAGTTGCTTCGTTATATGTGTCGATCCTTCTCGTTCCAGGATATCGCAAACACCTTGAAAGAGTTTCTTCAGATTTAGTTCTCATATGTTTTTGATTCAAGGAAGAACAAAAATTGATGTAGGTGGTAAAAGAAGAAAAGTCAAGCTAACGCACCTCATGTTTTGGTCACAACTAATTGTTCACATGCTAATTACGACTTATGGTAAAAGGATAAAGTCACCAAATCTCACTGGTTGGCAGAAGCATACAAATGTCTGTCTATCTGATGTGTCTGCAGGTCCT
Organism: Rhamphochromis longiceps; assembly: GCF_057381845.1. Classification (NCBI taxonomy): domain Eukaryota; kingdom Metazoa; phylum Chordata; class Actinopteri; order Cichliformes; family Cichlidae; genus Rhamphochromis; species Rhamphochromis longiceps. Next base: position 19,013,901 of record NC_140563.1, read on the forward strand.
GCAGGGCTTGGACTACCTCCACACGAAGTGTAAAATCATCCACACAGACATAAAGCCGGAGAACATCCTGATGTGTGTAGATGACGTCTTTGTTAGGCGTATGGCCATGGAAGCAACTGAATGGCAGAAAGCTGGAGCTCCACCACCATCTGGATCAGCAGGTAGCGATACGTTTCATTCTCCACACATGTATTTTCAGAGAAAGGGTTATTTAAAGGGACCTTTGCTGCTGTGAGTAAGATATCATTAACAATATTTGGTCATCTTAAAATCTGGTATTTAAGTTACATCGACCCATATTTTTTTCTTTCTAACATTTGTTGTACTTCTTTACTTATTTACGCTGTGCCCGACTCAGCCAGGTGTTGTGTTTGTAGACGTGTGTTGCCTATAGGAAAGTTGAGGAGTGCCCTGTCGCTGCTAACCCATGTCAGCACTCATAACATGGTTGGAGGGAGTTTCTTCCATCACTTCTTTAGTTTTTCATTGTCATTTAAAATCATAATACTGATAAATTAGCAAATAAATAATATCAGCTGTTGATACATCAGCACCTTGATTCTTTTTCAGGCTTTCTGTTGTACATTTGCTGCTCTGTTTGTTATGATTTATATATGTATTTATACATATATAAATCATAACAATGGAAACATATTTGGTACAATAAATTGTTCACATGCAAAATTGCCATCAGATTTACAACACATGCACACTGGAAAATGATCTTCTTACTGCCATGCATCCTGAATCAGTGTTTGTGCTTGCTGCTTTCAATCTGCATGCTATCTGAATACAGTCAGATCCTTATTTCTCTATATAAGGAAACACGTTTACCTTGAGGTGAAGTGGAGAGAGCAGTGACGATGTTGTTAGAGATAAGATTGCTAATGCAACAGTGAAGGAGAAAGTAAATAGTTTCCGAGGAGGAAGACAGAAAAAGGCCAACTTTTGAAAGTGTAAAAAAATTAAAATAAAAAGGAAAGATCAAGATGAGAATTCATAGGATGATGGAGCTTTGCTTCCCTTCAGACACTTACTGTGCCTTAAGTATAAAAAGGTTTAGAATCAGGTCTGTGTGAAATGTTTGTGTGCGCACTGTTAGTAAGTTCGGACCTAAATTAGAGCCATTGTCCTGTTGTGTGACCCAATTTGGGCCAAGCTTTAGGTGTCAGCCTCCAATTCGAATCTAGAATACTTTGACGGAGTTCATGGTGGACTCAGTGACTGAAAGATTCAAAGGTTATATAGTTGCAGAACAAGCACAAATCACCACCCCTCCACCACCGTGCTTGACAGCTGGTGTGAGGTGATTGTGTCGATATGCTGTGTTTGGTTTTCACCAAACGTGGCCAAACCACTCCATTTTTGTCTTGTCTATCTAAAGGATATTGTTCCAGAAGTCTTTTGATTTGTTCAGATGCAACTTTGCAAACGCAAGCTGTGTTGGCATGTTCTTTTTAAAGGGAGCACAACGTCTCATGGCAACTTTTCCAAACAAGCAATACTTTGTGTTTTTCTGTTGGTACTAGAGCAGGGCGATATGGCCAAAAATATTTATCACGATATATATTTGAAAATTTGCGATAACGATATAACTGACGATATAATTGATGCCAGACAAAATACAACTCCACAACATTACATTACAAAAAGACAACCTTCCTTTTATTTTCACTTAAACAAGAAACTGGTTTTTATGTACATTAAAGCTTTATAAAAATGTAACAGTGCAAATGCAAATTCCTTGCTGAAAGTTTAACCAAAAGGCATTTCCAGTAGAAATGTGCTGACATATCCTGAGCATAACCATGTATAATAATATCCACTGAAGTTAAAAAGAGGTGCTTTGCAACATTAAACTGTAGTGTGCAGTACGTATTTTTCGGACCATAAGGTGCACGGGATTATAAGGCACATTAAGCGAAACAAAGCAGTCAGATAAATCAAACTTTATTAAACTCATTCTTCTTGCTTCCTCCACTTCTGTACCATTGATTCATTAATGTTGAATTCTCTGGCAGCTGCTCTATTCCCATGTTGTTGCAGTATATTAATGACTAACCTTCTATTGTGGATGGATTATCTCAGTTGTTCTCCTGACTGAAGTTTGGTCTGTTTACAGCATCCTGCCATGCGATTGCATTTGTCTCTAACTATCAGGCACGTTAACTTTTATAAGTGGAAAAGTGTTAGTGTTCGTCCTCCAGCTTCACTGTTTATGTTATGCTAACATAGCTGTGTCGCTAGCGATCACGTAGCACATCATTATATACCAGCTAGCCCAACTTCAGTAACCCTACAAACGTCACTGCTGTTTAGTTTCCTGTCTTCATTTATGTTGGAAGTGATAGCAGAGCTGTACGTTTGAATTTTTTCAGAAATCTCTCAGTCAGAACATGCTATATCATGCTTGGGTAACTAGCGAAACTAGCGAGCTAACTTCCGCTAGCTTCCTGCTAACTTCTAACTCCGTTAAATGTAATAACTTTTGTTTTCATGGATGCCTGGAAGTTAAACTTCATAGTTACACCTGGTAAAGCAGCAATGCTGATCGTTTTATTAAAGATGAAAGAATTTAGACAGTTTTTAACTCTCAGTGATGCTGCAGTGTTCGTTTGACCTGAAGCATCACTGAGAGTTTAGGACCCAGATTACTCCCAGATTTAAGAGCATCTTAGTCCGACAAATACGACAATAACGACGGCCGCTTGCCTGTTCTGCAAAAAAATGTGCTTTGTCGTGTATCTGACGGACAAACACCAAACCAGTTCCACATCACTGAAGTTGCACCATTTTTACAAACCAATTCTGGTTCATTTGTTTCACTCAACAATCGGCCATGTGCGTATGAACACAAAGGCACTGCGCATGCGCGTTTTACTCATATTCTATCGCGATATTTCATTTTCCTATCGTTGCCTAACATTATACCGGTATTACCGTGAACGGTATAATATGGCCCAGCCCTAGTTGGTACTATCATGCACTTTGACATTTACCATGCTAACTGAGATCTGCAGACTCTAAGTTGTAGCTCCTTGAGTTTATTGCAGTTTCTCTGAGCGTTGCATGGTCTGACCTTGTGGTGAATTTTTGGATGTAATATGTTAACAGAACCCTGAATGCTCCACAACAGAAAACTGCCAAACCTCCTGTTTTTATAGACGGATGCTCACACTTGTAAGTGATCAGTTAATCAAGTGCATTTGATTTGCAGCACTGGGCAGGTACTTATCCTTTTCTAATGAAGCATTACGGGTGTACTTGGGGTTTCCTACATGACTGTAGCTACACCGTATTAAGGTGACAGTGGTGTCAATTTTAAGCAAAAAATCAAATTCAGGTATTTCTCAAAAAATAACTGCACTGTGTTATACTTACGTTTGTTTCCAAATGGTTGGGTATTTTATACGAAAATTAAGAAGAGAACAAAACCTAAAAGTTTTTGGGATATGTTTTTACCTCCTATCAGAAATAGCATGAGTGAGGTCTGTTTGTTTAGTGTATTCATTTACACTTCTTACTTCTTTGTTATTACAGATTTCTCTTATGTTTAATGTTGACGTACTCCTACAAGAAGTGTCGAAGCCTTGAGTTTCTTCTCACCTGCTTACCTTTACAGAGACATTTGTTGCTTTTTTTAACCCATCTCTTGTCAAAACGTTCTTCCACTTTAAAAAAAACCCCTAAAAGTTCTCAAAATTATTCCTGATGAACTCCACATGAACCCCTGTCCCTTGGTGAACCCCCTGTGAACTGTCAATTGCTTGCATCAGCCAACAGGGTCTTTTTGAGCCTCGGGGTAACAAGTTTTACTGCTTAGATTTCTACACGCGTGATGTCAGGCACAAAACCATCAACTGTCAAAACAAGAGCAAGTGCTCATAGTAACACACGCTGTCTCTGATTGAAGATAAGCAGTATATCGTTTTTTTTTTAATTGACGTTAACATAAGTGTAGAAATAAGTGTAGACATGTGTTTTATAGTGAAATTTCATCTATTTCTGCTTCATGTGAGAAGAAATTTATTTTATTTATTTATGACTGCTATACACGAATGCCAAAGTACTTTACACTGCTTGCGTTATGATAAGCTAACTTCAATTAGCAGCTCAGCATAGCTCCTAAGATAGGACTTAATAATAACTGAATAACTGAAGAAGAAGGCATTAAAAAGAATAAAACATAAACATTATCAATACAGGAAGAGCGTGGAAAGTGATTTTTCTCGATTTGATAACAAGATTTACTTTTTTGTTTCTGAGTGTTTCAGGTTTTTAAATGACCATACATGCGGCGACATGCATGATTTGCACTCTTAACTCTTAAACCTCTGCCTCGGTTGTGTGACGGACTGATGACAGTGATGCTTGAAAGTGTCTGATTGCTATTTTTTGCTTTCTGTTTTATCAGTTAGCACAGCCCCCCAGCTCAAACCGGTGAGTACAACAGATGTGAGTATGAAATGGGACACACACACACACACACACACACACACACACACACACACACACACACACACACACACAGACAGACACGCACAGCACAATATTAAAAAGCAACGCACTAATTGTCTCATTTAGAGTTATTTACCTGTAGCTAGTAGTCTGTTGTTCCATATAAGGCAGGATAAGCTATATTGCCAAAAGTATTTACTGGGCTGCCTTCACAGACATATGAACTTGAGTGACATCCCATTCTTAATCTATAGGCTTTAATATAATGTCGGGCCAACCTTTGCAGGTATAGCAGCTTCAGCTCTTCTGGGCAGGTTTTCCACAAAGTCTTGGAGTGTGTTTATGGGAATTTTTGGCCATTCTTCCAGACGCACATCAGGTCAGGTCAGACACCGATGTTGGACGATAAGGCCTGGATCATCTTTTCTGCTCTAATTCATTCCAAAGGTGTTCTGTTGGGTTGTGCTCAGCATTTTGTGTTGGCCAGTCAAGTTCTTCCACACCATCCGTGTATTCATGCAGCCATGTGGTAACAGGAAGGGGCCATCCCTAAACTGTTCCCACAAAGCTGGGAGCATGAAATTGTTTAAAATGTCTAGGTATGCTGAAGCATTAAGAGTTCCTTTCAGTGGAATTCAGGGACCGAGCCCAACTCCTGAAAAACACCCCCACACCATAATCCCCCCTCCACCAAACAATGCAGTCAGACAAGTACCGTTCCCCTGGCAACCACCAAACCCAGATTGCTGATCGCTAGATGGAGAAATGTGTTTCGTCACTGGAGAGAACCCATCTCCACTGTTCTAGAGTCCAGTGGCAGCGTGCTTTACACCACTGCATTCGGCACTTTGAATTGCATGGAAACCCCACAAAGCTCTCAGTGCTCTGTTCTCGAGCTAATCTGAAGGCCACATGAAGTTTGGAGGTCAATAGTTATTGACTCTGAGTTGCTGTTGTTCCCAATCATTTCCACTTTGCTATAATAATACTAACAGCCAACTGTGGAATATTTAGAAATGAGGAAATTTCACGACTGGACTGCACAGGTGGTGTCCTATCATTCCCCGAGGTCCTGAGAGCGACCCAGCCTTTCACAAATGTTTGTAGAAGCAGTCTGCATGCCTAGCTGTTTGATTATATGGTGGCCATGGAAGTGATTGAAACACCTGAATTCAATAATTTGGAAAGGTGAGTGAATGCTTTTGGCAACATAGTGTATGTGTGACACACTCACCAGTCACACAATCCTGCCCCTGATAAATGATTTAGATATTATAATTTAAGGCTAAACTAACATTGGAACAAATAAAAACAGAAATGTAAGTATATAAAACTAAACAGCAAAAATGTAACTGAAAGATGCAAAACTAGGCAGCACGGTGGCACGGTGGTTAGCACCGTTGCCGCACAGCAAGAAGCAGAGGTGTGGACTCGAGTCACATGACTTGGACTCGAGTCAGACTCGAGTCATTAATTTTATGACTTTAGACTTGACTTGAAAAAATGTTCTAAGACTTGTGACTTGACTTGGACTTTTACACCAATGACTTGGGACTTGAATTGGACTTGAACCGGTTTACTTGAAAAGACTTGATATTTTACCCCAAATATAAAATTTAACATGCATATTATATAGAGATTGAAAATGTGACGTCATTCACGGGTAGAACCGCAAAGGATTCTGGGAACTCGTGGCAAGCGGTACTAGCGCACGCAGGCTTTTAATTAAAATCAGTTATACAGCGATAAAAAGAAACACAAAAATGTCAAGAAGCCGTTGTATTATTAACTGCAATAGCCGGTCGCATGACAGCCACGGGAAGCCGACGGGTAAAGAGATCGGTTGTTATCGGATTACGTCGTTGAAGAGAAATTGTTCAAGCCATGTTTCCGAAGTAACAAAGACGCGACGGATGGCCTGGATTGCAGCCATTCAAAGGTCAAATATAACGTCCCAGAACACTCCAGCTCACAGGTTAGTCTGCTCCAAGCATTTACACGAAGGTCAGAGTTTTGTAGTAGTTAATACATCATTTTTCTTAACATAATTGGTGATATAGGTTACAAGCAAGTCTGACGCTGAACAGAAATTGTCGCGCTATGCTCCTTTATTTATTGTGTTTATTGTGCATAAATAGTGAATTGTCCTGACACAATATTGCGTTTCGCTTCTGTTATTATGGTGCATTGACAAAAACATATACTTTTATTCACAGGATAAAACAGTTGTTTTGTATCACTAATTGCCCAGTACGATTACAGCATACAGTATTATTGTCACTGCTACATTTCTGTGATGCTACCAGAAATTATTTCCACTACTAATTAATTACCGTTGAGCTCAAAGATCCTATTAATAAACGGTTAATGAATGTGTATTTATGACGTCGATTTGTGAGACTGGTAAACTTATGATACGTACGATGGTCTTTCGTTCTACACGGTGCATTTCAAGGTCCTGCACCCATCCGTCGGTAAACTGTACCTGCTTGTTGCAGTGACCTGAAGTTACTAAACTTCATGAGTGTATGCACTCACTCCAAGAACCGTATGATTATAAATATGCATATAAATATGCTACGATGAGATAGCTGACTTCATCTAACTAGCAAATGTTGTCCAGGCTACGTTGGTGATGCAGTTTTTTTTAATATGTATGATATTTTTGTCATGCGATTTTAAAGCCGGTCCTATAACCGCATCCAAGAATAACATGCAGCTTATCTCAGAACTGTCGGTGAAAATTATTCTTGGAGCTAGGTTTAATTGAGCTGCATTTTAAAGAGGTGCAATTTCACAATTTGTGTATATTTTCTACGTTCACTTTTGTCATGTGTTGAGAAAAACACAGATTTTAAAATTACATGGTCTAATATTTACATTTAGCATAACTGCAACATTATTTTTTCGTTTTTTTTTTTTAAAGACTCGAAAGGACTTGAAATTCAAAGTTTCAGACTTGTGACTTGACTCGGACTTTTACACCAGTGACTTGAGACTCGACTCTGACTTGCCTGACATTACTTGAGACTTGACTTGAGACTTGAGGATAAAGACTTGAGACTTACTTGAGACTTGCAAAACAATGACTTGGTCCCACCTCTGGCAAGAAGGTCCTGAGTTCAATTCCACCATCAGGCCGGGGTCTTTCTGTGTGGAGTTTGCATGTTCTCCCCGTGTTTGCGTGGGTTCCCTCCGGGTACTCCGGCTTCCTCCCACCGTCCAAAGACATGCAGCTTGTGGGGATAGGTTAATTGGATAATCCAAATTGCCACTAGGTGTGAATGTGTGAATGAATGTGAGTGCGAATGGTTGTCTTGGCTCTGTGACAGACTGGCGACCTGTCCAGAGCGTACCCCGCCTCTCGCCCTATGACAGCTGGGATAGGCTCCAGCTCCCCCCGCGACCCTGAAAAGGATAAGCGGAAGCGAATGGATGGATGGAAGATGCAAAACTATTGTCTAAGCTAAGTGGAACTTTAAAGAGTTGAAGCTCAGAGGATATTAAAATTTGAAATGGAAAGCACAAAACTGCAGCTCTGATGCTCGGTTCAGTGAACATCTATAACATATAAATGAAAACACAACACTCAAAAGTATCAAAACCTTTTCTTATTTCTTTGTTTTCCCTTTTCACTGACTTTCTCTCCCTCTTTTGTGTTTTTCTTTTCTTTTTTCACCCTTCAGGTTGGAAAGATCTCCAAGAACAAGAAGAAGAAGCTGAAAAAGAAACAGAAGCGGCAAGCCGAGCTTCTGGAAAGGCGAATGCTGGAGATTGAAGCCCTGGAGAGGGAGGCAGAGAGGAGGGAAGAGAAGGCCAAAGAAGGAGGGGAGAAGGCGACGCTCGACCGCAACCTGCCTTCACCGCTGCAGCCGCCGCAACCGCCTCCAGGCCACAGCACGTCCCTGGGAGACAGCGACGATGACGACGACGATGAGGAGGACGGAGAGGACGAGGAGGAGGAGGAGGGAGGAGAGAGGCCCATCAGGCTGACTAATCATACATGTGAGTCATGACTGCAGGGTGACTGTGAAGATAAGCAATTTTACTACATTCAGACATTTGTGAATCAATCAGTAGTGCTTCAGCGTGTCAGATATGACTCAGGTGTTTTGATCATTTATAATTGTAATTGTTTGGAATAGAAAAATGCATAAAGGCACTTTTCTCATTATAATTATCAAAAGTACATAAATACACCTGTTATTATCATGTTATATGCATTCTTATATCCCGCTCCTCCTTCAAAAAGGTTACCATGACTACGGTCCACCAGAAAAAAAACTCAAATACCAGTTGGCGACATCTTCGGCTCATTTACATTCCCTGTCACGTCTGCTTAATGTTTGTTTGGTGGTTTCCTGTGATCCTGTAGGCTATTTATAGGCTGTGTAAATTAGTTTGCTACTTGCAGCGAATCTGCTGCATTGCCTCCTCACAGCCTGTTTTTCGGCGCTCTGAATCATCGTCAGCATTTCAGATTTCAGATGAACTTAATTTGCCACTTTGTCTCAATTTAAGTGAGACAAATTGGCAAATGAGTCTGATTATCAGGCGGGCTTGAATGTTGCAAAAAATAAAACACTGTTAATCGGAAGCCTGAAGACAAGCTGCAGAAAGTCGAACATATATTGTTCTCCGCGTCCGATAACTGTTCCTAATCTGTTAGTTAGCTCTTATTTGGACTCCATTTAAGCTAAAGGAAATGTTTCCTGCAGCCCGGGGATGTAATGCAACGTTCTGGTTGCATTTATTGTTTCCAATCAAATACACTGAGGGAAAAGTGAGCAATTAATTAAAAAAATGTATTCAGGTTGTGAATAGCTAGAAGGTGAGTTATCCCAGAGCAGATCTTGGCTTTGACAGATCTGCGTCACGTGTGAGTATTTGTATGGTTTTGGTTTTAGTCTGTCTGTGAATGAATAGGATGTGGATTGGCTCCAATCACTCAACCCACGCTAGTCCTGCTGTGTATGGAAGCCTCGGCTGATTCACGAGAGGGAAAAAAAAAGAAAGAAAGAAAAACGTCTTTCTCCGTCTCCCTCCTCCACCCTCTGTCTCTGCACCTTCTGCCTCTTTCATTCTTGTATTCTCGCTTTGCTACCTTCACTCCGATCTTTCTTCTCTTTTCATGCTCCTTTTCTCTCTGCCTACATCTTGTCTGATTCCACTTACTGTACATCTTCCTCCCGCCCACCAACTGTCTATAATGTTTTCCTTTTTTCTCCATGTTAGGTGCAGCACCTCCCCAGGAGCAGAGCGAGGCAACCCACATCACAGATGATGACCCTGATGAGGAGGCGGAGGAAGAAGAAGAGGAGCTTACGCCTGTCGCTGAAAAAGATGCCCCTATTCCCCCCGCCTCAGAGGAAGGCAGCGGAGATCCAACACAAGCAGAGGTTGAGCCAGAAGAGGCAGAGGAGGAAGAGGGATTAAAAGGAAGAGAGAATGAGAATGAGGAGGAGGAAACAGAAGAAAAGGTAGCAGAAGAAGAAGAGGAGGAGGAGGAAGAGGAGGAAGAAGAAGAAGACGAAGAAGAAGAAGAGGAGGAGGAGGATAAAGAGACAGAGGAGCCAAAGAGTGAGAGCAAAACAGAGCAGGAGGTTGTGGTGGTGGTGGAAGAAGAGGTTTCAAAGAAGCAAGAGGGGGAGGAGGAGGACGAAGAAGAAGAAGAGGAGGAAGAGGAGGAGGAAGAGGAGGATGATGACACGACTACTGACCTCCTCACAGATAACACCTCCCCCATCAAACCCCACATCAATAAAACCAATTCGGTCAAAACCAACGGCCATGTTTTGTTAGGCTCTGAGGGACTGAAACCAAACCCAGGCACGCCTCCGCCTCCTTCCCCCACCCCAGAGCCTCTTCTCTGCCCCCTGGTGGAGTCTGAGCTCAGCTACACAGACAGGGACAACTCTCTGAGCTCTGGTTATGAGATGTATAACGGCGAGCTTGGAGAGCCAGGACTCACCAATGGCTCCAGTGAGCGGCATCTAGGTACAATTCCCATTTTTCCCGACTTGCCTCTGGATCCCGAGCCAGGAAACACCATTTGTGTTGGTACGGCAGACATTGAAGCAGGACCTTCACCCAACAGCCCCACTGCAGACCGCAGTCGCACCGTGTCCTCCTCGAGCACGGGAGACACACCGAAAGGTAAGATAGGATTATAGCAATTTCAAAACTCAGACTTTAATACTGAGCATGTAAACGACGATGGCTGAAAAATAGTACTGATTTTAATGATAGTGGGTGTAGCAACCATCCGGTGCAGGTATAACATGAAAATTAATATGCCAGATGTGATCAAATTAAAAATGTCAGTAACTGTTTTGTGATGGAGTGATGGGCTAAAGCACTGTGACCACCGCCCACTAATGCACTGTCCACTCCAATCTCTCTCACCCATTGACTCATGCACACCTCTGTCATGTGAAGCACTGAGACATTAGCTCGCATCACCCGCAAAAAAGAGACCAATGACGCTTGGAAATTGCCACAAAGCTTTACTCTTAGACTGCTCCAAATGCTTCGATAGGTGTGCGACCTGACAAAGACACTCACTAAACATTATTAAAGTGGCTCTTGAGATAATTATGACCAGATGAGTTGGACTTTGTTGCTGGTTAATGGTTTATCTCTATTTAAACCACTGATGGTCAGGGGTACTCCACAAGAACTGGAGTCAACATCTGGGAACAACAACAAAGTTGCTCTCAACTAAGCTGGATTGGTTTAGTTCATCAGACTCCCCAATAGCTCCAGCACAGAGAGACACCAGCCAAGCAATCTCCTTACAACACAACCATCATATCAAACAACTGCCTAAGAGTTAATTTTAAAGTTTTAGCCGTTGTTGTGTAAGCACTGTGACAATTCACCACATCGGTGTACGTATTAACACAGCACTTCAACATGAGACAATTACTAAAGCACATCGACAGTAGCACTAATTCATTTTATTCATTTCTGCCTCAGTTTGAAACCCATAAAAAAGCCTTTTAATGTTTTTTTTTAATCTGATTTTACTGGTTATTCATGCTATTTGCTTTAGCAGTAAATTCATTTCCCCCATAGCCTGGTGCAAAACTGTTTATTTGAGTTAGTGTTCTTGCTTTGGGTAATAAAAAAGTCCTGACTGGTAAAATAACATTGTTTGTCTGAGCTGAAAGAATACATTTTTATTTCTTTTTTAATACAATATACCATTTACAATTTCTCCTGCTACCACCATTTTTCTTGTTATACAGTCTTGTTATTCACCTCAACAGTGGTTAAAACATTTCAAGCCATCAATACATATGTTTTAGTTCTTGTGCCTCAGAGTTTCTACCATTATTTATTGTTAGGGAACATACAACAGGTAGTATAGTTCATAGAGTTGAAGAAAGGAACCTATATCCCTCTGCTATTGCAGAGGCCTGGGTTCAGCTATGCTCTGGGCATTTCCTACAGCTCTCTCCTCCAGCTTTCCTGTCTACCCTCAACTGTCCCATCACAATAAAAGCTCAAAAGGCCCCCAGAAACACTCAAACATTATTCAAGATCTCACTGAAGTGATTGTCTGAAGTCCTTGTTGTGATTCAGTATCACCAGTTGGCTCTAAACTTTTACTTTAATTACAGGATTTATCTCCAACTTCAAACAAGTCCAAGTCTGAGTAAACTTTGTGCAGTGCAGTGGTTCTAACTACACAACAAATTTAAACTCATTATTATGAACCGTTATCATAAGCTCTTATTGTAGTTGCTTTTGAAGTGTTACTGTTGTCCCATCTTGTTTTTTCATAAACTTTTTATTTTATCTTAGCATATTTGAAATATCACAGCATGATTTGTATATGTAAAATAAACATAATATAACATTCAAACTAAAAATATTATTAATAATAAAAAGTGGAATTTCAATCATTTATTGATCCATTAAAAATATTCCTTCTAAAAGTATATTTTAATATTTAACTTTGAAGCCTAGCAGTGTGTAAAAATAATATCCTGAAATATTAAAAAAAATAAACTGAGCCAATACTACGTGTCAGTTATTTTCATCTGCATTAATCTGATTGCCTTCATATAGTATTGACACGATTTTGTTTTGCTGGACTTCCTCTCAACATTAATTATAAATTTTAATTAAAAATTGAGACCGGCATCTTATGTACTTTTATAGATCGCCCTAACATGAATAACCACTGCTGTGTTTCGAGTTTAACTTCTATTATGTTATTACTATGTAGTATAATATTGTTTCTCATTATTACATTTTAGTGTCCAAATACATTTAGGGTTTTATTTTTTGACCTAACATCCATCTACAGCCTTCTTTTTAGTATCAGTAAATGAATTAAGGTGCCAAATTTCTCATCACATTACTTCTTTACATGGCTTTGTGATACTGTCAGTGGATGCTCATGTAACTTGATGACTGGCGTGATTTCCAGAGAAAAACCTGAAATGATCCTTGTTTTAAATGCACGCCTATTCGAACATTACCATGTATAAACGCTGTCTCTTACTGTATGTTTAATCCTGCGCTGTCCCGTTATGTCCCCTGACAGTCAGAGCCAGAGCTGCAGATCTTCTGATCAACCCTCTAGATCCGCGCAACGCAGACTCTATTCGAGTCAAAATTGCTGATCTTGGAAATGCATGCTGGGTGGTAAGAAAGCAGCTGGAGTTTGATATTATTTCATTTTGACTATTTTTAAATAGTGAAAGGTGAAGCCTTTTATGTTCTGTTGAAGACAAACAGAATAATGAGTTGTACAGAGGCTGTAACCAGAGGTGACCACAGGTGCATTATGCTGTAGTTTTTAAAGACATAATAGCTCACTTTCATACTCAGAGAGGCCTGAGAGTTTCTGGAGGTGTGTTCTGTGTACCCTGTATAAATGATTGTTATTCACTGTAAGAATTCATATTTGAAACCTGTGTAGGCGGGCAAGTCGCCACAGGTTGTACAGGTCCAGATATTTTAATGAGGTTTAGAGAGGAAAACAAGAAGCAGCATAACATCAAACTCCGAGTTTCCTTCAGCGGTCCAATTACAGCTCTGCTTTCAGCAGGCTTTTTTTTTTTTTGTGTGCAGCAGCCATTATTAGAGACCGGCTGTTGAAACGAATGTACTGGCAGGAGGCGCGTTCCAGCAGCTAACGCCGCTAGAACCCATCGTTCAGATGCGCTAATCTGATCCCAAATCCTGCGCACAACAATTACACACAGTCTCACAAAACAACAGATGAAAGTGTAAATAAAAGCATCCCACACATGTCTAGATCGAGACTGTAACACACACTGAGCCAGCTGCACTCGGCAAGGCAGGACTGCACGGAGAATTTAACAGGGTTTGGTTTCCAAAGATGAAAGACAAGTGGACCCTGATCAGACGAAAACATATCAAGATGTAAGACGGGGACTATGTTTTATTGATAGATCCTAATAAAAAATTTTAGTAACAAATATCCTTCCTCTCCTCTTATTTCGCGGACAGCATAAGCACTTTACAGAGGACATTCAGACAAGGCAGTACCGCTCCATCGAAGTCCTAATAGGAGCGGGTTACAGCACTCCTGCTGACATCTGGAGCACCGCCTGCATGGTGAGGAGAACACACATGAATAACATTATTACATACATATATGCAGCTGTACTAGTTTGCAATCATTCGTTGAGAGGCGTACTCAGTATGTCCTCCTGTAGGCATTTGAGCTGGCCACTGGAGATTACCTGTTTGAGCCTCACTCTGGAGAAGACTACTCCCGCGATGAGGGTGAGTATTTAAATCTTTATGGCACAAACTGTTTTATTTCCAAATATAGGAGCAGCAGCTTCCACTGGAGAATTAATGCTGAATATTTTTAATCTTAAAACTTTAAACTGAATGTTGGAGATGTTTGGTGCAAAGTGTTTAAACTGTTTGATATTACTGCGTAAATAATTAGCTTCACAGTTTTTCTCCACTATTTGATCAATTTTATATAGAAATGTAAAACAGATTTTAAAATAGAACTGAAATCATAAAAGGACGAATAGAATAAATAATTGAAAAAGACTTGAAAAATATACTTTTGTTTATCCCTATGCAATAATGTTGGGGCTTTTGTGTCTTATCGGATAATGGAGAAAAGCTGTAATTTTAAAAAGGTAGTTTGTATTGTTAGCACTTAAAAAAATAGCCAAAATCAGTTTAGTTTAAAGTTTAGTCAACCCCTCTCCCCACATCCTTCTATCCACTTTAAATTCTGTCCCTTGAATCTGCTGCTGTGCCTCCACACATCCACACCAAGCCCACACTTCAAACCTTAGCCCAACATTAGCCAAGTGTCCTGTGAGATTACGTGTATCTGTTTTCTGGTCTTTCTCCATCCTTTGCATGTGGACTCCAGTCATTAATCATACTAATTCTTCTAAATGTTATGTCTCGCGAAAACATGTCACATTACTGTGCAGCTTCACCCCCACATTTCTCTTTATCACTTCCCCTCATCTGGTCTTTGATCTGTCTCAGCTCATTGTGCTGTGTTTTCAGGGGGGGGGGGTCTTTTTCCCCTCAGAGCATGTGACACACAGTTGGCTCCCTGCTTCCTGTTCTGCACAGGCAATAAGCCAGTGTCAGTTTTATTCTGGCATGCTTATTTACAGAGGGTCACCTTTGATCTCCCGCTACTGAGGCCAGATTGAAAATCCAGTTCGTTCAGATCTGAATCTAAATACATGTCACTTTATTCATTTCATTTCCTCACCTGTGGAGGCACAGCTCACTAACACACGCTGTTTCCTTTACTGTCTGACTCTTTTTTTTCCCTCCCTCTCTTTATCCCTTCCTTATGCCCCCCCCCCCCCATCTTTTTATACCTCACACTTCCTTTTTTTTTCAATGTTTTGTACCTGTAATTGTCCCTTTTTTGTATTTACAATGTTCTTACACTGTGTTTCATCCTTCTTTCGATTAATTCTACCGTCTTTGGCTTTACTCTTTTTATATTTCTATTTCTTTGTCAACATTTCCTGCCCCCTTCCTCTTCTTTTTCTTTTTCTCTCTCCCTTCTCCCTCCTCCGACCTGCCTCTCTCCTCCATAGACCACATAGCCCACATCATAGAGCTGCTGGGCTGTATTCCGAGGCACTTTGCGCTCTCCGGAAAATATTCCCGGGAGTTCTTCAACAGAAGAGGTAGCGCTGGCCAGAGAGCTGGTGGGACTGGGACACACGGATGTCTGAGAGGGACAGAAATTATGCACTGGCAGACCATTGTAAAATCAGATTTGAAAGTATGATTAAAACATCGAGAACAAGCTTCTCACTGCATTACCAATCGGTCTCTAAGCGCGTCTGCGGTGTACCCCAAGGCATCAGTGTGTGTCGGTACCATTCAGCCAGTGTATGTGCGTGTTGATGTGTGTGCATGCCGTAATGCTGAACCGTGCTTGTTCCCTCTGTGACGTATGTGGTGGTGGGCAGACCACATCGCTCTGATCATGGAGCTCCTTGGGAAGGTCCCACGCAAAGTGGTCGCTGCTGGGAAGTACAGCCGAGAGTTTTTCACCAAGAAAGGTAAACGACTCCGTGGTTGATGACTGGTTAAGGGTAGTGTGAGCCAAAGGGACAGCGGTAGTGTGTCAGGAGCTGGGCTGTTATAGTTAGCTAAACCAACAGATGTGAAAAAAGTAACAACTAAAAGAAAACTAAAATTATTATCTTTTTTTTAAATAACTAAACTAAAACAGAGTTAAACAGGAAATGACCTTACCTTTAGTCTCTGTCAGTGTGGTCAAATTTGTCAACCCAGCAAACATCAGGAGGCATTGATTTGTCTGTTTATTAAGACTGACACATCTGTATGGCATTAAATGTTGTGCTGCCTGTTCTGAACTTCATAAATGCCGACTCAGCAAATACTCCAAATAAATAAAACTATTCATTTAAAACTGAAATGAGCAAACCCGAACCCTCGAAACAAGCAAAAGTAAAATGAATTGACAATAAAACATCAAAATGAAGTGATTTTCAAAGCAGATAAAATAAACAAATGTGTGCAATAAATCTATTTTAAACACTGCCGGATTCTATTAAGTTTCCATAACTTAATAACAAAATAAAAAGGATTTTAAAAGCACTTCTAGAAAACTCCACATGTGCATTTAATAGGAAAAATATCTGTTAAGAATCACTTCTGATCTCTGCTAGTCAGTAAAATTCATACAGAAGGTGATCACTGTCAAGGAGATCGGGTGTTGAATATTTACATTAACTAAATATCTGTAAATTATAAGTTATTATTAACCAGACTGATAAATGTAAGCTTGCTATAATTACCTCTGATTTAAAATCTATGTCACACTTTGATATTTCACATCTGCCTTTCATTCAGTTTTTTTCCCCATGGCACAGACAACACAGTGACATATTTTTATTATATATCCCGACCAACAAATAAGTTTTATATCCTTTGTAAATTCCAAAAGAAACAGTTAAATGTGTTTAATCAGTGCCTCCTATATATCAAAGTTAGGATTAATAGTTTACAGGTTTATGACCAGGTAAAGCCAGTTAAACTAGTAGCAATGACAGTGTATAAGGCTTCTCTCTAGTATGTCATGCACCTCTCTGACCCTACTCACCTGTGAGCATGGTAAGTTCATGGACCTGTGATTGATACAGCTGATAACCCTTGCAATCTCTCACTCATTCTCGTTTTCCTTTCTGCTCATATATTCTTCTTAATGTGTCATGAGACCTGAATATTTCTCCTTTGATCCTGTCTCTATCTGAGGTCTGAGCCTGCACTTGATGTCTCAGTGTTCTCTCTTTTATCTCCGGGTGCTCTGTTAATCGGGTCTGACTTCCTCGCACCGACTCTCTCGCGTCTGCCGAGACGCTTTCGACTGCATGTTGCAGTCAGACGGCCTTGGCAGCTTGTTTACTTCATGTGCACTGATATATTGATTGGAGGCAAAAACACCTGGAAAAACTATACTCTGCATAGGAAAGAATAACAGCTGTAAGGGTTTATCCTGCTAACAAAAACCACATTTCCTAATGAATGTTTGCACAAAGCTGGAGAATTCTTAAGTTTCCATTCTTTCATCTTGCAGAGGAAAAAGAGGTTACCATGGCAGCCGTGGTTTGAACCGGACCTTCGGTCTCGATCGCTCCGATCATTAATCATTCGCTCACACTTGCTTGCTTCCCTGTCAGACTTGTGTTTTCCTCCTCTCCTGAATAATAGACACCATCCTTTTCTTTTCTCTTCTGTTTCTGTTACCTCACCAGGTCTTTAGCTATTTCTGTCCCTCTTGTACCCTCTGTTATTGTGTATTTTTCTGCCAAGACTCTGCAGGTTTTCACTCCATTGGTACAGCACCTCACTGATTAGCAAACCTTCAAACACACAGAGAGGCAAAGTAATTAGTGAAATCAGCTACTGTTTGGCTGAAGCCTGCATAATCACAGCCTAATGTGGCATCTGATTATATGACCGGTACACCAAAATACCCAGAAAAGAAAAAAATATAGATTTGCCTCCAGTAGTATTTTTACATTTTAAAAAAGATTCAGCAGCAACCTCTTCAACTGTTAGATTAACGTTTGCTGTATTGATACCTGCAGCATGCACGGTAATGATGTTACTTCACCGCGACACCTTCTCGCTCACTATGATTGCACCATAGATTTACCCGCGTTTTTCTCATATGGCTTCAATCAGACTGCACACACACTCTTTGTACTAGGGAGCTCTCAGGTTAAAGACCATGCAATGTCTGATCTGACAGCATCAGCCGCTGGGTGATGTATGGAAAAGTTCAGGGTTCTGGTAAAAGTCTGAAAACTGATCAAGTCTTGTTCTGAGGTGATAAGCCAGTTTTTACAATAACACTAACACTAAATAAGGACTGGTTGTGTAATGACATGGCAGTGATTAAAGTGTTGTCAGTTTCCTGTTAATGATGCTTGAATCATGACAATGCACGAGAAGCTTCTTTTTAGTAATTGAAAAAATGGTGAGCAGGTTCCTGCACCATTTTAAATATCAAATTGAATGCTTTTCAAGGCATAAAGAAAATTATGTATAACTAGTCACTTCTAGTTGTGTACACAGCTATTCAGTAATCCCTACAGCAAGTGGATATTTGGAGATCACAATATATCGACAGGGACCAATATATTGGCTAATACTGGCTATTTGATCATATCTTGGTAACAACATTTATAATGTTAAATCCATGAATATTTAAAAAGTAGAGAAGAGATGAAAGAAACACCCTTCAGACATGTTATGAGTGCTAATATTGCATAATTTGTCCACAAGAGGCCACTCCTGGAACTTCCCTGTTAGCCTTACACATAAACAACCAGCTGATTGGAGCAGAGGTAGAGTGTAAACAAGTAATCCACAAAAAATGTTATTTTTAAATTGCATTGCAATAGTTTCTTAGTGAGCACTCACAAATAACTACACAGATAGCGTTAGGTTTAAAATAAAAACCACAAAGCATGCTTTTCACTTTAACTTAATAAAGTTATTTCCGACTGCCATGTTTCCTACCAATGTGTCAAGTTTAATCACACATGGTGTATAACAGTTTTATTTGTTTAAAGCAATTTCACAACAACAGTAATCTCTGATTATTCCTTATGAGCAAGACTTTGGAATGCTGTCGACTTTTTCTGCTGCATTTTCTTTAAATAATTCTGAACAGAAATTAAACTGTTTTTGTAACGAGATGTTGCTGCTGAATTATCAGGATTTCACTGATGTGGGCACCATTGTTTTTTTCTAACTCCACTGTTCTGGAGAAAAGGCAGAAATCTCAGAGGCCAAAGCTAAAGCTGTACTATCTGCATGTCTGGGTGCTTCTAGAGTTAAAGGATACGGCTGGTGGTGTTTTGTATTTTTCCTCGTGATCAGCAAATCCCAGAAAAAAGCCAAAAACAACTATGCCGCAGTCACATCT
This sequence comes from Rhamphochromis longiceps, assembly GCF_057381845.1. Taxonomy (NCBI): domain Eukaryota; kingdom Metazoa; phylum Chordata; class Actinopteri; order Cichliformes; family Cichlidae; genus Rhamphochromis; species Rhamphochromis longiceps. Next base: position 19,033,312 of record NC_140563.1, read on the forward strand.
CTTAGTTTTAGCAGATTAACACACAGTTTGTGCTCTGCCAAGTACCGAAACAAAACGATGGTGAAAATAAGCAGGATTTGGCTACAGATTCCAGATCTTGCTTATTTTCATGTTTTTTCTGGTATTTGTGGAAAGCAAGTCAACATTATATACCACCAGTCTTTTTCCTTTACTCAAGAAATCCTTTTTTTAAATTTGTTGGGACCAACATTTTTCAAACGTTCCAGTTCATCCTACCATGCCAGTGACTCTGCTGTGTGTGGCCTTCTGCAGGTGAACTGCGGCACATCACCAAGCTGAAGCCGTGGTCCCTGTTTGACGTGCTGGTGGAGAAGTACGGCTGGTCGCACGAAGACGCCGGTCAGTTCACTCACTTCCTTCTGCCCATGCTGGAGATGGTGCCTGAGAAGAGGGCCTCGGCCGGCGAATGCCTCAATCACCCGTGGCTCAACTCCTAGCCACAAACACTGAGCAACGCCCTCCTCCTCTTCCCCGCTGCCCACCCAACAGTTAGCCCAAACACCACCCCCACCCTGGTGGCAGCCTTTGGAACCCCGATGTGGAAAGAAGCTGGCAACAGATGAGAAGGACCTCCTTAATGCATTATCTCACATATCCATTTCATGCTTACCTGAAAATGCTTAACCTCCCACATTTCTTTTCCCAAAAGGAATGTAAAGACGAACTTGTGGAGATAAAATGACAAAAACAATCAGACTGTTGGAGGATGAATGCTGCCCACTTTGGAAAAGGGAGAAGTTGGGCTCTGCCTGAAAGAAATGTGCTTTCTTCTCTTTTTCTGCCGTCAGGATGCCGGTCAGTCTCTTACATCTGTCTGTCTCTTCCTAATTATAATTTTTTTAAAAATCTGTCTCGGGCGATGGACAGCTGCTGATCTTCTCAGTATTTTGAAAGAAAAGTCAACAAGTAGCCTTGATGTATTGCTGATGGCCCACAGCTCCATCTGCCATGACCTTTACACAGCCAGGGCCTCAAACTCAGATGAGTGTGTGTGTGTGTGTGTGTGTGTGTGTGTGTGTGTGTGTGTGTGTGTGTGTGTGTGTGTGTGTGTGTGTGTGTGTGTGTGTGTGTGTGTGTGTGTGTGTGCGCATCTTATTGAGCATGTGTGAAAATGAGCGTACGTGCCTGCGCTTAAGATCTGCCTACACAGACCCTCGTCTTTTTTCCCCAATCTAACTTCCTTTCCTAACCATGGAAGAAGTTCCCATATCAAACTCCGAGTTTACACCCTAATTTCTTCCAGGAATCCCAAAACACCCATGTGACCTGTTTGTTTCCCCACATTGCCTCTCTCCCCTTCCTAAATGAGCGTCATGATCCTGCCCGGGGACTGCTGCAGAAAGCTGGAGGGCAGCCAGTCCTCCAGGGGGCAGCACACTGAAAAGGAGGACAGAAACAGTGTGGGCTGTGCAAAAATACAATCAGTTCAACAAAGAGGAGAACTGCTTGGTCTTTAGAGACTCTTTTTAACAATGCATGGAGAAGACTGAAGGAGCAGCATGAAGGATTATGAGAAACAAATGATGGATGCTTTGTTTCCTGTTTCATCACACCTCTTGGACATTCTGTTAGAAAGATTTACATTAGGTTAGGATATTTGGTGCCCCCATCCCTCCGCCCCCAAAATGAAGGTGGCTACTTTACAGTCCCCTTCTCCACCAGCTTTTGACATTCCTAAATCTTGATCCATCATTCCTTGACTTATATTCCCGAGAACACTTCTGTTAATTCCTACTGTGGCACGTTTACCAGAACTTATTGGTACTATTCTCCCCTTTTTTGCCCTTATAAAGAAACCCTTTCTTCCCTGAGCTTCTCCAGAAATGGGATGGTCACACGGAGGTTGCACTTGTCTTTGTAGATGTCCTTCAGGGATTTGAAACCTTTGTATATAGAACTGAGATTTGGCAACACAGATAAGCGACCGTGGACAACATTTCAACACGCAAGCATCATTCCAAAAAAACAGAAGAAGAAAGAAAATACAGAGGTGGTTGTTGGCAGAACTTGACTTCCTCTGATATAGTGTTTTTTTGTTTTTGTTTGTTTTTGGGTGGGCTGCCACAGCTCAACCCTGCAGGAATGTTCAGACTGAACTGCGCCACCTGGTGGCTGGACGAGAGTACTGCATTGCCACACTGCTGCTGCTCTCAGTGCCAACACTCCAAGACGTTCCACTGTATCTCTCTACTTAATCCGTAATGCTCTGTCAAACACACAGACAACCACAAACTCGCATCATCACAATTAGTCCAGTTGCCTATTTTTTCGCAATAAATGAAAACAAAAGATGAGTATAAGTAAATGGTGAGATATTTTTAAAAACTATTTAATTCATTTAAAAAAATGGAAAAAAATAAAACTTTTCTCTGGTTGTCGTGACCGTGAACAGAATCTCGTCTTATACTGAGGTGATTGTGTTTGTCTGTTAGAGATGTTTTTATTTCTTCTTTCATTGCAATTATTAATGATGATGATTATTATTATTAAGAGGTTTTGTTTTGTTTTTTTACACTTTGCACCTCTCCCCTCCCTCCCTACTTGAATAGTGCTGCTTTGTCCAGGCCCGTGATGGGGAAAAAAATTCAACAGTTTTGCAATAAAGGATTTTGTGATGAGGTTCTTTTTATTATTTTATTTGGTTTCTTTTTCACCAAAACCTCCTGAACTCACTCTCAGCCATACTGACTGTTCTTCCTGATGATATTGACAGAATCGCGTCTTGTCTGTTTTTCATTGACAGATTTAATAAAATTGTAAATTAATGGATCCTGTGCCCTTGATGCAGTGAATTTTCTGCTTTGAAGTTGCACTTGGCAGCAGTCGACCTAAACATGTCCGGTGAACTTATGATCGCAAACTAAAGGCATCGAATGAATAGAAAACAAAGTCACTACAGGTTCTCTTTTTATTGACATGAATAACTCACATTCAATCTAATAATTTCAAAAATACACTATATTGCCAAAAGGATTCACTCACCCATCCAAATCATTAGGTGTTCCAAGCACTTCCACTGTCACAGGTCTATAAAGTAATTTCCCCACTCCTAAGTATTTCACAGCAAGCTGTTAGTGGTATTATATTGTGTAATAAGATCATGGGATGCTGAGGTACATAGTGTGCAGAGGTCACCAACTTGCTGCACAGTCAGTCGCTACAGAAATTAGCTCAAGAACAGTGCATAGAGAGCTTCTTGCACAAATGTGCTTCTGGAAATGGTCAAAAATTCCCACAAACACACTTCTAAACCTTATGGAAAGCCTTCCAAGAAGACTTTAAGCTGTTATAGCGACAAAGGGTGAGCCCACATATTAAACAATATGAAAGTTCAATATGCACGTGAAGGCAGATGAGTCAAAACTTTCTGCAATATAGTGTATGCTACAATACCCAGGTCAGTTTTGTGTGTTACAATTAGTCAACACATTGTCAACCTAGTGTATAAGAATGTGATACAGTACATTGTGATTCACACTGAAGCAAACATGGTCCACTCAATTACATTTTTAGGATTCAATAAAGGATGGAGTGATAATAGATGTCCTGAGATCAATATTAGTCATTAAACATTAAAATGTGCTTTAAAATATCAACATGTGATTTTAGCAGTATTTTGTTTTAGATCGTAAATCCCAACAAATGCCCTCTGGTGCCACTTCCCCCCTCCGACTCAGCCAACAGCCTGCAATAAACTTCAAGGGGTGTAGTGGATATTTTAGTCAAACAGATAACACATTTCCTAATAGGAGTGATAAAAGTGGGAATACCCACAAATTTGACCATATAATGAGGTATATTTTGGTATCACCACTATGGAAATGTGGAGGAGACATGTATGCCACACAGGAATATCTTGCATTGTAAGCCTAAAGACAAACGTCATGGTATTATTAGGATGTACACATGAACTGTAGATCCACTAAAGGCATACTACGCTTGTGTGTACATTTATTATACAGCTGCTTCCTTTGTGTGTGCATCACAGCAGCGAGGCACAGTTCTTCAACAGCAGGGGTTTGGCTAAATCCAGAATGTCCAAGTTGGGATCGAGAGACCTTCCCAGGCCTTCCAGCACCATGATAGCGAAAATTATTGAGGAAAAGTTGCTCTCCAGCTTGACCTGGAAACACGGTGACAAGCGAAATACATATTTGACAGATAAATAAGATTCTGTTAAGATCAATTTTTTTTTTTTAAAGTATAAAAACCTGGTGATGTTATACCTTGTGTTTGATGAGTAGGCCAAAGACTCTGGAAAGTAAGTCGGCTACCTGGACCTGCAAGCAAAGAAAACAAACCCCAGCAAAGAACTATGTAACCACTATTAAAAATCACTGATTATGTAGTGAAGCCTGTCCATAGTGTTAACATTTGTGTTAACTTTCCTCATATCTCCAAAAGTTGATTCTGTTCATCTGGACGTAGCGTTTTGTGGGAGAAACGTTTCGTCATCATCCAAGTGACTTCTTCAGTCTCAGCTGACTGCAGGTTTCCCCAATCTTATAAACAGTACATTTGCATAATGACTGAAACCAGCTCACTGAAGGAACAATGGGCTGGGAGGTCAGTTCCTTAATCTTAATTATGCAAATTCTCATGACCATTGATCAACAACCACTGACCAAAACCCACTGATCAATGGCCATGAGTACCAGTCACAGAGTTGGGGAATGGCTGCAATCACAGCATTGTAAGATGGCGAAAGATGTACCCTTAGGCCCCCTCCTCGATTCAGAGATGGTCTTTCCCTTTTCATGTAAATGGCCTCCTTGACTCCGCGCTCAAACCAGCGTTCCTCCCTGTCCTGTACATCCTCATCCTTGAAAGAGTGTCCACTGGCCTGTAGGTGTAAATAGACTGCATAGCCCTGGCCTGACGAGGTAGCTCTTCTGTGTTGTGCCATCCGCTTCGCCAGAGGTTGTTTGGTTTCCCCGATGTATAAATCCTGGCAATCCTCCTGGCACTTAACAGCGTACACTATGTTACTCTGTGTCAGGGGACCCGATCCTCGGGGTAGACCAAGTTTTGGCGCAGCGTGTTTTGGCGTTTAAAAGGTTTTCGCTTGGGCAGCGGTTTTCCTTCTCTCCTGGATCGACTGGAGCTTTCTTTAGTTGCCTTTCCAGCTTTGACAAAAGTCCAGCTGGGATAACCACATTTACTCAGGGCCTTCTTGATGTGCTGTTCTTCTGCTTCCCTGGCCGCTGTGTCAGTGGGGATGGTGTTCGCTCTGTGTTGTAGCGTCCTAATGACACCCAGTTTGTGCTCCAGTGGATGATGAGAGTCAAACCTTAAATACTGATCCGTATGTGTAGGTTTACGGTACACGTCAGCTTTTAGATGTCCCCCATTACTGACGGAAACCTCACAGTCTAAGAAGGCTAACCTGCCACAGGAATTAGGATCCCAACGAGGATTAAGGAACTGACCTCCCAGCCCATTGTTCCTTCAGTGGGCTGGTTTCAGTCATTATGCAAATGTACTGTTTATAAGATTGGGGAAACCTGCAGTCAGCTGAGACTGAAGAAGTCACTTGGATGAGTGACGAAACGTTTCTCCCACAAAACGCTACGTCCAGATGAACAGAATCAACTTTTGGAGATTTACTTTCCTGGATGATTGAGAATGCATCAAGAAACTTTCCTCATAGTTTACGTAACTTCCACATACAAATACGACAAAGACATTGACTCCACACACAAAAATGAAAACCAATAACTGATTTGAGTTTGGATTGGCCAAATTCACAACAGCTTTGGTTTTGGATTTTTATGATCAGGCCTCTCGTACAGTTTATTGCTTCACTAGAAGGTTTTTAGATAAGAATAGTTTTGCATGAATTTATGTTGAGGCCAATTTATTTTATCTACACATTTTCATTTTTCAGAAAGCTGTAGTGAAGAGGAAAACGATTAAAAATTCTAAAAGCAAACAATACAGATACAAAATAGACATGTATCAAGTTGCTGGAATCACAAAAGGAGTACTAAATTTAAAAATAAAAGTATTCTATAATATTATAATGTCTTTTACTGTATTACATTAACCACCATCATCATCCTGGTCATAACACACACAATGCAAATGTTGGTTCATACCTTTCCCAGTGAGAGGGTGTTGCTGCTGAGGGCATGATCCACCAGCTCAGCCATCTCCTTTTTAAACAGCGCGGCATCCTTGCACTCATTAGCTCGGGCATGATTCAGAATCAACTGTGCCACACGCTCACCCTGGGACAAAAAAAAAAAAAAAAAAGCCACACAAGAAATTCTGTGACTGTTTCATGGGTGGTGGTGTACAAATGACCAAAGCTGTGTCACTGTTCAAACACTTATCGTCATTGCAGATTAGTTAAAGACTGTTCTCATTCACATTTAGGCAGCTTATACATTGATGTTCTTCACAGTTTCATTCAGACACCCCCACAACACTTAGTCTTAAGTGCTGTAGGCACTTTACATAAAATGGCACAAAGTACATCTTAAAGAAGCTATAAAATTTTCCTGCATCGGTTCCTACCTGATGCAGCACCACAGCTGTGAAGACAGCCTTAAAGTTGGCAAGGTCACGGTCACTGAGCTGGGCTACAATGCCAGCATCCAACAAGACCAGCTGGATAGGACACGGCGGTGGCCTGACACTGACCACCACCGTGTCCAACAAATCAGTGAGCGTGGTTTTCCCATGGTGCTCCCCTGAAATACCAGTACCGTCTCCCGAGCCAGCGAGAGGACCCTGACACTGGACAAGTATGTTGCCTGGATGAAGATCCCCATGGACGAAGTTATCCAAAAAAACCTGGAATAAAGAAGTTTACATTGTCACATGATAGCATTCTGCACACATCCTTAAGTATATAAAACATTTATCGTTTACACCAATTGCCTTGGGTTGTGGATCTTACCATTTTCAGCAGCGTGTCTACTCCCATCTTGGCTATCCTCTGCTTCACTTCCTTGGGTACCTCGGAGCTCAAGTAGTTTGAAATGGGTTCACTCTCCTGAAAAGGAGGCTGAATATTAACTGAACTATGCTGTCATCAGTTAATGACCTCAATTACTTGCAGATCATTATACTCACTTCAAAGGTTTCCACTAAGATGCTTCTGGTGACAAATGGTCGCAAAGGAGTAGGGAACTTTACATAATCAAAATCACGGAAATTCGTCTGGAAACGCTCTATGTTTCTGGCTTCAAAACGGAGATCAATCTAAAACGCATGGAAATCGCACCTAACTGTGACCTGTCTTAGTACACAGAATGCTAAAGCTCTATTTAAAAGTCATGTGCAAAGTCAAAAAAAACGCTTGTGCCAGGTTAAATGTAGGAGTCTGAATATTTTTACATCACCTGTTTGGTCATGAGCTTCTCAAACTCCTCCACTATCTCACAAATACTGAGCCATTTGAGTCCAGGCAGGCAGTGCAGAAGCCAACTACCTGCTTTCATGAGCAACAGGTCTATCTCCACTTGTCTCCTCACTCCTGGATGGACCACCTACAACGAATCGGATACAATTTATACACACCCAACATAACGTGCAAGAAAAAGAAGAAAGAAAAAAAAAAATCATACAGCATGTTCTCCTTTATTTACACTCCATGACTGTGATGTGAATCTGTAGGAGAGGAAACAATCTTGCAAGACTGACCTTGATTGCCACAGGTATCAGGCGCTCCTCCTGCTGACCATCTAGAAGACTTTTGTCCTCACTGCTCTCTTCCTCCCCACTCCCCCTCCAGAGCTGCCTCAGAGATCTTGCCATGCCCCCTAAACCAGGGATCTCCCAGGCTTCCAACAAATCGTCTTTTTCCATCTCCTCTACTATTGATTGGAAAGCTGGGTCCTCCACTTGGTCCACCCTGGCCCAGCCTCGGTATACCTGTGCAATGCATCCTGATCCCACCGGTTCTTTACTCCGAAACACCAAAACCCTTCTCCAGCCCTCCCCAAAAGCCCGCCGGAGGCACTGCTTGGTATGAGCCCAGGAGTGAGGGCGTACCTTGACGTGGAGCCTGGAGAAACGGTTGCAGAAATCTTGAGAGAAGATGTCTCGTCTAGTACTAGCCCACTGCCCCAGCTTGATGAAAGTAGGACCAGAGGTCTCAGTCACCCACAGCAAAGCATCGAGCCAATGAGGCATCCAGCGGGTAAACACCAGAACCAAGGGGTAAAGGAGAAGAAGGGGGACAAATTTGAAGAGCAGGACCAACGCCCGGAAGCTGAGGCGAAGAAAAAATATAAGTCTGTGCACTTGGATTTTAGCCAAAGACTTTTTTTCCGAAGCCTGGGGTTGAACAAGAACTTCCTGGCATCTGACTGCACTTAAAGAACCGTTGACTGCACCCCAACATAGCAGTGTAATCTTGGGTATGCGGGTTAAAATCTGCCCCCTTCTAACAAAACCGGATCTGGTGTTCTGAATGAGTCCAAGTCTTGCAAAGGAGCCTGCTCTCTGCAAAGTGCACCTCAAGCTGAGGAGGGCTCCTCTTGCTCCAAGGGCTATCGTGATCATAATGTCACACAGCTGCTAGCTCAGTCCAGCAGCTGAACGGATCCACATGTGCTAGTTTTGTATTGCGAAACACCTTTTAGGAGTCATCTGTAAAATATAATCTTTGCTCTCTTGGTAAACACTGCAGGTTTTACCCAGAGGATTACACTTTAAAGTAAAGATGCAAACTAGATTGGCGCTACAATAGGCTACAAGCATACTTAGCTATTTTTCTACAATTTGGTAGCAATATTTGAACTTACGGTACTCGGTAGTTACTGCAGTTTCTTGACAGACGAGAAGAAACTCGATGACTCTTTTTACTTATGTGGACAAACCGGATATTTAATGCTTCAGCTGGCGTTGCTGTGCCAGCTAATTAAATGTGGATTTCCTCGTTTCCATTGATAACACAACATCTATGGAAACATTGCACTGACAGAGTACGTCCGGATATGACGCTATAGCAACAAGGTCACGTGGTTTTATCTTAAAGGTGCAGTGACAATCACGAAAAAAACTTTCAGCGTTTCAAAACAAAAATTAAAACACGTTTAGTTTCTCGTGTCTACACTTCTTATCCCACACATTGTGGGTCTGTCTCGTGTCACGCTTCTGTATTTAAGAAATTATAATTTTTCTCAACTTAACTTGCAGAAGCAATGGCTCAAATTAACCTCCGTATTGCGCGTGCGCAGTCTGTTGTAGGCGCTTCTTGCTATTATTATTTGCAAAAGCACACGATTAATAATACTAGAAAATGAATTTTCTGAAGAAACTGCAGTGTGAATGCTGATAGCTGAATGTTTTTGAGCTAAAATGAAATAACTGCTGAATGTTAAGTTAAAAATGTTGAATGAGCTGGAAATGTTGTATTTACTTCCTCTTCAGCACTTATTGAGCACTTTTAAGGATATTTCTTACCACTGCTATGCAGATGATATTCAGTTATATATCTCCTTTAAGCCCCAAGATGTTTCCAAGCTACAGATTTTGCATACACTCCATTAGAAGTTGCATGGCTGAAAACTTTCTTCAGCTAAATGAGAAGACTGAAGTCCTTGTTTGTGCTCCTAAAAAAATTGTACCTACTGTTATGGAAAACTTGGGTCCACTTGTTACATTTGCCAAACCTCCTATCAGGAACCTTGGTGTTACTATTGACTCAGCTCAGAAGAGGACTTACGTCGTTGACTGATCCTGTGGACTGAATCAAGTACCTCCGGCAACTTTTCAGGATGGTCAGAATCCATGTTTTTACAAAGCTTACTTAGTTTTTAGAATTTAACACTACTCAAATAAACTGAGTTGATCAGCTTCTTGAATAAAAAGAACTGCTAGCTTACTTAAACTGAGTTCTAATAACAAATTGATTTAAAAAAAAAGTTCAGTCTTCTTAATATTTTTAATTAAACACATTAGATTTCACAGTGTGCAGAGAAACATTTATCAATACTTGTCGCTCAGCTGTTGGGAGTTACCAGGGTGACTGAGTCACAGAGCCGGAGCCTTCGAAGGCTGAGAAGACCTGAAGTGAATTGACGGTCTAGCCTACAACAGTTTCTGTTGCCAAGCAACCGTGACAGCTACAGCGGTGGTGGACGGCATGTTGGACAGAAATAGAGAAAATCTTTATTTGATGTCATTCGTTTGACTTTCAGCGGAGAAAACTGTCGTTTCAGCTCTGTGTGACATATCTGGGAGAGAATTACATTCAAATCAGTGGCTATCCTGAGGCAATGCAGAGGAATTTCCACCACGGGGATCTATAAGGTATACATTCAAATAAAGTCAGAGATTTGATCCTTGTGTGTTTCGGATGAAATGAAGACACACTGATGCAGTAAATATTCTTTTATTGATGAGAAAACTGTTCTGTACAACTTACTTAAGAGGTTGAAGATATGAGAGCACTAAACAGGCTGATGTTTGGGTAAGAGGCTCTAAAAGGAGAGAAATGATACAGAAACATTACATCCTTATAAAATACTAACACACTTTATAAATGAACAACTTTTCACAGCTCTTTGTATTTAAATGAGCTGCATACCTTCCCCACTGAAACCAGCACAATCCCACTGTGACGAAAACAATATTTGAACTGAATATATTCTGGATAAATCAAAATATTATCAAAGTTGTCCGTGGTTCCCTTATTTTTCCTTCTTTCCCAGTCAGATCCTGTCCTGCAGGATAAACATCAGTGAGTGGTTCCCTGTATGCAGCTGTTACAGTTTGTGTTGGAAATACTTCAGCAAATACAGGAAGCAAATATCAAGAAAGCATTTTCAATGTTTTTACCAGTCCCTCAACTACAGAGAGCTGTCTGCACTCCCCCCGTTCTCCTCTGCATCTATCAGCTGCTGCTTGCTCCTTTTTCTCCTCCTCTTCTTCACACAATGTCCTGGGTCTATCCTCGTGTCTATCAGGGGTGGAGAGCCTCTGCCCAGACTCCCCTCACCTTCTCAGTCTCTTCTGACTCTGGATACTTGCGGAAGGAAATCAACCATGGCAGTTAGCAACAAAAGCAGCAGAAGTTTATCAAATATCTGCTAACTTGCAGGATGAAAACTGTTTTCTCTTATAATCACAGGGCTCGTAAAATCGCTAGCCCGACATCCCGGGGCTAGCGATTTTTCCAGTCAGGCTACCAAAATCTATCTCTGCCCTGCACGTGGCTATTGTAGGAAGGAAAAATATATGTCAATGCTTTTGCATTCTTTCGGAAATGTAGCTGGGTAATTGTGTCATTGGCATCGGTGAGCCACTGTCAATATGTGACATATTTAAATCGCGTTTGAATTTGTGCTTGTTTTTTGCTTTCACTTTGCAATCGCGCAAACTGTGTATAGAGAGCGACAGCACTGATTGGTGAGTGACAATAATTTGCGCACCAATTCCTCTGACATCGTCTTATTAATCGTTAGCTTACTATGCAAACATGACAAGTGAAATCTCCCGCAGCAAGCTTAAACATATGAGAGGTTGATCGCGCAGAGAATCGCTGACCGTTATGTGTGTGTGTGTGTGTGTAAAAGCAGCAGGATATATATTTTAGTTCTGCTGAGCCAAATAAGACAGGTCAGAATTAAGAAGTGACAGCCAAAGAAAAGCTTACCACAAAACAGAAAAGTTCTGACAAATCAGACTATAAGGCAAAAAGAAAGTGCAGCTTTATGGTTTCATGGACAAATTTCTGTGGCTGCAATATAACGAGCTAAATAACCAGGGCTGCACATAAGTGTTCCGCAGGTGCGCATTCGCTGTCAAAATAAAAAACGCGCACAAGATAAGAAGTTGCAACGCGTGTTTGCGTACATAAGATTTTCCAGAGGGGGACAGACACTTGTTTAGAACTCTTAAAGATGTCGAAGAAGCAAGCTCCTTTAAGCAATTACTTTGGTGTTCCTCCACCTCCAAAGAAATGTCCGAACCGCAAAAGAAGCACGTATTCTCGGAAAAGTGGTTGCAGGAGGTGAGCTGGCTTCAAACAAATGATGAACGCACAGAGATTTGGTGCAGAATGTGCCGTGAAAATCCCACTCTAGCGGACAAAAACAGTGCCTTTTATATGGACGCAAACGCGCGTTGCAACTTCTTATCTGGTGCGCATCTTTTATTTTGACAGCGAATGTGCACATGCGGACCACTTATGTGCACCCGTGTAAATAACATAATGTTCTGCCGGGTGTGTTGTTGGTAGGGCTGGGCGATATGGCCTAAAATTCATATCGCGATTTAATTTGAAGCATGTGCGGTAACAATATATATCACGATATATTCTTTTCTTCTGTATAACGTATTTTCCACACTATAAGGCACACTTAAAATCCTTTAATTTTCTCAAAAATCGAGAGTGTGCCTTATGTATGAATTCTGGTTGTGCTTACTGACCTCGAACCGATTTTTGCGTGCAGAAATCTGTTAAAAAATGTTGTAGTACAACTTTGGTAAGCCGCACGGCTTGATGGATAGTCAGAGCATTACGGCTGCTGTAGTGAGGAGCTTCGCGGAATAATCTGGGTCCAAAACTCCGTCTACTTCAGGTCCCAAAGTCAAACGAACACTAAGAGTTAAAAACTAAATTCTTTGATCTTTAATTAAATCATCAGCATTGCTACTTTATCGGGTGTAACAATTAAGTTTTACATCCATGCATCCATGAAAACAGAATTTATTAAAGTTAACGGAGTTACAAGTTAACAGGAATTTAGCTCGCTAGTTTACACCTAAACATTTCATACCATGTTCTGACAGAGATTTTTGAAACTAATTCAAACGTACAGCTCTGCTACCACTTCCAACATAAATGAAGACAGAAAACAAAACAGCAGTGGCATTTGCAAGGTTACTGAAGTTGGACTATCTGGTATATAATGTTGTGCTACGTGATTGCTAGCGACTAGAGCTGGGCAATAGACCGATATGTATTGCGAAATAACTTTTTCTCGATAGAAAAATTTAACTATTGCGATAGGCCTCACCGCTCTTGTCCTCTTAAAAAAAACAAAAAAACAAAACAAAACAAAAGAGGAACATCCAATCCAAATTAACTAGCGCAGAGCCGAACCAATCACAGCCGCAGCGTTACGTCACGTGACTTGTTACGTACAGCACAAGTGTCAAGCCGCACATGTGTATTTTTTTGGGAAGCAGCCAGCCGCCGTGCCGCCCGGGTAATGGAGGAAATGAGTGTGCCGACTAGAGAAAAATCAACTGAGAGCGTGACCGAAGGTTACCGAAGAGAAAACAGATGATGGTTCCAAGGCCGGAGAGATTGTCGAACTGAAGAGCCATAGAAGTCCCGTAGTGTGAAGGTATTTCGGCTATTTCAAGTCTGACAAAAAACAGAGTAGCTCGCACTGTAAATTGTGCCGAAAGCAAGTCTGGAAATACAATAAACCGGTGCATGCTCAATCTCTGACTGGAAGCGCTAATTTGTCATTCGGCTTTTGTCAGACTAAAGTAACTATTAAAACTGTTTAAAAAGCTAAGCTATACAACAAGGAGAAATTGAGAATTTCCTTTTAGTTCTCAGTTTATTTGATATTGACAAAAGTTAGTCACTTTGTCTGTTATTCTGTAAAACAAACTAAGATTTGTTTTTAGAATTAATATTTTGTTTCTAAGTGGAACTGACAATTTAGTCGTCTGTTTTGTTTGTTCTATTTTGAAACTTAAACGCTTTAGCGGCTGCCTTTTGTGTAGTTTGCAATATTTGCCTTCATTTATCTAAAAAAAGTCTCATGTTCCTTAAGTACATCTACCCTGTTGAACTTATTATGGGAAATAAATATTTAAATCAAAACAAGCTGCTGATTATTTGACATTTTACTCGTGAGCAATGGTACATTTAAATCTTACAAATATAGTTATATGGCTTACATCGTGATATATATCGTTATCGCCTGAAATGAAAAAAACATATCGTGATATGAAAAAATCTTATATCGCCCAGCTCTACTAGCGACACAGCTATGTTAGCATAACATTAGCACAGTGAAGCTGGAGGATGAACGCCAACTTTTTTTTCACTCGATAAAAGTTAACGTGAGGGATTCTGGTGGTTAGGGACAAATGCAATCGCATAGCAGGATGCTATACACGGCCCAAACTTCAGTCAGGAGAACAACTGAGATTATTCATCCAAAATACGAGGTTAGTTATTAATATACTGCAACAACATGGGAATAGAACAGCTCGAGAGAATTGAACATTAATGAATCAATGTTACGGAAGTGGAGGAAGCACGGTTTTTGGCTTTCCCCATATTTCAAAAGTGCTTCATCTCTTTCCTGTGACTGACGCCCGGTATAATTTACAGATGATAATGGTTTTAGCCGCTGCAATGCTTTCGACCAAAACAGGCGCAGCTTGATGACATCATCAACATGCGCTATCGCAATATAGTCAAAATCTCTATCGTTGGCCAAATTTATATCGTTTCTATCGTATATCGTTTATATTGCCCACCCCTAGTTGTTGGGTTTCCCTCGATTTCTGAGTCGACAAGCGCCTTTGTTACTGGGACCAGTAATTTTAAGAAAGGCCCCCATTAGAACCCATGAGAAATGCAAGAAATGCATTATTGCTCAGTCTGCAATATCTTTCCCAGATCAAACACCAATTGCAAATAACATACTAAAAATAAACCTGAAAAATCTGTTTAGAACAGCGTACTATGTTGCAAAGAGTGAACTACCACTGGCAAAATTTAGCAGTCTTTGCAAACTTCAAAAAGCAAATGGCCTCGATCTTGGTTCCACATGCCTCTTACCCGTGACTTCAGTGGAAATTTCAAATTCAGGATCTGACACAGACCGATTCATGTTCTACACAGTTCTTACAAGTTCTTAGAAATTTCTGTTCAATTAGAACCAAGTATTTGAGTTGATGATTGTAATTTTTGTTGTACAATCTTGTAATTTGTGTTTCAACAATATTTTGATTAATGTTTTGTTTCCGTTACAATTATACTTTAATGTATAATATTGTAAAGGAAACAAAACATCAATCAAAACATTACTCTCTTTTTTTATTTGGGCTACTTAAATTTATTTTGGGCTACCAAAAACTGAAGAGTCCCTGCCCAAAGGGCTACCAGGGATTTTGAAATTTTGCGAGCCCTGAATCACAAAGACACACTTGATGTATTTTAATCAGAGAAAGGAGAAACAGGACATGATCATGCATAGTGTTGGTCTTTATAACAAAGGTGACAGACTTGGTTGTTTGATATAAGGATGACAAAAACAGCAGGAAACAAGAGGAGGACTTATCCATCTACTGCCTGTCTCATTATTAGTGGTTTATAAAGGATGAGAGCTCTTTAAGGACAAACTTCAGCACAGCATGGTTGAGTCCGCGCCCTCAACACAGTTCGCGGGCCAAATATTTGGTCAACACTCTGCTCGGCGTTTCCTAAAACGTTTAAATACGTTTGGCTTCACACCGAAAAACAGACCCAGCTTCGGCAGAAACCTAAACTAACTAACCGACCAAAGAGCCGCGTTAAGTGGGGATATCACTAACATCATGTAACTTAGCCGAGGGTTCGCTAAATGTGACTTTTTAAGACTTTTCATTATGCTAACATTTGTTCCGCTGTATAGTTGAAGTGAGATAAAAGCCCAGTACTTACTTTCGAGTTTATATCTGGACCGCGTCGCTTCGACCGTCCGCCATTTTTCTTAAACCTTTGACTCGCAATGAATCCTGGGATATAGCGGGCCAACTCAAATCTGCTGCTGCGCAGCTGTGAGCGTGGGCTAGGGGCTTTTATCCGTGTGCGCGTGCGTTCTTTGTGACGTCACTGGCAGATCAAAGGAATTCGCTTTTGCTTTGATCTGTCAGCCACGTCACAGGCAGCTAAACCCTTAAATAGGAGCTCTCAGACAGACAAATCACTGCTCATCTGTTTGCAAATGTTCAACAGTCGGCGTTCTCTAAAACAAGAAAATTCTCACACCTTTCTTCTCAAAAGAAGAAAATCTCATTTTATTGATACGATAATGGCAACACACAGCGAAAATGAGATTTCAATCGTGGTCATAGCAGACCATATTATGCCACCTTATCAACAGGTGCTTTGAAAGGCTCTCTGAAGTTCAGTGGAGCATGATCAAAAATGACACATGCTACTCCGGCGTCCGAGCGGTGCTCGCTGATATGATTTGTGAAATCATTCAGATCGCCTCTAGCAGAATCCTGAAAGTAGCCCTTCCTATTATTCAGGATTGCATGACGAGGGAAGAGCCTTTAGATGCGGGAAAAATAATCCCGTTCCTTGGAGACTCGATTTCAGCCGCCAGCGCTCTTAATGTCCCAAAACAGCGACACGAGAGCGCTGACGAGCTGACACGGATGGTTGAGGAAGGGATCTCCGAAAAGCTCAGCAATTGAATTCATTACAAAAAGCCCCAATCTCCCGCAAGACCCCGCCGTTTATGTTAGCGGGAAATGTAGTAATATTGAAAAGCTGCACCGCATGGTTTGTCACGCTGCCTCGTGCCTTAAAATGCATGTAGCACGTAAGCTGCGCTGCCAGTGCCTGTCAAGAGGGTCTGATTCCGGTACAGAAAGTATGGATTCAAAGATGCCATTGCAACTAGCAATCGCAGAGATTTCTGCAATTTTGTCATCAAGCAGCTCAGATGGAGCGATGACAGAAAAAGATGAGGATGAGGAAAAAATGGAGATCCCACAAGAATCAGTTCTAACAGAACAAGACAAAATAACATCAACTGCAGACAGCCAAAGTATCCGAGCTCCAACCCCAGTAGAAGTGGTTGCAGCTGACATCTTAAATGAGATACTTGGGAACATGCATTCAAGCAGTGAAGAGCTCTGTGAGAGATGTAGCTTACCCAAACCTGCCTTTACTGCAGGATTAATTATCAACAAGGTGAGAGACGACTTCTCTAAATGTTTGCCATCCACCTCACACTCCGGGCTCAAAGCGCACAAACACCGCTTTTCCATGTTTGCGAAAAAACAGTTTGAAAAACTGCAAAAAGAGCTGAGACAAGTAATAAAGACAAACAGGAAATTTGTTGTTTGTCTACAAAACATGTGTAAGTTCCACAAGTATAAACAGTGTCCTCCGATGAAAGTATGGTTTTCAGTCCCCCTTTCAGTCGAGCCCCTTCCCGAAACACACTTCGCTACATACGTTCTTCTCCAGTTGAATTTGACACCATTAGATCAGAGGTTTGACAAGTTAACAAAGAAAGAAGAACACTTCATCATCCATAAAACATTGGAAGACTGTTTGATCTACTTATGACAGGTCGACTTTATCAAATTCCTGAGCCTCTAATGGGTAGAGCCCTCTCCGACACAGTCATCTCCAGGACTCCACAACCAGCACATGACTCAAACTGTCCCTTTTCTGCTGAAGTCCTCTATGTCTTCGTAGAATACGCAGTAGAAAAGTTTTTACAAAAGCTTTTACTCTGGGTGGAGAACGAGGGCAAAGATCAAATGATTGAGGACAAGGTTTCTGTGGCGATGGATGACATTCAGAACTTTATTAAAAGAACAAGGACCCCAACATAGGAAACAAGCACAGATTCAGATGGCAGTGGTAAAGAATCTGTTCCATCACCTCAAACACCAAAATCTGGGAGCATGTCACCAGAAAAAAGTTCTCTGGCACCTGAAAAATCACCTGGAACACCAAAATCTGGGACCATGTCTCCCAAAAAATTCTCTGCCAGCGTTTCAGGCTCTCTCAAAGATTCCTCTTTAAAGTCAGAGATGAGTTGTGTGTCAGGGTCATCTTCTGATGTTGAGAAGAATTCCAGTCAGTTCGTGTTCTCGCTCTTCCTGAGAGTCATCACCAAATCTAAAACGGACACTCAGCACTGGGTTGCCAGGACCGCTGCATCTACTAAAAAAGAACTAGACACGGTACTACACCGTCTGAAAGATCTGATACAGCCTGAACTCAGCAGCACAGAGTCCGCCACAAGTCTGACAAATAACAAGGAAAAGTTCATGAAGAAAATAGCCAAATACCTCATCAAGGAGTTTGGCTCCCCAGACAATGTCTTAAAGGTTGCGATGGCAAATGATTTGTCTTTTGATGAGGCTCTGATAAGGCATATAACAATCAGGCTCCAAATCATCCCCATTCCTCCAAAACAAGTCCAAAATTTCCAGGTTTTTTTTTCCTACTGTGGGAAAAGCTCTGCAAAAACCCTTTAGGTGATTCATTAAAGCCAGCAATGATTAACATAACCATTCTGGCTTTTCCCCACTGCCCTGCTTCTTTTAATATCTTGAAGCAGAATCTTAGCACCAAGTCAAAAATTGAAAGCATCACCATCAAATTTTATGATCTGCCCTCAAATCCAAATTTTAACAACTGTAATTCAGGCCATCTCGTCTCCATTTTAATTCCCCCACCCCAAACCGGTTGCAGCGATGGCCGCCCCTTCTGAGCCCGGTTCCGTTGGAAGTTTCCTCCTGGTAATGTCTCCTAGTATTTGGTCAGAGGGGTGATCATTTGATTGTTGGGGCTCTCTGTAGTACTGTATGGTTTTGACCTTACACTACAAACAGGGAGGAGACTTTGTGATTTGGGGCTTGATTTTTAAAATATCTAATTCGGCGTGAAATAAAAAAAAAATCCAAATTAAAAATACATCCAAACTTTGCGTTTTTCCTCTGTTGTCAAATATGTAGAAAGTGTTGCACGTGCGATTTTAGTAAATTTGCATCAAGATGCCAACATGTGTCTGTTTGTGCTTATTTTTAATTCTAGATGTAGACCTGCCATCTGAAAATTAGCACCTAGCCCACTTTGAACGATTTCTTTATTTCACATTTTTATTTCACTTACCTTGTAGAGCCGTGGTTCTCAAACTTTTTTTGCTAGGCCCCATTTTGGCTACGTCCACATGTACACAGTAACTGTGTGTGTATGTAAGCATGTACAAACTGCAGATAATAAGATTAACAACAACAGTATTTTGCCTATATCCTCCATTGTAGAAATTAATCTCATGTAAATAATAACGTGGGGGCATACCGCCACGTAAAAAGAGGCGCACACTTTGACGTTGGGTGACAAAATCTCTGTTTACCTCGTCCATATGTAAATGCAAAAACGGACTTTTCGAAAATCTCCATCCTGGCAGGAGTTTTTTTAAAAAAATCTCAGTTTTCAGTGATCAAAAACGCCGTTTATGTGCGGACGAAAGGCACAAACGCATAGAAAAATCTGCCTTTTCAAAAATACCCGTGTACGTGTGGATGTAGCCTTGTTTTACAAGAACATTTTCGCCCCCTCCCGACACAAACACATCCTCCAACCACACACACACATATTTTGTTTTCAAACTCCATTGCAGTTTATTTCACACCTCAAACCTTTTGTAAACAATTCAACAAATAAAAGTTAACTACAGTAAATTACAGGTTGCAATAAAATAAATTACTTCCTCCTTTAAATAACAGAAAAACCTGTGTAAGAATATTCAACACTGTCTGTGAAGGTTCTCAGTCATCCAGGTCATCGTAGTCAAAGGACTTCTTTAAAGAAGTCCAGACGCTTTTCTTTGCAAGCTTAAAAAAGTTAATTTACCTGTTATTACCACACACCAAATCCGGTTGTTGGTACTTGCTGGCTTGTGTAGCCACTAGGTAACAAAAGTTCAACACTGCCCCTAGCATCCTGGAGCACTTCTGTTGTCTTTTGTACGTGTTTTGAGTTTTTATGTGCATCTGAGTTTTTACGTGTTTTGGAGTTTGTGCGTGCTTCGGAGTTTGTACGTGTTTTTGAGTTTTACGTGTTTTGGAGTTTGTACGTGCTTCAGGGTTCGTACGTGATTTGAAGTTTGTATGTGCTTTGTCTGTAGGGGCCACCGTAAATATACTTTTATTTATTCACGCCACATAAAATGTAATAAATAAATCATATAATACAAAAATCAACTATTCACATTTCAACTTTTAACTATTTAAATTTTCAGCTTTTTCCTTTTATAAATTTAAAGTGAAACAACACAAAACACTGCAAACCACAACACAATTAAATATAAATTATAATGTGAAAACAAAAAGAACATGCATATTCTCTGTCATATGGACCTGCATGACTAACTTTCTGAATGCAACTGAAAATAGTTGTGGCTGATTACTATCCGATTGTTAAGTGATGACGTGACGAATCCTACTTCCGGGCCTAAAGTAGTCTGCATTTAATATGGCTTTTGTGTTGTTAACATGTTTAATGTTATGTATTTTCTTCTATTTAATCTCAAAAAGCTCCTAAAACAGTCAGTGATCACTGTTGACCTCCCTCGGCTTTTATTACCGCTAATCATTTATTTAAGCTCAGTTTTTAAAACCTTAGGATGTAACTACAGCCCAGCCCATGCAGCAGTATATGAATGACTAACCTCGTATTGTGGATGAATTATCTCAGTTGTTCTCCTGGCTGAAGTTTGGTCATTTTACAGCATCCTGCCATGCGATTACATTTGTTCCTGACCAGTGTTGGTCAAGTTACTTGAAAAAAGTAATCAGTAACTAATTACCGATTACTCCCCCAAAAAAGTAATCCCGTTACTTTACTGATTACTTATTTTCAAAAGTAATTAATTACTTAGTTACTTTTTAAAAACACGATTTACAACCTGAATAGGTGATAAAGCGATAGATCTTTCAGCCCAATTCTACTTTTTCTGCATAATCCATCATACAAAATGTAATCAAATGGAAAAGTCTCTTTTTAAAACTTGTTTTATTAGTTTTAACCTTTTAAACTTTATGCATCAAGCAAAAATTAAATTATATGCAACATTCTCTGACTGGAAGAAATTTGTTTAACATTTAAACCTATTTTCTGCACATTCCAGCACATAAAATATTTTTTTTGTGTGTGTTTACACTCACTCTTTCAAATAGATGCAAGTAAAACACAGCAGAAAATAAATAACATCAAAGACTAGTGGTCCTGTTGCTCTATTTTCACCTGTAAAGCAGGAGTGGCATAGGCGGAGGTTTACCCTGGTGAAGGTGTGCCGCAGCGGTCAGTGGAAGAATCCGCGAGTTTCTCTGTGAGTTGCCCATTACGTCGTAGCGCACTCGGTGCTTGCTTGGAAATTTGGGGGGGGGGGGGGGGGGGGGTTCCCCGTCACAATAAGCGCAGCGTCCCGGTGTTGTGTCTGGTGCTGTGTGAGTGCCTCATGCAGCTTGCATAAGGCGGTGACCGTGTCCGCTTATTGTGGAATATAAACGGCACTTATAATGACCGATGTAAATTCCCGAGGTAGATAAAAAGGACGACACATGATGGACAGTAGTTCCAGATTTGGTGTGCAGGAGCGTGTGAGAGGAACAACGTTCGTACTGTTGCACCAGTTGTTGTTCACCATTAAACACACGCCGCCTCCCCTTGACTTCCCCGAGTCCCGTGTCCTGTCCATGCGGTGAACCGAGAAGAACTCGGCCGGCTGGATGGCGTGGTCCGGCACCGCGGGGTTCAGCCATGTCTCGGTGAAGCAGAGGAGATTGCAGTCCCGAATGTCTCTCTGGAACTTTACCCTGGCCCTGAGGTCGTCAAGCTTATTCTCCAGTGACTGGACGTTGGCGAGCAGGATGCTAGGCAGAGGTGTGCGGTGTGCACGAGCTCTCAGCCTGTTCGTGACGCCGGCTCGCTTCCCTCTAGGCCGCCGCTTCCCTTTGTTCTCCCTCAAGATCTCACTCGGCCAGCTCGGATCCGGAGTTAAAAACTTCGAATTGTGAGTACATTGTATACCAATAGAAACAAGAGTGTCACTGTCATACCTAATGTACCCAATGGTGATGATTTTGCCGATTTAGAAACGCTGAAAACTAACTTAAAAAACAAAGACAAAGAAAAAGTGGTCGGAGCAGTCGTGACGGCAGCCGACCTCACCGGCGCCATCTTAACGCTCTCAACATTTCTGCCCGTGCGCGCTCAACTCTTTCTCTACACAGTTATATTTGTGCCACAAAACAAGCTAATCACTGTTCTGGTCTCCAATCAGCTCGAAATGACGAAATGCAATATCCCAGAATCCATTTCGTCCAAAACTCAAACGAGGCAGTGGCGGAGGAACACAGAGTGGCGGAGTTTGAAATATTACTCTTTCTGGGTCACAAAATAAACTTTTAAGGTATTTTCATGCGAGAATGGTGCTGTGTAAACTTCAAATATCTGCTCGATTCATCAACACATCACATATTTGCATAAGTGCTCTAACGTTTTCTGAGATGCCTGTTAGCCTCCGAGCACTCTCTCCTGTACAGTACAAAATCGCTACATCGATCGCCAGCAGTGTGACTCTGAAGTGCTGTACTGTATGTTTGTACGTTTTTTCCCCAACAAACGCAACAATGTCGACGAAACGTTTTGCACCGTCAAAGGCACCTGTGGTAGGACCAAAAAGGCAGAGGAAGATAACTATTGCACAAAAAATTGGACTTATGATTCATTGATTCATTAATGTTGAATTCTCTGGCAGCTGCTCTATTCTCATGTTCTGTACCTGAAAACAAGGTTTGATCTTTGGTTTCATTCTATAATACTGGACTTATTTTTCTACAAAGGTTTGAACTTTGAGAGTGTTTAAACAAGAGAGAAAGTGTGAAAATGTTCGTGCGAGTCTAAGAAAAGTGTGTAGGGGGTTTTGTACAGCCTTAAAACATCTAAAATAATTGTAAAAAATAAAGTTGGTTACTTTGCGGATTTCACCTATCGCTGGTTATTTTCAGAATATAACACCTCCGATAAACGAGGGACCACTGTATACAAATACTGAGAAATATAAAATTTGAATACTTTCTCTCTTTTGCTCTGTTGCGCAGGGGAAAAAATATCGACAAGACGGTGAACATCATCTACAGATATATTCGGAGGAGACTGTGCATTGGTGGCATTTATGAAAGAACCATAACATCTATTACAATAATAATAACATTAGATGAAAGAGGACAACAATGGCTAAGTTTTTCTAAGTTGAACGGTATTGAAGGAGATAGCGACCAAAAAATATACGGAAGATGAAAAGTAGAAGAACAATACTGTGGATGCTTAATCAGCATCCACACTAATTATTGAAGGTCTGTGTAAAGATGTCATCTGATCCATAGATGGAGACATATCACACACGATTCTGGGAGCCTGTTCAGTCTGTTTTTCCTGCTCTTATCTTACAAGAAGGATGCAAGGGAGAAAAAACGGAAGTACAAGGGTCAGAGAGGTGATCTAATTAATGCAATTGAAATATTAGAACACCGTAAATGCTGAGTTTAAGTAAGGATACAATTTTATGATGTCATTTAGCTACATAGCTACAATCTATAAAATGTAAAAATAATGTAAATTTAATGGAATCAGGTTAAAAGAAATGTGCTTGGTTGATATACATTCAGTTTACACCAAACATGTTGTCATTGATGATTATTACTTTGAATAAATAAACCGTTGACTTTATATGTTTCAGGTGAAGTTTACTCAAGATTTTTGTATAATGAAGAAACTTTTTTGTGTGGTGTCATTAAAAATGGCCCAGTTGCTCATTCATAATGCTGTAAAATAAGTCTTTTGTTTTATAACCAAGTATTCCTTAAGAAAACAGGCGTCACTGCAGGACTATTGCTGTGATTCAAAATAGAAGTAAGGTGACAGGAGTAAGAAAGAGGAAGAGAGGATAAGTTATGAAACCATAAACAGTTTTGTTATGTTTGTTTTACTCTTTATGGGGAAGTTGAGAAGTCTTATTCGAAAGTAGCAACTCTCTGTATGACTGTAAACGATAGCTATCTCTGAAAAGCTTTGACATTTATTTTCTTGATTTGTTGATAATTACAAAATAAAAAAATGTTCACAAAAACAAGTGCGGTGTGACAAAGAATTGTGTGTTTATTGGAAGTGCGTGCCAGGATATTCCTGAACAAATTTCCTTAGAGAGTGCTCAGGCGTTTCTTTATCATTTTTCCGTAATCATGGATTGCAAGTAAAACAGCTTCCAGGATAACAGGCTAAGGGAAAGGGCAGCACAGGGAACAAAACACACTTTGGGTGTGATTTCAGTGCCACTTCCTTTGCTAAAAACAGAGGTCTTGCAAATAGCCTACTATGCACCATCAAGCACTGAGAACTTGTTTGAGTTGTGTTCATAGTCATGATGTGACTCCCCTGGACAGTGGGCTCAGTACACTCTCAGGATCCCAGCTGTAGGCTTGATAGAGGACTCAGCAACACAATAAGGTGGCATAAATGCCAAACAGATGTTGCTAGCCTCCACCTTCCACCCTATTACCCCCACAGCTATTGAAGGACAAGCTAGGCTTTTTAGATCTCTCTTGCATTTCAAAGGGGAGGTCAGGGTTTAGGCTCAGAGATCAGCAAGATAGTTGTTTTGCTGAAGTAATGCTGTTTGAAATTTTGTGAAGGCACACCCAGGCCTGATTACTGTCAGACCTGTTCAATCAAAAAAAAATACTTAAATAGAACCTGTGTGACAAACTGAAGTAGGCTTAAAGATCTCAAATAGCTGCACGAGCAAAAGAAACAGCTGACAAACAAATTCAATTCAGTTTTATTTATATAGCGCCAAATCACAACAACAGTCGCCTTAAGGCGCTTTATATTGTAAGGTAGACCCTACAATAATACATAAAGAGAAAACCCAACAATCAAATGACCCCCTATGAGCAAGCACTCTGGCGACAGTGGGAAGGAAAAACTCCCTTTTAACAGGAAGAAACCTCTGGCAAAACCAGGCTCAGGGAGGGATGGTCATCTGCTGCGACCGGTTGGGGTGAGAGAAGGAAGACAGGATAGAAGACATGCTGTGAAAGAGAGACAGGGATTAATAACAAGTATGATTCAATGCAGAGAGGTCTATTAACACATAGTGAGTGAGAAAGGTCATGCATCATGGGAGTCCCCCAGCATAACTAAGGGAGGATTCAGGGTCACCTGATCCAGCCCTAATTATATGCTTTAGCAAAAAGGAAAATTTTAAGCCTGATCTTAAAAGTACAGATACTGTCTCCCGAATCCAAACTGGAAGCTGGTTCCATAGAAGAGGGGCCTGAAAACTGAAGGCTCTCCCTCCCATTCTACTTTGAAATACTTTTAAATAAGAACAACAAGTAAGCCTGCAGTGCAAGAGCGAAGTGCTATAATGGGGTGATATGGCACTACAAGGTCATTAAGATAAGATGGGGAATGATTATTTAAGACCTTGTATGTGAGGAGCAGGATTTTGAATTTAATTCTGGATTTAACAGGAAGCCAATGAAGGGAAGCCAATACAGGAGTACAGCCAATACAAACAAAGTAATTGACATCTATCAGCCTGGGTTACAGAGCCATGTATAAGGCTTTGGAACTCTAGTGAATCACAGTGAGAGCCATTATCCACTAACAAAGAAAACTTGGCCCAGTGGTGAACCTTAAAAGGAGTGGCCAGCCTACCAAAATTACTCCAACTCATCGGAGAGGTCACAAATGAACCCGGAACAACATCTAAAGAACATCTAAAGAAATCCCATGGGAGGGTTTTGAGGAGAAAAGAACTTTTTGGAAGGTTTGAGTCTGGTGTAAAACTAATACAGCATTTCATAAAAAGAACATCATACCAACAATCAAACATGATGGTGGTAGTGTGATGGTCTGGGGCTGCTTTGCTGCACCGGGACCAAGACGATTTGCTGTAATTGATGGAACTATGAATTCTGCTGTCTACCAGGAAATAATGAAATATTATATCGAGCCATCAGTTCGTGCAGCAGGACAATGACCTGAAATACACTGGCAAGTCCACCTCTGAATGGTTAGAGTGGCCCTGTCAAAGTCCAGACTTAAATCTGGCTGAGATCCTTTGGCCTTTTGACCTTGAACAGACTATTCATGCTCGGAAACCCCCCGGGGTTACTGAATTAAAACAACTCTGCAAAGAAGAGTGGACCAATGAGCCAGTGTTATGAAAGACTCCTTATCTTCTGGTTATCACAAACACTTGATTGCAGTTTGTTCCAAGAGTGGCACAACCAGTTACAAGGTTTGGATAACTTTTCCCCCCTCTAAATAAAATAAACGCTCGAAAAACTACATTTTGCATTTACTCTGGTTATTTTTGTGTCATTAATTATTTTTTGATGGAATCTGTAAGTGAGACAAATAAGCAAAAAAAAGAAAAAAAAACTCAGAAGGGGGCAAATACTTTTTAACAGCAGTGTATGTGTGTTATTAGTTATCTATGGTGGAAAAAACTACCACAGAGTACACACTCTGAAACATGAATCACCCAGAGTCAACACATGACTGTTGTACAACTTTACATTAAATATGTTTTCATATTTTGGCGCTTTGACATTCTTGTATACAGAAACGGTCACACCAATAAATCATATTTCAACTTTAATGGACCCATTAAGCAAAAAAAAAAAAAAAAGTAACTAATGCTTGATTAAAGTATACAACACCTGCAGGCGCTCACAGAGCAGTGCTGCTGTTAGGTAACATTTTTCAATCTAAGATGTGACATGTCTTAGGCCTCTTTAACATCTATTTCACTGCATGTTCATGTGTGATTTTTGACAGGTTTGGAAGAATTTATGTCTTTAAGCTTCCAATAATGCACTTACTAAAGAGAGAGTGTGTGTGGGTTTGAACAAGTTAATATTCAATGGCCCTGGTCATCAGTATGCCTGTCTGGTCTTGTTTTCTGCTTTCTCCACAGGATCATTGAGTTACCCTGCTGCCTTGGGCTTAAGATGAGGAGCTGAATTCCTCAGTCTGTATTTCCTAACACGGATAGGTCAGTAATCAGCTCAAACCATTTTTCTCTTTGAAATCTCTGAAATCTTACCACACAGACACACACACTGAGCATTTGGAGCACTTAACTACCTGTGGTTGTTGTTGCCACTGATTTTTGGTCACATGTGAAGTCTTTGAGAAGATAAAACTGATTAATTGGCTCCCGGAGTTGGATTTTTATTTATGTATTCACTTGCGCTCAGCTTTGGCCCTTCCTGCGCCATTCTTTCAGTTTTTTCCCCCCTCCACTCGGTTTCCCTAGCAACCAGGGCTCCAATCACCCGGCCAGCTGCAGATTAGTTCAGCAGTGGGGGGTTTAGGTGGGTGGGAGGAGTTGTGGTGGGGGGGGAGGGGGGTGATGATGGAAAATGAAGAAGGAGGAGAGAGAGCGAGAGGAGGAAGGAAGAAGGGGAGGGGGTGGCTCGAGGGAAGGAGGGGTGGGAAAAGTTTGAGAAGGGGCGAGAGAGAGAGAGCGAGTCAGTGTCACTGAGAGATAGGGAGTCTCTGAGTGTGCGTTTACGGCATAAGGAGCCGTAAAGGTTTTAGTTCGCAGGCAGAAGACTGAAGAACAGAGGAGGAGGAGGCATATCCCCAACTTTGTGACTTTTTCAGAGTATTTTTTGTACCCTGCACCCAGTGTCTTTTTTCTGTGTGTATACGTGGGAGGTACTGACAAGGGCAATGCAAAGTGAGAGAAGTGAGAGGCAGGGGTAAGGCTGCTCAAACTTCAGGAAGAGAGAGAGAGGAAGAAAGGCAAAATACTCTGATGCAAAGGAAGCATGCAAGTGGATGCTGTCTTCTGCGGGGTCAGGATTCGCAAAATGAGAAACTGCCCCAGGAGCACTTCACCAGGGCTCACCCAGCTCAGAAAGGTAAGATTTCATTTCTCACATGTTTCTATAAATTATTGTTTTTACTGAACTAAGTGAAAACTTTTTTCCTGGGAAGCTACTGCTACTTTTGGTTTTTTTTTTTTTTTTAAATTAGTATTGGCAAAGGATTTAAAGCAATCTTTGTGCGTTTACAAGTCGTCCTCACATATAATGCTTGTTTGTATAAAGAAAGCGCGTCCATGTTTCTTCAATGCAATATGTACGACAGAAGTTAGGGTATGGTTTCCTCTGAATTTTTATGAGTCACCGGTTATCCCGGACTGCTTTGGCTGCAGTTAAGGTATCCTGAGTGTTGCTCAAATAGTCAGTCAAAAAAACATCTGAATCAAGTCCACGGATCTCAGCTCTCTGGACCTCTGTGAGCTGTTTGTGCACATGCGTGCTCAACGGTTGTCAGCTCTCAGCGTTTATTAAATGAAAACAGCGTGTGGGTAGATGGTCTGGTGACAATTTGGATAATGGTCAAAGTGTGTGCTGCATTCCAAACTTGGCTTGTTAAGGGAGAGAGAGAGAGACAGAAAAGAGGGGATAAGTGAGATGAGCATTCTTCGTGGTGAACAAAGGCACCTCTTCATGCATTGCTTGTGTTGTTGTGAGGGGGCAAGCTTGGGTGGAAACCTCAGGTAGTTCCAGAAAAATGTCAGCTTACCAATATCGGGAAATGATCTGTATGCACGAGTATGCATTAGTGAGAGTTTGGAGCTGGGATAAAATGTCATTACACTTGAGAGCCTGCAGTTCATATGTTATAATATACTGTATGTGCTGTAGTCATTAAACAGAGGTCCACAACAGTACTTTTCTTCTTTTCAGTTTTTCCTGTTTAGCAACCTTTTATCTTTGGACTCTGGTTCACAGGACAGTGTGGATTATGTAGATATCCACATCAATAGCTGTTAAGTATCTCTTTAAATATATAGACAAGTTGCACAGTAACCATGGAGAAACAGAAAACAACCAGAAGGAGTCTTTTTTTAAAAAAAGAATGAATGAAAATATAGTGCATCACAATGTTGGCTATGCTGCAAAGTGAATATGTGGCATGGCTGTAAAAAGAGTATTTAATACTACAAAATCACCACCTACATATAAAGAGGTCACCGTTGTGAATTATTGTTAAACTATAACTTACTGTAATATGTTGATATGTCCCAGGAGATAATAAAAAAAGCACCATGATGTTAAATTCACTGTAAACAAACACAGTCTTGTTTATCTTCTTTCTCAGCAAAATTCTTGAATGCATTTCCTACCTCTTAAAACAACATTACAAAATTTTATTTGTTTGGAAATATTCCGAAACTTGCTGGAGAAACTTCATCTTTCCATCATTGTTGTACTGATGATATGTGGTATTGCCAAGAAAGCGGAACGCCAGCCGTAACATCTCCTCTCCGTTTCCTTCAGCAAATATGGTTGCTTTTTGTGTTGAAAGCCAGTTGAAGTAGAAATGCCCATATAAGGCGGTTATATTTGTCTGTCCTTTGCACCTATGTAGTCTAAAGATGCAGCTACCAACCATACGTGGTAGCATTAGCTCATAACTTTGCGCTCCACCTTGTTATCCAAACGTGAATACTTCTGTCTCATAAAAACAACGCATTCTATGGCGTGCACACGCAGGATGAAAAACACTGCTCTACTATGCCACTAGTGGTCAAAGAGACAATAATAAGTTTGATACAGTACTTTCTGTTTCAAAGCAGATTGTAAAACTGAAGGATCGTCTGCCATGTCCTGTAAGCAAAGGATGGCTATCAGTCAGCCAATATAATCCATCCCAGTGGATTCCTCAAGTCTCCTCGAGTATTTCAGTCTGTTGGGTGATCATTAAACCCAAGAACAAAATCCTTGGAACATGCAGCACTGGAATATTTATATTTCTGACTGAGGCGCAGCCAAACTTTTTTTTTCCTGTACTTTAGGTTCACTTAAATGGGTAAGGCTGGGACGTTTATTGAATTGAGAATGGCTGACTCCCCCAGCGTTGCAGAGAGAAGGTTTATAGAGCTGGAGATAAAGACACAGGGACCATCTGTCTGCTAGTCAGCAAACTTATAATAAGTGAGCTGCAGTCTTTTCCTGTAAACACATTGTGTCTGTCTCTGTGTTTGTGTCTGGTAGTAGTGTTACTATCATACACACACTGGCCTGGCAGATTGGATTTTTGCATTCTGAGTTAAGATCGGAGGCTAATTGCCTTCATGGCTGCGGTGTAAGACAATATGCACTGTAGAGGAAAAGTCAGCACTTGTGACTTTGCATTCATCACACAGGATTTCTACCCTCCCTATTTTTCAGTCATGCCCCTCCTCTGTTACTCATTTTTGCTCTCAGCCATTTGCTCCACTTTTCCCTGTTTGACTTTTCACACCAAAATCCTGACACACTCATATCCATGTTATTTTCACTCAGCGTCCATCTATGTGTTCCCTCATGATAAACACACTTAGACACATCAACACATGCAAAGCACAAGGGCTTAAATCTACTCAGAGAATGTTTCATCAGCATGTATTCATTGTGTGTGTGTGTTTGGGGGGGGGGGGGGTCCTGAATTCTGAAACACCAGATGTTTAGTATTGTGACAAATTGGTCATCTTTCATGAGTGCACTGGCTTGTTTTTTTTTTTACTTGGATGCATACTGAAGTGGAGAAATAAGTCTTGATTCATTGGAATGACTCACTAGAGTACGAGTACATCCAGGAAAGCAGCGTTTTAGCTCCGTGCTGACGCAAAGGTCTCTATTTTGCAAGAAAGTTAACTGTTACGGACCTGTTTTTACGCGGACCCACACTTTTCATGGATTTGTTTTGCAAATGTATCAGACAGCTGTGCACACATGAAGCCCGTGCACATATCTGTGTACTGCAGTTTCACTGTATTGTGTGCATATTTTAGCAGTGTTTCTCTGTGTGTGTGTGTGTGTGTCCGTGACATCTGTCTCCTCTATTGTTTTCAACTCCAAAAAGTGACAGCAGGCCTTTAGGAGGTTACGGCCCATCCACCCCTCCTCTTATAGGCGCTCTGCTCTTGACAGCTGCTCCGCAGGGTGGCGTGCAACTTAAAGACCCCCCCAGGCCAATCTCCTACAGCCGCCGTTGTTACCACAGTGACATACCCTGAAAGAACAAGCGATGGTCAAAGAATTCCTCTGGTTTCCAAGTTGTGGTGGCAGTGGGCATTTATCTGTGATGTTGTTAGATGGCCATGGGTTTAATCATAGTAAAAAAAAAACAACCTTTGATACCTCCTCTCTCTCTCTCTCTCTCTCTCTCTCTCTCTCTCTCTCACACACACACACACACACACACACACACACACACACACACACACACACACACACACACACACACACGGATGCAAGAATAATTCGTACCATCTTAGAGACCTGGAATCCTGTTTCAACTCACATAAATGCATATATTTATATTTATAATGCATACCATCACACTGGATACTGGAGTCATTTATCCAGTTGGCAGCTGGCCATATAGCTTTCAAGTTCACCCGTAACCTTGACACAAACACACACAAATACACACAGAGAAATCTGGGTGCCCCCAGCCTCTCGCATGCAAGCTGTCGCTCTGTCTGGCATCTTCTCTCTCTTTCAATGTCTGACTTATATTAAAAAGAGCTCTGACCACAGCCAGAGGGAAAATGGTTGCTGTGACACTAATTGGAACGTTTAACAGGACATGGCATGCCGAATTTCTGTCCTGCTGCGCTGTTTACATAGACAGCGGTGCAGAATGTGAATCTCTAGCAGAGAGATGGGCATAGACAGAGGCAGCTGCAGCTGGATGGCAGGTTGTTAGATGTGGCCTTGGAAAATCATCACGGGAAAACCAGTGCTGACAACCACCATCCAAACCAAAGTGCCAGCCCCGTGTGGCTTTGTAGCCTGTGCCCGTTGGCGGCGTGTGGCATAAACCCGAACACACACATGCACGCACATGCGCACACACATGCAGAAAAACAGGCGCAGACAGATTCAAACAAAGACATGGAAATACAGGCGAGAACGTTTACAGCCTCACTGGTACAAAACCTTTCCATGCACATCTACAAACACTGTGTTTAAGAAGAAACATGCATTTACTCTTTGCTTAACATCCCCAACTTGGTGGGAGTAAAAAACATACTTGTAGGTGGAGAAGGCTGCAGTCTGGAAAGGAATGTGTCCATCTGGGTTCAAAGTGTAATTATAATGTGGCTGTACACCTCATTGATTTGGGCTCAGGTTGCCTTGTTATGATGGGCATTCCAAGCAAAGTGGGAAAAGGTTAGTGCACAGTTTGAATCTCTTCTCTTTTCTAAATTTACAGGTTGTTTACCTGTGAATTTAGTGATCTACTCTAAAATGACAATTAAAACAATACTTTATCTGGACCTGGAGCTGGAGATTTCATCAAAGTGTAACAACATAATGAGTAGATGCCCCAGACAATCTGCAGACACAGAGCAGCTTTGATCATACCAAATCACATCTAAGCACTGTCTTGTTAGATGGAGAGAAAGTAGTAGTTGTCTCTTTGTCTGTCTCCAGCTTAATTATGGTTTTCATAATGTAATTTCTGTATTTTATTGCAATACAGTTCAAAGCTTTATTGGCTGGTTTGCAGTTCTAGTTTAGCAATATTTAACTAAAAAAACAGAATACATTTTTGCACAAGTTTCTTCTTTGTAAGTTTTTCAGTGACTCTGGTATCATACAGAAATTATAAATCAGTTAGATGAACTGACAAAATGAAACACCTTTCTTCTTGAAGACACGAAAGCGGAAATGCACGTCTTTACATCAGTTTACTTTGGCTTGCTCCGCTGGTGCTAAACTCTCTTCATCCACCGGCGCGCTCGGCCCAGGCTCGCAGTTGTCGGTCAAGGGGTGTGTGGAGGTCAAAAACGTCAGCTCTGACTCTGGAGTTTGCACTCCAGAAGAGCACTTTCCCAAGCTCTCGCCTTTTTCAGCTCCCCCAGGGATTGGCGGCGAATTACAAAAATCTGTTTCTGTGCAGGCATGCAGAGGAGCAGGGGATGGGATGGGGGGGTGGGATCTCTGGTGGGAATTCTCAAGTGAAACCCTTAAAATATGAAACCGTGAAAAAAACAGGAAGGAGAAAGAACGAGAGAGAGAGAGAGGATTTTTTGACATTGGAGCTCAACTCAGAGACTGTGGCTTTGAGGAGAAATTTGATCAGGGGCCCAGAGGATAATGTTAGTGTGCTCAAGAAGCCAGGTTATTGTTGAAAGGATGTGTAAGTCCACTCACTGCAGCACATTCGCGCAGGCTGAAGCTTTCTCCGAGAGGAAAGGTTTTACCATTAGGCTCAAGAAACCCACATTGTGTGTCAGCACAGTATAATATCAGATAGCCATAAATGCTGCTTACTGTTGGATGTGTTTTCCCCACATGAATTATGGCGTATAAAGTGACGCTTCCTCGCATGTCTGTAAAATCCTGGCCCCTTGGGTGCTGTTGATAGCAGAGCCAGGTCTCAGGTGTCATGCCCTGGGATTGTTTCCATCTCTTCGAGGGCTTGGTAAAACATAGACATCTATGGTTGTGTGACAGCAGTAAGTGTGCGTAAGAGGCGCCTCTATCGCTATGCTACTTGCGGGTGTTAAGAAATCATCCGCTGAAATTCATCACATCAAATAGAAAGTCTCATTGCCTTTTGTTTGGCAAGATTTCCTGTCAAAGACCATACTTACTATGTAAGTGATAATTTATATGAGCTGCAACTACAGGTGCTCCTAGACCGAGACCTTGTTTCTTAGCATAGGGCAATCCCATTGTATTTGTGGGATAGGAGCTGAATGTTTTACATTTTAATTTCTAACCTCTGCACATCTGGTGAGTCACTGAGTAGTTTGTGACTATCAGATTGTCTTTTTCTGACACTCCTTCCTTGAGTTTGGTGTTGAAAATGTGTTCTGTCTTTTGTCCTGTCTCTATCCCCTCAGCGCCAGCTGGTTGTGGCAGATGGCTGCTTCTCCCTGAGCCTGGTCCTGTCTGAGGTTACTTCCTGTTAAAAGGGAGTTTTTCCTTCCCACTGTTGCCAAGTGCTTGCTTATAGGGGGTCATTTGATTGCTGGGGTTTTCTTTCTAGTGTTGTAGGGCCGTTACATTACAAAGTGAAGTGGCTCGAGGCAATTGCTTTGTGATTTGGTGCTATATAAACAAAACAGAATTGAATTGAACTGAAAAATGTCATTCTAGTTATGCAGAAAATCCCAAAAGCACTTTTTGAGCACTTTGAGATTTAAACTACATTCTTCCAGGTTTGCTCAAACTAAAGTGGTGTATTAGCTGTAAAGGTACCCTATTTTGGACTTAACAGGGACAATGTTATGGGGGTAATGTAGGCCAAACTGAAAGCTGAAAATTGGCCTTGGAATGAGTTGGCAAGGTCTTTGGTCTTTGGAGCCAGAAGGGTAATTGGGAGCAGACTGGGGATGAGTCAGAGCTGTGCTGATGGGAGCTTTGTGTCAGTGGACAGGAGGGGCTGACAAGTCCATGGGAGGGATTTGGCGAACAGATGCTCCACCTCTGCAAGGAGAAGAAATACGACACGCTTTCCCAGATGGGGGGATAGAAAGAAAAAGAGATTTGTTTGCTATGCCTACAAGTCAGGCTCATCATCCTTCACTTCTATTTTTTCTTCTCATTTTGTTCACGAAGCTTTTCTTCACTGATGGAGATAGTTAATGCCTCTTAGTAGCCTCTGAGCTTGTGTTGTTGATTAGTAAAATCCATTGTTAAGATGGAGGAAATATTTTCAATTTTCCACCGGGTCAGTTGAGTTTTTAAAAAGAAAGACTCAGAGGATCAATCTGATTTTCAGCATTTATCTTGCAAACAGTGTTTAAACGTTCTCCCAAACATAATCACAATATCACATTTAAGTCTTTAGTGTACGACTGACCTGCTAACCACATGAAAAATGGAAGCCACAAATTCTAATGGAGTTAAAAGCCTGAGATGAATCATTTATAAACTCTTGACAAGTGGAGATCAAGTGCGAAGGACTTTTGGGGAGGATTTTGCTGAGCTTGTGTGGAGTTTTCCTTCTGCTTGTTGCCATTTTGACCTTGTGGTAGCCAAAGTTGTCCCATTTATCAAAAGCAAACCCAAGTTCTTACTGTATGGGGTGAATTTGTAAGCAGAAACACTTTGTGCGGAAAAGCCCAATGACTTCATTTCAGGAGGTTGCTCTTACTTAAGCTTCCGGCGAACTGAATCACATTTCCTATTCATATGAGTGCACAAAGACAAACAAATAAATAAGTACTCACTTGATGTGTGAAAAAGCCTCACAAATGGTGTCGCATTCTGTTGCATGGCTGTGCCTTCACGCCCTAATTGCGCCTGCAGTGGCTTTCTTTGTCACCCCAGTCATAATTAAGATTTGTTTACATTTTCTGAGGTAATATTTTGGTCCATGATCCCAGCTCCCAGTGGGATAGACTCTAGACACCAGTCATCGGGAGTCTCTTGTTAAAAATGACAACCACAATAACAAGAAATGCTATACAGTGGGGCAAAAAAGTATTTAGTCAGCCACCGATTGTGCAAGTTCCCCCACTTAAAATGATGACAGAGGTCAGTAATTTGCACCAGAGGTACACTTCAACTGTGAGAGACAGAATGTGAAAAAAAAATCCATGAATTCACATGGTAGGATTTGTAAAGAATTTATTCGTAAATTAGGGTGGAAAATAAGTATTTGGTCACCTCAAACATGGAAAATCTCTGGCTCTCACAGACCTGTAACGTCTTCTGTAAGACGCTTTTCTGTCCCCCACTCGTTACCTGTATGAATGGCACCTGTTTAAACTCATCATCTGTATAAAAGACACCTGTCCACAGCCTCAAACAGTCAGACTCCAAACTCCGCCATGGCCAAGACCAAAGAGCTTTCGAAGGACACCAGGAAAAGTATTGTAGACCTGCACCAGACTGGGAAGAGTGAATCTACAACAGGCAAGCAGCTTGGTGTGAAAAAATCAACTTCGGGAGCAATCATCAGAAAATGGAAGACATACAAGACCACTGATAATCTCCCACGATCTGGGGCTCCACGCAAGATCTCATCCCGTGGGGTCAAAATGATCATGAGAACGGTGAGCAAAGATCCCAGAACCACACGGGGGACCTGGTGAATGACCTGCAGAGAGCTGGGACCAAAGTAACAAAGGTCACCATCAGTAACACACTACAACGGCAGGGAATCAAATCCCGCAGTGCCAGACGTGTTCCGCTGCTGAAGCCAGTGCATGTCCAGGCCCGTCTGAAGTTTGCCAGAGAGCACATGGATGATACAGCAGAGGATTGGGAGAATGTCATGTGGTCAGATGAAACCAAAGTAGAACTTTTTGGTATAAACTCAACTCGTCGTGTTTGGAGGAAGAAGAATACTGAGTTGCATCCCAAGAACACCATACCTACTGTGAAGCATGGGGGTGGAAACATCATGCTATGGGGCTGTTTTTCTGCAAAGGGGACAGGACGACTGATCCGTGTTAAGGACAGAATGAATGGGGCCATGTATCGTGAGATTTTGAGCCAAAACCTCCTTCCATCAGTGAGAACTTTGAAGATGAAATGAGGCTGGGTCTTCCAACATGACAATGATCCAAAACACACCGCCCGGGCAACAAAGGAGTGGCTCCGTAAGAAGCATTTGAAAGTCCTGGAGTGGCCTAGCCAGTCTCCAGACCTCAACCCCATAGAAAATCTGTGGCGGGAGTTGAAAGTCCGTGTTGCTCGACGACAGCCCCAAAACATCACTGCTCTCGAGAAGATCTGCATGGAGGAATGGGCCAAAATACCAGCTACTGTGTGTGCAAACCTGGTAAAGACCTATAGTAAACGTTTGACCTCTGTTATTGCCAACAAAGGTTATGTTACAAAGTATTGAGTTGTATTTTTGTTATTGACCAAATACTTATTTTCCACCCTGATTTACGAATAAATTCTTTACAAATCCTACCATGTGGATTCATGGATTTTTTTTTTCACATTCTGTCTCTCACAGTTGAAGTGTACCTCTGGTGCAAATTACTGACCTCTGTCATCATTTTAAGTGGGGGAACTTGCACAATCGGTGGCTGACTAAATACTTTTTTGCCCCACTGTATATGCGACATTAGAAATATAACAATGGATACAATGGTATATTTAGAATGGACTGATAAGCAAAAACACACACACAGGGAGAAATTAATTGTTTATGGTATCCCCCCACAGTTCCTGTCTGCTTTTGAGGCTAACCCAGTTTCAATGCTGTCTCACGTCCATCCTCCTCTTACAATGGAGGGAGAGGGCCAAGGGGACACACCACAGCGGGGCAGGGGGATTATCAATGGGTTTGGACAGCACGTTGCACAATGTGTGTGCATATGTGTGTTTGTCGGTGAGTGGGCACTTTCCAGGCTTGTAAAAGTGTTTCTGTGCGTGGCCAAATATTGTACACGGGCACTCATAGTCAGAGTCTTTCTGTTTGGATTTTCTCCAAGGCCTTGCTATGGAATCAGCTTGGAAAAGCAGCAGGGGCCCTGAACAGGACACAAAGAGAGAAGCAGAGAGAGGGAGACTGCAGAGTTGTGATAAAATTCCATTTTTTATTTGCCAGACCATCTCCTCCTCTTCCTCTCTGTACATTTTTTCCTTTACCATCAAACCGTTCTGCCCTACTTCTTTAAGAATCAGGCACAACCTTTCCAAGCCCTGCAAGGGCTCAAGGCAGCGTGCCAGTTGGGATTCCTAACATATGCCTCACAATAAATTGGCTCTACATGATTTCTGCTTTCTGTATGGAAGAGAGTGGGCAAAGTATTAAACCCCGCCCCCTTTTTCCTTTGCTTCTTCCTCTGCATCATACTTTGCTCCCCGCAACTTTAAGACTAAGTAGGAATGAAAGAGCGGTAATGAAAGAGAGAAATAAAAGAGTGAAGGACGGTTAGGAAAAAAACCACCAAGTTTGCCATTCCAGAAGAACCTGGCTAAATGTGCAGTGGAGTGTTAAATTGATCACAGGCACGGCTTTGGCACGTCGTATACTGAACCACATCATGTAAGGGATACGGTCTCCAGCTCTGCCTTGGTTGCAGAAAGAATCAGAAGAACATGAATGATCGTCTCTTCTTTACTTGCTATAACTCACATTTTGGGCAATAATTTTTTTAGTGTTATGTAAAGGCTAACTCCAGTAGTTTATCCACCCAAAGTTACTTTGCTGTATTTACTCCAAGCTGTGATATCTGTGAAATGAAGTGTGAGCTCTGAGTAATTTTGTCCTTTTTAGGTATTTCGCAGTGACAGAGAGAAAAGAACAAGTTTGGGGAAGGACAAGTGAGGAATGATGATGTCATGGTGTTAGCTGTTCCTGCAGGGCTGGACAGAGAGACGGAGAGGAGGATGAAATCTTTATGAGAAGCAGCTGTAGAGAAGAGGCAGACAGGCCTCCCGAGTTTGATAACAGCAGCCGGCCCACAGCTTGCTGACAGTGACTTAAAGGTCTGATGAAGCAGAGAGTGAAACACTGACAGCACCCCCTGCATAGAGTCTGATAAAGGTTTCATTCCAATAGCAACATTTTGTCAAGTTATCACCAAATATCAACACCTGAGATGATTTTTGGAGCAAAAGTACAAAAAAAATAATATTCTGCCAAGTTAGAAAAGTAAGACTGGTAATATCACTGTCTGAATGCATAAAAATATATTTGCACTTCATAGCAAAGACTAGGTCAACTTCTATATATGTGTGAATGTGTGTGTGAATGGGTGGATGACTGGTTGTGTAAAGCGCTTTGGGGTCCTTAGGGACTAGAAAAGCGCTATACAAATACAGGCCATTTACCATATATGACTAGTCAAACAAGTAGATCCTTGCGTAGAAAATTTGTGTAAGCATCAATACATTGTCATCAAATAATTGAGTTCAGCATCATCTATGAAAGGACTGCTGTGTGTCTAGCTGGGTAATTTTTTGTGCTTGCTAACATATATCATATAACATATAACAGCATACCTTGGAAAAACACTTGATGTAGGGATTACTCAAAATTCTTAGCAAACCACAAGACTTCTGAAACAGTGTCTCCAAAGTGGACATGTTTGGCCATAATGCACAGCGACACATTTTGCAAAAATCAAACAGAGCATGTCAGCACAAACACCTCACACCAACTGTCAAGCATGGTGAAACTTTTGGAGGGGTGAATATTTAGGATATTTCACAGCCATAGGACCTGGGCACCTTGCATTCATTGGGTTGATCATGACCTCCTCTGTATAGCAGTATAGCAAGTATTCTACAGTCAAATGTGAAGCTGTCTTTGACAGCTGATAATGATAATGGATAATGATCCAGAGCACAGCAGTGAATCTGCAAAAGAATGTCTGAAAAAGAAAACAATCAAGGTGTTGGAATGGCCCAGACCTCAACCTGATTGAAATGCCAGGACTTTGAGAGAGCTGTGCATAAATGAATGGCCGCAAACCCGAATGAATTGAAAAATAAGTGTGGGCCAAATTTGTTCCATGATGATACAAGAGAGTGATGAAGTCACGCAAAAATAGTTACTAATGATTATTATTATACTTAGATTTTCACAGAGTGCTTCTGCATTTTGGCTTATTTTTAGTAAATAAAGAATTACACCGTGCAATATGTCACTTTTTCGTTGTGTTTACCTAATTTTAAGACCTGGTAAGCACTGGACCATTATACCTGAGAACTGAGAGGCTTTTTACCACAACCATAAACATGTTTAAAAACTGTTCTCTCTCTTATATGTACATTTACCATTATATTCAGCGTGTATTTTTTGACATTTAGCAACATAAGCAACATCCCTCTCTCTGTGGTATATTTTCGGTGTGTTTATGTGAATCTGTCCGTGTCCAGATACCGAGGGCCCATCTGCTGATAAAATCTCCCACGGGGTTTGTTATGCAACTGATGCTTGGCTCTGATGCCCTACCTCTGACACCAGCTTCTGTTATCTTTTAAGGTTTAAAGGTTTAAAGGTATTTAGTGCTGTGTAGTGTTTACCAACCACCAAGACTCTTTCCATCCTGAGTCCATGACTGCTTTGAAATTTGTCCTTTGTTAGATATATTTTTGTCATTGATTTTTTCTTCAGATCGCTGGATGAATAATATAAATATTAGAAACAGCAATAGAGTCAGTGCATGACAGAATGCAGCAGAAGTACTGTTTGTAGATAAATCACTTGGTATCCAAACCATAATTGTCATAAACATCAGACAATTATCTCCATTCCAGGCGATTTTCCCCTCCTGTGTCATCCACGCAGCTGAGGATGAACAGTACTCCTTCCATTTCCTCTGCCCCACATGTGCAGCCTGTCACACATCACAGGACAGAGGCTGAAGGGGGCGGGGCAGGTAGAGGTCTTTTGGGTCGCAGTTTCCCCGTGATGTTTTTATTGGTCTCAGCAGATGACTTCCCTCAACCTCTGCATTGTTATGGCGGCCATCTTTTTTTCTAGAGGTCAGCGTTAACAATGGCTGCCAATAGATGTTGCAGACAAAAGCCTTAGCACCCTCCCAGAAAAGTTTCCTCAGTAACCGAATGCTGTAAAACCAGCAATGCTGTCGAATTTACCGTTTTTACAAGCTGTGAATACAATACACTGCTGCTCGTCAGGTTCAGGCAAGTGCTGGGAAGCGCATCAGTCAAAATGTTAGAATCCAGTAAGACAGAATCGCGTGAAAATACCAAATTACCTTTTAAGGCTGAGAATTTTGGCCTTGGGGATCCTAACAATGAAGTGGGACAGCCTAAAAGCATGCACTGTTTTCACAGTGCAACAGTATACTCATATTTTTCTTTGCAATATCTACTTTCCTCTTTGGCTTTGACAACCCCTGTCTCTCCAGCTGCACCACCACTGCTCTCCTCTGTTCCTGTCTTCCATCCACCCCACCCCCTTCCCCCTCGTGACATGCAACGCCCTTCTGCAACACAGAAAAGAATTAAATCGTAAAAGTTTTACAGTTTAATTACGGCATAACATCCCTGTGGAAGTCTTCATGCTTCTCCGCGCCCACCCTCTTTTCCATGCTGGATTTCTATTCTTCGTTTCTTTTTTGGGGTTTTCTTGTAAGAAGAAAATAATCAGGTGGGGGAGGAAGAAAAAAAATCACTTGATGTTTCTCCTCAAACATGTGACCCCGCTCAGCTCACAGCTGAAAATAATTTGGGCCTACAGGCCAGTGGATGGCTGATGCAAACCTCCCTCCTCCTCCTCCTCCTCCTCCTCCTCCCTCGGGGGCTAGGCTTCGGACTGATGGGGAGCTAAACACAAAAGAATGAATGGCTTGAGCTGTGGGCAAAAGCTAGAAGCTAAAAAGGATGACACATTGTTCCTGTGGTCAGCTTCTAATCAGACCAGACCACAACTCTTCCTCATACTCCATTTGCTCTTTCATTCTCAAAGAGGAAAACACATAAAGCAAAAACCTGAGGGCTATTTATGCTATTAGCTCAGGGAAGAGTTCAGCTA
Source organism: Rhamphochromis longiceps (assembly GCF_057381845.1). Taxonomy (NCBI): domain Eukaryota; kingdom Metazoa; phylum Chordata; class Actinopteri; order Cichliformes; family Cichlidae; genus Rhamphochromis; species Rhamphochromis longiceps. Next base: position 19,074,572 of record NC_140563.1, read on the forward strand.
TTTATATTATTTTGCAATTTACTTTTTTTTCATTTGATATTTTGACTTTTTTTTTTTGAGTCTCCCCCCTCACTAGCAGTTAGGACAACAATTTGTGGAATTTGGGTCAATTTGGCTCACATACCCCTCAGAGAGGGAGAGCCAGGCCAGGAAATGTTTAACGGCCTGCAAACACCTCTAAGTATCCGAGCACATGTGGTAGAAGTCAAACACATAAATCTGCGTGTGGGCCTGGCATATGGACTCCTTGGCAGGATGTAGAAGTCTATGTAGGTGTATTTTCATATGGGGTTTTGTGTTTGGCTATGCAGCAGGGTGGCAATGCATGTATTAGTGGCTTTGTGAATTTACTGTAGAATTAAAAGCATGAATACAGCAGGACTTGGCCCTGAACTATCTCTTTTTTTCCTTGCGTCTACTACTACTTGCCAGAAGCAAAAGGCCAGGGCCTATTGCTTCATGCCAGCCCTCCACCAGTGTTTACAGGCCAAGCAATGAGCACTGTGCACCAGTGGCTCCAGTTCAGTGTTGCATATGGATGGCCTTGCTGCGCTCCAAGTGGATCTGGTTTCATTGCGCGCTGACAAATGGACCCAGTAATAATTTAAAACTGAGCACGTCCCCTCACCCTCGCATCGGCACTACTTTCCTGTGATAAACAACAGCAGGAAAATGTGTGGCTGGAAGATAGACAACAAATTACGGAAGCTCTTGTCAGAAATGAAAGGAGTAATGTGCAAAAACAAAATGTGTGTGTGTGCTGCAGTGCATCAGAAATCTGATCTGGCAAATGCAAAAAAGGGCAAAACGCTGAGGATAACATAAAAAGTTGAGTGCTCCTGTCTCACCACCGCCGATATAATCCTAATGGATCTTAATTGCATTACAGTGTGGTTCTCTTTTCTTTTTTTGTATTTTTCCATAATGCCACATGGCTAATGGGAACCTAATATGCCTGTTGGCTGTTTAGGCGTTTTTCAGTGCTATTCTCCAATTACTGACCAAGTGAGGAATGGTAGTTTGGTGGTATTCCATGCAGTCTGTGAGGTCTGCTTTTCTGCAGCTGTCTTCAAAAAGGAGTTTTAAAATAAGAGATTTGTTTGAGCCATTTGGTAGTTTACTTTCACACACCACTCCCTAAGAGAGTCCTCGAAAGGAGCATCTTCTTTTGACCCAGTCCTCGTTCATCAATCTATATGTCTGCCTATTTATGAGAAAAAATACAAGCTGAAATATTTTTGCTTATACTGTTTTTTTTGTAACTTTTTGACCTGCAAGCTGAAATATAATTCTGTTTTCCTTTTTAATAGACACTCCATCTTTCTGACTGACTGGCTGATCGTCTCTCTCTCTCTTTTTTTTTTTTACCTGTCTTCTCAGGATGCCAGCTGCTAGCACCATGACCGGTGGGAGGGCCCTGCTGCTCTGTACAAACACTGACAACTGCATCTACCAATCAGTCAACGGGTGGGTGCCTTAAAAGACAATTGAATAGGTTGCCATTTTGCTTCTGTGATATCGTGTAGTATGGTATCTGATTCCAACTTGTATGGTGTTTGTTTTGTCCTCCTAAACAAGGACATTTACCTCTGTGTAATAAGTTTGATGTTACACACTCATCTGTCATTATGAAATTAATTGAGGAGCTTCGATATACGAATGGTAAATAGACTGGTACCTATACACTTTCTTTCTACTCACTTTTTACTGCAACCTAATCACACACACAATGATATTCAAACACACTCCAATGGTTGTGTTCGGGGAAACTGATTGGGCGTTCAGTATCTTTGACACAGTAGGAGCCGTGGATCACTTCACCAACCTTCCAGTTGGTAAAATGACCTGCTCTACCACCTGAACCACAGCCACCCCAAATAAATAACTGTACGGTTAATGCCAGTAGTGGAACATACTAGCTGGCCAAAGCACAACTTCCTCCAAATTTCAAGAAATGGTCCCATAGCCAACAGAAAACTCTGAAGTGGACTTAAGCAAGGAGGAGACCCCCCTTTTCATTAAGCTCAACAGTACAACAATAGCAGGGAAGGGGAGCAGAACAGGGCAGAGGCAGCCATCTGGCATCTTGATACTGTTACTGCCCCCCTGCTGCCACTGTCTGATGCGTCCATGACCACTCTCCAAGGCCCCTTCTGTCATCCTTACAGCATTCATTAGTTTCTATTTAGATTATAATGATGGGATTTTCCTTTTTGTTTGTGCCAATAGGGGTGGAAGATTTTGATGTCTGTTGTTTTGAGGGCCTGCCATGCCAGTCACAGTTGCTCAAAAGGTTCCAGACATTTCTCTCAGGGAAAAGTCCAAAGCCGATGAATATTTTTGTCCATTTCAAACACTCCTGCAGTAGCCTCCTTTCCACCCTCAGAGACCCACCGAAAGTACCGTATCACCCTCATAGAGAACTTTGCTCTAGGATGGCACACTCTAGTTCCTAGAGTATTTAAAAGCAGAATGAGAGACAGAGCCTTCATCTTCCAGGTCCCTCTTCTGTTGAACCAGCTCGCAGTTTGGATGTGGAAGACAGACACCATCTCTACTTTTAAGATTGGGCTTAAAACCTTCCTTTTCAATAATGCACAGCGTTAGAGCTGTCCCAGGTGACCCTGAATCTGCCCTTAGTTACATTGCAGTAAATGTCCGCTATTTATTGTTAGACTACCATTTTGTTTCTTCTTTGGCTCCACTTTTTCTGTAACTCAGTCACTTGTCTCTACCTAATCTGGCTCTCCTTAACTTTTGTTTTTTATTGACCTTCCTAATTTGGAAAAGAATTATATCTTTTCCTCCGTGATCATATTTTCATCAAGTTTTGCCTTGTCTTTGAAGGTCTTTGAGGAAAGTAATTCCCCCCTCCCCCTCCCTGGAGATTTCCTCTAGATTGCATGACTGTTGGTTTTCACATCCAGCAATGTCATCAGAAGTCACCCAGCAAGGCCACATTTCCTCTGTTTGTTGGAAATTCAAGTCATTTGATGAATAGGCTTTTGGGCTAGAACAGAGTTTTGTGGGTCAGGAGCGGAAAAGAAAGGATGCACGTCCACACTTAGCTCCCTCTCGTCATCTGCGCATACTTGCATCTCCCTCTCCAGAAATAGCTTTGTGTGTAGCTCGTAAACTTTGACCCTCAAACCCAGAGTTCAAACAGTCATGACTCAGTAATGTTCCAGGAGTGAATCACAGCTGAGACAGAGGCACCCAACAGATGTTTGAACTCTTTTAACAAGAATTCCCGTTTGGCCCGTAAAACAAAGCTCGGTTTGGGTGGAACCGTAAGCACTGGGATTGTGTGGCCAATTTTAAGATTCTCTGCTGTGTACAGTAAAAGCGGAAGTGGACAATTTAAAAAAAATATTGCACAATTCATTATTAGATTTGACAACAGTCCAATGTAATCCCTCCCTCTGTTTTTTTTAATCTACATAGTTCTCACTGCTGCTTTACCAAGAAAAGCCTGCAGCTTTTGCCTTTCTTTCTCTTTCGGTTTCCTTTCGCTCCTTCCACACAGTCTGGTTGCATCTTTTGTTTTCTTTTTGTTCAAGCTTGCAGAAAACTTCCTTCCTAAAAACTGTAATACACTGTTTCAGAACGACTGAACCTTTTCTTTTGTCCCACATGACATAAAAGCTCTGGTTATGGAAGATCATAATCTATAACAAACATTTTGTAGTCTTGCAGTCATGTGTCGAGTTGAATTTCTAAACTTTTTGACAGGTTTAAGGAGAGCTTGTCTGAATAGTGTGTGGTTTTTTTGAGATGTTATTTTTGAAGTATTTTTGTGTTCTCTGTTGGCCTTTTCCATATTATGGCTTTGTCAAAAGTGTATTAGTGTGTGCAGCTTCTTCTAATAATGTCAGGGGCTCATCTGAAGTGTCATTGCGCAAGACGCTGGTATAAATGCAGAGTTTACCATGTGTTTTGCTATTTTCCTTTTGGTTCTTCATTGTGTCTGCATTAAAATCAAACAATAATGAGATTTAATTGTGTCCTTTAGTTCCGTGTACAGGTTTCTTAATTAACTGATTTACTGCCATGTCTCTCTAGTATTTTTTCTCCTTTAATTTGTGTGCACGCTCATCTTTCCGTATCTTTCCTTCCTAGGCTCCAGTGCTGTGGCTTGAAGCTTGGCGAGGCTCCGTCAGCAGTGGTGCCCCAGCCCAAAGAGGTGTGTGGGTCACCAGTGGACAGAGACAGGAGGGACACCGCTGTGTCCATAAAGAATCACCTCTCTCCTCTCCTCAGCCCAGGTCCTCCTGACTCCATGCTGGCTCACAGGAGAGCCACGACTCCTGCTACTGACCCACGGGCTCCCAACATGGAAAACGGGCTGTGCGCTAAGCTGAACCACAACAAGAGCCCAGCAGGAGCCAAAACCGCCAGCATCCGTGATAAGATATCCCAGTGGGAGGGCAAGAAGGAGTCTGTCCCAGTAACTATTTCAGGAACATGTCCACTAAGTGCGACACTGAAGGAAGCTGAGACAGTGAGGAAAAAGGAATCCAAAACTACAGAAGTCCAAAGGACAGACAGCAAGAGGTTTGTCAGCTGGGACAGACAAGACTCGGGGAAGGAGAATGTTGGTAAGCTGGGGGATTCGAGACCTAAATCCCCAGAAGCCCCAGCAAACAAAGACAGAGAAGTGATGGTAGAGAGGGAATTTCGGGCTTCTAAGCCAACAGAACAACCCCAAGACAAGAAAAGTGTTTTAACTCATGTTAAGAAACTAGAGAAGGCAACAAAGGAGGTTCCTGACAGACCTTCACTGGCATTCCCAGGGAATTACTTCTGTCCTCCCTCTAAGGAAGAGCTGGAGGAGACAGAAAAGAGGGGCAATGAGCCCATTTTTGGGACTTTTGACATGGCTCGACCTAGTGGGACACGGAGATGGAGGGATGGAGATTCAGAGAATGTGTACAATGAGCCAGGTGCTCCATCTATAAACCCTCTCCCTAAACCTCAAAGAACCTTCCAGCACCACACGCCGCCCGCCACCCCAGCTTCAGGGCCTTTCTTGGGAAAGGGAAGAAGGAACTTGCCTCCTTTGCCCTCCGTTCCTCCTCCACCTCTACCCACGTGCCCACCCCCAGGAGTTTGCAGGAGACCGTGGGCAGATAAAGCACGTAACAGTAGCAACAGGTAAGACACTGAAAAGAAAGAAGGGAAAAATATCCTTCCTGACCAAGAATGTTAGATCTTTACTCAAGTTTAATAACATGCTGAAAATGTGGAAAAATAAAGTTAACCCAGCCCACACACCGCAAAAGCTAAAATTTTCCAAAAGTTGTAAAGTGGGAACTGGATTGGCCGGCGATAGCTCGGTGTACATGTCCTTAAACCCTTCCCCCGTCAGCATTAAACAAACATGGAGGTGCACAACATTTCCCACATCTGCTGTAAATCAGAATCACCGGTGACCTCATCCTTTTTTCTAAATATCCCACAAAATGAGCTCATTGGTTTGATCTCAGGAATGTACACACCGACGCAACTAGTTCCTCCATCCAAAACAACTCCACTGGAATAATAGAAGAGCAACATGAAGAGTCATGTCAAAAAGCTTTGCTTTTTCACAGAATTACAAAAAAATGAGCTCTTAAAAATTCATTTGGCGTAATTACGTTAAAAGTGCAAAATCTGATCGATCTGAAAAGTAGTCTTTTGATTGCAAACGGTTAAAGATGTTTGACTTTTCGGCTCTCAGTAGCCCTTCAGTTCAGATGGTTACAATCAAAAAAGCAGGACTCTCTGTAGGGAAACCAAAAAAATGTGAACTCTGCAGTATTGAGCACATCTATTGTTCGCTTTTTCCAGTGGTCTGAATTCTTGTTTCGGAGCTTGGCTTGGATCTGTTACATTCCATACCATATGTGGAGGCCTCGCTCAAGTGTGTGCTCAAGTGTGTTGCTGTGTCAAGCCCTTTGTTTGGTCAGGCTGTCTCCCTCTTGAGTGTCCATTGCAGGGTGCTTTTCCATAGATGTGCCTTCACCAGTCACCAGATCCACATCATCCAGTATTGTTCAGTTTTGGCTAAAACTGCGTCAGAGCGGCGACACTGCATTTACTTTATCTAACTTTATTTCATATAAAGAGAGCAAGCCATGATACTGTGATGTACTCTGTTAAATAATTATTCTGTATAATCTAATGCAGTAAAATTGCACAGAATTACTTTGATTCCAAGACTTTTGATTTACTGATTGCACGCATGTGTAAATGTATGCATTGTGCTCCAGTGGATACATTTGGATTGATGAAACAGATGTGTTTATTTTGACGATGCAGCTAACAAACTGAAATATCAGTTTCATGTTTTGCAAGTGAAAAGAAAAAATCAACAACATTACCGTGACACATGTTCGCCTTAAGATGTCAGTCAAAACTCTTTCGTCTTTGTGCTCCTCTGTCCACCAGGAAGTCCTACGAATTTGAGGATTTGCTTCAGTCGTCTGCAGAAAGCTCCCAGGTGAACTGGTATCATCAATCCAGACTGGGCTTAACACGCACTTTATCAGAGGAGAATGTCTATGAGGACATAATAGGTAAATATTACATACCAAAAAATTATCTCTGTAACATTTTGCCTTGCACGCAAATTCATAAACTGACTCAAAGTTTGCAAGAAAGAAAGAGTTCAGTGACAGAGTTGACAAAGAGGGCAAAATCTCTTTACTCTTTTTATATTTTTTGTAATTTAGAGCTTTGCCGCTCAGCTTTTATTAAAAAATTATAAATAGAAATTCCTCACTTATTGTCTGTCGTATTATGCCGGCCCCACCTAGAGCGCGTTTAATTTCATAACGCACAATAGTGGCGTTGTGTGAGGTTGCATTGTAGCTGAGGTTGGCTTCTGTGATTGTCAGGGCTCTGGGATGGCGGTGGGGGAGGGGTTGGGGTGGGGGGCAGACTGGTATGTAACGGTGGCTGTTTTTGCCGGCAACAATCAAATTAAGTTCAACTACTTCTGAGTGATGCTGGAGCTTATTTTAACCTTGTTAGTTTCCTCCTTTTGTACAGCAGTGTTAGTTAAAACTCTCAGACATTGTTCACTGAACCTCCCATGGGTAAAGCGAGTCAGACTAACTATATGTCTACTAATAAAACTGTTCAGGGAGGCAGTGATGAATGCTTGTGATGTCCTCGAAGTCTTGCCTCCCTCCACCCACAAGCTTTTCACAAACACCCTTTGAACACACAGTCGCATGTCACTGTTTGCAGACAGAGAGGAAGGCAACTGTTGCCATCACATGTGTTCAGTCTCGTGCCTCTTTGATGGGTTTGACTAGCTGATAGCACACAGAAACACATTATGGAGATTAGTGTGACACTCTCTTCAGCAAGCAATGTGGAAAACAGCACACTGATCTGTTGTTTTTCTTTTTTTCCTTTGTCTTTTTCCTGAGCAAGAAGGAACAGGGAACTGAACGTCCCTCTTTATTTGCGTACAAGTCACATCTGGTGGATGGATTGATAGAGCAGGGGAGAGTCAGAGGCAGATGGAGAGAAAGAAAGAGACAGGCTTTGGAAAGCTACCCCACTTCGTATATGCAGGGCTTGCTTTTAACTTTAGCTGTGCAAAAGTCTTATCATGATGAAATATGAGCTGGGTTACACATACTGCTACTTGTAATAGCTCTCCGCACATCTGGAGTAGGAATCGTCTGGCAAAACAAACGTGAGTGATATGGAAAGAGTGCTTATCTGTGCTTTGGAACGAGCGCGCTATTGTGTAACTTGTGACGTTAAAAACATGTGTTTTTGCTTCTAAAGATCCCCCGTCCAAGGAGAACCCCTATGAAGATATTGAGCTGGAGAGAAGCTGTTTGGGAAGCAAATGCATTTCACCTGCCTCTTCATCTCCTGTCCCCAGCACACCAAATAAGGTACATTAAGGATGGATAAATATGGATAAATACGATAATCAAATAGATCCAATGGAATCGGAAAACCTAACCTAACCTAAAAGTATGCTAAAATGTGTTTGTCCCTATCAGCTCTCCTCCAAGCCCGGCTTTTTGAGACAAAACTCGGAGCGACGAAGCTTCAAGATCCCCGAGCTACGTAAGACCAACAGAGACACTGGCATCTCCTCACCTTCCCGTATCAGCCCCCCCTCCACGCCCAGCAGCCCCGACGACACCCCGTGTCTCTCAGGGGACCCTTACAATCGCAGACGGAGGAAAATCCCTAAGGTACGAACTCCCACTTTGGGATTTAAAGAGGAGCAAGAACATTTCTACTGTACGTTTCCTGTGTGGAAGAGTACCTAATGAAAAGGGCTCACTGAGGTTGCACTGAAAGGATCTTGGTACAGGCACATTTTTGTTTATCAGTTTAAAGGGTTAAAGCCTTTGTGTTTCTGTTCTCAACTTCTCCAGATGGTGGTGAAGATCAATGGGATCTTCGAGGCGCGCAGAGGGAAGAAACGCATGAAGAAGGTGTCTCAGTCTGCTGAGTCCAGCTCAGGGAGAGGTGAGCCATCAAGTGAACACCAGGCTACTGTCTATCTCTGATTTAGTGAAAGAAAATTGAAACTGACTGCACGGACATCTTTAACTTGCGAAACATTGCGTCCGCTACTGCAGCGCTTTCAAGAAGGAGGTTGCATTTTTCAATATGTCTGTCATCTCAAGTAGAGACATGAATTCAATTTTACTTAATTCAGTGATTGTCTGGCACCTTGTGGAGTTTTTAGTAATCTTCATAAGGGAAACTAGATTGGTAGTCCAATGAAAACAAAAGACACAGAAAATAGGCAACTCATAGACAGAAAAACAGGACTTTACCATGCAAGGCAATGTTTAGACAATCATGGGTTCCCAGTTGCCATTAAATACAGTATAACACCAACTAAGTCCACAGTGTGCTTGGCAATAGAAAGCCCATGTGGGGCCCACATTCAAATATTACGTGCTGCTATAAAACTTTCTGTTTTCTATTATGATAACTGTTTGGTCTAGAAAAAATTTGACAAACTGGAAAAAAAATTCTCATATTAATTTTGATTGTGATCATTGTTTTAAGAATATGTACCCTTTGGCACAAATTATTTTATTTCTTCATTTTTTTCTTTGTTGTAGTTTATTAATAGTTTACCTTTAATACTCTCAGCAGTCAACCCACTCCATGTGCTTTGCAGTCTTGCCTTTATCTCATTATTTAAACAAGTATTGCATAAGTCATTTAATATTTTGGGGGCCTTTTCCGACTTTACTGGTGCTATAAATCTCTTTTCTTTTCTTCTCTTTTGTTTTCAGTGACAGATGAGAACAGCGAGTCGGAAAGCGACACGGAGGAGAAACTAAAAGGTGAAAATCCAAACAGACGTGCTACATAGTGCAATCTATAATGTAAATGTTTTTCATTCAGCAGGACATTTTAATATTAATGATATAAATGACAAAGAAGCACGATGTGAGCTTGTGTAGTTTTCTTCCAGTTCTGTGATATAGCTAAAGCTGGAAATGCAGGCTGTAATTTGTGGGTTCACTGCAACTCACACACACATCTGTGGATCGCATACATGCATGTTGATGAAATGTGTTTCTGTGTTCCACAGCTCATAGCCAGCGGCTTGTGTCGGTCCAGTCCATGTTGAGGCAGACGGGGCGGTACCGGACCTTGGAGAGGGATTTGATGGAACTGCAGGAGAGGAAACTCTTTGAGTATTTTATAGTTGTTGCGCTCCATAAGACCAAAGCTGGAGTTCCGTACCTGCCGGAAGTCACACAGCAGTTTCCTCTCAAGGTAAAACAGAAGTGTTACTGGAGCAAAACGAGTGAAGCTGAATATTATATGTAAACTTTTTGAAAATCGACATTGTCTGCTGTCTGCCTGACCATTATTTATGAGGAAACATGTACACCCCAGTTTATGAGCAGTGTGGCGATTTGAGCAGTGATACTGCTTTAGTTTTGATTGAAGAAAATTTTAATAAGTTAAAATCAAAGACTGATTGAACTCAGACATGCGGGGCCAAAATATGCACTAAGTAGTTTAACTGTGACTCTTTATATATTCAGTCATTACACGTCTGCTGTGCAAATAACTGTCGCTGTTTCTTTCTTTAATTTAAATGCTTTGACCTCTATTTGGAATCTCTTTATTTTATGTGGGGGTTTTTCTCATCCAGCTTGAAAGGAGCTTTAAGTTCATGCGAGAGACTGAGGACCAGCTGAAGGTCATCCCGCAGTTTTGTTTCCCAGACGCCAAAGACTGGGCACCCGTCGAGAACTTTCCCAGGTCAGTTTGGATCTGAATGCTGCCACGGCACACAAGCACAAAGTGAAGTGAAAGCAAACGTGGACACGGGAATTTCCCTCTGGAGTGGTGACAGCTCACTCAGCTGTTTTCCTCACTGATTATCACTTGAAAAGTTGAAAGCTGAAAGTCCCAAAGACTAATCAGTCATGACTGACAAATTACTGGAAATTAGCAAATCTTTAGTGCCTTCAGGAGAAATGGTAGCTCTAACACCATGCACCTAACTTGTTATTACAGAAATTACTCTCCTTGTTTGCTCTACAAGCTGCATTACTCAATGCCTCCGGTCAATGTACACATTGTTCTGAGAAGTGATGATTGTGTGATGGCGATGGCTAATAATTATCCAGAGGCAGATGTCTGAGGGGTGAGGGCAACCAAGCATATGATTAAAGTGGACTGGCTGACACTCTCCCCTGTCATGAAGGTTAACAGCAGTGAATGATTACCTGTCAGGTAGAGGTTAGGAAGTGTTGTGCGATTGTTTTCCAGAGTGACCCTGTCCCGAGGGCTCTCTGTGTTAAGTACAAAGTAAGGTTTTGGTGGTAAAAACCTGACCCTGCGTTTTTTGTTTTTTTGTGATTTAACAGTTTTAAGATGTTTTTTTTATATGATTGTTTGAATTATCTTTCCCTTTTACATCCCCAGCGAGACCTTCTCATTTGTACTGACTGGTGAAGATGGAAGCAGACGTTTTGGATATTGCCGTCGTTTACTGGTATGCTCTTACAATGCTTCCTGTTACGGTCGCAGGTTTCTGCTAATTCAGGCTTAATAAAACGAATCCCTCATTATAGTCTGTTTAAAGCAGTGGTTCTTAACCTTGTTGGAGGTACCGAACCCCACCAGTTTCATATGCGCATTCACTGAACCCCTCTTTAGTGAAAAATAAAATAGGATTTTTTTCAAATTCAAGACATACATATGTTTTTTACTGGTGCACAAAATGAGCCGTGCATATCACAGCTGAGGCTCTGCCGAACCCCTGAGACCGACTCACCGAACCCCTAGGGTTCGATCGAACTCAGGTTAAGAACCACTGGTTTAAAGCCTTCTGCTGTTTTTTTCTCATTCCAACGTATTTCTTCAACATGGATGACTTTTTTTGTTTTTTTTTTTCATGAATGTAGCTGTAAAGTTTCTGTCAAATAAAGGCTTTGGTTTGCTTCACTGCTCTAATCCTCTAGTTGTAGTTGGTTGAGCAGTCTTGTGTTATGAACCTGTCTGTCTCTTTCCTTCTGGCTGTTCACAGCCCAGTGGCAAAGGCCGAAGGCTCCCTGAAGTCTACTGTATCGTCAGCCGCCTGGGATGCTTTGACCTCTTCTCCAAGGTAGATACACAGCAGTGACTTAAGCACAGGCACAAATGTGCAAACTATACTCAGAGCCGTGACTTGCATTCAGTTACACTGCTCTGAACTGCACGTGTTAACACAAACCACCATTAAAAAGTACCACCCTCGGTGCCCAAAGAACTCCACCCACACTTTCCCCAGTCCCTTTTCCCACAGGGGCTCGTATCCATGGCTACAGTAAAGCGACACATGTGCAACGCAGCTGATGTGGTCGCTTCAGTGGAAGAGCTCCCCTGTAATGAGCCTTAGATTCATCTGCATGTTGACCTGTGTAAATGCTTTGCAGCGTACATATGCTATAGCTAAAGTTTGATTACTAAGGACACATACATGGGCATGGAAGAGTTTTCTAAATATCTTCAACATGTAGTCAATCAGCTACACACGCTTTAATTCAGCACAGATGCGTAGAGTGTGTTTGTAGAGTAGAGGAGTACACATGATTGAGTCAGGGTGTTAGCTGTTTGTTGTGTTTTAATGTGGCGCCATATTCATACTGCATTATGGTCAGAATAAATGCATTTGGCTAATAATATCCACTTTCCTAAAAGAAAATTAGGGATTTGAGTCTGGAACTATAGTGACAAGAAGATAGATTTTTTTTTCATTTGCAGCAATTTCTGTTAGATGGTCGTTTATATTTGGCAGTATGGTTGCATTCTAGGGCCTTCTACTTGCACAGCCACAGGAGGAGAGAGCAGGAGCAAAATCCAGCACATTATTATTATTATGTTAATTAAGTAAGAACCAGAATTCTATAAGAATAAATAGCAGGGAGGTGAGTAAAGTTTGATTACGGAGATGTTATTATATTTTATATTTTAACTACATTTTGGCCCAAATATTTGAATGGTAAATTAGATTTGTATAGAGTTTTGTCATTTTTTTGTAACACAATAACTACAGGTTGCTGGTGCTGAAACCAAAGTGTTCCCTTTCCTGTCTCTTACAGATTCTGGATGAAGTGGAAAAGAGGAGGGCAATCTCCCCTGCCCTGGTGCAGCCTTTCATGAGAGGCATCATGGAGGCTCCCTTCCCTGCTCCAGGAAGAACTATCACCGTCAAAAACTTCCTACCTGGCTCTGGGACAGAGGTACAAAGACATTTTTACAAAGGAGTCTATTACCCAAATCAGCATTGTTTAAAACTATAGAAATAATCGCATTAGTAGCTTTGTAATTTGTATCTAAGGGTCTTCTTTCTTCTTTTTGTGTGCCTTACACGCCTCTTTCTTTACTGCAGGTGATAGAACTGTGCCGCCCGTCAGATTCCCGCCTGGAACACGTAGACTTTGAATGTCTCTTCTCTTCATTAAGTCTGCGTCTTCTCCTCAGAGTTTTTGCCTCCCTGCTGCTGGAGCGCAGGGTCATCTTCACTGCTGACAAACTCAGGTTGGCTCTCGTGCTGCTGGGTTCAGCCACTGTGTTATTTAGTTTGTTTGCTTCATAAATCGTTGCTGATAAGACTATGCAAGACAGGGTTGTGATGCTGAAAAGATCAGAGAGTTTGAATGATATGACACAGAGATTTCAAGTAGACAGGCAGTCTGGGGAAAAGAAGATCGCTGACCAAAGTGTGAGAGGAAGGAATGCTGTTGTGTTATACAGTCGCCTGGGGAACAATCAGTTTTTCCCTGGAAAACTGTCATAGATGCCAGACAAGAAGGAGTAAGGCTTTAAAGCATGGCTGCTGAGCTAACACCATGTGTGCAGTTTGACGTCTACAAACAAACATGGTTCCTTCGAACCTTTCACTTCATACGTCACAATAGTTGTCATCCCCCTCCCCACCCCACCCCCAAAGGGCTTTCTTACTGCTGTGATACACATGTGGCGTCTACAGAAGTCCCTCTTAATCTGATTTAAACACCCTAAAGGTTCATGCTGTATGAATACATAAAGCATAAAAATTATTTGATGAAGCTCTTCAGAGTGAACTGTTTTGTGTGTTTTTGTTTTCTTATCCTTAGTATTCAAACTACGGTGTTCAGACAGTATTCCATAGTATTCGAACAGCTTACATTAAAAGCATTTTTACCAGAGCTGTTGCACTTTCTCTGCCATGAAGTGGAAATTTGGCCTCGTTAATTGTTTTTTTGGGTTTTTTTTTAAATAATGAATTAACTGCAAGCAGATGGAAATGCAGTGGCGATTAAGCCAACAGTGTGTGAGTGTGTCTGCTGTCACTGTATAGAGTTTGCAAGTGTTGCATCACACTCCATTAAAACACTCATTTTAGGGTGACAGCGGGTTTGAATGGGGAAACATATAAATGAACTTTTCTCAACATGTTCCACATTAATAAGTGGTTGGCAGGGGAAGTTATTTTTTAGAAGGAGGATAGCGCCATCTTGTGGTAGGGATTTTCTTTCTATTTTAGACTTTTTTTTACTGTGATTTTGTGTTTTCCTTTTGTTGTGAATGTCAAGGATATATTATCATATATGAACCAACATTTCTCCAGAACATGTGAATCAAAGAGCAAAAGCTATTATTATCACTGTCTGGACATTATCCATGTTTACTAGCTATGATTTCTGGGAATTCCCAACATATTAAATGGGATTAGATATGAAAATAATGTTATCTCAGTACAAGAATAGCCTACATTGTGCTTTCATATTAAAATAGTTACAGGTTCTATGTATATATTCAAATATAGAAGTGTTTTATCTAATAGTACAGGGATTTGGGATTACATACGACATGGTGAATGATACTAATGTTAAATTAGTTTAAAGTTTAAAGTTGACCTGAGAAACAAAATCTCCTAAAGGCGCTTTATACTATAACATAAATCGTAGGATAATAGAGAGAAAATCCAAACAATCAGACAACCCCTTATGAGTAACCAGTTGGCAACAGTGGGACAGAAAAACTCGCTTTTAATAGGAAGTAAGGTGGTTGGTGGAGGGAGGGAGGTAAGACAGAAGACAAATGATAACACTTGCCCATTTTCTGGTTTTATTGGAAGATTTATTCATCTGTTTACCAGATTATGACAATATTTTTTCACACTTTCTTTCTCTTTCCACAGTACGTTGTCTCAGTGTTGTCATGCAGTAGTGGCTCTACTCTATCCCTTCACCTGGCAGCATACATACATCCCGGTGCTCCCACCGTCCATGTTGGATATAGTCTGCACTCCGACTCCCTTTATAGTTGGCCTCCTTTCCAGTTCTCTACCTCGACTCAAAGAGCTGCCCATAGAAGAAGTAAGAGAAGGTTTTTCTTTCGTTTTTTTGTAATTTATTGCCCGTGATGCCCTTTACTCTGGGCACTTCCTATACTGAACAATAGCTTCAGGAAATAACATCATTCTCCCTCTTGTTAGGTCCTGGTGGTTGACCTCGGCAACAGCCGCTTCCTTCGACAGGTAAAAAAAAAGAAAAGGAAAAAAAAGAGATTAAAACAGAAAGAGCACAGTAAAAAATGTCACTAGTCACACAAGAGTTCCTTGTTGTGACTGTAAAAGATGTTTTGTGGAGTGGGCTGTGTGTTAAGTTTGTTTAAATTAGTTTTCTTTCCTCTTCTATAGCTGGATGATGAGGACTCTATTCTTCCACATAAGCTGCAGGCAGCTCTGGAGCATGTGCTGGACAAGAGAAGGGAGCTGGCCTGTGAGAAAGGAGATCTACCCAATGGTGACTTGTCATACTTGTTATTTCTTGCATATATAATGTGGGTTTTCTTGTTTTTTGGTGTGTAAACAGAATGTACTATGAGCAAGAAAGTTTTCACAGGACTAGCAGAACCACCTTTACCAGCAATAACTTGAAGTAAGCATCTTTAGTGTGACTTTCAGTCTCTTGGGGAGGAATTTTGGCTACTGTCCTCTACAGTATTGCTTCATTTCATGGAGGTTTGCGGGCATTGGTTTATGTACAGCTCTCTTAGGTCCCGCCACTGCACATCACTCAGGTTGAGGTCTGGACTTTGACTGGACCATTGCAACATCTTAATTCTTTTCTGTGTCAGACATCCTGTTGTAGATTTGCTGCTGTGCTTGGGATTATTGGCCTCAGTTTCTGCCAAGCTTTAGTTGTCAGACCGTTGGCTGTGCATTTGACTTTACAATACTAAATAACTTCCACCACCATGTTTGACAGTTGGTATGAGGTGTTTGTCTTGATATACTGTGTTTGGTTTTCATTAAACATGGTGCTGTGTGTTATAACCAAACATGGTGAAAACACGCTCTTGTCTGTCCAATAGACATTGTTCCAGGAGTGTTGTGGGTTGTTCAGATGCAGCTTTGCCATCATTTTCCTTTTAGAGAGGAGAGACTGTCTTCTGGCAACCCTTCCAAACAAGTCATACTTGTTCAATCTTCTAATTGTACTGTTATGAACTTTAACATGCAACATGCTAAATGAGGCCTGAAGAGTCTGAGATGTAGCTCTTAGTCTTTTGGCAGCTTCTCTGAGAACAACATGGTCTGAGGTGAATTTGCTGGGGTATCCACTCTTGCCAAAACTTGTGCTTTTATAGAGGTGCTCACAAGAGTGCATTTGATTAGTAACTCCTGGCTACTACTTAACATCTTAATTCTTATGAAAGCAGTAAGGGTGCACCTAAGTCCTGTGGAAACTTTCTTTTTTACATTAATTGCCACAGCCTTCTTTTTAGTGATATTAGTCTGCACAAATCTCTGGTTTAAAAAGCTTTGAAGTGTTTTCGTTACCAGTCATATCTTCCTGGGTTTCATGTAATGAATATTATGTACCACAGCTCTAATGTTCATTGCCAGCTGTTTTCCAGTGAAATATATAGGTATGTACGAAACACCTACAACTTATCATTCTGCAACTTGATCATAGTTTTGTGGTACACCGAAGAAATTTTCCAAGAGAACATTCCCAGAGATTTTCATCATTTTCCCTAAATTTTTAATATGACTGGACAGCTTCATTCCAGTATTCAAGTTTTTCCTCCTTAATAATTCACCTTTAGCATTAAAGGGTCCTTGAAGTATGACGAAATTCAAAGTAGAAATGTTGTGGTTAAAAATACAAAACCATAAATGTGGTGTAACTCTGCATAAATCTCATGTTCTTTGTGGTCGCCAAACCTTTCCAACAGAGTTCACTCCAACACTGCTGGAACATTCAGTCTAACCAAAGTCTGTTTCCCAAACTAGATCAAGATCTAGATCAGTGTCAATACTTTGAAGTAGTCTGTGTGAAACAACCTTGTATGTCTTCTGATGTGTAGCAGTTTTTTGTTGTAATTGCTTTTGGGGGTGGCTAATTTTTACCCCTCTTCTCCGATGGTTTTCTCTGCCAGACTCTAGCTCGCTGAGCACAGTGGTGTCGGAGGCTTTTGTTCGTTTCTTCGTGGAGATGGTGGGCCACTACTCCCTCTTCATGGGTGGAACAGAGAGGGAGGAGGAGTCTGTCTCCTCCACCACCTTGCCCAGCCCCACTTCTTCCTCATCCTTTCAGCGTGAGGCCTTTCGCAAAGCAGTCACTTCCAAGAGTTTGAGAAGGTTTCTGGAGGTGTTCATGGAGACTCAGATGTTCACCGGCTTCATCCAGGAGAGAGATCTGCGCAGGCAAGGCCTCAGAGGTAGTAATAAGCTATAAGCAATGTTAATGCTCTTTAACATTGTTAAAGTGTATCTGCTCCTTTGTGCAAGTAGGAACAGGATGAGCACTGCCACTCCGCTAGCGACCTGTCACTCCTTCCACACTCCACACGGGGAAACACGGGGACAGGTCCGGGGAATCTAGGAACAAAGGAACACGTTAAGTCTCTGAGACAGAGGCACGGCAAACTTGAGCTAGGTGTGTACTGACAAGAGCCTTCACAACAATCCAGCGTTGAACAGCTGATCTCCTCCTTCTAATATACCAGCTGGTCTGATGAGGCCCAGGTGTGCACAATCCGGGAAGGCGTGGACCGAGGGCGTGAACCCGCCATGAGTTCCGCCCCGGCAAAACAGGGGAGAGGGAGAGAGAGAGGAAAAAGAGAAGAGAAGGGGGGCTAGGAGTGAAGAGATGCTGATCAGCGCCTTGCCGATCCTGCAGGTCGTGACAGTATCAGGATAAAATCCTTGGACGTATTGTCAGTCTCTACGCCGGCCCTGGACAATGCCCAGCCTCATGTGACAAGAGTATGTGGTTAGTTCTTGGAGGATGAAGGAATTGATACCATTGACTGACGCTCGCCTGACCTAAGTCCAAAAGAACACCACCAGGTTGCACTGCAGACTGTACAAAAGTGATCTCCCAGTCCATATCTGGGAGGCAACCCCCCAGGACACCATTTGTCATCTGATTAGGAGCATGCCCTAACATTGTCAGGCATGAATACAAGCACATGTGTGCCATACATACTGCTGAGTACCATCCATTATCCAGCAGTTTTTTTTTTTTATTGAGATCTAAAGTGTTGCTTTTTTGAGCAATGATATTATGCGATGTGATATTATGCTTTTTTTGGCCAAAAAATTAAGAAAATGATCAGAAACATTTCAGTGCACCGATGATTCGGACTTTGCTCTGACTTCAGTGTGAACTTGTAGTTACATTTTGTATACCACAGCACATTTAACGAGTTCTTTTTTCCCCCTCCAGGTCTCTTTGAGGTGAGAGCACAAGAATATTTGGACTCGCTGCCTGGGAGTGAGCAAAGAGGGGTCAACAAGTTCCTGAAGGGCCTAGGTGAGAGTCTCTGCACAGCCTCAGGCAGTCAGCTTATCAGCTGATCAATTCATCATCTGTAAAATCCTCCAGTTTTTCTTTATGGAAACATGCTCTTTGTCTCAAATGTGTCTTCATGCAGATATGTTGCTTTTTCCAGGAAACAAGATGAAATTCCTTTCCAAGAAATGAGACTCGGAGTCATTGCTGAAAGCAGAACTAAAAGGAGGTGCAGTCCCTGGATACAGAGCATGCACAGATGGAGATGTGTCTTTGGGTTACAACAAATGAAGGCCCCTGAATGGAACTGGACTCATATGTAGTGCTTAGCATGAAGAGCTGGTTTAGCTCTCAGCTTCATCGCCGATGATTCTGTCAGTGTTGGATGGGGTTTACTTAGCGTGCTCCAAAACTCCCCACAAACACGATAAAGCAACAGTGTCTGGTCTTACAGTCTAAATGTTTTACAGATTACACTAATCTCCTACAGTGTATTACAGTATAACACAGTGTAAATGTCTTAGGAACAGTGTTCTCATCACTAACTTCAACTGTAAACCTGTAAGGAGGAGTGTCCCTTAAGATCCAGTTTTGTACAATATTGTCCTATACATTCCATGTATTTTCTATAGGAAGTTCTATAAATGCAATAGTACAACTTCTTTGTCAACAGGAGGCTGTTAAGTTAATTTATATTGCTTTTTTGTTTTGTTTTTTTAGACCAACTTAATCTCTTGTTTTAATTTCTTTTAAATGAGTCCAAAGGAATCTCCTGTAGTTTCTAATACACTTTATTTAACAGAGTCTAGACTGTTTGTAGACCACTTTGGATTGTTGGGTATACGTGCCACTGTTTTAATTAAATGTACTGTTGATGGACGCTATTGTACCGATAAACACGTACTGATCCAAAGGAAATCAATGTGAATATGCCTGTCAGTAAAGGATGTGGGCTTCAGCTGATGAATTGTGTTTGTCTTAAGCCAATTAGTATCAGTATGTTTCACAAAAACAACTAAGGTTGCCTTAATATGATCGAACATACAATGAAACTTCATAAATAAAGTGATTTGATTTAGACAAACGACTCCTGTTCTTCAAATCCCATTTCTGTGTTTTGGCAGCTTTACTCAATTAATCCATAATTTTCTGCTTATATTATCACTTTTTTGAAGACATAAAGTTATGAAGTGGTTTTAGTCTCCACTGACTAGCCAACAAACCAGTGTAATTTCTAAGAGGTTTCAGATTCAGACTTTTCTTTACATTATAGAAACTTATATATACACACGGGATGCTGTCTAAGAATTTGGCAGGAGCCAATGCATGAGCAAGAAACTTAGCCAGTCTTCTAGATCTATGCGGTTTTTAAAAGTTAAACATAGAGGCTATAAAACTGACAATATGGAGATCAATATGAAGATCTGTTTATCTCTCTCTCTCACTTTCTCATATATGTATATCTATCTATATACATATACATATATATGTATACACATATATATATAGAAATATATCCAAGAAAGGATGTCCAGTATGAAGTGTTGGACAGCATCAGGCCCCCACATGGTTCACGCCTACTGGCTGAAGAAGCTGACTGCACTCCAGGAGTCAGCACTCCAGTACCAAAGAACCAGCTGCTAGTCGATGAGAGACACCCAGAATGGCTAACCAAAGGCCGGACAGTCCTGATCCCCATGGACCCCCAGAAGGGACCAGTCCCATCCAAACACCGGCCAATAACTTGCCCAAGTGCCACAAGCTCCTGTCAGGCATCATAGCGGTGAATGGGGCACAATACATGAGAGGGGCCCAGAAAGGAATTGGCAAGAATACCAGAGGTGCAAAACACTAGCTACTGGTAGACCAAGCAGTCAGCTGAGACAGCAAGACTAGGCTGACCAAGCTGTGCACTGCCTGGATTGATTACAACAAGGCCTATGACTCGATGCCCCACACCTGGAATGCCTATACAAGATCAACAGGACCCTAAGAGCTTTCTCAAGAAGCCCATTGAGTTCTCAGGAACTCAATGGGGATGTGGTATACAACACTAGAGGCCAACTTCAAGCCCATAGCACAAGTCATCATCAAGTACCGGATCTACCAAAGGGATGCGCTGTCCCCACTGCTGTTCTGCACAGTCCTGAACCTCCTCAGTGAGATCATTGACAGGACTGGCTACGGATACCGACTACGGAATGGAGCAATCATCAGCCACCTCCTCTACATGGATGACATCAAGCTGTATACCAAAAGTGAATGAGACACAGAGTCACTGATCCACACCACCAGGACTGTACTGAAAGACAGCACGGAGGCACTAATCGTGGCAGAACAGGAACAAGCTCTGAGCACAAGATCCATAGAGGCTGGGGTCTATCACACCAGGCAAGACCCCAGGTGCAGGCTGTGTAAAGATGCCCCTCAGACAATCCAGCACATAACAGCAGGGTGCAAGATGCTAGCAGGCAGGGCATACATGGAACGCCATAACCAAGTGGCCGGCATGTGTATACAGAAACATCTTTGCCATCTATGGCCTGGAAGTCCCTAGGTCAAAATGTAAGATGCCCCCTAGGGTGGTCAAGAATGACCGAGTTAAGATCCTGTGGGACTTCCAGATACAGACAAACAAAATGGTGATGGCCAACCAACTGGAGATAGTAGTGGTAGACAAGCAGAGGAAGACGGCTGTAGTAATAGACATAGCAATACGAAATGACAGCAACATCTGAAAGAAGGAACATGAGAAGCTGGAGAAGTACCAAGGGTCAGAGAAGAGCTCGAGAAGATGTGGAGTGTGAAGGTAACAGTAGTCCCAGTGGTAATCGGAGCATTCGGTGCAGTCACTCCCAAGCTAGGCGAGTGGCTCCAGCAGATCTCAGAAACAAATCCGAGATCTCTGTCCAAAAGAGCACAGTCCTTGGAACAGCTAAGATACAGTGCAGGACCCTCAAGCTCCCAGGCCTCTATTAGAGGACCCAAGCTTGAAGGATTGACTGCCCACAGGGGCGAAAGGGGAATTTAAAAAAAAAAGTTTCAAAATCCTATGTAACCTTGTTTTGAAGTTATTGTATTCACAAGATTTTCAGAAAACGACCTTTCACCTTGACCTTGACCTTGATGTCACTGAGATTCAACACCTACAGTATCGATTTAGAGCTCCTACGTCGCTCCATTCTCAAGTTAATGTCACAAACTGAAAGCAGGGACTCAAGCGCAGAGCAGGTTGACGTATCAGAACACGATTTATTTACACACCAGTGCAATACTATATACAGTGACGGGGGAAAGTCCAGGATTCCAGGGGATTAGGGGAAGGCTCTCTCTCTCTCTCTCTCTCACGCTCGCTCACGTCCTTACATCCGACTCACACACGTCCGTACCGCGGGGAGGTCACAGGTCCGGGAAGATAAACTGGAATAGGGAAGGGAGAAATCACTCACAAATCATGAAGGTAGGGCGTAAAGGTATAAGACCAAAAGAAAGACTAACGTCAGTAGCTCAATCATCCAGCGATGAGAGGATCTGTGACCCAGCCTCAAATAGTAGATCGGTAATCAGCTGATCGCCATCAGCTGATCGCCAACAGCTGTGTGAGCCAAGGGTGGGAGCCAGCTGTGAGCTCCGCCCAGGCAGAGAGGTAGGGGAGAGAGAGAAAAAGCAAAAACACAAGTGTAGCCTTGTGAGGCCGGCTGGGCAGGCACAGGGACCATGACAGTTAACCTATTTGCAAACTTGGGTGTCCATGTCACCCACCCACCAACAGCCTTTTACAGCTGAGGGGTGAAAAGTTTTTTATTTGAGGAAAAATGCTTCTTTGGTGTCACTCTATTTGGCTGCTCTATTACAGCATGACATAAACTGTACAGCTGTGTGGTTCTTTCGGGTGACCCAAAATGTTATCTAGAGCCGTCACTGATCTGTGGTGCTGAAGCAGAGCTGTGGACAATTTAAAATAGAAGCTCAAAATACTGAAAGGACAGCATCATATGGCTTTTATCACCAACATCACACACATTTTTTTTTATTGTTGTTGTTAATCTTTGAAACAAAAATTACATTGCGCCTAATTTGACATTGCCTCTGCTTTCTGTGTACTTATACATAACCAGGACATCACCAAGAATGAACTCTTCCTATATTACCAAGTGCAGCTTGTCCAAATGAACATGACTGTGAGTCTTAAAAACAGTACGGCTAGAATAAACCCCAGGTTACAACCTTTAGAGAGAACTGTGATGGCTTTCCACTGAACGAACACACGCACCACCCAGAATGTCCAGCAGGGGGCTCTGTTACCCAGTTCACGTTATTCCGCATATGTAGCCTTGGAAGAGTCCAAAGTTCAGAATTACATCTCAGACAATTATGCCTCCAGGCCTTAAATGACTTGCACAATATACCCGAGTCTAACAATATTATCGCCTTTTGGTCTGATCATGTGACATAATAAGCAAACTAGAGCTGAAAAGCAAAAGGTTACAAGTTATATGGGGGGAAAAAAACTTTTGAAAAAAAGATAGCCATCTTGGATAGACATTAATATGGGCAATTTATTTTTAAAGACATATTTAATATTGTTTCTTTAGTATAATAAGGCATAAGGCCTGGAGAGTATAAATTTAATAGCAGCGCTTAAGGTAGCTTTATCTGTTCAGGTGTATCACAAGTGATAGAAATACGGTGGATAAAGTATATGCACTTATTATTCAACAAGTCAAAGTGCAATAGTGATTCTTTATAGCAGGCAAAAAACTGTTGAGCCCCTATAGTATGGATCTGAAATATTACATTTGTGGCAACGGTCGTTCATTGTACCTGATATAAAGCTTAATAAAATTTGAAGGATTAAACCAGTGATTTCAGTTACAGTGGGAATCCAGTGTAACACGCTTGTCCTATAAATGGTGTGTTTGTACACCCATTGTCAGTGTTCATGAAGAAGTTGAGTGCTATAATATTGTGTATCCTTTCTGTTTTAGTTCTTTTTAAATTATTCTTCTTAATGCCATGCTCTTCCACCCTTTCCTCTCCTTTCTGAGCCCTCCTCTTCCTCTCCCCCTTTTCGTCATTACGTGTTGGCCGGTCAGACCTCCTCGCGCCCTCCCCTCCTCTGTCTCCCCCCTCCTCCTTCCCTCCCTGGGTCTTTTTCTCTGGCTTTTTCCAGGCTTCATGTCATACCACGGCTAATTCCTGAAATTCCTGCCCTCCTCTCGCTTCAAACAAGCGGCTTCAGGAAGGAGACGAGGCAGCAGAAAACAAACAAAGAGGGAAAAAAAATAAGAAGAAAACCCCCTACGGACTCCTTATTTTATTTTAAAAAAAATCATAATAATAAAATAAAATACTACTCTACCTGCCCGCCTGCCTGCCTGCCGGACTGCTAACAGGAGTTTGACCAGGTAAGCCGGTGCAAATGTTTCACAGTTTTCTGAGTGTTGAGCGCTGTTCAGGTTTCAGTTGCGGGGTCTGTCGGAGTGAAACTTTCAGTTTGTTGAACAATGTGGATGTGAAGTCAGTTGTTTGAGCGCCTTCTCTCTGAAACAGCTCACACTCGCTGTCGGAGACAACATTCCATAAATTACTCGCATTTCTTCGCTGGAATTCCTGCATTTCCCCCCCTTCTTTTAATTCCAGCGGTGGAGTAAGTGAGCTCTGACTTTCTGTGCTTTAGCCGGAACCTTTCTCCTTCTCTCTCTCTTTCTTTTTTTTTAGTGTGAGGGAATAACGTCAGGGCTGTGCGGTCAAACATTAGCGCCCGTCTGGGTAAAGTTTTACTCCGGGATCATTCAAACGGTGTATTTATTAACCCGCAGGATTAATTAAGTTTTCTGCCCTCCACCACTCCCCTTCTTTTCTTCTCAACAAGTGTGAGTAGTGTGTAAGTGTTTTGACAGGGTAGTGCCTTCTCAGTCTGCTATTGATTGAATTGTATTTAAGTGTGATTAAAAGCTGGGATAAATGATGTCATCAGTGGGACGATGAGGTAGAACTTCAAGTAGAATCGTACTAGCAAAATAAAAAAAAAATTGCTTCGTGTCTTTTTAAACTATAATTTATTATGTCATGAACTGTGGTACTCCCGATGGTTTTTTTTTTTATTTAATTTTTTTAAATGTCTAATATATTTGTTTAGTTCGGCAAATAGGCTACAGTCAGCGGAATTAAAGACATGACGTGTTTTGCATGTATGCATTTACCCTGCGCTCTAGATTATAATCAAAGCAGTTTTTTGGCCATTTAAAATATCTGTTATGTTATATTTGTTGCCGTTTCTGCTGCTCTCTTGACCAGGTCTGTCTCGAAAAAGAGTTTTGAAATCTCAGACTATTTAAAGGATGTATAAAAATCACTTGAACAAACAATGATTGTAGCTTCTACCTTGTGGACAGAAGGGTTCTTAGATAACTTGATATCATTCACGAGGGATCTGCTTTGATACCTTACAGGTCGACAAGCCATTTACAGCAGTTTAATTACTGCCAATACTTTATTTTATTTTATTTATTTATTTTGAATACTGGTGTTGTGCAAAAAAAAGTGATCAACTGTCAAAAGTCATTTCCGATGTTTGTGTGTAAATATCTACCAAATTGCTTATACTGGTAACTTGAATGTAGTCAGGATAAAGAAATGACATGTCTCGTTGGTATCTTTATGATTGTGCTTTATTGTCTTTTTTGGTTGTTTAAATGTCCCACAGAACTGTGATGTTGTATTTTTTGCAGTCTCTGCCTTCGTCTTGGCCAGATCTCTTTTAAAAAATACATTTTAATGTTCTTTTTGGCTAAAATGACTTGATATCATTCATTAGAGATATGGGGTTGTTGTTTTTTTTGTTTGTTTTTTTTACTTTTTAGGACATATGTAAGAGGTAAGATGGAGCTGTCATTTGCTTTTTAGTGTATATCCACTTAATAGTTGTAGTCATGCTTTAAGGCGTAATGTACTCATCATAGTGTTGCACACTGAAGAGGAGTTGAGTTCAGCTTTTAACAGTTGTGTAAATCATTACAAGACTTGTTCTCATACTCTTTATTTTCAAAGAAGCTGTACCTGAAAAAATAAAAATAAATGGAAATAAACAAGCAGAGAAGAAGCCCTGCGTATTTGCACTTAAGCAAAATCCAAAAATACAGTGTAATTAGTTGCTGTACACTGCGTCAATGCACACATACTCCTCAGCTTTTAGTGGTGGTAGTAATGAAGTTTAAAATAGTTATAGAATAGAATAGAATAGAATAGAATTCAACTTTATTGTCATTGCACATGCACAGGTACAGGGCAACGAAATGCAGTTTGCATCCATCCAGAAGTGCTTTAGTGATATAGATATATTACAATATATATTAGCAATAATATAGATATGTGAGTATATTACAGAAATGGGTCTATTATGGTATGTTATAATGTACACGGTATGAAGTATGTTGTGAATATTCTATAACTATAAGTATGTACAGGCTGTAGTGAGTACAAGCTATGTACAGGATATGAACAGGATATAAATATGAAAAACTATACAGAATATGAAATGAAATAAATAACTTTACAGAATCTGGGATATACAGCTATACAGAAATGGGAACTATGCAAGTTGTAAGCAGTTCTACTTTATGCGTGTATTTGATTTGGCAGCTCAAAGTTTTGCAGATTATGACAAATTGGTGCGATGTGAATCACAATAACAGCATGTAGTGTGGTAAACCTCTTAGAGTTAGAAAGCAACTGTCTGCACTCATCAACGCACTATATTGTCTAAATTCTCATTACACTGTAACGCATCAGCAGCGGTGTATCAGTCAACACAAGATGTAAATGTGGTTTGGATAGGAGGCCTTCATGCTTATGCTGGATTATAGATTCTGGATCATGTTTCTTTTTGTAATACCCACAGTGACATGGGAATCTGTGGAACTGCTAGAAATGAAATACAAGAAAAGAAAATCTACACAAAGCAATTTTATAGTGTATAAGTCTCTATTAATAGGTGAGCTGTGAAAACGATCTTTAAAAAAAAACAAAAAACTAGTTTGCAAAGCTTTATTGATGTTTTCAGTTAAGTGTGTGTGTGTGTACAGTGTGTACAGTGGCTGGGACAATTGCATTTAAGCAGCTTTGCTTCAAAGCGAAAAGAAAAAAAGTATTTCATATTATTATTTTTGTCTCAATTTCTGATTTTAGCTTTACTGCTGTGTCCATTTTGGCTCATCCAGATGAATACCTGTCATGTCCCTTAGGTCAGGCTGCTAAACACAAGAAAATGTCCTATCAAGACTTGTTGATTAGTTTGTCTGTTCTGGGCTACTGTAGAAACATGGTGGTATCTACCATGGATCGATTCCCTGGCTACTCTGAAGTGCATGTCGAAGTATCCTTGGGCAGGATACTGAACCCTGAGTTGCCCCTGATGAATCCATCATCAGTGTGTATGAGTGTTACACAAAGCAGTTATAGAATCAAATCAAATCACTTTTATTGTCACATCACATGTGCAGGTACATTGGTACAGCACATGTGAGTGAAATTCTTGTGTGCGAGCTTCACAAGCAACAGAGTTGTGCAAAATACAATAATGTAAACAAGCAAAATACAAGAATGGCTACATCTGAAACTAATAAATATATGTACAATATATAATAGTATATGCATTTCTGGATGTGTATACTAAATATTTTTCTACGTGTGTGTGTGTACACATATTTTACAAATTAAATAGAGTAAACAATAAATAAAATATATAAAAATATACAGAGTTAGAAAAATGCATGAATGTGTGTGTCATTGAGTGAATGAGGTTTGTAGTAAAAGTTTTGAGTAGAAAAGCGCGGTCCATTCACTCACTACTTCGCAAAGGAGAACAGAACTAATAGAACCAAAGCAGTTCCTATTTTCAGGTATTAATACACAAAGCAAAGCATGCTTATAGATACTTTATTCCTTTCCTCCTGCATATCCACCAAAATCCTACACACCGGATCTTTAAAACAATAAAAATACTCAGATTTCAACCTTATGAGTGTATTATAGACTTTTCATTGTTCAATATATTTTAATACATGTACAGTTCAGAGTGTGGATCGTGTGTGTGTGTGTTATGGTGTTTGTAGGTCAGCTGAGTGAGTATATTTTTCAGAGGAGCAACAGGTGTGAAGGAGCAGGAGTGACTGTGATGGAAGGGTAAAAATCACACCTGCCAGAGCCTCCTCTGAAGAGTCTGGCAGCTAGAGGAGTTGGCCTTTCTGTTTTCAAGGCTTTGGGTTCACTCTTGTCCCAGACACATGAATTATAATGTAATCTGAACTCTAAGGTTGCTTTGTTCACACTGGAGTAGCATTTGTGTGCGTGTGGGTGGATGTGGCTGGGCCTAGAGGTGGATGTGTTTGTGTGTTTGTGTGGGTGAATGAGTGGAACGAGAGGGGAGGTTAAAAAAGGTGTGTGATCAAGAAGAGAAATATGTGCGCTTTCATCCTTGTTTGGGAATCATTGTGTGTTTGTGTGTGCATAGCTGCCCTGAGACAGGTCCTCTCCACAGTGGAGGAGTTTCTTTTTTTTTTTTTCCTGTACTCATCCCACATAGCGATCATTCCTCCTCCGCTTGCACGAGAAAAACGAATAATGCCTCAGATATGAGCCTTGTAGAACAAAGACTTTTTGCACAGCCCTCCCCTCCTTTTCTGCTAACGCTGCTGAGCACCCGTAGCACTGTGCAGTGTGTGTCTGTGTTGTCTATTGATTCCAGACAGTCTGATAAATCTTTACATTTGGATTATCTGGGATTCATATGAAAGACCTCAGCTCTTTTTCCCACTGGCATGTAGAAAGGGCAGAAGTTAAGTCTTAACTGTGGGATTCTGTATTATAATAGCAAATTAACAAAAGAAGCAAAAGTCTTTACCAGCCCTCATCATGTTCAAGCAGTTACGGAAGCATTTACACCTTGGACTGTTGAGAACAACCACTCCACTAACTTTTGGCAGCTTAACATACCGCATGTTATTAGTGTTAATAGTTTGTTGTCATTACCTGCTTATCAGCCCAGCATTTGGAGCCCCCTGTTTTACTTAGTTTAAACCCACCATGACTGATTTTATTTGCACAGCTTCCTGTCGCCACAAGTCTATAAGACTCTTGATTGATGCTGGGAATTTAGAGCAGCCTGCTGCAGGTGAACGCTACATCTGGCTGCAAGCGGTGAGACCAAATGATCATAGAGGGGTTGTGGACTGTGCAACCAGGCAGAGCTGTCAGATGATCATTTGCACTTTAAGTGCTAATCAGTCAACTGATCAATATATCGACAGGATGATTGTGAAAACAACCTTTGGCTGCTGCTTGTGATGTGTAAATATACTGTGAGGGGTTGACATTGCCGTATCAAAGTCGTCCTTTTATGTCTAATATGCAAAATATGCAAAAGCCACTGTGTTTGTTTAGTGTGTGGAGCTCGGAGACTCCCGCTGGGGCAGCCCAGTGGGACTCGGTGCCAGAGAACACGTGCTCTCAGCAAAAACCTAACAAAACAAACCTGTTTGCAGCCAGAGGCTCTCACTGCCACTTTATTTCTATCACGTAGCCTGATCCCATACTACTGCCTTTTTGCCAGAATGTTTTCTGCCTGTCTTTACATTCCCGGCCCGATTAGTGGAGATTGTGACCACTTCAGCACAACGCACACACTCGCACACAGACACACTCTGTGAGTGTAGCAAGTACTGTGACTTCTGGATATCTACACAGTATCTGTCTCAGTCTCTGTGTCCCTGTGTGGCCTCATGCTCACAGTAACACTGCTAATAGGTGAAAATGGTTTCCTTCTGAAGAACATGAGGTTTTACGCTAAAACCACTAAGATGAAGCTCGGGGTGCAATTAAAATAATCAGGACATTACCAAAGTCATTAGCAGTGTCTGTCAGTACAGTGTTTCCAATAACTAGTGCTGTTGGTGTTGAACTGCACAGCTGATTGACGTTGTTTATAAAAAGCTGCCCTGCTTGCCCACCTGGCTGGCTCTGGTCCAGAACAACCTGAGGCTCAACTACCTGCAGCTGCTTGTTGCTCATGTTTTACAATATGTGTCAGTGTGTGTGTCAGAGGGAAGGTTTCATTGTTTCTCTGTATGTGTGCCTCAGCCTTGCATACGACCCTGCTCTGATAAAGTCTTTGTTAGCGTTTTAACTTGTGTATGTGTGGGCATATTTGTGTTTTTGTGTGTCCCAAGTGTGTTTTTTTTTTTTCCCCTCTGTCTCACAAGTTTTAACCATGACCGGGTTTGCTTAGTTGGTCAGTGTGTACAGTTGTGTAAAGGAGTCGGGGCAGCCAAGGGGTTACGTGGCCCCTTGACCACAGCACCAGCTGGGGGATTATCCTGTTGAGCAGATCCAGTGTAGAGGGGCCACGCTGGGGCTGGTCTGGAGGCGTGAGGGAGGGGAGAGGGCTGTTTTAAGGCATGGCTTAGGTTAATTAACCTCCTGGACGCTTCGAGAGAGGCACAGAGCTCCACACTAATGGTTTATGGCCCCCACAGTTCTCACTTTGACATGCAGTGACCCTGAACTGGAGTTGTGTTTAGTTTAAAATCACGTCCATAAACAATAGAAATGTCACACTGGGATTATATCTGTCAGTTTCAGAAAGTTTAGTTTTATCGCAATCCATTAGCTCTTGACTAGCTGGTGAGCTTGTGATCGAGATTACGCCTTACATAAGCTTTTTAACTAGTTTGAGTTATGTGAGGGATTTAATTCAGAAAACTTAGGTTGGATAAGGCTGGAGGGATCGTTTAAGCGAGCCATGTTATGTGACTTGGTTTCCTAGTTTTCTTCTTAATGGCAATAGGTCTGTTAAAATCTGTGGATAAACTAACGCCACTCCGTTACACCGCACATGTCACACAGATGCTTGGCTAGGCCGAGTATTTTTTAAGCATACGTTATAAAAGCAGTGCCACTTTGACCTTCACAGCGTCACAAGAGAAGATCTGTTAACTAGTTGATTATGAACAATGTCACACTTTGAGTGCAGGATCAGGTCAGATTTTTTTCCTTGAGGGTTATCCAGAGTTCAAAGGTTTGACTCCTGTTTACAAATGAATCATCACCTGGACACACGGCGAGTGCGTTATGCATTTTATTAATGATTAAATCTTTAAAATGGGAATTCTCGCAGTTTATAGAGATGAAACCATGAAACCTTATCCAATGGATGCTTCAAATGCTTCTTTCACAAACCCTAATCCTAAGTAGAACCGTTTTCCTGAATCCTTTTTATATTTTAAACGTCAGAATTAAACACTGAGAAGAATTGCTCATAGGTTTGTGTATGGACAGTCTGCTCCCTTAGTAAATATGGCATACTGCTTTTAGTGTTTTCTGACTTTTTGCTTTTCATGTGTTGGAGTTTGTGTGGGTTCAAGTTGTTTTTAAAATCTATATCCGTTGTTGTTTGTACACATGTAAGTTCATGCGTGTGTAAGAAACAGAATTTGATGGGGCCGAATGGCTGACTGGCCGGACGCCTTGCAGGAAGCTTTGTGGAACATCGGGGCGCTCAGAGGAAGTGCAGGGGTGGGGAGAGCAGGGGGTGGGGGATGGCTGGAGAGTCTTACTCACTCCCCAGATCTCTTGCCAATCACAGCCTTTTTCGTTTGAGATCCTTGTACTCTCTCCACACACGTTCAGGTTTGGCATTATAACTGACGTAATGGTCACCGCTTTTCTCGTTGCTGCCCTAAATGGCCATGGAGAGCACCGGCAGGAAAAAAGTCAGTGACACAAACCCCTGTTTGTATTGACTCATGAGTGCGGAGCTCTTTCTTCACCGCGTCCTACTATTGTGGCCGTTCTCCCGTTTTTCTCCTCCTTCTCCATTTGTCAAGAGGAAGCGGTGGAGCCGACAACTGTCTCATTCTCCCCTCCCAAATATACATAAGGGCTGTGTGCATATCCTAAAGAAATTGGTGCGTAGGGAAAACAGGATGTGAATCTGCTGCGACTCAAACATCCCTACACTGTCACCCTTCCCTCTGGATTTCAGCACTGTTTAGAAGTTTGTTTGTTTCCCCCCCCTGTCGCAAACAGTCACAGGAATGCATAAGTTAATCGTTTTAATAACTCATCTTGTTGTTACAACACTCTTACACCCCAAACAATGCATAAACACATTGATTAGGACCTCAGCTGAGGATTGTAATAACACAGTCACTTATAGCGCTGGTGAAGAAATGGACAATCCTTAAAAAAGCCCCATGGCTTTAATATCCTGCTGTGATTCCACTTGGCATGTGGGTCTAAGTGCGTCTGAGGATGCAACTTGCAATGTGACGCAACTTTAATGTGTCTTCTCATTTGTCACACCCCTCCTCTCCTCCAACACCACATGCCCTCCGTTATTTGTTTTCATGTTGGCATTAAACTTATTATTAATCTTTTTTTCCCCCAGTGAGGGTTAGCAGATGTTGAGCTGATGTGATCTAATAATGGCCCTAATGTAGCAGCTAGGTTGCTAATAGTGTAGCTAAGAACTGGGTCTCAGTGACATTTCCTCAACATGATTCACTTTTCTGAAGATATTATGAAGGCATGAAGATATTTGCTCAGTATTAAGAAAATAATAACATCCCACTGCCCCTTACATCTTCAGCATATCCCTTTTGCTTTCCATCCCTGTGATCTGTTGATGATGCTGTTGTAAATCAACATTTAGTACTTAAGCATAAGTTAGCTACTGAAAAAAAGCGAGCAGAAACAGAATAGAAATGTTAAATTGCAATTAAAAAAGTTTTTTAAAGGTGCCGTGTAGTGTCAAACTGCAGCTTTTCAAACAGCTCCAAAAATTTGTCACAAAATGTTTCTGTGAGCTAAATGTACAGTTTCTCCCAGGGAGAGACCCCCCCCCCCCCCCCCCCCCCAAAAAAAAAGGAGAGGAAAGGACAGGTGTAGCTGCTCAGCTAGTATATTTTCCTAATCTTTCAATTTTATTGTCATGATTTATTAGTTTTAATTCCGATATTGGATATTGTGTTTTTGTGTTTTTGTGAAATGTCATGAAAAATAAGTTGTTACTAGTTTTGTGTTATTCACTGGTTACCAGGCACTTTAGTCCAGGCTACCTTTTATACTAACTTTGTAGTGTCTAGGTGATCGAAATCTGCCATGTAGCTCACTTAAGATCTGCTTATATCAGTTGTCAAAATCCACAAAGAGCAGTGATGTCGGAGTAGCAACACAAATCAGCTGATCACATTCTGTACACAAAGAACATTGTACTGGAATGCACAAAACAAATTATTATGTGACTCTTTTCTGGTTAATTCTGCATTGCTACACCTGATCTTCAGGTTCCCCAACGCACTGAAGTCCATTTTAACCCCTGCTTCTAAATGAAAGAACTAAGATTTTGAATAATGGTCTTTACAGGCTGTGTGTGGTAACTGTTGTAGCTGCTGACCAAATAAGCTGAATAAATGATAAAATTATAAAATGTTAGTTAATAACAGTCATTGGTTTTGTGAAATGCTTATCATAGGAAATGTTCTATTGTTGCTGTTTTAGTAACAGCACAAATGATATCAAACGTTTAAAAGCATACATATAAGTGGTTGTCCTTGTTAGATAACAAAAAACACTATTGTTATCTACACACTATTTTGGAAATAATGTAAAATCATTAAAACATTTTGTGTAAACTGACAGAGCACCACTTCAATTTTTTCCTCTTCTGCCTTTCTTTTCTGTCCTGCCACATCCAGACGCAGCATCACCATCACACCTGTGCAGTTCATACAGACAGATTTGCTCCCTGCGGACACCTCGATCTCCTTCCACGTCCATCTACCACAAAGCTCAGACCCTCTACCACTCGCTCTGTGGTCCTCTCTCTGTCATCCCACCACGTCTGCAGAGTGGGTGCCAGCTCCCTCCCCCAGGGGTGGGAGTGAGGAGCTGGGGGACGGACTCGACAAACCCCTAGAGAATGATGCCGAGGGTGTGTGGAGCCCTGACATCGAGCAGAGCTTCCAGGAGGCCCTGGCCATCTACCCACCCTGTGGCCGTAGGAAGATCATCCTCTCAGATGAGGGCAAGATGTACGGTACGCCCATCTCTATAGTCTACTCTCCCTGTGAAGGACAGGATGATGTTCTCATGTGAACCAGGGTTGAGGATAATTCTCCTTAAATTAAACAAGTCAAGAAGTCTCCAATTTGATTTAACAATATGTTACACTTTCAGACACACAGGTCCTTAATGCATAGTGTATCATATTTGATACACAGAGTCTTTATGAGTTGTTAAGACTTCTACATCATTGGTGTGTGTTTTTGTTCTTTTCTCTACCAAAAAAACCTACAACTCTATAATATGTTTTCAAGTGCTAAACTGCAAAAAAAAAAAAATGCTGGATGTAGCAAATATGACACAAATTAAAACATATATATAGAAATGGATGATTTTTTTAAATTTGTCAGAAAGTTTAATAATCACTTCCCCCAAAAAAAGAATTTTATGACAATTCACAGTTGAGGCTTTAAAGGGTTAAGCCATATTCACTTGCTATATATATATATATGCACTCTTGACTCTTGACAACCATGCAAATCATTTGGCTTACACTCAGAAATTGGCATGTCACAGCTGACCTTTTTATATTATAGACTAGGGGTGTCAAACATAAGGCCCTGGGAACTTAATCAGCCTGGCAAAGACTCCGGCAACAACAAAAACCTTCTGCTTTATAAATACAGAACAGTCTGGGCAACGAACCTTTTCTTTAATTGTACACATTTATTTCTCAAGATTTAGGTCCAAAGATTTCTGCAGCATTTCTTTAGCATTTAAAAAAACTGAGATGAAATTACATTTCTTTTTCTCATATTGACATTTCTCAGGGATTAAATTACTTTACACTGAAAGAAAGGGGATTTTTACTGGTCTTGCCACTTAAGATCAAAGTGAGCTGTATGTGGCTCATGATGTAAGATGCATTTGACATCCGTAGCAAGAGTGTTAAAGTATTACATTTATAAATTAAGAATGATTTTATTTTTTTTACATTCACAACACAAATGTTGGTCATGGCATATAAAGCAAATAGTGTGAAGGTATCTCCATGAATTAGATTTTGCCTCAACAGAAAAGACAGCTGAGGTGGGATCCAAATTCTTTGACTGTGCTAAATGTGCTGTTTGAATAATATATTGATTAATATACAGTTAACTTTTCTGATGCATTCAAAACTGTGAGAAATTAATGTGTTCATTGCTGGTTTGTCAGTAACATAATGATTTCTTGTAACTGGACTATTGTGAAAATCCACCTGTGAGCCTCTTTGAATACTTCCAAACCTTTATAACTTGTTGTGGGGCAAAAAGAGATAAATATTCACCCCCACACACGCCTCATTATAAACTGAACTGTATATCTGCTTAAATTAGGGCCAGTGACATTTTTAGATATGTGTTTGCATATACATGCATGGGTTTAGGTTAACTGGTGATCCAAAAATGCCCTTAGGAGTGAATGTGAGCATGAATAGTTGCTCTGCGACAGACTGGCAACCTGTCTAGGGCGTACCGTGCCTCGTGGCCTTTGACAGCTAGGTTTCGAACACATCTACATATCAGTGTTTGGCAATTATCATAGGGCCACCAAGTGGATACAGGAAATATTTCATGCTTTGATGTACTTCTTCCTCCTGTTATATGACAGATAACCAGAAACCTTCAGACCTTGAGTCCTGGCTATATTTAAAAAATTCTGAGCTTGCATAGAATGGTGCATCCTATCAGTATGGTAAATGCGAAGTTACTGTAGAGGTAATAGGGATGCTTAAAAACAGTATGAAATATCGAACACACTGAGATGTGGTAGCAGCTTTTCAGTTTTTATGGGTCTTGCATGTGAGAGTGGCGAAATGGCTCTATAGCACCAGCACAAAATTTCAAAAAAGAAGCCCTACATTTCATCTTCATATATGAAATCTAACATCCCAAATTCAACCCTAAAATAGTCGTCTTTAGTTTGTAGTTGCTACATAACTACACTGCAGGTCTTTCGATAATGAATGTGTGGAAAATGTCATTCCCAAACAGGTGTTGGGAAGGTGAGGTGACATGCCTTTACAGCATTTTGCTGAAAGATGTTTGGCGACAGATGGTTTGGCCCCCTGAGTGACTGTTTGATAGTAGATCTGGTAGGTGGAAAACAGAGCAGCCAGAGGTAGTGGTGCTTTCAGACAGACTCTGTCATCGCCTTGTTTTGTCACCGTGCCAGACAGCTCCTTTAACTGTTAGCTTTGCCTGGCCTAGCTTGGTGACCTATTGAGGTCATGGCCATCCTCTGATCATCACTTAAACCCTTATAAAGCCTGTAATAATAGTTGGAGTAGGGCATGAGAGAGGGGCAGGTGTGTCACTCTGTGTCACGGGGCCGTGGCGAGGGGTGGGGGAGGACTGGATCAGCAAAGATGTGGGGTTAGGAGTTTTTTTTTGTCAAGGAAAGCACTGAGGGACCCCTTCCTCCCTGTGGGGGTCAGGGGCAGGCGATGCGTGCCAGGGAGTGCGTCGGCTTGCCAAGAATGGCATGCACGCTTGAAGCCCGGGGGTTCAAGGCAGCTTGGCTGTAACCCTAAACCAGAATAGACGTTTACCCTTTGAGCGCCTGGAGGGGGGAGGAGGGGTGGACAAATAAATACCAAGGTGGGCAGCGGTGTCGTGTATGGCCTCGATGCACGGCACAACTCTCTCACACCTGTCTCAGCTGTGCGTATATCTGTCAGTTTCATTTTAGGTAGAAGTCATATTCTGTTTTTCTGCTATCTCTGATTTACCGCCCTCATATCTTTTAGTCTCAGTCTCTTTTCGTTCTTAATGAACAACCGCTTTTCTCTCTCTCTCTCGTGTCTGCTGGTGTAGCCGCCTTTCATTTCGCCTCCAGCTGTTCCCTGAGTTCAACCTGACAGCCTTGTGGCAAATCCGGATTTATGACTTGAGAAATGAGGCAGGACTGAGCCCATGCATGGCCCACTTTGCCCCCATTGCCTCTAAACAGAAAGAGCAGCCCGTCCCTTAAAGCCTTTGCAGCCCCTGCAGCTCCCCTTTTATCGCCATCCCCGAGGTCACCGGTGGCCAACAACTCAAGTTATTCAAGCAACCACAATCGATGCAAAGCCACTTTGAAGGTCTTTAGTGTCGTTAATGTTGTTAAAGCGCAGATGGGTGGTCTTTAATCAGGTAGCTAAATCAAATATCAACTTAGAATATCTCTAAAGGCATACATGAAATAGTAAATCCATGACTTAATGCTTTTAGAAATGTGATTTACTGTAGTTGTCTAGTGCAGGTTAAATATGGATACATAGACAAAACAAACTGTTAGCAAAATAACTGTGTGTCTGTTGGCTGAGGACGACATGCTCCGAATTTCAGGTTGAATTCCACTTCGAAGAATGAATGCCATTCTTTGCTAAACAATATGATATTGAGTCTCCAGGCAGGCAAAACAGAAGCAGAGTGTTTGGATCACCTTCTGCATTGTAAATTCCTAAATCGAATAAAAGCTTTTTCACTGCATACTCTGCATATACGCGCCACATTTTTTCCCATAATACCATGTATTGCCCCGGCCCCCGTGCCCATTACTCAACAGACGTATTAGCTTGCTTATTAGGGACGGTGTCACGGAAATTGTGGCGGTTATGTGCTTCAGCAGTAATTCGACATGCATCTGCCAAGGAAAACATTTCCTGCCTTGTGTGGCTCTCAGCAAGCGATGTGCCCCGTGGTCAGAACGAAGGCCCCATGCTGCAATAATGGAAAGAAAGTCCCAAAATGTGCTGACAGCTCTCACTAAAAGAATGTAGCTCTGGAAATATGATTATCTCCCCCCGTTTATTTGTGGCCATATATCTGCCACGCTAATTTATGTGCTGCTTTTGCAAATG
Source organism: Rhamphochromis longiceps (assembly GCF_057381845.1). Taxonomy (NCBI): domain Eukaryota; kingdom Metazoa; phylum Chordata; class Actinopteri; order Cichliformes; family Cichlidae; genus Rhamphochromis; species Rhamphochromis longiceps. The sequence continues at coordinate 19,111,793 of NC_140563.1, forward strand.
TAATTGTTTTCTTTTAATGATGTCTTTTTAATACCTTCCTTTTTTAAATTTAGCAGCATTATCTCTTTTTTATTATCTCTTGCGTCACACAAAGTTTTATGCAGCTGTTTGGTTTTGTCATTCTGGATTTCATAACATCTGTGTAGGGAGCACTTTTCTCACATTTTGACGTGTCTTATTTCCTCTTTGGAAAAAAAAAAAGTCTGTGTTAGTGAAGTGGATAAACTCAACAAAGCTCCCGACAGTAGTGACATATTCTTTCTGTCAGTTCAGAACAAAGAATACCCACACAGTGAATCATGCTCCCACCGCGCTTGGCTTGCGCAACGTGTCAGCCCATTGTCGCTTTTTGTCAGGCGATGCAAACGTGTTTTTGTCTCAAGTCGTGCTCCTAATGAACATAACGGTAAAGGTCAGTGGAAAGCTAACAGCGAGTCCTCACCTAGGTCCAGACTGTGGCAGTAAAGTGAGAGATTCACCAGCAGTGTTGACCCGGTGACCTTTGAGGAAGCTGAAGGCCTGTGTTTTCAAGTGGTTTCCTTCAGTAGCTCTGCCTCAGTTGCCTGCTTGAAGAAGTGAGATCATATATGTAGGTAGAGGTGAAATGAAGACACTGATACAGACATAGTGCCATCGTTTGGAAAAATGAATAATGTGTTTTTTTATTTACTTAGGGTTTTTTTTGTAGCAGTCCAGATTTTGAATTAGTGACATTATTTGTTTAACCTGAAAATAATTTAGAAATAATAGAAAGTCATTTATTTAATCACCTTAATGAACTGATAATAGTATACTGCCACACAAGTGTTTGTGGATATATTTTTCCTGCAATTACATTGCATATGAATCATTTATGGGAGACACCCAAACCTTAGTGATGATAGGATGATGATAGGATGACATGGAAGGTTCTCATGAGAAATCTGGAGTCTTTACTCCAGGTTTAAGGCTGTCATGGGATTTGATGCTGTCCGGAGACACCCCCCCTTTGCTGACTTCTGGAATCTTACACACTACTCTCTCGCCTTTTTTTCACCAATGACTTCTCTCTCTGTCTCAGAGTGCAACCAGTAAGATATGGTGAGCAGCACCATCCATGCAACAGGGTTGCCTCTGCCACTTTATTTAATCTTTTCAGATCTACAAGGTTGAAAGAAACAAGTAGAAAGATGTGCCTGCAAAATTACACACACACTTCCCTGCGTAAGTCATAGCAACTCTTAAGACACTAGTGGATTTGAAATCTGTTAGATCTTCACGCCTCTGCTCTAGTCTGATCATGGAAGTTACTCTGATATAGGGCTGCCACAAACGATTATTTTGATAGTCGACTAGTCACCGATTATTTTTGCAATTAGTGACTAATCAGATCATCATCCATTGGACGTAAAACGTACAGCTTATTACACCAGCAGCATCTGCTCTTATATAACTATCATTAGCTTACAGCTTTAAGTGTTTAAGGTATGTGCTAACTAAAAATAAAGACAATATGATAGTTTATTAAATTTTAATGAAATTTGCAGATTGTTTCGGTGAAGTTTAATAAACTCCTTGCTATCTAAAATATAACAGGACACTGGAGTATATTCTCGAGCATCTCACACTTCTGATAATCAGCTGTCTGCTTGACGTTTATTCAGTTGTGTAAAACTATAACTTTAATCTCAGCCAAACCGATTTACCCCAGAACTTAAAAAAAAAAGCCAAACAATAACATTTTTAAGTTATCTAAGTGACTTATATATGTTTAACCTGAGTAGCAAAAGACCGTGGGGAGTTTGAAAACGATTTGCGGGGAGTCCGGTGTTCTCACGGCTCTAGTTAGCCTTGCCCCCGGCTAGCTAACGAGCTAGTGGGTAACAGACGTCTCCGAAAACGTCGGAGCGCTTTTGAAAATATGCGGCGTCTTGATAAACTGAGCAGATATTTGAGGTTTACACAGCTACATTCTCGCCTGAAAATATGTTAAACGTTTATTTTGTGACCCAGAAAGAATAATAAGAGTAATATTAAAACTAACTAGCTGCCGCCATTGTTGGAAACTGAGCTGAGCTGCGCTATGAATTCTGGGACACAGCTTCTTCTTCTTCGGGGTTTAACGGCAGCTGGCATCCTTGTACATGCAGTGCTGCCATCTTCGGTTTCAGTCCGTTATTACACTCTTAAATTCTACTACTTTTTCCTGCGTCTTTTGTGATCTTACAAAGCTTCAAACGACGCGTCGACTATTAAATGAGTCGTCGACGATTTTGATAGTCAAGGTAATCGTGACTAGTCGACTAGTCGACTACTGTGATAGGACAGTTTGGTTTTTGGAAGTATGCATGACACATAGAAACTCATAGAAACACACAAATACAAAGGTCAGATACAAATACAAAGACACATCAAATACAGATGTGTCTTTGGAGAGTATCATAGGAATTTCTAAACAGTTATTATTACTATTGTTATTAACGCTTAAATATGGCAAAGATGCAACACAGCGTAGTGTATGGATATTTGACACATTGTTTTATGTGTATCAGTTAATGTGGTATGGATATCCATAGGACTTTATGCAAAAAGGGTTATTTATTTACACATATATACATATATAATGGATAAAAGAAAATGTCAAAACAGTCCATGCAGGACCCAGCACACCAGTCGGTGTCTATATGGTAATGTCATGAATGCACTGGGTAGAGAGAAACACTGAAAAGCAGAGGGAGTGAGATCAGACCGGGCCAGTTATAACTGCATCTGCATCTCTGAAGGGCAAATTTATGAATTTTACTACCAGCCAGGCCCGGCGGTTGACTTTGACAGAACTTTACAAAACCCGTCCACTTTTCCCTGATCTTTATCAACAGGCCTGAGGAGGAAGAGGAGAAGACAAAAGACAAAAGAAGGCAACAGCTTTTCTAACGTCTTGCATGACTTTTTTTTTCTCCATTACTGAATACAGTTAAGAGATGTTTTCAATTGTCTACAGGCTGGAACAGGGGCAGCTGTTTTTATGCTTCTTTTATACAAATAGAAATGTTTCTTTTAAAATAACTTTATTTCAACACCAGTATTTTATTTGAAACCCACCTCCCAACTATTAGTTTGATAATCCAAACAACTAATTTGATTAGCATTTGGCATACAAAAAGTGTACATGTTCTAAAAATACGAAATCAGATGTGCAACATTCATAACTTATAACTCTACTTTGCTGAAATGTAACCACTTGTCACCGTTGTAAGTTAACTGTTATATAAATGACAAATCAGATTGCTGTGAGGGGGTACATGCTTTTCTATGTAATATTACTATGCCTTGAAGGTTCTGTAAGGACTGTCACATTCAGAGGTGGGTAATATATTTCCTATAGCAATGATATCACAATATGACATCACATAAACATTTATACCTGTATAATCACGGGCGATATGACAAGGCACGACACTAGTGACATTATAACTTTAAATTGGAGGAAAAGAGAACACCGAGTCACAACCCAGTGACTCAGTATTGGCCAGTGCCCTAAAATGAGGTGTCAAAATTCTTATCTGAAGTGAAAAAGCTGGATCATGTCACACATCTTGTTTGCTGACCACGCGATTTTTACTTGTGGTATTGTTGCAGTACATGTTGGATGTTGTAAATACATTTTACTTTGGCTTATTCAAAAAATATTACGCAACTAACAAAGTATACATTAACCTTCCACTAACCATTCAGTTGTCTTGTTAACAGTTAACAGGTGTGTCTCTTTGAATGGTGGTCCAAGTGTGAAATAATGTTATAGATGATTTTTTTTTATAGTAATGTTATTACAGCTTTATAGAAGCTCTTCTAACTTACACTTTTCCCTCACTCATATGGTGGTGATATTATTATAAACTTTTTCCTACATTGCAAAGCCCAGCAGTATATCTTGAGCGCAGTAAAACCCTGACTTGGCTTCTTCTACATCACTTTTCATACCCTTAAGAAATGTTTCCAGAATCAGATTCCCCCTTAGACGAGTCCGTGACTGCAGGCAGTGTGATAAACAACATCAGACCGCTGACCACTGGGTGATGGTATAATGTTCCTACTGACTTTCCTGCAGCCTTGGCTGGCACTGGTTCTCTGTCTGTGCTGGTCCCATTGGATATCATGATCTCATCGCTGTGTGACTGAGTCGCCTCTCTGATCTCATGGGTGTGTTGGAGGGTATTTTTGAGGGGCCCTTCCCCAAGCACACTAGGAGTGGCAGGGCATCTGATATGTGAGCATGAGGCGAAGTGTGTTTGACGGCTCCTTAATGACGTTGTGTATCGCTTGGAATACATACAATATTGTCATACTGTCATCGCTATGGTGACAGAATAATTTTGAAATCATTCAATTTTGAATTGAATTGTTAAATTGTTTCACTTTACTATAGAACAGAAAAACAATAGCTCTTAGGAGCTGTTGTTTTTTTTTGTTTTTTTTTAACCATACAGCCTTTCAGGAAGCTACAGCTCTAGGTTAGAGCTACAGCTCTAACCTCACTGTCTTTTGCTTGCTCTAAGAATGGCACTTTACAGGTTGATCAAGTTTTACAACAACTTACATTCAGGGCATGACAAAGGTTCAAAAAATCTGGCGAGAAAAATGACAAAATTGAAGAACTGCATTCATCTGTGGAGACATGCTCACACATCTGTGTCTGCTACTTTGAAAATCCCTATTGGATATGCAACGTACATCTTACTGTACACTGAAGATAAATCGGTGGGAACTGGAAGAACTTGCTGCTGTAATGTGAGGAACTCAATGCAGGCAACTTAATGTTCATTTGAGGTCAAGTACTGTGAGGACTTTGACAAAGCTCTGTGTTCGTCTTTTCAAGAGTTTGATTGCAAGGAAATGTGGAACACTTTCTTAATCCCTGGGGAATTAAAGAAATATGCATTTAGGGGCTCAAACAATCGGCCAGCGAGTGCACCTCCTGATAAACACTAAACGGTTGAGGAGTTACAGCCCTGAAAGGAAAATAAGATTGAGACGGAATGAATGCCGCAGCTGGGGCTGGAGTGTGTGTGTGTGTGTGTGCCAGTATATGTCTGTATCGACTTGTGTGGTTGTGTGTATAAACTGGAGTGCAAAGCATTTTGGAGCAGGGTTTAGTCCACAAAAGCCTTATACAAAAGCAGTCCTACAGTTGGATAATACTGAATGTGTGTGTGAGTGTGTATGTGTTTCAGGGGCCTGAAGCTTTAGGCAGAATAATATCGACCATTTTTTCCTCTTTTACTCTCCAAACCGACTCTCATTTATTCTAATTCATGTCCTTATACCTTGACCATAGCAGCACGTTAAGAAAACACATTTTCTGCATATTTCAACCGTGTTATATAATGTGTAACACTTTTAGAGTTTTTACATGAACTGTAGTCCTTTTGACTCAGACCACCAGATCAGTAAAGTCTTCCACATGTTTTTCTAGTGGGAAAGGAGGAATAATATATTTTATTGTTAATTCCTCAGTGGCACCATAGACCTATAGGTTGCTCATTGTTTTATTTTATTTTATTTTATTTTTTGTGCAGTAGGAATTTGTGAGTCCCACATTTCCAAAGGCGTTTCATCAAGCTGATCTAAGTTTAAGTCATTTATAGCTATTTGAGTTGGTTCAGGCAGCCAACAAAGTCAAGCTTGGCCTCAAGTTGCCTAAGTTGCTTTAGTTGCTCACTGTTTTGTTTTCAAGCGATGTCTGACGTAATCAGTGGCAATGAATGTCCTGGCTCAAATACCTGAATACAAGAATATGAATATATATACAGTGGGGCAAAAAAGTATTTAGTCAGCCACCGATTGTGCAAGTTCCCCCACCTAAAATGATGACACAGGTCAGTAATTTGCACCAGAGGTACACTTCAACTGTGAGAGACAGAATGTGAAAAAAAAAAATCCATGAATCCACATGGTAGGATTTGTAAAGAATTTATTCGTAAATCAGGGTGGAAAATAAGTATTTGGTCAATAACAAAAATACAACTCAATACTTTGTAACATAACCTTTGTTGGCAATAACAGAGGTCAAACGTTTACTATAGGTCTTTACCAGGTTTGCACACACAGTAGCTGGTATTCTGGCCCATTCCTCCATGCAGATCTTCTCGAGAGCAGTGATGTTTTGGGGCTGTCGCCGAGCAACACGGACTTTCAACTCCCGCCACAGATTTTCTATGGGGTTGAGGTCTGGAGACTGGCTAGGCCACTCCAGGACTTTCAAATGCTTCTTACGGAGCCACTCCTTTGTTGCCCGGGCGGTGTGTTTTGGATCATTGTCATGTTGGAAGACCCAGCCTCGTTTCATCTTCAAAGTTCTCACTGATGGAAGGAGGTTTTGGCTCAAAATCTCACGATACATGGCCCCATTCATTCTGTCCTTAACACGGATCAGTCGTCCTGTCCCCTTGGCAGAAAAACAGCCCCATAGCATGATGTTTCCACCCCCATGCTTCACAGTAGGTATGGTGTTCTTGGGATGCAACTCAGTATTCTTCTTCCTCCAAACACGACGAGTTGAGTTCATACCAAAAAGTTCTACTTTGGTTTCATCTGACCACATGACATTCTCCCAATCCTCTGCTGTATCATCCATGTGCTCTCTGGCAAACTTCAGACGGGCCTGGACATGCACTGGCTTCAGCAGCGGAACACGTCTGGCACTGCGGGATTTGATTCCCTGCCGTTGTAGTGTGTTACTGATGGTGACCTTTGTTACTTTGGTCCCAGCTCTCTGCAGGTCATTCACCAGGTCCCCCCGTGTGGTTCTGGGATCTTTGCTCACCGTTCTCATGATCATTTTGACCCCACGGGATGAGATCTTGCGTGGAGCCCCAGATCGAGGGAGATTATCAGTGGTCTTGTATGTCTTCCATTTTCTGATGATTGCTCCCACAGTTGATTTTTTCACACCAAGCTGCTTGCCTATTGTAGATTCACTCTTCCCAGTCTGGTGCAGGTCTACAATACTTTTCCTGGTGTCCTTCGAAAGCTCTTTGGTCTTGGCCATGGCGGAGTTTGGAGTCTGACTGTTTGAGGCTGTGGACAGGTGTCTTTTATACAGATGATGAGTTCAAACGGGTGCCATTCATACAGGTAACGAGTGGGGGACAGAAAAGCTTCTTACAGGAGATGTTACAGGTCTGTGAGGGCCAGAGATTTTCCTTGTTTGAGGTGACCAAATACTTATTTTCCACCCTAATTTACGAATAAATTCTTTACAAATCCTACCATGTGAATTCATGGATTTTTCTTTCACATTCTGTCTCTCACAGTTGAAGTGTACCTCTGGTGCAAATTACTGACCTGTGTCATCATTTTAGGTGGGGGAACTTGCACAATCGGTGGCTGACTAAATACTTTTTTGCTCCACTGTACATAGAAATCATAGATCTGCCTTTGAGTTTTTGCAGTAAGGCCATCAAACCTTTGCTTGTGCTCGACCCAATCTCTCACTGCTTAGTATTTTACTACAGTTGGATTGCTGAGGTCGGGAAATATAACACAAGTCTCCTGGGGCAAGAAACACATGCCGTCACAGAGTCAGTTTTTTAAACTGACTTGGAGTAAAAAACTATAAACTTACTACAAAAGCAGACCCAGACAAAACGGATGGCTTGTTTTAAACTGGTTAGTCTGCCAGTTGGTGTTACTCAATGTCTGACTTCTTGGAATGGTGTTCTGCGCTGGTTCGAGAGCTTTGAGTAGAGTGAGAGTGATGGTGCAAATGGTGAAACCAAGACAAGAACTTGTGATGAAATGTAATTCTAGTTTTGATTTAACTGATAGTTAATCAGTGCATCAAAGCTCTCCATCCAGAACACAACGTGGGTTGTAATACGTTATAATTATCTATTTGAGGTTTCAAGAAAGCGCTTTACAAGTGGCAGATGTCTGGTTGAAAGGTTGTCTGTTTGTATATTTAGCAGCAAAACCTTCGTTAACACGTGCTTTCGAAAAGCATTAGGTGGAAATTCATGTCTGAGTGAACTGCTTGGGTGGGATCTAAGTTTACCATGATCTCCGAGTAGAAACTGTTTTGAATTCCGCACAAAATCTGATCACTTTTACTGGCTGACAAAATGTTTGATGGGGCTTGAGCCAGGTGTTAGGTTTCCATTTTTTCATCATTCAGAGTCATCTGATTGGCCGTTTTGAGTAGCGTTGTGAGGTCTGACCCAAACATCACTATGTGAGGGGAAAATCTGACGGGTTTATACCAGGTTGTGTGTCGTGACTGATCCGTGTGTTAATTCACATGGAGATGTGGTGCCAGGGGAAAAATGACCGTGTTTAAGAGGTGGTGCAAAGACTAGCAAACTCTTGTGTGACTGGTTGTGTATATTTTTGTGAGTTTGCGTGGGTGCACGAGAGGTCCTTCGAGAGTGATTCACTCAGTATGTGAGTGATCCGGGGAGTTTGTCTGTGTCCTCGCTTTTTCGTAGTGCCTAAAATAATGTGAATGTGTTGCTGCAGGGTTTCCATTAATAAATATGTTTCTAATTGCTCCCTTGAATAATCAATTATGAAAAAAAAGCCTCTTCGAATTTCCTAGCACCCACGTTGACATTAAACTGGTTATTTTGTGATCATTTACACTTACAAAAGAGTCACATGGTTGAGAAATTGCAGCCAGGTAATATGTGGAATTTTTGCCCAACAAATGACTATAATCAAAGTGTACATTTGTATGACAGAAACACACAAACACACAAGTTGAACCATTTCCTGTAAAACCTTCACTTATAGTAGCAACAACAAACGAAGGCTGCATTTTTCATTTTAGGCCTTACACTGCAGTTTTAATTTGGAAGATGAGTTAAAGAAACCACGTGATTGTTGGCCTCTATAGCAACTGTGGAATTTGGATGGGAGAGAACAAGCTCAAAATTTACTGCAGGCGTAAATGCATATTCCATAAACATTGACACACACACCAGCTGTCTTACAGCCTCACCAGACCCACCCCCTTTGGTCAGTGGCCTGTGTCGTGTCTGTCCTGAGTCCGGTCTGAGGATCGCATGGCTGCAGCCTCCACCTGCTCTGCCAATTGGACCTGTCTGTCAGCAGTGGCAGAGCACAGGCACACACTGTGGGGATATGAGCTCAGCGTATACTGGGGGGGGGTCACCCCGGGACTGATGCAACCTCTCTCACAGGCAGACATGTAAACTTAGCGATATACTTACACTTTCTGCCTTCAGCGTTGACACATTTGACAGCCTTGTGGTTACTTCGGGCACGTGCGTTTGCAAAGTTCTCTATACGTACAGCCATCTAAATGCTTACAACAATGTGCACACTCAGGCAAATCTGTTTCAAGCTATTCATTTTGCTGATTATATTCCTGATATGTGAACACGTAAACAGAGATTGTCTTACCTTATCTATTCAATTGTTTCAGTTTTCCTAACAAAGAAGCCGCGACAATCAATTCATGTCCATCAGTACGATTGCAATGCACTAGATGATGAGTTAGATCTGTTTCAAACCTCTGTAAAATTTCCAGTAACTGGTCCTTGTAATTAAAAAGTAAAATATGTTTTTTTTCTCTCTCTTTTTGGACCCTTGCAGGAAGAAATGAGTTGATTGCACGATACATCAAACTTCGCACAGGGAAAACGCGGACCAGGAAGCAGGTGAGTTCTCTGCAAATACCATTTGTAGCAGCCTCTATTTTTGAACCCCTTCAGAAAATCCACTCCTGTTGAGTGATGCGCCAACACCCTATACATCCCCCCCCACTGAACCCTCAATCCCTGGAGGGCTGGAGATGATGATTGATTTAGGGCCATGGCCCAATGCACAGATGCTATAAGATCATGTGTCGGTGTTGTATCTTCACCACCTTGTGGATCTGGTGCTTGTTAGTAGGGAAACGAAGCTGGGGAAAACAGTGGTCTGGATGGGAAACTGAGGCAGGACGTGGAGGGATTTGGAACTCAATCCTCAGTCCGGTATCTGATATGGAAGAACTGATGTATGAGGCTGTGATGGATGTGGAGAGAAAGGGTCTCTGCTAAGTCATCTGTCGGAGACACTGTGGGAATGAAAAGAGATGATTAGAGATGGAAACAGAAGGAGGGGCAGTGGTAGATCAGAGATGAGTAGTAAGACAGGTTGGAGGCAGAGAGGGACACCTGCTGGTTTATCTGTGGCAAACTGACTGCTGTTCTCCAGAACGACTACATAAGACTATAGACCCCATAATTATAGAATTCAAGCGAGAAATGGGATGAAAATGACAGTGTTTCAATAAAAATACATAAAAGCAAATTAGTTATCAATGAGTTTGTTTAACAGGTCATAACTTAAAAACTGAAACTTGAACTAGTGTGTAGTTTGTACACTTTTTACTTATCGTTTTATTAAAGTATATACATTTCAGTTACATGTCTATCACTGTTTTTTTTCTTGTTTTATAGTTTTTGTTTATTAGTGAATGAAGGGAATAAAACATTTGAATCCATGTAAGCATCTCCATGTGGCAGAGGCCCAAAATGCAAAGCATTTATACCACATTGTTGTTAAAGCAGCTACGCACACCAAAGCTCTGCGTTACAAACATACATCCAACTCTTGAGATCTGCTTTTAGACACTGTCTCATGCACCACCGCAGACAGATCAAAACTTCTTTTTTCTTTGACTTCAGTAACACACAGCAGCAGGTTAAACAATTCAGTTAAATCCAATTTCTTTATGTAGCATCAAAATACAACAACAGTCACCTCAAGATGCTTCATATGGTAAAGACCCTAAAATAGTATAGAGAAAACCCCAGTAATCAGATGACCCCCTATGAGCAAGCACTTGGTGACAGTGGGAAGGGAAAAATCATTTTAACAGGAACAACCAGAATCAGAGAGGGACAGCCATCTGCTGCCACCATTTGGTGGTGAAAGGGGGGAAGACAGGACAAAAGACACACTGTGGAGGAGAGCCAGAGATTAATAATAGCTAATTCTATCTCCAAAGTGAGAAAAGGAGCTGTGCACAATTTGAGTAAGTGGCACATTTGTCCTCTGGGGTTTCATTTTGGTCTTACATATCCAAACTGTGTGGTTTTTTGGGGGGGGGGTTTTTGTGCACATCAGACAGCTGTGCTACGCATGTATTCAGTTCCTACAGTGAGATCATTGGGAAAACATGGATTGTGCTCAGGATTGATCCATCACAACTGTAGCTAAGTTTTAATTATTATTATTATTATTATTTCCTCTAGAGAATCATTATTCTTTAAAAGTGTTCAATTACTGAAGGAATTTCAGTTTTGCACCATAAATGCAGTATCATTTGCAAAAGTGATATTGCTGTGAGTATGAAACCTATCTAATCATTTAAGTATATAAAAAATAAGGCAACAGACAGGTGGTTAAGAAATCTATGTTCAGCCTATAGGTTTACTTTAGATACCACTTTTGCTAAGTGGTATCTTTTCTTTATATGCACACCTGGAATGTCAGAATTCCCGGAAAAAGAAAATAAATGTTGATACTTTTCACCGGGCTTTACAGATTTCAGTGTTCCTCATTTAAAAGGCTGTTTAACCAGAAAGCACTGTACATAAATACATTTTTTTAAACACACCAAGAGAAAACAGGACTGAAAAATAACACATAAAATTTTAGCTGCAACAAATCTTCCCAGGAACAGTCTTTGCAACTCTGAGTATCCCAGAAGAAAAAAGTAACTACTTTAATAAACTCCTAGGCACTAAACTCAGTGGACAATGGTTCACTTTTCTCATAAACCATAAATCTCATAAATCCTAATTTAACCCCTGGATATACCATACATTTCCTATCAAATAACAGGTATCAAATAACAGTGACAACGTGAAAGGGATCACTTATAGTGATGCACATGTGGCTTGAAAACAACTTCAGATGGATGATAATGTTTGTCTCTGACTACTGGACATGTAATAGTAATTAATATTAGTTGACCTTAGGTTTAAATTAACACCGTTTTTTAAAGTTGCTGATCGTCCGTGGATTAGAAAAAGAATAGCTCGTAGTTGCCACGCGGTCAAACATGTACACCTTTGGCCAGAGTTTCCAGTTCACCTGCCTTTGTCTTTTAAACTGTGCGAGGAAGCTCGACCAGTGGGAAAACCATGTAAACAGACCGTTTTTGTGGTTTATTACATTCAGTTGTTTTTGTTGTCTGTGCTTTCCAGGTGTCTAGTCATATCCAGGTTCTAGCTCGACGGAAGGCCAGGGAGATCCAGGTGAAGCTGAAGGTACGCTACGTGAGTCAAACTATTTTTATACATTCTCAAAATGCTTTTGACTATTCAAGATGTTGTTATTATCACTATTACTGCTAGATTTGACTTCAGGCTATAATCAGACCAAAGTATCAGAACTGAGGTGCCGTTAATGCGGTGATATTAATCAGCTTGAGCAGTAACAGATGGAAAAGGGGTGAAAATATAATTACCCTATATTATTTTCTTTCATACTGAAGAAAAAAGCGCTGCCGTTCACATTCCTTTAAAACAAATACACAAATGACCAGCTATCTTAATTGCACCCTCTAATTGGTGCCGGTTTTAAATGCGATGCTGGCACATTTCAGTGAAATGTGAACATGTTTCCCCAAAGCCCGAGGCTTTCTGTGCACGCCTGTGAATATGATGATCCAAACACAGTTTTCAGGAAATATATGAATCCCTGCATTATTACTGCCAGGTATTACATTTATTAAGTGCCACAATAAAAGTGTTCCGAGTGGTACGCTGAGCATTTACACATCCCTGTCCCCCCAGTACTTTCTCAGTTTGCATTTCTCATCCGCATGCGCTCGCATAGTCGCAGTCACAGCAGGCAACAGGACTCTTCCTCGCCTTGGATGGTAGCCACGAGGGTTCAGCTGGCAGGGCTCTGCGCTGGTCACAGGGTTGGCCCCTGTGACAGGCCTTTTTTAAATGCGTCTTTGGTGTAACTGAGATCCCTGCCACATGTACCCCCCATATTTCAGCTATGCCCTTGTGTTAGCCAGTTCTGGGAAGAAGAATGCACCCCGTGGCCTTGCCCATTTGGGCTTGGCGGCAAGTGCTTGTAGTCCTCTGTGGTCTGCGGACTGCTGAAGGAGTGGATTCAAAAACAAGAGCGATATCACTTTACAGTATTCCTCATAGTTTAAACATTTTGTCCTTTATCTCTTTTTAAAAAATCCTTTTTGTGACATTAGAATTTACCAGTTCTGGGATTGTTATGGTAAGCATATCAACATATCACCCCGTTGCCTGCAGTGACTTAAAGTATGACCTCTAACAGAAGCTAGTTGTCATCACTGGCTTGCCCCTGCCAAAGCAATAAACTTAACTCTTGACCTAAAGGTCCTTGACTGTAATATCACCTTCTCTGCAGCTCTCTGACTGGCAGGGATTCACCGATGATGCAAGCTGGCCTCTGCCTTTCATTTCCCCTTTTAGGGCTCTGCTTGTGTTAGTGGAGAAGTAGGACGCAGACTTAAATGGAGTCTGATGAGTGCTGTCCTTTTGCTTTCTACTGTCTGTTTAATCTTACTCTCGCTCTCTCGTCTTCTGTCTCTGTAGGATCAGGCTGCCAAAGACAAGGCCCTCCAGAGCATGGCCACCATGTCATCAGCCCAGATCATATCGCCCACAGCCTTCCAGAACAAGATGGCTCTCCAGGGCCTGTCTCGGCCAGCTTACCCCACTAGTGGTGGGGTGAGTCTTCACGTCTTCCTAAAACCCTGAGCAGTAGCACAGAATCCATCAAGGATTCTGTGGGTTTAATCCAAATGTTTTAAAAATCATATACTCGTACATGTATATCATATTCTGGTAGGCGAGTTATTTGGTGAATTCAGATTGTCTGCTTACAATTTTTACCTTTCAATTGTGAATAAGGAAGCTTGATTTCTTTTAAGAAGCACTTGTCAGCTCAGGCTTACATCTTGAATACATAATAAGCACCTCAGTATGAGGATTACTGGTATGATGCAACAATTTAATGTACTTTCCCTTCTTTCTGTTTTGTAAGTTTTGGCACGGGGCACTTCCAGCACAGCCAGGAAGCCATGAAGAGTAAGTAGTTGCTGTCTATCATTAGTTTCTCATGCTATAAGTTTATTAACCATCAGATAAATTTCACCTGGGGAATTCATCTCAAAGCAAATGAAAACACATCAGTGCAATTATAAAGAAAAGTCTTCAGCTGCCTGACATTCAGCATACCACTCTAGCTCCTGCGTCTGTAGAGGTCAGGCGCTCCAATTAGTAAATGAGAAGGGGTCATGAGGCTAAGACGGTGCATAATGTCTCTCCCCCTCTCTTGTCTGTCTCTTCTCTCCAGCATTAAGCCCTTTTCCCAACAGAGCTATGCCATGCAAGCGTCTGGCCCTGCCCCGATAACAGGTGGGTGTTGACAGAAGGCTGTCGTGTCAGCAAAGTGCCGAGACAACCCAGCTCATCATAAAGAGCTTGCATAATGCTCACACAAATCGCAGCAATTTTGCTGCATTATCAACTTTTACTCAAGTCACAGTCAAACGACACGTTCACATGGTTGCGGCCTTTCCTTCTGCAGTTTATGATAACACACAGGGGCTGTCCATGTCTCCTGGTGCCCCCCCTTGGCAGGGTCGAAGTATTGCCAGCTCCAAGCTGCGAATGCTGGAGTTCTCCGCCTTCCTAGAGCAACCTCAAGACCCGGAGACTGTAAGTAAAGTGGATCCATCAGTGGTTTAGTTAGCGTTATTATTACCATAGTTGAAACAAAGGCTTACTCTTAAAAAATGAAAATGAATAAATAAAAGAATCCTGCTCACTTCATTTACACCTGACAGTGGTCCTTATACCTTGATTAGGAAATATTTTTGTCCTATAAACAAAAGTAAAGCTACAAATTCTGAAGGCAATAAGTAACTTTTCTGCTACTTTTGATTTTATTTTATGGCAAAAGCCGATGTTAAAAGCTAATCTGGCAATTGAAAACTGCATTGAACTATCCAAGTGTGACTGCAACTAAAAAAAGATCATGAGATGATCTCAAAGAATACACACAACACATCAGATGATCAGGAATGTTGCAAGTGGAAAGAAAAAGGGTGGGACCCTTGAGACAGGTGATGGGATATCACAATGAAGGCGATCAAATGTAGCGGCTGGCTTCTTATAACAGATGTCAGATAGCAGCCAACAGAGCTCGGCATTCAGCAAATGAAACATTTGCCATTTCTGGATGCGTTCATTTCCTGATATGCACTTTTGTTTCTCCAGTTCAACAAGCACCTGTTTGTGCATATCGGCCAGTCCAATCCGAGCTACAGCGACCCCTATCTGGAGTCGGTGGACATCAGGCAGATCTATGACAAGTTCCCAGAGAAGAAAGGGGGCCTGAAAGAGCTGTTTGACAAGGGGCCACCCAACGCTTTCTTTCTCGTCAAGTTCTGGGTAAAACATTTCTCTGCATTTGTTTTTTTTAATCTCTTAATAGTTTTATATGATCTTCCCTTGTTTCTTCCTTCTAAGCTCACTTCGTTTATCTCAAACTAATTTCAGATGAAAACCTCCACTGTAATTTTTTACTCCATATAAAGCCCAGTATGATAGCTGTGTGTGGCATGTTTTATACATCATCATATAATCCTCCTGAAGTCAAGAAGGTGAAGTGAGAGTACAGTGAATGCTCTTGTTAATGTTTTGTACCACCTGTTGGCTGTTAGTGGCCTTGCGGTGTTAACTGTGTTGAGATAGCTTAAGCATTGGAGTTAAATGAACTTAAGTGTGATTTAGGGCTAGAATGAATGGAAAGTCATGGCTCCCTGACCTGATTGGTGGTTTATATGCCAGCAAAGAAGGCCTTGCTGTCCAACATGCATTTGCCTTGTGCGTATTTGTATATTTGCCTGTGATGTGTGTGTATGTGAGTGTGTGAATGTGTGTGTGTGACAGGAACCTTGGGGAGAGTGGCAGGCCTGATCTTTCACTAGGAGAAATGTGATCCGAGACACCTGTCTCTGCACTATTAGACTGACCAACCCTCATACCCCCTCCTTATATTCTTATTTATAGATAAGCCCCACCAAAAGTGCATACACACACACACACACACACACACACACACACACACACACACACACACACACACACACACACACACAGACAACAACGAATCACTCTCATTACCCCCACCATCACACATTGAGAGTGATTTAGGGAATAAAGCATGATAACAAAGTCAGCATAAGATACAAGCAGACGAATAGATGGTAGTGTGATTCCCGATTATCCACTGGAAATCTGAGGAAACTCCAAGTTGAGGACATAAAAATGGGACAGAGAAGGGAGAAAGAGAGCAAGAGACACAGACATTGACTTTATTCATTCTTTTGATTTGTTTCTCTGGCCATGTTGCTTTAGTATTTGCCTCACTTCTCCACATAATATCAAATAAAAACACTTTTAAAAGGACCAACTCTGAAGTAAATAAATGACAGAAAATCAAGGATGGACAGCCTCTTTGCCAGTGGCTGTGATAGAGCAGGTCATCTGCTAACCTAAAGGTTGGTGGTTCAATCACTGGTTCCCTGGTTACTCCAGTCAAAGTATTATTGTACAAGATGCTGAACTCCAAGTTGCCCTCCAGTGGATTCATCCAAGATAGGAAAATAGAAAAAAATGTGGTAAATGACGACAGTGTAGAGTAGATAAAACAATCGGTCTATTTACCAGTAAGACTTAGTGAGTTTATAAGAATCCAACAACAATATATAACTTGGCTATGGGCAGACAGTTAAGGCTTATGCATTATTTTAGTGTGTGAAGGGTTGTGTGGGGTTAAATCTATGTGACAAACACATCCAAAGCAGAGGTTTTGCTGTCTGAGACAGACGGCAGTGCTCAGTGTTTCCCACTGATGTTCAATAAACAGATCAGCATCCAACAGTTGCCGAATCTGACACGTTGGGGTGGGGTGGAATTACCTTTAAGCTTAAAATGAGTTGAAAGTACGTTTGAGGAGAAGCGTTGTAAACAGCCATAGGTTTCATACAGCCTTGTGTATACTTTCACCACTTTGCTGTGTTGCTTGCATGTTGATGGCTGAGGCAGAATGGAGGCTGAAGTAACTAAAAACAGTCAAATCGTACTGCTTTAACAAATTACTGAATCGTTTCACACAAAAATATGGCCATGTCAAGGTGACATGGTATATTAAAGCGTTAACTGCTGCTGTGTGACGCCTCCAAAGATGCTGAATGTCAGGTTCAAAGTGCCGCCTTGCATCCGATTCCACCAGATGGCTTCGTATGTATGCCATTACCCTTCTCACATGCTTGACTTACATATTATTTATTGTAGACAGATAAAAGACATTGGTGAGTGGCACCATATTGGAAGTAGTTTACTCCAGGGTTGGGAAGAGCAGCTGGTCGAGCTGTGGCATTTGAATCGGGGGCGAGGGGAAGAAGGGGATGAGTAGCCTCGCCATATATCACTGAAAGAAAAGAGAGCAAGACAGCAATAACGGGCAGAAGGTAGAAATAGAGACACAGAAGGTGTGAACAAGAGATAGGGATAGCAGGAGAAATGCTGGGTGGCATTAACCCAACAAGTCACCAGTGAAATATTACTCTCTTGATTCATGTCAGAGCCTGGTGGAGTCAACAGTTATGACATATCCAACTTGCTAGAGGAAAACAAGCTCATAACACTGTCCCCCCCTCCCCCCAAGCCTGTTCATTTTATCATGTCCCAAGGGGGTCCTCCAATTCTCAAGGCATCCATGACAAAACCCAGAAATGCTGCAAAAACAGCTGGGTATTTCAACAGCTACAGTGGAGAAACCCCCAGAAAAGACGCTCTTGGCCATGAGAATAAGCAAAATGAAATCCTTAACACATCTGAAAATATGATAACCTTATTTAAGCCATTGTAAAAGCTGGAAAGAGGCTATTTGGTATCACTGCAGTCATATAGCCACATAGCAGGTTGTGACTTCGGGGTGTGCTGAGGCGCAGGTTGGCATGGTGATGGTGACAGGCGGCTGACCCGTCTCCAAAGCTATGGTATTCTAGATTGAATTTCCAGCAAACCTCCCTGTCGGCCACTCTCTGCCCTGCTCCTCTCCCCATCTTCCTCTCTTTCACCCCCTCGGCGCCCGTGGCCCTGTCCTAACGGATTGTCTCACGCCTTTGAAGTGCAGAGGGAATCTGATTTGAGCTGGCTCTGCTAAATTGTTACACAGCCAGCCTGCCCACCATGATCTAATCAGCCAATTGCACGCTGCTGATTGTAATTGGATGAATTCCCTCGCAGGCTGTTAGGGAAGCAGGGAATGGCAGTTTGAGGAGGGTCACTAGGCCCCAGGGATGAAGACAAATAGAGGAATTACATGAGCCAGGGATGAAGATGAACGGGGTGATGAAGAGATGAGAGGAGGCTGAGCTGTGTCTCAATGGCCCATTAGGAGACAAGAGCCCGACAGGGGAAAAGGTAAAGCAGCTCAGCTGTCTGACAGAAGAGGCGTCACCTCAGTCTGATCCAAAATCTGATTATGCTCACCTCAGTTCAAACTTGAGCCAGTGGGGGGATTAGAGGTGGGTGAAGCTGCTTCATCTGAGAATAAAGAAAGTTGAATCTAAGCTGCCTTTGAACTTGTGAGGCCATATTCTTCTCATAGAAACGGTTCAGCATTCCAGCACTTTTGGTTCTTGCTTATGACAGATGTCAAAATAGTTTCTTTTTCACAATCTATGCAACTTATCGTCTTGCCTCGGGCTGCTACATGTTATATAGATTTTGTGATTTTTGATTAGAAACACTACAAGTCCAAGATAAATCCAGTGGACGCTTCTTGTAAGTAGAGTGAACACAATGCCACTGGAATGCAAAATCATCTTGCACGCTTATACATACAGTGAGGCAGAGGAATTATATGAGCCATGAAGATGAACTGGGTGATGAAGAGATGAGAGGGGAGCTAGGCGGTACATCTTGGCAATCTTTAGGCTGGATTCGACTTGGGTAAATGAGGATCTGTCCTGTAAGCACTTCTTGGCTTACCAAGGTTACCTCTCAAGCTTTGTTGAGCCGGAGCACCTTTGACGCAGAGATCCATAGGTGTGGAAATTTGTAGATTACAGAGCTGTATGAACTGTTTATCCTCAAGTATGTGAATGTGCAGTGTGGTGCATGGGTAGTGCACACATCTCCATTTAAAGGGGCTGAGGTTTGTAGGTCTTTATACACCACCAAGCTGTTTTAATCACCATGGTTCCCTTTGGCCAAGTATATATTAACACATTATCTCTTTCTTCCTTCCAGGCGGACCTTAGTGTAAACCTGCAGGATGACAGCAGCTTCTTTTATGGTGTGTCCAGCCAGTACGAGAGCTCTGAGAACATGATTATCACCTCATCCACCAAGGTCTGTTCCTTTGGCAAACAGGTGGTGGAGAAAGTTGAGGTAAGAATGCGATACTGGAAGGTGTCAAGTGTCATTTGTTATGTCATCTTTTATTAGAGTATATACACTTATGCTGCCATGTTAATGGAATTTTTGCACTATTTTGCATATGTTTTCGGCACAATTTGTTTTTCTTACTTTTTCCAGCCTATTCATCCAAATGTGCCCATTGGGCAAAGAGTCAGGCTTCCTCTTATTTGTTTGGGGTCCCAGTAGAGATGTTATCTAACAGATGTGGCTAACTTCTTGGCTCGGAGCAATGCCGTCTTCAGAGTTTATTAAAGAGGCCCTTTGAAATATTTATGACATGAGCAGAAATGACATTTTATGATTTTATAGCTGTTCCTTTTATGAGAATTGTTTATGAAAAAAACTCTTGTCGGACCAATAAACGTCATATAACCTGTAATTCTAGCTGCTGTCACTCTGGAAATGTACCCAGCAACAGACTGGGATATCTCTACATGCTAGTCAGGACTGAGAAAAATTAAATTTGCAGCTTTTTTGTTAAATAAGATAGTTATGTTTGAAAGATTTTAATCGCTATTAAAAATGTTCTTATTGAGAAGATGTGAATTTCATCCAAAACTAGATTCAGCTGGAGGAATATTTTTAGTCATCAGTGATTCAATTTTTTTGTTGGTGAGATATGAATATTAAATTAATACATTACAAAATGTGACCACTTAATTTTTAAGCAACATTTATTAGTCAGCCATTTTTTTCCTGTAAATATCATTTTTTAGTTTAGCTGCTTTACAAAACTGACACCTTCCACTTTTCCCATTTATCGGCAGTAACGTATATATTTGGCTCCAATTCAGGAAGTTTGCGCCACCGATTGAATGATGGAGGAGTGATGTTACGACATAAAGAGGTCATGACCACATCAAAAGCCACACTTATCACACTGGGGAGTGAATAACCCCCACCGCAGATTCCAGTCAGTTACTGCTGATCTGTGGTCTGTAAACTGACGCGATTCACAAATTTCCCCAATATGAATAACTGTTATGTTTCCCGTTAACCGTACACAATAGCCGCCCCGCCCCCACTCGCTGCTGATGGATTGTACAATATAAGCACATACACACATATCCCTAGGTAGAGCCATCTGCCTCAATCGGCCACATGATGATATTTAATGGCTTCATTATTTGATTACGGTTGTCACAAGAAATATGTTTATTGTCATATCTGGCATGCCATATGCCGCATTAGGTATATTATATTACAAACAATACTGCTTATCACATACAGTAGACCTAGACGTTCATATCCAATGCATCCATTTGAGTTTCAGTGGCCTATGTATCCCTGCGTTTTTGCAACAGATTTCACATTTCATCCATACATTTTTAAATTCTCTTTCAGTGTGATATATGTTCGCAGATATTAAACTTCACTCGTATGTGTCTGTTCCCCTAGACGGAGTACGCGCGTTTCGAAAATGGACGCTATGTGTTTCGGATCCACCGCTCTCCGTTGTGCGAATACATGATCAACTTTATCCACAAGCTTAAACACCTGCCGGAGAAGTACATGATGAACAGCGTACTGGAAAACTTCACTATCTTACAGGTACCAACTTTCAAATCTGTGTAGTACGTATAAAACTGCAGCTTACCTTTCCCCAGGCTGTTAATGACAAGAAATAAGCTTCTTCTCTTAAGCTGCACTGATATCATATAGTTTGGACTCAAATTATGAGCAGCAGAGTGGGGTCGAAGTATTTGACATCACAACTCAGAAACTAGACTCAAAATAAACAGTTTAGCCAACTAGTAAATACTAATGGAGAATACAAAACTATAATCACTTGTTTTCATAAAATCATATATTTCCACACTACTTCACCCTGGATTCACTTGCTAACTAATTACAAATATGCAACAACAGAAAATAAATTTTGGTTTTGTTTGAGTCGTAATTTAGGCATCTAAATTCTTTTTGTTTTAGTCTAGTTTTAGTTGAATAAATCAAATCAAGCGATTATCCAGCTGACTAAAGTATAAAGTGTAAAAGTTTTGGTCCACACAGTCAGTCTTCTTTTAAGGGTCTTATTTTCAATATCAAATGCAACCTGTTTCTATTCTTATCTTTCTCCCAAGCATTGACATTTTGTCATGTTTTCGTGAGAAACAAGGAGCTTGGAAGCAACTGTTACCCCCCCATGACAGACCAGAAACAGCTGGAACCATTTTAATTTTATGCCTTCTAGTTGGACTTTTCTGAATGAGCCGGTGTGCTCCTCAGTGGATAGTGGGGTGTATGGTCATAGTAACCAGAGGGGCCTAAAAGACAGGGTTTTTAAAAATGTGTTTCTTCTATTGGAGGCTCCATTCCTACACTCCTAGCAAAGGCACAATGACCATATTGAGCCCACACTGATGACTACATGGCAGCATGTCATTAGGCTTCTCAATGGAGTTATTTAGCTCATATGAACCACAAACGTCTCATACACAGATGTTCACATACATATAGATGACAATACACACAGACAATGCTGCAGGGCTGAGCACAATGATGTGACAAAAGTTGCTTTCAGTGCAACGTTGTTAAACATAAGGAGTTTTTTTTCCTGTCATGTTATGCATGTTGCCTTTCCATGAATGCCAAGCAGTACTTTAGATACATATCAGCCTTATGTATAGAATAGCACCATTTCAGCCAAGGGATTGTGTGTCCAGTTACTCATTATTAGTGTGTATGTGTCAGTAATTAGTCAGTATATTTAACTAATGAACCGGCCAGGGAGACTAGTTAGGGTTAGGTGTCTAGGCTCTAAGCTCATCACTCCACATGAATGTGCTACATTTAAAACTGGGAAGCGATAAGTAAATACGCCCTATCCACCATCCCCACAGCCTAAAGGTTGATGCTGGGCTGGTGGAGAGGTTGAAACGGCGAGCACTGATGAAGGGAACTGGTGGCAATGTGATGTCCAAGTGAGCATCGGGAAACTTTACTGCTTAAATCAACTGCCAAATTGGGAGGGTGTATTCGGTATCGGCGTGAGAAGAGGGAGGCATGTTACGTGGGTATGACGCAGTGGAGCTCGAGTTGCCTGCCTAAACTAGCTGGCAGGCTCACTTCATTAATGATGTAGCAGAAAGCCACGGCTCTGCCAGAACCACAAAAAAAATAAAAATAAGAAGAAGCTATAAAAATCGGTGTTGTCCAAACTGTGGGTAAATTTACATTGTAAGTAAAAACACGACAAACGAAGCTTCACAATATGACACCAGTTTGTGTTTGTCTACAGGTGGTGACTAACAGGGACACACTGGAGACCCTGCTGTGCATAGCCTACGTCTTCGAGGTGTCCACTAGCGAGCACGGAGCGCAGCATCATATTTACAGGCTAGTCAAAGACTGACACGGCCTCTCACTCTGAACTTACCAGTTCTAGACCCATTGTAGCACACCGGTGAGCAACAACACTAAACAATAGACTACTTCCTCTACAAGATGAATTCATACGAGGCGGTCGGGAGCCTGGAGAAGCACAGGCTGTGACGGTTTGTGCAGGAACACAACTACTGCTGAACAAGAGTTAGATTTGGGACTGTGGAAGTTGAAACTGGCTGTGTGTGAAGAGGAGGACCACTGTGTACACTGTGGTTTCTATGCCAAAGGAGCCAAACATAGCTAAGAAGACCTGCATGAGAGAGTTGTAATTGGTGGTGTTTTTTTCCATCTCATTTTTACTAGCGCTTGTTTTTAATTTAGATTCTTTTACACACATGCATGTGCAGGGGATGTTTGTGACAGAGAAGTCTGGCTGCCTCAGGGTGCCATCTAGTGACTTAAATATAAATATATATAAAAATGGGAAAAATAATAAAAGTATACTGAGAATCCCTTATTTGCACATCCGAAAGAAAAAAAATCACTGTTTTTTTGTG